>NC_138128.1:20700924-21916773 GCF_964188305.1 Podarcis bocagei
TCCCCATTGGCCTGCTGATTGTTCCCAATTGCATCTCTCCATCCCACACCTGACCTCATATGTCAATTCAGGTGTGCAGCAAGCAGAGATGTGGCTGGGTGAGCCATCACCTTGCCCTATGTTATTAGCAAGGATTGGCAAAGGTGTAACAGGCAGGTGGTAAAGCACATATCTTCAAGCACCAAGGCTGGAATAAATGGCACTTGTCCAAGCAACAGTTGCAAAGTAGGATTATAAAGCACATCTGATAAAAGTACAGTGGTACCTCGGGTTAAGTACTTAATTCGTTCCAGAGTTCTGTACTTAATCTGAAACTGTTCTTAACCTGAAGCACCACTTTATTTTTTTTTTATAAAAAAATTTATTGGTTTTACAGCACTTTTTAAACAATACAAACAAATAAAAAGACAAACAAACATGTATAATTTCATAACCTTTTTTTCATCACCCTCGTTTCTCGGACTCCCCCTACCTCCCCTTTCTGCATCCCAATTTCCAAAGTTATTTCAGCGGCTTCTAAGTAGTTTTATCAAATATGTGTCCTTATAATTTTTTCTTCAACTTAATCTTATGTCACTGTAATCTTTTCCTTTCTCAACACCTCGACATTTTAGCATTCATCAATTTTATAATAGTTCTTAAGATAAATTTTAAACTTCTTCCAATCTTCTTCCGCCGTCTCTTTCCTCTGATCACGGATTCTGCCAGTCATCTCAGCCAATGTCATGTAGTCCATCACTTTCATCTGCCATTCTTCCAGGGTGGGTAGCTCTTGTGTCTTCCAATACTTTGCGATGAGTATTCTTGCTGCTGTCGTAGCATACAGGGAAAAAGTTCTATCTTTCTTCAACACCAATTGGCCGACAATGCCCAAGAGAAAGGCCTCTGGTTTCTTAGGGAAGGTACATTTAAGTACCTTTTTCATTTCATTATATATCATTTCCCAGAAAGCCTTAATCTTTCCCAGAAAGCACCACTTTAGCTAATGGGGCCTTCTGCTGCCGCTGCGCTGCCGGAGCACGATTTCTGTTCTCATGCTGAAGCAAAGTTCTTAACCTGAAGCACTATTTCTGGGTTAGCGGAGTCTGTAACCTGAAGTGTATGTAACCTGAAGCATATGTAACCCGAGGTACCACTGTACTGCACAGTCAGGTCAGAACATAAGAGAACAACATAGGATGCAATCATAACATCTGATGGGCAGGAGCAGGTTTCAAGGAGCGGCAGATCTGAAGCCCTGCTTCTTGTGTCGACCAGAGAAGAAGGCAGGGTGGAGCAGGAGAAGGCTGCATGTTCAAGCCCCACACCGCAAGTTGCTGGCGGCTGGACTAGCTTGGGACCCAGATGATCCTTTGCCAGCTCCGCTCTGCTCTGCCTCCTCCCCACCCGCCCCAATTTGGGGCAGGGGGGGATGCTGGCTCCAAAAAGTGGGGATCCCGCCAGCAGCAGCTTCCCCACATCTGTGCTTTCAGCAGACAGAACAGTGGTGGAGCCTACCTGATGGCAGGTCCCATCAGAGCTGGGTGGAAGGACATCTCCAGCTTATTCAGGGGTTTGGGGTTGCTCGGTTAATCCCAATGAATGAGGGCAATCCGTTTGAAAGATACGTGTGCGGACTAACACTGGCCATAGGCATGGATAAAATCGTGCATACCTGGGCCTACAGGTTAAGGAGGGGGCTATCCTGAGCTACGTATCCATATCAAATGTATCCATTCTTAAGGAAATCAGCCCTGAGTGCTCACTGGAAGGACAGATCCTGAAGCTGAGGCTCCAATACTTTGGCCACCTCATGAGAAGAGAAGAGAAGATTCTCTGGAAAAGACCCTGATGTTGGGAGAAGGGGACAACAGAGGATGAGATGGTTGGACAGTGTTCTTGAAGCTACAAACATGAGTCTGACCAAACTGCGGGAGGCAGTGGAAGACAGGAGTGCCTGGCGTGCTCTGGTCCATGGAAGAGCCGGACACAACTAATCGACTAAACAACAACAACAACAACAACATCCTGAGCTACAAGCCTATTACCATGAGAAAACCCTCTGCGTTTCCAGCAAAGGGTATTCAAAATTATTACCACCTCCAACCACAAGGCCTTATCTCCTCAATACACTTTTAAACCCATCCATCTTTAGGCACAATTATTTTCATATTTTATGGATGTATGATATCCATCTTAGCTGTCCAACACTTTGAAGGCATTGTGATATTTGTAGCAGCCTAACAAGTAACAATCTGAATAGCAAACTGTTGGACCAGTGCCTCCTCTGGGAAAGAGAGGACAGGAAGAGGCAAAAGTGTTTGGGAACCACTGGTCTATAGGGTGCTAGTTACTTGTCTGTAATTTATACCTTTGGCTAGCCTTCAGGTGAAGATGGCAACGAATAAGGCAGCTTGCCCTTGAGCCCAGCAGTCTGTTCTAGCTTTAATTTGTTTCATCCTGAATAGTATTAAAGTTTTAAAGTCAGTTGGCTCAGCAGTTAAGGTCAGTTGGTATATACAGGCAAAGAGCATATCTGTTATACTTCTATGTAGGCTTAAAAGCCGTATCTTTTAACTGGAGGACAGGAACTGGGAGAACAGCTGTTTTAGCTCAGTGTTTAACTGAGGGCACAATTCAAGAAGGACACTGACAAACTGGGCACCACAATTCAAGAAGGACACTGACAAACTGGAACGTGTCCAGAGGAGGGCAACCAAAATGGTCAAAGGCCTGGAAACGATGCCTTATGAGGAACGGCTAAGGGAGCTGGGCATGTTTAGCCTGGAGAAGAGGAGGTTAAGGGGTGATATGATAGCCATGTTCAAATATATAAAAGGATGTCACATAGAGGAGGGAGAAAGGTTGTTTTCTGCTGCTCCAGAGAAGCGGACACGGAGCAATGGATCCAAACTACAAGAAAGAAGATTCCACCTAAACATTAGGAAGAACTTCCTGACAGTAAGAGCTGTTCGACAGTGGAATTTGCTGCCAAGGAGTGTGGTGGAGTCTCCTACTTTGGAGGTCTTTAAGCAGAGGCTTGACAACCATATGTCAGGAGTGCTCTGATGGTGTTTCCTGCTTGGCAGGGGGTTGGACTCGATGGCCCTTGTGGTCTCTTCCAACTCTATGATTCTATGATTCTATGATTCTATGATAAGGAACACTTAGAAGACCATCTTGCCCAAAGGATACTTTCCAGTTTTAACATGGTTATAGCATGAGCAACAGAGCTACAGTGCTTCAGTTAAAGTGTCCAGAACTCCATTGCCAAATTTAGTCTGGAAATTGATGCTGGACTATTGTGAATCATCAAGGGATTCAGAGGTAACTGCAAAGCAACTGTGGCAAGAAGAAATTACTATGTCTTACTTGCTAGAATTCCTCTAATGAAAGCTTAGTTAACTGGTCAATTGATCTGAACTTGTTAGGAGCTGAGGCATATGCTCCCAGGCTACCTCAGCTTCCTCCATATTAAAAAACCTCAATTAGGCATAATAACAATATTAACATAATAGATTCAGTCACAACAGAGATTGTATAGAGATTCGCTGTACAAACTTTAAAGAGACCAACGTCTCCCGGCTAAACAAACAACAGAGAGGATCTTTAGCAGAACCGACACATTGTAAAATGTAACTTGGGCTTTGAATGCTTTAATTGTTGCACTGGTTGGGTTGGCAGAAACAGGAATTCTGACTGTAGCCCCACCAATAAGACCTACCAGCAAAGAAACTGACGGTGGTGATGGTTTGAAGATACGTACATCAAGACAGGGATAGGTCTGAGTTTACTAAGTCCCCATCAGATTCAGTAACCATTTACTGACATTTACCAAGATCAGAATTTGAACTCAGAAACCTGCTTTTACACCAGTATGAATACTAAAGAGATGGACTTACAGGAATAATTATCTTTCTCAATTCAACCCCTTCAGATCCAAGGGTGCTGGTAGTGGATGAGTATGCTGATAACCCACTTGCTATCTGCCAGGGAAATGATCTCAGCCTGTCACCTAATTGAAATTGTTGAAACCCTAATCTGGAGTCTTTCAATGGAACTCTGGAGGCTTCAAGTCAGCACTCCACTTTTCCTGTTCTACAGCACAGATGGGAAGAAAAGGCAGCAAACGATGGTTTAATAAACATATCTTGGGAAAGTACTGAATGAGGGGGAAGAGTCCAAATTCCAATGATGAAAGAGGTCCCCAGATTTTCTACAGGCCAGTGAAGAAACCCAACGGAATAATGAAAACAGAATCAGAGCTCAGGAAGGAATTCAAGCTATTGTAGGGGCTTCCCTGGATTTAGGAAATGGTTTACATTGTAAATACCTGTATAATTGTGACCAGAGAGGCAGTATCGAACTAACCTTTCAGGATCCTGCTGTAAGGGATAAATTTGGTCTCTAATTCATCTGAAATCAAGCTGGATTTGAAGTTGCTGGTGTCTCTGGTAACTTCTCTTTCCTACATCACAGATGTTGGCAAATTGGATTTTAGAAAGGCAAAATAATATTAGAATTGAAGTTGTCAGGGATGCACAAGGGAAATTGTGTTTTAATGCTCAGGAAGCTGGCAAGGCCTCTTTTTATATTGTTATGTGTTTTAATATTATGGATGTACGTTCTGTATTATTTTATTGGCGCTTAAAGAGAATACAAAACAAGAGCTAACAACAAAGAACAAAGAACAGGAAATAACTAAAAGGAAATCAGTCCTCCAATTTTTCAAACTAGAGAACAAGCAAGGAGGGTTGCACACATTGGTTCTGGAACCAGAGAAATGATACTTGGACACTGGAGTGAATGTAGCCTCTTAAGGAAAGTGTGAGGGCAAGGGGCACCACTGAGGTGACCCCTGAAAAGGGGTACCATCAGCATCTGCAGTGGTTTGTTGGTTGGTTGGATTGTTGTTTTGGTAGTGATACAAAAATATAGCAACACATACCACCAGCAAATGCACTGTATAGTACAGGGGTAGATAACATGGTGGGCTCCAGCTGTTTTGCCATTCAACTCCCATCATCCCTGATCTTTGGCCATGCTGGCTGGGGCTGATGGGAGCTGGAGTCATGGATGCTTTAGCTGAGATTCCTGCACTGCAGGGGGTTGGACTAGATGACCCCTGGGGCTTCTTCCAACTGTACAAATCTATGATTCTAACTTCTGGAGGGTGCCACAGTGACTACTCCTGGCCTAGCACACATCCCATCTGGACCAAGGTAGAGGACATCTTTCGGCTCTTTTCTCTCCTGGCAGTAGCCAGAAACTGCTTTTGCTCTTTCTTTTAAAACTGTGCGTTGCTGTGGGGGCCCCCAACTCTGCCCACACCCTCTTCAATGGGAAGGGTGTCACTAGGTTAAAACTCTGAAGCGTGTCTCTCCAAGCACATGAGTGAAATTCCCAGCTATCAGAAGATCATCTCCTGTCATTACTTTACGTTGACGGAATGTTAGTCACCACCCTCAGCTAAATGTTAGTCACCAGTCTGGACTATTAGCAATCAGTCTGCCTAAAAACGGGAATGGCTGGCCAGCAACTCTAATATGTTAGGATTATTATTCTTTAACAAAGTTATAAGTGGGTATTTTGGGTTCTGGATCTGGACAAAGTGAAGCCAGTATACCGGTCTGCTTCAGACTCAGGGTGATTATCAGCAAATCCGACTGCATGAGGAATACCAGTTGACTTGTGCTGGTGTATGGGCAACGTGGTGCCTTTGCCAAAGGGAAATGCTGGCAGGATATTTTAGGCGAGGATGCAGGTGGTGCTGTGGTCTAAACCACTGAGCCACTTGGGCTTGCCGATCAGAAGGTCAACGGTTCAAATCCACACGACGGGGTGAGCTCCCGTTGCTCTGTCCCAGCTTCTGCCAACCTAGCAGTTCGAAAACATGCCAGTGTGAGTAGATAAATATGTACTGCTGTGGCAGGAAGGGAAATGGCGTTTCCATGTGCTCTGACATTCGTCATGGTGTCCCGTCGCGCCTGAAGTGGTTTAGTCATGCTGGCCATATGACCTGGAAAGCTGTCTGTGGACAAACGCTGGCTTCCTCGGCTTGTAGAGCAAGATGAGTGCCGTACCCCATTCATCTTTGACTGGAATTAACCATCCAAGGGTCCTTTACCTTTACCTTTAGGAGGCAAGAGTAGGGCTTGGTCATCTCCTTCTATGTAAGAGGTGGGGAATGTTTTTGGCCTGGCGAGATCAAATCTTTATCTTCCCCCAACCAATCCTGGTGAGCCAACTTGGGCATGCCAGTTATCTGGTGTGACATGGATGTTGGGAGATTAACAAGTGGGTTGCCTTGTCTGCCTGTCACAGTTGGTCCTTGGGGATGGGCAGGGGAGATTCTATCCAAGCAGGATTGAATTCCTTGAACATCAGCTGATACCTGGGGAGTCCGATCCTGTTTCCCACAAGGTTTGGGCATGCCAGCTAGTTTCTCTTGGGTGGCGTGCTCAAATCAAGCAGGATCAAACTCCCCACATGAATTAGGTGACATGTGAGGGGTTCAATCCTGCTTTCTGCAGCCATGCCACTGCCTGCCCCATACCTGACATCACATAGGTGTGGGGCAGGAAACGTGGTTTCCACAAAACAGCCTTGCAGACCAAATGGGGAGAGCCAGACAACAGCTGGCTGAAACAACATGCTTCCTGGGACTTGCCTTAAATGACCACACAACTGGAGTGCCTTAAGGAACAAATGTGTCTCAGTGACATTCCAGTCCCCTATTAAAGTGTCATCAGCAGGGTGTGACCGAAGGAAATAGTTGGGCAGCCGCTCGATTCCCGAGCCAGTAAAACCAGAATTACATCACTTGGGTCCTATGGCTCCACTAATCCAAACGATTTTCCTAATGAGAATATGGAAAGGCTACAAACTGACTAGTTTAAGCTCCTTAAAACCACATTTCCAAATGATGGGGAAGCTGTGGCCCTCTGGATTTACTGGACTCCAACTCCCAACAGCCCCACAATGGCCAATGGTTGGGGTGAGGGGAGTTGTAGTTTCCCACCCCTGATTTAATGTGAAATCAATTCTCTCCTTGGCTCCAACCCACAAAGCTCATTAGGGTAATCCTAATTAGCAGTTCCAGAGGAAGAGGACCGCAGGCTCTGGCAAACACCACACACAGAAGATCGCCTTTGCGCTTCGTTTTATGCAGAGTGATGCCACCTCCGCTTCTACGTTTTATTTAGCGGGAAATGAAATACCTAGGGCCGGCCCTGCCTCGGGCTGCAAATGCCAAAAGGACAGGGAATGGGAGAGAGCTGTATGTCACACAGCCTGGCCTGCATGCTGTGCTCAAGTGTGCTGCCCGCAGGTGCAGGGGAGGACATTTTCATCTTGCCACTGTTGAAGCAAAATTCAACTGCCAGGCTGGCCAGCTTTTGAGGAGATGTTGCCTCAGGGCCCTTCCAGACACTCATCGTGGGGGTTTTTTGTGATGGTGTTTGGGGCAGTTATATGCAGTCCTGCTGGCTGCACCTGCCAGAATTGAAATTAATTAATTAAATTTATATACCGCCCTTCATCCGGGGATCACAGGGCCGATACCGCAGAACCATAGAATTGTAGAGTTGGAAGGGACCACAAGGGTCCTGCAAGGCAGGAATCTTTTGCCTAACATGGGGGCTTGAAAACACAACCCTGAGGTTAAGAATCTCACGCTCTGCTGACTGAGCTATCCGCCTACAATATAAAACCACAAAAAATAAAAATACATTAACTGAGTAACTCTTGCCATCCTTTGGGAGGAATGGCAGAATATAGTTATGGGTTTGTTGGGGGCAAGGATCCCCTAAAATTCCTGGGTGCCAGGTTCTCCCCATAATTTCTGAAATTAGTAAATGTGGGGAACACATAGCCAGGATACTATCAATACAGGGTCCCCTATTTAATCCTGGTCAGCTTTCCATGTCTGCCCATCTGGCACACCAGGAGCAGGATTTTCTTTAAATATAATTTTTATTAAATTTTCTGTTCTACAATTTAGAATATTAATTTAGACAAACTTAAAATATCAATGACTTCCCTTCTTCTCTGTCCATGGTTCATTTTGCATACCATAAATCCCTGCATATTTAAAATAAACTAAACCATTCAGTATTCCATTATTATTTCCATCAAAATATTTATTAGGGTTTAACAAATACAGATAAAAGAAAAACAAACAATAAAAAGTTACAAGACTTCAAAAGTAAATAAAGAAGAAAAAATACAGTAAAAAAAACCAACAACAATTACAATACATCAAGACATTAAAAAAAGAAAAAACAAAAACTTTTAAAAAGCAAAAACATTAAAAGAAGAGAAAAAAGAGAAAAAACCAATATTTTCATGTCCTTATCTTTCATTTGCTTATTTCCTTGACTTCCTCACACCTCCCTTTTTGTATTCTAGTTCAATTAGTTGTTTCAGCAAGTCCTTTCCCTCTTTCTCAAATTTAGTTCCGAAATTTATCTTAGCGCAATTTAGCCTTAAATTTTACACCTTTACCCATAATCAATCTATTTTTACTTAATTCTTAATAACCTTTCTACTAAAGCCATATACCTTCTTTCCAGCTTCCTTCTAACATTCATTAATTTTACAATATTTCTGTAAATATACTTTAAATTTTTTCCAATCTTCTTCCACCAACTCTTCTCCCTGGTCTCGGATTCTGCCAGTCATTTCCGCCAACTCCATGTAGTCCATCAGCTTCATCTGCCATTCTTCCCGGGTAGGTAGATCTTGTGTCTTCCAGTGCTTTGCAATAAGTATTCTTGCTGCTGTCGTAGCATACATTAAAAAAGTTCTATCCTTCTTTGGCACCAATTGGCCGACGATGCCCAGGAGAAAGGCATCTGGTTTCTTCAAGAAGGTATATTTAAATACCTTTTTCATTTCATTATAGATCATTTCCCAGAATGCCTTAATCTTTGGGCATGTCCACCAAAGGTGAAAGAAAGTACCTTCAGTCTCCTTGCATTTCCAACATTTATTATCAGGCAGATGATAGATTTTTGCAAGCTTGACTGGTGTTATGTACCACCTATAAATCATTTTCATTAAATTCTCTTTTAAGGCATTACATGCCGTAAACTTCATACCTGTGGTCCATAACTTTTCCCAGTCAGCCATCATAATGTTATATCCAACATCTTGTGCCCATTTAATCATAGCAGATTTCACCATTTCATCTTGTGTATTCCATTTCAACAGCAAATGATACATTCTTGACAAATTCTTAACTTTAGAGTCTAACAATTCTGTTTCCAATTTTGATTTTTCCACTTGAAAGCCTATTTTTTTATCCACATTATAAACTTCCATTATTTGATAATAATGGAGCCAGTCTCGCACTTTATTTTTTAGTTTTTCAAAACTTTGCAATTTTAGTCTGTCTCCCTCTTGTTCCAAAATTTCACAATACTTCGGCCATTTGGCCTCCATATTGAGTTTTTTCTGAGCCTTTGCTTCCATTGGTGACAACCATCTTGGGGTTTTACTTTCTAGCAAATCCTTACATCTTACCCAAACATTAAACAGTGCTTTTCTAACAATGTGGCTTTTAAACGCTTTATGTGCTTTAACCTTGTCATACCACAAATATGCGTGCCAACCAAATACATTGTTAAAACCTTCCAAATCCAACACATCCGTGTTTTCAAGAAGCATCCATTCTCTCAGCCAACAAAATGCGGCTGATTCATAATAAAGTTTGAGGTCTGGCAGGGCAAATCCACCTCTTTCTTTGGCATCTGTTAATATTTTAAATTTTATACGAGGCTTCTTGCCCTGCCAGACAAATCTAGAGATATTTCTCTGCCACTTCTTGAAACAATCCATTTTGTCCAAAATTTGCAATGTTTGGAACAAAAACAGCATTCTTGGCAATACATTCATTTTTATCACAGCGATTCGGCCTAGCAACGATAACTTCAAATTTGACCATATTTCTAGATCCTTTTTCACTTCCGTCCAACATTTTTCATAGTTATCCTTAAATAAATTCACATTCATAGCAGTCATATTAACCCCTAAATATTTCACTTTCTTAACCAATATCAATCCTGTCTCCTTCTGGAACTTATCTCTCTCAAACTCATTTAGATTTTTCTCTAAAACTTTAGTTTTCATCTTATTCAACTTAAAACCTGCTACCTGACCAAATTCTTGGATCAGTTCTAATACTCTTTTAGTGCTTGATTCTGGCTCCTGTAAAGTCAATACCAAATCATCCGCAAATGCTTTTAATTTATACTGTTTGGTTCCCACTTGGATACCTTTTACCAATTGGTCCCTTCTAATCATATTTAGCAAAACCTCCAGGACCGATATAAACAGCAATGGAGAGACTGGGCAACCTTGTCGTGTTCCTTTCTCAATCTTAAATTCTTCCGTCACTACATTGTTCACAATTAATTTAGCCTTTTGTTCTGAGTAAATTGCACCTATACCATTCCCAAAACCTTGACCAATCCCCATCCCCAATAAATTCTTTTTCATAAAACACCAGGAAATATTGTCAAAGGCTTTCTCCGCATCCACAAAGATCAAAACTGCTTTAGTATTAATCTTCACTTGTAACTTTTCTAAAATATTAATTATATTCCTCGTATTGTCAGACAAATGTCTGCCTGGGAGAAAACCCGCTTGGTCTTTATGAATTTCTTCTGCTAACACCTTTTTCAATCTTCTGGCCAAAATATCTGCAAAAAAATTATAATCCACATTAAGTAGTGATATGGGGCGGTAGTTCTTAAGCTGCGTCTTTTCAGTCTCTGATTTTGGTATAAGTGTGATGTAAGCTTCCTTCCACGACTCTGGTGCCCTTTTCCCTTCCAATATTTCATTACAGACTTCCTTTAAAGGTTGTATTAACCATTCTTTCAAAGTTCTGTAGTATCTAGAAGTCAGTCCATCCGGTCCTGGAGATTTACCCAATTGCAAGTTCTGAATGGCCCCTTCTACTTCCTGCTCCGTTATTTTGTAATCCAGCATTGATTTATTTTCTTGGGAAATTTTTTGTAGTCCATTTATTTTCAAGAATTTATCAATGTCCATTTCATTCTGCTTTTCTTGTGTATATGGTTGTTTGAAATACCTCTGGAAGCACTTTCTGATTTCCACTGGATTCTGTATATTATTTCCTTCCACTTCCA
The DNA here is from genome assembly GCF_964188305.1 of Podarcis bocagei. Taxonomy (NCBI): domain Eukaryota; kingdom Metazoa; phylum Chordata; class Lepidosauria; order Squamata; family Lacertidae; genus Podarcis; species Podarcis bocagei. The sequence continues at coordinate 20,712,060 of NC_138128.1, forward strand.
GATTCGTAATGGTATTTAATTTTTGTCTTTTTTTCAATTGCCAAGCCAGCAATTTCCCACACTTATTTGCCGATTCAAATGTCTTTTGTCTCATCTGTTTAATCTTCCATTCTATTTCCTGATTCATCATTTTCATATATTGTACTTGATATAGTTTTATTTCTTTCAAAATCTCCTGAGACTTTGGTTTCACCCTCAGTTTCTTCTCTCCTTCATTTTTTTCCAAAATTTTATCTTTTTTCTCATTTTGCATTCTCTTCTTAATTGTATCAAAAATCCTCTCATAACGGCTTATTTACACTGTTGAATTTATCTTAGTGCTGCCAGCGTTTTCAAGTGTACCCAATTTCCCCCCATATATTCAATAAACATTTTCCAATCTTCTTTAAATGAATGTTCTTCTTGTTCTCTTACTCTTTAAGTTAGATCTGCAAGCCGCGCATATTCCATCAGTTTAAATTGCCATTCTTCTTTAGTTGAGACCTTGCTCATTTTCCATTTTTGGGCTAACAAAACACTAATGGCATACATAAATAACCTTTTTTGACACCTGGGAATTTCCATCTGAATTATCCCCAACAAAAAGGACTCTGTGTTTTTTTTGGGGGGGAAAGGTGCTTTTAAACATTTTTTTTCAATTCATTATAAATTACTTCCCAATACTCTTTTACAGGTCCACCACATATGAAAGAATGTACCCTCGACATCACTGCATCTCCAGCACTTACCTGATTCAGTCTTATACATCTTAGCAAGTCTACTCAGAGTTAAATACCATCTGTAAATCATTCTCAAGTAGTTCTTCAAGGATTTTCTGGGCTCATGAAGGAGGACTGGAGAGTGAATGAAGAGCATGCTGAAGACTCATCAGTGCTACCACGATAGTGTCACCCTTGGTTCGACATTGCCAACTGCTTGTTCCTTTTCCTTTTGAGGAATTTTGTTTTATTTCCATTAAACAGGACAAATGACAAATATAACCACACAGAATTATTTCAGTTACAAGCTTGCACAAAACAAAACAAAGCACACTGCAATACAGAAGCGAGGAGAGCAACCGGCAATGTAATATTATGGGTGCTCAGCACCCATGCAGTTGGAGATTCAAGGATCCTATACCTCAAGCATTATCTGTCTTTCAAAGAGTCCCTGTGTGGTTTCTCTCCACGTAGGACCTTGAGAGGTTGAGAAATATAAAGCATACTGTCCCTTATTTATGCTCCCTGCAAAGCTGTCAACATTTCCCTTCTTTGAAGGGAAATTCCCTTATTCCGAATAGGATTCCTCGCAAGAAAAGGGAAACGTTGACAGCTATGGCTCCCTGAACCGTTAGACTGGCAAGATAGCATAGGAGATTCTTGGCTTCTCAGGCCTGTAAAGTCCCTGGTACTTTGGGACCCCATTCATTGGGCTCCTGCCTCCTAGCCTTGGATTCAGTGAGCCCCTGATCGCCAGTATCAGGCTCAAAGCCAGGACCCTGACCCGGCTCCTCAGCCAGAAGCCGAGAAACCTCTGATTTGGTGTCTTGCCCACTGCTAGACTCCCAGGACACGTCAAGGAAGGCTGCAGATTCCCTGCCTTTGCTTGAAAGGCAGGGAAGCTTCTCAGGGCCTGGACCTGCTAAGCCTTAATGTAGAATTGTCACCTTTTTATGGGCAGTAGTGATCCTGGTCATTTAACAACTGTGTGCCAGAAATATATCCAAGCAGGTGTATGGAGATGCTTTGACGGGAAAGCCTTTATCCATTGATCTCTCCCTGTCACTCAGCTTTAAGAGGCATGGAGTTATCTTCTATAAATGGTAATTCAAAGAGTCAGAACACTGGGACAACTTATGCATAATTTCAGACACACCCCTTTGAGCAACATGCTGATTCAACTTCATCTGCATTCTGTTATTATCTGGCTGCTTCCCTTGCCAGGCCTGTTCCCCTCATGCCTCGACAGGCCTTTGGAGAGAAATGCCTGCCCTGCCAATCTCGTGCTTGGTTATCTGTGCTACCCCATCCTAGAGAATATGGGTTTTTCTTTTCGGCATTCAGGCTTGAGGAAGCTCCCTGACAACCTTAAGTTTTTCTTAAGTGAAGAGAATGATCAAACGCTAAACCCAACCTCTAGGCTCCCATCAAATCGCATTCCACTTACAATAGATGGTTATGCCTTCCGTCGATAGATGTCCACAGAATTTCCAGCCACACCTTGGGTGATTTCCTTTTCCTGATATGATTTGCAGAAAAACAAGATCTTCGGCGTTGTGTTCTACCACGAGTTGTTTGCTATGGGTGCAGGAACAGATCCAGTATGACAGTGGTTTCTGATCTTTCTGACTTCATGGACCACATTCCACACTGAGTTTTCTGCTGAAGAACTCCTGTGCACTTGTCATGGGAGCTCCGCACATTATGGAGGTTTCTGCAACCTGGTACCCACCCACCACCCCTGACCACTGGCCATAGTCCAAGTCACCTGGGTGAAATCAGCTTGAGATCTGGTGCGGTATAGTGGTCAGAATGTCGGACTAGGACCTGGGAAACGCTTCCCACAAACACATTTAAGAGGCTGTAGAATATTAATCAGCCGAAGGCATGGTGGAAGAGGAACATTTTCACCTGTCGCCTAAAAAGATATAATAAAGGCACCAGGTGAGCCTTCCACAAACAGGGAACCACTACAGAAAAATCTCTTTCTTGTGTTGCCACCCTCTGGACGTCATGTGGAGGAGACACACAAAGAAGGGCCTCAGGATGAGTCCAGGATGGTTTATATGGGGAGAGGTGGTTTATTTTTCTGAACTAAAAACCCCCAACTTAACATACTTGCTGAAAGAAACATCAGAGAAACGCACAGGGCTCACACAGTGGTTGTGTCTGCCATATAAAGCATAGAGCTGTCCTCAGACAGAACTGTGTATACTGAAAAGTGCTTAAATCAAGATGGCAAGGGTGAGGACTGAGCGGAAGACAACCTGAACCAGTAAACCTCTGCTAGTTCCTGAGATGTATTAGGAGTTAGTGCATGGAATTGTTGCACATCTTACATCAGTCTTTGGGTGTGCAGTGTGGCTGACAATCCCACAGAAATCAGATTCGATTTGTTTCAACCTCTGTAGGTTGGATTGCAACACCAAAGTTCCATGAAATGCTGGGGCATGTGGTTGCTTAATTTATTTATGGTAAGATGTAAGAATTTAAGCAACAACTTTGTCTATGTGCCCAAGAAGTAGAAATTAGTAAGATGGGAGAATTTAAGCAACAACTTTCTCTATGTAGAATCACAGAATCAGAGAATCTTAAGAGCTGGAAGGGACCCCAAGGGTCATTTAGTCCAACCCCCTGCAATGCAGGAATCTCAGCTAAAGCATCCATGACAGATGGTCACCCAACCTCTGTTTAAAAACGTCCAAGGGAGGAGAGTCTTCTCCCACCTCTCAGAGTCTGTTCCACTGCTGAACAGCTCTTACTGTCAGAAAGTTTTTCCAAATGTTTCGTCGGAATCTCCTTTCTTGCAACTTGAAGTCATTGGTTTGAGTCCTACCCTCCAGATCAGGAGAAAACAAGCATGCTTCCTCTTCCATGTGTCACCCCTTAAGATATTTAAAATGGCTATCGTATCTCCTCTCAGTCTCCTCTTTTCCAGGCTAAACATACCCAGCTCCTTCAAGTGCTTAGTTTCCAGACCCCTGATCACTTTGGTTGCCTTCCTCTGCGCACGTTCCAGCTTGTCAACATCCTTCTTAAATTGTGGTGCCCAGAATTGGACACAGTATTCCAGGTGTGGTCTGACTATGGCAGAATAGAGTGGTACTATTACTTCCCTTGATCTGGACGCTATACTTCTGTTGATGCAGCCTAGAATAGCACTAGCTTTTTTTGCTGCTGCATAACATTGTTGACTCATGTTCATCTTGTGGTCCACTAAGACTACTAGACCCCTTTCACATGTACTGCTAGTAAGCCAGGTGCCCCCCCCACCCTATATTTGTGCATCTGTTTCTTCCTGCCTAAGTTACATTTGTCCCTCATGAAATTAAATTTGTTGGCTTGGGCCCAGTTCTCCAATTTAATGGCTTGACAAGCTGGGTTCGGTGAATTTATGGCAGACAAGTTTATTGAGGCCTATAAATCAGGAGTGGGTGACTTTTTCTGACCTGCAGGCTAGATTGTTTTGCCCCATCCTTGGTGGGCCTAATTTAACAGGTGAGTGGGGCCGCCCACCTATCCGTCACCTGGCTTCACTATGGCCTTTGCAAACAGCTTTTGTGCTGCTCCTCTGCAAATCAGCTTGCGGAGGGCTTTTGAGCAGGTCCGAGGAGGTTTAAAGAAGCAGTGTGAAGCTCCTTTCAAGAGCAGTGCTGGAAGAGAAGCAGATTCCATTGAATGGAGACCACTTCCCCCTCCTTGAGCGAGACACACTCCCACCCACCTGTCAGCTGATGAACAGGTGGGAGGGTGCTTTGCTCTAGCAAAGAGACGATTCACTGGGAGCTCATTTTATGCTTCCGATTGTTCCTCTTAAGCCCTGTCCTTACCCACCCACAACCTGATGTCTCGTGGTCCAAGTGAGGAGGCCTGGCAGGCCACATTTGGCCCGTGGACCAGTGATTACCCACTCCTGCTATAGACTGTCCATGTTCAGAGGCCACATGCCACTGAATGCCATTCACTGGCATTCATACCCACTTTGTGGGTCTCCCAAAGCCATATTTGGGAAGGAGGATGCGGGACCAGATGGACCTTCATTTTGATCCAGCAGAGTTTATTGATAAGCTGGAAAATATTGGGCCTGATATTATACACCCAAATCCAGGCAGTGAGTTCCACACTTGCAGATCAACACTGGCACTGTTGGTTGTATCTCTGTCGAACGCGCTGGATGCATTTGAGATGGATAGGCACAGAGGAAAGCCAGCAAGGAAGGACAGCTTGACTGCTCACTTCTTTACTACAAGTTTACTCCTCCAAAGTAAGTTCCACTGATTCAATGAGGCTAATTCCAAGCAAGTCTGTACAGGATTACAACCTAAACCTGGATCGTGTCCATAAAATAGCACAACATTCAGGCACAGTACAGACATTGTCCTATCTATTTTCCGTGTTTTATTCGCATTTTATAGTTTCTCACAGAATAGTGGTACATAATGAATTGGAATAAAATCTGAATGGAAACAAGCACGTCGCGAGATTGAATTCTGGTAAGAAACAATGAACATCAAGGGAAGCAATTACAGCTGAAGAAAATCCCAGGAGCAAACCTCTCTGGATAAGTTAAAAAAAAATTTTTTTTACATGACATTTCACCCACCAATCTGCTTGAGACATGCAGAGACTCTATAGGTGATTAAAGGTGAATAAGGATGCAACTATTGTGACTTCCCTGAGGCTTCTTTGCTATAAGAAGAAGAAAGTTGCTTTTATAAATCCCAGAATGTCTCTGTAAGCACATGGCTTAAAGGGGGGGGGGGGGAACAGTCACTATTGTGCATTGTAAGTTCACATCATGGCTGGAATGGTGCTTTCTGGTTGCAAGCCAAACACATGATAAACGAGCTTCAGAACCAAGCGGATCTGAGGAGGAACAATGGCATAAAAAACGTAGGCCGACCCCATAATGCAAACAAGCAGCAAACTGTGGAAGATCCACCATTCAAAAGGATCCATGAGATAAGCCATCGTGATCAGCTGGTATTGCCAGTAGTACCAGGAGAGAGTGCTGAACTTGCGTTTAATAGCCATAGCCGTCTTAACAGCGCTCAGGTGCCACACCTAAGAGAAACAAGTGAACAAACAAATGTTTAATGAGAACTCTAGAGGTCTTGAGAGGAGGCACACACACGCACACAATATTTACCGCTATAATTCTGAATAAATTATACCCTGCTTTTCAACCACACCTAGGTCCCAAAGTGACTTACAAAATAATAAAAAGCACACTGTAGTTAAACATATGTATACCAGGTAAAAACACAGCTAAAATGCATAAACCTTTTTTTTTTATTTAAAAAACCAAATACACATAAGATAATTACAATTCAAATGCAAATAAAACCAGTAAAACTTCTACAATAAAGATTGGTAACCAAACTATATGGGGTTGAGAGGGTCAACTAATATTCCTCAGGAAGCCACAGACTTGTTGATGCTTGTAATACTGCAGCCTAAGCCAGGATGTTCATCTATTTTTATTACATGAAACTGAATATTAATTACCATCTTTTTATTTTATGTCTATAGCCTTTAACCCAAGGCAGCTTATGTAATAAACTAGTGCCCAGTTTGGGTGCCATATTTGATGTTGGATTTCACAAAGCACAGCGTGTCCAGAGCAGGGCAACATCAATGGTGAAGAAAACTGGTCTTGTGAAACAGCAACATATGTTTAGCCTGGATAAGATTAAGGGAAGACAGGATGACTGCTGTCTTCAAAAGTCCAAAAGGCTGTCACACAGAACAGGGGCTCTCACATTTTCTACCCCTGGGGCCCACTTGAGAGGCCTATCAGTCACAAAATGGCGGACGATGGGGCCAGAGCCAATCATAAAATGCCATAGTCAGTTAGATGCTTGAAGACAGCATAGCTCAGGCTGCTCACTTCCTCCACTTCTGCCTCAGTCTCCTCTTTCCTTTCTGCTCGCTCCACCCTCCTCTTCCTGGTACAGCGGTGGCAGCAAAAGAGGAGAAAGCCGAATGAGACCCATCTGGATTCCCAGGAGAGGTTGGTGGGAGACAGCTGCAGACAGCGCAGCCCACCTGAAACAACCCTGAGACCCACTTTGGTCCCCTGCCTACAGTATGCGAAACACTGACATGGAAGATGGAGCAAACTTGTTCTCGGTCGCTCCAGAATGAATGGGAGGGCATTTCAAAGAAACATATTCCGGTTTAACAATAGATGAAACCTGCTAACAGGACAACCTGTTTCACAGAGGAACAGATGGCCTCTCCTTCAGTGGCGCTATTTCAGCAGAAGCAACCTCTCAGACATGCACAAAAATTCCTACACCAAGTATGACTTTGGACTGGCGGAACTCCAAGGCCCCTTCTAACTCAAAACGTGCCATTATTCTAGGTGAATGAAATACTTTGCTATGTTAATCGGCCAGGTCCTGGCTTTGTTTGATTGAATCATCCGCCTTTACCTACTCCCTGCATAGTAACACCATACTTCAACTTCTTCCCCTATGATTCATGGCATAAACACCCCTGCAATGGGAGCATGCCATCATGTTTTGTGACATTATACTGGGTCAGCAATTTGTAAGCTCCATCCCACCCTGCCCGAAAGAGCTTATTTCTCAGTATCTTTACTTGGAAGTACCTTACTGAGTGAGGAACAGGTGAAGTAACACTGCTGATGGTCAGTACTCCCCCTTTTAAGCATCCCAGCTGAAGTTCTTGCTTTGCAGAGGAGCTGGAAATGCCTGATAAACTATGGCTTAGTGTGTTGTGTGAACCAAACCAGTATAAGTCTGCTTCCTATGTTCCCACACTATTGGGTACAAGCCAAGGTACATCCAGGGTTGTGACTATATTGTGAGTTTCAGAAGTTTGGATCGCAGAAAGTTAATGGTGTAAAAAAGACTGCAGATGTTGTGTAACAGGAATGGCAAAGCTTCCAGACATATCATCTGCCGGGGAAATTGTTCTGGTGGCCAGAACAGGACACAGGTGTGGTCTGCTACTCCACTCTGCCTTCCACACCTGGAATTCTGTGTCCAGTTCTGGGCACCACAAACTGAGAGGAAATATGATAGCCACCTTCAAATATCTAAAGGGCTGTCACATTGAAGATGGAGCAAGTTTCATCTTCTGGAGGGTTCGAGTCTGGAGGGTAGGCCTTGAACCAAAGGCTTGAAGTTACAAGAAAGGAAATTCCGATTAAACATCAGGAGGAACCTTCTGACAGTAAGCTGTTCGACAGTGAAACAGACTCCCTCTAGAGGTTGTGGACCGGCCTTCCTTGGAGGTTTTTAAGCAGAGGTTGGGGGGCCAATTGTCATGATCTAATTGAGTTTCCTGCACTGCAGGGGATTGGACAAGATGGCCCTTGGAGTCCTTTCCAACTCCACAATTCTATGAATCTTTGAAATGTAATCCTAAAAGGCTAGGAGACTGGTGGGGAAGATGATTCACCCTTATTCTTCCCCACTGCCTCCAGCTAGAGAGAAGGGGCAAACTAGGGTGGAAATCAATACAGTGGTACCTCAGGTTACAGACGCTTCAGGTTACAGACGCTTCAGGTTACAGACTCCACTAACCCAGAAATAGTACCTCGGGTTAAGAACTTTGCTTCAGGATGAGAACAGAAATTGTGTGGCGGCGGCACGGTGGCAGTGGGAGGCCCCATTAGCTAAAGTGGTGCTTCAGGTTAAGAACAGTTTCAGGTTAAGAATGAACCCACGGAATGAATTAAGTACTTAACCCGAGGTACCACTGTAGAAACATTTTGAGAAGCAGACTGCAGCGAGAGGTTTTAAGAGAGATTCAGATAGAGGGGAAGCTCCAGGAAGTGCCTTTTTGTAGTGAGGGGAGCTGCCTCACTCTGGGGATCTGGTGTGGGGCAGTGGTTTAGTCTGCCTGCTGTGAGTGTTAAACTGTGTCTCCACCTAGGCTCAGCCTGCACATTTGTAAATAAATGTAAACATAACAAAACACCACAAGTCTCCACTAACTTCTTTCCAAAGGAAACCCAACTCAGGCAAGTGCCACGGCCATGGAATTTCTCACCACTGGAGTAAGCATGACCGTGTGACGCTTCTGTAAAAGGCAAGGGAAGTTTGTTTCTGGGGCATGTTTTGAGCTAAAAATGCTTCACCTGTAAAAGCCCCAAAGGCCAGAGGTACCAAGGTTACTTCTGCGACAGGGTGTGCCAGGAACATCTCATGAATTTTAAGTTGCATCTTAGAACAGGTTTACACTCATCAGCTGGCGACTGTATTAATAAGCCAATATGCAAGGCGGCCCAAATATTAATCTCCCCATTAGAAAATTATGTAAATTATGACAAATCAGCTGTGTGCATGCTAGGGCCTACACATCAGTTTCCTGGCTTACACAATGCTTTATGCATGTGACTGGGAGGATCAGGGACTGGGAAGAGGAGGAATGGTGGTGACCGCCTCCCCAGCCTGACCCTTCCAAAGAAGAAGACAGTTCGGAATTACAACAGGGGTTTGAGGGAGATCACAGTTCAGAGGCAGATGAGGGGGAAAGCTGTGAAATAATGGGAGAGGAGGAGGAGGAGGAAGAATAAGCATTAGAGGGACAGATGACAAACACAGTGTCTTTAGAAAGCATTCCAGACCGCCCCTCTCCCAGAACCTGATAAGCATTGAAAATAGGAGAGTAAAGAGCTCAAAGGCAGAGGGCAGGTAGCAGCAACCACAGCGATGGTGCAAGTGAGAGGGAGGGGGTGGAGACTCATTCAGGGCAAAGCCATTGTTCCAAGAGGCTGCATTCCCAAGCCTCTCTCTGTGAAAACTGAATAAAAAGCAGTTGGTAAAGACTTTTCCCTGTCTTATCCATTCCTGGCAACCTGCCGTGCGGGTTGGATCCTCTGCCGGCTGACATGTAGCCTATAATTTCTCTCAAACCAACTTCAGTCCAAACTGAGAAAGAGAATCAGACCCTCCAAGTTTCCCTATTTTCCAGGGCCAGTCCCGGATTTACAGAAGCCATCCCAGTTTCTGATTTGATCCTGGAATGTCCCACATTTCTTTAGGACGTTCCTATTTTCATTGAAGAAATATTGGAGGGTGTGGTAAAGGTAAAAGTACCCCTGACCATTAGGTCCAGTCATGACTGACTCTGGGGTTGCGGCGCTCATCTCGCTCTATGGGCCGAGGGAGCCGGCGTTTGTCCGCAGACAGCTTCCGGGTCATGTGGCCAGCATGACTAAGCCGCTTCTGGTGAACCAGAGCAGCGCATGGAAACGCCGTTTACCTTCCCGCCGAAGCGGTTCCTATTTATCTACTAGCACTTTGACGTGCTTTCGAACTGCTAGGTGGGCAGGAGCAGGGACCGAGCAACGGGAGCTCACCCCGTCACGGGGATTCGAACCGCCGACCTTCTGATCAGCAAGTCCTAGGCTCTGTGCTTTAACCCACAGCGCCACCTGCGTCCCTGTGGTAAAGTAAAGGTAAAGGTACCCCTGCCCGTACGGGCCAGTCTTGCCAGACTCTAGGGTTGTGCGCTCATCTCACTCTATAGGCCGGGAGCCAGCGCTGTCCGCAGACACTTCCTGGTCACGTGGCCAGCGTGACAAGCTGCATCTGGTGAGCCAGCGCAGCACACGGAACGCCGTTTACCTTCCCGCTGGTAAGCAGTCCCTATTTATCTACTTGCACCCGAGGGTGCTTTCGAACTGCTAGGTTGGCAGGCGCTGGGACCGAGCAACGGGAGCGCACCCCGCCGCGGGGATTCGGACCGCCGACCATGCGATCAGCAAGTCCTAGGCGCTGAGGCTTTTACCCACAGCGCCACCCGCGTCCCTGCGGTAGGATGTCGCTATTTTCATCGGAGAAATGCTGGAGGCTATGCTAGCTTTGTTTTAAGCTGGTAATAGGCACACAGCCTTAAACTGATTTAACGATTAATTCCTATTCCCAGGGTACTCTAGAAACTGCAGTTAACAAGCTACATTTCCCAATATTCTTTAGGGGGGGACCATGTCTGTTAAAGTGGTAAAAAATCGACAGAAAATGTGTATCGTGTGTGAGGCAGATGTGTGCGAAGAGGTTTGTGGACACAGAAGTTCAGAAAGTGCTGTATCAAACACCTAATGCCAGAACATGGAAGAAAAAGAGGCTTTGACTCAACACTCTCAGCAGGAGATTCAAAGATCTAGTAGGCAAGCCCAGTGTCGTGAGAGTGACACCTTCTGGTCATTGGAGAGAAATAAGGCCATTTCCAGCTACGCAGGCTGTGTTAAGATTTCCATAAGCTACCTTGCTAGATAGTGATCTAAAATAGAGTTTCCTAGTGGAAAGCCCATTTTTAAATAATAGCATGCTGATTATTGGCTGATAAAGTATGAAAAATGTCTGTCTCCCACTTTCTACATCACAAGAACATGAACAATGACATGCCAAAGGTGCACGGAGTCCTTCCATAGATCCGTGGTTATTCAGATATTGCACATTTGAAGCACTAAAAATTAGGTTCTGGGATTAAAACTTGGTCAGATCTACTTCAAATTAAGCCAGGCTCCACAGAAAGCTACTTCATTAACACCGTGAAAAGCATTCTTGTTCAAAACACTTAGGGCAGAGTGAGATCACACCCAATGTTTGTTGACTCACACACTGATCAGAACAAAGTAAGTCCTGCTGGTTATTTTCAGGTCTATGAGGATTACATACCGCCCCATACCCGGAGGTCTCAGGGCAGTTCACAGAAAAGATCACAACATATATAATCAGAATAAAAACAACAACCCAATAACACACACACACACACCCAGAAAAGAGCCACATTTTAAAAGGGCATAGGTTGTCAACAGAGCAACCAAAGGCCTGGTTAAAAAGGAACATTTTTGCCTGGCGCCTAAAAGTGTGTAAGGAAGGCACCAGGCGAACTTCCCTGGGGAGAGCATTCCACAGACGGGGAGCTACTGCAGACAAGGCACCCTCCGGACCTCTTGAGGAGGAGACACAAGAAGGAGGGCCTCAGAAGATGTAGGTTCATATGGGAAGAGGCGGTCCTTGAGGTATTGTGGTCCTGAGCCACCGAAGGCTTTATAGGATTAAGTGAATCATAGAATCATAGAATCATAGAGTTGGAAGAGACCACAAGGGCCATCGAGTCCAACCCCCTGCCAAGCAGGAAACACCATCAGAGCACTCCTGACATACGGTTGTCAAGCCTCTGCTTAAAGACCTCCAAAGTAGGAGACTCCACCACACTCCTTGGCAGCAAATTCCACTGTCGAACAGCTCTTACTGTCAGGAAGTTCTTCCTAATGTTTAGGTGGAATCTTCTTTCTTGGATTAAGTGGTAATGATCAACTTGCTTCAGTTTTGAGTTTTGGGGCTGTATTTAATAAATGTGTACACCACCCCTCAGGTAGATCTCAGGGTGATTCACAATATAAACTGTAGAGCTATGACATTCTCATGAGGCTTGCTGGGGTTTTTGAAACATTATTCATCCAATGTTTGGTGTAGGAGTGCAAATATCCAGAGTGTGGGGTCAGGTGGGATTACTATGAGGAATTATAAAATATGCATCAAGCCATTGTGTCCACGATGAATGCATTGTGTTGACTGGGTTTAATTCATGGATTCATTGAAATTCATTTCTGATCAAATCCCACAACCCTGTGCATCTCTGGCCATTTTCTCTCCTGCCCATTTGTCTTTCTTGACAAGTGAGGTATGCAGCCCAGTTGCTTCCAGTTGCTTGCCAGGAAGGCATCCTGGGCCATAAAGATAGTGGGCAAGTTTCTTTGATGTAGCTTTTCTGATATAAAAAAATTCTGAAGAAGTGTGCATGCACACGAAAGCTTATACCAAGAACTAACTTAGTTGGTCTTTAAGGTGCCACTGGAAGGAATTTTTTTATTTTGACTATGGCAGACCAACACGGCTACCTATCTACTACTGTGCTTAATTAGTTTTGGTAGTTTAACTTTGTCCCCACGTGGGGTTTGTTGAAATGCTCAGAAGAAATCGGATTGGTTCTTACGAACTCTCTGTAAAAGTTCTTTTGTGAATAAAATGACCTGGGCCAAGGGGTGGAGAGACAAGCAGAGAGTATTACATGCACCCTTCCCAGAGTCTTGCTGGTTCAAGCCTCTGTGTGTAGTCTTATTAATCAGAGTTCAATCCTTCCTTTGCTTTAGGAACGCCTCAATTTGGGGCTTAAGCCGGAGACTTCCAGTTCAGATTGGGTGAAGATCATGTGGGATGGTGATACTCTTTCCCCCCAAAATCTTTCTGAAACCTGGTGCCTTTCCTAAATTTTGAACTTCAGCCTCAAACATTGCAGTCCAAAACACCTGAAGAGCAACAAGTTGGAAAAAGCTGGCTTGGAGTGCAGTTGTAATATAAAACAAGGTTGAAATAACAAGCAGGAAGAGTAAGAACAGTCTCTAGAGGGCACCAAAGACCAAGCTGTAGCAGAGAGAAGACTCAAGTCCTGTTCAGAATTGGGCAGGGCAGGGGCGCCTCCAATCACACAGCCTCCGGCTAGCCTTCCTGACCCTTACTACACCTGATATCCAGGGGTGGTATTCAACTACGTTTTAGACAGAGTAGACCCACTGAAATTAATGGACGTAACTTACATCATGTTCATCTGCTTTGAGTAAAACTTAATGGAATAGCACCCCATGTGCTGGATGGCATATAAGCATAGTCGACTCTCAACGTAACAGCCAAAACCACATACAGTGGTACCTCGGGTTAAGTACTTAATTTGTTCCGGAGGTCCGTTCTTAACCTGAAACTGTTCTTAACCTGAAGCACCACTTTAGCTAATGGGGCCTCCTGCCGCTGCCGCGCCGCCGGAGCACGATTTCTGTTCTCATCCTGAAGCAAAGTTCTTAACCCGAGGTACTATTTCTGGGTTAGCGGAGTCTGTAACCTGAAGCGTATGTAACCGGAAGCATATGTAACCTGAGGTACCACTGTATGATCAGAACAACCTTGTAAAAACCGTAAAAAGTGAAGCAGCACATATCACACTCTCTCAAGACTGCTGTTGATTCTCTCTGCACTTCTGAATGCTCTCCCAGGGTGTGTGCAATGGGGGGTGGGATTGCCAAAGGTTTTCCCCCACTCTCCCACCCCCTTTTAATTTTTAAAAAACTTTTTCAGCCAAGCACATAAATCTGCGACCACATGTTTAATGCACGTAAGTTGCGAGTTGACTGTACATACCTACACCCATAGACTCCGAACGCACGAAGGTTCCAACAACACATTGACATCTATGCACAAAGGCTGCTTTGCACACATGCTGAATATGTGGATGTCACAGTTAAGGAACAACTATGATTCCTCACATCTATGCACACACATAAACACAGCAAAAGCAGCTGCCAACAACTTCAGAGCTGCTCTCTCCCCTTGTCACTTTAAAGTGATAATGTGCTTTTTAAAAAAATCCCAGAGAAAACATAAGACTATTTTATATTTTGCAGAGGGAAAAAGATTAGTTCTCAGAGTTTCTCTCTATGTTTGGGTTGTTCCCAAAGTTTGGGGAATTGGAAACAAATGTCAGTTTATCAGAATGAAAAAATGAGGGAAAGTGCAGAGGAGACAAAGGAGAGAGAGAGATTTCATCAGTCCTCTGGGCATATCTACACTGAAGACATGTCCATTTTATAGCAATGTCACAGCTGCTCCCAGAGAATCATGGGAACGATATTTTGGTGAGAATACTGTCTCTGTTTGAGATCCCTAGCTTTCAGTTCCCAAAGTTTCCCAGAGAGGGAAAGTCTGTTAAATCATTTTAATTCTGTGGTGTGGATGTGATTACTCTCAGCATTAAAGGAAATGAATGTAAAAGCTACCTGCTCCTTCCTTAGGATTTGCTAAAATTTCTCAGCAACTTTCTCCTCTTCTCAGTAGTAACCAACCAGTGATCTGGTCCTCATCTCTTTCTGCCCATTCAGAGAACTCTAGCAACTCTAGAAAGCAGAAGAAATTTGTCCAAATTTAATAATATTATATTATCAAAACCATAGCAACCCATGAAACAATACATACATGAGGGAAATAATAAGTTTATCTATTTACACATATGCTATTTGGTTCTGTAACCTTAATTATATTTTAGTGTTACTTTTTGTTATTGTTGTTATTGATGTTTTCCCCTGCTTTTTAATGCATTTTTATGTAATCCCCCTTTTCTCTTTTCTTTTTCTTCTGATTTACTTTAATTCTCTGTAATACTTTCAGCAAAATAGAAATAAATAAATAAAATTAGAAAGCAGAAGAAATGGCACTGTGGAATGGATATAGAAAGCAGATTGCAGTATATGGGAAACGGTGAAGGTGATCAGATTCAAAGGAGGACAGGGCTCCTTTCCCATTAACAGTTTGGGAGGAGCATACATACACTTTACTGGGGCTAAGGGGTGCGCAGGGACTGAGTCAAGGCTGGCTGTCCCATTACCACAAGGAAAAAGTGAGGCTAAATTGTAAATTATGCTTAAGAATGTCTGTCCAAATTTATTAATCCTCCATTTACCTTTGGTGTCCTGAACTTTTAAGATTTGCTGTACTCCATCTGCTGGAACAGAACAAGCAGTGCTATTTTTCTAGAAAAAGAGGTGCCGGAACTCATCACAAATGCCTCCCTCGTTCTCTTAGAATAGCAATGGTGCCATTCTAAGTTCCAGTGAATCCCGGCTGAAAAAAAGCCCTGAGAACAAGTATTCCAACCAATGTGTCGTAGTCCCCACCTTTCTCCCTTCTCTAGAACAGCAAGCATAAGAACACACAAAAGGGAAACAGGATAAAATAAAAAAAATTAAAAAAAAGGGAAACAGGATCTGGCTACATGTCCCAACACCAATCATCTTCTTCTTCTTCCCAACCTGTTGACTACGGCCTCTGGCAGCCATGCAACCCCAATCAGAGTGAAAGTTTACATGGATTGCATACGGATGTGACACGCTACCTTTCACATAAATGTTGAACATGTGACCAGAAAACACAATACTGGCCACGACCCTGAACTGAGATGGGACAAAGCGGCTTGTCTGAACACATCTGGAGCAGCCAGCCCCCCAGATCTTCATTGTCCATTATACCTAAACAGTTTTGACCTTTAGTAAAGGTAAAGGGACCCCTGACCATTAGGTCCAGTCGTGGCCAACTCTGGGGTTGCGGCGCTCATCTCGCTTTACTGGCCAAGGGAGCCAGCGTACAGCTTCCGTGTCATGTGGCGAACCAGAGTAGCGCACGGAAACGCCGTTTACCTTCCCGCCGGAGCGGTACCTATTTATCTACTTGCACTTTGACGTGCTTTTGAACTGCTAGGTTGGCAGGAGCAGGGACTGAGCAACGGGAGCTCACCCCATCACGGGGTTTTGAACCGCCGACCTTCTGATCAGCAAGTCCTAGGCTCTGTGGTTTAACCCACAGCGCCACCTGCGACCTTTAGCTAAATGTATAAATTTCTTATTTTAGTCTTCCAGATCGCTATTTCTACACCTTATATTATTACTGTGCCTTCTCGTTGCTTCAGGTTTTCCCCCCTTCTGTACATCAAGGGATTCTTTGGCCCTTTCCATGTAGAGGTGCCTGAGTGTCCTTCTTACTGCTGTCTGTGCGCATTTACTCAGAGATGGGGCACAGGAGCAGAGGAAGATGCCGTCTACCAAGTCAGGCCACTGGGCCAGCTGGCTCACTACTGTCTACACTGGTTGGCTGGCAGAGCCTCTCCAGGATTTCAGACAGGTGTCTCCCCACAGCCCTAGCTAGAGATGCCAGGGATTGGGACCTTCTGCATGCAAAGCAGATGCTCCACTGCTGAGCTTTGGCCCTTCAAAGCTCTGCATTATGGTCTACAGATGTCAATTTTATTTTCTTGTTAATTATGCTGTTTTAAATGTGTATATTATATTTGACTTCCTTTAGCAATGTTTTCTTCTGAAATGTTTAAAGATAATTTTTGCTGTTGTATTAAATGCACATTCTGTAGCTGACCTGCTTTGTTTTGAAATCTTTAAGGCAATTTTTGTTGTTGTTGTTTAGTCGTTTAGTCGTGTCCGACTCTTCGTGACCCCATGGACCAGAGCACGCCAGGCACTTCTGTCCTCCACTGCCTCCCGCAGTTTGATCAAATTCATGCTGGTAGCTTCAAGAACACCATCCAACCATCTCATTCTCTGTCGTCCCCTTCTCCTTGTGCCCTCCATCTTTCCCAACATCAGGGTCTTTTCCAGGGAGTCTTCTCTTCTCATGAGGTGGCCAAAGTATTGGAGCCTCAGCTTCACGATCTGTCCTTCCAGTGAGCGCTCAGGGCTGATTTCCTTCAGAATGGAGAGGTTTGATCTTCTTGCAGTCCATGGGACTCTCAAGAGTCTCCTCCAGCACCATAATTCAAAAGCATCAATTCTTCGGCGATCAGCCTTCTTTATGGTCCAGCTCTCACTTCCATACATCACTACTGGGAAAACCATGGCTTTTACTATACGGACCTTTGTTGGCAAGGTGATGTCTCTGCTTTTTAAGATGTTGTCTAGGTTTGCCATCGCCTTTCTCCCAAGGAGCAGGCGTCTTTTAATTTCGTGACTGCTGTCACCATCTGCACTGATCATGGAGCCCAAGAAGGTAAAATCTCTCACTGCCTCCATTTCTTCCCCTTCTATTTGCCAGGAGGTGATGGGCCCAGTGGCCATGATCTTCGTTTTTTTGATGTTGAGCTTCAGACCATATTTTGTGCTCTCCTCTTTCACCCTCATTAAAAGGTTCTTTAATATTTTACTTCCCTGTTAATTAATGTTGCTTGGAAGGCATACTTAATATGCGACTTTCTCCAGTAATGTTTAATTTGGATTGTTTTTATTTTATGTGTATATCTGAAGCAGCATCTCCACCCCACCCCATTGTTCAGCCCCAACACTGAGGTCCAGCTCTGAAGACCTTCTGGCGGTTCCCTCATTGCAAGGAGTGAAATTATAGGGATCCTGAAAGAAATCCTTCTCAGTAGTCACACCCACCCTGTGGAACGCCCTCCTGTCAGATGTCAAAGATAAGCAACTATATGACTTAGTAGACATCTGAAGGAAGCTTTTAATGACTGATGTCCCCTTTCCCCTCTGTTTTTTGCTGGAAGCGGTCCAGAGCGGCTGGGGTAACCTAGTCAGATGGGCAGGGTATAAGAAAAGACTTGTTGTGGTTAGGTGGTTTGTGTTGTAAACTGCTTTTTAAAAGATGTTTTTCTTAAAAACAAAGTGGTATAGTAATAATTAATAATAATAATAATAATAATAATAATAATAATAATAATACCCTAGACCTCACTCACCTGTTTCCAAGAGAACCAAGAAATACTATTTATTGTTTTTTCATTTTTTACGTGTGTGTCTTATCTTACTCTATGCACTTGTAATTTTGCACTTTTTATTGTTTAACAAAGAAACTATCATTTCCAAGAGAATCAGAGAGTGCTTGGGCAGCAAACTCTATGACCCTAGAGGAGGGCGTGTGCTTCAAAACCAGGGCTCAATTGGGCGTGCGTGTCTCGAACCCAGCAATCTGGCTGAAGTGTATTTAAAATGTCAAGGAAATAAACAACTATCTGACTTTTAGAAGACATCTGAAGGCAGTGCTTTTTAAAAATAAAACAAAATGTTTAGGGGTACTCTCATTCTGACTCAGGAAAATCACCATTTTATAGTTCATATGGGGGGGAATACAGTAAATGGACAAAAGTACAAAGATTCACAAAATGTTTAGGGGTATGCGCCCCCCCCCCCGAATAAAAGCACTGTCTGAAGGCAACCCTGTTTAGGGAAGTTTTTAATGTTTGATGTTTCATTGTCTTCTTAATATTCTGTTGGGAGCCGCCCAGAGTGGCTGGGGTATAAATAAATAAATTATTATTATTATTATTATTATTATTATTATTATTATTATTATTAGGTTCAGGCATGACCCACCACCAGTAACCCTGGCCCTCTCCCTCCTTACTTGTCACCCTGAGCTTAGGGGTTCATAGGTTGCAGCGCCAGCCTTCCTGGTCCCCAAAAGCCGCTTTCAGCACACTGGGCCTTATTCAGCCCAGGCCTCAGAACAGCTTGGCTTTGATTGGACAGCCCTGCCTAGATGGCAGCCTATGAGCTTGACCCGCTGAGGCAGGCCTGGCACTCTAGGACTTGTCGTCTGTGGCCCTTTTATGCTTGAGAACTACATGTCCCAGAGTTCCCCAATTCTACAAGCTTTACCTCTGAGCACAGTGCAGAAAAAGCTAGCAGCATGTGGGAAGTTGGCAGTGCCGGATTTATGTACAAGCTAAACAATCTATAGCTTAGGGCCCCACTCTTTTGCCCCCCCCCAAATTACACTATTAATATACTGCAGTTCAACAATTACTTTGAGAAAATACATATTTTGTTATGTGCAAATGGCTTTAGATACCTATTAGGTCCATAAATTAGTGTATTTTTCGCTCCATAAGGCGCACCTGACCATAAGGCGCACCTAGTTTTTAGAGAGGGAATTCAAGGGGGAAAATATTATTTAAAGGGAGCGCTGAGCAGAGCCTGTATGCATCCCAGGCTCTGCTCAGCGCTCCCTTTCACGAGCAGCGTGGAGTGTGTGTGTGGCTCTTGGGGGCTTTTCCCCGAGGAGGGAGAAGGGCAGCTCATCACTGACGGAATTCCCCCACCTCGTAGAAAAGCCAGCAGAAGCCGCACACCCTTTAAAGAGCGTGCGGCTTTTGTGCGGCCAGTCAGTCCCTTCTCCCTCCTGGGGAAAAGCCCGCAAGAGCCGCGCTGAGCTTGTGTGCGGCTCTTGGGGGCTTTTCCTGCCTGCCTCCCCCCTGCATTCGCTCCATAAGACGCACACACATTTCCCCTTACTTTTTAGGAGGGAAAAGGTGCGTCTTATGGAGCGAAAAATACGGTACCATATAGCATATATTCAACACAAAAACCAGTGACAATTTGTTGTTGACAAAGGGCAGCTGGACATATAAAGGGCCCAATTACCTTCAGTAGCTTAGGGCCTCATCAAACCTAAATCCAGCTCTGGAGGTTGGGCATGGGGGACTTAATTTTTTGCAAGGTTATTCAGTGAGGAGCCTTAAATATATGTTTTTCAGGTGTGATGAATTCAAATCTGTTGTGTGTTTTTTTGTGATTTGGCAGCTCGAGATGTCTACATTCGATGAAGAAGCACATTCAGTACTTTCAGGAAACCAAAGGGTTTTGAATTTTAGCTTCCGATAAGGTCTGGTCATGCTAAAGAAGAGGAAGGAGAAGGAAGAGAAATAACATATAATTTAACTGCAAGTACTTGGCAATCCCTTTTTTAATTATTTCTATGTGCAATTTTGCACACGCTTTACTTACCAAGCAAAACTAAATTATACTCATTTAACCCAAATATCTCTTGAACTCCCAGGGCACGTTGCAACTTTTGAGCACCCCTAATTTTGGGGATTTGAAAGTTGGAAAATCCAGTACGCCCTAGTGTGGGAGTAGACGAGGGAGTAGAGGATAATGAGGGGCAATGAGTTCACTGGGGCAGTTGAGAGGCAATACTTCTGGTGGAAGGTGCAGGGCTTGGAACATAGGGAGTGTATAGGGAAGTTTTTAATGTTTGATGTTTTACCGCGTTTGATGTTTTAATTTGTTGAAAGCAGCCCAGAGTGACTGGGGGCAACCCAGTCAGATGGGTGGCATATAAATAAGGAAGTATTATTATTATTATTATTAAAAAGGTGAATTGAGTGGAAAGCAGGAATGCGGGAAGCTTGTTTCCTCCAGGTGCTGTTGGAAGTTCAGCTGGGTACATGAAAACTACTTTATACAGTTAAGACGCTTGGGCCCATCTAAGCTCAGTCCTGTCTCATATCTTCCAGCACATTGAAGACAAAAACTGGGACACCATCTTTCTCCCCCAAAAAAACACCTTTTCTGAACACAGCACCAAAAAATATGTGTTTTGAGGTGCCGCGCGAGATCACAGCCCCCCAAAGGCACTTTTCCAGGGAGGAAATTGCGCAAGATCACACCCAAAATGGTTGCCGTCTTCTCGCAAGAAAAAAACCCAGGATGTCCCGGTTTTTCCAGGACACTTGTGGGACATGATGTCTAAACTGACTGGCAGTGGTTCTCCCCAGGATTTCCTGCTCAAGTCCCCCCCCCAAGCCCTCCCTGAACACACAGGGTGTTGAAAATGGGACCTTTTCTGCATCTAAAGCAGTGGTTCTGCGACTGATCTGCAACCCTTCCCCAAACAACTGCCTGTTTTGTGGGGAAAGCATTACAATACTGAATGTCAGAGCACAGGTTTTCAATTCAGGTCCCAACCTTACTGATGGCTGAGCCAACCTGAGTCTGGTCAGTACATGGGTAGATGACTGCCTGAGACCCACATGTACACTGTCTCAGATCCCATGGAGGAAGAAAGGTTGGGTAGACAGCTTCTTCTGTGTTAGAGGAGCCAGAGGAGAAGCCTAGCTGTACCTTACAGCAAACGGGAGCTGCTAGCATCTCACGTTCCTCCTCAAAAGCATGAGGTGATGTTCAGCATTCTCCATGCTTCCTTTTATTCAGGTCTGAGACAGTTTTGTCCAGCTTTCTATAGATTTTATTTATTCAAACGTGTGTTAAAACAGAGCCACTATGATCAAGAGATGCTATTATATGGACATAAGCACAACAAACCCAAACCAGCAGTTGCATTCGCCGCAAAAAGTGTGGAACTATCTTCAGTGCCAAAGAAATGCAACTAGACATACAGTAAGACTAAAACAGATAAAACAGTGGTAAGTGAGATGTTCCTTCAGAGTAAACAGTTTGTGAATCAACTTCTCAGTCAGCCCTTATGCTTTTGCCAGCCTAAACAAAGAAGGAAAACTAAACTAATGGGAATAAAAGGAGAACAGCTTGGCCGGAACATTTCCTGCATATCTTTGCAAATGTTAAGTTTATGCCACGGTTTCTCTGCCAAGTGAAGAGAGGCTTTCTTGGAGCAACTGCAAGGAGCTTTCTTTTGTGAACTGGTCTTTGTTGAGTGTCTGCAGCAATTGCCCTACTTGAAGAGGAATCTCGGGCAGCAACAGAAACTTAAAACCATTTGGCACCTTCTTTTGTCTCACTCTGCTTCCACTGGCAAAGTGGCAGTACAGGAGGAGACCTGTACTTGCTTCTTTCTCATTTTTATACCTTAAAGGCAAACAACAAAGGCAAACATACCACTAATGTAGCATATAAACATCAGTTAGACACGCCTGCCACATCTTTGGGGGAAAAGATCACTTAAGGGTAAGAAAGCTGGGTTTGCAGATGCTCTTCCCTGGCTCTTCCCAATTTTCTGCATTAAGATTCTTCCTTATCTACCTTTCACGTCTTCCTTATATACTGTGCATACTTACCAAGCACAGTTATCCTGCTGTGCCAAACCAAAACTGCTATGGATGACACTGGCAAATCCCAAAATGACCAATCCAAAGCATGTCTTGAGCACATTAAGAGCATAAGGAGAGCTAAACCTTTTCTGTTCAGTCATTTGTTGGTGGCATTGATAATAATCGTCATTTGTTTTATTTTATTTTTCAATTAATAATCATGTGGCTGTTAGGACATGCAAAATTACTTCCCTACGTTACCATTTCACTGAGCCTTCCATATCATTTAATGAAAAGAACACTGGGTCTAGTGAGATCTCATAATCTTTGCCTCTTATTATTTAATTTTTATTCCACACACCCCATCGCTTTTTCACAAAATGATCCTCGCACCATACTAATAGCCTCCCCTGCTCTCATTTTTACATTTCCAATGTTTGCTTTTTAAGCTCACGAGGTGGGGATTCTATTTTATATTTGCAAGGCGAGCTAGAAACAGGAATCTACCTTATAAGCCCATCTCGCTCAGTATTGTCAACACTGACTGTCAGCTGCTGTCCTGGGTTTCAGACAGGGAATCTTCCCTAGTCCTACCTGGAGATGCCAGGGGTTGAACCTTGAACCAGCTGCCTGCAGTGCAGCAGGTACCACTAAGCTATGACACTTCTTTGCCACTTGCTTATATGGTGTTCATCTTCTAACTTATTTCGCACCATTTTGCTCAAAATGCATACAAATCGGGTCTCCAAATATTATTTAACACATAAGTGCTTGACCATTTATTTCTTCCGTGTCATTGGAACTATAAGGACACGCTTGCAGTCCTGTTTTCTTTTTATACTTTCTTTTCTAGCATCTCAGCAGTACCACCAATACATCCCTTTTTAAAAGAAAGGGGGGGGGGAGGATACATTATCCCAAGAGAGGAAAGCAAGATATTTTCTAAATGTGACCCTAAGATGTACATTCGAGTTTGTCTCACAGTTTTTGTATCAACTGATAAATGCTGTTAAAGTTTTTACATTCACACTATGAAGGCTGCGGTCCTGTAGGTTTTTGAATTATTGGAGGAGACTCTTGAGAGTCCCATGGACTGCAAGAAGATCAAACCTCTCCATTCTTAAGGAACAGATAGGTAGCCGTGTTGGTCTGCCATAGTCAAAATAAAAAAAATCCTTCCAATAGCACCTTAAAGACCAACTAAGTTAGTTCTTGGTGAGGCTCCAGTACTTTGGCCAGCTCATGAGAAGAGAAGACTCCCTGGAAAAGACCCTGATGTAGGGAAATATTGAGGGCAGAAGGAGAAGAGGAGGACAGAGGACGAGATGGTTGGACAGTGTTCTCGAAGCTACCAGCATGAGTTTGACCAAACTGCGGGAGGCAGTGGAAGACATGAGTGCCTGGCGTGCTCTGGTCCATGGCGTCACAAAGAGTCGGACACAGCTAAACGACTAAACACCAACAACCTGTAGGTTAATTTGGTCCCATCCACAGTATACATTTAAAGCTCATGGCTCGCCCCCCCCCCAATATAATCCTAGAAACTGTTGTTTGTTAAAGGAGCTCAGAATTGTAGCTCTGTGTGTAAACAGCAGTTCCCATTATTTGGGGGTGGGGGCGAGGATGGGGACAATGTACCGTATTTTTCGCTCTATAGGACGCACTTTTCCCCCTCCAAAATTTAAGGGGAAATGTGTGTGCATCCTATAGAGCGAATGCAGGCTGTGCGGCTAAGCCCAAAGCCAGAACAGGGAGACGGAGCGCTGCGCAGCGCTCCGTCTGGCTGTTCTTGCTTGGGGTTAGCTGCGCAAAGCCTTCTTTGTGCCTTCATCTCGCTTGCCCTGCGGAGGCTACAAAGTCAGTCCCCGCAGCCAGAACAGCGAGACGGAGCGCTGCGGAGCACTCCGTCTAGCTGTTCTAGCTTGCAGACGGCTGCACAAAGCCTCCGCAGAGCAGCAGGGTGCCTTCACCCCCCTGCCCTGCGGAGGCTATGAAGGCTGTACGAAGGTGGGGGAAAGGCTGCAATGCTTCCCTCCACCGCCAGCCCCACAAGCTCGGGGGGCAGCGGGAAGGCAGCCTGCCGCCTTTGCGCTGCTCCTCGACCTGGTCTTTGGGACTGGCAGTGGGGGAAAGCAGCGCTTCCCCCCGCCAGCCCCAAAGAGCAGGTTGAAAGGAACCCAAAGCCTCCGGAGCCCAGTGGGAACTCCCGCTGGGCTCCGGAGGCTTTGGGTGAACGCACCTTCAACGCACAGAACGCACCTTGTTTTAGAGGGGGAGAACAAGAAAAAAATTTTTTTTTCCTGTTCCCCCCCTCCTATGGTCTGGTGCGTCCTATGGTCCGGTGCATCCTATAGAGCGAAAAATACAGTATTTCAAATGCCCTGAATGTGAACTTAATTGGCCATAATCCCCACTTAACTGAATAGTAACTTCTGAGCAGATATGCATAAGCTTGCCCTTCTTATTTTCGTTTTTTCTTCAAAAAATGCATTCTATAACATCACCTTTGGTACTATTCATTCATTGCACCTTACAATAAAAACGTTTTTAAAACACGCATTAATTTGGCATTGAAAAGAAAAACAGAAAAAGTCCAGACTGCATTGGAAAAGGCTGCATATGCTCCATCCAGTATCAAAAAGCCCTCGCTTCTCTTTCTGCATGTCTGCCTAGGTAAGCAGTTATTATTGTTCCTACCTTGGTGCTGATCAGCTGGTTTAGCTTCTTACTTGCACTGAGAGCTTTTAGCCCTCATCCTGCACGTTTAATATAGCTTGCTTTGCAGAGGCTCCACCTCTTTGGTGTTTCACCATTCACAATGTGATAGCCAATGAATTACGTTGCAAAGGCAATAAAGAGCTCACTTTTAAACACCTACCCAAACAGCAAGGTTCGAGCTCATGCCCGACTAGCGGAGCATATGCTCTGCATACAATTGGTGGTCTCAAACTAAGTCATACTCAGAGCAGTTCCACTGAAATCAATGGACTTAAGTTAGTCGTGCCC
The DNA here is from genome assembly GCF_964188305.1 of Podarcis bocagei. NCBI lineage: Eukaryota > Metazoa > Chordata > Lepidosauria > Squamata > Lacertidae > Podarcis > Podarcis bocagei. The sequence goes on from NC_138128.1 coordinate 20,737,094, forward strand.
ATTGATTTCAATGGGTCTGCCTGAATATGACCTAGCTGGATGTAATCCAGAAAATTCAGTCCCTCCATCCTTAATTAAAAGGATCAGGTTGTTGGCATTTGTCTATCTTAAGAGACAATGGAGTGTGCCTCCCCAGGGGTGAAGTCAAACCGCAGTGTTGGCGCCACCAAAGTGACCTGTCTGGGGCACTAGCCTGGGCAGCGTGTATGGAGGTTTTGAACTGCCCAGGTGAAAAGACACTCCCTCCTTCTTGGCCTTGCAGATGTGCAAGGCAGCAGAGGTTTAGGAATCAGAGTTTTCCTTCTCCTAAATAATAATTAATAATAATAATAATAGTTGTTGTTGTTGTTGTTGTTGTTGTTGTTGTTGTTGTTGTTATTTATACCCCGCCCATCTGGCTGGGTTTCCCCAGCCACTCTGGGCGACTTCTAACAAAATATTAAAATACTGTCAAACATTAAAAGCTTCCCTAAACAGAGCTGTCTTCAGATGTCTTCTAGAAGTCTGGTAGTTGTTGTTCTCTTTGACATCTGGTGGGAGGGCGTTCCACAGGGCGGGTGCCACTACCGAGAAGGTCTTCTGTTTGGTTCCCTGTAACTTCACTTCTCGCAGCGAGGGAACCGCCAGAAGGCCCTCGGCACTGGACCTCAGTGTCCGGGCAGAACGATTGAAGTGGAGACGCTCCTTCAGGTATACTGGACCGAGGCTGTTTCGGGCCTTAAAGGTCAGCACAACACTTTGAATTGTGCCCGGAAATGTACTGGGAGGCAATGTAGGTCTTTCAAGACCGGTGTTATGTGGTCTTGGCGGCCGCTCCCAGTCATCAGTCTAGCTGTCACATTCTGGATTAGTTGTAGTTTCCGGGTCACCTTCAAAGGTAGCCCCACATACAGCTCATTGCTGTAGTCCAAGCGAGAGATAACCAGAGTGTGCACCACTCTGGTGAGACAGTCTTCCTAGGTTGCTGAGCCCCATCTGCCCCTGGAAGGATCAGGTAGAATGTAATGAGAGAGGTCTCCATTTGAGACCCTAAAACAGGGATGGGGGGCCTGTAGCCTTCCAGATGTTGTTAGACTCCTACACCCTTCGATCCTTGCCAGCGTGGCTAATGGTCAAGGCTAGCAGTTCGAGCTCTCTTGACCTAGAGAGCTGCTACAATCAAAATAGACAACTTTGGGTGTGATAGACAACAACATCCTTTTTAGATCACCCTGTATCTGGTGGGAGCCCAGGGAGCCCATATTTACACAATATAGCAATAAAATACATCCATTTAACACAAATAATAAAACGCTAAAAATAATAATGCTAATAATGATAGAATCATTAATCTGTAGAGTTGGAACGAACTCAAGGGGTCATCTAATCCAACCACCTGCAATGCATTACAATGTCATTTTTAGATCATTGTGTATCTGGTAGGATCCTGGAATGGTTGACACAATACTTTGATAAAAACACAGCATTCAGTAACACAAATAATAAAATGATCAAAGTGCTTTAGAAAAAATGAAGGCTAATCCATCAGTCTGCCCTCAGCCTGCCTGCCTCCTTATAGAAGCATAGAATTGTAGAGTTGGAAGGGACCGTAAGGGTCATCTAGCCCAACCTCCTGCAATGCAGGAATCTCAACTTAAAGCACCCATGACAGATGGCCATCCAACCTCTGCTTAAAAACCTCCAGTGAAGGAGAGTCCACAACCTCCTGAGGGAGACCATGCTCCTGTTGAACAGCTCTTAGAACAGCTCTTACCACCAGAAAGTTCTTCCTGATGATTAGTTGGAATCTCCTTTCTTGTAACTTGAAGACATTGGTTCTAGTCCTACCCTCCAGATCAGGAGAAAACAAGCATGCTCCCTCTTCCCTTAAGATATTTGAAGATGGCTATCCTATCTCCTCTCAGTTTCCTCTTTTCCAGGCTAAACATACCCAGCTTCTTCAAGTGCTCCTCAAAAGCCTTGGTTTCTAGGCCCTTGGTCATCTTGGTTGCTGTCCTCTGCACAAATTCCAGCTTCTCAACATACTAATTGTGGAGCCCAGAACTGGACATACTATTCCAAGTGTGGTCTGACTACAGCAGAATACAGTGATACTATTACTTCCCTTGATCTGGACACTATACTTCTGCTGGTGTAGCCTAGAATACCATTAGCTTTTTTGCTGATGCACCACACTATTGGCTCATGTTAAGCTTGTGGTCTACTAAGACCCCTAGATCCTTTCCACATGTACTATTGGTAAGCCTTACATTTGTCCCCATTTGAATTAATTTTGTTAGTTTGGGCCAGGTTCACCACTCTATTACGGTCATCTTGAATCCCGATTCTGCCTTCTTTATTTACAGCCAGTCCAAGGACTGACACTGATTGTAAGCTTCTTCTTCCTTGGCGTTACCTGTGTATTATTCAGTCGCACTGGAACACATTGCAATTAGAGCTGGCTCCACTATTCTTGGCTTTAGCTCCATCTAGTTTCAAACTTTCTTATCGCTGCCCAACCCAAGCCATTGGGCAACAGCCACTACTGACTATAAGCAATCATTTCCTACAATAATTAATGATGCAGCAGCATATAAAATACATCTCTTGAGCCCTAAGGCAGCTTCTTAATATAAGACGACACAGCTCTTTTGGGATGGGATTCAATCACATACAAGCAAATTCAGGTTGCACAATATAAATTGATTTGGTGCTCTTTCACAACAAACCCATTTCCCTCCAAACACTGAATTCTTGCTATAAGGAAAATGATAGGGGAACTTGCATTGGAAAGTGCGGAATTAACACTTGCTTGATGCAACATCATATATAAGCTTCCCACAAACTAATAATAATGGCTGCCTGACAAATAGCCATTATCCTCCAACCTCCTTGCAGACTTGGTACAAATAAACCAGAATGATCGCTCAGTAAACAGGTAATTCGAAAGAGACTTGGCTTATGACAACGCAGCAACGGTCAGTCTTCTAGTGTTCCACTTTTCTTTGTGGGAGGGAGTTTGGTTTTTGGTTTTCTCGTCAGTGGGTAAAAACCAATCCATTTCACTGCTCCCTGGTAACATTACCCATTGTGAAATGTTGCTATTTCTAATTGTAATTTAACCGAGTGACAGCTGATTTCTCTTTTTGCAAAATTTGCAGTATGAAGCTAAAACTACCTGCAATTTCAGAATGCTGCCCCCATTGGCACCCCTGTGACATTTCCGCACAACTGCATCCTGCTTAAAATAGTGAGAAGCCTTCAATGTTTTCTGTAATTCTCAAGCTCATGGTGCAACAAACAACACAACGGAGTGCAACAACTTGGCCAAACATCACTTAAGATGCACAGCTTAAAAGTTGTACAGTGGTACCTCGGGTTAAGTACTTAATTCGTTCCGGAGGTCCGTTCTTAACCTGAAACTGTTCTTAACCTGAAGCACCACTTTAGCTAATGGGGCCTCTGCCGCGCCGCCAGAGCCCGATTTCTGTTCTTATCCTGAAGCAAAGTTCTTAACCTGAAGCACTATTTCTGGGTTAGCGGAGTGTGTAAGCTGAAGCATATGTAACCTGAAGCATATGTAATCTGAGGTACCATTGTAGTTCCTTTTTGGCCAGCGTTGACTGCTGTCCATCAATTAAATGGATAGCTTCGTTTTGAAACTTAAGATGTCGTTTAAAAAGAACAGCTAGTTATTTTCCTTTAGGCACTGGAGGCAATAAGAAGACACTACAAGTATTTGGCCCATGTGAGTGTTCCCATAAGAGCTAAGGTGTTTTGTTACCATTGCTTCTCACTCAGCCTGCAGTTTTTATAGCTGTGGCTCACCTGCATCAAAGTTGTGCCGAGCAGAATGCAGCTATCAAAATGAGGACTGAATCTGCTAGCAGGTATTGTGTACAGGGGCGTACCTAGGGTTGGCAAAGTTGGCTCCCGCCAAGGGTGCAGGCCCAGGGAGTTACAAAAACCATGCCTCTCCACTCTGACTCAGCTCCTCTGGCAAGGGGGCAAGGGACAGGAGAGAGCTCCTTGCCAACAGGAGCATAGGTACGCCTCTGGCTGTGTAACACTGATCCTGAAAGAACTAAATTGCTTGCTGATTTGCTTCCTGGAAGAATTTAAGTTGCTGGTGTTTACCTAAGTTACTTGGGGCCCCGATATATGAAAGAACACATCTCCTGTATCTGAACACTTGTATCAGTGGGCCCAAGTTTTTTAGTGTGTCAGAAACAGGCGACAAGTTCCACCCAAATTTGGGAGGCCCAGCGTACACGTGTGACATCACATGGCAGGAGGAAGCTCAGCGGGGCCCGTCGTAGCCATGGGAAGGCCTGACGGGGCCCACTGTGGCTGAAGGTAGGCCCAGTGGGGCCCGTTGAAACCATGGGAAGACCTGCCAGAGCCCATCATAGCTGCAGGAGGACCTGTGGACTGCAGATACACCCAGTGGGGCCCATCAAGGTCCACCATGGCCACAGATAGGCCCGATGGGACATCCTTATATCACTTTAACCGTCATGGCTTCTCCACCACCACCAAAGCATCCTGGGAATAACTTGAGGATGCTGGGAATTGTCGCTCTGTGAAGGGTCTCCTCAGCAATAATCAGCACCCACAACGAGCTGCAATTACCAAGATTCTCTAGGGGAAACCATGACTATTTAAAATGGTATAAGGGTGATTTAAATAGATGTGGCCACTGAAGCGTAAGAAAGGTGTGGGACTTCTTCACTCATACAGGATGTTGTTTTTGGATTAGGGGAGCTTCACCCATTTCGGTGACTTTGATGTTCTGCATTAAGTGAATTTGTGTAAGGGAGGCTCTCTCTTTCTTTTCCCCACTTCTTTAATTTGGAAAAGTGCTTCAAGGCATCTGCTGCTGGCAGATGGGAACAAGACAGCAAAATTACTGAAAAATATTAGAATGCATAGATTAATAATTTAAATGTTGCAGCCTAAGCAGCAACAACCTACTCATTTGTTTCTACTTAGCAGGCACGCTCGGTGGTTTATAATTATCCCGTGAAGTAACATCCAATAAACAGAAATAAAACAGAATCAGCAGAGTGACAGACATTTTGTTAATACAGTGGTACCTCGGTTTTCGAACAGCTTAGTTCATGAACAACTTGGAACACGAATGCTGCAAAACCGGAAGTAAGTGTTCAGGTTTTCAAACTTTTTTCCAGAAGCCGAACATGCTCCGTTTTTAGTCCCCCTGTGTTTCCTGTTGCGCTGCTAAGTTGCACCCCCCATTGTAATTCAAGCCTTCTGTTTCTGATTGCAGTGTTCTGAGGTGACATTTGGAGCTTACATTTGGTGCTTTTGTTTTTGCTATTTATTTTGCGTTTTTTGTTTTGAGGCTTTTTCCTGTTAATTTGTTTTTGTGACTGTGTGGAACCCAGTTCAGCTATTGATTGATTGATTGATTGATTGTGTGACTGCGGAAATGGATAACCCCCCCTATCCAAATAATGACTATCATCAATGCAGGTAAGAAAATAATAATAATTTTAATTTTTATCATCTACAATACTGTTTTATTTATTTTATAGTACAGTACTTTGATTATTGCTTTCAATTTATGGATCAATGGTCTCGTTAGATAGCAAAACTCATGTTAAATTGCTGTTTTAGGGGTTGTTTTTAAAAGTCTGGAATGGATTAATCCATTTTGCGTTACTTTCTATGGGAAAGTGCACCTTGGTTTTGGAACGCTTTGGTTTTGGAACAGAATTCTGAAAAAGATTAAGTTTGAAAACCAAGGTATCGCTGTATCCAGGTTCATGTCAGGCTCATTGGATTAGATCAGATGAGACAGCGTCCAGGAGAGCCGGACTCTCTTGGGGGCTTTCCACCCAGTGCCCCCAGCCCCTCTTTTCTTACGAAAGTGGGGCTGGTTTTTGGGCATCCGCGGATGAGACTGTGTCTTCCCGTACCCTGGGAAGATTTTGGGAGGCTGATTACTCCCATCTCAGCCTCTAATTACCCCGTGGGAGCCAGAGCGATGGAATTTTCAGCCATCTTCCGTGGCGCCTCAAGCGGAAGTCCTACATGTCATCATCTAAAGACTTTCTTACAGGCAAGGGTTCAGATCCCCTCAGCCAGCTCACAAACCCCGTTTCATGAGCCCAACACACACCTCTATGGATGCCCTCAAATGCCTCAATTAAACTGGAACTAATTAGCCAAGCCCTCCAGGCATCAGATTATTTATTTACTGCATGATATCTCTGTATCATAAGGAAATCCTCATGAAATCTGATATATTTATTCAGGGCTCAACACTGCGTTTCATCTTGAAACAGCAGCAATAAGCAACCCAATGAAATGTCATTATGTTGGGTGGAACAGAAGACACAAGAAAAGATAATCACAACATGGTGATTATCCACTTCCCTCTTTGATATGTGCACCTGCTCACCTCACCCACCCACCCCAATTTGCAAAGGAAAAAAAATGCAAACTGCATTGTAATAGGTGCCTGTGAGATTGAAATATCACAAAGTAAATGGTTGTGCACATTCAAGATACATTTGTAAGCTGTAGCTTCCAAAACAGCTGACATGGATTTCCAAAGAGCCAAGAGGGAAGCCTCTTAAACACTGTGCTTTTCTAGGTGCTGTGGGATTCGGATAATTGTTTGAAACCTTTGCAAGTGGCAACACTTTTTTCTGATATGCTTGCCCATCAGTGCCATTGGTGCTCAGACCATTGTACAAAGTGCAAAATATAGGTGCACTAGTTGACACACAACAAGCACATGTTTGATTGGGTAACATGACTTGTGAAAATATACTGGGAGATTGCAAAAGTTACAAGAATATTCCAGCAAGTTACTAAATTTACGTTTGAAACCAGCTTGTCTAGCAGTTGTTTTGCCTTATTGGCAGTCTGTAGTTACATGTGTTGGAACATTTTTGCATGACTTTGTTCTTACGGCCAGAGCAGCATAAAAAGCAAGCAAAACTACCCTCGCCCCCATTCTTTGTTACACACATACTTTAATGTTAACCAGAGGAAAGTTCATTGCAAGTGCAGGTGAGCTGGTGGGTGACTTGTAGTAGCAGAAATTATGACAAGCCAACAATATGGAATTAAAAATGGCCATACCTTTACTGATTGCAGATGTAAGTAGGCTTTGGCCTAGGCACTGGGTACATATCCTGAATCAACCAACCCATAAGCTGATTTATTTCTCCTTCAGGGTCGATCCTGGGTTCAGGGATGAAGGGAAGTTCTCTTTCTGCACATAATGCAGATCAAATGAGGTGATCCCACCAGAACATTACTAACCGTTGGGGTTTTTTTCTAACAGCCTTTTATTTTTTAATATCTGTTTTATAGAATTGTTATATTATCTTATTGTTGTGTTCCGTGTTATTTTATCTGGACTTGGCTGTGGTTGCTTCAATTTTAGATTTTATTGTTAGCCACACTGGATATTTTTCACCCAAAAGACTGTGTCAATTGAACAATCATCAATATAAAAATATTTATCAGAATACACATACTTAAATAGTCCTGTGGGGATGTGTGAGGTGGTTGTTGTTAGGATGGAACAGCCAGTCTGACAGGAATTGTTCTGCGTTAAAACCCTTGCTAGTGAAAATTCTCATTACTTGGTGAATAAGCCGCTTCATTTATTCAGAGTTTGAACCAGCATCAGCTGTTATGAAATCCCCATAATTTGTATCTAATGGTAGCAGAAACCCTGATTATCCCCATGCACAAAACCCAATCTTATGGTACATGCTCTGTTTGAAGTGCATTCATTGCTATTCAATGAACGTTGATTTATTTCCGCCCCCTAATGCCTTGTGCTGGCTGTTGCTGCCCTTCCATTCCTTTTTAATTTGTAAATCTGTAAATAAACACAATCCCATAAAAACATTTTTTTGAAACTGCAAAGTGTTCTCCTCTGGAATAAACTGACTAGGGTGGGGGGCTGCTGCCAATCCTGAATGGAAGGGTACTAGTATGTGCGTTCCATTTCCAAATAGCTTTGAGAATCAGCATGTTTTTCTGATTCAGTTCAAGTATTAGGGGGCAATCCTATGGCAAGAACCACTGGGGTGACCAGCCTGGGATGCAGTGGATCTCCAGCTCAGCATTAATTCCCCATCTCTGGCTCAGCCAAAATTACACTGGTGTAACCTTGCACTAGGGACGCGGGTGGCGCTGTGGGTTAAACCACAGAGCCTAGGACTTGCCAATCAGAAGGTTGGTGGTTCAAATCTCCACGACGGGGTGAGCTCTCATTGTTTGGTCCCTGCTCCTGCCAACCTAGCAGTTTGAAAGCACCTCAAAGTGCAAGTAGATAAATAGGTACCACTCTGGCGGGAAGGTAAACGGCGTTTCTGTGCGCTGCTTTGGTTCGCCAGAAGTGGCTTAGTCATGCTGGCCACATGACCTGTACGCCGGCTCCCTCGGCCAATAAAGCGAGCTGAGCGCCACAACCCCAGAGTCGGTCACGACTGGACCTAATGGTCCAGTCTTTACTTTTACCTTGCACTGCCCAATTCAGCCAGGGCTCAGCCAGATGAGCCAAATCTAGCTAGCCGAGAGGCTAGTTTAAGTCCCCCAAAAGGGGTGTTTCTTCTGAGGACATGGTTGGAGCAGGAACAAAGAGGGGGGACTAGGCTGGATCCTAAGCCCATTCATCTCAGCTGGTATTAATTAGCAGCTCCCACCCCCCACCCCATTTCTACAATAGCCCAACCCTCATATCCAGTTGCATCTTTTACATTGTCCTAGTTTCTCTGAGGCTTTAGAATGGAAATACCAGCACTGTGTTATATATAGAGAGAGAGATGTATATATAGATATAGATCGCATTTTAATTTGAAAACAGAATGAACCAAACTTTTAAAACTTGACAAGTAAAAGCCTCAGACAACTGATTATTAATTAAAGTTTGCAGTCAAGATGCAAAAGTTGCAAAGCTTCAAACCCAAGCTGCTTTCTGTGTTTTTAGGCTATTGTTTGAACTTACATCTGATAATAATTTTACCTTCAGGCCTCTTTGCCAAGGCAAGATGTGGCAAGGTGGTGAGGTAAAATAGTAAGAGAAGCATTTTAAATGACAAGTGCGTTTCATATTTTTATTTATTGCATAACTTTGATGAAGGCTGAGGACCAAACTATATGTCATGTTCCAAAATGCATATTTTGTTTTTAGCCTGGTGTTGCAAAAGAGCATGCTAACTTTCAAGCTCCCTTCCATCAGGCATTGATTGCAAACACACACACCACGTTTTGAATACGTTAGGTGTAATGCTGTGGATCTCTTCCTAGATGTTTCTTTAAAAAGCAAAGTTTTAAAATGCTAGGCATTCAAAGGTGACTCCATGGCTGCAAGGAGAAAGTCAAAGGTCCCAGGTTCAAGCCCCAGCTACCAGTTTGAAATCTGTTCTCTGGCTGGGAACCAGAAACACAGTGTGCGGTCAGTTGCTGCTTCACCTCCATAGGAAGAGTATGGAGGGGCCCTAGTTCCTCAGGTGATGTTGCTTTATCAATACAAGAACTGCAGCACAGCAATGCAACAATAGCGAGAATGCTGCATGTTCTATTTCTGCCCAAAAGGGCAGGTGAACTTATCTGTGCCTTTGTAGTAACATAGTGTTGCAATGTTGTTGTTTTTTGGGGGTAGGCTGAGTCCCTTCTAGTTTCTGGATCCAGCAAGGGTTAAAATCAATGGAGGATGCCTGAGTCCCTTCTATATTCCCTAGCTCAGTGCATGGGAATGTAGAATAGCCTCAAACCTCCCTCCCAGTTTCTCAGCATGGAGACAAAGCAGAGAAGGATAAGCGGTAGTTTAATCCCCAGTGGAGTCATTGTACAAGCAAGGAAGAAGTGGAGCAGTTTATTGCAGACATTAATGTGGGCAAAAACAGCTCTCCTTTAAAGAGAGAGGTGTGAACACAACCCCATTCACCTTCAAAAAGCGTCGCACGAAGGGAGACTTCCTAGAGCAACATTTTACTTGATTAACAACGTGTAGCTCTGTAAGGAGATTCCGCTCATCTTTGAAAGAAGGTCTAGTATGTCAATCACATTGGAAGGCATGTCAGGGACAAATGTTTGATCTAAAAATTTATGAAACATGAAATGAGCTGTAATGCTGAGCCTGCTGCACACCTGAATCAATCGGTCTCTTTGGAGTGTCTGCGTCCAGAACACTTTTATGATCATTTGGTAGGCTGACAAATGATGGAGCAATGAATGGAGGAAAAGAATTTCAAAGTTAATTGAACAGTGGCTCGTAAATTCATGAGGCTTGAGGTTGTGCTGCGAGTATTCGCTGAGAAATGCTCCCACTTCACCAAATTGTAAAGGTTAACTCTAAATAAAATCCAAGCAGCTCTTCCCATGAAACAGTATTAAATCCACAGTGGAGTGCCATTTTAGAGGAGCATCTTTTCCTTGCCCCCAGTCTCTATTTCTGTGCCTTTTTTATTTTCGAGAGAGAGAGGGAAAAGGGTTCTACTCCAGAGTTTGGGTGAAGTGGACATTTCGATATTTCACCTGGTGCCCTCCAGGTTTTGTCGACTGAAACTCTCATCGTCTCTGACCATTGGCCATCCTGGGAGTTGAAATCCACAACAAGAAGAAGGAACCACCTCTGGCCTAAAGCCTGGCAACCTTTGCTAGACATGAGTAGAGGGGAAAAAATATGGCATGTGTGACTGGAATATACCTACTGTCCTGGCTCCCTCCCAGACCATGAAGACAGAGGGTTCATCCAGATTTCTGCTTGCCCCCACTGCTTTCCCCTGGTCTTTACCGCTGGATCGGGGCAAATATCAACTGGGTTTTTCATGCATTGATGTTTGTTCTGATTCAGTGCTAAGGAGTGAGTTTTCCCAGGGAAAGTGGTGGGGCAAATGGAAAACTGCTCTGCCCCGTGCTTTTTAGGCACAGGACAAGCAGAAGTATGTACGAGCTCAGAGACTCTTAACCTGCAGCGGTAAGGAAGAGATATTTATTGAAGCAAAGAAGACTTACAGGTTGAGTTATGAGTCACATCAGCTGCTACACTCAGGCGACATAGGAATAACAACAACAACAACAACAACAACAACAACAACAACAACAACAACAACAACAACAACAACAATTTATTTATACCCCGCCCATCTGGCTGGGCTTCCCCAGCCACTCTGGGAGGCTTCCAAAAAAATATTAAAATACTGTAATACATCAAACATTAAAAGCTTCCCTAAACAGGGCTGCCTTCAGATGTCTTTTAAAAGTCTGGTAGTTGTTGTTCTCTTTGACATCTGGTGGGAGGACATTCCACAGGGCGGGTGCCACTACCGAGAAGGCCCTCTGCCTGGTTCCCTGTAACTTGGCTTCTCGCAGTGAGGGAATTGCCAGAAGGCCCTCGGTGCTGGACCTCAGTGTCCGGGTAGAACGATGGGGGTGGAGACGCTCCTTCAGATATACTGGACCGAGGCCTTTTGGAAAGGAAAGGAAAGGCCATCTGGCCCAAGTTTAAGGAGTGCAAGATCAGGACATGGAGTTAGGAATTCCATAGAATAGGCATAGGCAAACTCGGTCCTCCAGATGTTTTGGGACTACAGTTGGGACTACATCATCCCTGACCACTGGTCCTGTTAGCTAGGGATGATGGGAGTTGTAGTCCCAAAACATCTGGAGGGCCGAGTTTGCCTATGCCTGTCATAGAAGCAACTGAGTTGTTTCAAAGAACTGGGACAGCCCCCTTCCAAGCTTTTAAAGTCAGGACAAGGTGAGCTTACAAAACTCTTGGGCCTGACGATTCAAGGCTAAAAGAGCAGGTTTACCCGGGGGATGAGCCCTCAGTTTCTCTCCCTGTCTGCTGTCCTAACCCTCTTACTTAGTGCTGAGAATGGTTAGAAGACCCTTCACAGAGCTACAGTTCCCAGCACCCTTAACAAACAGGATTCTTTAGGGGAAGTCATGGCTATTTAAAGTGGTATAAGAGTGCTTTAGATGTATGGTGCGGGTGTGAAATGTGAATGAACATGATCCAATTTGTTTGCAGGGAGATTATACAATAGCAGTTCAAGCAATTGTTCATGCACACTTTCTTGACACATTGCAGGGGATTGGACTAGATGACTCTCGGGGTCTCTACAGTTCTATGATTCTGGTGCTTTCCCCCATCATTTTCCTTTCCTGCATAAAGTCCAGGTGGTTTTTGGAGGTGGGTGGGTTGCCAAGTCTGCTTTGAATGTGCAACCTAAATTTGCTGGTGTGCAATTGAACCACACCTGCAAAAAAACAATGGTATGAAAGCACCCCAGGCTGTTTGTGAATGTCTGCTTCTAGCCAGCTAGCTATCTAGCTAGCAATTTGACCGCTGCTCTCTGTGCCAGCTGATCCTTCCAAATGATTTCTAAACGCCGATAGTTGCCTCGTATCATCCAGATTGCCAAGACAACGCACAGCATTGTCTAAAACCCGGAACGTGCTTATTACTGTACAGGTGGCTCAAGCAGTGGGGTCGTTCCACATAATAAATCTGGGCTGTCACATTCAGATCCACCTGGAATACTGCAAGGAAATAGAAATATCCTCTTGTTTCAATATCATGCAAAGCAGATTAGAGGCCGAAGAATGAGAGCAGCTTGAACCAGAATGTAGGAGGTGGGACCATGCATGTCTAATCACCACACCAGAGCAGGAAGGGGCATAGCTCAGTGATCAAGCACCTGCTTCCATGCACAGAAGCTGCCAGGTTATCTAGGTAGGGCTCGGGAAGTCCAGAACCCCAAAAAGCCACTGCCAGTCAGTGCAGGCAATATTGAGTTAGGTGGACCTGGACCGGTGGTTTTGATGCTCTACAAGTCAGCTGCTAGGGAGATGAATTCAATGTTGTACTTTTCCAAACGTTCCACCAGTGCAGTTATTTCATCCTGTCCAATATAATGATCGCCCTCTCTCCCCACCACCTGCCATTCGCTGATATGGAGTTTCTCCTGACACACAAACACACACGCAAGCCTGGAAAAGAGGAGACTGAGAGGAGATATGAAAGCAAGCCATCTTCAGCTATCTCAAGGGCTGTCACATGGAAGATGGAGCAAGCTTGTTTTCTCCTGCTCTGGAAGGTAGAACTCAAACCAATGGTTTCAAGTTACAAGAAAGGAGATTCAGACTGGACATCAGGAAGAAATTTCTGACAGCAAGAGCTATTCAACTGTGGAACAGACTCCCACAAGAGGTGGTGGGCTCTCCTTCCTTGGAGAGATTTTAAGCGGAGGTTGGATGGCCATCTGTCATGGATGTTTTAGTTGAGATTCCAGCATTGCAGGGGGTTGGACTTGATGACCCTTGGGGGTACCTTCCAACTCTATGATTCTAAGCCAATTTGGGGGTACAGGGAATGCATGGAGGGGAAGGAGCCCCATGATGTCCTTTCACGGGCTTCTGCTAGTGGCATCAGTTAGTTGAATTGTCCCTATGTTTCTATTTATTTGCGTGCGAACAGAGTCATAGCCTCCATCCAGCAAAGAGACTCATTTCCTGTACGAGTGTCATTTAGAGTTTTTCTAAGGCGATAAATAAATATGACCACATTAACAGGATTTGTGTCTCTGTCGAGCAGTTCTGCTCAGTGCTGGGAAAGAGGGAAAAGTTGCAGGGCAAGTGGAAGTTTCAAGACTATCCAGTTTGGAAAGACATAGTGTGGATTGGTGGAAGGAGATAATATCAGATTTGACAGCAGCCTGTGAAGTATTGGCTCTCTCTGGTACATAGGTGACCTCTGTGTATCGGTGTGGTTTTTCTTGCTTGCTTTTTGTCGTGTTTCATTAGTTTTCACAGTGGGAAGAGCTGTGCGTTGACAGAACACACATATGGTTCAAAGGACAGGACACAAGCCCCTCTGGATGAATGAGAGTGTCTTCTTCCAGATGATTGATCATACTGGGTTTTCAGCAATAAATGCAGTTGCCACTCCTTTTTTTGTGACAGGATGAAAAATGAATGCCAATGAATCCAATGAAAGAAATTCTAATGTATTCCGAGTTAAACACAGCAAGAGAAGCACTTTCGGAGCACTCAAACTGCAAGAGCTGACAGTGGGGAAATTGCAGCGCTATAAAAGAGGATTGGGCAAAGTCAGGGAAGAGAAAAGTTGTCAGCAACTACTAGCCATGATGACTGTGCTCTGCCTCCAAAGTTTTGTATGCTACCACATTGTAAGCTGTGCCTCTTCTGTTGCTATGAGCAGATCGGCCTCTGGTTATATCCTTAAACTGACTCCATTTATGTTCTGCATTGACTTAAACTTTCCAGGCATTACTTTAAAAGCTTTCCGTTTCTCCTCCCGGTTATATCATGCCCTCCCTTTGAGCTTTTCTGCTCCTCCGTTAGGAAAGGAATGGAAAACAAAGCTGCCAATATCATATAGTGGTACCTCGGGTTAAGAACTTAATTCGTTCCGGAGGTCCGTTCTTAACCTGAAACTCTTCTTAACCTGAGGTACCACTTTAGCTAATGGGGCCTGCTGCTGCTGCCGCCACGCGATTTCTGTTCTCATTCTGAAGCAAAGTTCTTAACCCGACGTACTATTTCTGGGTTAGCGGAGTCTGTAATCTGAAGCAACTGTAACCTGAAGCGACTGTAACCTGAGGTACCACTGTAATGACTTTCTACAAATCTGCAGTGTGACCCATGCTTGGAATACTGAGCAAGGAACTAAATTTCTTCCCTCTCTCTTCTTGGCAGTGGTACATGGGGTGACTACAAAATGACCCTTTTCCAGAGCTTATGGCAGCTAAGGATCCACTGGTCAGCTGGGTCCTGGCTAAGGGCTTATCCACACTTTCCTTTTGCACCTCTCTCCCCAGGTCCATACTTTCAACACTCTGTGTCAGAGCAGTATCCTTCCTTCCCCTGAACTTTTCCGCACAAAACCCACTTTCTAATGCTGAATTGGAACAAACATCAAAGCAGGTTTTCAACGGATTGACATTTGTGTCAGTTAAGCTTTAAGGAATGGGGTTTCAATGGGAGAGCTCTGGAGCAAAAAGAGGGGTGGGTGGGCTGCTTGGCCATGGAACTTTAACTTGCAGACTGGAAAGACTGGAGGAAAAGTAAGTGTGACGAACAGTGCTGTCTTAAGTATATGCAGCGCCAGGGTGCAAAGATCCACCCAGCACCCCCCCCAGGTTGCCTTGAGTTGTCGATCTTTTTTAGGGGGGGACCCCAAAGTTGTTGACCTTTTTTTAGGACGGCACCAAGCTGGCGAGGTGGCAGCGGCAAAACACAGTGCAGTGCAGCAACAGTCAAGCCCAAGGCAGTGGCAGCAACTGAGCGGCCTGCCCATCCCAGGCATACAGGAGGAAGGAGCCAGCCAGCTGCCTCAGTGCCTCTCTCACCTGCAGCAGAAAAGCTGCAGCGCTCCGATGGGCTTTGCTCCGCTTGCCAGTGGCTGTCGGCTCTTCCCAATCTGCAGACTCCAAATCTCGGCCCTGGACTCTCAGCCTGGCACCCCTGAGAGCCCGGCTCCTGGGTGCCTCGCACCCCTAGTGCCTATGGGAAGACAGCCCTGGTGGCTAAGCCCTAAGTCAGGATGCAGGTGATAAGCTGGTGCATCTCCAGCTGAGGAATTAAGATCACCTGGCTGCTAACTCACTCAGATATTGATAGGATTGCTCCTGTATTGTCAGTTTCAAGCTTCTCACCCTTCTCCCCTTAGCCTGTACAATATTTGTGGAGCGTAAGCACTGTGAAGTACACATTTGGGCAAGAGTTCTTTGATGTAAGCAGACTTAATTGGCCCAGTGGAACTTTGGAATCCCCGTCCCCCTTTGAACAACTGACCCATGCACCATTTTTATTTTATCCATTTTTTATACTGCTGGATTGTAGTAAAACCACTAGAAGCTTTGCAAGACTCATCTACCATGCACTGGCCACCCAAATGGAGGAGATCCAGGCATAGATTTCTTGCTGCACATAGATTTCCTCGTGCACTTGCATCCTGTGTTAGATGGATCAAGATCGTTGATCTGACCCAGTAACATTGTTCTCGTATTGCTACCTAATCTAAAATTTGCTTCACTATGGATGTGGCAATCAGGTTCACAAACATTGCTTGACGACCACACATGCATTTCTGATATATGAGTGTGCCTTCTTTAGTGTGTCAATTCAACAGCAACTCGATGTACTTCATGTAATCCATGAAAGGAGATAAGGGATCAAAGTTGCACACCTGGTATGGTGCTAATTTAAAAGTCTCACAACCCAATGCGCACACATGTGCACACACAAAAAATGTTGTGCCGTATAAAACTTAATGAACAAGAAAATTAAGATTCCTTGTTTTCAGATACTTTTGTGCTTAACGAGAGAGTTGTCTGTTTTGTGGCCAACCCAAAGTGCTTGTAAATCAATTTCCTTCCTTTCTTTTGCATTACGCTTTGATTACTTTCCTCCTGTTATTGGGCCATATTTCATATGTTAATCCACCCCATACTGTTTTTATCTCTTCCCAAATATTTGTACCCAGCGACCTGGGGCATAAGTATTTAATGAGGTAGTGCACTGAAATAATAAATTGACGGAGCAGAGTGTACCAGACTAGAATATATTTAATTCAATAATGAAGTAAAGCAGCTACTTGAAGTGGCTTCCTCTGTCTGTTGAATGCAGGATGGGGGAGGGGGACCTAGAATCATAGAGTTGGAATAGACCACAAGGGCCATCGAGTCCAACCCCCTGCCAAGCAGGAAACACCATCAGAGCACTCCTGACATATGGTTGTCAAGCCTCTGCTTAAAGACCTCCAAAGTAGGAGACTCCACCACACTCCTTGGCAGCAAATTCCACTGTCGAACAGCTCTTACTGTCAGGAAGCTCTTCCTAATGTTTAGGTGGAATCTTCTTTCTTGTAGTTTGGATCCATTGCTCCGTGTCCGCTTATCTGGAGCATCAGAAAACAACCTTTCTCCCTCCTCTATATGACATCCTTTTATATATTTGAACATGGCTATCATATCACCCCTTAACCTCCTCTTCTCCAGGCTAAACATGCCCAGCTCCCTTAGCCGTTCCTCATAAGGCATCGTTTCCAGGCCTTTGACCATTTTGGTTGCCCTCCTCTGGGCAACCTGTGATTCTTCCGATGTTGTTTGACTCTAGCTCCCAACATTCCTGGCCATTGGCCATGCTGTTTGGGGCTACTGGGGGTTGGAAGTCCAACCCCAACTGAGGACAACAGGCTCCCCACCACCTAATGATAGGGCTGGCCCTACCAATGCAGGCTTCTTTCTTGGTGGTGGGGGAGGACAGCTACCTTTTGCAAACATGAGTGGCAAGTGGGACTTCTTCCACTGGCTATTGGGTACTTGAGGACCCTGCACAAGGGATTTTGACAGGGAGGTGGGACAGCCCACCTCTCAAAGTTAGCCTATGGCCCCTGGATCCAAGCAGGTTCACCACCTTGATACATATGGACCAGATTCTCAGCATGCCTGTAGCCTCTTTAGATGTGCACGAAGTGACTTCATATGATTTACGGGTTACGGGACCCCTGACCATTAGGTCCCGTCGTGACTGACTCTGGGGTTGCGTCGCTCATCTCGCTTTATTGGCCAAGGGAGCCGGCGTACAGCTTCCGGGTCATGTGGCCAGCATGACTAAGCCGCTTCTGGCAAACCAGAGCAGGGCATGGAAATGCCATTTACCTTCCCGCCGGAGCAGTACCTATTTATCTACTTGCACTTTGAGGTGCTTTTTCAAACTGCTAGGTTGGCAGGAGCACGGACCGAGCAACGGGAGCTCGCCCCGTCGCGGGGATTCGAACCGCCGACCTTCTGATCAGCAAGTCCTAGGCTCTGTGGTTTAACCCACAGCGCCACCCGCGTCCCTTCATATGATAAACATCCTCAATTAACGCATGAAGGGGGCTTGTGTCTCACCTGCAAACAGGCTGTCCAGCCAGCTTCAGGAGCTGAAGGTGGGAGCCTTTAGTTCTGCATGTAGCAAATCCACACCTTCTGTTGATCTTCAGCTCCAGTCCCATTCCTCTGCTGGTTGGGAAAACCTTGAAACTTGGAAAAATTCCTTCCAGTAGCACCTTAAAGACCAACTAAGTTAGTTCTTGGTATGAGCTTTCGTGTGCATGCACACTTCTTCAGATAGTGCATGCACACGAATATTGGTATCTGAAGAAGTGTGCATGCACACGAAAGCTCATACCAAGAACTAACTTAGTTGGTCTTTAAGGTGCTACTGGAAGGAATTTTTTTATTTTGACTATGGCAGACCAACACGGCTACCTATCTACTACTTGAAACTTGGGTCAGCCTGATATAATCATTTAACATCAACTCCATGAACTACGAATCTGCCCAGAATCTCCTTGTATTTAAGTATACCAGAACCCATTAACACAATTCCATTACTGACCCAGTAGTTTTTCTTAATGATAGTTCAGTCTTGGTTGTACTCCCAGTGAATAAGTAGCTAGAAATAAATTTCAGGTAGTCTTGCAGCACTGAAATATTAATGACTGTGTGGAGAGCTTGATCTTGCAAGCCAATGGAAAATCAATAGCATCATGTAGGTGGAGGGAGTGTACTCTGGGATGGTAGGGAAACAGATTGCACTGCATAAGCGCTATGCTTCTCTTGTTGGCTGAATCACTGGATGCCATTTCAAAACTTGTCTAATTGAAGTGTTCCAAGCTCTCATAAAAAGGTCCATTTGTATACCATAGGCATCAAAGTATTGCCACATTGAGAAAAGGTGGCTAGATCTGTCCTTTCTGCAGATTTTCCCATGGGAAAGGGCATCCTCATAAAGCCATTCTCAAATGATTGCACACATGTAATTTGAAATAACTATACAGTGGTGCCCCGCAAGACGAATGCCTCGCAAGACGGAAAACTCGCTAGACGAAAGGGTTTTCCGTTTTTGAGCTGCTTCACAAGACGAATTTCCCTATGGGCTTGCTTTGCAAGACGAAAACGTCTTGCAAGTTTGTTTCCTTTTTCTTAACACCGTTAATACAGTTGCAACTTGACTTTGAGGAGCAACTCATAGAACGCAGTGTACATAGTAGCCTTTTTTGAGGTTTTTAAAGACTTTGGTGATTTTTGAAGCTTTTCCAAAACTTCTTTTGCAGCCATTTGGTAAGTTAAACTTTTAAAACTTTTTGGGCGGGGGTTGGATTTTGGGTTGGAGTGTTTGGAATTCAAGGACTTAGTGTTGGGAAGGGGTTTGCAAGAATCTGGAAGCTTGTGTGTTCTTTTTCTGCATTTTTATGATTTTCTGTGACCATTGGGCCACTCTGCTGTTTTTTTAAAAAAATTCTGGGTTTGAATTTCTGTGTGCTGGGGGAACAGTTGGGGAGGGGTTTGCAAGAATCTGGAAGCTTGTGGGTTTTTTTCTGCATTTTTATGATTTTCTGTGACCATTGGGCCACTCTGCTGTTTTTTTAAAAAAAATTCTGGGTTTGAATTTTGAAATGCTCTTTACAGTATGTGTGACTTTAAAGAGCACTTAATAAACTCTTGTTGTACCAAATTTGGCTTTGTTTGGACTTTTTTTGACCATAGGAACGCATTAATTGATTTTCAATGCATTCCTATGGGAAACCGTGCTTCGCAAGACGAAAAATTCGCTAGACGAAAAAATTCATGGAACGAATTAATTTCGTCTTGCGAGGCACCACTGTATGAGCATTGAAAACAAAAAGCCCACCCACATTATATGTGTTTTTCTCAAAATCGAATTATTGTCGAATCAGGGGCAACACATACACAGTTAAGCTAAGGTAACCAGATTTTTTTTTCAAAGAATCCGGGAACCCTTTTTTTTTTAAAGAAAAAAACAGTTTTTTTAAAAAACAGTTCTTTTTAAGAAGAAAAAGAAGTAGTAGTAGTAGAAGAAGAAGTAATATCTTCTCTTCTGTGGTCTCCTTTGTCGCACGGCCTTCCTCTGGGTCCCGGCCTGCTCTCTTGGAGTGCTAGCCACCATGGAGTATGCTCGGGCCAGGCCTGGGCTTGGCCATGTGTCCTTGCCCTCCTGGTGCTCTCCTACCTCTTCTCCTCAGCGGTGGCAGCAGCAGCAGCGTGACAAGGTCGGGGCTCCCCTCTTTTTTCTCTTTCCTCTTTCTAACTCTTCCTTCTCCTTCTCCTCTCCCCTTTCTCCCTGTGTCAGCTCCAGGGTTTTCCTGGCCCTGGAGCGCCACTGGGCAGTTGGCTGGGTGGCTGGGCGCTCTCACTCCTGGCTCGATTTGGGTCACGGGGGGGGGTGTCAGCGGTTCCCCCCGTTGACGCGCCGGGCATCCCCGGTTCCCCCTCAGTAGTGGCAGCGGCAGCGGCTGTCTCAGCAGCCCCGAGCCAGGCTGGTAGCATAGTTGGCTCTGGCTGGCCTCAGGAGCTGCTCGCTGCCGTTGCGCCCGCCATTTTGCCTCACCCATATGATGTGTCTTGTGCCATTGAACCAATCACGCAACATTCATTCCCTACTAATAAATCTACAACACTTAAAATATAAATCCGGGGACATTAAAAGAAATCCGGGGACGGATGTTGTCCGGGGACAGATTTGTGAATCCGGGGACTGTCCCTGGGAAACGGGGATGTCTGGTAACCATAAGTTCTGGGGGCTGATGGGAGTCCAACAGGTCCACTGGTTCCCTGGTCCTGCCCAAGCCGGTTCTCGCCAGATCTGCTACAACTTTTAGATGCCAGAGCAAGCAAGGCCAAGGTATGGTGTGGGTTGTAGTATGAAACATCTGGAGGGCATCAAGTTAGAAAAGGCTGCTGGGAATGCCCAGGTCAGCCTTTGTATGGAAGACACGAGATGGAGCATGGCAAGCCAATAGGATTACCGCTGCTTCTTCATGCTGTTGTATAGTAAGAGCTGCTGTTATACATCCTTTGTGTGGCCTCCTTTTCTTAATACTTTTCAGGGGAAGCACGGTTGTACTTGACCCCTCTTGTGGTCTTCCCCAGAGCATCTGGTTGGCTGCTGTGGGAACAGGATGATGAGTTAGATGGAGGAGTTTGGATTTGATATCCCGCTTTATCACTACCCTAAGGTAGCTCAAAGCGGCTAACATTCTCCTTTCCCTTCCTCCCCCACAACAAACACTCTGTGAGGTGAGTGGGGCTGAGAGACTTCAAAGAAGTGTGACTAGCCCAAGGTCACCCAGCAGCTGCATGTGGAGGAGCGGGGAAGCGAACCTGGTTCACCAGATTACAAGACTACCACTCTTAACCACTACACCACACTGGCTCTCTGGGCCACTGGCTTGTTCCAGCTGGCTTTTCTTTTGATAATACCTTGTGATGTTCTTTTGTTGAAGAAAGATGGATGCCTAGAGGAAATGTGGTTACCTGCCGCCAGCCCATAAATCCTGCTTCCATCTCCTCATGCCATGATGTTTTCAGGATTTATTCCCAGCTGCATATTATCTATATTTCACACAATATTGGGCTTGGCTTTATTTATTTATTTTCGCAGCGGGGGAACTGAGCCTGACAGGGGCAACACGCTAATTTCTTTTGGAAAAGAGATGCCCGTAACAATCAATTAGTAATATTGAATACAATCCCACTTTCCAGCACAACTCAATTCCTTGGTGCTTTTGATATATGCCTGTAGGCCTCAAAAGAATGGTAAACACAGCAAAGGATCGATAATGCAGACGTTATTTTCTGCCATGATCACAGAACGATCCTCCTCGAGAGATCTTTGTTTTTCATTACAGGTTGGACTCGGTTGTGATATTAAAAAATGACAAACCATATAAGCTATAAAATGACATTTTTAAACAATGCGTCTATAAACAGCTCAATGGTCTGTGCTGTATTTTATACATGCAGCCTGAATAATTTTTTTTAAAGCCATGCTATTTTATCTTTTTACATGCTCTGGAGCTAATTCTCTCTACAAGGACAGATATACCATATTTTTCCATGTATAAGAGGCCCCCATGTATAGGACGACCCCTATTTTAAAAAACCCAAAATTAATAAATCAATATTTCTTGAGTTGTTCGCTATCCATGTACTGTATAAGATGACCCCCAATTTTGGCCTAATTTTTTTATAGCAAAAAACCATAATCTTATCCTAAAACTAATCCTGATCAAATTTGCAGATGACACCAAACTGGGAGGGGTGGCTAACACCGCAGAGGACAGGATCACACTTCAAAACGACCTTGACAGATTAGAGAACTGGGCAAAAACAAACAAGATGAATCTTAACAGGGAGAAATGTAAAGATTGCACTTGGGCAAAAAAAATGAGAGGCACAAATATAAGATGGGTGACACCTGGCTTGAGAGCAGTACATGTGAAAAGGATCTAGGAGTCCAGGGACGCGGACTTAGAAAAAATATTGGGGGGGCCCGGGAAAGCTCATGAATAATAAATAAGCTCATGAATATGCAAATAAAGTGGCTCCGGCCCTAAATAGGGCAAGCCACGCCCCCCCACCCAGCCGATTGGCTGGCTGGGAGGTGTGGCCAGTCGGGATTCCCCTGTTCTCGCGGGATTTCCGGCCGGGGCTCTCCGATTAGGGCGCGCGGCTGGCTGGCTGGCGAAGGAGGAGGCGGGGGACGGCGGCGGCGCTCTGCTGGAAGGGCGCTCGCCTGAGATTATTGGGGGGGCTGAGCCCCCCAAAAATTTTTTTTGAGGGGGCTCAAGCCCCCTCAAGCCCCATGGAGTCGGCGCCTATGTAGGAGTCTTGGTTGACCACAAACTTGACATGAGCCAACAGTGTGACGCGGCAGCTAAAAAAGCCAATGCAATTCTGGGCTGCATCAATAGGAGTATAGCATCTAGATCAAGGGAAGTAATAGTGCCACTGTATTCTGCTCTGGTCAGACCTCACCTGGAGTACTGTGTCCAGTTCTGGGCACCACAGTTCAAGAAGGACACTGACAAACTGGAACGTGTCCAGAGGAGGGCAACCAAAATGGTTAAAGGCCTGGAAACGATGCCTTATGAGGAACGGCTAAGGGAGCTGGGCATGTTTAGCCTGGAGAAGAGGAGGTTAAGGGGTGATATGATAGCCATGTTCAAATATATAAAAGGATGTCACATAGAGGAGGGAGAATGGTTGTTTTCTGCTGCTCCAGAGAAGCGGACACGGAGCAATGGATCCAAACTACAAAAAAGAAGATTCCACCTAAACATTAGGAAGAACTTCCTGACAGTAAGAGCTGTTCGACAGTGGAATTTGCTGCCAAGGAGTGTGGTGGAGTCTCCTACTTTGGAGGTCTTTAAGCAGAGGCTTGACAACCATATGTCAGGAGTGCTCTGATGGTGTTTCCTGCTTGGCAGGGGGTTGGACTCGATGGCCCTTGTGGTCTCTTCCAACTCTATGATTCTATGATTATACACAGTAAGGACAGTGTTTTAAGGTTAAGATCCTCAGGACTTGCTTTAAACTACTACAGCATTAAACTAATTCCTTCCCTGATAACAGAACCCTAGTGCCAGGGATGACTGGTCTATTAGGGCAAATTGAGCGCTGCCCCACTTGCTGCCTTCCTTACATTCACTTGTGGGGTGCCTCAGGGCTCTGTCCTCTTCCCCCATGATTTTCAACGTCTATATGAAGCCTCTGGGAGAGATCATCAGAGGGTTTGGGCTGAGTGTTAACCAGTACACGGACGATACCCAGCTCTACTTCTCCTTTAAATCAGATAAGGCAGTGAATGTCCTGTGTGAGTGTCTGGTACAAAATTACTATTATGTGGAAAGTGTTCCTTTGGTTGTTTACTTTCTGATGTTTCGTTTATCATTTATGACTACTTTTGCTATCTTTGTAGTTATATGCTGTAAGCTGCCTTGAGCATGGAAAGGTGGCATACGAATAAAATGATTGATAAAAGAATAGAAATGATTGATTGTATAAAAGAATGGAAATGGTTTATTGAATATTTACGGATAAATTGTAAACAGATAATAACATTGGCAGGATTATTGTAATAACCTGCAGTTTTATAAGAGTGTATATTTTAAGTAGATGAATAAATGAGCAAATTAAGTTAATTTGGATATGCAGAAAATATTTAAAAATAAATTTAAGGAATCGCAGAAAGAGGGGGAGGAAGGAAGTCAAGTTTTAAAATGTTAAAATGATTATAAAATTAGTGAAATGTATAAACCTGAAAAGCATAATTTTTTTTTAATTATTGATTGAAAAGGAGTGGACAAACAGAAGAGAAGAAAGAAAAGGGATGAAAGTTCAGTTTATGAATGCAAAAGCAACTTTCCTGTGGCCTAGCCTTACCCTGTCAGAGTTTCAGCCCTGTGCAGGCCTTGAATCTGGGGGTTCTTCTGACGAATAATGAGTTATGGGGACGACAACCATCCAGCAGATACCCATACAAGCAGTGACCCTGGAGTTTTGTAGGATCCAGACATCGCTGGCTGGAGGTTCCCTACTGGAGGTCCCCACACGAGCTCCCTGGGTTCCTGGTCATTTCCTGGACTGCCACAACTACCCATCTCCCACAGAAGAAGAAGAGTTTGGATTTGATATCCCGCTTTATCACTACCCGAAGGAGTCTCCAAGCGGCTAACATTCTCCTTTCCCTTCCTCCCCCACAACAAACACTCTGTGAGGTGAGTGGGGCTGAGAGACTTCAAAGAAGTGTGACTGGCCCAAGGTCACCCAGCAGCTGCATGTGGAGGAGCAGGGAATTGAACCTGGTTCACCAGATTACGAGTCCACCGCTCTTAACCACTACACCACACTGGAAACAGCATGCCATGCAGGAACCTCAGAACTGCTTCTTGAGCACATGGAAATAACTCTGTGGATCAGAGCCTGACTGAGAGCCAGATAGATGTGGCCTCCGGATCCTACATAAGTTTCCAGTCTGAACTGCTTCCTTGCTGAAACAAGAGTTTTCATCATACTCTCCAACATGAGGAAATGGGCATGCTTGCTATTTCTTCCTGGCCAGGAACAAGTAGGCTAGAATAATATGTCAAGGCTGCATATACCGTATTTTTTGCTCTATAAGACTCACTTTTTCCCTCCTAAAAAGTAAGGGGAAATGTGTGTGCGTCTTATGGAGCGAATGCAGGCTGCGCAGCTATCCCAGAAGCCAGAACAGCAAGAGGGATTGCTGCTTTCACTGCGCAGCGATCCCTCTTGCTGTTCTGGATTCTGAGATTCAGAATATTTTTTTTCTTGTTTTCCTCCTCCAAAAGCTAGGTGCGTCTTGTGGTCTGGTGCGTCTTATAGAGTGAAAAATACAGTACATAACTAAATTTAAGGTAGCAGTACATCACATTTTGAACATCCCTTCTGGTTCATTTGCCAAACATGTTGGCAACTGTAATGTTTCAGAGTTTTTGCTAAAACAAATTAATCAATTTGAGTTGTATGACTCAAATTGGGTCTACTAGATCCTTTTAAAAAGAAAAGAAAAAAAAGCAATGTGGGCTAAAGTCGCTTCTGGGGCCCCTCTGGGATTAGCGGCCCTGAAGCTTAAGCTAGTAAAAAACACATGCAACACCAGATGGCGATGCAGAGCAAAAATAATATTTGTGATTCTCCCCCACCCCTGTGTTTTTTCCTTTGTTTTTTTCCCGTGTGTAGATCTACCCTAAGAGACAGTTGAGGGAGGGGCTCCAATCTATTTGGCCTCTGACACAAAGCTGTTTTCTTTGTTACCATAACCGCCCATACATAGCGGGCCATAACAAAGCAACTTGCCTGGCTATTTCAGCAATGGAATAATGTTGGATCCAGGAATTAGCAGGGACTCAGGCATACAGGAGGGGTGTGGGTGGTGCTGTGGGTTAAACCACAGAGCCTAGGGCTTGCCGATCAGAAGGTCGGCAGTTCGAATCCCCGGGACGGGGTGAGCTCCCGTTTCTCGGTCCCTGCTCCTGCCAACCTAGCAGTTCGAAAGCACGTCAAAGTGCAAGTAGATAAATAGGTACCCCTCCGGCGGGAAGGTAAACGCCGTTTCTGTGTGCTGCTCTTGTTCGCCAGAAGCGGCTTAGTCATGCTGGCCACATGACCCGGAAGCTGTACGCTGGCTCCCTCGGCCAATAAAGCAAGATGAGCGCTGCAACCCCAGAGTCGGCCACGACTGGACCTAATGGTCAGGGGTCCCTTTACCTTTACCTTTACAGGCATACAACCTATTCAACTCTCCAAACTCACAACAGTATATACTGTGCAGTGTTATTCCAGTTTCCCCCCTCTTCTCCCCAATGGAAAGTAGGTATGAAGTGGGTATATCATACTGACCTCTTTAGCCAGAAGGCTAACTTTTCATTTTGAAGCTGTGAAAGGATTTAATTTTGTACAAAAGACCCTTTGGCATCAGGTACCTGGGGTTGGCTATAAGATTAAAAACTGATATCTATTGAAGAGGAAAAGTATAAAAGCTTCAATGATTTTTAATCAGAGGCCATAAGAGAAGATAGAATATACTGATAATCACCCCCAGGGCTTGGGTTCCCTGTTGGGAAAGACAATTTTATATTTTGGTGTGTTTCAGTCCCCCACCCCCACCCCAAATCCATTTCATCACGGCCGGAGAACGGCCTGAGTGCTCTCAGATGTTTTCTAATATTACATTCCTGTGATAAGACCCTTTTATTTTTTATCTGTGTGAGAGAAAACAAATTGCTACCGTGTGGGAGCAAAGCCAGCTTCTAGTAATTAACTTGTTACAACAACATTTGGGACCAGATTTAATCTTTCAGTACTTTGACAGCGAGAACCACCTCTCAGACTGAAAGAGAGGGCAGCATTAGTTCAGGCTGAGATGAGAATCAGAAGAACGTTAAGGAAGGGTTTGTCCACACTTCGTTTGTCCCAGTGCTAGAAAGCATGGGTCTGAGTGGTTTTCTGCTTGCCTCTTGCTTTCTGGGCATGGGTCCAAGCAGTTTTCTCCCTTGCTTTCCCAGGGAAAACACACTCTTTACTGTTGAATCGCAGCAAACACCAATCCACAGAAAACCTGATTGATGTTTGCTCCGATTCAGCGGTAAAGAGTGTGTTTTCCCAGGGGAAAGTGACAGGACAAGCAGAAATTCAGATGAGCTTTTAGGCAACCTGGTTATTGAGTGCTCTTCCTGATTTGTTTCTGGAGAGTTTGGACCATGTTGGATATTTAATGAGCATTCATTCGGGGGAGGTTAGACAAAGTTGCATCACATCATGTGTTACCTTACAGAGGATTTTCCCATTGCAGACCATATTGCTAAAAAACCTTATAAGTGGGTTTGTCATGCAAGATGTCTCCCGACCGAGTATAATTACACAATCTGAATTTGCTAGTATGTGATGGACTCCTATGTGAAAATCGCAACCCTCTGGAAGTGCCCTAACTTAAGTCCATTCATTTCAGCGTATCTACTCTGAGTAGGACTTAGCTGGCTACTACCCAATGTCTTCTGTTCCAGCTTGAGATTGCTCGCAAGAGCCTTTACACACCCTCATCTTTCCTGTCCATAACGACTCTCTAATTCCCTTAAAAGGAAAATGATAAAAGGCAGCTTAGTGTACTAATGTTATTTGTGGAGAGTTCTCTCCTCCATTGAAGTGAGTGGGGAAGTCTGCAAACACAGAAACTTCCTATGCCAAAAACAGCACACAGGGAGCTCTGCTGTTTCTTCCTCCCTGCACTGTTCCTCCTGTTTTCCATGCTGGTCAGCAGTAGCAGAAGATTCTGAGGCCAGCTGTGGAGGAGGAATGTGGCTTCCCTGGCTAGGCTCTGACTAACTCCTGTGAGCAGGGGACCTGAGACTGGCAGGCAAAGCTGGGGGTGGTGTTGGTGCCATAAGTTGTTATAGCTGTCCCACTGGGGCTTGCCTGCACTGCCTTTTGTCACATTGAAGTTCATAGCGGCACCTGTCAGTTGCCAAGTGAACTGCAGCATGATGACACTCACATTTTTATTCTACAGTAAGATATACCATGTTCTGATTCATCGAGAGGCACTGGAGATTATGGGGACATGGAATTTACAGCATAAGCAAAACTAAAGCAAGTCTCCTTGAGCAGGCTTAGGCAACTTTGGGCAAGCTGAAAGTTGATGAATATGAGGTTTTTGGAAAGGTTAGGATGACAAGTGTCAAAACAAGCAATCCAAGAGCAGGATATGTAGAAATGGTTCGCTGTGTACAGTAGGACGCGGGTGGCGCTGTGGTCTAAACCACTGCGCCTCTTGGGCTTGCTGATCAGAAGGTCAGCAGTTGAAATCTGTGCAGTGGGGTGAGCTCCTGTTGCTCTGTCCCAGCTCCTGCCAACCTAGCAGTTTAAAAGCATGCCAGTGCAAGTAGACAAATAGGTACCACTGCGGCAGGAAGGTAAACGGTGTTTCTGTGCGCTCTGGTTTCCGTCACGGTGTTCCGTTGTGGCATTAGCGGTTTACTCATGCTGGCCACATGACCCAGAAAGCTGTCTGTGGATGAACGCCGGCTCCCTCTGCATGAAAGCGAGATGAGCGCCACAACCCCATAGTCGCCTTTGACTGGACTTAACCGCCCAGGGGTCCTTTACCTTTACCTTTTACATGGTGTATAGATTTCTTGATTGGGCTGGATCTGGGTGAGAGGCTCTCACCAATTGAGCAGACAGTAGCTCTGTCTGAAGAAGCAATCAGAAAGAGACGCCCCAAGCTGGATGGAGATAGGGAAAGGAGATAAGATTATGGTTGGAGTAGTAGACAGATGAGTGTGATCTGAAATGAAAGAACTGAGTAAGAGCAGGAGAGAAGCAATGAGGATCTAGTCTTAAGACAAGTGATAACCTTTGCATGTGTTATTTGGTCTTTTGTCTGCTATTTCGCAGAATCATAGAATTGTAGAGTTGGAAGGCACCCCAACGGACATCTAGTCCCAACTCCCTGAAATGCAGGAATCTCAGCTAAAACATCCAATCTCTGCTTAAAAACCTGCAAAGAAGGGATAAATTCTTAAAACATTCGAACATGGCTGATCTGTCATTGCTTGGTTGAGAAGCAGGGTGGGAGGATCCCTATTGGAGAGTGTTGGGGCCACATTATGAAATAAGCATAAAATAAAAGCCATACACAAGTATATGTACGTAATGCTGTTAATGTGTAGATGAGAACATCTGGCAACAGTAGAGTGGTTTCCCCTTCCATCGCAACCAGTGGCAGCCTCACTATCCTTTGCTTTTATCTTGTTGCCAAAAGAAATATTTCCTGAGTTAAATCACAATTCCCATTTCAACCCTGTCCATCTGCATCAGGGGCTTGTCTTTGTAATTAACTGCACTGGCATAACTGCAATTTCTTTTTCAGCAATGGCCTCGTATGTATGGGGGGAGAGTTTGACCCCAGGAAAACAATCAGATTCAAGCAAGTAGAGTAAAGTAGGGCAAGGTCTAGGTTCAGGCTAGGCTTGGCTTTCCGGGGCACCCTAGCCAGCTCTTAATTACTATTAATTATTGTTAATTACCCACCCTTCATCATAAGGTCTCAGGGTGGGTTACAACAAGTAAAAATACAGTTTAAAACAGTACAAAAAAAGAGAACCCATTGCAATTCCAAAAAATGGATGGGGGCTCAGCACCAATCAACCTCAGACTGAGACTTAAATGAGAGCTGTAGCTTTTTGTTTGAGGAGCAAGTTCCGCCTTTAGTGGGAGAAGCCTCTCATTTAAAAGGACCTGGCGTGCTCGTCTACACTTCCGCTTGTTCCGTGCCTGGAAAGCATGGGGGCAAATGGTTTTCTGCTGGACCCGTGTTTGCTAGGCAGTTTCCCTCTTGTCCCACTCCCTTCCAAGGGAAAACCTGCTCTTTAGCGCTAAACCGGAACAAAGAGCAATCTGTGGAAAACCTAATTGCTATTTGCTCCAACTGAGCTCTAAAGAGTTGTTTCCCCTGGTGGAAAGCAGAGGCACAAGGGGAAGGATGAATAAGCCTGAGTCAGAGGTGGGCAACATAACCTTTTTGGGCTGGAGAGGTACTGGCACACCTGGGATACCAGTGTTTTGAATTAGTTGGTCCACCTGGGGTTGGCTCCAAGGACAATTCCCTATCTCACTATTAATCCCTGGTTTCACCCTTTGAAGAGAGGGTGTCATGACAATTGCATATAAGCCAAAATTTCCCTCGGGCTCTTGCCAAATTATTTTCATCACTCTTGAATGCTGTACTGTAATTTACAAAGATTATAGATTCCACTTTTACAAGCTTTCCCCAGGGTGAAGTAATGATATCCTCAACGAATACCCAGAGTAAATGAAATGAAATTGCATTTTTATTATGTTGATTATTTAAATTAGCTTCACATGCATTTTAATTTGTATTCAGGAAACTGAAATCCATGTCTCAGCAGAACATATAGGAAAGGAGAACATAGCTGGTTGTGTGTTTAATAATAATGTAAATCCCCCCCAAATAGTTTTTTAGGGCAGTCATTAGATTCCAATGATCATCAAAGTCAACAGTGAATGATAATTATCTGGAATCAAAATGTGTTAAAAATAAAAGGTGAAATCTTCCAAAGAGGTTTTATCTCAATTCCCCCCCCCCATTGTGAAATAAATATTGTACTTGTTGATTTCGTCCTAATGAGTCACTGCAATACCTAAATGTCTAATTTATAATGATGCCCAGTTTGCTGTTAAAAATTAATACCTACAATTAATTGAAACCACAACTTCAGTGCTTTCTGTGCATATAATCAGTAGGAGGGGCTTTTGCATGAGAAATATTTGCCTAATGTTTCACAACATTATAGAACAGACAGCACTGACCTGGGGGGGGATTGCAGAGCTATTAGCTAATTTTAGATGATAATCACCTGCTATTCCTTTGACACTCTCTTTTCTCCAGTCAATCTTCACCGGGTTGAAGAAACAGTATTGCAATAAAGTACCTGCCTGAATGGCGAGTCTTGCTGATCTTTTGGGTGAAATCAAGCAGAGGCATAGCATTCTTCCTCATAATATGCAGCCTAACTTTTTTTTCTAACCCATTTTTCCTTCTTTTTATCAGAACAGGAAATTGAATGAGAATTTATCTCTGGCTTGCAATCATTTTGCTATGAACATTTCAGAATTTAATCCCACTTAAACTTACAGCGGTGAGCACTATGCATTGCATAGTCGCACTTTAGTGCAGAGGTAGGGAAACCTTTTCCATCCAAGGGCCGACATTCTCTTCTGGGCAACCTTCTGAGGGCCACATGCCAGTGGTGGGAGGGGCCAGAGGCAAAAGTGGGTGGAACAACAAGGGCAGTGTATAAGTTGAATAATTAAGAAGAAGAAGAATAGTTTCCTTTGTACAGTGGGCAGTACAAAGATGTGTGCACACATCTGTATCCTTCATCCTGGCAAACGAGTCATGGTCAGAGTTCAAGAACACCAGGCAAAAATATTTGGAGGATCAATGATAGGAATGGCCTGGTGAGAGTTCTGAGGGTCAGGTAAAAAGGTCTGCAGCGCCGCATTTCACCCCTAGGCCTTCTCTAGTGGCTCCCGAATCTGTATTTGATCCAATGCCTCTGGAGAGATAATTTTCCCGTCCTAGGGGCAAAAGAGATCCATTCTAAAGTAGTGACCTATGGATTGTCTCCATCAGAATTATTGGAATTGGACCTAGCCACAGCAAAAAAAAACCTCACTCAAAAACTTGAGGAGATTGACTTACAACAAAACACCATTTTGGGTGTTAAATCTTGGCATAGTGCCCTCACAGCAGATACCATCTTATTTGACCTCTTTGTCTGTAGCGGCCCACAGATATGCCTTTATTAAGGCAAGATTTAATGCCTTTCCTTCCAATGTCTTGAATAATAGATTTTCCAATGGTCGGATCTCAGCGGTGTGTGTATGCGATAATAGATCTATAGAATCTTTACAACATATACTATTCTGTTGTTCACTACATTCAGTTTCTCGGATCAGATTTTTGTCCCCTTTATTATTGGAAATCTCAGGTGACTCCTTGGAAACATAGCTAATTCATTTATTGCAAGATTCTGATCCGAGTAGGTCCCTTTCTGTTGCCAGATTTCTGATAACAGTATAGCCTATAAAAGGAAAAATGGATTACTCTATGATTATTGATTTTGCCTAAATAATATTGATTTATACTGATAATTTGATATTTTAAGCGCTATACTGTTCTTATTTTAATGGAATTTAGAAACTTACGGTCTGAGATGTACTTGATTTAAACGTAATTTAATTAATTAATTTTATCTTGTTATACCTGTGTTGCTGTATGATGCATTGAATATGGGCCTATGGCCATAATAAACTATCTATCTATCTATCTATCTATCTATCTATCTATCTATCTATCTATCTTCTCTAGTGGCATGGGACTAAATAGAAGGAGTGAAGTAAATACCAATATGGCACCTGTATATTTTGTCCTGTGGATCAAATGGCAGTGGGGAAGGCTTGGTTTTCATTGAGACAGCAGCACTGGAGGAAAGGTTTGTTTTTTGTTTTTACCTCCACAATTGGTGCCATGACCCCAATCCAAATAAGTTCACCTATTATTATTTTAAAATAGGTAGAAGAATCCTGTTCCTGAATCTCTCACATCACCTTTAGGGCACTTCCAGACTTTCGCTATTTTCAGTTGGGATCCAAATTGTTGTTGTTGTTTAGTCGTGTCCAACTCTTTGTGACCCCATGGACAAGAGCACGCCAGGCACTCCTGTCTTCCACTGCCTCCTGCAGTTTGGTCAAACTCATGTTAGTAGCTTCGAGAACACTGTCCAACCATCTCATCCTCTGTTGTCCCCTTCTCCTTGTGCCCTCAATCTTTCCCAACATCAAGGTCTTTTCCAGGGAGTCTTCTCTTCTCATGAGGTGGCCAAAGTATTGGAGCTTCAGCTTCAGGATCTGTCCCTCCAGTGAGCACTCAGGGCTGATTTCCTTAAGAATGGATAGGTTGGATCTTCTTGCAGTCCATGGGACTCTCAAGAGTCTCCTCCAGCACCATAATTCAAAAGCATCCATTCTTCGGCAATCAGCCTTCTTGATGGTCCAGCTCTCACTTCTATACATCACTACTGGGAAAACTATAGCTTTAACTATATGGACCTTTGTTGGCAAGGTGATGTCTCTGCTTTTTAAGATGCTGTCTATGTTTGTCACTGCTTTTCTCCCAAGAGGCAGGCGTCTTTTAATTTCATGACTGCTGTCACCATCTGCAGTGATCATGGAGCCCAAGAAAGTAAAATCTCTCGGACTTCCGGGTTGGCGCGAACAGCTAATGGCGGATTCCCTCCGAGCTCCGGAGGGAATCGGCTCCGCTGGGGACGGGTCTTACTGCGACGGCGACGCGGAGACCCTCAAAAACCACAGGCGTGGATGCCTGCGGACCTGGTGACTCGGTGGGCACCTTAAGCGCCCTCCCCGACCCACGAAGAGCCTTTTTAAAGGCTTCGGAAAGGGTACGGAGAGCGGCGTGGTGCTGGGAGTAGACCGCTATCCCAGCGGAGCGAAGCCGTGTGCCATGGCTGATGAGCGCTGACTTTTTTCCTCAAATTCGGACCGGAAAAGAAGCAACCCGTGAGTAGATGGGAATTTGGACTCTAAAATATCTATTTTTGAATTTGATACAACCGGGGGATGTGTCAAAGGGAAGTCCGCACCCCCCCCCCCTCCTGCAGAAGATCTAAAGCAATAGCAGGAGAACTAAGTTGGAGAGCCTACCCTTTTGGGGTGAGTTAAAAAGACATTAACTTTCACGATTTGATAAAAGAAGTTTTGAGCTGGAGTGTAAGAGTGGAATTTCAGAAGCTTTTTTCTTGTTGTGTGCAACTCCCCCCCCCCTCCTGGGCCCGGGAGCGTCCTGCCTCTGAGCCTGTTGAAGAGGAAAGGAGTTTGACAGCTGTCAAAGCTGTCAAAGCTGTCAAACGGGCAACTTAAAGTGAAAAAGCTTGCTACTTAAGATCTCTCTGGATTAAATGTGATACAATTGAATTAAAGTTGTTGATAACAAAGAAACCAACGAGGTTGAGGACTGTTGGAAAAAGATTACTAAGTAACCAGATTCCCTCTAGGGGGAATTCTGAGACATTACAATGGCTGCAGATGGAAAGTTACTAGCTGAGATAGAAAGAACGTTCTATCTTGTGGGAATTTTACAAGAACAGAGTCTGGCTATGAATAAACAACTCACGACCTTGACTTCTGGAATAAGCAGCTCTGTTGAATGTACTGAGGACTTGAATGGGAAAGAACCTGCAGCTGAATTGGAAGAGATATCTCAAGAATTGAGGAAGACTAAACAAGGAAAGGAGAAAGTACACATGGAAAGTACCAACCAGAAGGTTATATCAGTGGAGTATAAGCAAGAAGACCTTTGGATCACATGGATTACAAATCTGCGAAAGATGCGAAAGATGAAGGAGGAGGCCCCTGGAATACTTGGATTACAGGAATTTAAAATAAAGAAGAAATATAACTGGGGCCCCCACTTTGAAGATGAAGAGTTTGTGGAACTTTTGCAGCAGTTGTTTTTAAGTGCTCCTGTGGGAAGAAAACCTGATTTGATTGGGACAGAACTCCTTCGAGATTCGATGACCAACATAAAGGACTTCCAACAAGACCGGCGGAGAGGGACTGAAAGAGATTTGAAGGCCTCGGACTTGAGAAATCCAGGCTAAGAACTGTTATTATGGACATGTATTTGGGAAGGGACGGA
The DNA here is from genome assembly GCF_964188305.1 of Podarcis bocagei. Lineage (NCBI taxonomy): Eukaryota > Metazoa > Chordata > Lepidosauria > Squamata > Lacertidae > Podarcis > Podarcis bocagei. The sequence goes on from NC_138128.1 coordinate 20,771,711, forward strand.
AACCGGGGATGGGAGGGAGAGGGAAAACAGAACTTTAAAAACACTCTTGATTTTTGGGTTTAGTTAATATGATTTTTATCTAATACAAATTGGGAAATCGATGGAAGGGAATTTGAGTCCAACTTAGGAAAGAACCTAATTTTCTTTAAAAGGTGTTATATTAAGATGGTAAAGAGCAGACATAATAACTTGCTGATATAATTATGGAAATTGGGATGCATGAAGGGGGGTGGGGGGAAGTCAAGAAACAAGGTTAAGAAAATAAGATTTTTGAAATTATGCATGTTTTTGTCTTTGTCTTTTTTTGTGTGTATGTTATGTCTTTATAAAATGTGAAAAACCAATAAAAAATTTTATTAAAAAAAAGAAAGTAAAATCTCTCACTGCCTCCATTTCTTCCCCTACTATATGCCAGGAGGTGATAGTATCCAAATACTTGCTGGCAAATTCAGGATGTGCAACTGAAGTCGAGTGGAGAGCTCTTATACCACAAACCTGCCACAAAACCAGACTTCTTGCAGTATGGAAAGTGGCGTGAAAACATGGGCATAGCCAGGATTTATTTTAGGGGGGGGGGGAAGGCTTTATGTTGGAGTGGGGCAGAACTGAGATATGTGCAATGCAATTGGTCAGTTAAGTATTTCTATTTATTTACTTGATTTTGGGGGGGCAAGCTGCCCCCCAAACCCTCCTGGCTACACCCATGCGCGACAATGCACTGGGAAGTATGGAAGGACACTTGCAATGTCATGTATTCCCCCCACATACAAATTTGAATGAATGCTGAAACAAACTGCTGTGGTCTAGTCTGAATGCAAGCAAAACAGGATGAATGCATGATAAACTGGTAATCTGGAAGTGACTTTACTTTGGCTCTCAGAATCACTGACTTCATGTCCTCAGTGCCACCCAACCCAATGGGCGTAGCTGGCGATGCAGAGGGGGGCAGCTCAAGTAAATAAATAAAAATACTTAACTAACTGATCAACATAAAGCCTGCCCCCCAAAAAAACAATCCTGGCTACGCCCATGCGGCACACTTCCCATGTTTCGGGCAGAAAGGTTTGAAGTGAGGATGCTGCTGTCTCTGTGTTTTGCAGGCTGATGTGCCGCATGAATTAGAATCGAGAAAAATATGAACGAAACTTTCCTACAAGCGGGAGACATCCTCAGGGTACCATATGCATTTATATTTCATTGCAAGGCAGATAATGCGAGCAATGAATTCCTTGGCCATCGTGAACATTACGCTCCACATTTTGGAAGGTATTTTATTAAAGCTTTCATTAAACATAGAATTTAACTCAATTATATATTGCCAGGAGAAGCCGCAAATGCAGCAGTTATTTAAAAAGCCCCAAACACAATCATTTTGGAGCAAATCTTGCCAGAGCAGATGCAGGCATCTTTGCGTGAGTCTTAACTCATAATGAGTAAATAGGGCAATAATGCAATAAACAATTAAAATAAGATTTACTCTACAGAATATCCGCCACAAAACAAAGGAGAGACAATGAGCTGTTTTGTTCCCAGGATTGAACTTTTCTCCTTTCTTTTAATACAATACAATCCCAGTTTTTAATCAGATGTTCCCAGGAAAGATGATTATTTCTTATTGTTCATTATGTTCTATTCCATGTTCATCCTTTAATTTACATTTTATTGTGGTTCATTTATATATTTATTACATGTTTCTCCAAGGAACTTGGTATACATGGTTCACTGCCACCATTTAATTCTCACAACAACCCTATGAGGTAGGTCAGGAGAAGGAGTAAGGTCACCCAATGAGCTTAACATCTCGGGAGGATATGAATTTGAATCTTGCTGGTGCTAGTCCAACACTCTACACCAAGGGTGAGGAAGATCCAGCCTACCTCTTAGTTTTTAACAGGATACTGCCAGTGTGCTGTAATGGTTAAGAGCGGTAGTCTCGTAATCTGGTGAACCGGGTTCGCATCTCCGCTCCTCCACATGCAGCTGCTGGGTGACCTTGGGCCAGTCACACTTCTCTGAAGTCTCTCAGCCCCACTCACCTCACAGAGTGTTTGTTGTGGGGGAGGAAGGGAAAGGAGAATGTTAGCCGCTTTGAGACTCCTTCGGGTAGTGATAAAGCGGGATATCAAATCCAAACTCTTCTTCTGCTTCTTCTTCTTTGAGGGAAATTATGTTTTTTAAAGGTATAATGTGTAAGCAGCCGAAGTAGAATGGTAAGACTGGCCCTGCTCATATATAAATGAATTTTTTAAAAAGGATATTAGAAAAAAGTACCATGGCATAATTATTTCTTTGACACGATCAAAGAGCACGCTCTGTTTTAAAAATAAAACAGTAAATTCCCTTTCTGAGGCTGACCTGCTCATAAACAAAACGTCTGTGCAGTTAACAGAGTCGGTTTCTCTACATAATGGTGTTGCTCTGACTGACCTGCTCAAATAAAAGAGATACATTACGATGGGAGAAGTACTGAGCAGAAGATAATTATCTGAACCAGTGAACTTCCAAGTATCCTTAAAATAGTGTTGTTATTTTTATATATCTGTTGTTTGCTCGAATCTGTCATCATCCGTGACATTTCCCTCTAAAGAGCTGGATGTGTTTGTTTGTTTTTTAAAAGCAGTGTTCAGGAAACCGTGAGAAGTTACCGCACTCTCCTGTCGGGTATACATGAATTTGAAGTTCCTTCATATTACTTGTCGTATACACAGGGCATGATCCGGTCAAAGTTAAATAGGATCAAGACCATTAAATTGGCTGAACAGGCGAGACTGAGGAAAGCCTATATTTAGACTATGTGGGTTGCCAGTGAGAGAGGGTGGGCAGCAGCCTGGCTGATTGCCTCGGATGCATCAGCAAACTCCATTATTATTATTTTTGCATTTATTTATACTGTGGCTTCTTCCCTTATGGGACACATGGCAGCTTATAGATAAAAACAAGAACTGCTAAAAACAAAGAAAAAACAATAATTTAAACACAATTGAACATTACTAGAATTGAAATTATATACACATATAACGGGACAAGGGTGGTGCTGTGGTCTAAACCACTGAGCCTCTTGGGCTTGTTGGTTGTATGATTGGCAGTTCAAATCTGCACGACTGGGTGAGCTCCCGTTGCTTTGTCCAAGCTCCTGCCAACCTAGCAGTTCGAAAGCATACCAGCATGAGTAGATAAATAGGTACTGTTGCGGCAGGAAGGAAAACGGCATTTCCATGTGCTCTGGCTTCCGTCACGGTGTCCCGTTGTGTTTTGGTCAGAAACGTTTTAGTCATGCTGGCCACATGACCCAGAAAAGCTGTCTGCGGACAAACGGCAGCTCCCTTAGCCTGAAAATTCGACTGGACTTAACCATCCAGGGGTCCTTTACCTTACTTTTACATATATAACATCTGGTTAAAACATATCCATAATTCCAGTTTAAAACAACATGACAGTCATTAAAAGCAGTCAATTCCCCAAAGCCTGTTGAAACAAGAAAGTCTTCATCTGCCGGCAGAAAGACAACAAGGAGGGAGACAGTCTAACTTCTCCAGGGAGGGACTTCCAAAGTCCAACGCTCTGACCACAACAGTGGCTCTCTTCTTTATAGTATTGTTACAAAAATCGGGTGCCTGCCCCTCTCCTTGCCTGGTTCCTTTGGAGAACGGAAGACATGGTGGAGACTGTTGTGACTTTAAGAAATATGGTCTATTCGCCTACTTACACCTTCAGTCTGCGTGGAGGGAGCCCAGTTCTTACTGCATGGCCCACAGCAGTGCAGGCAACCTTCCGCCTCCCTGCCCAAGACGGATCTCCCCCCTTCCTCCTGCTTCTTCTTCTCAGAAACCCTTTTCCCGTGCCCTCAAACATACACCCCGCCACCTTGGTAACGTCTCACTCGCCAATGGCCCATCAACACCTGTGGTCATGTTCATGGGTTTGCTCTTCCCCCAGCCAGCCAGGGTTGCATAAACCAACCCAGGAATTCCCTGTTTGGCACAGTTCTGAACTTTAATCCATATCCCAATTGATCAAAACCCTCACATTAATTTCTAGGTTTTGGGGAACCCCCCCCAAAAAAAATCTATAACTGTATAAAGCAGTGGGTAACCAACACGGCGCTGCTAGCCTTTCTCAACCTGTGGGTCCCCAGATGCTGTTGGACTACAACTCCCATCACCCCTAGCTAGAGCTCAGGGATGATGGGAGTTGTAGTCCAACATCATCTGGGGACCCACAGGTTGAGAACCACAGTGGTGGAACTACAGTTCCCATCAGTCCTAGCTAGGAAGACTAATATAGGTATTAAAGTAGGGTTGTATTCCCCCCCCCCCTCCGTTTTATTATTTTATCTTCCTGTAAACCACTACTGGTAGTAGTACTAGTTGTTGTTGCTGCTGCTGCTTTTTTTGTAGGCAAGAGGTGTATAAATAAATAATAATGATGACTTCATTGGTAGAGGGCGCAAGAGAGCCCGCCCGCCCTCGAGGACTACAAACCCCAGAATCCCGCGGCGCGGCCTCCCGCCAATCGTACGAGAGCGCTCCTGCGCGAAGGCTCCTGGGATCCGTAGGCAGCGGCGGCCACTAGCCCAGCCCAGTGGGAGGGACCGGCGGCGGAGGCGGCGAGGCTGAGCCAGGTGTCTCGCGGGCGGCCCTGCAGGTGACGGCGGCCGGGGAAGGGGCGGCGGGGCAGCGAGGCGAGGGGCGAGTGGTATCCGGGAGCGCAGCGGAGGCCCGAGGGAGGCGAGGGGCGAGCCGGCCGCTTGGCTGCCTGCTTGGTTGGTTGGCTGGCCGGCCCGGGGATTGGAGCCGGCAGCTCGCTCCCCTCTTCTTGCAGCAAAGCGGGCGGAGAGGCGCGAGGCGGGCTGCTGCTGCCGCCGCCTTTCTCCCTCGGCGAGGTCGGCCGCCTGAGCATGCAAATCTCTGCAGCAGCTCCGGGATGGTACAGTCGGTGGGTGTAAGGGCTGGGGGAAAGGAAGCGCTTCCCTCCCTCTCTCCCTCCTCCTCCTTGGGAGTCCGCGCTTCCCCAGGCACGCACCCCTTCGCCCTCGTGGCCTGCAAACTGGAGCCCGTGCCAGAAGCAGAAATAACCCCTCCACAAAAACAAGACACCACCCCCAGAAGTTCACCATCATCAGACGGGCTGCAAAGAGAGCCCATGATGCGGGTGGTCGATGCCTTTTGGGTATTGCAAAGGAAAAGGCTGCATGGCAGCTGGGTGAGGGAGCCTTGGTGCAAGCGCCCGTGCCGGGGATTTCCTGGGGAGCTGCATTATCTTACCAGGAGTGACCAAGCGGGCCTTGTTTTAAAGCCCTGCTCCTTATTTTTAGGACCCTGCAGTTCTGGGGGCTCGCCTTAAGGGCCCTCCTGATTGTGACATTCTGCCTTGTTTTGTTTATTTTACAAGAAACACAACAAAACACCACCCCTGCTTCTTTTTAATAGGACCCAGCTCTACCCACTGAAGGTGATAATAATATTAATAGTATAATAATTCATTCCCTTTTGATTTCTACTACTGCTCCTCTATGCTGCTGCCCTGTAATCCTGTCTTGCTTTCCAATGCAGTCCTCACCTCCTAAAGCCCACGTGGCCCTTTGTTATTTTTTCCTTTTCATTGTTCCTGGTTTTTCCATGCGCATTCTCCTTGTGGCGTTTTGTGGTTGTTGTTGTTTTCCTTCGGTACCTTCCAATCTCTCTCTCTCTCTCTCTCTATGCTCCCCTGGAGCCTCTGCTAGCAACTGTTCCGGGCTGCCTCTGGATAAAAGTGTGCTCTGCCTGGAGTTTGCAGACGGCAAAAGCATGAATTGATTTACTGTCCTACTTCGGAGGCATCTCTGGGCAGCTGGGAGCGAGCGCCCGGGAAACAGCAGCAAGAGGAGGAGCAGGCGGGAGAAGGCAGAAGGGGTCCTTTTGTGTCCTCCCTCGAACATAGGCTGTTTCCTCCTCTCCTCCATCCTGGCTGGAAGAGTTCTTTGCAATAGCACACAGAGGCTGACAGATCTCTCTTTCTTGCTGCTGTTTTTTGGTGTTTTTTTTTTAAGTGCTCGTTTCTCCACCCCCCTTCCCCCTTTTTGCTCATGTGCGGATGCTTGTTTTCTTGCAGTTCACCTTCTCCAGAGCCCCGTGCTGGTTGGAAACAGCAGGAGCCAGAAGAGGAGGCAGATCAGCCTGCCCTTGGTTGCACAGAAGTGGTGTGCTGATTTCGTACTACTTGACACCAGAGCTACTCCCAGCCATCTGTGACTCGAGCTGCCTGAAGCAGTGGTACAGGGAGAGGAGGAGGAGGAGGAGGCAGCTTTAGTAGCCGATGATAACCCTGCCCTCAGTGGGTTTGTATTACCGGAGCATGCACTGATTTGCTGCCTTGTCTTTAGACCCATCCCAATCGCCAGGGTTTGTGCGGGTGTGCGGTGCATGCTCAGGAGGGAGGGGGAAATCCACTGTCTCCGTAATAAATGATAGAGGATACAATGACTTTGCTCTCTCTGCTGGGTCGGATCATGCGTTACTTCTTGCTGAGACCAGAGACCCTCTTCCTGCTATGCATCAGCCTGGCACTGTGGAGCTACTTCTTCCATACGGATGAAGTGAAAACCATCGTCAAGTCCAGCAGGGACGCCGTGAAGATGGTGAAGGGCAAAGTGGCGGAGATCATGCAGAATGACCGGCTCGGCGGATTGGATGTGCTGGATGCCGAGTTCTCCAAGACCTGGGAGTTTAAGAACCACAACGTGGCCGTTTACTCCATCCAAGGCCGGAGAGACCACATGGAGGACAGGTTCGAAGTAATCACTGACCTGGTGAACAAGACCCATCCTTCCATATTTGGGATATTTGATGGGCACGGAGGCGAGGCAAGTCTCGGGCTGTTCATTTTGGGGGTTCGGGATTTGCTGCCATTTCCTATTTATTGCCCTTGTTTGACTTAAACAAGTAGCGAAGTTGTTGTTTTACGGTCATTCGCACCTCTGGTTTGGGTAGAAGCCATTTAAAGGGCACAGCAGGACAAAAGCCTAGTCTTCCATTCTTTCCTTTTTAAAAATACCTTGCAGTTTGAGCATCTTGGCAGTAATGACTGTGATCACAAACTTGCTCTGTTAAAGCTCTTCTAACTAAGCTATGAGGCTTCACATGCTGCTGCCAGCTGAGTAAAGTCAGCAGATGCTGTAATGGTTGGTTTAAAGGGAAAGTTTATTGAAAGAGGGGGTGTTTTTTATTGTAGGAAAGAAAGGAGCTAGCAGGAGATCCCTAATGTCCCCAGTTGGGGAACGGAACTGAAAAACTTTCTTTCTTCTAGCCGACCCAAGGAATTAACTTCGTGCCACTGCCTTTATCATTATTATTATTTCTGGCCATAGAAGTTTGTTCTTGGTTTACGCCACGTTCTGTAGCCTTTCTACTTGCCGAGACAGGCTGTTTTGTCTTGGACAGCAGTGCAAATACCATGTGTCGCTCCCTTCCTCTTTGCAAGGGATGCCTGGAAAGGTTGCTGTAGCTTTTTTACATTGCAGGGTGCGCGGGTGGGCTTGGGGAGTGGCAGAATCGGCTAGTGACTCCCTAGCTGCAGACCTATTATCTGTGTCGGGTTAATCAGCGATGAAATACAAGGAGGTTTCCCTCCCTTTTCTTTTGCTTGTATGCTAAGAGTGGCTGGGGGAAGTGACAGGGTGCTGGGGGAGGAATCTTGCTGGTGTGTTAAATGAAATACTTGGTGCACCACCTGAAGTGCTTTGCTTGTGTTCGTTTTTATTCTGCCTCTGTTGTGCTATGATCCGAGGGTCTTCGGGTTTCCTACAGCTGTTCTGGCAAGTCAGACTTGCTGGGAAAGCTGTGACAGCGATCTGGCACAAATCGAGGCCCCCAAGGGTAGCAGCTGTTCTCATAACTCCTGATAGGTTGCATCTCTTGCGCTCCTTCTGTGCACTCACCACACTGGGGGAGGGGGGGGCTCTAAGAGCCCCAGCCTAAGCTTATGTTCTTCCTCGGAAGTAAGGCTCATTTGCACCCAGTAAGTGGGCATAGATCTGCAGCCCAAATCTCCAGGGATAGCAGGATGCAGACTATCCCTATGATTGGGACTTTGTTTTAGGAACAACCACTGTGGGTTTAAGAATCAACTAAATTTCAGATTCGTTATTTGTTGAAGTCTATTACTGATACCTTGTAATGGATGTTGATGTTTGGTTAAGATAAACATTTTTATTTTGTTTTTCAAAGAAGGGAAGCAAATGCTTGTGTGTTTGTGTGATTGTATGCTGCCTGGAGTCCCAAATTCTTTTCTCCAGGCCACCTTACAAAAATCAGGAGCTGTGCAAGAACACGGTAGCATTTTTCTGTGGCTCCCCACTCATTTTGATGGGTTCTTTTCTCAGGAGAAATGCCTGGTGGATTGTGTCACTCTTTAAAAAGTAGAAGCATTTCAAGCTAAATATAAACTTTTATAGCCCAGAGCCCTTTGAAAACCATCTCTTCTCTATCCCAACACATCCCCCCAGAAACCCCTTGTGTTGAAATTTGGTAGCTTTATGTACATTAGTTAAATCCAGATTTGTGGCAGAAATATAGCTTAGCAAAACCTTTCTTCCTACCCAGTTTAGAATATTATTTCTCTCCTCCACCACCCCGGCAAAAAAAATTCTACCTAAGCGCTGTCTGGTGCACTGGGTTCTGTTTACAAGTAGGCTTTCCATCATGCTTTTAAAACAGAATGCTAGCATTGAACTTTTTGCTCAGTGTGTAATAATGAGTCTTCTTTTGTTGTATCAGATGGTATTTCACTTATAGGAGTAAATTGCATTAGTATATTTGACCTCAGATGCCATTATTTTAAAATTTAGGTGTTTGTGACTGCATGAAGAGCAGTGATGTTAAAATATATGGGTTGTGCATAGTCCTTGTTTGTTATTGCAGGAAGCTGATTATACGGAACAAAACCCTTTTTTGCCCTTATAGGTCACACAGTGTGGAGGACCAGTGACTGCTACCTCTGATGGCTGTACCACCTCCAGGAGCTGAGGCAGCTTGTCTCTGAAGACCAGTTGCTGGAGAACCACAGCAGGAGAGGGCTATCTCTTGCATTGGGGGTGGGAGTTACCTATAGGTATCTGTTTAGCCATTGTGGGACACAGGGTACTGCATTAGATAGACTTTTTGTTGTGATCCAGCCAGACTCTCCTTAACGTTCTTTTGCTGCTTCTTAACTCCTCCATTCTACTTGGAATCAAGAGCAAAAAAGCATATGGAAGTTTCCATCCTTTTAACACGTACTTTTGGACAAAAGCGTATTGTCTCCTAATCTGGAGTGCTTGAGCTTAGTTGTTAGTCAAAGGATGCAATCACGGAACTGGAATTTCTTGAAATGGGTTACCTGTAAGCTCCTTGTGGGTGGAGGGTGGAGGCTCAAGACTGGGAAGATGTTGGGGAGTATTTCAGCTGACTGTCTGTGATGTTGTGGGGAGGTAACAGAGCTGGAAAACAGGCAGTCTGAATTTATTCTGGCTAAATGGAGAGATTGGCTCATGCAATCAGGTATTGGGTTCCTGTCTTCTAGATGTCAGTGCACATTACACAAATCTGCCCCTCTAAAGATGAAATGGCCAAAAATGTTGGTACCTATGAACAATTCCCCCGGATATAAGGCAGAATGTTTTGCAAATGAAATATCCAGAATTGGAGGAGCACTGGGTCTTTAGGTAATACAGTGGTACCTCGGGTTACATACGTTTCAGGTTACATATGCTTCAGGTTACAGACTCCGCTAACCCAGAAATAGTGCTTCAGGTTAAGAACGTTCCTTCCGGATGAGAACAGAAATCGTGCTCCGGCGCTGCTAAAGTGGTGCTTCAGGTTAAGAACAGTTTCAGGTTATGTACGGACCTCCGGAAGAAATTAAGTACTTAACCCGAGGTACCACTGCAGTAATAACAGTTAATCTGCAGAGGAACTATTTGGTGGAATTCTGTGATGGCATCATAGCTGTGGAACTCCCTAAGGAAGTTCCATTTTGCTTCCTCCATGGTTTTTCAGCAGGAAACCAAAGCAGTCCTCTTCAGGAGGGGCTTTTGGGGGGGGTTGCCTTGATTAGCTCCTGTTCTTGATTCTGCTGCTCTGTTCCATACTTCTGCATTTCTAGTATGTTTTTGTATTAATTTATATTGTGTCTAATATGCCTTGTTAGCTGCATTGGAAACTTGGTTGAAAGATAGGTTACAGTTGCCTTTTAATCAGCGAAGTGTTAGGAGTGGATGATGTTACTCTGTAGCAGCTGGTTATCTGCTCAGAATGCATTTAAGCTCTCTGCGATCTTTTAGCACCCCCAGTCCTTTGTTTGTCCTCGCCTTCTTCCTCTGTATAGTATTGCACACTTGTTGTTAACAGGCCTCATTGAAAATGACAATGTGTGTTTTTATGGGTGGACCCGGGGAAATAAATAGTTGATAGGATGGCTGAGCTAGGGGGCAGCTGTGGGGTTTTGTTTTTTTTAAAAAAAGTGTGGTAACCATTTGCTCTTGATTTCATCACAGACAAGTGGCCAGGTGGTGATAGTCCACTTCCTAACTCGCTGTTTACAGCCAGTGTGCATATCACTACCGTGCAAAATTTTGGCCGCCTCACTGTGAGGGTCATAACATTTGAAGCAGCCATTAAAAAAGCAGCTCCCAGTATGTTTCCGAGCACAATTCAAAGTGTTGGTGCTGACCTTTAAAGCCCTAAACGGCCTTGGTCCTGTATACCTGAAGGAGCGTCTCCACCCCCATTATTCTGCCCGGACACTGAGGTCCAGCGCCGAGGGCCTTCTGGCGGTTCCCTTGCTGCGAGAAGCCAAGTTACAGGGAACCAGGCAGAGGGCCTTCTCGGTAGTGGCGCCTGCCCTGTGGAACGCCCTCCCACCAGATGTCAAAGAGAAAAACAACTACCTGACTTTTAGAAGACATCTGAAGGTAGCCCTGTTTAGGGAAACTTTTAATGTTTGACACACTATTGTATTTTAATATTTTGTTGGAAGCCGCCCAGAGTGGCTGGGGAACCCAGCCAGATGGGCGGGGTATAAATAATTTTTTGTTGTTGTTGTTGTTGTTGTTGTTGTTGTTGTTGTTGTTAAAAAAGGGTTAGAAAAGGTGTTCTGGTCTTTGCATTTTTTCTGCTATGTGTACACAGGCTTGTTGCTGTGTTAAAAACTTTTGCTGCATGCCGATTTGAATGAAGCACAGAATTGTAGCAGGGGCTTTTTAGGTGTACCACATTGTGCCTGATGCAGGAAATTGAGATAAAGCCAGTGTGGTATAGTGGTTAGAGTGTTGGACTATGACCCCGGGAGCCCAAAGGGTTCAAATCCCATTCAGCCATGAAGCTCACAGCTCACCTCGGGCCCCTTGCCATTTTTCAGCCTAGCTCACCTCAAAGCATTGTTGTGAGGATAAAATTGGGGGAAGGTAAACTTTGTACACCACCTTGAGCTCCTTGGAGGAAAAGGTGGGATCTAAATGCTATAATAAATAAATAAATAAATAAATAAATAAATAAATAAATAAATAAATAAATAAGTGTACACCCAGCAGATGGTTGTCAAACCTCTGTGGGACCCTTTCAGTTTTGCCTTTAACCAGTGGCGTAGCGTGGGTTGTCAGCACCCTGGGCAAGGCAAGTAATTTGCGCCCCTAACCCGTGGATTTGCGCCCCCTAACCCTAACCCCCAGATGTTGCGCCCGATGCGGCCGGCCCCCCCTGCACCTCCCACGCTACGCCACTGCCTTTAACAGTATAGTAGCAGTAAATGCCATTTGGCTCTGTCCTGTGCTCTTTGTTGTTTAGTCGTTTAGTTGTGTCCGACTCTTCATGACCCCATGGACCAGAGCACACCAGGCACTCCTGTCTTCCCCTGCCTCCCACAGTTTGGTCAAACTCATGCTGGTAGCTTCGAGAACACCGTTTGCCTTGTAGCTTTATGAACATATGATGTATATATATGCCTCAGAATTCCTATAACAAGGGGATGAACTATATATTTATATTGTATCCTCTTTCTGTTGTTGTTTTTTTAATCTGCTACCTTCTAAAACCATTTTATTACAGAGTAAAGTAGGATTTTGATAACAAAAGTTTTTTATTTTTGGAGCCGTCTGTGAAGCCCCTCTCGGTCTCTTTTAAAGTAATTTTGCTAAATACGTAACTAGAGTCCCTCTTTTCAAATATAAAAAAAAGTTAAATAGCTCATCATTCTTATATGAACAAAGTGTCTGCTCTTCTTTGTAAGTGAGGTAGACGTAAGTGGTTTTCCTGTCTTGGGTTCCCACCCACAAAGGAAACAAATTTTGCATAAAAGCAAATAAGTGGTGTTATTGGAGCAGGATGTACCTGCTACATGTGACTGACATTTTTAATCGTTCAATTTGTGTGAGAGTTACTTTTATCAACACAAGCTTTCTTTATTCGAATGGTCTGGGAAAGAAACAGCATAATGCATTCTTTTACAAAAGAGGGAATATTTTTAGTTGTCTTTTCCCTCATTTTTTTTCAATGGCATTTTTGTGTACCTTCTGAATGCCTGAATAGAAAAATGCATGAAATGGGACTTAATAACTATTCAAGTAGCATAGCTTAATAGACACTCAGAACTGTATTTTCTTAGGTCCTTGTAAGTGGCTACTCTTGCTAGTTTTTCCTTGACTTCAAAGGACAAGTAATGACAGTGTGGGTCTCTGATTTACTTGTGTAAAGATTTGTTTGGAAAGACAAATTTGCTCATGGGGGGGGGGAGTTCTTTGATGCTGGAAGTGCCTTGATCACGTCTGCCTTGCTGATTAGCCCAGCTTGTACAGTTTTAGGCCCCCAGGACAGAAAGTTACCAACCAATTAAGAGTACTTGCTGGTACTCAATGTTAAATATAGTATTGGTGGGGAGATGGAACATAGGAACCGGTCTTACACATAGTTAGAACTTTGGTCCATCTAGATCAGCAATTTCTGCATTGAGTTGTCGGTCCTGAATGGGGTAACTGTTCCCCTAAAGGTCTAGGTTCTCAGCCTGGGGCCAGGTTAATTCTGTGTCCAGAGCAGCTGTCTGCCAGCTCCATCTGATATGCCGCCTGAGACCCTACCTGTCTGTGCAGTGCCTCGCCAGAGTGGCTCATGCTCTGGTTATCTCCCACTTGGACTACTGCAATGTGCTCTACATGGGGCTACATTTAAGGTGACCCGGAAACTACAACTAATCCAGAATGTGGCTGGTAGAACGGTGACTGGGAGCGGCTGCCGGAACCATATAACACCAGTCCTAAAAGATTAACATTGGCTCCCAGTATGTTTCCAAGCACAATTCAGAGTGTTTCAAAGCCCTAAATGACCTGAGCCCTGTATACATAAAGGAACGTCTCTACCCCCGTCGCTCAGCCTGGACTCTGAGATGCAGCTCCAATAATTATATAATAATAATAATTTAGGGACCCGGGTGGCACTGTGGTCTAAACCACTGAGCCTCTTGGGCTTGCAGATCAGAAGGTCGGTGGTTTGAATCCCTGCAACGGGGTGAGCTCCCCTTGCTTGGTCCCAGTTCCTGCCAACCTAGCAGTTTGAAAGCACATCAAAATGCAAGTAGAGAAATAGGTACCACTCTGGCGGGAAGGTAAACAGCGTTTCCATGTGCTGCTGTGGTTTCGATGTTCTGTTGCACCAGAAGCGGCTTAGTCATGCTGGCCACATGACCCGGAAAAAACTGTCTGCGGACAAACGCTGGCTCCCTCGGCCTGTAAAGCAAGATGAGCACCGCAACCCCAGAGTCGTATGCAACTGGACTTAACTGTCAGGGGTCCTTTACCTTTATACCTTTTTAATAATAATTTATTATTTATACCCTGCCCCTTGGGTGGCTTCCAACAAATTATTAAAATACAGTAGTCCTTCAGATATTAAAAGCTTCCCTAAACAGGGCTGCCTTCAGATGTCTTCTAAAAGTCTGGTAGTTGTTTTTCCCTTTGACATCTGGTGGGAGGGCGTTCCACAGGGCAGGCGCCACTACCAAGAAGGCCCTCTGCCTGGTTCCCTGTAACTTGGCTTCTCGCAGTGAGGGAACTGCCAGATGGCCCTTGGCGCAGTATGAAGCTCCAAGGGCCTCCTGGCAGTTCCCTCATTGTGAGAAGTAAAGTTACAGGGAACCAGGTGGAGGGCCTTCCCAGCAGTTGCTTCTCTCCCCCCCCCCCCGGTGGAATGCCCTCCTGTCAGATGACAATCATATAAACAACTACACAACTTTCCAAAGACCTCTGAAGGCATCCCTGTATTGAGAAGGTTTTTAATGTTGGATGTTTGCTTTGTTTTTGTTATGTAGGAAGCCTCCAACATAACCTGGGGCAACCCAGTCAGATGGGTGGCATGCAAATAATAAAATTATTGTTATCTTCTCCAGTGCTTTGGTGTTAACATGTTCCAATGACTGCTGCACCCATCAACCCCCCCCCCATTCTACCTTTCTCATCCCTTCTACATACCTGTTGAAAAGGTATATTCTACTGTGTGTGGTTGCCATAAATCAGGGATGAGTAAGTGTGGCCCTTGGTCTAACTTCATATGAGTGTGCTTCAAATGTGCTTTGAAGGTATATTGTGTACACAGCCTAGGTTGAATTGGGAATTTTTCCTGCCTGGCAGTCAGAACAGACAATGCTGAGCTAGACGGACTGACAGTAGGTTTCAGGCAGAATAAGTTGTGGCTGGAGGAAGGAGTTTGCTATGTACTGCACTGAAATAGTGAAAGGCTTTGTTTTTGCCTGATAACCTTTAAAATAAACAGCCAAACCTCAAATTCAAACAAGATTTCATGGACGTTAGTGATGTTTCCCATATATAGAACTTTCCTCCAGCCTTGATGGGAAATGCTTGCATTTGCATTAGGACTGGAGTAAATATTTATGCTGTTAATATCATGCTTTTATAAAAAAAAAAATCTCTGTCTCAGTTGCTGACATCTACGCTAGGGGCTGGAAAGCAAACATGGGTCATTTTAATTGATGAACCCAATGTTTAAAGGTTGAATTACAAATCAGAATTTGAGTGTACATTCCCTATCCCCTGCACAGTGTAAATCAGACCAGGTATAATTTAGGGACTTTAAAAAAAAGACTAGTCCTGCACATAGATAGGAACATAAGAAGAGCCTATTGGATCAGTCCTGTGGCTTATCTGGTCCAACATCCTGTTCTCACTGTGGCCAACCAGATGCCAGTGGGAAGCCTGAGTACAGCAGTGATCTCTCTCCTCCTGTGGTTTCCAGCAGCTGGTCTTCAGAAATAATGCTGCCTCCAACCATAAAGGCAGAGTATAGCTTGCTAGTAAGGCAGAGCTGCAGCTTCCTATATGAGACTCAGTCCAATAGTTAACTCCTGCTAAAGCAACATCTGAGCTCTGTTCTCATGCAGTACAGCAGGGGTCGGCAACCTGCAGCCCATGGGCCACAAGCGGCCCACGGGGGTCGTTTAAACGGCCCCCGAACCAAGCTGCCTGCTCGGCAACGCCCCGCATGCTGTGCTAAGCTGGGACACGCTTCTGTGATGCCGGAAATCGTGTCTGCACATGTGCAGACACCGGAAATTGCGTCTGCACAGACACCAAAGCCAGAAATAGGGTCTGCGCAGACGTGATCCAGCCCATGAAGCGATCTCCGCGGGAGTGAACCGCCCCAGGCGAGGTAAACCTTGCCAACCCCTGCAGTACAGTATTCAACCTGATGCCTGATTGGAGCTGTCCAAGGTAGCTTCATCTTGCCTCACCTCTGCTGAGATTAGCGCTTCCATCAAAATAGTCTTGTAAAATTAAATCCTGGGACCATCTAATGAAACTGATTGTCAGGAGATGCAGGACAAGCAACAGGAAGCACTATATATATATATATATATATATATATATATATATATATATATATATATGCTTTCGTAGATTTTCACGGGTACAGGAATGCAGGTTTTGGTGTCTTCGGGTGTCTTCCCGTGTAAGAGTTGGGGTGTCTAGGCGACGTTTCGACGAGGTCTCACTCGTCATCTTCAGGCTGGTGCTTTCGGCTTCTTGTTACTGGAACAGAGCAGGATCTCAGTGTTTGAGTTCCTATAAATACTGTTGAGGGGGTGTGGTGTATAGCCTCCAACGTTCTGGGCAGAGAGGAAGTTCCCAGGTTAGTGTGTCTTTTCTTCTTTTGTTCATTAATTACTTGAGGGATATCTTGAGTGATTTCTTGAGTGATATTCTGAGTACCACTTAGGAGGGTCATTAGGTGTGGATTAGTTGCTAAAGCTTTCGTGTCTTGACCTCTTGACCTTGTGAAGAGTTTTTTTCTGAGAAGATGGCTGTACTGCACTTAGTTGTGCTCTGGCTTGGCTTCGTGTATAGGGGCGAGCTGTGGTTTTGTGCCCTGTGCCAGCCAGATCTGTGTAGGGATTGCAGGGGGGTGCAGCATCCGGAGGTGCCACTATGGTTTGGCTACTGGATGGTGTCTGTAATTTATCTGTGGAGAGGGTCTGGGTTTGGGTCTGGTGTGGTTGATTGGAGATGGCGTTCTGTGTGCCTCTGGTTCTGGTGTCGGTTTTTGTGGGGAGGGCTATTTTCCAGATGTCTGGCAGGCGGGACGTATCGTCACGCTTGTTCATGTTGTGAGGGTGTTTCTCTATCTCGATGGCTTCCATGATTATTCTCTTGTGGTGGTGTTCCATGTTAAAGAGCAATTTGGAATCTGAAAAATTAATTTCGTGTCCTGTTTCTTTCATGTGTTGGTAAAGAGAGGAAGTTTTTTTCTTCTTTTTTGACGGCATTCTTGTGTTCTGCGAATAAATGCACGTATCGCAGAACACAAGAATGCCGTCAAAAAAGAAGAAAAAACTTCCTCTCTTTACCAACACATGAAAGAAACAGGACACGAAATTAATTTTTCAGATTCCAAATTGCTCTTTAACATGGAACACCACCACAAGAGAATAATCATGGAAGCCATCGAGATAGAGAAACACCCTCACAACATGAACAAGCGTGACGATACGTCCCGCCTGCCAGACATCTGGAAAATAGCCCTCCCCACAAAAACCGACACCAGAACCAGAGGCACACAGAACGCCATCTCCAATCAACCACACCAGACCCAAACCCAGACCCTCTCCACAGATAAATTACAGACACCATCCAGTAGCCAAACCATAGTGGCACCTCCGGATGCTGCACCCCCCTGCAATCCCTACACAGATCTGGCTGGCACAGGGCACAAAACCACAGCTCGCCCCTATACACGAAGCCAAGCCAGAGCACAACTAAGTGCAGTACAGCCATCTTCTCAGAAAAAACTCTTCACAAGGTCAAGAGGTCAAGACACGAAAGCTTTAGCAACTAATCCACACCTAATGACCCTCCTAAGTGGTACTCAGAATATCACTCAAGAAATCACTCAAGATATCCCTCAAGTAATTAATGAACAAAAGAAGAAAAGGCACACTAACCTGGGAACTTCCTCTCTGCCCAGAACGTTGGAGGCTATACACCACACCCCCTCAACAGTATTTATAGGAACTCATACACTGAGATCCTGCTCTGTTCCAGTAACAAGAAGCCGAAAGCACCAGCCTGAAGATGACGAGTGAGACCTCGTCGAAACGTCGCCTAGACACCCCAACTCTTACACGGGAAGACACCCGAAGACACCAAAACCTGCATATATATATATATATATATATACACACACACACACACACACACACACATACAGAGAGAGCGCGCACGCGCACGTAATTGATAGAATCTGCTGTCATAGGATGTAGTTGTGCACTACATTAGGGGAAATTGCTTTGCAAAACTGCAAATTAGGTAAATTACTGGAGGAAAATATCAGCGATGATTAGCCATTATGGTTATATGCAATCTCCGGTTTCAGATTACTGATTTTTCATGCCCTATTTGTGGGCTTCCTAGAGGTTTCTAGTTGGCTGGCGTGGGAAATGGGATGCCGGACTAGATCGATGCTTGGTCTGATCATTCAGGGGATCTTCTGAATGGACTAGACTTGGTATAAAGCAGTTCTGTGGGAGGACTAAAGTAATTCTTGCATATATTAGAACAAGATGCTTCTCATGATTCTAATAAGCATCTTGGTCACCTGGCAAAAAAAATGCATAGTCACTGGATGAGTTTCTTCCCTTTTCTTTTCATGCACAGGCCAGCGCAGCAGATTTTAGTAATGGGCGCTTAGGGCCTGGACTGTTATACAAGCCATAAAATACTCTAATTGTAAATGCATTGTTTCACTGAAAATTCATTCCAAGAAAGACAGCTCAAGGATATGGAGAGTGGCGAGGTGGGACAAAGCTGTCAACTTTTGAGTAGTGGGACTCAAGGCTGATTGGATGATGAGATAAGATGGGGCGGGGAAGAGAGGAGCAGGGTGCATCACTCTTCTTGGTGGGAACTTTTAATGAACTTTGGGAAGAGAAGTGGGTGGCAGCATAGAGCACCCATCAGGCCGCTGATGCTACAAATTGATTATGATGCTGAAACGTTGCTGGCTCTCATCATCTCCGACCTTGTCTGATTCACAGCTGTGTGAGCAGCTGACGATCTTCAACCAGACAATCAAACTACGTGTTTTAACTGCTAAGCCACAGCACAATTATCCTCTGCACATCATACAGGAAACCTCAAGGCTCCCTGGGAGAAATGCACATTTATTTTCATTTATTCCAGCCTTGCAGGGTTCTCTCCCCCCCCCCCGCCCCTCATCCTTTGCACATTTTCGAGTCATCACAAATATTGGCAAATCCTTTCTTCCCTACCCCACTCTCCCCACCCTTTTTCGGCAATCGCCTTTGGGGGTAAACATTAATTATATTATGCTTCCATTTTTAATAGCGGGGACTGGCGTGGAGACTGGGTTCTTTCAGCCAATAAAATATCCTCTAGTAAATCTTTACTTTTCCCATTCCCTGGTAGTTATAAAAGTGCTCCAGGGCACCTAGCATTTCTTCTGATAAGGGGAAGTGCAAACCTTACAACGTATTTCTCAGGACCGCTGCAGCTCTTGCGTTAAGGGGGAGAAGATAAACATTTAAAATGAGTATTTTGCCATGTGCAGGTCGTCCAGCTAGATAATTTGAATCTGAAATATGTTTCCTTTCCCCACCACCACCAATACTTTCCAGAGGTAGTGGCTTGGTCTTAAAACATTAACAAAGGCTTCTGTGTATTGGTGGCAAAAACCTGATCCTAAAAGAAGTGTCTTCAGCCACAGATAAACTGAGCATGGGTTAGAGGCAAATGAGTCTCTTTCACATGCCACAAACCTAAACATCTTAAGGTTGGATGCAGCAGACTTGTGTTTCCAAATGCGTTTCATAAAGCTTCACTTGTTGGGGATATGCAGTTGGGTGAAGCTCCCTGCTAAATGTACACAATGTGGCAGAGCCAAATTTACCTTTGTGTGACGAGTGAAAGGGTGTTCTGTGTCAGGCCCCAAATATGGGAATTGGCTCCTGTATTTGCTTATTTAAGGTATTTTTACCTCACCCCTCAAGTCATGTTCCCAGAATGGCTGAAAAAGGCACTACACCAGAGGCAGTTAGTTAGTGTAAGGGCTG
This sequence comes from Podarcis bocagei, assembly GCF_964188305.1. Taxonomy (NCBI): domain Eukaryota; kingdom Metazoa; phylum Chordata; class Lepidosauria; order Squamata; family Lacertidae; genus Podarcis; species Podarcis bocagei. Next base: position 20,791,292 of record NC_138128.1, read on the forward strand.
CATTGCCTTCTGGGAAAACCTGTGAGGGCCACATCCCAGATGTGGGCATGGCCACAAGCAAAGGTGAGCAGAGCAACGAATTAAAACTTCACCTTTGCACAGTCGGCAAATTGCTACATGCACTCATCCCTCTCTGTCATCCACCCCCCATCGAAACAAGCAAGAGGCATTGTCAGAGTTCAAGGACACCTTCCAGCCAGGCAAAAACACTTGGGGTGTGATCCATACCGATGAGGGCTGTGGCCTAGGGAGAGTTCTGAGGCCCAGATAGATAGGCCTGGTAGGCCACATTCCCTGCCCCCACCCCTACCTTTGGTTCCCCGCCCCGTTTGTACAGAGAGACACCTCTGAATGGGCCAAAGTTCTTGAAGAAAGTGGCTGAACTCATGGATTGGCTTGTCTGTCTAATCTTGATGGCTACAGGCACTTCTGTGGAGATTTTCTGGGTAGGATGATGTACATAGTCCTTGTTTTTGCCATAACAAACTGAACTGCATCCTGGAACTCCCTTAGGCCAAAAGTTGCATTCCTGAATGTGCATAGTAAGGTTCACAGGGCGCTGAGGGGCAATCTCTGCCCTGAGACAAGCTTGAAAAATGACCTCTACAAATCTTACCATTATCTTCTTCGTTTCTAGGCTTACGTTGAAATTTGCGCTTAAAAGGGGCTATTTGAGGGCTAAGGAACCTTTAAGTTCCTTAAAACTGTCGGGAATACAGCTTAGCTCATTCTGCCCTTTTTATTTTTTATTTTAATGTAAAATATATTCTGTAGAACTTATTAGTGCCTTGCTCCTCCTTGTTAAATAACCTTTCATTGCTTATAAGAGAGGGGCAAGTTTTCTCCCTCACCAGGCCTGCCTCTCCACTTGCAGCTGTGCTGGGCCTGTATTTCTGCTGCCAATCTCTCTGTGCAGCTTCTGCCTTGAAGGGAACTTGGGAGTACCTTCTCCAGCTTCCCCCCAAGAGCTGCCTAATTTGAAGGATTTCACAGTTGCTCCGTGCAGCTGACGGACGGGGCTGCTGGCATGGGCCTGTGCACATCTCGACTAGGAGTTTGGCTCTATCGTTTCGTGTTTGTTGGTTGTCCATCTGCCTCTTCCGCTGGGCCAGTGCTCTGGGCAAGCAACCGCTTTGTCTTTTGTGAGCTAACGCAGGCCTGCTTTTAAGCTTATGAGGGTTTGCCTGGGACCAGGCCGTTAGTCTACCCTAGCTCAGGGTTTTCTCCTCTTGGCTGGCACTGTGTTGAGGTTGAGGTACAGACGGCTGTCAGAGGTGAGCCAGGGAGTCAGAGCCAAGAGACCACGCCAGGAACCGGAGGCGAGGAACACTCAGAAACGCACACGAGAGCCAGGAAGATCTTGTTGCTCAGGCAAAGCTACAGCCTGCCCAAACAGAGGAGGCCTCTTACAGCTTGTCCCGTCCAGGAGGACCCTGTGGCAATCCTGGCAGGTGGAAGATTTTCCATGCCTCCATTTCCATACCACAGCTACACACAGAATCAAATGTTTCTGCCTCTAGGCCCTCCAGCTCCTGATAAGGTGCATTGCCACGGGGGAGAGAGATATTTTTCCACCCTGGTTACCTAAGATCCTTTAATTAGAGAGGCCCATGGATTAAATATGGGGTGTAAGAACAGAAGCTTTGCAAGTAGGAGAGGCACTTGCGGAATTTTCTGCCTCATGTGCCAAAATGAGTTGACCGGCCTTGGATAAGAACATAAGAATAGCCCTGCAGAGTCAGACCGAAGGCTCCATCCAGTTTGGCGTCATGTTTTCACAGGGGCCAGCCAGATGCCTCTGGGAAGCCAGCAAGCAGGGCCATCTATATATGCTGTTTTGCTAAGATATGATCCGTCTTGTAGTGTTTGGGGACTCTGTCTCCCCCTCCCTCCTCCCTGCTTTGCTGTCTTCTGGTTCCATAGCTCCTGCAAAGAGCCCTCCCTACCTGGAGACACCAGGAGTTGAACCCAGGGCTTTCTGCGTTCAAAGCAGGTGCTCCCCTGTTGAGCTGCAGTACTTTCCCTGGACACCTTGGGCGTTTCCCATTCGCTTTGTTTTAGGATCTTGGCAAACTAAAAAAACAGCCCTCAGCCTTACTTAAAACCAAGAGAGGCTTTGAGAGCCCTTACCGGTAGTAGCAGAGGACTGTGGTCACCAGAATTCTGTTCCAGAGGCTTGTCGTTTTTTTAATGTTTGTTTAAGTACTGAGATGTGTAACAATTGGCAAGAAAGAAAGCAACAAAGATATTCACAATTATCTTTTGAATTCCCAAGTCATGTTAGAACTTTTTAGCACCCCTCGTTTTTGGAATATGAAAGCTGAAAAATTCAGCACGACCTACAGCCACTTGCTACCAGAAGTATTCTATCACTTGGAAAATAAGTGTGTGTGTGTGAGAGAGAGAGAGAGAGAAACAGGACACTTTTAGTTCCTTTGTGATTAAAGCATTGGGAGGTTGATTCTAATTCTCTTTTATAAACTGAATGATAGGTCTAGCAGAAATATGGTTTCTCTTTCTGATGAGCCTAAATCTGAAATGTCACCAAAGGCTGTAATCTGAGCTGTGTGCTCTTCCCCTTGCTAAGTGAGTGGCCAAGAGGAGCTAATGATCCTTAGACAATCTAATTGGTATAGTTGTCCTCGGTTTCAGTGGCTCAGGTTGCAGGCTTATGTGACATCCCTGTTCAGGGACGTGGGAGAGCTTGCTGTGATCATCCCAGCAGAGGACAGGGAAATTTTCCCAAAGAAAGGGGAAACAGAGAAGTACCGTATTGGCCCGAATATAAGACGCACCTGAAAATAAGCCACACCTTTAAAATTATTTGTGTGTGTGGCCTGCCTCCTGGCACCACCACCCTGAAAGGGGGGCGGAGGCAGCTGGTGCTCAGTTCCGAGCGCACTGCGCACCCTCCTCCTGACAATACCGCCTCCCGGCACTCCTAGCACTGCCTCCCCAAGCTGGTGCCGGGGGAGGCTTGGGAGTGGTGGGCAGGCTGCGCGCCACTGCCCCGTGCTCTGGGCTGTTTCCTGGGGGGAGGAACGACACCACTTTGCCGGTGGCATAAGGTCACGAATACAAACCACACTTTAACTTTTCACTGTCAGAATTTGGGGCTTATATTCGGGCCAATACGGTAAGTATCACAAAACAAAAGCAAGCTGAGATCTCCGGTGGCAAAACAGAAGTGAAGGCTCCAGTGTAATGCCTTAAATCAGCCTTTCCCCAACCTGGGGCCAAACAAATGATGTTGGATCTATGACTCCCATTAGCCCCATGCAGCATGACCAATGATCAGGGAGGATGAAAATTGTACTCCAAAACACCTGGAGGGCACCAGGTTGGGGAAGGCAACTTGTGTGCAAAGAAATACTAGTAGTTAGATGGTTGCTTGAGCATCTGTTTCGGGGAGTTGAACTAGCTTGGACCACTTGCACGCAAGGTCTTAAAAGCTCTTTTCGAACTGGGTTTTCCCAGTGTGGGAAGATCTTTTTCGCTTTCAGACTTGCTCACTGGCCTCTGGGATGTTCTCACAGGAACTCCATGAGATCTCATGAGAACCTCCTAGAGCTCAGTAAGCAGGTCTGGGAGCTTAAAAGCGCTACGCCTTGCTTGGAAGCTAAGGATGGTCACGCAAGGATGGTTCAGGTGTAAGTGTTTTTGCATATCCACAATTTATCAGTAGAAGTAGTCATTGCTAAAAATGTCTGGAATGTGGTGCCTTAGATCAACGAATGCATAGGCTTCGCAAGGTTTTCAGATTCCTTCGGTCAATTGCCTATGAACCGCTGCTGAATGTCAAGCTAGTTATGTAATTGTCAGTATTTTGCAGCCTGTTAGTGAGAAGTCAGTAAGATCACAGGCTAACTCTCTTGCCACCAGCATGTGTTTTGGGCTCTTGCAAATGTCTCATGGTGCATCATTCTCCGTTATGTAATCAGATACAGTTTTAGAGCCATCAGGTAAGTAGCAAAAATCAAGACTAGAGCCGGACAGTGTTAATTAGTGTTGTCAAGAAGTGTATCCCAGTTTCAATAATATAAAACTTTTATCGGCACCGAATCAGTTGCATGCTAATTGCAATTCACCTTGACATTGATAGTGCATTTAATGTTGGTAGAGAGCCCAACCACTTTCTACTGTATGAATACTTAATCATGAGATGACTGCTTTGTATAGAACCTTGAAGCTTAAATGGCTATTGGCTACCATTTACTTAAGTAGGTCTTACAAGAACAAATCTTTGCACAATAGGGTCAGGTTTCGAAGGCTTGGGAAGTTAGCTGCTTTTTTCCATTACATCCTTGTAATGGCATAAGAGTTAAGTTATAAAGAAAGATCTATGTAGCCAACATTCCACAGCTAGCTGAGGATTTGTGCATGCATTACATAATATTACCCTTTGGTAGCGAAGCAAACGTGTAAGTCAGGCGTAGTCAACATGGTGCCCTCCAGATGTTGGACTCCATCTCCCATCAGCCTCAGCTGTCATGGCTAATGGTCAGAGATGATGGGAGCTGTAGTTCATCAACATGTGGAGGGCATGGTTTTGCTCACTTCTGCTCTAAGGTAAAAATGAATGTGCCAAGGAGTAGCTTTGACCTACTCCTAGTACAGGAGAGAGAGAAAGATCATCCGAGAGGAAATCCCATAAGAATATGGTGTGTACATGTCATCATTTGGAAGGGTAGCTTTTCCCCATTCTCATACCTGAGCACAAAAATCAGTGTTCAGTAAACCACTGATGAGATGTTAGCATTAGCATATTAAGTCTGCGTAATATGCAGAACAGAAATCTGATAGTGTGGGATCTTGGACCCTCTTAACTAATCCTATAGAGGTGTCAAAACAACCCAGGAAACACAGTTTCAGATGGGACCAGGGGTCTGTGTGCTGGCCCTACCCCTTCCCACTTCTAACTTTGATGTGCTGCGGTGGTCTTATCTGCCTCACCTCTGACCTTTCCAAATTGAGCTGGTCGGACCAAAGGGATATTCCAATCTTCCCTGCTACAGGGAATCCCATGGGATCAGGAATTCTAAGGGCCCTCGGCTTAATGCATATAGAATCCTCAGTGCAGGGTAGTGCACATGGGATCAGTTAGGCTGGGGGTGGTACACACTGCCCCTAGGCAGTTTTCAACCTTGTGTATTCTTTTGAATGCCAGAATAGGGTTTAGCAGCACGCCAGTTCTTCTGTCGACACATTTTTCGTAGTTGCTAGCAACAGCATACAACCTTTCAATTTAACGATGATAGCTCGCCACCCACAAACTAGCAGATACCTTTTCACTAGTGGAAATGAAAGATATGTTGGGTTCAAGCGTCTGCTGTGATCATCTGAAGCCCCATCGCTGTTGAGAGAAGGATAAGCAAAGTCTGTGATTGCTACGTCTGCAGGAGATGGCTGCCAGTGATTCCAAATGGATTTGTAATGTCACTATCATACAACAATGAGAGAAATCAAAGGAGGCATGTGCTTTGAAAAGCAAAGAAATGTTCAGGTTTTGATGTAATGCTACCTCTTGTGGCTTGCTAACCGTTTTGTTTGTGGTCCTGATCACATTTCCATAGGTTTGCTGTTATAAATTCACACATTGTGGATCTGTTGCTCTCTTGCTTCCTCTAATGCATGCAAGGGGTCTCTTTTTAAAGACCATCAATATATACTCCCCCCAAACCTGTATCACTGGACCCCTGAGCAATTTCTGCCCTCCTCGACTTTCACTTTTCCGATCCTTTTTGTTATAATTTATACCTGCCACAAGTGTGCCTCTTCAGAGAGAATGGTAATCAAGTAATGCACCTATTACTTTTATTTATTGAAAAAAAAGCTTGCAACCTTTTGCCTGAGCCTCTGGGCACATTTACATAATGAAATGGTTATCGTGGGGCGACCGGGATGCTTGCTGAATGCATAAGCATGTTCCACTTAAGGAAATGACAAAAGGCGTTGTCCTCAAAACAGTCGCGGGAGGGTGCTTTAGGGTACGGCTTGAAACAAAAGGCAGAAGGTGTCTGTGAGCTTTAGAGCATTGCACTGGACCAAGCAGTGCAACATGGGTGGAGAACCTCATGCCTAGGGGTCAAGTGTAGCCCTCCTATTCAGCCCTTGAGATTTGCCCCAGGTCACAGCCCTTGCTGACCCTACAACACACCCTTAATGGACACATTTGCCTGATAATGACTCTTGCTTGTCTGGATGGAGGATAGAAAATCCTCTGTGTCTCTCTGTGTGTAGAAACTAGCCTACTGAACAAAGACAAAATTTAACCCACCCACTTTTGCTTCTGGCTCCTCCCACCACTGGCATGTGGTATTCAGGAGGTTACCCAGAAGGGAACGTGGTCCCCTGTCTGAAAAAGATTCCCTTCCTCTACAATTCTCAGTGTGGGATGCAGATGACATCTAGTTGCACCTGATTATGTTCTCCCTGGCCAATAATGGCCAATAATGTTCAGTCCTTTCCTGGAAGAAACCAGTAGTGAAGACTGCAAATGTTAGTTGCATTTTCATTTATTTATGCATTCAGTGTTTATACTGCCCTTTTATCAGAAGATGCGAGGGCAGAGTACAACATTAAAAACACATCGCAGAGCATCAGTGAGTTAAAAAATAAATAAATGACAGAATGGCCTTCATAGTAAAATAATCATCTTAATAACAGCATACCTCCCTGCACTTTCATAGCAATAGGCCTAGGTAAAGAGGAATGCTTTTGCCTGGTGTCTAAAGACATGTGACGGTGCCAAGTGAGTCTCTCTGGGGAGAGCATTCCACAATCTGGGAGCCACCACAGAAAAGGCCCGTTCTTGTGCTGCCACCCTCCGAACCTCTCCTGGATGAGGGGCATAGAGAAGGCTCTCCGATGACAAGTGCAGGGTCCGGGTTGATTCATACAGGGAGAGGTGATCCTTAAGGCCTTGAGGTCCTAAGCGATATTAGATTAGAGTCTTCCTCAACCAGGTGCCCTTTAGATGTTGTGGCCTGTATCTCCTCTCAGCCCCAGCCAGCATGGCTGGTGGTCAGTGGTGATGGGGTTGTATTGCAAAATATCTGGAGGTATCTGGTTGAGGAACATGCACACGTTGTCAGGGCTGGCGCTTTGAATCATAGAATCATAGAATCATAGAATCATAGAATCATAGAATCATAGAATCATAGAATCATAGAATCATAGAATCATAGAGTTGGAAGAGACCACAAGGGCCATCGAGTCCAACCCCCTGCCAAGCTTTGGAGGCAAGCAAGTGTGTAGCTTGGTAGAGGTTCAGTCTGGCGGTCGTCAGTTCCTAGCCATCTGGCTTAGGTGGAGAAGCCAGGCCAACACCAGAAGGGCATTGGATCCTGCTTGGCTGAATGCTACAGGATGCCCCTTGGCTATCTGCACTCGGGAAGTCTACAGCTCGTTCTCCCATGGTCATTCATTTGCTCCTGCTGCGAAGACATGAAAGAAATACACCATCCTCTGAAGAACTTGCCTGTTGTGCATGAGTCACTTTCCTGGCTTCAGTCTTTTCAGTCAGGCGGCCTGCATCCAGATTAGCAACATGCAGAAAGGAAGGGTGGACTCATCCTGAGGCTAGCTGGTTCTTATTCTCGCGTGCTGTAAAAGTTCAACCTTGTGAGTGAAGAAGGGTCACGGCTCTCCAGCGATGGATGGAACGGATGTCACTCGGTGGTAGGGTGCATGCTTTGCATGCAAGAGATTCCAGGATTCAATCCCTGAGTTTTCCTGGGAAACGCTCTCATGTCTGATTCTCGGCATCTCTCCAAGGTTTCAGTGTAGAGCTAAAAGGACTTACAGTCTGACTTTGATTGAGGAAGATTTCTCCATCACTGAAGCTTCAGCTCTCTGAGGCTCGGTGGTGAGGAATGTGTGTGTCACACTTCCCTCACAAGCTTGGTACAGGGTGCTCTAGACTCCAGGGAGACATGATTGTGCCTTGGCTTGCTAGCTAATATGGCCTCCTGTGACCCTGTTTAACAGCGGTGGCTGGCCAAATACAACCTGAGCTTCAACAAGTCATTCTATTTATTTCTTGATCAGATGAAATCTTGGCTGGTTGCCTGTGCAACAGGCTAGATCTGGGCTGTCTGCAGCTTGCTTAATCTCTCATCTTGCTCCTGTTGCTTAGCCTCATGTGGATGATGGCTTGGATCTTGCATCTTCCCAAGCCTGGCCATTATTCCAGATCCTCTGCAGATTCATCATCCCTTACTCTTGCTGCTTGCAGATTAGCTGACAGGGCAGGCATGCTTTTGGCTACAGGTGTTAGAGACTATAGGGTGCCATTTTTGCCAGTCATTTTGGGATGTAGTCGGCATGAGAGGGGAAAGTTCCCTTTGAACAGTGTTCGCGACTTTTCTGTGGAGGAAGAGATGCCTTGACAACAGCAATTTTTAAAAGGGCCTTTTCTGTAGTGGCTCCCCATTTGTGGAATGCTCTCCCCAGAGAGGCTTGCCAGGTGCCATCACTACATGTTTTTAGGCACAAGGCAAAAACATTCCTCTTTATCCAGGCATCCGGCCATTAAACAATCTTTGACCTTTTAAATGGGGGAGGGACTGTTATTATTTTTCTGTGATTGTTTCAGTGTCTTTTATTAGAATGCTGTGTAAAATATGTTTTTAATGTCGTACATCTCCCTGGGGACTTTGAATAAAGGGCAGTATATAAATTGAATAAATAATAAAAAAAGAAAAGAATTCTGTATCTTGAGCAGGAGAGAGGAATCTCAGGCCTGGGTGTCAAATGTGGCCCTCAAGTCCTTTTGGAGTGGCCCTCAAGACTCTCCCCATGCTGTACCTTTCACTGACCCTGCTTTGCAAGCCATGAACATTCACTGACTTGAATGTGTCTTTGAACTTTGAATGTGAACTTTGAACTCTTAACAATGCCCCTTGTTTGCATGGATGGAGGATACAGAGAGGGGTGCATGTAGCAACTAGCCCACTGTACAAAGATATAATTTGAAGCCATTGCCCCACCACTTTTTTTCTCTGGCTCCGCCCCACCACTGCCATATGGCCCTGGTAAAGATGCCCAGAAGAGAATGTGGCCCTTGGGCTGGAAATTCATTCATTCATTCATTCATGTCATATATATACCACCTTTTTCTTCCAAGGAGCTCAAGGTCCTCCTCCCCCCCCCCTTTCACCCTCACAACAACCCTGTGAAGTAGGTTAGACTAAGAGATTATGATTGGCCCAAGATCACCCAGTGAGCTTCATGGTTGAGAGGGGATTCGAACCCTGGTCTCCCAGGTCATAGCCCAACACTCTAACCATTGTGCCATGCGGGCTCTGCCCTGATCTAGAGAGTAGCAAAAACTGCTAGCACTCCCCGCCCCCCTCTCTCTATTCCAATTAACTTTTCAGGAGATCACATTCTTCTTATTTGTGGAAGTCTGCATTGTTGAAAAGCTGAGTGGAGTTTTTCAGGGCTTATTGCTAACCTTTACTCATCTATTTATCTTTCTCCCTGTAGTGCTCTCAAATTAATCCCCCCCTTTGTTTATTTGTTTGTTGGACAGTTTGTTACTTCAGTTTGCCCAGAATCTTGATTTTAATGCATTTCCCAACCTCCCCATAGACCGCTCACTTATTTTGCCCCCAGAGACCTTCAAACCCAATGTTTGTTTAGGCCTTTCTTGGCCCAATGAAAGCTTGGTGCTGCAATCAAATTGGTCCCCGGGGTGCCACGGCATCATTCTGTGTGTTCTGCTGATTAATACAACTGCAACCCTGGAATCTTCCCTGCCTCTTCAATAGGTCATTTCTAGGAACAGTTTGTGCCTTAGCCTGAAATAATTTTATCTGGAATCAACCCCACTTATTTCAACAAAGGTGTTTCGGACTTCATCCTTATGACTTATCCCAACATTTAGTGATCTAGTTCTGGAGCACCTAGAATTGGAGTGCACAAAGCTTTATCCTCTGTACCACACGAGAAACCATCACCTACCTATTTATCTACTTGCATTTTGATGTGCTTTCTAACTGCTAGGCTGGCAGGAGCTGGGATAGAGCAATGGGAGCTCACCCCGTCATGGGGATTCGAACTGCCGACCTTCTGATCGGCAAACCCAAGAAGCTCAGTGGTTTAGACCACAGCACCACCCGCATTCCTATTGTTCTGTTAGTAGTTTACCCTTTGCTTTAATGAGGTACAGTGGTACCTCGGGTTACATACGCTTCAGGTTACAGACGCTTCAGGTTACAGACTCTGCTAATCCAGAAATAGTACCTCGGGTTAAGAACTTTGCTTCAAGATGAGAACAGAAATCGTGCTCTGGCGGCGCAGCGGCAGCGGGAGGCCCCACTAGCTAAAGTGGTGCTTCATGTTAAGAACAGTTTCAGGTTAAGAACGGAACGAATTAAGTTCTTAACCAGAGATACCACTGTATTAGGGACAGAGTAGAGGGTGAGCCACTGGTGTCCCCTCACATCAGCAACCGCAATCAGCAATCAGCACTTAGAGAAAATAAGTGAAGGAGAGAAAAAGCTGAGAACCAAACCAAAGTCAAAAGAGGTGTTAAGAGAGATCAAATTCCATCAAGCACAATATTCGAAATTGATCAATCAAGAGATTGAATGGAAAATCAAACAAATGAAGCAGAGATCATTTGAATCAGCAAACAAATGTGGAAAGTTGTTAGCTTGGCAGTTGAAAAAAAGACAAAAGTTAAATACGGTTACAAACCTGGAGATTCAAGGAAAAATAGTTCAGAAACCAGAAGAAATAAGAAAGTGCTTCCACAGATACTTCAAAGAGCTTTATGCACAGGGGCCTCAGAAAGAATCGGAAATAGACCAATTTTTGAGGACAAATGGATTATCTAAAATAAGTCAAGACAAAAGATCAATTCTTAACAGTAAAATAACTCAACAGGAAATTGAAGGTGCCATCCAAAATATGCAACTTGGCAAATCTCCAGGCCCGGATGGACTCACCTCCAAATATTATAAGACTTTGAAGGACTTCTTGATACAACCGTTGTCGGAGGTTTGTAACCAGATCATGGAGGGGAGGAGGGCACCGGAAACGTGGAAAGAAGCATTCATCACATTGATACCCAAGTTAGAAAGGGAAAAGACCCAGCTTAAGAACTACCGTCCCATCTCACTCCTGAATGTGGATTACAAAATATTTACAGACATTTTAGCGAATAGACTTAAAAAGGTACTAAATGAAGTAATTCATAAGGACCAAGCAGGCTTTCTCCCTGGTAGACACATGTCTGACAACACTAGGAACATTATTGATATATTGGAGCTGTTGCGAATCAGAAACACAAGGGCGGCTTTAATCTTTATTGATGCGGAGAAAGCATTTGACAACATTTCTTGGATGTTTATGAAGAAAAACTTGAAAGGGATGGGAGTGGGACGGGGGTTTGAAAATGGATTGGAAGCAATTTACTCAGAACAAAAAGCCAAACTGATAGTGAACAATGTGGTATCGGAGGAACTCCAAATTGAAAAAGGGACACGACAGGGGTGCCCTCTATCCCCTCTGTTATTTATTTATTTCTGTTCTGGAGGTATTGCTGAACATGATCAGGGAGGACCAGTTGGTGCAGGGTATAGTGGTCGGAGCGAAACAATACAAACTGAAAGCTTTTGCAGATGACCTAGTCTTGACAGTACAGGAGCCAGAATCTAGCACAAAAAGAGTACTTGAACTTATCTTGGAGTTTGGTCGGGTGGCGGGATTCAAGCTAAACAAACAAAAAACTAAGGTCTTGGTCAAAATTTGACACCTACAGAGATAGAGGGGTACCAGAAAGAGACAGAGCTAAGTGTGGTTAAAAAAGTGAAATACCTGGGGGTATCTTTGTCCACCAAAAACTTAAACCTATTCAAAGATAATTATGAAAAATGTTGGTTGGAAATTAAAAAAGACTTGGATATTTGGTCAAGATTGAAACTTACCTTGTCAGGCCGAATCGCAGCTATAAAGATGTGTGTTTTGCCAAAAATGTTATTCTTATTTCAAACCCTTCAGGTCATGGACAGAACGGAATGTTTTGGAAAATGGCAGAAGGACATCTCTAAGTTTGTCTGGCAGGGCAAAAAGCCCCGAATAAAATTCAAAATACTAACTGACTCAAAAGAAAGAGGGGGGTTTGCCCTGCCGGATTTAAGGTTATACTACGAAGCTGCAGCCTTCTGCTGGCTGAAGGACTGGTTTTTTTTGGAAAACACCGATGTCCTAGATCTGGAAGGGTTTGACAATGTTTATGGTTGGCATGCATACTTGTGGTATGACAAGGCGAAGGCTCACAAACTGTTCAAAAACCATATTGTCAGAAAATCAATTTTTGCCGTCTGGATGAAGTATAAGGACTTATTAGAAAGTAAGACCCCGAGGTGGTTATCACCAGTGGAAGCCAAGATTTCTAAAAAAAGGCCCAATATGGAGGCCTACTGGCCAAAATATTGGGAATTAATAGAAAGAGTTGGAGACAATTGGAAGCTCCAAAGCCTGGACAAATTAAAAAGTAAGGTGCGAGATTGGTTACATTACGCTCAAATTCAAGAGGTATTTAAAATGGATAAAAAAGTGGGTTTCCAGACGGAGAAATCGAAACTGGAGATGGAGTTACTAGAACCAAAGACAAAGGTACTTTCGAGAATGTATGACTTGCTGCTTAAATGGAATACACAGGATGAGACAGTTAAATCTGCTATGATAAAATGGGCACAGGATGTAGGACACAATATTATGTCTGAGGACTGGGAAAGGTTATGGAACACCGGTATGAAATTCACGGCATGTAGTGCCTTGAAAGAGAATATTATGAAAATGGTATACCGGTGGTACATGACCCCAGTCAAGTTGGCTAAAATATATCATCTGTCTGATAATAAGTGTTGGAAATGCAAGGAGGCAGAAGGGACATTCTTTCACCTCTGGTGGACCTGCCCGAAAGTAAAGGCCTTCTGGGAAATGATACATAATGAGTTGAAAAAGGTATTTAAATATACCTTTCCCAAGAAACCAGAGGCCTTTCTCCTGGGCATGGTGGACCGGAAGGTGCCAAAGAAGGATAGAACCTTGTTTATGTATGCAACTACAGCAGCAAGGATTCTTATTGCAAAGTTCTGGAAGACACCAGATTTACCCACACTGGAGGACTGGCAGACGCAGCTGATGGACTACATGGAGTTGGCAGAAATGACCGGCAGAATTCGAGATCTGAGCGAAGAAACAATGGAGGAGGACTGGAAAAAATTTAAGGACTATTTGCAAAAATACTACAAGTTGTTTGAATGCTAAGATTGTGCACGATTAAGAAACGTTATGCTTCTGCAATTTAGTTAAGTAAATGATAAAGTAAGTAATGATGAAAAAACGAGATAAATTAGAAACAAAATATTATGTTTATTAAAAGTGTTAAAACTAAATTACAAACTTCCGAAATTGGTAACATAATAAATTCAAAGATACAATAAGATGTGAAACAAGATAACAAATTGCTGAACTGGCTAGAATAATGAATGCAATGTTGAGAGGATGTGAGGAGGTCCAAAAGAAAGCGTTGAAGGACGTTGTGAAAGATATTTAATTTTTTCCTTTTTTTTCTTATTTTTCTTCATATATAAAAAATGTTCCTTGCATGTTGCTATGTAAACTAATCTGTTAACCTATGGAAAGAAACGCAATAAAAATTTTTATAAAAAAAAAGAAATTCATTTCATTTTGCAGTTAAAGGTGAGCCGGTCTGATTTGCACTTGTGTGAAACAAGTACGGGAACTGAACCACAACCATCCTTTGAAATTTGAACTTCTCTGAATTTTGAAAAGCAGTTCTCCAGATGAGCAACGTGTACAAAAACGATGCTGCAATAAAAATGCATATAGTAGTGACAGTAGCATGCAAAAATGTGTTACGTTAGGGCAAATTGCTTTGCAAAAATGTGTATGTTAGGCAAATTGTATGTACACACGTATATTAGAAGAGATGCACACTAAAACGCTGAATTTCCACGAGGCCTTTATTTTAAATGCAAACTAAATTTATCGTTGGAAAAATGAGAACTGAAAGAAACAGAAGTGGACAGATTTGTCCTCTGGTCCTTTTGAACTTGCACCTGCTTTGTATTAAATTAGGGGTAAATGGTGCTCTGAGATACATACATATAAATGATGTGAATCCAAGATGTAGAAATAATGGATGGTTTTGCCGCAAGATAAACTCATAACCTATAAGTATGTTTTATATCTAGAAGTATATTTACTAAATATTTCATTGAAGATTAACCTAGATGTCTGTGTGTGGCATCAGCTTTGCTGTTGCTTACAGTCTGGTATTAAATCAATGGAAGTGCAGCATCATTCATTTCTGTATAGTCAATGCACTATACTTAGACTTTTAGAAGTAATCTAAAATTCATTTTCCCTCATCTGTATAGATTTTCCTTGACAAAGAGAGAAATACTGACGCAGCATTGGAATAATCTCTTGATCCCATGCTAGGAAAGGTGCTTAGAGCTGCCCTCTGAAGTGCAACTTATACATATTTTAAACCTCCTCTGCTCTGAAAAACAAATCCACATATTTATAACACTGTTTGAATAATATGTGTAATCCCCCCCATTTAAAGCCTGCTATAGTTTTACAGTTTTGATTTTAGACTTATCTGAGTGATATTTCCCGCAAGGTAATTTCATGCACAGACATTACTTCTCTGTATATGGCCATCATTGTACACATTTCTGTGGGTTTTTTAAATGATATTTATTAAGGTTTCAAAGAAAAGAATTACATGAATTAAAAAAAGAAGAAAAAGAAAAACAAAAATAAAAATAGAAGAAAAAATACAGAATACAAAAAAGATAAAAAACCCTTAAAAAAACCATCAGTCTTTCCATACCTTACATTCATTTCCTTGTTTCCCTGACCTCCTCACGCCTCCCTTTTTTGTATTCCGATTAAGTTAGTTAATTCAGCAATTTCTTTCCCTCCTTGTTTTTATCTTAGTCCTTTAACATAATATATTATAACTTTAGATTCTCACCTGTTAACAATCCATTTTTACATACACCTTTATAACATTGCTGCTTAAACCACTTAACTTCATTCTGACATCATTCTAACATTCATTAATTTTGCAATATTTCTGTAAATAGTCTTTAAATTTCTTCCAATCTTCTTCCACCGACTCTTCTCCCTGGTTGTTGTACACATTTCTGTTTGCCCAGTGGGAAGCTGTAACTGGCGATGAGTCCACTCCCAAGATACACATAGCAAAAATAGACATGCATGCTTTTGGCCTGGTGCAGATATAACCCTGAAAATCCTAAGGAAGATTTTTCTAAAGAATCATTGTTTGTTCATTTATGTATACTACCGTTTCAGAGGAAAGACCTCCCAAGGACACTTGTAAGCATAACTAAAATACTATTAAAAACCAATTTTAAATGCATGCAGAATGAACTCAAAATAGCAGCAGTTCAAAAACCCAGCACAACCCTTTTTGCTTTGGTTTTACTAAAAGGTTTCTAAGTTTGGGGCTGTATGTTCTCAGTGCTGGTGGTCAGAGCTGGTGGTATGGAAGTAGCCTTGGGAGTGCACACAATTGTACCCTTCTTCCACTTTATTCCCACTCCCTTAAGTAGCGTGAGTGTGCCTGAATTCATGTCTTGCTGTGGGCTTCTCATAGGCATCTGATTGCCACTGTGTGTACTGAATGCTAGATGGGCCTCTGTTCTGATTCAGCAGGGCTCCTATTACATTTTCCTTAACCATGGTTTAGGATTACATTTGTGCCAGTGCTCACTGTGGTTAACACTAAACTAATCCGGGTTTGCCAAAGCTCTTTGGGGCCATCTCAGTAGGATGGTTTGGATGATACTCAAATGGTCTGATCGGGTCCATTGCATATCTGGAGCCAGCAAAGAAGTCCTGTCTCATCCATCTGGAAAACGGCCTTTCTAAATGCAGTCCATGAACTTACACCAGTCTCCCATGATTAACTGCTAGATAAGAACAGGGGAATTCACTATGTAATTTTAGTACCTGCACATAGGATTTTACCCGTGGAGGCTGCATTTAGACAGGCCATCGCCGTATGGTTGGCAAAGGTGCTGTTGACTGAAGATGAGATTGGATCAGTTTCATCTGAGTTGGCCCAAAATGGTGGTCAAGATGGGAATCCCGGCAAACACTAACCATGATATGTGTTTGGTGCTGATGTACTACTAATCTCTGGTAAAGGATGGGGGACTTCACGCATGAGCCCAGTATGGACTGACTCCCAACTTTCAAATCAGGGTTTGCTGGGAATTAGAATTCCAATTGCAGTGTATTGCAAGGCAGAGGTTATTCCCCCCCCCCCTTAATGGAAATGATTCCTACTATGTATTTGGAGAAATTGTTGCCTGTGTCTGAATTGTAAGGCTTTCAGTAGAGCAGAGTTGTGAAACCTGAGATCTAATCTGATTTGGAATGTAATGCAGATTGCAGTTTACTTATAGCTTGTATGACCTGTGGCTTGTGTTCTGTGTCTTTGCTTGAGCATCCTACATGAGCAACCTTGGATCAATGGTGCAGGAACTTGTTAATACCCTGAGAGGCTTCTGGGATGGTTGAGAGAGCCTTGGGAAATAGTTGCAGACCTTTTTATTTTATTTTTTTATGTGCTCTGAATGCAGGCTCCTGTCCCGTCCCCCCTTCTGTCAAAAGCTCTCTGCCATTCTAATCATTCAGAATCTGTTAACCTATCAAGCATGTGGCTGGTGGCCATACCCAGTTTGCCAGCCATGTGTTGCATCCTGCCAACTACTTGATTACCCTCCTGTTTTTATGGCTCCAAGCAATCCTCGGAAAACCCAGGGGTTTATCAAGTTCGCGGCAGGCAGCAGTGCATGGCTGGAATGTGAACAGAAGCCGACATTTGGCTTCAAGTCCCTTGTGAATACACACATACCTTCTGTTCTTAGCTGCACAGAATATGTCTGGAAATGCCCACTGATGGAACAGGATTATATCTGGACAGTGGATAGTCCCCTCTACCTTGTTGCAATAGATGGTCCAAAAATGTTTGTAGCTGAGTGGTGAGGCACACGGTGAAGAGAACAGTTAAAGCCAGTAGCTTTAAAGGACCAGATGGAACCTGGTGGATCTTCTTGGGCCGCCTGCTTCCTGCTGAGTTGCCAGCTCCACTGCCACCTTTCGCTGCCCGCAATGGTGGCACTCCGGCACGTTGGAAAAGAATCCATCAGATCCCTCTTCTGACCTGTTGGTACACAGAGTAAGGTGTGTGGATCCCACTTGCAGAAACCATGGGTTGAGACCCTGACACTTTGTGTGTAGGGGCTTCTTCTTTACTCATTGAATTGTAGAGTTGGAAGGGACCGCAAGGGTCATCTAGTCCAGCCCCCTGCAATGCAGGAATTCTTCTTTTTGATAACATTTTTTTTAATTTTCCAAAAATAACAAAAAGAAAAAAGAAAATAACATCATAAACCAATTTTTGAACCATAATTTTTGGGTTGATTTCCCTTCACTCCGGGTGTAGGGGCTTTTCATGCTTGCTGAAAATGTGGGTGCTGGGCAGCTGGGCACCATCAGGTGGAGGAACTAGCCCATAGAGCCCCTGTAAACATCCACACACAGAGAGGCAGATTCCTCCTACTTAGTCCTCCAGTGAAACCTCATAGTGCCTAGATTATTTCTGTGTTCACAGCATGTCACATATGTTATCTTGGTAATCCTACAGCAATTCTGTAGGTGTTGTTGCCTTCATGCTACAAGAGACTTGGTTGGAGAGATAAGAGATACACTTGCTTAAAGTCACCCTGTGTGTTTAGAGACATGGAAGCCCCTGGTTCATCCTTTTAGCCACGAAGCTTACCACTTTAAATGTAATGCAGATGAGAAACGGCTTTTGCTCTACGTCAAACGGCATAACAAGTAAATAAAGCTGGTGATCATATGGATATTGTTGGTGAGTAAATCTCTCAAGGAGACAACTTCGATTCCCCCACTTATGACAGCTGAGATTATTTTCCACTCCGTTACAATTATTTCCTCCAGATTGTTCATATATTCAGTTACCCAAGTAGGTTGTAAGTGCTTTATCTATATAAGCATGGGGGGGGGCGTAATGTTGTCAACGTACACTGAGCTGCTGGAGTGCAACGAATCAATCTTACTTATTTCTTAAATGCATTCGGTGACCAGTTGGCACTTCCAAGGAGGCTTATGAATGTCAGGGCATATTCAGATTTCATCTCATTTCTGCACGTTTTCGAGAGGCAATTGTCATCTGGACATGTGTAGAAGCATTGGCAAGATCCTGGCAACACACTGAAAGTTTGCGGGGAGTTAATCATTCGACACGTGGAAGTGACAGTGAGAGACCCTCCTTATTTTGGGTCTTGTGTCAGTGCACGACCTTAATCAAGATTAAATATACATCATAAAAATCATTAATTGGGGAACCTCCCCCCCCCAAATCTCGGCATCCTAAAAATGAAAGCCCATCAACAAATATTCAGTGTGCAGAAATAAATTGCACCTGGCCATTTTCTCCTTTAGCTTGTTTGGAATATGTTTTAACTGTGTACTTTACAAGAAGAACCATTATGAACCTCAGGCAAGCACGCAGAAGCATTTTAGCTGAGCAATTCATCTTGGGGGAAGAGATGAAAAATACTTCATTTCGGGGTGGGGGGAATCACAGCCCAGCACTGTCTTTAGCATATGCACTGCCAGGGTGCAAAGATCTGTCCAGCGACCCCGTTGTGAATGACAAGTGCCGCCGCTGGCGCAGCGCGTCTTTGTTAAATGAGCGCACAAAGTCGAAAGTCCAGTAGGTATACATTTTGGTAACACCTAGATATATATGTATTTTGTTTTTCTAGCTTGATCAAAATTATTTATTATTTCATAACAGGTAGATAGTTAAGAGCTTAGGTGGCTTCAGCGACAGGCGCCCGGCGCCCCCCCCCCCAGAAATCGGCGCCTCGGTGCCCCGCACCCCTTGCACCCCCAGGTAAAGACGGCCCTGTCACAGCCCCCTCCCCCTTTTACCTGGATCCTTGCAGCTCCCCTTGGAGCCATATATTCCTTGCGCTGCCTTTTGAATGAAACGGCTGGCATTGAGAAGCAGAGGGGCCGTCACAGGGAGCCCTTCTGTCGCAACAGCTTCCCTGCAATCCGCTTCCACTTTGGATTTTATTAGAGAATGGCTGCTGCTGACCTCAAGGGACAAGGGAGGAAAGCCGAGATTCTTCGCAAACCTTGGCAAGAGAAAAATTGGATTAAAGATGGTGTTACGGTTGTGAAGCATTTGGGTTACTGATAACCTTGGCTCTAGGGAAGGAGTTTGGCCGAAAGGCTTGCAGGATGGGGGGAGCTGCCTGCAGTTTGCAGAGTAGCGCAAAGCGAACTGAGGGATTTATACTTTTCCAGTTTTCTCTTTGCCAGATATAACAGGTGGATTCTAACAGGGGCTTTTGTGCTAACCGAGACCACTTCTGTTTCTGCGAAGTAGGGCACTTGCTTTTTTGCAAATCTTCCCCTCCCCTCCCACTGCAGCTGCTGCCCCCCCCCCAAAAAACCCTGGAGGGTTGCAGTAGGTAAGGGAGATTTGGCCAAAATTGGGTACCTCACCTTGTGTGAGTAGAAGTGCTTTCTGCTATCACAAAGCTCCACAATAGTTTTAATTTCATTTATATTACCAGGGAGCCCAGTCTTCCTTTTTTCTTGTTTCCCTGTGAATCAGGTTGTTTAGGTGCAAGGCCTCTCTGTAGGATCCACCCAGAGACCCTGACTAGAGCCCAACTCTCTTTTATTTGATGTTAACCAAGAGCTGACTCTAGGATTAGGCGGGGAGGGGGCTTTGTGTAAATTTGGGGGTGCCATGAAAGCTGTACATTATACACACACACAGAGAGAGAGAGAGAGAGAGAGAGAGAGAGAGAGAGAGAGAGAGAGCACACTATATATATAGATAGAGAGAGAGTGCTATTTACTACTACAGTCATACCTCGGGTTGAAGTAGCTTCAGGATGAGTATTTTCGGGTTGCGCTCCGCAGCGACCCGGAAGTAACGGAGCGCATTACGTCCGGGTTTTGCCACTCAAAATGATGTCATGCGCTTGCACGGAAGCGGCGAGTCGCGACCCGTGCACACGCAGACGCGGTTTGCGTTCACTTTAGGATGCAAACGGGGCTCCAGAACGGATCCCATTCGCATCCAGGGGTACCACTGTATTTATTCTTTCTTTCTTTCTTTCCTTCCTTCTTTCTTTTTCACCACCATAGGGGCATCTTTAGATTTTTGCCACAGAGGCCTATTTTCATGTTTCAAGGAAACCTCTAGAATGGTGCTGGTTACAAGGGGGGGGAGGATGAACTGTAACTGGAGGAGCGATTGGGTAGAAATAAGGAACAGCACCTTTAGAATGACTGGTTGTTCCTTACGCTGGCACATTGAGCTGTTTGGATCCTAGCCACCTGCAGCACAAAGTATTTTACCCTACAGTGCTTCAAAAGATAAATACAATTTATGAGGTTATACCCACTGACTCGCTGTTTATGTTTTTTCACAGATCCCACCTCCCCCTCTTCCCCGGCAGTCCATTCCTGTTTATGTTTAGGGACGAACTTCCTTTGCTCAGACTATTATCTTGAGGCAACTTTATGGTGAGACGTTATAGGAAAGGAGCCTCTTCAGAGATGTTATTGTGATCTTATTGTTTATACTGCTGAGGTTAAAAGTGTTCCTCACCTGCAATTGCTTTTCAATCAAGAAAAGGGAAGTTGCTTGTTTTCAGTTCTATAATTGCATTGGTTGTAAAAGCATGAAAAATATCTTTGTCTCCTTTGACACATGTTTGTGTGCCCTCAAAATGGTATAATCTGTGGGGAGAAAAATCTAATTTTAAGACTTTCTGTCTGCCTGGATAAAAGGGCTTGTTTCCCCCCCCCCCCCACACACACACCTTTGAAAATGTCCAATTCTTTCACCACTAATAGGCACAAATATTTCCATCCCAGCTTGGTTTGCTGTAAATTAAATGTGCCAGAAGCAGTGGTATTTTCATTCCTAAAATTGGACCTGTAAGTTAGAACTATAGACCAAGGAAAGAGATTCTAACTAGATGCACTGATTAAATGTTCACTAATTTTAACAGAAATCCGTTTGTCAGGTTCCTTCAGTCAACTTTTGTGAGTTCTTAATCTTTTGCCACTTTTGGGGACCTGGTACAGTCCAGACCCCACTTTTTTTCACTATGAAAATACCAAACCTTAGCACAGGTTTCCAGTGTGTTTTATTATTTGTAATGTGAAGTCTAGCACACCGGTGCTATGAATGTGTTTGATGACACTGTAAACATGCCATAACTTCAGACGGGGCTATCTCAACACCAATAATTATATAAAAAAAGACCTGTGATAACACATTTCTTCACTATAAAAATGTAAGACCTGCAGCTCTCTGAGGTGATAGGCAGGGTTGGAGGATAGGATTGGAAATCAGGGTGACTTTGATGGATTGGAAAAGTGGTCTGAGAGTAATAAGGAGGAATTTAATAGAGAGAGGAATAGAGGTTGCTGGGAGGTGTTGCACAAGAGGGAATGAAAAATCTTTTGGATGAAGATGAAGGGGCAAGCCCAGCCTCCCCAAGCTGAAAGACCTTTGCATCCTCCTCTGAGTGTAACAACACAGTGTTCATTCTAGTTTTCAAGCAAATGGTGTGTTGCATGAATATGCAGTATCAGAAGGGGCTTTTAAATTATTATTTTAAAAATATCTCCTGCCCTTGAGGGCAATCCTCAAGCCAGTGCACAATAAAACACAGTTACTGCGTATAAATACTTTTTTAAAAGAAGTGCTTAGAGTATCAGACTAATACCTGGGAAGCCGAGGCTCCACTCCTCACCCAGCCATCACTGCCTCAACCTAACCTACATCACAGGGTTGTCATGGTGATGAAATGAGGAGGGGCAGAACCATGTATGCCATCTTGAGCTCCTTGGAGAAAAAGGTGGGATAGAAATGCAATAAACAAATAAAATATGGTGGAACAGTCACATAAATCAAATCATTGAATACTTCAAATATCATAACCAGCACTTGGAAATCCAGATAGCCAGTGCAGCTGGTACAGTAATGGCATCAAGTCCAGCTCCCAACACAACTTGGGTGGCCTCGTTCTAGATCAGTGGAACCTTCTGAACCATCTTTGATGGCAGCCCTATAAAGAGTGCTTTGCAGTGGTCCTGTCTGGGCATGGAAAAGTAAGGCGAGAGAGACCTACCTGAGCTCCCCCAGTTGAGGTGCAAAGTCCCTCAACTTTGCCTTTGGTCTTTCTGGGGGATAGTGTCCTGTCCTTGCTTGGCTTAAACCTCCCAGGGCAGGCTGGGTTAAATCAGTGGCACACATTGGAAGGGAATAATCACAACCAGAAGAGCAGAGTCTGATCCAATAGAGCAGAGTGTAGAGAGGGGTCTGTCAGGACCATGGACAGGTCACTATGGCAGGTGCTGGATGGTACTCCTCATCCATTGAGAGATGGTTGTCACAGCAGCTGTCTAGGTTAAGGCTGGCCGGCTTGCACCTGTCTGTTTCTTAAAGGTCCATTGTCTGATTCTGCAGCTGCTGACCTTTGCAGCATGAGGGTGGGGACAAAATCTTTGTAGAATAGGTCAGTTTCTACACCATCTCTCCTCCATCCAGACAGACAAGAGACATTATCAGAATTCAAGGACATGTTCCATCTAGGCAAAAAGACTCTGGGTGCAAAGTGTGTGGCCTGGGGAGAGTTCTGAAGGCCAGGTAGAAAGATCTGAAGGGCCCCTGGGCCAGAGGTTCCCAACCTTGCCACAAGCTCGTTGCTAATGGGCACAACAGAAATGCTCCAGCATCACCTTTTACAACCATTCTTCCAAAAAGACTGGACCTCCTTGAAAAGCACTCTTCCCATGACCGATCTAGATAAGCAAACTAGGAGGATGCTATGGCTAGTGGTAAAGTTTGGGATATAAATGACTGGGTGGCTTTGGAGGAATGGGCTGGGAGCCAGCAGCGTAGCATGGGTTGTCAGCACCCTGGGCAAGGCAAGTAATTTGCGCCCCCTAACCCGGGGCAAGGCAAGTAATTTGCGTCCCCTAACCCGGGGCAAGGCAAGTAATTTGCGCCCCCTAACCCGGGGCAAGGCAAGTAATTTGCGTCCCCTAACCCGGGGCAAGGCAAGTAATTTGCGCCCCCTAACCCGGGGCAAGGCAAGTAATTTGCGCCCCCTAACCTGCCGCCGCTGCCAGCTTCTTCTTGCTGCTGCCTGGGCTGGTCTGGTGTGGTTCTCTCCCGCGCTCAGCGCTGCACTGGGCAGCCGCTGCACTGTCCCTCCCCCAGATAGTCCCTCGCTCTCTCTCCGCACCGCACGCCTGGCACCCACCCCCTCCACAGTGGGCGGCGACCCGGCGGCTCGGATCGGATTTGCACAGCCAGCACTGCAGTGAGAGAGAGTGAGTGAGCCAGGTAGGGGCAGAGAGCTGCGAGTGCGAGCTCCCCCCCCAGATGTTGCGCCCGGTGCGGCCGCCCCCCCCTGCACCCCCCACGCTACGCCACTGCTGGGAGCCAAGCGGCTGCAGATTTTTGTGATGCTGGATCAGCTGAAGCATCTCCAGATTCTGTTTTAGACGTGAGAGAGCAAAATACAGGAGGACAGAAAGTCTGCAAAACACTTGTGCTTGCTGGTACTTCTTAGCACAGTGTGTGGCAAATTCTCTCTCTCTCTCTCTCTCTCTCTCTCTCTCTCTCTCTCTCCATGAATGTTTTTTTTTCCAAAATGATCACCTGGAAGAGGCTGTCGAGGAGCAAGTGGGCTCAGCAGTACATAAGAAGACCCCTGCTGGATCACACCAAAGCCTCATGTAGTGTAGTATTCTGTTTCCCTAGCAGCCAGCTAGATTATCATGGAAACACAGGAAGCTGCCTTTTATTGGTCATGAGCCCATCTATCTCAGTGCTCCCCTCTCCTTCTGCTGTTTCCCAACACACCAGGAAACACACTAGACAAGTGTGCAAGACTCGTATTACCTCAGGGTTGTGGCTGAAGCCCCTCAAATAAGTGGTGACTACCAGGTTGAAAACAAACACACCCACCCAAATAAACCTAGCAAGACCTGTAGGAATTGTGTATCCTTTTCGGAGGGTGCCAAATATATTGTCTTGTGTGGTTCTAATGCATGTACACTATTTGTTGTTTAAATGTGGACTCGAGAGGGCTATAGCCATGATGAGTAGTGAGATGGAGAGAGAGAGAGCTTATCAAGAATATTCTAGCCTTCCTTTCTAAATTTTCTTCCTTAGTTTTAAAAGTTGCACGATACTTTATGTGCCTCCTTCCGGCAGCTCCGGCAGCCAAGCTGGTGCAAAACGTATTGCTCCTCTTTCCTTTGGACCACATCAGCAAGGCCAAGGGGGGGGGGTCTTGTCATCTGGGCAGCCCAGGACCCCCATACACACTGCCCAGGCTTGCACCCCAAGGAGGTCATTTTGGTGCAGCTAGTGCCTGTCTCTTCCTAACCATGGAAATAGCAATAAGGCATTTTACTAGTTGGAGGGGGAATCCCACCCCCCACAAACCTTTGTCTGTTTGGAAAACAAAACACTGCCTATTTCATTCTGAGCAAAGGATTAGGTTAATTTTCATATTTATTGGAGCCCTAATGCACAAACCCCAATTTTTGACTGTTGGGAAATTCAGGTGCCCTTCTATTCTTTTCTGGGTGCGACTATAGTACATTGGGTTGGAGGTTTCACTTGTGTATATTTCTGAGCAGTCATTTAAAATACCTCTATCGTTTATTTTTGTTCTCTTTTTTAATGTAGTAAAGGATGAATGAATGTGGACAGTGCCAGTTGGTACAATTCCCTTTCTTAAGTGGGACAATAGCGCTTTGGCTCAGGCCTCGGGGTTTTCCAGATGATTAGACAACCTTCATCCGTCTAGTCTCTTGCCACATAATTCTTTGGCTCTTTATATTCCCTGACACTTTTATAGCTATTGCATAGTGCTGGTAGCAAGTTAATTATCTAATCACCTGTTAACCTGGAGGAGAAACCCAACTTTCTTTCAAAGGAAGTTTTTCATGTTGTCGTTAGAGATTTCATCACAGCACATGCTTAAAGGCAAATGACTCTGGTTTTGCAGCTTTGACGCGAGCACAGCACCTGTGCCAATTCGATTTATTCAGCTTGATCAGGAAGCCTGCTCATTCAGGAGTGCACATGAACTTCACTCACATGTGACCCTGGAATGGGCTGCCTTCTCGAAATGAACTAAATAATGAACCATGTGCGGAAGTTGATGGGGTGGTGCCTGTTGTTGGTCGAATCCAGCTAAGTTAGAGTAGACCCACTGCAATTAGTGAACTTAAGTTAACTATGTCCATTATTTCCAGTGGGTCTACTCTGCCTAGGGTTAGCACTGGCTACAACCCTATGCTTTTAAAGTAGATGGTCAGTGGAACCAATCCAATTTCATAAAAAACCACGTTGTTGGCTGGGAATCTTAAATTACCAATTGGTATATCTGTCCTTTCTCTTAAGGAGTTTGGCATTGTGCATGGCAGAGCTTTCCAAACTGTGTGTTGCGACACATTAGTGTGTCGACTGCAGTGTGGCTGTGTCTCATGCAAATGCTTCCCGTGCTCTTCTTGGGGCTGGAAGGGGGTTAGTTGAACCTCTGGCTTGCTAGTAAAACCGAATCACTGTGTCGCGAAATGATGCTTGTCCAAAAAGTGTGTCACCAACATGAAAAGTTTGGAAAGCTCTGGTGTGCAGCTTCCTACCCCTCTCTAAACCCTTTGAGATAGGCTAGACTGAGCTCATGCAATGGGATGAGATTTGCCAGTAATCTTAGTCATTGAGTGGGGAGTAGGACCATCACGGATGTAAGGTTTTGTTTTGTTTTGAAACCACTAGGAGCAAAAAGCAGCTGCAGGGAGGGGATAACTTAGAGCAGGAAACTAGCAAGGGAAGAGTTAACACTACTTTGCGCACTGTGCAGTTCTGATCCAGATTGCCCTATTTCACCCTTCTGGCTAATTTTTAATAAAATAAAAAGGTTGATCCTTGGGCACTATTAGTGCTGTTTGAAAACAGCCCTGGGTGGGGATAATGCTGTGAGAATTGCAGGTTTAAGTTGTGTATCGTTGAAGCAATTTCATGTATGTCGCTTGAAACCCTTTTGAGCCTCTTCCCTGTGGCTTGTATACATATGGTGGAACATGGAAAGGCACCTCCAGATTCCTCCTACATATTAGCTTTTAAAATCAATTAATTGTCAACTGATGACCCGGCAGGAAAAGTGGATTCACAGTGGGCAGATCTCGATCCTCTTGCCATTTCTGTGACAGGTTTTCTACCTGCAGCTCCATATTTCCCCCTACATTTTCTTTCTTCTTGTAGGGGCTGTCTGTGTCTGACAGTGTCCCTTTAAAAATATGTTTTAACCTCTCCACTCTGCATGGTCAGTGGCTGTTGGGTCACTATTAATGGGTGCAATTTGTTAGAAGTCAGAAGATTATTGCTGTCGCAGGTTTTTTCTCCAGAACACCTGAGTTCCACCGTAACGTTTCTGATTTGCTGAGCAGGACTGGATGGGATGAGGAGAGAAACTTTTGCAAAGTTAGCCTATTAAAAAGGCTGAACTGTAGCCATAACAACACTCCTGTTATTCAAGTCTTTGGCTCTCTTGAGGCTGTCTTTTATACTTGGGATGTAAAGTCCGTGGCCTCCCAGATTTTGCTGGACTGCAGCTGTAGTGCAGCCACACCTGAAGAGGCACAGGTTCCCCACCTCTGCAATACATACCCCCCAACCCCCCCCCCAAAGTGTATGCAGTGACAGCAAATCATCAGCTTGTTTTCTTCAGTGCCCATGAAAACCTCTATCGAAACTCCCTAATTTTCTGGCTGAGTCTTCCTCCCTCCTACGTTCCCAAACTCCACATGTGTACATGTTGGCTGTGCTTTGTTTAAAAGGGCCTTGTGTCTTCACAAGCACTGATGTACCCAGTACAGTGGTACCTCAGGTTACATGCGCTTCAGGTTACAGGCGCTTCAGGTTACAGATTCCACTAACTCAGGAATAGCACCTCAGGTTAAGAAGAAGGAGAAGAGTTTGGATTTGATATCCCGCTTTATCACTACCCTAAGGAGTCTCAAAGCGGCTAACATTCTCCTTTCCCTTCCTCCCCCACAACAAACACTGTGAGGTGAGTGGGGCTGAGAGACTTCAGAGAAGTGTGACTGGCCCAAGGTCACCCAGCAGCTGCATGTGGAGGAGCGGAGACGCGAACCCGGTTCCCCAGATTACGAGTCTACCGCTCTTAACCACTACACCACACTGGCTTAAGAACTTTGCTTCAGGATGAGAACAGAAATCGTGCTCCGGCGGTGTGGCAGCAGCAGGAGGCTCCATTAGCTAAAGTGGTGCTTCAGGTTAAGAACAGTGTCAGGTTAAGAACGGACCTCCAGAACGAATTAAGTTCTTAATCCGAGGTAGCACTGTAAATCGAAACCGACAAAACGCCATGGAAGTGAAATCATGGGATTGGGTTCAGATGCTGATGCAGAGCACTATGCTCAGCATCTCAGAGGCCCCTCTCCTGTGCTATGTGTGATGATACCTAAAAAGGAGATAAAGCAGGACTTGTGAACAGTGGCGGTGCACATTTGCTACAGCGCTTATTCCAAGTCATGATTAAATCCCTGCTTGGGGGCTTCTGTAAGATACCTGCTTGGCTACTGGGGGGAGGGGAACAGAATATTGTACTGGGAAATCTCAGGCCAGGGACCGCTGCCAACATGGCTCTTTGGACTTTGCAGTTCACACCCTCTTTCCCAGGCCGTACCCTTCAAAGACCCTGCACCTTCCCTAGGCATTTTTCGCCTGGCTGGAATGTGTCCTTGAACTGCAATAAGGCCTCTTGCTTGCCATGGATGGACGATCGTAGAGTTGGAAGAGACCCTGAGGATCATCTGATCCAACCCCTTGAAATGCAGAAATTTGCAATTGTCCCATATGGGGATCAAACCTGCAACCTTGGCATTGCCAGCACCTTGCTCTAACCATCTGAGCTATCCAGAATCAAGAGCTGTGTGGTGAGAGGATTGTGGCTGTGTGTAGAAACCTCTGAATTTCACTGTACAAGGGCAAGAGGCAAGCATAATATCCCATCCATGTCAGCCTCTGGCCTGTCTCTCAGGCTGAAAAAAGTTCCCTACTAGATGTACCTGGGGGTTTTTTTTGGTCCAGTCAAGCAGGGCTCATTTTATATTAAATGCATGGATGAGTCCAGCTTTACCCTCACAGAAATCTAGGCAGGGAGATAAGCAAAGTCATGTCATCGAACCTGACAATTTAATTTTAAAAACTTACGGATTGGAAACAAATTGGTTTCAGCTTTAAAATGGTGCTGCACTTTTAAGAAAGAGAGAGGGAGTTAAGGCTTGAAGGCCGTTTAAACAGCTCTGAGACGTAATCTTGACAAGTTAAGAATCTTCTAAGTGAATGAACAGATGGCATAATTAATATGCTGCTTTCAGCTTCCTCCTTGGAACACACAGCCTGGGAGGACCACATAACATTTTGTAGCCTAGTGGTGTCTTTAAAAACCTTTTTAAAATAAAATAAAAATGTTACCATGCAGTTTGTATACTGAATCGGCAAGCAGCTTGGGTCAGGCAGCAGTCTTCCAGATTCAATAAGGTTGCAGCCACTCCTAGCAAATAAATGATTAATTTAAGCAAGAGAAAATAAATATTTGTCCTTCACTGGGCATGAACAGTTGCCAGTGAGTCTTGGGTCAGTGGACTGCAACATTTTGGGTGGAGAAAACAATGTCTTTCCATCGAGTTTAAAGATGCATAAATTGGGCCAGGGATGTTGTTAAGGGTGTCTGAGCCCCTGACATGCGCTCTCAACATCAGATCTGTTCCTTTCCCCCCATTTGCAAAACTTCAGACATGCTGCATAAAAACTTAAGAAGAACTCTGCTGGATGGGCCAAAGCCCAGCTTTCTGTTCTCACAGTGGCCAGTCAGATGCTTATGGGAAGCCTGCAGACTGCAGACCACACTTCCCACTTGTGAGTCCCTCAACTGCTATCGAGAGGCAATACAGTGTCGGTGAGGCTGCAGCTACTTGCCTTTTATTTCGTCCAGAGACCCAAACTTTACATCTATACATACAAATGAGCATTTGCACATTTGGGTCATGGGTCTGTGCCCGGAATCCTTTAAATACCCAACAGTACCCCTGAATTGGGCCCAGTTACTTGTACAGTGGTACCTCAGGTTACATACGCTTCAGGTTACAGACTCCGCTAACCCAGAAATATTACCTCGGGTTAAGAACTTTGCTTCAGGATGAGAACAGAAATCATGCAGCGGTGGCGGGGCTTCAGGTTAAGAACAGTTTCAGGTTAAGAACAGACCTCCAGAATGAATTAAGTTCTTAACCCGAGGTACCACTGTAATGTCTATGTTCCTCTCAGCCCATCTGCAGCATTGCTTGGGCAATGATGAGGGACAATGAGAGCTGCAGGCCAACAACATTTGGAGAGATCACATTGGCTACCCCTCACATAACAAACTGAGAAGTTCCCAGATGAATCTACTTGCACTTTGACGTGCTTTCGAACTGCTAGGTTGGCAGGAGCAGGGACTGAGCAACGGGAGCTCACCCCGTCGCAGGGATTCGAACCGTCGACCTTCTGATCGGCAAGTCCTAGGCTCTGTGGTTTAATCCACAGCGCCACCTGCGTTTTGAAATGTTAAAACACTCTTAAAAAGATAGCTTTTTCAGATAAATATGCTGTTAGTTATAGTTTTATCTGGGTCAGCTCTTTTCTCAGTATGCATATAAAATTATATAGATGGTATAACCGGTGAGATAATGACACGCTAATTTCATAAATGCTTCCCTCCCCCGTGGGGCCTGTTTTTTCTTTTTTAAAAAATCTATTAGCTGATAAAATATTTCCATCTTTTAAGTCATGAAACAGTTTTGATGTTAATA
This sequence comes from Podarcis bocagei, assembly GCF_964188305.1. Classification (NCBI taxonomy): domain Eukaryota; kingdom Metazoa; phylum Chordata; class Lepidosauria; order Squamata; family Lacertidae; genus Podarcis; species Podarcis bocagei. Next base: position 20,821,343 of record NC_138128.1, read on the forward strand.
CTGGGCTTTCCTTTTTCATAGCCGATGACTGTTTCCTGTGTTAGCTGTGATTGCTGGAAAACTAATCTGCCCTTTTACATCATCTATTTTTAATGGATGCTTAAATAGAGTCTATGTTGCAGCAAGCCTTGTCTGCCTTCCAAACTATTTGAACAGTTTAACTGAAAAGCACTACCAGTAAAAATACAATACGATGCACTGTTGTGCCAGTAAAAATGGTTGCTTTAGGCTACATTCCAATTCCAGAAGAGGAAAGTACCTCTATCTTACACTTGTTTGCCAGAAAATAAAATATTTTTTAATGCCATACTTCATGTGTTGGCCCTGATCCGGCCCTACTTGAGCTGGGCTGGGCTTCTGAATGCTTGCTATATTGAAAGCAATATGGCAGAAGTCAACATGGTGCCTCCAGATGTTATTCGGGGTCCCAACTCCCATCAGCTCTGGTCAGTTTGGTTAATGGTCAGGTCAGGGGTGATGGGAGTTCAAGCCCAATGACATCAGGAGAGCACTGTGTTGCTCATCTCTGTGACGCCTGCTTTTGGGTACCTATCCCCAGGAACTGTTAAGGTTTCCAACTCTTTGAAAGGAGGGACTTTTCCATGTGATCTCCAGTGGAACGCAGAGATCTTCTGCTGGCATCTAAACCTGCCACTGCTAGTTTAACACATTCTTATGAGGTTTCGTGCCCTCGCCATTCAAATTTACAAAAGTCGCTTGATAAGAGAGTCATTCTGGAGGAAATTGTTTGTGGGGACCTAGTCCAAACCTCTTGCAGCTCAGTTACATGACCTGGCAACCCCATCGTAGAACGTCAGCAAAAAAGGGTGCAGTAACTCTACTTTAAAGGCTTGTTTGCTCTCTGCCAGCCCAGCTCCTTGAACCGAGTGTGGAATAGGAATGTGCTTAGGAATGCTCTGTTAATTGCCTAAACCTGCCCTAGGCAAATCATTTTCATCTTTCATTACCTGAATCTTGGCTTATACTTGAAGATGCATTTCCCTCCTTGCAGTAGCTGTTCAGGGAAATGAGGGGCCAGGCCGGACTGAAGTAAATAGTTTCAGGGGCAGGAGTATGTACTTTGCTTAGTAAAAAAAATTTTTTTTGCACTGAAAACAGGAAAGTTATTAAACGACATTGCATATTTTTCTAAGCACATGTTCATGAGAACTCTTTAATATGGCTATTGTGCAGCTGCCTTTGAAAGGAAGTGTGCATTATTCAAACCTACAGAACTGTGGGGGAGGTTATGGTGCCACAGAGAGACAGAATTTGGCCATTATAAGCCGCTCAGTTCATCAATTGCAAAAGCACGATAGATGAAGCCAGTTCCTGGCAGGTGCTTTTAAAAAACAACAACCCTCCCAACCTACATCAAAAAATATTTCCAAGCGCCCTGAATTCTCTGCCTACATTTGCATAAAATCAACACACAACTATAGCAACGCCCTTTACATGACACTGCTTATCAACTCCTGATTTATTTCTTTTCCGCTGGAGTAATTACTCAGTGCCTAATTAGATTTACAGTATTGCTTCATCACTTAAGCAATGCAAATGCACAACACAGTCCTTGGAAGGGGAAGTGTAGTTAAATTTGTCAGCTGCAATGCTGAATGGCTTGCCTTTCTTAAAAATTCCTTGTTTACAGCCTGTTAAACTGAACACTATGCATGCACCCCTTGTACCAGGCGCATAGCTGCTTTAATGCGCAGCAAATCCTCAGAGGGAAGAAAGTAGAAAGACCCTGACAGTGCTTTATCACTCTGTGGGTTTCTCATTAGATCACCCCTACAGTATAATCAGCTATAAATAGAGATCTGCTAATTTGATGAAGAGGTTGTAGGTATGTAGATAATTGAACAAATGCATCACTGTTCCCAAAAGCAGGACTAGCCTCCTCCTGCTTTTCTAAACTCTGGAGACAAGAGTTGTGGGTAGTGGGAGAGAAGAGAACCCTAAAGCAACAATGATGGATTTTGTGTACAGTCCAGCAACAGAAAAAATTAAATCAACCCACTTAGCAAGGCTTCCATTGCAGAAGGCAATTGTTCCGTTCAGGAATTTTTCCCTCTCATTGACATTCTTTTGTAGAATGGTGATGCCCATTTTGTAAGCTTCTGTATAAAGGGCACGCAATTATTCTTGTTTTCACAGATGCTTTTTTTGTTAGAGGAACACTCTCTCGACCTTGGTTTTTAATTCTAAAGAGCATGTGACTTATTCTGCCTCTCTTACTCATCCATGCACATTCATACACAGGAGCTTCAGCAGGAGCTTGGCCCTAGGCACTGCTACGCATGTTTGCCCCATCATCTAGGGATTTTGGGAACCGCAGAAAATAGCTAATTTATAGCCTGCTCCATCCCAAGGGTTCTAGCCTGGTAAACTAACAAAATCCCAATTACATGGTAGTCACCCAACTTCATCTCTTCCTATTTGTGGCTAGCCAAAACCAACATGGATAAAAACAATTCACATTTTTGGGATTTTGCATGTTGCCGAGAGGCAGGGAGGGGTGTCTGCCACCCAGAATGCCTCTTTACACTCCTGCAGTCTTGATGATCCATAGGTAGCAAACGACAGGGGGCATTCCTTGGCTTCCAAGTGACCGTGGCAGAAGGTGGTCTTTTAGGTATGTTGGAGACAGCTTGGTCACCTCATGAGAAGAGAAGACTCCCTGGAAAAGATCCTGATGTTGGGAAAGATGGAGGGCACAAGGAGAAGGGGACAACAGAGGACGAGATGGTTGGACAGTGTTCTCAAAGCTACCAGCATGAGTTTGACCAAACTGCGTCAGGCAGTGGAAGACAGGAGTGCCTGGCATGCTCCATGGGGTCACGAAGAGTCGGACATGACTAAACAACTAAACAGCAACAACATTGCACCAGTGTAGTTTGGGAGCACACAACATGTGAAGAGCTTTCTTTTGTCTGTCCTGAATGTTCCAACATTCAGCTTCATTTTGATGCCAAGTTCTCATGTTACGAAAAAGGGAGGGAAACTTTATTCACCTTGCATAATTTCACACACTTCTATCATGTTGCCTCTTCCTCGCCTTTTCTCTAAAGTAAAAAGTCTTAAACACTGCAACCTATCTTCATAGGAGGGTCGTTCCACCCCATTAATCGTATTGGTTGCTCTTTTCTGAACCTTTTCTAACTCAACAGTATCCTCTTTTGAGATGAGGTGACCAGAAATCCACACAGAACTACAGTGGTACCTCAGGTTAACTACTTAATTTGTTCCGGAGGTCTGTTCTTAACCTGAAACTGTTCTTTACCTGAAGCACCACTTTAGCTAATGGGGCCTCCTGCTGTCGCTGCGCCGCCGGAGCCCGATTTCTGTTCTCACCCTAAAGCAAAGTTCTTAACCCGAGGTAATATTTCTGGGTTAGCAGAGTCTGTAACCTGAAGCGTCTGTAACCTGAGGTACCACTGTATAGTACAGGCAACTTCCTGTTCCCTTGGGGGTTGTATTGCTTCTACCCTCTTGAGACCTTTTGGATAATCATGAATCTGGCTAGCAGATTAACTGTATGTATGGAATTGCTCTTGGATCTTCTATGTTCCCAACGCATGGAAGGATATGCACAAAACAAGTTGCCTAGCTCTGGGCTATATTTATGCTGCTTCTCTTGACAGCTCTGGAATGGATGAGCCTGCATGCAAGAAATGGTTCTAGAATTCTGAGACGCATTGTGCCCATAAATTAATGCTGGATAATGGGCCCCACCCATCCAGTATATATATTTCTATATTATTCTGACAAAATGATAGATGCAGTCATTGTAAATGTGGAAAGAAGCATGTCTCCCTTCATAGGCTTAGGAGCCCCGATGAGCCAGAACCTGCTAGCAGCCCACAAAAATGAGTGGTAAAATAAGCAGATCAGCTGCAGGGGACAGTGACTCTCAAATCTGTTCTGCTGCTCTGTGTCTTTATTATCCCAGAACCTAGCTTGTTTGCAGTCCTGTGCATTGCCACTTAAGCCTTTCCTCTTATTTACTCAACACCTAGGAATGGCCTTCCCTCCATCCGTGTCTTTGCTTTTGGCCACCTAGATTGGTTTGTAATACACTTCATATCACTACGTGCTTTGGTTTCCCACTGTTTCTTCTAGAGTATGACAAACCATTAGTTTTCAAAATTAAAAGTTAGTGTTTTGGAACTTGCCTTGCCAAAATGTTGGAAAACATGGGCCAGATTTAAAATTTCTAAATTTATCTAGCCACACAACGCAATCTAATTTCTTCGTTTCTACCATGTACCAGATCTACCTAGCCTAGTGCTATATTTGAACCCTGCCCTGATTCCACCTTCCAAAAGTTTAGAGGAGAGTGAGAAAGAAGAAATTTGAAACAGGAGGAGTAAGCAGGATGTTCACAGGGTCTGGAGGCAAACACAGATTGACTTAAATAAGGCTGTGCATTGATCTGTTGATCGAGCACCTAATCTCTCCTCCTGGAGCTGTGACCTTCCATATCTTTTTTTTAAAAAAAAGAAACCAGATGGGCAGGATGTGAACATGCAGAATACGAGTTGTGCAATGTTAGAGAGCTGCTAGGGAAGTTTCAAAAAATGATTTAAGCACCCCTAGGGAAAGTGAGGGGACGTGGGTGGCACTGTGGTCTAAATCACTGAGCCTCCTGAGCTTGCCGATCAGAAGGTTGGCGGTTCGAATCCCTGCGATGGGGTGAGCTCCCGTTACTTGGTCCCAGCTCCTGCCCACCTAGCAGTTCAAAAGCACGCCAAAAGTGCAAGTAGATAAATAGGTACCGTTCCAGTGGGAAGGTAAATGGCGTTTCCGTGCGCTGCTCTGGTTTCAGTGTTCCGTTGCGCCAGAAGCGGCTTGGTCATGCAGGCCACATGACCCAGAAAAACTTTCTGTGGACAAACGCCGGCTTCCTCGGCATGTAAAGCAAGATGAGCGCCACAACCCCAGAGTCGTCTGCAACTGGACTTAACTGTCAGGGGTCCTTTACCTTTACCTTTTTAGGTAAAGTGACCTTTGGCTCTGACCTGATTCCTCTGCATTCAGCCAGCCCCTCAGCAGACTTTACTCTGTGATAAGTAACAGGGATTGGGAAGCAGCCAACTATGCAAATATTTATGGTGCTCGGAACAGATGTGTGGTGTCAGTAATGGGATGGGGGGGGAAGTAATAAATTGAAGCTGAAACAGTTAAGATGGAGGTACTGTTGTCCTGACTGTGGAGGCAGTATTGAACCAGTGGTAGAGTTGGGTTACACTCCCTTTTAAATAACAAGTTTGCAGCTTGGAGGTACCCTTGGATCCAGCATTGGATGCTTAAGTGCCACCTATAGCTTGAATCACCTTTTGCCCACCTCTTCACTGTACATTTAAAGCAGTTTTATACCACTTTAAACAGTCATGGCTTCCCCCCAAAGAATCCTGGGAGCTGCAGTATGATAAGGGTGCTGAGAGCTATTAGGAGACCCTCAAAGAGCTACAATTCCCAGAGTTCCCTTGGAAGAGGGATTGATTACTAAACCACTCTGGGAGTCATAGCTTCAAAGGGAATAGGGAACAACACCCTAAACAAAGATTTTCATGAGAAGCCATGGCTGTTTAAAGGAGCATCAAAGTGCTTTAGGTACATGGTGCAGATCGTGGGATGTGAATCTTCTCCTCTGCCATACTTTCTCATGCTTTGGTAACACCTAGACTGACGAAACTGCGGGAGGCAGTGGAAGACAGAAGTTCCTGGCGTGCTCTGGTCCATGGGGTCATGAAGAGTCGGACACGACTAAACGACTGAACAACAACAACAAGACTTGATTACCCATTCTATATACGGCAGCTGGGTTGTTGGCCGATGCCTGCTTAGAATTAGAAATTTGTATTTAGATAATGAAGAGTTCTTGGTTGGCTCCCAGTTTGTTTCCAGGCACCATTCAAAGTGCTGCCTTTGACCTTTTGAAGGCCTAACTGTATTTCGGATGCAAAAATTCAAAAAAATAATTCTGAAATTAGTTATGAGTAAGAGTAGAGTGTTGGAAGGCACAAGCTGTAACGTAAAACATCTGCATTTGGGTGCAAACCATCCCTTTTCTCTGTTTATGCATCAAGCTTTTTTTACAAAAATGTCAAGAGAACAAGTTGCCGTGAGCTAGCTTAAATGTCGTAAACAACTTTTAAAAGAATAAGGCTTCACCCTGAGCTACTGCAAAAAATTACTGAAGGAAATCTGGTGTGCATGTGTTTAAAGAGAGAAGAGAATGAGATTTCTTTGCCCCCGTTGGTTCAGTAGCCCTTTGGATATACAAGTCATGTTACATTTGCTGTAAAAAGAGCAGAAATCCACTTTCAGTGCCTACTGCTTTTCCTTCAGTGAGCATGAAAATATCTTGGGAGACCTGAATGCTTGCCAGCTTGATAACAGCTTGTTACTTCCCCTGCCTCGTTTTGTTCCCCACTCCTGCTTGCTTTTCTGTCATGCATTTTAGAAAAATCAATGTATTTAGAATATAATGAAAATTAATGGGAACACAAATTTGAAGGCACATGTCCTTTGTTGCTGAAAAAAGGCTGATGTGCACTCTTGATTTGCACCTTTGCAAACTTGGCTTCAATTGCGGCACGCAAGGTTCGAGTGAAATTAATTTGTTCTGACTTCCTAGTGGCTCGGAGGACGCTCCTTCCCTGGAACAATCAGACAATTCAGCAGAAAACAGTACTGGGCCCTTAAGGGAGGTGTGTGGGCCGCGAATGAAACAGTGGGAGTTAGAAAGAAGTTAAACTTAACATCCTCGTATTAAAAAATGGCAGGATGATTGTCTGTTATATGCTTAGCACTTTGTAGCAATTTGTCTTCACAAGATGCCTGCATTTTACCTTACTTCGCTGTGATTGTATTTAAATCAGCCTTTAACTTAAAGCAAAAAACAAAAACCTAAATGTACTGGATAGAAAACATCTCCTGGTGCTGTGGAGGCGTGAGGGTCAAGCTTTGGGGAAGAGCTGTAGCTGAAACTTTGCATGCAGAAGGTCCCAGATTCAGTCTTCCACATCTCCCAGTATGGCTGGGAAGGGCTCTGACGCAAAACCTTGGGGAACTGCTGCCGATCACTGTAGACCAGGCATGTCCAAAGTCTAATCCAGCCAGTTTTATCCAGCCAAGTTATTCAGTCCTAAAAAAAACTCAACAATTGTGGGGTAAAAACATTAAAAAAGCTAAATAACTGCAACAACTTTGGTTGGCCCTCATGCATGTTCACGTCATCAAATCTGGCCCTCTTTGAAAAAAGTTTGGGTACCCCTGGTGTAGACACTACTGAGATGGATGGACCAATGGTCCAACTTGGTATGAGGCAGTTTCCTACGTTTCTGGTCAACGCAGCATCACTACGAGAGAGTGCCTTTCAAGTGCTCACTTCCGTATGCATGCTTGGCCTTCCCTATTTAGCACAGGAAAGTTCTTCATGCAACTTTTAATTGCATTCACTTGATTAAGGTCCACAATCATGCAGGAAGTCAACTTTGTGTTCAAATAAAGTGGTACCTCGGGTTAAGTACTTAATTCGTTCCGGAGGTCCGTACTTAACCTGAAACTGTTCTTAACCTGAAGCACCACTTAAGCTAATGGGGCCTCCTGCTGCTGCCGCGCCACCGGAGCATGATTTCTGTTCTCATCCTGAAGCAAAGTTCTTAACCTGAAGCACTATTTCTGGGTTGGCGGAGTCTTTAACCTGAAGCGTATGTAACCTGAGGTACCACTGTAAATGCAAATAACTACCTCACTTGCAGATCTTCCCCACTTAAGGTCCCCCCCCCACTGCGAAGGTCAGAGGCTCAGTGTGCAGGTCAATGTGCCTGGAAATATTGGGAGTGCAGAGTTCTAGTATGGTTTAGCAGTCCTTTTGAAATCCATGCTTCCTTAATGGGCGCTTTCCGGATGGAAAAAAACATTGCCAAGCTTATTTCTTGTAAAATACTTCAGCCTCTGAGAATGAGGGATTACAAAGAGGCGGGGTGGGGGGCATCTTTCTGAGTAATAATGTATGTTCTCTCCCCCCCCCCCATTACAACTATTGTAAGTGTTGCTTTCATTTCCTCCTCAAGCAATTTTCAGAAGTTAATACTTCTCAAAATACTGCAGCACTTCCTGTGTCCCCCAAATCCCTCTGAATTCATTTCCAAAGGTTTCACTCTTATCTTCTTCGCTACAGTTGATTCATATTTAATATAGATCGGTCCCTGCATCTGAAATGTTTCGGTTGCTTTATACACCTCTATGAATACATAAACTGAAAGAATTGATAAATGCACTGTGCCTGCTTCCATAATGCATTTGAGATGTTTCCCACCAGGGCAAAGGAAGGTTGTGCCTCATGCATCTTTGGTCAGCTCCTGCCCTTCTTCATCTTCATCCAGCCATCCATTTAGTCATCCTTTTAAAGGCCTGCCACTAGGAATGGGCAAGCTGTGGCCTCCAGGCATTTTGAGACTTCTAATCCCATTGCCCCAGTCCCTTTGCCTTACAGATTGGAGCTGATGGTATTTTGGAGTCTAACAACATCTTGTAAGGTCACAGGTTCCCCATCTATGATCTGTATAACTTGGTTTTTTAGCTCACGTGAGCTATCCAAAGCAGATTACACCTTCTGGGTGGCGCTGCACTCTAAACCACTGAGCTTCTTGGACTTGCTGATCAGAAGGTTGGCAGTTTGAATCCCCGCAACGGGGTGAGCTCCCATTGCTCTGTCCCAACTCTTGCCAACCTAGCAGTTCGGAAGCATGCCAGTGCAAGTAGATAAATAGGTGCCGCTGCGGCGGGAAGGTAAACGGTGTTTCTGTGCGCTCTGGTTTCCGTCATGTTGTTCTATTGCACCAGAAGCGGTTTAGTCATGCTGGCCAAATGACCCAGAAATCTGTCTGTGGACAACTGCCGGCTCCCTCGGCCTGAAAGCGAGATGAGCGCCACAACCCCATAGTCGTCTTGGACTGGACTTAACCGTCCAGGGGTCCCTTACCTTTTACCTTACAGCTTTAAAAAAAACAAAACAAAACATAGCTGCTGCTGCTGCTGCTGCTGCTGCTGGTGGTGGTGGTGGTGGTGGTTGTTTAAGCCAAATAAGGAATGTGACAGATTTCATAGTAAAGAAGGAGAAATGAGGGGCTTGGGTGGTGGCAGGCTGCAGAGAAAGGCACCTCCTGGTGATCTATGTTAGTGGTGCAAAACCTCTGGGTATGATTGGTCTCCAACTCCCATCAGCCCCAGTTTTCTGGCATGCACAACAATTGTAGACCTTGGTTCAAAGCGAGAGCATGGGGGCTTTTCTAGGGGTATTGCTACCAGTTCTAGGTCCAAATCCCCAAAGTGGTTGAATAGAAATAGATTAGTCTAAACTAACTTAGACCTAAGTATAGTTCTGTAGTAGTAAGTGATGGATTCTGGCCTCTGCTTCTTTCTTTATACATATACATATACATATACATATACATACACACACACACACACACACACGGGAATGGAATCCTGAGTTGGGTCATCACTGGTGATAGAGACATTGCAAAGGAGCTTGAAAATGAGTTGAGGGCATTTGATGGTATACTTGAATTGGCCGAAAGGCCAGCACATACTCCTTAATTTGATTATGGGCCAGGGGCAAGCATTTTAAAGTTCCATTTATTTTAATGGGAAAGGTTTGAGAACTTGCTTTACCCTACTGAAAGAATGGGGTTTCAGAAGTGGATGGATAAATATGGTCTAACGGAGAACTGCCTGTTAAGAAAGAGACTTGCGAATTGATTCCACCAGTGGGCAGCCTTTTGTTCCAAGCTTTTGAGAAAAAGAAGTCAGGGTGGGAATGTTGTGTTTATTGTCCTTTTCTGGTGAGATTCCTCATCAAGATAACATTTTTCTTTTCTTTTTTGGTTCTCTGAAAATCTAATGACAAATGTAGGCACACATGTATTTGGAAGTTCTACCAAAAACCCTGTGGCTTGCTTCCAAAGATATAATAAAATGTTTACAGTATTCAAAGTTTAACGGAACAGGCAATTGATGTAAATGCTCATAACTTCCTTTAGTTTAGAAACTAACCCTGGGCTGCGTTCCATCAGTGTTGCTGGAGGCAAGGAGTACTAGTTGTTGGAAACAGCAGGAGGGGAGAGAGCTGCTAAGCTCAGGCCATGCTCATGGGCATCCCATAGTCCTCTGGTTGGCTACTGTGAGAACAGGATGATGGTCTAGATGGGCCTGATCCAGCAGGGTTCATCTTCTGTTCTTCATTTGAAAGTATTTTCTAATAGATGCAGAATTATTATATAGAAGTGGACAATGTTTCTTGTCTGCAGTGCTTTATTTTTCTAGCCTTCTAGGAGGCTAATAATAATAATAATTTATTTATACCCCGCCCATCTGGCTGGGTTTCCCCAGCCACTCTGGGCGACTTCCAACAAAACACTAAAATACAATAACCTATTAAACATTAAAAGGTTCCCTAAACAGGGCTGCCTTTAGATGTCTTCTAAAAGTTTGGTAGTTATTTTTCTCTTTGACGGTGGGAGGGTGTTCCGCAGGGCGGGTGCCACTACCGAGAATGCCCTCTGCCTGGTTCCCTGTAACTTGGCTTCTCGCAGCGAGGGAACCGCCAGAAGGCCCTCGGCGCTGGACCTCAGTGTCCGGGCAGAACGATGGAGGTGGAGACGCTCCCAGTCACCAGTCTAGCTGCCGCATTCTGGATTAGTTGTAGTTTCCGGGTCACCTTCAAAGGTAGCCCCACATAGAGCGCATTGCAGTAGTCCAAGCGAGAGATAACCAGAGCATGTACCACTCTGGCGAGACAGTCTGCGGGCAGGTAGGGTCTCAGCCTGCGTACCAAATGGAGCTGATAAACAGCTGCCCTGGACACAGAATTGACCTGTGCCTCCATGGACAGCTGTGAGTCCAGAATGACTCCCAGGCTGCGCACCTGGTCCTTCAGGGGCACAGTTACCCCATTCAGGACCAGGGAGTCCTCCACACCTGCCCGCCTCCTGTCCCCCCAAAACAGTACTTCTGTCTTGTCAGGATTCAACCTCAATCTGTTGGCCGCCATCCATCCTCCAACCAGACACTCACACAGGACCTTCACCGCCTTCACTGGTTCTGATTTGAAAGAGAGGTAGAGCTGGGTATCATCCGCATACTGATGAACACCCAGCCCAAACCCCCTGATGATCTCTCCCAGCGGCTGCATGTAGATGTTGAAAATCACTCTGTGTTTCCATGCTGGCGCAGAAGAGGGGAATATTCATATCGTAGCAGAATTGTTAAAAGTCTATATATACTTTCTGCCAATTGGAATGGCAGAGCAGGGATGGAAAAATCAGCCCTCCTTCTACCAGCTCATTTGCCTGCCTGGAGTTCTTTCCTGCCTGGCTGAAGTTACCAGGTCAGCTGTTCAATTGTAAGGTCGGACTTTCAGATTTAAACACGATGTAAAACTGCGAGCCAGCCTTCCTCGGGGAGGATTGCTCTTGCATGTACGCTCCTGATTTAAAAGGGAATAAAAGTTTTATTTGAGAAATTTGTGCTTTCTGTGAAATGTGGTTCCTCCGAGGTCATCATCTCATTCCTCCAAATAACCCAGTAATGCCTGGGCTGAGACAGGAATTCACTTTATGGTCTTGACATATTGCCTTGGAGCACTGGGAGGAGTGGTCATTATGCTTGCAAAACAACTTGAACTTGAAAGTGCTGGGATATTTAACGGGAACACTTGTCCGTTGCTAAACACAGGCTATAAATAAAAATGTAATCCGAGGGAAGAATTCAGCTTCACAATCTCCCAACATTATTTAAAGCGAACAGCCCAGTCCGCAGCCTAGTGGAGATGAAGTATTTGGATTAAACTTGTTTAGATTGATTGATTGCAAGAGGGCTCAAGTGGATGTAAGCCATTTTCTTTCTATTTTTGACCCCAGATTGTATCTCGAGCTGCAAAAGAAACGGCCCAGTGAATGCTCTTAAGGTGTATAGTGCAGCTCCGCTGATGAAGCTGAAACTGGTCTGGCTTATTTGTTGGGTGGGAGACCACCTCAGGCTTAATATGAAAACAGCTCTCCAGTTCCCCAGAGGAAGGGTAATGAAAAAAGTATATACAGTGGTACCTCGGGTTAAGTACTTAATTTGTTCCGGAGGTCCGTTCTTAACCTGAAACTGTTCTTAACCTGAAGCACCACTTTAGCTAATGGGGCCTCCTGCTGCCGCTGCGCTGCCAGAGCACAATTTCTGTTCTCATCCTGAAGCATAGTTCTTAACCTGAAGCACTATTTCTGGGTTAGCGGAGTCTGTAATCTGAAGCGTATGTAACCCGAGGTACCACTGTATATACAAGTTTGCACCACGTAAATGAAAATCTGCTGTCAAATACAGTGGTACCTCAGGTTAAGAACTTAATTCGTTCCGGAGGTCCGTTCTTAACCTGAAACTGTTCTTAACCTGAAGCACCACTTTAGCTAATGGGGCCTGCCGCACGGCCACCACGCAATTTCTGTTCTCATCCTGAAGCAAAGTTCTTAACCCGAGGTACTATTTCTGGGTTAGCGGAGTCTGTAACCTGAAGCGTTTGTAGCTCAAGGTACCACTGTAGAAACATTTTGGAGGCGTGCTTCCTTTTGGATCAATGTTAGACCATGAGCCTGGAATTTTTAGTCCAAGGGCCAGGTGCAACCTTCTCTCTAGCCCCTGGTCTCACACCCCTCACTTTAATCCTGGAGCACTTTTGCTTCACTAGAAAGTGGCCTTGAACATGTGCAATGCTGCTTTGCTGACCGGAATGGAGGATAGAGAGGCCTGTGTGAATGCAAAGGACCTAGTCTACTCTACATTGCTGTGCCCAGTGGCGTAGCGTGGGTTGTAAGCACCCGGGGCAAGACAAGTAATTTGCGCCCCCTAACCCCTAACCTGCCGCCGCTGCCAGCTTCTTCTTGCTGCTGCCTGGTCTGGTCTGGTGTGGTTCTCTCCCGCGCTCAGCGCTGCGCTGGGCGGCCGCTGCACTGTCCCTCCCCCAGATAGTCCCTCACTCTCTCTCCGCACCGCACGCCTGGCACCCCCCCCATAGTGGGCGGCAACCCAGCGGATCCGATTCGCACAGCCAGCACTGCAGTGAGAGTGAGTGAGCCAGGTAGGGGCAGAGAGCTGAGAGTGCGAGCGTGCCCCCCCAGATGTTGCGCCCGGTGCAGCTGGCCCCCCTGCACCCCCATGCTACGCCACTGGCTGTGCCCAATGTCCCAAAAGATTCTTACATTGCAACGGGTTGGACTAGATGACCCTCAGGGGTCCCTTCCAACTCTACAGTTATATGATTCTGTTATTCATATAGGAAATGTTGCAACTAGAGTGCTGAGAGAGAGAGAGAGAAATCTTTGGCATCATAATTACACTGTTTAGATCTAATAAAGTGCATTTCAGTTGGCTTTGGCTTTCCTGCAGAAACTGAATTGAAATAGATTTTGCTTAGTTTTGTTTTAATGCAAGTTCCCCTAAAAGCTCAATAAATTGTGCCGTATTTTCCCCATCTAGTTTTTTGTTCCCAAAGGTTAGGGAACTGGTGATGCTACAGTACTGAGCTAGATGTGTTTGGTCCGATATGGCAGGCTTTGCTTGTGTCTTGTTCTTATGACTGCCTTGTTTTTAATCCTTGTACAGTGCTTAGAGAAATGTAGGTATTCTATAGATGATGATGGGTAAGGACAATATCCAGCCATGAAGAGCTAATAGAGAGGGTTGCAATAAGGTCTCCAGAGCAGCTTCTGATTCCAGGACTGAGTGCTCACTGAGGTGCAATGACTGCCTATGCTTTCCCTCGCTGCATTTACTGGCAAGGAAAAGCACCAGGTGGCATTGATGTGATAACAATGCATTGGCGTTTTCCGGGGCTCAAACTCTTTCCATCTTGGGGCAAGGGGAATAATTGCAGTAGCTAATGTAGAAAGTAGCATGGCATTCTTTTACATTAACTAAATGAATAAGATTGATGGGATTCCTCTTGAACATTACTTATCAGCCCCTGATGCAGGAAAAACATGATTATATTTTTTTTTCCTGTTCCCCAAGTGAGGTAAAGGTAAAGGGACCCCTGACTATTAGGTCCAGTCACGGACGACTCTGGGGTTGCGGCGCTCATCTCACTTTATTGGCCGAGGGAGCCAGCATGACTAAGCCGCTTCTGGCGAACCAGAACAGTGCATGGAAATGCTGTTTACCTTCCCGCCAGAGCGGTACCTATTTATCTACTTGCACTTTGACGTGCTTTTGAACTGCTAGGTTGGCAGGAGCAGGGACTGAGCAATGGGAGCTCACCCCGTCACGGGGATTCGAACTGCCGACCTTCTGATTAGCAAGCCCTAGGTTCTGTGGGGAAAAAATCATGACTAGCAGTATAACTATATCTGCTCAGAAGCAAACCCTGTTGAGTTCAATAGTACTTAATTGCCAAGTAAGAGGATAGGATTGCAGTCTTAGCCTTAAATCCCATTGAACTCAATGGATCTTACTTTTTAGTAGACATGTATAGACTAGCAATATTGCTCAAGCCGCCCCTCTCTTAAGCTGGTTGCTGTAGCTATGGGCCACCATGATACTAACCTGAATTACTATCAGTTCTTTTAGATGAAAATCTTGATATGCAGCTTTGGGGATATCAGCACACCTGCAATAATAATTCACAAAAATTATTTATCTGCTTTTCCAGTGTTGTTACGAAATAAAGTGGAAATAGCCATGAAAATAAATAAGCAGCTTTCACACATGGTTGAATGCGTGGAAATGCTGAATATTAGGCTTACCAAATATGAAATCATACCAAACAGGAAAAAACAATAAAATAGGATATGGGAGAAACACAAAAATTTGAGCTGTTGTTCAGTTTTGGGTTTAATCTCATGTCTTCTCTCCCATTTACTAAATTGCACAAGACTACAGTTCTTCTTCTTCTTCTTCTTCTTTGCAAAAGCACATCTGTTTTAATTTGCCTGACTTGATAAGCAACATTTTAAGCTTTTCTCGAACAAATAGGGGTGGTAGATGGTTGCGTGTTTGTGGCTTTCAGGAACTGGGCACGAACAAAGGAAAAGCAAGATTTCAAGACTGTCATTATTCCAGTCTAAATTACAGAGTAGCTAAATTATGGTTAGAGTCTCTTTCTCTTAAAAAATGCATCTGTTTCATAAACATCTAGCCATCTTTAATATTTCATAAGATGATCCTTAAGTTCCTTGCTAATGGCTGAAATATTGAGCATTGAAGAGGCTAGAAAAGCTGCCATCTCTACTGGCCTGGTTAACCTTTCTACAGTGATGCAGAAATAATTAATGTGGATGTATTCATGCTTGCATCTCACATCCAAAATTAGGGACATAGACAATTAGAATGCCTACGATGCATAACTAACATGTTTCACCATGATTCACTTTTCCTTTATAATAATCCTTTACCTGAATTTTTGTTCCATTAGAGCTGATTCTGAAATAACTGTGTGGATTCAACCAAAATGTTTTCCCAAGTGGTATGCCTTTTATATTTCTACTATATTTCTGCTATATTTTCCATAAGAATGAACATTTAGGAATTTTACAGTGCATCTTCTTAGAAGCAACTCCCACTGAGTTCAGTAGAGATGGGCATAGGATTGCAGGTTTAGAAACTAAAAGGGCAGGGATTTTGATAATCTAGTCATAATCCAGTCATGTAATGCTTGTTTTTACATTTTGTTGATTTGGGGCTGTAGCCGACGTTTGCTGTCATCTACGGCAAGGGTGAAATCCAGCACAACAGTTGTGCTAGTTGGAATTTGTTGTCCAACAGATTGCACAATCTATTGTACAACAAAGTTACCAGCATCCTGTTTCTGTTGCTCAACAACATTCCCCTGGCACAAAACCTTAACCTACATTGGCTGCAACCCTGGGTCTTTTTCTCAGACCCTGATGAGCTGCTGCTGGGCTAAATAGACAAATAGTCTGGTCTGGCATGAAAGACGTTATTGTATTCACACATTAGTGTACAGGTATATATATCAGTTTTCACTGCATACAGCATCCTAGGAAAACTCATCAACTTTTAAGTCTGGATTGACCCAAGTTTCATGCCTTGTTGAACTTGTTATTTATAGGTATGGTGCATACCTCTCTCGAGTCCTTCTGCAATGAACCTTTGCTGTAAGGAGCATTAACCTGCAGTCTTCAGGGAGCCCTAGCAAACAGTGTGATATAGGACTCCTGAGATGGGCCACTTTTGTAAATGAAATTGCAGCGGCTTCACTCAGCCTTCCATTTTACTGACCTGGCTATAGTTACCCTTGAATGACTAGAACATTCAAAGATTCCATATAGGATAAAACAACTTCAGAGCTGTTAGAGTACTAAATCCTTAAAAAAGGAGGAGAGGTTTACCTGGGAGAGTTGGAGCCACGTAGACTTAAAATGGGGGGGGGGGCAGAGGTCCATACTAGTCACAATGGCAGCAGACTTGTGTCTCCTAGCACAGGTTTGTCCAAAATGCATTAAGTGAGCGATGGGCAGGGTCAGAGGTCAGTGGTAATGCTAGCAGTGGGCAGGGCTGTAGGTAGAAGTGGGCAAAGCAATGAATATGTCCCACCCAAGAATGAACTTATTAAATTGTTTATTATAATAAATAATAATAATAATAATAATAATAATAATAATAATAATAATAATAATACCGCCTCCAGACACTCACACAGGACCTTCACTGCCTTCACTGGTTCTGATTTAAAGGAGAGGTAGAGCTGGGTGTCATCTGCATACTGATGAACACCCAGTCCAAACCCCCTGATGATCTCTCCCAGCGGCTTCATATAGATATTAAAAAGCATGGGGGAGAGGACAGAACCCTGAGGCACCCCACAAGTGAGAGCCCAGGGGTCTGAACACTCATCCCCCACCACCACTTTCTGGACACGGCCCAGGAGGAAGGAGCGGAACCACTGTATGACAGTGCCCCCAGCTCCCAGCCCCTCTAGACGGTCCAGAAGGATGTTATGGTCGATGGCGTCAAAGGCCGCTGAGAGATCCAGCAGAACTAGGAAACAGCTCTCACCTTTGTCCCTAGCCCGCCGCAGTGGCGTAGCGTGGGGGGTGCAGGGGGGGGCCGGCTGCACTGGGTGCAACATCTGGGGGGGCGCTTACACTCGCAGCTCTCTGTCCCCTGCTAAAATCCACGGGTTAGGGGGCGCAAATTACTTGCCTTGCCCCGGGTGCTGACAACCCACGCTACGCCACTGGCCCGCCGGAGATCATCAACCAGCACGACCAAGGCAGTTTCAGTCCCATGGTGAGGCCTGAATCCCGATTGGAAGGGATAATATATTTATAATATATTATAATAAATAAAAAAGTTTATTAAAATGATATTTTGTACATAAGCGAACACTAATATTTATTTTGATGTTTTAAATTTGGTTGACAGCAGTTTTTAAAGGCTCAAGAGACACCAGCCTCTAATCTCTAAAAAGCTTTTGCCTCAAGCAAAATGACCTAAACCTCCGCCCCAGCCAGATTTACCTATGCTTTCCCTATGCTTTCCCTCGCTGCATTTACTGGCAAGGAAAAGCAGTGCTTCTCAAAACCAGCGCATGCTTTCTGATTGCTTCCATCTATGGTTGCTGGGTGGGGCAGAGATGCTACTCTACCTTCTCAGCAGGTGAGTTGTGGAGGGAGCTGAGGTTGGCAGGCTGCAGACACTCTAGCAGAAGCATCAGACTGATGCATTTTACCATGCCAACCTTTCTGCCACCTCATCCTTCTTCCTCCCTGTAAGCAATAGCAACCCATCTCTGGGAAAGCTATCATAGTGGCTCTGCCCCATTTCTGCCTCATAACAGATGGTTGTAAGGCTTTCCCCCCATAAATTGGTCCCTTAATAAAATTGCAAGGAAACCAAGGAGCGTCTTGAAGAAATGTCATGTTGAACCTCTGTTGATCAACATAATGTGGTGTTACAGGTGACACTGGTATTTGACACTTCTATCAGCCCCAACCAGCACATGAAATGCAAAACATCAGGACCCCCTACCCCACCACTGTGTTTAGTTTGCTAATTTTATTTATTCCACATTTTGAAAAGCACAAGAAGCAAGAAAAAGCAAATTAATGTTTCTTCAAAAGTCTTTTGCTTTTCCTGAAATTCAACCCTCCTTCTCCCTTTCATTATATGCAAAATTTGGGTCCAGCAAATGAATGCTGTCATTCTCAAGATAATTGAGGTGTTGTTGTCCAACTACTTACTCTGCAGTCACTTCACAGAAGCCCATAGGACTACTTCAGGAATGACTTAAAGGTTTCACAGTGCTATGTTGACCGACCAGGCACTTAGAAGTAAGGGAATTTATAACCACCAAATGCATGTTGTGGCCATATTTTAATTTTATATATTAATCACAGGTAATTCCCCAAAGGACATTTCAGGAGGGAGAACCAGAGAGAACTGCATGACATAAATGCAGCTTGGCAAAACTAACACTGTAGCAGATTAAAAAATTCCTTCCAGTAGCACCTTAAAGACCAACTAAGTTAGTTCTTGGTATGAGCTTTCGTGTGCATGCACACTTCTTCAGATACACTGAAACAGAAGTTGCCAGATCCTTCTATATAGTGAGAAGGTGGGGAGGGGTGTAGCAGATTGTATTTGGAACCTCCTTTCATGTTACGTTTTAGGTTCATACCTAAAAAGTTAAGTATAAATGCCACCACAATCACAAGTTTGAAAATGTATTTATAGTCATAAGAGCCACTGTTAGTTTATATGCTTCATTTTTTAAAAAAAGATATTTATTAAAGTTTTTAAAATATAACAATGAAAATAAAATACAAAATACAAAATACAGCATAAAAACAGTTTAAAAAAATATAATTTTCCATAACATATATTCCTTACACTTATTTCCCCAGACCTCCTCATACCTCCCTTCTTTGTATTCCACTTCAATTTGTTAGTTCAGCAAATCCTTACCATTAAGCTTTTACCCATTTGTAAACCTTTTTTTTCGTATCTCCTAAAGCCTTACAGCTGGAAACCCCTTAGTTTCTATCCAACATCTTTCTAGCATTCATTAATTTTACAATATTTCTGTAAATAGTCTTTAAATTTCTTCCAGTCTTCTTTCACCATCTCTTCTCCCTGGTCTCGGATTCTGCCAGTCATTTCTGCCAATTCCATGTAGTCGATCACCTTCATCTGCCATTCTTCCAGAGTGGGTAAATCTTGCGTCTTCCAATACTTTGCAATGAGTATTCTTGCTGCTGTTGTAGCATACATAAAAAAAGTTCTGTCCTTCTTTGACACCAATTGGCCGACAATGCCCAGGAGAAAGGCCTCTGGTTTCTTCAGGAAGGTATATTTAAATACCTTTTTCAGTTCATTATATATCATTTCCCAGAAAGCCTTAATCTTTGAGCACGTCCACCAAAGGTGAAAGAATGATAGATTTTTGCAAGCTTGACTGGGGTCATGTACCACCTGTATATCATTTTCATAATATTCTCTCTTAAGGCATTACATGCCGTAAACTTCATACCTGTGGTCCATAACTGTTCCCAGTCAGCAAACATAATATTATGTCCAACATCTTGTGCCCATTTAATCATAGCAGATTTCACCGTTTCATCCTGAGTATTCCATTTCAACAGCAAGTTATACATTCTTGACAGATTCTTAGTTTTGGGTTCTAACAGTTCTGTTTCTAATTTTGACTTTTCCACCTGGAAGCCGATTTTCTTGTCCAAATTTTATGCCTCAATTATCTGATAATAATGAAGCCAGTCTCTCACTTTGTTTTTTAATTTTTCGAAACTCTGCAATTTCAATTTGTCTCCTTCTTGTTCCAAAATTTCCCAATATGTCGGCCATTTGGCCTCCATATTGAGCCTTTTCTGAGCTTTTGCTTCCATTGGTGACAACCACCTTGGGGTTTTATTTTCCAATAAGTCTTTATATCTTACCCAGACTGTTAGTTTATATGCTTCAGTGCTGTTTAAAATTGTTTTTATGCGATGTTATTACTGTGAGTCGCCCTGGACACCCTTTGGGGAAGAAAGGTAAGAAGAAGAGTAATAATAATAATAATAATAATAATAATAATAATAATAATAATAATAATAATAATAATATCTGGAACTGGAAATACTGGTTGCCAATTGCATGTTCAGTGGTAATTAGATTTTCTGCATGTGTATCAATAATTTTCACAAACAATCCCAGAAAATTGTTTGATGACTGCATCGTTTACTTCGCATTTTAGAAATTAAATCCCTTGAAGTAAATTTTGGAGCCTCGTGCTGAGCCAACTCTGGATAGAGTTCCATTTTGGGGAGCATGGGAAAAATAATAGCACAGATGTACTCCATACAAGAAGGAACACTGAAAATTCAGTGTTTTACCCAGAATTCTCAGCAACCCACCCTGAAGGGGTTGGGGCAACGTCTCTGTAGAACAGTCTTACTGTAGGCCTACCGTGCAACCCCTGCCTTTTTGCTGACCATCCTGCACTCTCTCCTTCTAGCTTCGCAGAAGAGATGTGCATTTCACCTTCAGGTGACACCCATCAAGTAACAAAAAGCAACAGCATAAAAATAGCATTTAGCAGTTCAGCAGAAATGCAAGAGTTGCAGGCTGTCCTTTTAAGGCCTAGTGGTCTTTTGATGGCTAAAAAATGCCTTCATCTCTAATCCATGAAATGCATGACTGAAGAAGAACTTTGCCAGCCTTTCCTGCTGGGAAAACACACACACACACACACACACACACACACACACCCCACACTTCTGCTTTCATGTTTTCATCCTCAGTTAAGTGAACAACAAACAGGACTCCTACTCCTCACTCCTTCTTATCTGACCAGTGTGGTCACGTGGATTCAGCCCCCAAAGCTCAAGGTTTCCAGCAGCTTTGCTCCACATCCTTTGGAGCTTGTTCCAGATTTGGGGGACGTGGACAAAGTGTCCTTTTTTGGGGGGGTGAGGTCTCTGTCTCCGTCATTGGGATCAATGTGCTACATATCCCCCCAAATTAGGAAATACATAGCCTCCCAAAAAACAGGTGCAAATTTGCTTGTGTTGATTGATATGTATATATGCACGTTATTATGGTAAGTTAATAGAAATATATTGCACCTCACTGTAGTAGTAGTAGTAGTAGCAGTAGTAGTAGTAGTAGTAGTAATTTATTATGTATACCCCGGCCATCTGGCTGGGTTTCCCCAGCCACTCTGGGTGGCTTCCAACAAAATATTAAAAATACAATAAAACATTAGACATTAAAATCTTCCCTAAACAGGGTTGCCTTCAGATGTCTTGTAAAAGTCAGATAGTTGTTTATTTCCTTGACATCTGGTGGGAGGAAGTTCCACAGGGCGGGGGCCACTACCAAGAAGGCAAACTAAGACCAGAGATTCATAGTCTGGCTATGTAGGACTTCAGGGTTGGGAGACACCCTGGTCAGAACCACATCAAACATTGACAGCACATCAGATGCACATGACACACCCCAAGAATTCTGGGAACTGTAGTTTCTTATGGGTGCTGGGAATTGAACCTCCCCGATGGGAAAACTACACTTCCTGTGATTAGTTTGGGAAAGTTGTGTGATTCAAATGTATGATATGGATCCGTCCCAGACAACTGTTGCCAATCAGTGTAGAGACAGTGCCGAGCTAGATGGGCCAATGGTTTGACTCTGTATAAAATGGGTTTCTAGGTTCTAGTGCTGACCAGGTGCTAAATTCAAGACCCCTTGTTCTCTCTTCTAATGGCTCTTTATTTTTTCAACCGAGTAGATTGCCCTTCAAACAGAGGATGCCATCAAACACAGGACTGCTCTATGACAGCTCTTCAGATGCCCTCTGCGAAGTAGCACTGTATCTGGCAGGCTTACTTGGCTGGCATGGCAGCACTGGGCAGCTATGTCTTGTTGTTTAGTCGTGTCCGACTCTTCGTGACCCCATGGACCAGAGCACGCCAGGCACTCCTGTCTTCCATTGCCTCCCGCAGTTTGGTGAAACTCATGCTGGCAGCTTCGAGAACACTATCCAACCATCTCGTCCTCTGTTGTCCCCTTCTCCTTGTGCGCTCCATCTTTCCCAACATCAGGGTCTTTTCCAGGGAGTCTTCAGTTCTCATGAGGTGGCCAAAGTATTGGAGCCTCAACTTCAGGATCTGTCCTTCCAGTGAGCACTCAGGGCTGATTTCCTTAAGAATGGATAGGTTTGATCTTCTTGCAGTCCATGAGACTCTCAAGAGTCTCCTCCAGCACCATAATTCAAAAGCATCAATTCTTCGGCGATCAGTCTTCTTTATGGTCCAGCTCTCACTTCCATACATCACTACTGGGAAAACCATAGCTTTAACTATACGGACCTTTGTTGGCAAGGTGATGTCTCTGCTTTTTAAGATGCTGTCTAGATTTGTCATTGCTTTTCTCCCAAGAAGCAGGCATCTTTTAATTTCGTGACTGCTGTCACAATCTGCAGTAGCCACCCTTAAAATTTCTAACAGTAAAGGTAAAAAAAAGATAAAAGGTAAAGGACCCCTGTACAGTTAAGTCCAGTCAAAGGCAACTATGTGGCGCTCATCTTGCTTTTCAGGCCAAGGGAGCCGGCATTTGTCCACAGACAGCTTTCTGGGTCATGTGGCCAGCATGAATAAACTGCTTCTGCTGCAACGGGACACAGTGACAAGTGCCAGAGCGCACAGAAATGCCGTTTACCTTCCCACCACAGTGGTACCTATTTATCTACTTGCACTGGTGTGCTTTCAAACTGCTAGGTTCCCACAGTGCCTCAGATCAATGTTAAGTCAGAGGCTGTGCGGAAAATGAAAAGGATGGCTAGATCATGTTGCCTGGCCGATGCTCAGAATGCTGGACCTGAAGGGGGGGCGGATTAAGGATCCCAGGTAGCCATCAATAGTGGGCTCTGCCCAGGTGCTGGCAGCTGCCTAAGGATGCCATGTGCTAATGCCAGCCCTTTTTCACAGCTAGAGATTTAGGGCCAACCTTTATCATAGGGAAACAAGCTAGAAATAGCTATCTTATATTGTTTTTCCCCTCACCTCTGTTAACATTTAGCTCCAGTGACCATGTGGCATTTACCCACTGACGTGGAGACCTTCTATGCAATGTAGAAACTCTCTAATTGAAAGAATCGTGCTGTGGCCAGAAATACACATTGTGCAAGCTTCCTTCTCGTGGTGATGTAGGTTGCTTCCTTTTAAGAACCGTAGCAAAAAACCCAAAACCCAAGCTTGTATTCTATGGGAATGCAGCTAAGATAAAGGAGAGTTGGACATTTGCTCCAGTAAAGCTTCTTCACCAGGCATTGTGCTAAGGCACACTAGACTGGGAAGGAAAAGGATTCACCCGCCCCAAAGCACAGATCCTTAGGAAGCCGAATTGAGATGTCCAGTAACATGAAGATGGCTATCCACTTTTCCAGGTTAAGCATACACAACTCCCTCAACCGTTCCTCATAAGGCTTGGTTTCTAGACCCTTGATCATCTTGGTTACCCTCCTCTGCACACCTTCCAGCTTGTCAATATCTTCCTTAAATTTTGATGCCCAGAATGGACCCAGTACAGTCATTCCTCATGTTACGTCCACTTCATGCTAACATTCTTTCAGGACACATCCCGCGGTGACCCGGAAGTACCGGAAAGGGTTTGCCGCTCGCGCATGCGCAGATGCGCAAAATGACATCACGTGCATGCGCAGAAGCGTCAAATCACAACCTGCGCGTGTGCAGATGCGAGTTGTGTTCTTTTCGTGTTGCAAATGGGCCTCCGGAACAGATCCCGTTCGCAACCAGAGGTACCACTGTACTTCAGGTGTGCTCTGGTCAAGGCATAATAGAGTGGGACTATTAATTCCCTTGATCTGGACATTAGACGTCTGTCGGTGCAGCCTAGAATAGCATTATCACAACCAGATGGCATAATGACCTGGGGTGAGCATTTCTTCAGCTTATGGGAGTAAGGGATATGGGTGGATGCTGATAGGAGACCATCTCAGTTCGGTGAACATCTGTGACTTGCAAGACGCACTGTGGTCGCCATTCATATGCACACACCTCTGTCTATTTTTATTTCCAGATCCAATATGCATTTGTGAGAATACGTACTTGCTGTACTTGAAACCTTTCTAAAATGAGCTTCGAAGAGCTAACCCACAATTTTACCCTCTACTCTGATGTTGAAATCAATTTAACTGGAACTAACAAAGGGTGACCTTGTGATTGTGAAGTAATTGGAATTCTTTGGCATGAAGAATTTCAAAAGCAGAAGCAAATGGTTTTTAATTTCTTTTTTTTTCCCCAAACAAAAAATTCAGCTGCATACATGTTGTGGGCTAAATATTTTGATGGCCACACACCTCTGGTGTATGTTGTTATTCAGGCTAAGCTTCCTGTTTCAGAGAAGATATTGCCAAATAATACACCGGACGTTTTTGGAAACCATCCACAACTACAGCAGAAACCCTTAAAGTGAAGCATTAAGGCAGCTGCCTGCAGTATTTGTGTTACCTTGAATTACCTTTCTGAGCTTCCATTTCTCTCTCTCTCTTCTACGCTTTGCTTTTTTGTATATTCAAGGTCATCTGATTTTGTGCCTTCTAAAATATACAGAGCAGGGTGTTGGCTTTAAGTTTTCTGCAGGATGCATGACAGGGATTTTAAATACATGGCCCTTATTGAGTGCTTGCAAAAAATAAAGAAGGGAAAGTGTGTGGCACATACCAGGTTTATTTCCTCTAGCACTGTGTAAATGTCAGTGAAGTGTATTTTGCCATAAGGGGAGAAGGACAGGAAATTAATGGATTTTGAATCCAGGGTAATTGCTTGGGAGGTGATGTTTTATTTACTTATCGCTGTTGCATTGGATCAGTCAATGGTGAAGCGTTTGTTAAGTGTTTCTTTTAATCATCTGCAGTTTTTAGGATTTATATTTGATGATGGTTTTTTTTTTTTTTTTGCTGCTGTTTGTTTCTCTTAAAGAAGAGAAATTTAGCACGTTGGAGTCGGGTTGAACAAGCAATCTGTTTTCACGTAACTTTCACATGCGTTCATTCTGTCTGATTTTAACCTGCAGTTTCTTTTTCTTTTAATTCCCATGAAAAAATATGATTTCTAAATGAGTTCTCTCTAAAAATACATTTTAAAATGCATATCTTGAATAAGAGGAAAAAACCTTTAGAAACATACATTTTCAGGTCTTCCATTCTGAGCCAATAACTTGCTTGAAATGTTTGGGAACAGCAGAAACTGCTGCATAACTCAAGTCCCAACCCACATGTTAGTGCAGGAGTTGCAGTCAGTTTTTACCAGAATTTGCAAAGATCCAGTTCCTCAAACATCCTCATTATCTCATGGCTTCTATCTGTTCTTACGTTGATTTGGCCAACCAGTACACATTGATTTTAGAATTCTTCCACACTGAGGGTTCTTGCCAGATCTTTGAGCATTCATTCAACATACTCAAGAGTCACTGGTTACGCGGCCTCTGCAAAGCCCACCTGAGTCCCTGTGTACGTAAACAGATAAACAGGAATCCACTGCATAGGCTGTAGTGTTTTGGAGTGTTCAAAGTACCTTTCATTCTTTATTAACACCCCCATATTGCAGATGGGATGAGATAAAAGTAAGTTGCATACTGAATTGATGGCAGAAGTGTGGTTGTTGTTGTTGTTGTTTGTTATCATTCACTTCAACACACTAAACAGAAAAAGAAAACGAATATCCATCGCCACAAAGCAAAAAAGAAGTGATACATCAACTAGTAATCTCCAAACCTTGAAATAAAAATGGTCTTTTTCTGTCAACCAGACTTCCCATCTACTCCTTGCTTCATATTCTCATTATTTGTTTTGTTAGAGTTTAATAACCTTAGATCTATCTTAGACTTTGCATCGTACTTGAGACTGCTGCTGAAATTATTCAAATCCTGCAACTGACCTTAAACTACAATTGTTATTTTTCAAATAGATTTTAAAGACTTCCCATTTTGAAATAAATACCTGTTTTGATTTATTTTTTATTTTTTCTGACATGGTATCTAGTTCCTCATATTCAACCAGTTTTTAATCCATTCTGATCTTCATGGAACTTTGTCATTCTTCCAGTTTGCCGCAATGAGAACTCTTGCTGCAATCATGGCGTATAAAAAGATCTCTCTTACCTTTTTGGCAGACGTGTGTTTTGAACCATGAACATCTGGGATCACAGTTTGGTAGCCCCGTTTGAATATACCTACATATTTGTCTTAATAAGCCAAGATATGCAAGAGTCTTAAACATAATTTGCCAATGTAGCATGTTCATGGTGGAGGTGGAATTTGAATTCTGGCCTAAAGGCTATGATTGATTTGCCAGAGTATCAGGACTCCAGAACAGCATATAATGAAATTTATCTGAAAGGTCCTACTAAATCCTGAACCAAATGGATTCATTTTTAAAGACAAGAAAAAGATCACACAGAACAGACTTTCGTAGAAGCGAAAACTTTTTCTATAACTTAAGTCTCGTTCGGAAGGGGGCACACATGAAATTGCCGCTGTCAGGCTTATTTAATTCCATACAAATTGTGAAAGGTGGTGATAGTTTAGAGAAAAGCCCCAAGTCACATGTTAAGGTGCTGTAAACTAGCAAGCTTGCGGCATAGAGACAGTCACCATGGAGAGCGACACCATTCAAAATCGCTTTCAGTTGTCAGCCATTTTGTGTGTGCCAGCAATAAAGGGAAAGACTGGGGTGTGGTGGTTCTTAGGTGGAACTGTGCCTATTTCCTACTAGGCTTGGAGGGGGAATTGGTAGGACACCTTTTTGAGTCAAAATATCATCAGATGACACAGTGAAGCTGCGTACCCACTTTTTACCTTTAAAACACATTCAAAGCACATTCGCCCCTGCAAAGAATTCTGGGTACTGTAGGTCACATCACAGAGTTACAGTTCCCAGCTACCTTTAACAAACAAACAGAATTCTTTAAGGGGGATAATGTGCCTCAGACATATGTAGTGTCTATGCAGCCTGAGATATTACTGTTTGTGTTGAAGCATCTGTAGTAGAGTCCTACTTATAAGCTCCAGAACAAGCTGCATTCTGGCTTTAAGATGTAAATCTACTGTATGATTCTAAGTTGATTCTTTACAATTAAAAAGCTATTTCATTTAAGCATCCTGAACCACTAAAATGTTCAAAATCCTCTTCATGCAAGCCAGATCATTAAAATTGGTACCAGAGCAATCTCTTGAAAAGCCCCGGGCGTGCTTGCCCCCTTCATTAATATAAATTACATTTCTCTGTAGATGATGTGGGCTTGCAGTTTATTTAAGGGAAATGTTGCATGGTTTCTAAAGCTTGCAAATTCTTGTGTGCTTATTGGATTAACTTCTAACCTTCCTGGTTGTTGTTTTTTTAAAAATAATGTTAGACACAAATAAGCGGTTGTTTTTTAACGTTTGGGTGTGCGTTGGGTGCAATGCCTTCCATTTTTCATTTTCTGTAATTATTTTTCTGATGTCCCTGCAGTGACAAGCAATATATGACTTTTAATAAGCATGTGAAAGGAAATGCATACTGACAAGCTATTGTGATAGGGTTGCAACACTAAATTTTTGTGTCTCTCTTTATATCCGTGTTGTTATCATTGCTTGCCATTTACTGAGATCTTTGCTATTTCCCTCCCAAAATTGCCCCCTCATGGTTAACATTACCCAGATATGCAAGGGAATCTTAATTATGACTTGTGCTCCAAATTCACTGGGGAGGTCGTTAAATGTCATATTCCAGAGGGAGCCCATGATTGCAAAAGTGTTACTTCTAAATGGCATAAAACTATAAACCCTTTATTCCAGAGTTGTCTCGCTGAAAATCTATGGATTGGAAGCCTGTGGGATTACTCTGAATTAAATGCCCTGTGGATTGCTCAGAAACACTTAGGCACGGAATCAGAAATCAGTCAATGGTTTATCCAGTTTAATATTTTCAGCTGTTAGTTAATTCAGGTTTATAGATCCTAATCCAGAGAGCTTCAGAACTTGTCCACAGCCTTGGAGTTGCTTCCAAAACATGACCCAATGCAGAACAAGAAGTTGTTGAATGCTTTAGTTGATATTCCTGCATTGTAGGGGGTTGGATTTAGATGTTCCCTTGGGATCCCTTCCAACTCTACAAATCTGTGACTCTGTGATTCACAGGGACTCTTTGAGTCATAGCCATAGCTTAGTCTGTCTTAATGGCTAGAGATGGATGACAGAAAAGACCTCCTCATCCCCTGCTTACCCAATTGCATCCTGCAGATTTGATATGGCCAGCTCACTATCTGACCTAGGCTTAAGTGCCTCATTGGCATTGGGTATTACTTTGCTAACAAGAGGTGGGTCCAAAGCCAAACCAGACCTCTCCTTCTCCTCATTCAGAACATCTGCTCTCACTGAGGTCAGGTTTTCTCTTGACAACCTGCTTGGTCCCTCCCGAGTGTCCAGATCAGCACCTCCCAGGCTACGGAAGATCGAGTTCCACAATCTCATCCCATTCCTCTTCCCCCTCAGACCAGCCCTGAGATCTACGGATCAAGGGCAGTGTACAAATTTAATAAATAATAATAAATAATAACCCTGCCAAGACTGTCGCCACATGGCTCAAGACAGCAGCCAGTGCAATTCTTTCAGCAGCCGCCTAATATGATGACAGTTCCAGTCTGAGGATAATTGCATCATTAATAAAATTAAAACCTTCAGTGCAGTAGAATGATACAAAAAGTAATTTAATGAGAGGACAGTCTAGGTTTTCCTGGGAGAGGGCGTCGTAGAGGGCAGATCTAACACACTTCCTGTAAATAACAAATAGTGTCCTCATAATAATAAAAAGAAGAAGTTGGTGTTTCTTTTTAAATGCAGTTTTTATCAAGAGGCTAGAGAAATATATTCCACTACACAGTTCTTCCCGAGATGCTCTTTAGAGTTTCTCCTGATGTGTTTTATTGGAGGGGATCAATTTTTTTAAAGTACTAGGCAAGTTGCAAAATTTCTAAGTGTTTCAGTGTTCCTTAGACTATGATTTCTTTCCGATACCTGCCCTCTTTTAAGAATCGTTTATACGTCTCCTTTTGCAACTTTTTATTGATGGTGCATGAACTGTAAATAAATTATATTCCTATTTGTTCTCCGGTAGCAGTCTCGTTATGAGACAAAGACAAAGAAAAAAGGGTTCAGTATATGTTTGTGCAAGGGGTTAACAAGCAGAATTATTAAGATCCATGTTGTGTAAATTTTGTTCTGTTTAGGTTAGAGGGATGTTTGCAATTTGTGAAAAATATCCCCAGTACTTCTGGGGATACCTAGTACTTCTGAGAATCAGGGTAGCTACAAGCAGAAAACTGACATTTGGCCTAACCACCTAATAATAATAATAATAATAATAATAATAATAATAATAATAATACAGTGGTACCTCAGGTTACATACACTTCAGGTTACATACGCTTCAGATTACAGACTCCGCTAACCTAGAAATAGTGCTTCAGGTTAAGAACTTTGCTTCAGGATGAGAACAGAAATTGTGCTCCGGCGGCAGCAGGAGGCCCCATTAGCTAAAGTGGTGCTTCAGGTTAAGAACAGTTTCAGGTTAAGAATGGACCTCCAGAACGAATTAAGGACTTAACCCGAGGTACCACTGTAATTTATTTATACCCCGCCCATCTGGCTGGGTTTCCCCAGCCACTCTGGGCGGCTTCCAACAGAACATTAAAATACAATAAATGATCAGTCCATAAGCATAAATAATATAAAGATTTATTCAAATCATATAATCAATCTAGAAAAGAGGTGCTGGAACTCACCATGAATGCCTCCCTTGTTCTCTTATCATAGCAATGGTGCCCACCTGAGAGGTGCCAGAATGGATTTCCAGCGAGTTCCGGCTTAAAAAAACACCTGCACATATAATGGAAAAGGTATTTTTAAATCCTAGTCAAAGCAACTATTAGTCATAAAACAGTCCAGCCTAGGAAAAAGTCCCAAAGCTTATAAATGCTTAACAAATTATTTCACTAGCAAACATGCAACACCTTAGTGTCCAAAAGTATAAACAACATGGGCTGAAAATGTCAGTTTGCCAAGTGTGTTTTGACAATTCAGGTCTTCTTCAGTGATTTAATCTTAGTAAGATGTAATCATACTCTTCCAGAAATGACTTGACAGAACCAGGCTTTTTTTGTGTAGTTCACAAGGGATCGTAGAATTGATGTGGGTTGCACTGTGATCTAAACCACTAAGCCTCTTGGACTTGCCGATCAGAAGGTCAGCGGTTCAAATCTCCGCAACAGAGTGAGCCTCCGTTGCTCTGTTCCAGCTCCTACTAACCTAGCAATTCGAAAGCACACCAGGGCAAGTAGATAAATAGGTACTGCTGTGACGGGAAGGTAAACGGCATTTCTGTGCGCTCTGGTTTCCGTTACGGTGTCTCATTGCACCAGAAGTGGTTTAATCCTGCTGGCCACATGACCTGGAAAGCTGTCTGTGGACAAACGCCGGCTCCCTTAGCCTAAAAGCAAGATGAGCGCCACAACCCCATAGTCACCTTGGACTGGACTTAACCATCCAGGAGTCCTTTACCTTTTACCTTACCTTTAGAATTGTAGCATTGGAAGGGTATATGGATATATCACTTAAAGAGAGAGAGAGAGAGAGCCTGCTTCTTCCTTGTATGTGTGGATGCTGTATTTCTGACTACACAAGGATCCACACTTGAGGAATGAGTTCACAATTAATTTACAGTATGAAGAAAATAGTGAAGATTCTCAATTATTACCTCAATGGGAAGAGAATTGATGTAAAGGAGTTTTAGACTGTGGTGTAGATAGAAAAATATCTGTGGTGTTTGCTTTTGGTGAGTCTGTAGTAACTTCCATATCACTAAGGAAGGGGATACCTGTTGATTCAACATTGAATTGTTTGTTGTGTCGTTCTTTAACTATCAGTGTTTCCCCATAGTTATCTCTCTGTATGTAAGGCCTCCAGTGATACCAGGCAGGGGCAGTATCTACTACTCATTCCTTTTCCTGCTGGGCCTATTTGTTACTTGTAAAACAGACTCTCTCTTGACATGTAATCTAAAGGAATTGATGGCTTCTGAAAGGCCAGACAGCAGGACAATGAGGGGCCTGAGCTGAAATATATAGTAAGCTAGCCAGTGCAAGTCTTCCCAAGGACACAAATCAAGAGGCTTTAGCACATTCCTTGTACGTTTCTCGGATATCTCCTTGTTGCTCCCTACAGATGGGACTCCAGTAGACAAAAGCAAACACAGACCTATCGCACAGCTGGAAGCTAACTGCATTTCATTGCTGAAATCCCATTTCAGATAGGACGTATTTTGATTTAAGATGGGTTCATGCCATTCCGGTTTAAGGAAACATTCCTGTTTCATGGCAAAGGCTGTATCCCAGCACCCAAAGGCCTATGGTTCACATGCAACTATTAAACAGTAAATAACCTGAATATTGTGGGCATATTGTGAAGGGAAACTGGATAAAAATGAAGACGAATGGAACCGAAAAACGGAAACGTTGTTCCAGAAAAATCATGAGAAGAAAATATTGGCTACTAGCTGAGCCGTTAATGGCTATTAATCAAGATGACTAAAGATTATAGTCTTTCACTGAGCCAGAATATATGCCATGTTTCTGACAGGTGTACTGCTGCAATTGGCGTCCACATGACAAATCATCTCTCTCTGAGCCATAACTCTCCACATGGGCCCATCTCATTTTGTGATATTTCCAGTAGGTACTTGCTAGCAACAGCCAATGACAGAGGTGAGGAAATTTGCAATGCTGCGATCCATGTGGGGAGTGTTCTTAGATTTCATGACAGTGAGAGGTAAGACTTTTGATGGGCACCAACCCCTCTCGCTCTCCAGGCTTCAGCGAAAGCAACGCGTAGCCTTTGGAGCGCGGAGGGAGCGCTCCCTCTGCGCTTCGGAGACTTCGCGTTGCTATCGCTGAAGCCAAGGAGCCTGCATTAGCTCTGTAGGAAGCACACACATTTCCTATACACATTTCCTGCGTCCTATAGAGCGAAAAATACGGTACCTAAATTGGCAGTATTGGTACAGCCGTCGCCCATGGGAAGCAATACTCTGAACCAAAACACTCTTCTAAACCAAAGCAATTCTGGAACCTAATTTCCCAAGCCTCGGGAAAAAGTGGCCAATGCACCTTTTTCACTCATCAAGGGCACTGTTCCGAATGCTATATAAAGATCCCTTCTGCTGGGGGTATATGTCGACTGCAGAAATAGCTACAGAGCATCTGGAAGCAGCAGATTGGAAAGGAGCCCATAAGACTGACTCAGGATCCCTTGTGGCTCAGCACCCTCCCCAAGAATAGCTTTTAGGGACCAGGAAAGGAATGATCTGTCCTATGACTTTAAAGACCACACCCTCTTAGTATTTACTAGATGACATTCTAAGGGTATGACTGGGTTGAAATAAAAGAGCGTTTATGGTTGTAATGACTGGTGTTCTGCCACAGCTGTGCCACCCCGGGCACTAAAATTGCAGGTAGGCTGTCCAATGCTATCCAAAGTATTTGGCCTGAAGAAAAATCATTTTAAAGGAGTGCCCATGGTAAACGCCAGCAGTAGGGACCAGCTGACAACTGCCTGAGGATGCCAGGGCCCAGATTTAGGACAAAGGATATTCTCAGATGACTAATATGGTTTATTGCCGTCAGGTTTCCTTCTTTTTTCTTGATGCTTTGAGATTTGGTTTAAAGCCTACTCTGTTTCAAAGTCAGTTTACACAAATATTGGAAGCTTTCTATTAGAAAGGGAACAATATTTGATACAGAGCTGCTGAACTACAAATGCATGGAGGATTTACAAGTTGTGATGATTGAGGATCCATGAAATACCTTCCATGATGAAGTTCTTTGATGTTCCCTTGCTTTAGCTCCCACTCTAAAGGAAAATTGGTATAAAGTGAATGCCCTGATGATTCTCTCTCTCTCTCTCTCTCTCTCTCTCTCTCTCTCTCTCTCTCTCTCTCTCTCTCTCTCTCTGATTTATAACAACACTACTGAGTTTTGCTGGAAGTGCAGTAATAGGCCTCGATTTTATTTGCATCTGTGGTAGTATATACCACATTTTTGCACAATTTATTATCATGGTTGTGTTCTCGTTCTATTTTTATTGCAGGGTTTTGTGTGTGTGTGTGTGTGTGTTTATTTTTATAAAACAAAGAAGGAGAGAGACTTTGCTTCAAAATTTGGTGAACTTGTCCAAAAGAGCTATGGCCCTCAGTAAATATGGGATGGGAGCAAGTTGCAACTGCTGTTTGGAGGGATGGTGTGCGAACCTCCCATCACCTTTTTTTCATCTGGCTGACCATCTTGTCCTTCATCATTTCGGAAACAGTTATTCCTGGAAGGAGAAGGTAGCTTGTCTCCAAGTTGTTGCTGGCCTTCTGATCACCAGAGGCTGCTGCTATTCTAGTTCGTGTATGTGTGCATTGGTGGAGTAGAATGTTCCAGAAGCTTTTGGTCCCCTGGTGGGGAATAGGCAGCAGATGGTCTTTTCCCTCATCTCTTACTCACATGATGAGTTAAGCCTGTATGCAGTAGAGCTTTGTTCTACGAAAGAGGTCTATGTTTTCTTCTGGCAGTTGCTTGGAAATTAAGTGCCTGCAACAATCATTTTGGGTTTTCTTTCCTCCTATTGTTTTCCCCGAGAAAGGCCCCTCTGCAGTCAACTTTATAACAATGCTTGTCCTTGACAGCGGCCCCCCAAAAATGATATAGAAAAGCCTGTGTTCAATTTTGGAGCTCCAATAGAGACACAGTGATTATAGTCTCATAAACAAGATCTGTACTGTTGTCACCCAAACAACAGCATTACCGTATATTTCCTTTTATGGAGGCTCGTCAGCATGAAATAACCTCCTCTGCCAAGTTCAAGATACAATCAGGCCATTTGTTAGCAAGCCTTTAAATTCAGATACCCAAATAGACTGTACTTCTGTACTGACCTAGTTTATGATAAGGTGGAGATATAGAAAGAAGACATTCTTTTAATGTCTGCATAGCATGCTGCAAACAGGAACAGGAATAGCCTGCAGCCTTTATAGGCCAAGGCCAGAGAACCTATGGCTCTCCAGATGTTGTTGGACCACAACTACCATCACCCTTGACCATTAGCTATATGAGGGAGTGGGTGGCGCTGTGGTCTGAACCACTGAGCATCTTGGGTTTGTTGATCGGAAGTCAGCAGTTCGAATCCCCGCAACGGGGTGAGCTCCCATTGCTCTGTCCCAGTTTCCTGCCAACCTAGGAGTTCAAAAGGGTACCAGTGCAAGTAGATAAATAGGTGCCTCTGCGGGGGGAAGGTAAACGGCATTTCCGTGCGCTCTGGCACTTCACGGTGTCCCATCACACCACCTCCATAACTCCTGCAACTTTTGGAAAGATGAATGGGGGGGGGGGAGGCACAGTGGCTGGTTAGATTTCTGGCTGTTTTTAATATGTAATCCTGACACTTTGGGCAGTCCTACTAGCCACTTGGGATTTCTGTCAAAACGAGCTTTTCAGCATATGGAAGCTAATCACAAATCGTTGGCTAATATTCTGAGCAGATTCCGAGTACAGTAAAGCCACTTCATTTTTAATTGGATCATCTGGAACGAACAGTTGTGGCTCCATCTCAGTTGCATTTTTATGTTCTCTGACATAGATACATAAAATTTAAATGCCGCAGAACATATTTTCACAATTTTAGCATAGAAGCCGCCAGTTTTCCTGTCCGGTGCTTTCTGTAATGTTAGGTTTCCAACTTTCCCTAAGTGAAACTGGATGTTTTCACCGTTTTGAATGCTGTCTTGAAGTTGTCTTGTGTACCCCTTGCGTCAGCTGTGGAACAGGCTGCCATTTTGTATCGCTATAAGCACCAATGCGCTTCTAGTCTGTCAAACTCATGTTCTTGAATCTGCGTTTGAAAATAACGGTGGAGCTAAAGCTTACTTGGGGGGGAAATGGCTGGTTTTAATTCAGACATTGGTACAGTGGTGCCTCGCAAGACGAAATTAATTCGTTCCGCAATTCTCTTCGTCTTGCGGGTTTTTCGTCTTGCGATGCACGGTTTCCCATAGGAATGCATTGAAAATCAATTAATGCGTTCCTAGGGAAACCACCTTCAGACCAGGTCCGGGGACAGTCTGTCCCCGGACCTCTTCTGAAGGCTGGGGGGGGGGGACAAGGGCTTTTCTTACCACCCCCAGCATTTTAAAAAACCTTGGGACAGCGGAGGACTTCTCCGCTGTCCGGGCGATCTTAAAATGCTGGCGGGCGGCATTTTAAAATCGCCCCGGACAGCGGAGGACTTCTCCGCTGTCCGGGGCGATTTAAAAGCCCCTGGGAAGGCAGGCAGGGGGGAGCAAAGACTTTTGCCCCCTGCCCGCCTTCAGAAGGTGTTCCCACCCCCCCGCCCGGCTTCGCAGCAGCGCTACGAAGCCCGGCAGCTGGGGCAGCTGTTCCCGCCCCCCTCCCCCCTTCGGAACATCGTTCCGAAGTGGGGCGGCTGGGGCAGCTGTTCCCGCCCCACCTCCCCACTTCGGAACAGCGTTCCGAAGTGGGGCGGATGGGGCAGCTGTTCCCGCCCCACCTCCCCTCTTCGGAACATCGTTCCGAAGTGGGGCGGATGGGGCAGCTGTTCCCGCCCCCCTCCCCCCTTCGGAACATCGTTCCGAAGTGGGGCGGCTGGGGCAGATGTTCCCGCCCCCCCTCCCCCCTTCGGAACATCGTTCCGAAGTGGGGCGGCTGGGGCAGCTGTTCCCGCCCCACCTCCCCCCTTCGGAACATCGTTCCGAAGTGGGGCGGCTGGGGCAGCTGTTCCCGCCCCCCTCCCCCCTTCGGAACATCGTTCCGAAGTGGGGCGGATGGGGCAGCTGTTCCCGCCCCACCTCCCCTCTTCGGAACATCGTTCCGAAGTGGGGCGGATGGGGCAGCTGTTCCCGCCCCCCTCCCCCCTTCGGAACATCGTTCCGAAGTGGGGCGGATGGGGCAGATGTTCCCGCCCCCCCTCCCCCCTTCGGAACATCGTTCCGAAGTGGGGCGGCTGGGGCAGCTGTTCCCGCCCCACCTCCCCCCTTCGGAACATCGTTCCGAAGTGGGGCGGCTGGGGCAGCTGTTCCCGCCCCCCTCCCCCCTTCGGAACATCGTTCCGAAGTGGGGCGGATGGGGCAGCTGTTCCCGCCCCACCTCCCCCCTTCGGAACATCGTTCCGAAGTGGGGCGGCTGGGGCAGCTGTTCCCGCCCCACCTCCCCACTTCGGAACATCGTTCCGAAGTGGGGCGGATGGGGCAGCTGTTCCCGCCCCACCTCCCCCCTTCGGAACATCGTTCCGAAGTGGGGCGGCTGGGGCAGATGTTCCCGCCCCCCGCTTCGGAACAGCGTTTTAAAATGCTGGGGGTCGGCAGCGAACACTCCCGCCCCCCGGCATTTTAAAATCTCCCCGGGACAGAGACTTCTCTGCTGTCCCTTGGAGATTTTAAAATGCTGGGGGTCGGCAGCGAACGCTTTGCTCCCGCCCGCCAGCATTTTAAGATTGCCCGGGGCAGGCGGGGGGGAAGGCAGGCGGGGGGAGCAAAGACTTTTGCCCCCCCGCCGGCCTTCAGAAGAGGTCCTCTTCTGAAGGCCGGCTGTGGGCGAAAGTCTTTGCTCCCGACCGCCAGCATTTCCCTATGGGCTTTCGTCTTGCGATGCAAGCCCATAGGGAAATTCGTCTTGCGAAGCGCCTCCAAAACAGAAAACCCTTTCGTCTTGCGGGTTTTCCGTCTTGCGAGGCATTCGTCTTGCGGGGTACCACTGTATACTGTAGGAGTCCCTTCTTAAGGCATGGTAAGATAATTTGGGCATCTACAGTTTGGCTCTTGGATCCTGAATTCCCAGTTCTCTCCTAAGGCCAAGATGAATAAAAAAATGCTTTGACTGCTATCCTATATACATTTGCTAGGAAGCAGGTTTCGTTGGCCGCATCATGGGACTTACTTTTGAATAACCAAACATAAGATTGCACTGTTAGTGTCTTGTTTTGGCTGTGGGTCCTGGATTTGCTCCACCAAGGCTTGCCTGGGCAGGAATTCAGGTGACAGGTGGCAGCAGATGGTGGTACCTGATGGTTGTCGGCAGGAATAAGTAGCAGACACCTGGGGGGAGGGGGGAGCATCCTGCAGAAAGACAGAAGCAAGTGATACAGGACCAAACTAGATGAATGGTTGAAGACCTGTGATTGGATCATCTGTTTTACATATTGTCAAATGCTTACATATGTGACCAATGGCAAAAAATAACCGGGGGGGGGGGGCGGTTAGGAAGAAAACATAATACCGTATTTTTCACTCTATAAGACGCACCAGACCACAAGACGCACCTAGTTTTTGGAGGAGGAAAACAAGAAAATCAGAATCTCAGAAGCCAGAATCTCAGAAGCCAGAACAGCAAGAGGGGTCGCTGTGCAGTGAAAGCAGCAATCCCTCTTGCTGTTCTGGCTTCTGGGATAGCTGCACAGCCTGCATTCGCTCCATAAGATGCATACACATTTCCCCTTACTTTTTAGGAGGGAAAAAGTGAATCTTATAGAGCAAAAAATACGGTAAATACTTACCTATTGGTAACTAAGTAAGGTTGAAAGAGTCTCCAAATTCTAACGCCACTTAAGCAATTCTCATGAAACACTGAGCCACAAAGGTCAAGAACAACCAGGGATCTTTGCAGAAGAATCTTTGCAGGTGAGAGAGGCCTAGGTCTCAGCGCAGACAGGACAGAGATAGCGGGTTGTTAAGGAATGTCTAGTTTCGCTAATCTTTTAAACAAACGGATTCTATGTGCACCACAGTTCTTGATACTTAAAAGATTCTGGGCAGGTTGGAAAGCATATCTCTGAAAATTGAGTTATGATGAAAAAGATAACGTGGAATGGTGCTTAAAAATCGAACTGGTTTCCTTCGTCTAAAGGGGGATTGGCTGTGTTAGGAAGACATAATAAACCTGTGGCTAAAGCACACTCTCCCCTTCCCTCTTATCCCTCTGAGAAGGTGGTCAACTCTCACTTTTATTTTGATTATCCAGTTTAGTGTTGGGCTCAAACAGTAAACTGTCAAACAATTAAACAGTAGCAATATTTAAGATTAATCACAGTTTGACAGGTTTGGGCAAAACGTCAAGCTGTGGTTAATCAAATATGGAAACAGAAGCTTTTTCCATTATGATAAGCCATAGTCTACCATGACATCTGAAGCCAGCCACTGTAAAGAAAAATACACACTTCCTGGGATTGGTGAATGATGATAACACAGTTGTGAAAAGGTTTAACCTGTGATAAAGCACATGACTGTCAGGCATAAGCCAAGCACTTTTTCGAAAATTTGGCATGAAACTAACTTGTATATATTAACTTTATTAGAAGGAGCTCTTTATTGCATTTTTTTTATCCAGGGACAAAAGAGGAAATGAAGCTCCTGAGTTGCAGAAATTGCATTTAATGAGTAGAGGCTGAAGTGCTGTAATAAGAGGTGCATGATAATAAAATACTTTGATTAAGTCAAAGTTCAGATCATGGAAATGAACACAGAAATGAAATTAAAGCTACATGGGTTGTTGCATATTATGCAAGCAATGGAAACTCACGTCTGATCAGTTTGGGGAGAAAGCAAGGACTGGAGACCTAGAGAGTCTCTGACTCTCTCTCCTTTCAAATACACAGTTTGAGCAGGTATTGCAAGGTTGTGGAAGCAATCATTCGAGCAGGCTATACTAGTCTCAAAGCAATATCGACGTCCCAAAACCTGTTTATGCCAGGCTAAACCAAACTGCTTCCAGCTCTCCCACGATGAATCACATAGTAGGTATAACTATCCTTGCAGATCTTTGGGACAATCTAATGGCCCATTTTCTGGCATCGAGCAAGGAGAGAAACCACTTTGTGTAATAGAAATGGTTTGCTGTAATATTGCTAATAGGCTAGAAAGGCTCTCATGGAAGATCAATCTTAAATGTTGGAGGCTCTATGAACATTGTCTTGGAAGAGACTCAGAATTTCCCTTCAGAGGTCTACTGTCCAGGAGTGTTTGTTTTAAAAGGCTGCCAATAGATATTTTAAATCCTAGTGAAATACAGGAAGTGCCTCTTTTCTAGTTTCCATGAGTGGTGTTGCAATGCCGGCTGACCATGAATTATAAATGCTCTCTTATTATTTTCCCCCCTTCCTTTAATCTCTTTTCATCACAGGATGTCCACTGTTAGAACATTTTCTTATCCGCAGTGGGTCTGTACTGATCTTGTAAACAAGCCTCTATCTCCTCCCTCTCCCCTTTTAGCTTATGGTCTTCACAGCAAGCCTGTGCGTGTCTACTCAGAAGTAAGCCCCGCTTAATTCAGTGGGACTTGCTCCCTGGTAAGTGTGGATCTGACTGCAGCTTCAACAGAAACATAAATAATTTC
This sequence comes from Podarcis bocagei, assembly GCF_964188305.1. NCBI lineage: Eukaryota > Metazoa > Chordata > Lepidosauria > Squamata > Lacertidae > Podarcis > Podarcis bocagei. The sequence continues at coordinate 20,860,849 of NC_138128.1, forward strand.
TGTTGGCCCTGTCCTATTCCTACAAAAGCACTGTGACGAAGATTATGTCAGTAGCGTTGTGCTTTGTGAATGAAGAAACAGATCTGTGACCCTGAATGCTCTTCCGTTGTCAGTTTATTTGAGTATTTACTAATATATTTGAGCCAGCTCAAATACTGTGTGCTCTTGCTGGTTTTGTTATTTAGTCATCATTGACGGTCCAAATACCACAGGCTGAAACTGTGCTGTAAATAGACTGGTCCCTTGATTAAAAGTTCAGAAGAAAGATTCCTGCTGCTAGAGGATGATTCCTGATTTGAGGGGTTGTTTAAGAGATGCTTAAAATGCAAAATGAGATACTTGGAAAGACCTAGGGGTGCAGGTGGGGAACCTCTCTGCCTGAGAGTCTGATCAGCTTATTGGTACTGACTGTGCGCCTACAAAGGGGTTCATTGCATGCCCTACTTTGTCCATTTGCAGACGGGGCTGGATTCAAACCATGCCTGCAAACAGACGTTTTTCCTCTACAGAAAGCTTGATGGTCTGCAAAGGAAACATGACCGTTTGCATAAAGATTAAATCCAAACTGCATTTGCAAATGGATTTCAAACAAGTCTGATCGGGAGGTGGTGCCAGTTGGATCCAGTTCATCACTCCTGATTTAGGAGTAGCCAGTGTAGTGCCTCCAGATGTTACTGGATTGCAACCCCATCAACTCCAACCATCATGGCCAATAATCAGGGATGGGGAACTGTAGTCCACCCACTCCTGGCAACTCCAATGCACAAGCATTAAAACAGAAATATGAGTAAAATTTGTTGACTGTTGACCCATGCACATTTTTCAACAATGGTAGTGAAGAAGATCACTTGAGTATCCCTACTGTTTTTCAGATAGTATGATCTGGTGCTTTCACTGTAAATAATTGGATTCTAGCTCAATTTTTATATATAAACCCCATATTGCAGTGTTGGCAAAGCGAACATAACAGGTGCACTTAAGAGTTTGCCTGCTTCTGAGCAGGCAAATTGTGCAGACTCCTGACCTGGTTTCTTAAAATATAACATACCATTTCCAGAACATATGACATTAGTAAGCCTGACAGTTTGAATTTAATCAGATCTTTCATTGTAAATGAAATGGCATCTGGGTTTAAATACCAAAAGTTATTTTTTATAATAATAAAAAAACCAATCACATTAAAATCGCAATCCCTATGCCTATTTACTTGGGAGTAAATGTAATAGAAGTCCCACTTCCTTCTGAGTAAAGCATGCAAAGGTTTGGACTGTAAATGTCTTATTTATGTAGTAAGCTTGAAATTGATTCCATTTTTTGTGGCATCCTTTAAATAAATGAGGTAGTCAAATATATGCTCCTTGAATTGCAAAGTGCTATGTTTGGTCTCACTAGTCTTCCAAATGAGACTTTTCCTCTGAACCATTATTTATTTCTTGCCCTTTGGGCCATGCAGTAATGAAGTGGTCTTTGGTGAACACTATTAATGTGCATTTATCCTAGGTCTGTCTTCGTTAGTGCTAATTTTTCTCCATCAGCAGCAAGCCTGTAACTAACCAATAGGATAGGCTGATTTTTCATCCTAATGAGAGCTTCCTAAATCACAGTCACAACAACAACACACACACTTACACTTTTCTTTTAGTGATCCTGACTTCCTTCTACAGCCAGATGTTGCTTTAAATATTTCTGCTGTCCTTTGGAAAGATAATTGATCTTATTGAGGGTGAAGTACCCTGTATATTTTTTAAATCAAAACTTTCTGTTGCCAATTCGTATGCAGTGTTACTGAGACACAGTAACATTTGGTACAAATTCATTAAAAAGCAAGCAGTTTGCCCAGATTGAGTCCCGGGATAAGGAATATATCCTTTCATGGGAAAGGAGCTGAAGGCTTCAACTGTAGAGCTCAAAGTTTGGGAACTGAGATGTTATCAGATTAACTTGGGCGGCTCTGTTCTATCCCTCCTTCTCAAATTAAAAAGAGAAAATACCTCATTGATTCCTCTCCCATCCCACTCAGTTCCACTCAGGTGGTCTGCTCAGACTTCCAGTGGTGAAACCCTATGTTTGGGCATGCAATTTAGCTAACAGCTGGTCCCATTTCTAGCAGATGCTCAAAGTCTGTTGGGCGGTCCCCAACCTGCTGTTGCTTATTGTGCCTTCTCATCCCTGGGAAGACACCCCTCATCACTGTGAGGTGTTTTTTTTAAGGGATAATGGGAGTTGTAGTCCAACAGCATCTGTAGGATACCTGGTTGGCTCTCCCTGCCCTTTGTTTCTTCTCAACAAAGAAGAAAAAATGCACATCCTTGGCCAATCTGGATGATATGGTGAAAAGAATATTACTTGGTCCCCAATCGTGTGACCAACTATAGCCTGATGTAACACAAGAGATGAGGGTTTATATAGGCCTCTCCCAAATCTCACCCTCAAATCTTGACAGGCTTTGAGATCCCGTGCCTCCTGAGATTTTGAGCTTGACTTTCATCTCATCATAATGGAAGTCCCCAGTGACCAAGAGACGTACACAATGCCAGGAAACTTTCTGGATTTAACAGTGCCACCTCCTTTGACTCTCCTCAGGCACTGCCAGGGGTCAGGAGGCCCTTTGGCAGAGGGACTGGGTATTCATTGAGTAGGAGTTCCAATTTTGGTTTGGTTTGGGGTTTTTTGCACATCTGTGAAAGAAAGAACTTTCAAACAAATGGATCAGAGCCCGGCAAGTGTTGCAATAAGGCATCAACTTCGTAATAGGATACCGATAGGATCATAGGGTATAGCCAGTCAGATTTTGATGGTGGATCTGCATTGTTTTTCTCTGGCCACAAATGTATCTTACTTGCATGACTTAACTTCTGCTGTGGAATAAATGGAAAGCTCTTTGCTTAAACATTTATTTTTCCTCCACCCCTGACACATGAATATTCTTTTCAGTCTTATATCTGGCTAGGAAAAACTGAGCTGCATGTCAAGTGAGGCAAAGAGCAAATTTCCTTTCAGTGTTCCAGGTCTCCATGCAAGAAGACTTTTCCAGGCTCTCTCTTTTTGCTGAGAAGAATGAGCCATGAGGGACCCCATAAAGACAACCGCACCAATAGTTAGAAACAACTCTGAATAGTTAGACCTTTGCTTGTCCTTTCGGGGGGGGGGGGGGAATCAAACAGCTCAGGATTGCTTTTTAATTAAATGGCAAGTCAATACTGCAGACTAATCACCTACTTGGTATACAACTTTGCTTCTATAAATCAAATTATAGAATTTTTTTTCATTGTTCTAATAGTGGTAGAATTATTTAGTTCTTGCTGCCTGGAGTCAGGAGGAAAGCGTCTCATTATAATTCCTAAGGGTTGATTCATTCAGTACTACTATTTCTATTCATTATATCTGAGAGTCTTTAGTGTTGTTCTCCAGCTCTGGAATACCTTGTCCCGCCTGGAAGAGTTTCTGCATATATTAATTAGCAATTTTCTCTTTGGACAAAGTTGATTGGCGAGGTCTGCAATCTGTAGGTGTCTTTTGGGTCATCCCATTTGCCCTTAATATCTTATTGCAGTCTTCCCCAATCTGGTGTCCTCTAGAGCAGTGTTTCCCAACCGGTGTTCCGCGGCACACTAGTGTGCCGTGAGACATCGGCTGGTGTGCCGTGGGAGGGAGGCGGGCGAGTCGGGCGGTGAGAGGCGGCGGCGGCGGCGAGGATCCGCGTCGAGCCGGGGGCGGCTCCGCGGTGGTGGTGCCGAGCGGCGGGGCAGCGCGTGCAAAAGGAAGGAGCGCGAGACAGCGGAGGAGGAGGAGGCCGGCATGTCCGGGCAGCAGCAGCAACAACAGCAGCAGCAACTCCCGCCGCCGCCCCCTCCTCCGCCCGCTATCGCCGCCACCACCACAACAGCCGCCGCCGCCTCAGCTGCCCTCGCTCTGCTGCCTCCTCCCACCCCCAAAGCTTGGAGTTTCCCCGGCAAGGGGAGGGGAAAAACTTTCACTTTTGTGCGTCCCTCCCGGCGTGACGCTGCGCGCTGACGTCACGGGGCGGGGCTTTAATGGTGGTGTGCCGCGAGATTTTTTTTCAGTAAACAGGTGTGCCGTTGCCCAAAAAAGTTTGGGAAACACTGCTCTAGAGGTTTTTGACTTTGGCCATGCTGACTGTTGTTGATGGGAGATAAGAACAGCCTGCTATATTGCCTGGAGGGCACCAGGTTGGGGAAGCAACTAAACTATTATTTAGTGTAATTGAAATAATCACATATTCTCCCCATGTTTTCATTCCTCTGTCCCAATTACCTTTACTCTGTCCTGTCCATCTACTTTAGATTGTAGTCCACTTGGGGTGGGGACATATCATTCCTCTTATTTGTATAAAACTATGCACATACGCGTATATAGGGACGCAGGTGGTGCTGTGGGTTAAACCACAGAGCCTAGGACTTGCTGATAAGAAGGTCGGCGGTTGAAATCCCCGTGACGGGGTGAGCTCCCGTTGCTCGGTCCCTTCTCCTGCCAACCTAGCAGTTCGAAAGCATGTCGAAGTGCAAGTAGATAAATAGGTACCGCTCTGGCGGGAAGGTAAACGGCGTTTCCGTGCGCTGCTCTGGTTCGCCAGAAGTGGCTTAGTCATGCTGGCCACATGACCCGGAAGCTGTACACCAGCTCCCTCGGCCAATAAAGCGAGATGAGTGCCGCAACCCCAGAGTTGCCCACAACTGGACCTAATGGTCAGGGGTCCCTTTACCCTTTACCTATGCACATACTTGTTAGATGATGAAGAAGAAGATTATGATGATACTACTGCTACGGATAATAAGAAAAAATTAATTGGTGGATGTTAGAAATGTGAATTGCTGTATTTCCCCCTCCAAGGATTATTACTGAATGTTGTTTTTTAAAACAACAACAACTTGGAAAGAGTTGCAAGATAGTCCTTTCTTCCTCAACACAGCATCCCATTCAAAACATGGTGGTTGTACTGGTGCAACAGGGAACCAGTGTGGCAAAATGGAAAAATATGTCGAATTCGAACTGGGGAGCCCTAGGTTCAAATCTCTGTTCAGTCATGAGGTTCATATAGTAATCTTGGATTTTGTTACGTTTTCTGACTAGGTCCTCAAAGTCCTAAATCTTGCGGGTGTGGGAGTGTTGCAAATGAATCACATGTGGATTTAGGTTCAAATAACACAGATCTGTTTTGGAGTTCGCACACTTTCCCCTTTTAAAAAAGAAGCTGCAATTTTTCTCTTTGTAAGCAGAGATCGTAATTCAGCCATAGAGTTATATGAATTGTGTATAGCCAGCCAGGGTGGCTGGGGTAACAGCCAGGGGTCAGCAACCTTTTTCAGCAGGGGGCCAGTCCATTGTCCCTCAGACCTTGTGGGGGGCCGAACGATTTTTTTTTGGGGGGGATGAATGAATGAATTCCTATGCCCCACAAATAACCCAGAGATGCATTTTAAATAAAATCATAGAATCATAGAATCATAGAATCATAGAGTTGGAATAGACCACAAGTGCCATCGAGTCCAGCCCCCTGCCAAGCAGGAAACACCACCAGAGCACTCCTGACATATGGTTGTCAAGCCTCTGCTTAAAGACCTCCAAAGTAGGAGACTCCACCACACTCCTTGGCAGCAAATTCCACTGTCAAACAGCTCTTACTGTCAGGAAGTTCTTCCTAATGTTTAGGTGGAATCTTCTTTCTTGTAGTTTGGATCCATTGCTCCGTGTCCGCTTCTCTGGAGCAGCAGAAAACAACCTTTCTCCCTCCTCTATGTGACATCCTTTTATATATTTGAACATGGCTATCATATCACCCCTTAACCTCCTCTTCTCCAGGCTAAACATGCCCAGCTCCCTTAGCCGTTCCTCATAAGGCATCGTTTCCAGGCCTTTGACCATTTTGGTTGCCCTCCTCTGGACACGTTCCAGTTTGTCAGTGTCCTTCTTGAATTGTGGTGCCCAGAACTGGACACAGTACTCCAGGTGTGGTCTGACCAGAGCAGAATACAGTGGCACTATTACTTCCCTTGATCTAGATGTTATACTCCTATTGATGCAGCCCAGAATTGCATTGGCTTTTTTAGCTGCCGCGTCACACTGTTGGCTCATGTCAAGTTTGTGGTCAACCAAGACTCCTAGATCCTTTTCACATGTACTGCTCTCAAGCCAGGTGTCACCCATCTTGTATTTGTGCCTCTCATAGGCACAAATGTGTAAAAGGACACATTCTACTCATGTAAAAACACGCTGATTCCCGGGCCATCCATGGGCCGGATTTAGAAGGCAATTGGGCCGCATCCGGCCCCCGGGGCTTACTTTGCCTACTCACGAGTAACACAGTCAGATGTGTGGGCTAAAAATTATTATTATTATTATTATTATTATTATTATTATTATTATTATTGGCACAAATGATGGATGGTCCTTTTTCTAATGCTCTTTAAGTTTGCACTTAATGGAGCTTCTGTTAGATAGGTATACTACCAATTGGCTTTTTGGATCTTTTTCTTGTGTGTTAGTCTATTGTCTGTAGTCCTGTGTTTGGAAACTTGCTTTTTTCCCCATTTCCAGTGTTTCTGCTTAGTCCTGAAAGAGGAGCTGTTAGAGGAACCTGCCCCCCTAATGGAAAACCTGATACAATCTGTATCAGCTTTGCTGGTATCAGTCTGTGAATCAAAAGATACTGATTTTTTGGCATGAAATGCTTTATTCACCCCCTCCCACACCAAACTATATACTCTACCTTCCTCATAATCTTTCAGGTCTCTCTGGATTATTATTATTATTATTATTATTATTATTATTATTATTATTACTATTAAATTCTCACCCCCTCATCCAAAGAATAAGGCTAAAGGTTGAATGGTGATGTTAAGAGATAACAGTATAAATAGGAAGATTCTTATGTAGCAAGAAAATTGATACTGTCTTGGTTTATCAGCTGTAAGTGGGAGTGAAGCTTTAAGCAATGGAAATAATGACCCTTTTAAAGGAACAAATCTGGCCTTGATGGGAGGTAAAAAAAGAAGATGATGAAGCCTTGACAGTTTATGATATCTTGTCTGGTAGAGCAAAATTAGATCTGTGGTCGTGTTTGCACTTCCTCTTTTACATTGTTCTCTCCCCCTCCTCTCCACCCCCGGAAATCTATGTCGTTTTAAATATTGTCTATGATTTATAGCATATGTTCAGGCAATTTCAACCTAATACAAATTCTTGTAAAAGCAATGAGAGTTTCTGCCATCAAAACCTTTGTGAGATACACACACACACACACACACACATTCTGCAGCAACTGTTCGGTAAATTTGATTTTCTCAGCTTACAGAAATTCTGTGTTCTCCGTTGTTGCATCACCGCGAGTTAAAAGTGGTCTCTGCAGATTACATGCAGTGAAATTAGAAGTTCAGAAGCAGGGAGTTGATTAAAAAAATTCCAAGCTTTTCTGCTTATTTGTTTTGTATGACATGTTGCAGAGCATGTTAAATGGGAAATGAAATTAAATTTTGCTTTTTTTAAAAAAAATACCTTTGAAAGGCGGAAAACAATGCTTGAATTAAACTTGGTCTGTCACACTAATTTGTTCTTAGTTAATAAGATTTTCTTCCGTTTTCTCTCTGTTGTCTTGCTTTGTTGTTTTTTTTGTTTCAATGCTTTTTTAGCTCTGCAGATGAAAATCATGTAATTTATCTGGTGGGATGTCACGTGTGTAGGGACGAGAGATTATATCAACTGGGAAATACAGAAACACCCTTGCGAACCCACACTTCTTGGAATTTTGCAGTGCACTTCTCCAGCCAATAAACATGTGCAAAAGTGCATTTACTAAGAGCATGAAAATGCATATATTAGTTAAAATAACCGAAAAGGCCCTCTACCCTTTCCCAACAAACTTTCCTGTGCGGGTGGCTGGATAGAGAAAAGTGCCTCCCCCAAAGATCTCAGAGCCCAGGCAGGTTGGTATGGGAGAATACAGTCCTTCAGATAATAATAATATTAATAATTTTATTATTTATACCCCACCCATCTGGCTGGAGTCTAAGCCATATAGGGCTTTATAGGTCATAACCAGCACTTAGCATTGTGTCTGAAAACAGACCAGTAGACAGTAGAGCTGTTGTAACAAGGGTGACATGTGCACTCTGTAACCAGCCTTTGCCAACAGTTTGGCTGCAGCTCTAGTGGAAGTTTCTGAGCCCTTTCCGAAGGCAGCCACAGGTTAAAGGTAAAGGTAAAGGTACCCCTGCCCGTTCAGGCCAGTCTTGCCAGACTCTAGGGTTGTGCGCTCATCTCTATAGGCTGGAAGCCAGCGCTGTCCACAGACACTTCCGGGTCACGTGGCCAGTGTGACAAGCTGCATCTGGCGAGCCAGCGCAGCACACGGAACGCCATTTACCTTCCCGCTGGTAAGCGGTCCCTATTTATCTACTTGCACCTGGGGGTGCTTTCAAACTGCTAGGTTGGCAGGCGTTGGGACCAAATGATGAGAGCGCACCCCGCCGCGGGGATTCGAACCGCCGACCATGCGATCGGCAAGTCCTAGGCGCTGAGGTTTTACCCACAGTGCCACCCGCGTCCCTCCACAACGCCACCCGCGTCCACAGGTTACAGCAAGGTAAAAGGTAAAGGCAAAGGGACCCCTGACCATTAGGTCCAGTCATGACCGACTCCGGGGTTGTGGTGCTCATCTCGCTTTATTGGCCGAGGGAGCCGGCGTACAGCTTCCGGGTCATGTGGCCAGCATGACTAAGCTGCTTCTGGCAAACCAGAGCAGCGCACGGAAACGCTGTTTACCTTCCTACCAGAATTTACCTATTTAGCTACTTGCACTTTGATGTGCTTTCGAACTGCTAGGTTGGCAGGAGCAGGGACCGAGCAACGGGAGCTCACCCCATTGCGGGGATTCGAACCGCCGACCTTCTGAACGGCAAGTCCTAGGCTCTGTGGTTTAACCCACAGCGCCACCCGCAAGTTACAGTGATCCAAATGAAGACTTGGTTGAAAGGATAAAAAAATTCCTTCCTGTAGCACCTTAAAGACCAACTAAGTTAGTTCTTGGTATAAGCTTTCGTGTGCATGCACACTTCTTCAGATGGTTGAAAGGGTAAAGCTAGCAGACAAACCTAGATTTGCTGCCCTGAGCTAACATAAGAAGAACTTTCTTGGATCAGACCGAGGGCCCAACATAGTCCAGCATCCTGTTTTCACAGGAGCCAACCGGATGCCTATGGAAAGCCCATAGACAGTATCAGAGTGCAACAGCACTCTCCCAACTTGTGATTCCCAGCAACTGGTATTGAAGCATATTGGTGGTGGTAGAACTTAGCTGTCATGGGAACTTAGGTGTCATGGCTGTCGTTGACAGCTTCATCCTCCATGAAGTTGTCTATTCTCCTGAAGCCATCCAAGTTGCAGGGACGTCATGACATAATAATAATAATAATAAATTTTATTTATATCCCGCCCTCCCCAGCCAAAGCCGGGCTCAGGGCGGCTAACAACACTAAAATAGTGCAACATTATAAAAACATCATAAGAATTAATTAAAATCAAAATTGATGGCAACCATAAACTAAAATATTGTAAAGATTGCCAAAGGAGGGAGTCAGGCTGCGCCCTGACCAAAGGCCTGGTGGAACAGCTCCGTCTTGCAGGCCCTGCGGAAAGATGTCAAGTCCTGCAGGGCCCTTGTCTCTTGTGACAGAGCGTTCCACCAGGTTGGAGCCGCAGCCGAAAAAGCCCTGGCTCTAGTTGAGGCCAGCCTAACCTCTCTGTGGCCTGGGACCTTCAAGATGTTTTTATTTGAGGACCGTAAGTTCCTCTGTGGGGCATACCAGGAGAGGCGGTCCCGTAGATACGAGGGTCCTAGGCCGTGTAGGGCTTTGAAGGTTAAAACCAGCACCTTAAACCTGATCCTGTACTCCACCGGGAGCCAGTGCAGCTGGTATAGCACCGGATGAATGTGATCCCGCAGCGAAGACCCCATAAGGAGTCTCGCTGCGGCATTCTGCACCCACTGGAGTTTCTGGGTCAGTCTCAGGGGCAGCCCCACGTAGAGCGAGTTACAATAATCCAGTCTGGAGGTGACCGTCGCGTGGATCACAGTGGCTAGGTCAGGGCGAGAGAGGTAAGGAGCCAACTGCTTAGCTTGGCGGAGATGAAAAAATGCCGCCTTTGTTATAGCTGCAATCTGCGCCTCCATGGAGAGGGAGGTATCGAAGATTACACCCAAACTCTTAACGGACGGTGCTGGCACTAATTGCACCCCCACAAGAGATGGGAGTTGCCCCCTCAATCCCATATCGTTCCGTCCCAGCCAGAGGACCTCTGTCTTCAAAGGATTTAACTTCAACCGGCTCCCACGTAACCATCCAGACACAGCTTCCAAGCATCTGATCAGTGTGTCTGGGGCCGAGTCAGGATGGCCATCCATCAACAGATAGAGTTGGGTGTCATCAGCATACTGATGGCAGCCCAGCCCAAAACTCCGGACAAGCTGGGCGAGGGGGCGCATAAAGATGTTAAAAAGCATCGGGGAGAGTATCGCACCCTGGGGCACTCCACACACCAAGGAGTGGCGGGATGACAGTTCCCCCCCAAGCGCCACCCTCTGTCCCCGACCAGAGAGAAACGAGCGCAGCCATTGAAGGACTGTGCCCTGGATCCCCATATCGGCAAGGCGGTGGTCCAGGAGTTCGTGATCGACCATGTCAAAGGCTGCTGACAGGTCTAGAAGAATCAGCAGTCCCGACCCGCCTCGATCCAGCTGCCTGTGGAGATCATCTGTTAGGGTGACCAGAGCCGTCTCGGTCCCATGACCAGCGCGGAAGCCGGACTGGAATGGATCCAGAGCCGATCATGTGATAGTGACTTCACTTGTTGGGCTGTGCACTGGAAGTACTTTATTCTGCTGTCATGAATCTTCCAACATTCAGTTCCATTGGATTTCCCCCAGTTCTAGTACTCTGAGAAACGGAGAGGGGAACCTGACCCTGTACATACATTAGATGCATTGATATGTTTGTGAGCAAGTATAAGTGATTGTAATTTTAGTTCCCATTGTTAGATAGTACCAGGTTGCTACTTCCAAAAGCCTAGGTGCTCATAACCAACAAAAAACCAATTGCCCAAAAAATTGGGTCCCCCAATAAATGGGTTAATCTCTCTTCTATAAAGGAGTCAATAAGCTCTTAGGTTTCTGCTGTGCCCTAATGTGGATCAGGATGCTGAATAATACCAGAAATCCATGGATTTGCCTGCGGAAAACCACTTGGAAGTTAATGACGCTCTTAGCAGTATTAGCTACTGATCCATGATCTTCAGACTCGTTGCAGATGGAGAGGATGGATTAGTCACTCCCCTGAGTAATGAAAAGTCTAGGGGTAGTGCTGGAGGCTTTCGTTTCCTTTGAGTGAGAGAGCATGGGAGAGTTCACAGCGCTTTCATACTATTTGTTTTCTATTAAGAAAGATGCAAACAGAGCACCATGGAGGCAAATAGGAAGCCTTCAGCTGCCAGCAAAACTGCTGATTCTACACCAGATTACCGCGTAGATTCCTGCAGCCCTTTAGGCTGCCTCCTGTCCAACTACACTTGCAAATGCAAACTCTGTGCTTGCCCAGATTCAAAATACCATCTGCTTTCTTTTCAACCCCTTTCTCGCCAGTGAATAATTTCTGACGTATTAGCAGTCAACAGGGTCAGCTCCGTGGTGGAGGGATCCCTTTGCAGTGCTTCCCAGTGGGGCCATTTGTGGTAATGGTTGGGTGTTCCCTCCAGGGTTCATGGGATCCGGGGCTGGCCTTGATTGCCTTGCTGCCTGCAATCATGGGTGTAGCCGTGGGGCAGGAGGGATCAGCTGCCCCCCTAAATCAATAGAAATACAAAGCAAACTGAGTTTCTGTTCCCCTCCCAACAAAAATCCTGGCTACGCCCATGCCTGCAATGACCATGTTTTTCCACACAGCACCCTGAAAAATGAACCCAACTTCCAGGACATTGTGCTGCCAGTATATTTTTCTTGTTTTTCTTTAAACATCAGGACATAGGAAGCTATCTTATATTGAACTGGAACATTGATCTATCTAGCTCAGTATTGTATACACAGACTACTCCAGCCTCTTGCCGTGCAAGAATCCCTACTAAAGCATCCATAGCAGATGGCCATCAAACTTCAGTTTAGAAATCTCCCAAAGAAGGAGAGTCCACCACCTCCAAGGGAGTCTCTTCCACCGTTGAACAGCTCTTACTGTCATAAAATTCTTCCTGATGTTTAGTCGGAATCTCCTTTCTTCTAACTTGAAGCCATTCGTTCGAGGCTTACCCTCCAGAGCAGGAGAAAACAAGCTTTGCACCGTCTTCCATGTGACTACACAGACTTTGTGGCTTCTGGTTAGGATTGTTCTCGGTTCCACCTGGCGATTTAACCTGGGACCATTTGTGGAACTTGCATTCAAAAATGTTTCATTAATATGCATGCTTGGTTGTAAAGCAGCTGTATAGATAGATTTTTCAAAAAGACTGAACAACAGCCTATAGTTCTCTCTGAGATGGGACTTTGTACATATGCCATGATTCCACAGGAAGATAGAATTTAATTATGCCAGAAAAAACAAAAAAGCACAGAATCCAGCTTCCTAATAATCTCAACTTTCTTTCCTTTTCTTTTGAATGCATGTTTCTAGCCCTTATGACTGAGAAAATAGTTTTGAATGTGTGCTGCTGAAATCTCAAGGTTGGTTGAATGAGATTTCTAGTGGCTAGATATAAGACTTCAGTAGCCTGCATTATTGCCATCACTGGGGAAAAATATTTGGAATACCATATTTTTCGCCCTATAGGACACACTTTTTCCCCTCGAAAAATGAAGGGGAAATGTGTGTGCATCCTATGGGGCGAATGCAGGCTTTTGCTGAAGCCTGGAGAGCGAGAGGGGTTGGTGCGAGAGGGGTCGGCTTGCGGAGAGTTGCCTGCATGCTGAAGCCTGGGCGCACTGAGCTCAGCGCGCCCAGGCTTCGCGCAGCTCTCCGCAAGGCATGGGAGCCCGGCGCCAGGCTCCTACGGCTTGCGGAGAGTTGCCTGTTCTGAGGGCTGGGGTCAGGGGAAGCTCGGGCTTCCCCCACCCCAGCCCCACGCCTGAGGGGGGGAAATAATTTTTTTTCCTTTATTTCCCCCCAAAAAACTAGGTTCGCCTTATGGGACTGTGCGTCCTATAGGGCGAAAAATACGGTAATTTGTAAAATCTATACAGTTAATAGAATTCAGATTCTATTTGTACACAATATCATTTATCCAAGTGCAGTGTTTTATAATTTTTGTTGTTGTGCTGTTTCCCCTTTATTTAATGTGATTTATTTAACTCTGTCTCCCTCTTTGTTTTGTGCATATATGTGGGTGTGGTTGTTATTCCTGCTGCTGTTAGGCACTTGGTCTACTTTGAGCCACCACGTTTTTCCACAGTCCCATGGCTGCATATGATTTGACACTTTCCTATATTCCCTTCTTTCAGTATAAACTCACCCTTAACATGTTGCATGGAAAATGCACAGCCAGTTCTCTCTGTTTTATTACTTAAAAGCAGCCACAGAGAGGAAGGTGTAAATTGGAGCGGAGCTTGAGGCAGTTAACCCTTTTACCATTTCCCCTAAATTGACCTTGTGAATTGGATATTTAAATTGGGGAAACGGTATGGAGGGAAAGGTTTAAGTGTGTCACTCTTCCTCTGTCTGCTGTAAAATCAGGCTATAGTGTGTAGACTGGCCCTTGTTCTTGGCTATCTTCTGTTAAATTTTATTGCTTATGCCATAATCCGTCACAACTCCCAAATTCAAACAGTAATAGGCCTTTTTTTCAATGCAGGCTTTTGTAAAGCAGCATTTTGAGTTTAGGACTCTGATAAAATAAAACAAAGGAAAGTGCCATAGGCATGTGTCAGGGAACTGACATCGGAGCTAGAGGCGGAGGGAAGGCTCTCAAATGATGCTGGAGAAGGGCCCAGCAGGGAGAGAGGCAGCTCAGCAGATGGGGAAGCAAATCAGCGCAACACCAGGGATAAAGGGGGGCAGATGGGGGAATCGGCGAGAGGGCTCCAGGACTCTTCACCGGACACCAGCGGGGAGAGCACGGGTCCTCCGCTACCCACGCCCACCCTGCGCAGAAGACTTCCACGCAGAGAGAGTAGGAGGAGACTGGGTGTCAAACAACTTTTATGTTGGAAAAGGTTTAAGAAACGCCCACTGATGGATTTTGCTAGCGACTGAGGCAGCCACGAATTGAAGGGCTGTCCAGACAGAAAGGTTTAACAAGGCAACATAGCCAGGAGAGGCGGCAACTTATGCACGAGCAACCCCATACCCATTATAGCATGTAAACAGAAAACATTTTAAGAAAAGGAAACAAAGCCTGAATGCATAATTTTAACTCCATTTTAGTTCAGTGTTCATTGACAGATTTTACATCCCTGGAAGCAAAAAATGCCTCCCTTACAGTCAGCGAGCTAGTTGTATCATGTAAGGTTGATCATGTAAGGTTAGTTGATCATGTAAGGACAACTAAGCCAGCTTCCTTCAGTCTGATCCTACATAGCGCTTGTGTTTTAATCCTGTCTTTGTGGAACGTTTGAGCCTATGAAGATTGTTGATCTTCAACTAGTGGGTCGGGCTTCTGCTGGTCGCAGCTTAACTAAGGTAGGTTGTCATCTGTTCAGCTCCTGTGGCTGTGGAGGAGATGGGGATGGTCTGGGAGCCAGCCCAGAACTCAGGCAGCTGGTATAGCGACAACCCCCCTCCCCAGTTCTGAGCAGGGATGACTGGAACCCTTTGGCTCTTCTGGGTCCCTGGCTGTTTGGAGAGCTTCTAGTGGAACCTGCTGCTGTTCCTCCAAGGGGATCATAGGTTTCAACTTCTGACTCTGACTGAACGCTGCCATTTTTGTTGTTGCAGTTAGTATGGTACCCTTACACAGGGATCAATCTACTCAATCTACTGGCACAGAAGTTGATGCTAGAGAAGTAATGCTTTACGTGCTGGGTGTGCTACTCTTAGACTGGTTGAGGGTTGGATGACATGATCCTGTGAAGAAACAAACATGTTCACCTTGTATCCATGTGATTTAATGTGATTTTAATGTTATTTCGGGGGGGGGATGGGAAGTTTCTGGTTACTCAGGTGAAAAAGAGGTCCCTATCATGGTCAGGAGGAATGACAGCATTTCAACACTATACAATGTATAAAACGCTATATACTAAAGCCTCAATTTCTCGGTTCATGTAAATTGAGGTTAGCTCCTCTGGGGTGTCCCAATGGAGATTAAATGTATGAACATAAGAATTCTTATTTAAGCTGAACAGAAAAACAGGGCGAAAACAACTGAGTGCTAATCAGCCTGGGGAAACTTTCTTTCAAAAGGAATACTTTTGATTTGTCATTGCCTTGCATGTTTGAGAGTTTTCAAGCTAGCATTTAAATAAAAAATGTTTTGCGCTAGAAGGATCATAGAAACCGCATTAATTCATCCACCCAAGGGATTGTGATTTCAGTCAGCTTTCAGAAGACAGAAGAAGCTGTATTCTTAACTACTTGGTACTTTCATGAATAAGACTCATAGGGAAGACTCTTGCTGCACTTTGCTGAAGCCTTTGGTAGGGCTCTGGGCAGGGTTTCTCCTTCCACAACTTGAGCGCCTGTGCTAGAATGCCGAGAAGAGCAGGGTTATGCATTCCCCTCAAAATAGAGGGTGCATGACAATACCAGGACACCGGTTGGCCGGAAGGACTTGGTAAGAGTTTATTTTATTCTCGATTCCAATAGACTGTGGGAAATGGAAGGGTACGTGCGTTTTGTTTAAAGTATCATCAGCTGCCAAATATTTATTTTTAAGAGGAGGAAGTTGTGCCCAATGTTGCTTGTTTCCTCAAGTCAAGAAGGCGGAAGTTTCAAAGGCAGCTGTTGCTTCAGCAATGAAACAGCTCAGACTTGGAGCTTATATAGAGGAACTGGAGGTTCTGCCCCTTACTGGGTATTAGCCAGGCCCCGTTCTGGGCAAGTCTTCCATGTGCTCCCCCATTCTCCAAAGTAGCCTCATGTGGAGCTCGCCTGCCTGGCTTGCCATCCTCTCTTCTTTTGTGGGGTGGAGTCAAGAGCCAGACAGGAACTGAGGCATCAGCTGCAGTGACCTCTAGTTCTGGAACAGGAATGTCTGCATCTAATGTCACTTCAGGGTTACTGGCAGTGTAGAGATCTGCTGGAGTATCCTTCTCCCCCTGCTCCTCCTCTGAGGAGATCTCAGGTTAAAGGTCTGGGTAGGGTTTAATCCTGGCTTCAGGTACAAAACTTGTCAGTCTTGGACATGAGCTCACCCCACCTCCTTTCCTTTCTTCTTTGGCGCGCATTCCTTTTTAATGTTGCCTTTAATCATGTAGATGTTGCATTGAACCATGGGTAGGACTGGGAATGAAGTGAAGAATTTGCATGGTAAGTTAGGGGGAAGAGAGAGAGAGAGCCCAAGAGCCCCAACTCTTCAACCAAAGTTGAGAAATCAATGATGTTTTTGTCTTGCACCGGGAGTCAAGGTGCACACCAGGCCATCTATATGCCCTCTGTGCATCCATTTGCAGTATTCTGGGAAGAAGTATAATTCTGTGCCTAAGGTCGTAATGCTAGCCTGCAAGAAATCTGGCTTGAAACTTCAGCTCATCCATTGTGCATTCAGGGCAAGCTCCTTTGATTTTTTCCATTTGTAATTCAATAATGATAAAAGCTTCTGCCTTTTATCTATTGAGATGGTGATTGCACTCCATCATCTGCCAGGCCTCTCTTTCCTTCCCATTCTTCTCTTCTTATCTACTCCCGTTCTGTTCTATATCCCTGGAACAGCCTTCCTGTCTGAGCCTCTTATTTGTCAAGCTGTTTTCCTTTTTCTTCTTCACATCCCATTTGCTAAGAACAGCCTGCCATTTATTAAGCTGAGCCCCATCTTGGCAGCTTCTCCATTGTCACTTCATCCCCTACTCGCTGTGTATACCTTGGCTCCATATTTTCCAGCCCCTCAATTCCCATACTTCAATTAGGCCAGCAGTTCACAACCTGTGGGTCCCCAGAAGTTGTTGGACTACAACTCCCATCACCCCTGAGCTCTGGCCTTGCTAGCTAGGGGTGATGGGAGTTGTAGTTCAACAACACCTGGTGACCCACAGGTTGAGAAAGGCTGCATTAGGCAATCTTACCTGTCTTGATTAGGCAATCTTACCTGTCTTGATATACTATGTAACCCCTTTGAGTAGGAAGTGTAATGTTGATTGGTGTAAGAAAATACAATAGTACATCCCAAGAGCCTTAACATGCTCTTAGCGTTCTTACCCTAATTCATCAGAGTGATCTAGATAGATAAATGATGATGAATCCATGTTTAATAACATATAGGTTGACTATTTCAGAAACCAATAGCCCCATGCTGTAGCTCATGGCTTACGGGTAGAAGATCCCAGATTCAGACTCTTGCATCACCAGCAAATAAGGGATTCTGCATAGCAGGGGCGCTTGAGACTTTGAAGGGATGTTGTCAATAAGAGTAGAGGATGCTGAGGGAGCCACATCACTGGTTTGAGTCCAGCATAAAACAGCTTCATATGTTCAACAGTTTATAACCCACCCCCTGGTTTATGTCTAACTGAAGTGGAATGGATGACTTGGTGTCAAATTAAAGTAGAATTGAAATTGACAGCTGTCGATAACCAAAGGGCAGGGCCCTTGGGGCACATGCTTGATGGGCAGCCTGGTGCTCCAGCCCATTTGAGTACATCTACATCTGATTAGTTAGTAGTAAGAATGTGCTCCCCCCCCCCAACAGATGTAAAACTAATTTTGGGACCTGCATGCCCAGACTCAATATGGCTTGAAAATGTTCCATAGCAGTACAAGGTTCCTGTACTGGAAAGTGCACCACTGAAGCACTCAACCAGGCAGGCTTTATGTTTCATGGCAACTCTGACATCCACAGATTGTTTAGAACTGCTGGCTCAACCCTATTTAAATTTTTCTTCAGGGAAGAAAGTTAAAATATCTTTGGGAACTTTCCAAAACGTTAAGCTCCTTCGCCAACAAGTTGCCTTGTTACATGTTCCCGATAAAGGTACACACGTTCCGTTAATCTCGAGACTTGCTGTGAAATATGAAAGGTTGGGGCTGTGTCAGTTTAAAATATACAAACAGAGTGAGTGATACAAAAGGCTTGAAATCAAAGTGGTGCCGTTATCTCGTCCGACCAGGAGCTCTTTCAAGGAGGTTCTCCCGGAAAAGGCAGAATAACTTCCCGTTGTGTCTTTGAAGTTCTCTGTTGAGATATCATGGACATTAAATGCTCATTATGGCTAGCCTCAGAAGTAGTTGAATTGAAGCAAAAGCTCAGGGTGTTGGTTGGAATATATGGGCAGTTTCACATTTTGTGCGGAGTGCTTTGGCACTGCCATGAAATAAATCCAGTCATGCCCATTTATTGCTGCCAGCTTGATAAAGATGAAATTGCGGGTGGAGGGGTTAGTACTCTGTATATTGTGCTGTTAAGATACACTAAGATATATGAGCTATGGAATGAGGTGGTTACAACTCACACTGTAAAGGTTCGCGGCGTGTGGCCATTATCGCACTCAGTGTCGTAGCAAGTTTGTGATAGACCTTGGAAGAGGTCACACAGTCTGCAACATGCTACAAGTTTTCATTTTTTGAGAAAGTGATGGGTTTTGTTGGGTCATACAGAGTGCTTCCACTCCCAAGATTGCTTTTTCCAAAGACAACAAACCATCTGTGCTGTTTCTGATTTCTCTGGATGAGTCTAGAAAAGGGAGAAGCTGGAGCATCGCAGCTGTGCTTTCCCCTCCATGCAAAGGCTTGTTTGCAGGCCCAGGTACAGGATGCCTGTAGCTGGCAGGGCCCAATAAGACAAATAAAGACACAGGACAAGGGTCTTGGGTTTTAATAGGCCACAAGTTTATTGATTGCAGGTGTAAGTAGGCTTTGGTGTGGGCCAGCCCAGCTGAGTCAACCAACTTATTTTGGCTAAGTCAACCCTGGAGTAAGAGCCAGCCTTCGATGTAAATCAATTCTGGGCCAGGGCCACCATTTGGAAGGGTGCTGTTCCCCATTTGGGCATCTGGACAAAAGCCAACCCCTCTCTGGTTATGCTACATTGATTTTTAAAAAGCCCCCAACCACTGTTTAAAACAGCATTCAACCTAAGCCTTCCCCCTTTCCTAGAACCATCACATTTCCTATTGTCCCCTATTTGTTCCCTCCGGGGGCAAGAGAGTGAACAGCTCTACATAGTCCCTGCTCAAAATGTGCTTCCTATGCCCACACCCATGGTGCCCCTTAAGGGGTGTGTGTTAAAGAACAGCCCTCAACAGTAACGTGCCACTCCCTCAAGATGGCTGCCAGTTCCCCAAAATTGGTCCCCTCCTCCAGCCACTTCTAGCAATTAGGTTTGCCTCAACTGGGGCACTGAAAAGTGCCTTTTGTTTGTTGCTCCCTTGACATTGCGGTTGAAAAGGAGGGAGGGGGAGGGAGCCAAACCCAACCTCCCCCAACTCACCACAACATGTAGTTCATCTGCCTCCTTGCTCTTTGGCTTGGATGCCACCACACCACCAGGAGCCTCACACTCCCCTGAGCTGCTTTTCCGCCCAAGCGCTTTGGGCTCTTTCGTTCGCGGCCACCAATCCTCCTCCTGCCCATGCGCCGCCACAGGGTACTTTGGCCTCTTCTCAGGCCTGCTTCTCTGCCTTCATGCATCTTCTTCTGAGGAAATGGGCAGGCAGTTAGAAGCTCATGTGACTGGAAAAGGAGGGTGATGTCCTCTAATGGTCACACAGGGCAAAAGAGGCTGGTCCACAGCTGCCCCGGGCCATGACCGCCACTCAACCGCCATTTGACGGTTCTTGTAAACTTGATTATTATTGACTATGTCACTCCACTTATCATCAGTACAGGGCTTAGCAAGAAAATGGCTTTCAAAATTCAGCACCAGTTAAACTGCGATCCTTTACCTCTGGTGATTTCATACGCAAATCGGTATTTTGCACAGTATTTGTTTTTTTAAAAGAATTTTTAAAAGAATAACAATAACAAAACCCCACGACAGAAAATCAAATGTAAGTTGCTTTTCCATCTCCTAGACCATAAAATCTTAAATACATCTTGCATCTCTTTAGAGAAGAAGAAAATGGTAATCATGTGTGTTCATCAAAGATTCTTTCCATCTGAACATCTGTTTCAAACTGATTATACTGAACCCAAAAATAGTCAAGAGACTAACCTCCCATAAAAACACATGTACACCTCCATAGGGTTCAATCTCCCTTCCATAAACTGAATAATCTGGGTTAAAATGAACAGTCTCCATGTAGTCCAGGTTTTACATTGCTGTTTCCTTGCCAGTGGGGGAATATAGAGGTAAAATTGCAGGTGGCAATTGAGCTTTCAAAAGTGTTTCAAGAGGAAAGGAGTTGGCAGAGAATAGGAATGGCAAAGGGTGTGTGTGTGCCAAATCCCAAAAAAGGAAAGCAGTCAAGTGAATAAGAATGAAGAACCACAGAAAGAGATAAAAATTAAAAAGGGTTCTTACCTCTCCAAGTGCTGGTAGCCTTCTGTAGGTACATTTTGAGATGGGCCAAAGGCGTGGGGGGAGAAGGCAGCCATTTTAAGGTATTCTGGTCCCAAGCCATATACAGGTGCCAGCACCAACCCTTTTGAATTGTGTCTGTAAACTAACTGGAAGCCCACTAAAAGTGGAGGCAGGGGCATGCAATTCCCTCTATCATCACAGGTGGGGAGAGCACATATGTCCTGCTTTCAGGTTTCCCATAAACACCTGATTGGCCACTGATTGGCGAGATCCAGCAGGGCTCTTCCAATGCCCTTGGAACACCCATTCAGTGGAAGCATCACTCAAGGCCATAGAACTATATCCTCCTCCCCTGTGCTAAAAATTGTACTGGACATTACTAACAGATTATGACACACACACACACACACACACACACACACACACACATATATATATATATATATATGAGAGATAAAACTAATTGTTGCTGTTGTGGCATGAGGCCTTGAAGGGTGATAGGATCGGCATACTGATTTTATCCCTAAGATGTTGTTGCTGCGGAAAAGCATTCAAAACCCCAGTAAGATTTTCATTAGCATTAAAGTTTTGGGGATGTTCTTCTGAAGTTTCTGTTGCCCTATTGCATTTGCAGTAAAACAAACAGACAAGATACAGTCGGTCACAAAGTTGTGGGGGAAATTAGAAATTGACGGCACTTCAGAGGTATCTACACAAATATAATCAGATTGCTGGGGCAATCCCCCCCTTCCTTTCCCCGTGTATAGATTTCACCAGCTTGGTTACTCTCTTTTGAAGATTTGCTAATGGGAATCCCATGCATTTGCATTTTGGTTAGTGCTTTAATTACTGTAAAAAGGTAAAGGTTTCGTGTTCTGTAGGAAGAGACACACAAAGCAACCTATATTGGGTTCTATTCATTTCTTGTTCTTTGGCAATGATTGCGGGGTGAAAGAAATGGGATTATAAGAGCCAGTTCCTGTTCAAAGAGAAGCCGTTGCTCACACCTGCACCGCTGACGTTTTGTTCCACCTTGCCTATACTATCTGTTATGTATTATCCATGCTGAGGGGTGGCAGTTCTTTGGCTGTGAATGTGACTGACAGGCAGGGCTGATGGCTGTGAATGCTTTGCTTGAACGTTGTCGTTCATGATCAATTTGCCCGTGCCCTTGGAGAAAGAGACTGAAGCAGCACTTTTTTGAATGAGCCTTCCCCTTCCCGATAGCACAGGTCAATGTACTGGCCTTAAAAAAACCAACCCAAAAGTAATCTGAAGTGAAGAATGAGCATCGGAGAAGAAGCCATAATCACGTTTAAGCAGAGTGCACTGAATCAGAAAAGTCATTACCAGCACAATATTTAATTTACATGTACACCGCTAAAGGGAAATGTCATCTGGCCCTCCTGCTAAATTCCTTTCAAAGAGCCGTTGTTTTAACTCCCCCTCACCTTCAACTGTTCTCAGCAAGTATTCGTCACAGCTACCAGATTCTGCGAGTCTCCAATTGGATTTAAGTTAGCCAACCATCCAAAATTCTGCTGGCCTGGCTGGTTCCCCATCGCCAGCACACCTCCCCCTTGGCTCAGATTTTCTTTTAATCCTGCAATGTTTTATCCGGAGGATTTCTTTTTAATTGCAGGCTTGCAGAAGTTGATGCGGGAAAGGGACGGATTATGACGAGCTTCTCAAGTACTTTGTTTTTCAATTCTGTGGGTCTGGTGGCGGTTGTGTTGTTTGGATTAGCCAGGAATTCTTGCCTGACGTCCCATTGCTGAGAGGCTGGGTGTTGGGAACAAGAAGAGTACAGAAGCAGAGATCACCTTTGGGGGTTTATTTATTTGCTTTTGTTTCAGAGCTGTACAACGCTAGAGGGAGAGGCATTGCCTTAAATTAAGAACCACCTGGCAGTTTAGAAAAGCAAAAGCCATGAGTGGGGCAGCTCAGATGATCATAGAGCCAAGATACAATTGCTGGTGTCTGTGTAAAAAAAAAAGTGGAGGTATGTATACCCAGGGAGGTTCGGCTGACACCTTCATTATATACCTTTAAGTCCAGGCAAAAACGTTCCTCTTTAACCAGACCTGATCCAATGCCCTTTTAAATGTGTTAGGGAGAGGGATTATTGGGTTGTTGTTGTTGTTGTTTTTATTATGTATTTTGTGTTCTTATATTGTGATTTTATTTTGTAAACTGCCCTGAGGCCTGCGGGTATAAGGTAGTATACAAATTTAATTCATCATCATCTGAGCTTCTTCTCTTTTTTATTGTAATGCACAATGCAATCTCACAATTTATTTATTGATAGGTGTTTTAATGCTAACGCACAATCCACCAAGTGATAAGCGTCCGTTGCAAACCACAGGGTCTGTCCTGCGAAACTCCCCATTGCAGGTCATCATAGCCATCTCTAGTCAATTTGGGTACACTCCTCAACTCGCTTTGAACACTTAGCTTCAATCAGTGTTTTCCATATAAGGTTAGGATTGTATTAGGGGTTATGGGTAGAGAGGGCAGGCCTGGTATTATGGCACAGCTGTAGTCTCTCAACCATAGATTTCCATACATTTCAAGTTAGGACTGTACTATGAAAAGTAGAACATATGTGTTTGTCCCCCAAACAAATAACAAACTTCAAAGTTACCAGTTGTTGTTGTTTTTTTAATTTAGCACCAGGTTGTGTCAATTGTAGCTCTGGGAAATGATGTTGACTGGGGAAATGGGATAGGAGGAATGCATTAAACATTATCTCTACTAGCACTACAAAAAATGAAAATGTGTCCATAAAATAAGTCTTAAAATAAGAAGCCAGGCTATTGGATCATGAAATACCCACATCTTTTTTTTTAATATCTCAGAATACCCTCTAAATATCTTGCGGACTTTGGTGGAAAATTGACACACTTCCAAAGAACAAATTAATAAAGCACTCACAGAGAAAGCTATTGCATAGTGGGTTTGGTAGTTAAACTTCCTTGCTTGCTTGCCTCTTACGCTAAATATTCTTCCCCCTGCACCAAGTTACCAAAATCAAAAGTCACCTATCTGTATTGCTTCCTCTTTTTAAGCTGTCACATATCCCCACCCCCACCCCACTCATTTTAAATGCAAAGGTGTCAGTGTCCAAAATGTGCCTACCTCTGTATATTGGATAAATCCAAATGAGCCTTAATTGCTAAAAACATCTGCTGTTCAAGGAGCTCTGCTGATATATGCTGCGTTAGGAGAATATCAGATACACCAGATACCATTTTTGAAGAGGTTGCAAAATATGGCAATTCTGTCACAGGCCTGGTTTCTTTAGCCTCCCTCCACCCCCACTTTCTCCCTCTGTTTTGTATGCTTAACAAAAATAAAAGGTAAAGAAAACATTTGGCTCTGTTAGGGTGGGTTAGAATAGACCTCAAGTGCAAGGGTAGCAATGCACAACTATTATAAAGTTTGCTGTCGACATGAGCACCTGATAATTGCCATGCCAGTTGAAACCCAAGGTCCGTCCAGTCCAGCATTCGGATGACCCTACAAACCTTGCAAGCAGAGAGGTATAACAGCTTCTCTCTGATGTTTGTTCTCCGCATCAGATAATTGGAGGTGCACTGCTCTTAACATGGAATTTTCATTTGGAGCTATTACAGCTAAAAGCTGCTAATAGGCTGTTCTCCATGAATCTATCTAATCCATTTTAAAGCACCTTATGTCAGCAGCCATCAAAATACCTGTAATAACGAATTCTAAAAGGAAATGCATAGCTAACTTTTATAGACGCTTTAAAAAAAAATCCGGACTGATTCCTTAAGATGCCTTTTCCCATGCTGCCATTTTTGTACCTCTTCTCTACATTTGGAGCG
Source organism: Podarcis bocagei (assembly GCF_964188305.1). Lineage (NCBI taxonomy): Eukaryota > Metazoa > Chordata > Lepidosauria > Squamata > Lacertidae > Podarcis > Podarcis bocagei. The sequence goes on from NC_138128.1 coordinate 20,885,295, forward strand.
TTCGATAGTATTTCCGCTAGGTGTGTTCTGTGCTCACAGTTGGATGCTCATACACTAAACTGGAAGAAATAGTAAGGTATCAGGTGATAACCTTGTACAATGATTCATTTTATATACACTGCAGTTATCGGCTATAGATATGGCCGCTGAAGTGTTGCCAAAGAAGAAAATAGCAGGATGGTAGCAACAAGAAGTAATTAAATAAAAACCCTTCAGCATGCTGTAATTTATTGGCCATAGCCTGCCTGTGTGTGGACAAACAGAAAGCCAGCATGAGCTAAGGTCCTGAGAAAATGCGGCTTGCAGGTATGTGATAACGTGGGTACTGTGGGTACTGTTTGATTCTCCCTTCCTAAAATCCACATGCAGCTGCTCTCCTAAGTGGCGCACAGTCCACACAAACACATTTTGCATACATTCCATTTAAGAACACAAGAGCATCAGAAAAAGCCTTGCTGGGGCAGGCCATGGTCTGTCCAATCCAGCATCCTATTGGTCCAGAGTGGCCAAATATATCATAGAAGCTAAGGGGTCTTGGGGGTGTTCGTGTGTGTGTGTCAGGAGACGGAGGGCCTTCCAGGACAGGATCAGAAGCTGAGAGTCGCAGCATACGCGCAGACAGTCCCCGTCCAGAGTGAGGGGCTAGAGTGAGGGGCTAGAGGGGAAGAGCATGCCTAGAGCTTAGTTTCAGCAACGCCTTCATTGAGTTAAGACTTACCAGAAACGTTGCTGTCTTGTTGTTTTTCTACTAATGGAAAGCTAATTGCATTCCGTGCCTTCCGTGTGTGTGCCTGCCCTGTGGATGACCTGGATCATTGACAGCCCCCTGACACTGGGTGGGTTCACACCACCGGTCTTCTGGTTAACAGCCAGACACACTGACCCATTGCACCACCTGAGGTGTTCGATGGGATGCTTATGGGAAGCCTGTGATTCCCAGGGACTGGCATTCTAAGGCAGCAGAGGTGGAGCATAGCCATTCTGGCTAATAGCCATTGGTGGCATTATCTTCCATTTGTTTCCATTGAGGCTTGCGCACACACAAAAAATTGTTTGAATTTGACCCCGTATTTCAATTCCAATGTGATTTAAACTTTAAAAAAGTAATATACATATGATGTTTGGGCTGCTTTTGATCCATCCAACAGTTGGCATTGCTTTGAGCTTTCACATTTTCCCTCTCTTCCCCCACCTGTTCACGAAACCTAGTTCTCATTAGATTTTTGTGCTGTTTCTTTAACTTCAACCCCATCACAGTGTTGAGTGTTGGCAATAGGGTGGTTTGTGCCTTCTTGGCTCCTTTCCACCCAGGGCAGCAGACCTTCCAACTACTGTAATGGCAGAAAGGGAGGAGCCGGACACAGCACCTGTGCTTCAGGTGAGCTGCTGAGCAATCATGAATTTTCTTTCTGTTCTTTCTGCCTGACCAAGCTTTTTCAGAAGAAATTGTGGGGACTCAGCAAACAAGATTTTTTTTTATCACTTCCGTTAATGAGTTGGGAGTCATACTAGGCCCTTGAGACTGCATTATCGTCACAATTTCTAAAGTAATAGGCTCTTTGCATTGCCAAGTGATAAAAATGTAAGCTTTCCTTAGATTTAGTGAAAACGTCTAATCTCCCAAGTTACAACGTTTTTAAGTTGATTCTGTTTTCCGTATGTAGACCTATTTTAGTTCCTCCTGTGGTTCATGTTGGCCACAGCATTTGGGGCTGTTGTAGAAGCATCACATTTTACTTTCGCTTACTAAAATAATATGGCATCATCTCCTGTTTGTTGTTGACACCCGTATGTCTCAAAAGACAATGGAGGGCACCTCTAGGGGCGAACTCAAACCGCTTAAGAATCACAGCGCCTGCTGTGGCTGCAGAAACCAGTAACTCGTAACTGCTGCCTTCTGCATTGTTTTTGTTACTTTATGTGTGGAAGTCCTGGGCTGCTCATATGGCATAGCTCTTGCTGATGTGGTCCAAAAGGAAGCAGAACAATAGATTTGGCACCAGCTTGGCTGCAGGAATTGCCAGAAGGAGGTGTACAAGGCGCCATCCAACCATCTTAGGGATTTGTGTAGGACTTACTCCTTAGGCTTTTCTTCTCCCAAAGATGCTCCACAAGGCACTGGGTGTGGATTTTTCCTCAGGGTTTACTCTTGAAGCCTGTCTCACAGATGACTATAGCCACAAGGCAACAGAGGTTTAGGACCAGAGATTTCCTTCTCCTACAGATGGGCTACCTTCCTAGGTTGATGAGCCCCAACTGCCCCTATTTTTCCTCTGCAGCACATGCAGAAATTTCTTCTTGACTGTTGGACCCACTATTGGTCTCATCCACTCAATCTGCAGTAGCCTGTATTCGCATGTTAACAAAGTAGAACACATATATCAATGGCCAGCAGTTTGATTTCATCACCATTCAGTAGCATCTGTTTTTAGTTATGGTTCAGTTAGGCTTGTAGTTGGAAAAATATCACACCCAGTTCCATTGTGGGGATTCGGAAGACAGTTATTACCCTAATTATAACATGTTTCAGGGATATATATATATTTTAATGCCACACATTTTCTTATTTCCTCCAGCAGTATTGCCTGATTTCCTTCATGAACTGATCTAGTTCAGGGCATGCTACATTCTGATAAATATTTGGAACAACCAGCCTTAGATTTTCTGATCCAAAAATCACATATGTGCCTATGTGGCGTTTGCCCTCCTAGATGTGTGACATCATACTGGGTTCATAAGGAAAGGGTTAACTAAGTGTAAAATGACTAACCAATGGGAACCCGAGTTAGAGTTAGAGTTGTTAAGAAGTCAGTCTGGAGTTAGAGAAGGGAGAGGGAGGATAAGTCTGTGGGTTGGGCTAGTCTGATGTGAGAGAGTGAGAGAATCTGTTAAGAGGAGTCAGTCAAACAGTTGAGATAATCAGTCAGAAGGTATTAGGAAGGTATAGGCCGGTAAAGAAACTAAGGTTAAGAAACTGACAAGAAAATTATCTGAGAAACCATAAACTTGTTAATGCTTATAAAATAAACTTGTTTATTTGGTTTAATTTTAACAACTGTCTGGACTCAGTGTGTACCCAAGAGAAACGGGTTGGTGGCAGCGGAGAAACAAGCACAGTGGTGGTACAGGGATCAATAGACCGTTAAACGTCCGGGGAGCCTGTGTGATCGCCACAGCCTATGAATTGCAAACAACAATTAATTGGCACACTTAGTTCTCACTAGGTTTGTGAACTGAGATGTGAACTTAAATTAATATTTTAGCCTTCCTATTAAGGAATTATTAAATTGCAATGTGTGGGGGATTTTTTGTCTCCATCTTGGCGTTTTATTTGTAAACACAGTTAAAGCATTATAGAAACTTTTGGCATCCTAGGGTAACTACTTGCACATCAGCAAGGGAGAGAAAAGAGGACACAAATTTACACAATAATTACTATAATTTAAAATACTAAAAATGATTATTATATTTTAAATAGAAATGGAATACTTCTCACCATAGCAGGCAAGGTCGTGTCCAAGTGACCTGTGTCTGGCATCTAGGAGCTAACTGTTGATGGGCAACTTCAAGGTCTCATTATCTCCCTTCTTAAGATCCTTTAAATTGGACTTAGAATGGGCATACCTTCAGATGCAGGACTGTCCTCTGACAGCCCTTGAAAGAAGAGGGATGTCAACTGTAAAGTGAGAAACATGGACCTCTGATAGCATCACCATACATAAGAGCTGCACATTAGAGCTTTCCATCACGAACTCTCCTGTGAGTTTTTGAGCAGTAACATGCCATTGTTTCTGTAGCCATCTGATGTAATAATAGCAGCAGCTCCAGTCCTTGGAGTACCACATCCTTTCATTCCTTCTGCCTGCCTGTCATTGAGCATGCCAAGGAAATGTGAAATAAAAAATTGTTCACACCAAAACCTCTCAAGGCTTTGGATGAAGAAGGTTGGTGAGAGGGTCGAGCCCTTCAGCGTCTTGCCAGTGGCCCAGTGGTAATCTGTCCTTCCAAATTAGAAAAGGCAATAGTCATCCTGAGATTAAACGTAAAACTATGGTTTGGCACTCTGACAGGAGTGGCCTGCCAGCCCTCACTATAAGGCCCTCAGGATTCTCCCCAGGCTACCCTTCAATACAGCTCTGTCATAGTGCCTTTGCCTGGCTGGAATGTGTCTCTGAACTGTTGGTAATCCATGCAGGGGTGTGTGTGTGTGTGTGTGTGTGTGTGTGTGTGTGTGTGTGTAACTCTGAATTTTGTACAGCTGTAATTCAGGCTTATGTACAAAAGTAAGACTCACATGCATTTCTCCTTTTGCCTCTGGCCCCACCCACACCAACCTGTGGATCCTATAAGTTTGCTCACAGTAGAATGCGGCCCTCAGACTAAGTAACTTTCCCTACTCCTGCCCTACAAGAACCATCAAGGAGCCCTGGGCTTGTTGCATATTCCTCCTCCCCTACCTCAGTCCCATCTCATTTGCCAGTTTCCATCCTCCTTTCGAAGTTTGAGTCAAGCCGTAATTCAGTACTTCATCAGAACCAGAAAACAGGTTTTCACTTGACCTGAAAATCAGGATCAATTGCCTTGTCACAGAGATCCGCTCTCTGTTTTTTTGCCTCAGCAGGAATCTGGTATGTCAAGCCAATGGTTATTGATTTATTTACACCTCGGAATTTTAATAATCTACTTTCTCTGTTCAATCTTTGCTATGGTTTTTGTTGTTGTGCTTGTTTCTCATTTAACTGTTGATGTTGCGATTTGTTGAATGGGAAAGCAGAGCATAAATGCTGAAACACGCAAACCAGAATTGTAGGACCTGATCATGCTGCCAATTTGCAGAGACCTTGGCATGGCTCCTAAATCTCTTCCCTTCCCTTCTGCCAAGTGTTATATCATTTTAATAATATCAACTGCTCTGTGTGGGTTTTGTGTCTTCTATTACTATACTCTAAGGTCTTCAGATGAATTATGCTGTCGGAAGTCCAGTTCAACATTTCTCGTGTTATATTTTCAAATGCCAGTTCTATTTAATCTTCCTGAAGCAGATGCACACATTGTCCTCACAAATAAGCATGTACATTCTGTGCTATAAACTTCATTATCTAAACGGGCTTCCGTATAACTAACACATAGCATTAAGCAGAGTAGCTAATGTTGGTAGACCCAATTATACAGATCCCTTCTTTTAAACAAACAAGCATTAAAAGGAAAAAGATTGACAAGTGTATTTTGAACATACCATAAGTATTTGAAAACCTCCATTTCCTCCTTTATTTCGACTGTCTTTCAATTTTGCCATGCTGTTATCTGGAAATACTAATAGCCATAAATCCATAAATGGATGATGTCAAGGAGGATCAAGCCCTCTTGTGTTCAAAGCATTAAGCTGGAGCCATGTCCTACAGCAGATGGCCTTTTCTTTCCATTTCATGGACACCAGTTCTCACTGGGCAATTCATTATTTTCTACAACTGAAGCAGCTGTGGATTACTGTAATTATGGATTTAATATATCCTTGACACCTCAGTGTGAATACTAATTCAAACTTAGCACATCTCCTTGGAACTACCAGATTAATTTTCTCATGGCTATATGATTTCTGATTTGAAAAAGGACTTTGAGGGTGCAGTGATTTTTGGCTCCTACAAAATCAGTGTTTTTCAGAAATGGTCGCATTGACTTTGTGCTGTTGTTGTTGTTGTGTCTTTGGAGAATCTGGAGAGATCATTTCTGCCGCCTTTGGCTTCTAGGTCATAGGTTCTGGTTTTTGTTTTAAGTTCTGGAGACTGGTAGGAAAAGACGTCTCAACCAGCAGGTTTATGGTGATACTTTCATAGAAAAATGCAAGAGATCCACATGGAAATGACTTCTTTCTTGCTGAACCGTAGCAGTGTACCAAATATTCTAAAAATGTGTTGCACCAAGGGAGTGCTATTTCTGAGTCCCCCATAACTATTTTTAAACCTATTCCTTTCCTTTGAAGAGTAAATGTTTCTTGCACTTCCCAAGCGTGCTTATTATCTTCCACAGTCTGTGCTGCTTTTAATATTCTAGGTTTTGACTTCAGAATTATTACCAAGAGGCTGCTATTCTTTTGAATGCACATGAGGTTTGCCCCAGTGTGATTCCATTAACATCACTTGACTTATTCCTGTTGAGGGATCAGAAGGAGTCCCTAAACATCTCAAGACATATTCTGACTGCGAATCTTTATGTTCAGCTTTCTCAGAAAGCATTTCAAGTTGCATACATATTTCTGAAGTTGAGACACATTTCTTTTCAGATATTTCCTGGGTTTAAGTGTGTCATAAGTGGGAATTCATTGAATTGTGGAGTTGGAAGGGATCCCGAGGGTCATCTAGTCCAACCACCTGCAGTGCAGAAATCACAATTAGATCGTCCATGACAGATGACCATCCAACCTCGGTTTAAAACCCTCCAAGGTTTAAAACCCTCTACACAACCTCCTGAGGGAGTCTGTTCCATTGTCAGCTCTTATCACCAGAAAGTTCTTCCAGATTTTGAGTTGGAATCTCCTTTCTTGTAACTTGAAGCCATTGGTTTGAGTCTTAGCCTCAAGAGCAGGAGAAAATAAGCTTGCTCCATCCTCCATGTGACAGCCCTTGAGATACTTGAAAATGGCCATCATATCTCCTCGGCCTCCTCTTTTCCAGGCTAAGCATACCCAACCTCCTCATAAGGCTTCGTTTCCAGACCCTTGATCATCTTGGTTGCCTTCCTCTTCACGCATTCCAGCTTGTTGATATCCTTCTTAAATTGTGGTGCCCAGAACTGGACACAGTACTCCAGGTGTGGTCTGACCATTGCAGAATAGACTATTACTTCCCTTGATCAGGACATGAATCTTCTCTTGATGCTACATTAGGGGGGTTTTTTTGCTACCGCATCACAGTGTTGACTCATATTAAGCATGTGGTCTATTAACACCCCAAGATACTGTGCGTTACGTAACCAAGCAAACTCCAGTGATACATGGGAGAAGTCCAAGGGTGGTCAAATGTGAACATTCTAAAAATGGCCAGTCTTGTTTTTTTAAGGCCACGGTTGCCAGAGTTGTGCCCTCAGGAATACCTGCTTTGGGCCACATGCTCTGTCTGTGCAAAACGAGGCTTCTCCTTCACTGGCCCTGAACACACTTTCTTGCCCTAGCTGGGTCCCAGGTTGCAGCAAACCTTCCACCAAGGCTGTTACAGGCACAGACAACAGCAACATTCAGGGCCAATCCACGGTGCAATTCCAGGAGAGCAGTGGTTCCAACAAGGGCTCACTCAGGTAAGAGGCAAGTCATGAAGCAGGCTGATGTCCTATTGAGCAGGTGTCGGAATCAACTGCAAGAAACATCTTCCAAAAAAGACGGGAAAGGGGGTTGGGAATGAAGCAGATGGGAAGGAAAAGTGGCTTTCAGCACAGGAAAACCTGATTTATTTTTAGCAACAGGATTAACCATGTGTAATTAATTTACTTGGTAGCGGGACACAGTTGCTGGGCAGGCAGGGTGAGTTGTAAACCCCTTTAACAATAGCGGCCATAAATTTCTGGTGAAGGCTGTGGGGAAGGGAGCCTTCATACTGCCAGTTTCTGATGCAGGAAAATCTGTTTTATAAATGATAACCTACCTTCCAGCTAATTAGTTTCTTCAGCGGCATTATGTAAGACCATGCTTATCTTACCATAAAGGTTTTCTTTTGCGTTGTTTTTTTTAAAATGAAAACTCTGTGCATATTTTTCAAGGTCTTAGTAGACCTGCTTATTTCTATGTAGCCTTAATGCATTTTTTTGCGGGGGGGGGCAGGGTTGTGGAGGGAATAAGGCCATTTAGAAGTATGCCCATAAAATATTTCTTACAGGCATATCTATTTTTTCTGCTTTTCATATCTGAGGAAAGCCAGGATATTTCGATGGGGATACTTCTCAACCACACACAGAACATTTTTGTAGGTGACATTAATGATACACTCCCTCCTTTCTAATTACTTAGCATTAGTTTTCAGTTTTCAGGCTTCAGTGTTACTCACCAGCTGCTGTTGTTACCCAGTAAAAATGTGGAGCAATTAAGAATGAGTTTGTTTGTTTTTTGTGTTATGGATCCCTATATTGTGTGCAGTTAATGGTTGTTTAAGGCAAGCCAGATTCTATCAGAGCATATGTAATTTCAAACAAGTGTTTCCCAAAATTCCAATATCTGAAAAATGCCTATAATCTTGTTTTGGTGTTTTCTTAACAGCCATTTCATGGCAACAAAATCAGCAAAAAGGAGATGCGCTTCCATTTTCCATGATGAAAACCCCAAAAGGTTTTGCTGTAGAGAATAATTTTATACAGTATTTACATTTTGTTTCCTCCCCCTCCCCTTTCTGCTTCTGCTGTCGAGTCCCTAAAAAGCCACTCCCTTTCCTCCCAGCAAGGAACCCCATTGCTGCCACAGGGTTCCTTGGAGGGGGTGGGCTTTCTCCACCCCTAGCCACTTTTTGGGGGGAATGCAGCTGTTCATTCTCCCCCCACCCCTCCATTGAAAGAAACAGTGGTGTCTCCATTGATTGTATGGGGTGTGGAGGAAGAAGGTAGCACCCCCAAAAAACTGCTAGTGGGAAAGAGTTAAAAATGTAAAGACACCCGCTCCAGCCATGATACTGTTGCCTTAAGAGTCCTTGACAAGGGACCCCCTCCACTCGTTTTTGGTAATGCAGAGTCCCCCGTAAGCAAATCTCTTCAGTTGCATAAAAGGGAAAAGTAAAGAAAAACTTTGTGTTGTGTTGTGTTGTGTTGTGCTTGCTCTTAAATGATAAGGACACCTCTAGCCACTCTTGTGGTTGTGTTACGCTGGTCAGAAGCACTCTGAGCGTTCTATGCAACACACATCAGTTCAGCCGGAGCGTGGCTGTTTGTACCCTGCTGTTTCCAGGTCAGATTGTGCCTCAAAACAAAACTCTGGTCAGTTTCTGTCAGGTGCCTGTTGCGGTTGCTCGAGAGTAACCAGGCAGGACTCCAACCTTGTGTTTTACAGGCGTTATTTTGGTGCAAACTATTTACAGCCCCAAAGCTCATGTCTGGCTCAATTGCTAGCAAAATCTGGGAGTGGTCTTTTTTTTGGACCTCCCCCAACATAAAAGTTTCGTTACCCCCAACCTTCTCCTCCCCTCTTTGCGCCTCAGGCTACTGCGCAGGATGGGCGATGGCAAGGGCATGCTCAGGCTCGGTGTTAAGACTCTTCCTGGCATCCTCTGGTCCTTGCACCTCTTCTCCACTGGAGGTGGGGCTTTCCTCCTCCCCGGAAGAGGAACTGCTTCGCAAGATTTTCAGAGGCTCCCTGTAACACAACTGCCCTTCTATTTCTCGCCTCTGAGCCGATGGCAGTTCCCTGACAGTTTCTAAACAAGCTGACTTCAAATCATAGGTTATGAATCTGGCTTCTTTAACTAACCAGAGTTTGTGTTACCGTAAGCAATGCTAAGACAGGAGCCAGTGCGAAATGAAAAGTGAATGCAAGCGTTCGCCTCTTGGCCATGGAGGCAGGAGGAAGAGAAAGATGGTGGCTGGGGGAGCCCGTTTGGGTGTGTAGCTTGGCATTACATGGGCTATGCAGCCACTGGATCGTCTGGCGAAATCTCCACGGTTTTTTAATAATCTTTCAATGTGTTCTTAAAGGCCATAAAGCACTTTGCACATGCTGATGGCTATATAAATTATTACTAATATTTATTTATTTTTAATTTTTTAAAAAAATACTGCTCTTTAAATCCATGCTGCCCACATTGAAAGCTCCAAAAACACACATCATTAACAAGGGTGTGCAACTATCCCTCACCCCCATTAGTCTTCTTGAATAGATTTATGGGGGAAGTGTGATTCGCTTTCAGACTCGCCTTTGCTTTTCCCTGTGCAGAACATAGCAGTCTTCAGCAATGAATTAGTATGGATTTTTAAAACTCCTTTAGTTTGACTATAGATTTTTCATTAAGCAAAAAAGACATGATGTAGGAAAATAGACTGTAGCTGAAGGACACTTAATTACCTTTCAGACTGAGGCCGTTACACAGTGCACATACTGCAGGTTGTCCCTGTGAGGGGTTTTTTTAAACAGGTTCATTTGAAATGACTAAGAGGAAATATGTAATTTGGTGAGCATTGCTTCTTTTTTACCTTGTTCATCCCTGAGGAAGCAACTGACATCTGTTAGTTCAACTGGGTACTTTCACCATAGCCATTAATACTCTCTTTGACTAACGGAAGATTACATGGCATGAGCTTTTCAGCCTCTCACTAGAGCCAGCAAGGATTTATTATTTATCTTGGCTGATTGAAATATAGGGGATCCTGAACAGCAGAGGAAGATACTTTGCTTACCAAAACAATCTTAAATTGCGATTTCTTTCTAGTTTCCTTATGCCTGCATCAAGTTGGGATCATGTACATGCAACTGAAAATACTAACACATTTATTACGGCATGCGCTTGTGCGGGCTATCATCTGCTTTACCAGGTGCATAAAGTGTTATCCTGAGTTACAGGAGTGTGTTTTGGAAGAGGGGGATTGTAAACGGTGAGGTTAGAGGGAAATGAAATGAAGAAAGTGACAGACAGTGATATTTAATGAACTAACTGTGGTAATTGCCCAGAGTTCTTGATCACACAGAAAACGTGGCATTGGTAAACTAATTAACATATATTATGAGGCTAAAAATCTTCAAAAGATGTAGTATAAAGCTTAAATAAGACTCAAGGGAGCAGAATAAAACATCATAGACCAAAACAGATTTTGGAGGCCTGGGAAAATAACAAGGCTTTTGCCTGTCAGCAGAGTAAGTGCCAGGCAACACGGTCTGGGAAGTGGATTCTACAACTGAGGTGCTACCACTGAAAATGCCCTTTTATTGATAGTCATACCTCACCTGGCAGGGGCATTTGCCTCTAAAAGATCTCAGAGTCTGCATAGGTACATGTAAAAGGAAACTGTCTTCGTATATGTGGATCCCAAGCTATGAAGGGCCTTAAATATCAAAAACAGTTGTTTGAATTGGTCCCATAAATGGAGTGGGAACCAGGGAAGATTATATATCACTGGCATAATGTGTTCATACTGGCAGCCACATTCTGAACTAAACTGACGTTTCTGGCACTGCATACGATTCACTGTACTATTCCAGACAGGAGACTATGAAGCAGAGTGTCAGGGAACTGCCATCAGCTCAGAGGTGAGAGGTGGAAGGGCAGTTGGATTACAGGGAGCCTCCAAAGATTGTGAGAAGCAGCACTTCCTCCGCAGAGGAGGGAAGCCACGCCTCCAATGGGGAAGGGATGCAGGGCTCGGAGGATGCAAGGGAGAGCCACAGCACCGAGCATGAACAAAGCGGGGAGGAAGCAGGTCCCCCTTTGCCCATGCCCTCTCAGTCGGTAGGATGGGGGTCAAGAGACTACAGTGGTGCCTCGCAAGACGAAAAGAATCCGTTCTGTGATTCTCTTCGTCTAGCGGTTTTTTTCGTCTTGCGAAGCAAGCCCATTGAAGGATTAGCGCTATTAGTGCTATTAGCGGCTTTTAGCGGCTTATCTGCTGATCGGATCAGCTGATGAGCGGCTTAGCGGCTTAGAAAAAGGGGGGGAGGAAAAAAAACCAGCAGGAACTCGCAAGACATTGTCGTCTTGTGAAGCAAGCCCATAGGAGATTCGTTTTGCGAAGCACCTCCAAAACGGAAAACTCTTTTGTCTAGCGAGTTTTCCGTCTTGCGAGGCATTCATCTTGCGGGGCACCACTGTACTCTGCTGCGCAAAGTTTAAGGACTGACCACTCCCAAATTCTGCTAGTGACTGAGCAAGACATGGAATTGAGACGTTCTGCGCTGTGAATGTTTTTGCACCGATAATAAAGCCTTTGAAAAGACCAGTGGGGGTCTTGCCTGTTTGCTCTCGAGCAACCATGCCGGCACACATAATACAGAGATTGGATGGCCATCTGACATGGATGCTTTAGCTGAGATTCCTGCATCACATGGGGTTGGACTGGGTTACTCCCAGGATCCAACTCTGTGATTCTGTGAAGGCATGTATAACAGATGCAAGGTTGTCTTTGTCCAAGTGGAGTCATATCTAAGTCTCCCACCCACTTGGTGCCTCTGTTTGGTTTAGCATCCCTGCATTATGGACTTGATCCTTCCAGGAATTCCTTTCAAATTCCATAGACAGCAAATAAGAAATGTAAGAAATTAAAAAGCAATAGTATTTAATGCGATGGATGTGCTGTCTCCCTTCTTCAACCACTGCACTCGAATGAAGCTCACGAGCCACAGTTTGGGAACATCTGTTCTGGAACAAATTGAGATTACTAGAACTCTTCAGTTGTCAAATGGCAAGCAGTGAGACCTTCATAAGTGTGTCTATAAGGCTACAGAAGCAATAACCTTAATTGTCTGAATAACATTAGATCAACCCAAAGAATTAAGACGTAGGTGTTCAAAATACGAAGTGCATTTTGTCTAGCTGGTGGAGAGCTTTTGAGCTACAGGCACATTTCCTTGAACTGTCTTAAAGCAGGGTGTGAGTTTCATCAAGGCCGAACAGAATTGCTTCTTTTGATAATCAGTCTAAGCCACGATGCTTCCAATTTTTCCAGAACTTCATTAAAGCTCAGCTTGGATCGTTGTACAGTTGGAAACGGAATGAAAAAGGAGAAGTCCACATTCTTCACACTTCATTGTACACATTTATAAAAGTCTTAATGGCTTCCAGCTTCAGTTGAAAAATCAGTGTTTTACAGGCAGTAGTGGAGCAGAGAACGCCCAGTATTATATGTCTCGCATGCCTCAGATATTTCCCAAGACATAACCTATTTCAGATAACAGTTCCTCAGTTTTGCTCTTAATATAGTAACGTATTCCAGTAGATCATATCTCAGAGTATATAGAAAGATGTCTCTGAAAAATATGTACATCCTATACATATCTATTTATGTGGAAATCTGTATTGGTCAGTTTTGGGTTTTTCCATGGTGATATTTAATGGTAGTTTTTAATAAAAATCTAAGATTTGCCCTGTTGGGTCAAACTTCACCACCTGGCTGTCAGATTTCTGAATACTGGTTGGCTGGAAACCATAGTGGGGGAAGGGCTGTTGCACTCAGGTCTTGCTAGCGGGCTTCATAAACCTATGGTTGGGCAATGTGAGAAGAAGATGCTGGACTAGATGCGCCAGTGGCGTGATCCACCAGACTTCTACATTGTTAAACCAATGATCTATCTAGTCCCAGAATCATAGAACTGTAGAGTTGGAAGGTCCCCAACCTGTAGAGGGGTCATTCTTGTCCAATCCCCTGCAATGCAGGAATCTTTTGCCCAACGTGGGGCTTGAACCCACAATCCTGGGATTAAGAGTCTCATGCTCAGGGTCATTGGTTTGTTTTGCTATTGTTAATGTTTTTATTATGTACTTTGTGGTTTTATTTTGTATTTAATGCTGTTAATTTCTCTAAGATCTCCAGATGAAGGACAGTATACAGATTTAATAAACTACTGCTACTAATAATAATTTTTTAAAGCACACCTAAGCTAGTGGTTAGGGATGTGGGTGGCGCTGTGGGTTAAACCACAGAGCCTAGGAATTGCTGATCGGAAGGTCGGCGGTTCGAATCCCCGCGACGGGGTGAGCTCCTGTTGTTCGGTCCCTGCCAACCTAGCAGTTCGAAAGCTTGTCAAAGTGCAAGTAGATAAATAGGTACTGCTCCGGCGGGAAGGTAAACGGCGTTTCCATGTACTGCTCTGGTTCACCAGAAGTCGCTTAGTCATGCTGGCCATGTGACCTGGAAGCTGTACGCCGGCTCCCTCAGCCAGTAAAGTGAGATGAGTGCTGCAACCCCAGAGTCGGTCACAACTGGACCTAATGGTCAGGGGTCCCTTTACCTTTACCTTTAAGCTAGTGGTTAGTCCATTGAGAAGTCATGCCTTGTGCATGTCTTATCTGATGTCACATTGGGAGTGTTTGTTGGGAGAATATGCAACAAATTTACATGGGAGATGAGCAGGCTCCTCTCCACATGTATTCGTTGCCTGTGTTTGCATATAAGAATCAATCATATTTGATTTTGACCATGGTTTGCTCAACAAATCATGAGTAATCTCCCATGCAAGCAAACATGCCATGGTTTGCTTCTCCAAAGCTTGACTTGTTTTCCAGTTGCTCTTGCCTTTGAAACTTGGTGCATTTCTGGGGTAGAGTGGCCAAACAAACTATGTCTTCATCTCATAGTTTGTTTGAAAAAGCAAACCATGGTTAGCCTGCTGGGCTGGTTTCAGACATCCAAACAAACTAAACAAGCCATAGTTCCAAAGTGTTGTTGTTAAGAATTTGCAAACCAGACCACTGAATACCTGGAGGGAGCCCCCATGTATAAAATTGCTGTTCATGTATAATTTCACCTGCTACATTTCTCAACTGTAATACAGTGGTGCCTCGCAAGACGAAAAGAATCCGTTCTGTGATTCTCTTCGTCTAGCGGGTTTTTTCGTCTTGCGAAGCAAACCCATTGAAGGATTAGCGGATTAGCACTATTAGCGCTATTAGAGGCTTTTAGAGGCTTTTAGCGGCTTATCTGCTGATCGGATCAGCTGATAAGCGGCTTAGCGCTATTAGCGCTATTAGCGGCTTTTGGCGGCTTATCTGCTGATCGGATCAGCTGATAAGCGGCTTAGCGGCTTAGAAAAAGGGGGGAGGGGAAAAAACCCAGCAGGAACTCGCAAGACATTGTCGTCTTGCGAAGCAAGCCCATAGGAGATTCGTTTTGCGAAGCACCTCCAAAACGGAAAACTCTTTCGTCTAGCGAGTTTTCCGTCTTGCGAGGCATTCGTCTTTGCGGGGCACCACTGTAGTATGAATTGAAACGGGATGAGGAGAGAAGTGTTTGCTTTTAGTGAAAATACTCCTGTGGCCAAAGGCAAATTAGATACATAAAATGTTTCTCTTTAAAAACCAGAATTACTGCATTTGAAGTAGTGATTATATTGTATATTCCATGTCACTCCACATTTGAGTTCTGGGATGCACACATTTACTGTTGCAATAGCACCTAGTTTAAAAGTGCAGTTGTAGTAATAGGTGGTGTAAATCTTTGCTCGACAAATTACAGGCACGTAATCGGACATATAATCAGATTAAAAGAAAACATTTTTAAAAGAGTGGAAGGTTCATTCAAGGATAGACCACAGGTGCGACTAGAAACAATATTTGATGAATTATTTCTTATTTCTTACCTATGATTGGCAAGGAATGCCTCAACTTCTAAATATCCACAGTAAGGCCTCATTAATTTAATGGCCTGAGGGAATTCAAAATGTTTGGTTAATTATGATCTTGCCTAAGAGGGATAAATGTTTATATGTGGTTATATGCGCCGCTGCTGCACGATTTCTGTTCTTATTCTGAAGCAAAGTTCTTAACCCGAGGTAATATTTCTGGGTTAGCGGAGTCTGTAACCTGAAGCGTATGTAACCTGAGGTACCACTGTACAGGACATAGAACATGAGGAGACTGAGGGTGATGGCAGACATAATGTTGGAAAGAGGTCACAATACGTTCTTCACCTGACATATGAGCCTATCTTAAGAAAAGACCTGCTGGATCAAACCAGAGGCTCATCTAGTCCCATAGCCAGTTCTCACAGTAGCCAGCCAAATGCCTTAACTTCCTCCAGATGTAACAATTTGCATGGCAGATTAATAATAATAATAATAATAATAATAATAATAATAATAATAATAATAATAATTGTATTTATATCCTGCCCTCCCCAGCTGAAGCCGGGCTCAGAGCGGCTAACAGCAATAAAAGTAACAAAGCATTCTAAAATCAATATTCTAAAATCAATTCAAAATCAAATGGCAAGATTAGCCATCGGTCTTGCCCTCCAAACCCACCCCATGTTTCAAGCAGGGTTCCCTATGTTTTATGGGGCATACATCAACCATAAAATTTCATACACCACTCAGCCTAATTTTTAAAAAGCACAGCAGCACCATAGAAAAAGAAAAGCACCATCAACTACAGAACAGATGTGAATCTAATCAGAACGGCAGGTCACCACTGAAGCATCATTGGAACAAGATGTTCTTCACCAGCTTTCTGAAGGTTAGCAATGAGTTGTACAACTCTTCCATGAGAAAGAGTTCCATGGTGCTGCAATCAAGAAGTCTCTGTCCCATGTCCAGTGGCGTAGCGTGGGTTGTCAGCACCCGGGGCAAGGCAAGTAATTTCCGCCCCCTAACCCGTGGATTTTAGCAGGGGGCAGAGAGCTGCGAGTGCGAGCGCGCGCCCCCAGATGTTGCGCCCAGTGCAGCCGGCCCCCCTGCACCCCCCACACTATGCCACTGCCCATGTCCCCACCAGCCCTTACTTCCAACAGTGGTGAGACACATAGCAGATATTTCCTCAAAGATCTCAGTGGGAGGGAGGGATTATGTGGGAGCAAGTGAGGGGTTCTTTATGTACTCTGACCTCAAAACATGTAGGCCTTTAAAGCTGATTGAGCTCAGAAACAAGGTAGGCATCAATGTAGATCCAATAATGTTGGAGATGGGGAAACAATTACAGCAAACTTAAAGGAGTGTCTTGAGTCAAATCAATGCAAACAGAGTGAGCAGTCATGCAGTGCTGCTGAATGTGTCATTCCAGAGCATCACTGAACTTCATTACAAGTCTCAGTTGACCTGCCCTTCCTGAGTTTTCACGGAATGCTATGTCCCATATCCAATAAAATCATTGAGATACTTGATGAGGAATATTTTTCTTCCAGAAATTAAAATTGCCATTTTAGCTGTGGATAGCAAATCTGTCTTCTTCCACATTGCTTTTGAGATAACCTATTAAAATGTCAGCTGGAATTGATAGGCACTTGCCTGTTTCAGTATTATGTTCCAAATGGTCGTAACCATTTTGAACTTGGAAAATGCAAGTAAAAAGCCAGCGTGACTTTCCCCTCCCCTCTAACATGCAATGTGATTTAAATTATGCACCTGCTTCATCCAAATGGAGCTATGTACAATTGCTATTTGATTTTTGCAATTAATCTATTAAATTAACGGATTAATTGTTATGATTCATTTTTCCAGATAATCAGAAGGTCTGGATCTTCCTACTTTTTTTTTTAAGGAAAGCTGATATTTCAGTAGAGATTAGATTAGAGATTAGAGTTTGTAGGGCAGCAGTTGAAGAAGGAGCAAAAAGGGTTTTCTTGTGTGTGTGTGTTTCTTGTGGCTGATTAGCTGTTTTCCCTGTGTAAAGGTCAGAGGGGGCAGGGTTTCTGTTGAGGCAGGGGATTAGCTGTGGGAGGAGCTTATCAGAGTTTGTAGGGCAGCGGCGAGCGCCTAGCGGCGCGCGCAGTTGTATCAATCTTTTAGATTTAGGGGAGCTAGTCTGAAACGTTTGTTGGGGGAGGGGGAGACCTAGGTTTTTTTTTTTTGTGGGCGAAGTTATTTGTCCTGTCTTCAAGCTTTTTATGATGGAGGACCTCTGTAGCCACCCCCAACAACACGATCTCAAGATGGAAGGGGAGGGAACAGCTGCAGTCGCCTGCGATTCCTGCGCAATGTTTGCCATCTTGCCAAAGGTTGCAGGCAGCTTCACCTGCAGCAATTGCATGTTGATTGCCCTTTTAAAAGACAAAGTCCAGCAACTGGAGGAACGTGTAGCTACGCTCCAAAGAATTAGAGAGCTGGAGCTCTTCTTGGAAGCAACAGAGCACACCGTCCCCACCAAGGAGGAGACAGGGGACTCCCCTGAGAAGGAGGCTAGTTCATCAACACAGGAGCCAGATATATGGAGAAACGTGACTCAAAGAAGTAGGAGGCCCAGGGTTCACTCTGATTGTTTAGAAATACACAATCGCTTTGAGGTCCTCTCCCCTAGCATGGAAGACGAAGAGCAGACTCCATTTGAGGATCTCTCCCTCATTACAGTCGATCAGGTATATGAAGACGAGCAGCAAAGTCAGTCCTCAGGGAATGTGCAGGCGACCTTGGAACGGACAGCTCACGGAAGAACCCCGACCAAACCCAAGAGGAGGCGTGTAGTGGTGATAGGGGATTCCCTACTGAGGGGAACAGAAGCAGTGATCTGTGGGCCTGACAAGATGTCTCGGGAAGTGTGCTGTCTCCCCGGGGCTAAGATCCAAGATGTAACTGAACGACTGCAAGGAATCATAAAACCCACTGACAAATACCCCTTCCTCTTGGTTCATGTGGGAACCAATGACACTGCAAGCAATAGCCTCCAGAAGATCAAAAGAGACTACGAGGCTCTCGGCAGGAAATTGAAGCAACTAAATGCACAAATTGTCATCTCGTCTGTCCTCCCAGTTGAACGACGTGGCCCAGGGAGAGAGGGGAAAATAGTGGAAGTGAACAGCTGGCTTCGCAAATGGTGTAAACAGGAACGGTTTGGATTCTTAGATCACGGACTGCAGTTTCTTGAAGATGGACTTCTGGCAAGTGATGGGCTGCACCTCACAACGGTTGGGAGGAATGTTTTTGCCAAAAATCTCAGAAACCTCATCAGGAGGGCTTTAAACTGACTAATGTGGGGGAGGGAGACAGTGCTCCTGAAGGTAGGAGTCTATCAATTAATGAAGATGATCATCCAAATGTCATAGACCAAATGGAGCAAACAGCACGCGGACCTAGTGGTGGGAGGAAAAAATCCTTAAATAAGAGACACGGGGGAATGATTAATGGACTTCAATGTCTGTACACTAATGCGCAAAGCATGGGAAATAAACAAGATGAACTTGAGCTCTTGGTACAGCAAACTAAATATGACATAATAGGCATCACTGAAACCTGGTGGGATAAGTCCCACGATTGGAATGTAATAATGGGGGGATACAATCTATTTCAGAGAAACAGACCAGACAAGAAAGGAGGAGGAGTGGCGTTATATGTCAGGGATGTGTATACCTGTGAAGAGATCCAAGATTTAGAACCTCAAAGCCAATGTGAGAGCATTTGGGTCAAAATTAAGGGAGAGAAGAATAACAGAGACCTCATTGTGGGAGTTTACTATAGATCCCCAAGCCAAACGGAGGACATAGATGATGCCTTCCTGGAACAGATGGCCAAGCATGCAAAAGGAAGGGAGATAGTAGTAATGGGGGACTTCAATTACCCGGATATTTGTTGGATGTCAAACTCAGCCAAGAGCATAAGGTCAAACAGATTCCTCACTGGCCTTGCAGACAACTTCATTGTCCAGAAAGTGGGAGAAGCAACAAGAGGAACAGCCATTTTAGATCTGGTCCTAACCAATGTTGATGACCTGGTTAGTGGGGTAGAAGTGGAAGGATCATTAGGCGCGAGTGATCATGCTCTTCTGAAGTTTACTATACAGCGGAAAGGAGCAGCCAAGCATACTAGGACTCAATTTCTTGACTTTAAGAAAGCCGACTTCATAAAACTTAGGGAAGTGCTGGGTGAGATCCCATGGACAGTAATACTAAAAGGAAAGGGAGTTCATGATGGCTGGGAGTTTGTTAAGAGGGAGATAGTAAAAGCACAACGTCAGGCAATACCAATGAGACGGAAACATGGAAGGTGCCTAAAGAAGCCAGGGTGGCTATCTAAAGAACTTTTAACTGAATTAAGATTAAAAAAGGATGTGTACAAAAAATGGAAAAGGGGGGAAACCACCAAAGAGGAATTCAAACAAATAGCCAGCACGTGTAGACACAAAGTCAGAAAAGCTAAAGCACAGAATGAACTCAGGCTCGCTAGAGAGGTTAAAAGCAACAAAAAAGGCTTTTATGGGTATGTTCGTAGCAAAAGGAAGAACAAAGAAACAGTGGGGTCACTCAGAGGAGAAGATGGTGAAATGCAAACAGGGGACACAGAAAGGGCTGAACTCCTCAATGCCTTCTTTGCCTCAGTCTTCTCCGATAAAGAAAACAATGCCCGACCTGAAGAATTTGGAGCAAATGATTCAGCAAAGGAAACACAGCCCAGAATAACTAAGGAGACAGTACAAGAATATTTGGCTAGTTTAGATGTATTCAAGTCTCCAGGGCCAGATGAACTGCATCCAAGAGTATTAAAAGAACTGGCAGATGTGATCTCAGAACCACTGGCAGTCATCTTCGAGAAATCCTGGAGAACAGGCGAAGTCCCGGCAGACTGGAGGAGGGCAAATGTTGTCCCTATTTTCAAAAAGGGGAAAAGAGAGGACCCAAATAATTACCGCCCAGTCAGTCTGACATCAATAGCAGGGAAGATTCTGGAGCAGATCATTAAGCAAACAGTCTGTGAGCACCTAGAAAGGAATGCTGTGATCACCAATAGTCAGCATGGATTTCTGAAAAATAAGTCATGTCAGACTAACCTGATCTCATTTTTTGACAGAATTACAAGCCTGGTAGATGAAGGGAACTCAGTGGATATAACCTACCTTGATTTCAGTAAGGCATTTGACAAGGTGCCCCATGATATTCTTGTAAAGAAGCTGGTAAAATGCGGTCTTGACTCTGCTACCACTCAGTGGATTTGTAACTGGCTGACTGACCGAACCCAAAGGGTGCTCATCAATGGTTCCTCTTCATCCTGGAGAAGAGTGACTAGTGGGGTGCCACAGGGTTCTGTCTTGGGCCCGGTCTTATTTAACATCTTTATCAACGACTTGGATGATGGACTCAAGGGCATCCTGATCAAATTTGCAGATGACACCAAACTGGGAGGGGTGGCTAACACCCCAGAGGACAGGATCACACTTCAAAACGACCTTGACAGATTAGAGAACTGGGCAAAAACAAACAAAATGAATTTTAACAGGGAGAAATGTAAAGTATTGCACTTGGGCAAAAAAAATGAGAGGCACAAATACAAGATGGGTGACACCTGGCTTGAGAGCAGTACATGTGAAAAGGATCTAGGAGTCTTGGTTGACCACAAACTTGACATGAGCCAACAGTGTGACGCGGCAGCTAAAAAAGCCAATGCAATTCTGGGCTGCATCAATAGGAGTATAGCATCTAGATCAAGGGAAGTAATAGTGCCACTGTATTCTGCTCTGGTCAGACCACACCTGGAGTACTGTGTCCAGTTCTGGGCACCACAATTCAAGAAGGACACTGACAACTGGAACGTGTCCAGAGGAGGGCAACCAAAATGGTCAAAGGCCTGGAAACGATGCCTTATGAGGAACGGCTAAGGGAGCTGGGCATGTTTAGCCTGGAGAAGAGGAGGTTAAGGGGTGATATGATAGCCATGTTCAAATATATAAAAGGATGTCACATAGAGGAGGGAGAAAGGTTGTTTTCTGCTGCTCCAGAGAAGCGGACACGGAGCAATGGATCCAAACTACAAGAAAGAAGATTCCACCTAAACATTAGGAAGAACTTCCTGACAGTAAGAGCTGTTCGACAGTGGAATTTGCTGCCAAGGAGTGTGGTGGAGTCTCCTACTTTGGAGGTCTTTAAGCAGAGGCTTGACAACCATATGTCAGGAGTGCTCTGATGGTGTTTCCTGCTTGGCAGGGGGTTGGACTCGATGGCCCTTGTGGTCTCTTCCAACTCTATGATTCTATGATTCTATGATTCTATGATTCTATGATTCATAAATACCTGACTAATCCCTTACTGCCATTTTGGATAAAGAATATTTTCAAGTGCATACAGTTCTCCTCTGAATCTAAAGAAGATCTTTCTAACTAGAGAATAAACTCATGCCTTACCTGAAAGAAATTATACTCAGAAATTTTTATTATTATTATTGATTGGAGTGATAAAATGTAGCCATTTACAGTTAAATTGCATAAGGTGACTAGATAATAACTCTCCAAGGTATTTCGATATTGTCAATGGCTTTTTAAAAGTTTAACCTGTTACTTTGATTTCCACAGTTTAAAGCTCAGCATGTTTGCAGAACCATATTATGGCATTTCAATGAGTTCCAGACAATATTCATATCCCCTCTGTTTCTCATCAATTTCACAAATGTTTCTTTTTAAAAGTCCCAAGAAGAAAAAATAAAATAAAACGACCTATCTTTCTTTTAATAAGGCTCAATTGCCAGTTGCAAACACGCAAACACCATGTGTCAACCAAGTCCTTCTGCCAAAAAAAGGAAAAAAGCTTGTAAAAATTCCATGTTTCTTTTGGAGCATTTTTTGGTTACCATGGAATTTGAAGATATATGGACTATAAAAATGTTGTTATTAAACTATAAAATAACACACACACCCATTAAATAATAATAAAAATCCCCAAAAGATTTTTCATCCCAATGATGATGAACAACAAGCCTAGTAGAAGTCTTAATGCTCCACATTCAAATACTTTACCATCCCTCTCTGCTGGGTCAGTATATCCATTCTGCTGTTGTTTTTCACAAAACAAAAAAACCAGATGTCAGAAGTTAACTGGAAGCAAGATGAATTTAAAGGTAGACCTAAGAAAGTTGAAATGTGTGCTGCAAAAACTGTTTATATCATTGCTGCCAAATACATGTGTGCCTAAGCATCCTTCAAGGGCAGCAGGACCTTGTCTGTCCCCAAAGGATGATGGAATATGAAATCTCTGTAATATCTCGTCATGCAATGGGAAAGTTGGAGGAGGTGGAGAGAGTATATGAGAGCACCATAAATCTCCCTCGTAGGAAATACTTAGATGCATTTTAGAACAACTTTGAGATGTTTCTAATTTTTCCATTTTTCAAAAGCATTTCCTGTTGCAGCGGCTTCGTTTGTGTGTGTGTGTGTGTGCGCGCGCGCCACCATTTGCTTTAGAGAAAATGCTGATTTGCCCCCCCCCCAAATCCTTGAACTGTGTTGAACTGATACAAAGAGGACTGGAGATTTCCAGATGTGCAGAGGCCCTTTGCAACATTCTGAAGTCCAGCATTAAGACAAATTACATTGATTCACTGAAAAGAAATATTGCACACACTGGGTTGAACGCAGAGGCTCTTCCTTCAACAGTTGAGTTGGAACCTCATCTGGATCCAACTTGTATTTCTGTTGCACGTACTAAAGTAATCCCAAGTGCTTTGCAAATATTTACTACTTTCGCATCACCCTGAGTCAAGTCAGTGTAAACTTAAGTTGTCTGAAGGTGTCTATTGTCTAAAGTTGTCCTGCATCCCTGTTTGACGGTAGCAGAATAGACCAGCTGCTTCTAGTTAGCAAGGACAGCAGCTTCATACATTCCTATGCTGCTCTTTCACAATTCCACAGTGGCCCCAGGGCTAATTGCCTATGCTGTGATAACTGAAAATCAGGAAAAGTGCAACGTATTTTCTAACCCACATGGTTGCAAATGTGTTTAGATCAGAATGCTATACGATGTGAGCCATTCAAAAATGCACATGCACATCTCAGGCACTTGCTGAGCTTGACACCAGTGTGCCGATGAACTAAAACAATTACTGTATGGCGTGTCTTCTTTTCGCTTCCTAGTGCTGGAAGCAAATGACTATTTAAAACCTAGCATTAAATATCTTGTGCTCATGTTGCAAGTTAATTTGCATTTGATGGAATAATTTCATTCGTTCTGCACTGCCTGGCTTCTAGACAAATTGAATATAACTTCAGTGATACGTGAGGGCTTCCTAACACAATTAGCTGTAGAGTTAGGGAGACTAAATATAAACCTGCAGAAACAAACGAGACTTGGATTGCAGGGGACAATTTATAGCCAAATCTCACAAGCAGAATCTAGCATTTCCTGTGCCGGAGCCCATTTTCCTTGGAAACTGGAAAGGAAGCACAAAAGTTTCACTGGGTCCTTTCCCATTGCATGTCGTCTTTGATTGTACTTTGGTTGCAGCCAAGAGAAGGAGATCGGAGGGATTTTTTCCCTCCTTCTCTGTTTGTAGTTTAGTGTCATAGACAGGAAAGCCGGAATCAGTGGTGGACAAAGTTTCATCTTGCATCTCTTCACCCAAAAGAGAGTAAAATGGAAGACCCTACATTGTTTTGTGACTTGTCACTCTGCCCTATTTTTAATCACAGCACAAAGACTCAGCGAGGCTTCCTCCTAAAAGTGGAAAGGGCGGCGTCTCTAGACATAACCTCAACATATTTTATCAGCAGGCTCTGCCTTTGCCGCCTTAAGACTTAGAGCAGACTCAGATGCTTGAACTCCCAGAGGGAACAAAAAGCATATCAAGTCCTGCTTGTTTCTGACATCCAAAATGGGGGTCATGGAGTGATGCATGAACTTTTTCTGCTTCAGGAACACAAACCGCTTTCTTGATAGGGACAGGGAAGATACAAAGAATTGTTAGGGTTTTTAACAGTGCCTTTTTGTGTGTTTATTGTGAACGCCTGGGAAGTATAGAATTGGAGGGCGGTATAGAAAAAGCTTTAGATATATTCAGTAGATGAAAACAGGACTCGCGCCCCCCCCCCCATTTCTTCCTCTGCACTCAGATTGCTAAGGCTGGGAAGTTTATGAAAAGGGCACAGAGAATGGGGATAGAGAAAAGTTTTTATCCCTCTTTCGCAACTCTCAAACTCATGGACAATGCAGTTAAGTTTTGAAAGTTTCAGGACAGGCAAAAGAAAGTACTTAAGCTATGGAACTTGCTCCCAGCCACCAACTTGGAAGCCTTTGGGATTAGACAAGTTCATGAAGGAGAAGACTATCAGTGACTGCTAGCCATGTTGGTTATGTTCTGCCTGCACTGTGGCTGACGACTTGCATATAACTGGGGCAGCAGCACATGTTTTCCAAGGTTGCATCTCCCCAAGTGTGCTCAAGTAGAGCCATTTCAGCTTCCACCAAACATGTGGACTGTGCTTGGTCACAAGAGGTCAAAGGACATTCTGGGTTGATCTGGGAATGAGTTTGCATTGTCGGTATTTACACACACATCTGGGCAAAATTTCACTGGATGTAGTTCTTCAGTTCAGTAGCAAAAGTGATCTCAGGAATACATTCCAGGTGGCAACGTTTATAAGTTTTGTCCAGTATTAAAGAAGTGCACCACTTGTTAACATTTACTTCAACCTTGAGGCATCGTGGCATTATCAGAGCTGGCTCTATCATTAGGCAAAGTGAGGTGGCAGCTTCAGGCAGCAGCTTTTGAGTACCATAAAAGGGTAAAGGTTAAAAGGGTAGCAAATTATTGGTTAACTTTTCATCTTATATTGGTTACAATGGGACAAAATTCAAGAGTTGTTTTCTTGTCTTAGAATGCTCTTTATAAAATAATTTATAAGTCATTAATCTCCAGAAGGTGTGGGACTCCAAATCCATTCAGCCTCAGCCAGCAAAGGCAATGGCCAAGAATGATGGGAATTGTAGTTTAGCAGCATCTTTAGGGCACCATGTTGACTATCCAGGGCCTCTTAGCTCATTATTGGTGGGTTATTGTTGTTGTTTACCTTTGCTAACCATTTTTTACCTTTTACTATTCGGGTTAGAAGCTTACTACTATCAGTTTATGCATTGCCATATATTTGGCTTAATGTTGCCAAGATGTTGTGTATTCTTTAAAATGCAAATTCAACATTGTGTACTTTGCTCTCCTGCTGAACAACTCTGCATATTTTGGATATCTTCCAGGCCATTGGCTCAAATAATGATGCGTTATATTGTTTATTGGCAATCTGTGCTATTTAACAACAGTTCATTGGTGGTTGAGTGCCAAATTTAGCTATAGCTAAATGTTCTGAATAATTTAATCAAACAATGACTAATTGAGGGAACTGTACTTAAATTACCAAAAGCAAGCATTGCTCTTCAGCCATCCTGCTGAGGCGTTAAATGATCCTTCAGCTAGAAAAACTTTGAGTCAGCCCAGTATATTGGTGATTTGCCAAGCATCTTTAACAAGTTGGGCATATGGTGGCTGTTCAGCAGCAAGAATCTAGCAATGTAAACAACGAACATATGATTGTTTACACCACAGCCATTGTTTACATCCTAGCCATTGGGCTTCCATTTGCACCTTCCATTCATTCACTGTAATTCAGGCTTTCCTTGATGAACAATTCACATTTTACGTGACAGTTGCATTTTTATTTTTTTTGAAGAGTGAAAAAGAGGGCACATTTTCCAACTTCTATATTTAACTATGGATCGCTATGACTATTCTCATTTTACATAACCTTGAAAAAGAGGACATGTCCTGGAAAAAGAGGACATATAGCAACCATATCAGTGGAGAGGAGATGCATTTCTTGAAGCATGGACATGTTAGAAAAGCCACAACTGGCCACAACTCCCTGCTCTTTGTCCACAGTTTGCTTGGAGCCATGCATCTCTGTTAAGCACGTTTGCACATATAAGTGGCAAATAATAGCTGCCACATAAAGTGCCCAGTGTCTCATATAATATTGAGATGGCAATAAGCGGATTTGTCAAAAAAAAAATTTCCTCAGTATATTAATTCCTTTGTAACGTCAGAGAATGTATTCTCCATTCTTGAATACCAGCTGAAATGATAGTAGGAACCAAAGTGTTCTATGAGTTGGTACCTGGGGAGGGGGGTACCTAAGGCAATAGCCATATTTATATACGTTTTAAGAATCTCACAGTGTTAAGTAAGGTTAGTTCATTCCTCACTTAGTCCCTTGTGATATCACTTTACAAAGATTGCAACAGTAAATATTACTCCAGTGATATATTGGGGAATTCATATCTAGTTTCTTGTAGTCATCTAGAAGATAATATTTCTTTTTAAAATATGATGTGGAGCCCACAGACGTGGTTACCATGAAACCAGAAGTAAATAGGGTAGAGATCTGTGATAACCAGATCCAATGAAATCCAGAAATTAAAATTGTATTTTAATATTTTGTTGGATGCCGCCCAGAGTGGCTGGGGAAACCCAGCCAGATGGGTGGGGTATAAATACTAAGTGGTGGTTGTTGTTGTCGTTATGTCTCAGGGGAGGCAAATGCTCACAACACCTTATTACTGCAACGTGATTTTTCAAGGGGAGGGGAAGCTAATTCAGAAATCAAGAACCATACGAAGAACAGGGCCAGACCTCCCATTAGGCATGGGGGACAACCGCCTGAGTGGCTGACTTTGGGAGTCATAAAGGGCAGCAAATATTTTCCTCTTTAATTTTTATTTGTGTGTGTGTGTTTATACTGCCAGGGAGTGGGAGAGGCACTTGTGGAATATTCTGCCTCAGGCGCCAAAATAACTTGACTAGCCTTGGGTAAGAACATAATAGTCCACCCTGTTCTAATCAGATGTCTTGCAATAAGTCTGCAGGCGGGACCTGAGTACGATAGCACTCTTTGCGTTTGTTGTTCCCAGCAGCTGGTATTCAGAGACATACCCCTTCTGATATTGGAAGCAATATATAGCCATTATGGCTAGTTGCCATTGATATCCTATCCTCCATGAATTTGTCTAAATCCATTTTAAAGCCCTCCCATTCTAGCCATCTAGAATGGATGTACATCTTCATTCTGTGGTCATGGATTTTGGAATTTAACTGTGTGCCATGCGAAGAAGTACATCCTTTTATTTATTTATTTATTATTTCACAATTCTGATGTTACTGCATTTTTTGAAAACGTTAATATTTTTGCATGTGTTTAAATACGCCTGTACAAGGAGAAATGTGACAAAACAGATAAATCAAGTAACTAAGCTTTACCCAAACAAAACTAACTGGGTTTTCTCTTTCTTTCTTTGTTTCTATAGTCAGCAGCAGAATATGTGAAATCCCGCTTACCTGAAGTCTTAAAACAGCACCTTCAAGACTATGAAAAGGACAAAGAGAATAGTGTTTTGTCTTACCAGACCATCCTGGAACAACAAATTCTGTCCATTGACCGAGAAATGCTGGAAAAGTTGACTGTCTCTTATGATGAAGCAGGTATGTTGACAATTCAGGTGGAATGTCCACCTGTGGTCTTTCGCGTGGTGGAGGATCTTTGAAACTGCAGCCATCCTAGTGACATGATTTGTTACAGCACATTCGCTTCTGCAGAACTCTCACTTCTTACACACATACTATGGACAGCAGTATATTTCATTTTTTTTGTTTGGCATCCTCCAGACTACGATCTGAAAAGAAAATTGCTTGCTCTGTTCATCTGGTAGACAGAATGATGAAATAAAGAAATTTTCCACTACAAAGAATTTTTAAAGATGAATAACTATCCACATCACATCACACAGTAAGGGTTAAAACATCCCTGTCCCTGATTGCACAAATCTCTAGATTTTATACCACAATTTGTCTCTTGTTTTGCTTGACTTATATGGCTGAACCCTGTTGTTTTTCTTACCATCAATCCTACTGCATCTGTTCCTTTAATCACCACTTTTTTAAAAACCCATCTGGTTTATATACACAACACAATAAAGGACAGTAATTCAGTTTTATATAATCTGTAGAGCAAAGCAGAAATCAGTGACTTGGCAAACACTTCAGATGCATGTATATTTCATATCTTTTTGTGATTGTAAAGTGAGAAAGATATATGTTTTTTATATTGCGTGCTCGTCAGATGATCCACCCATCTCTTTTCAACTTTAGGCATAGGGAGGAAAAGTAGATGGCAGAAAATTATAAATGCATCTAAAAAGGGAGGGAAAACACAACTTTTTATCCCCATTGGAAAATATGTTTGAACAATAGGAAAGAAGTGTGAAGCATCTCCCCCATTTGTTTTTCCTTTTTAAATTGGGGTTTTTAATGCTGAAATGAGGCAATCATGTCAGATTTAAGAGCTGCATAAGCAAGTCTGGAATAAAAGTCTTTTGTGAAAAGCGATTTTTTAAATATATGTACCCTCCGAATGGCACACACTGCAAATATGAGTCCTGTATTTATGCCCATAATGAGGAAGATAGGCTGCTTTAGTATTCTAATCAAGTCTCTTGTTTGGTACAAGAGGAGTAATGGTGCTACCTGTTCTGAAGCGAAGCCTGATTATGACTGCTCTGTGAAATATGTGTGGTTTTCCTTTTTTTGAAGAAAAAAAAGGAAAAGAAAAGCCCACAAAATAATAATACTCGAAGCAGATGTTCGCAATTCCAAATCCTTCAGCCTTTCAGCTGCATGACAATTCTAAGCATAACGTTTCCTCCTGCAACGATAGACTTCAGTGCTTTGTCAAACTTCTTTCATTTTAATGAGAAGGTCAAACTGCTTCTCAGCTCTACATGGCGTGCAATAGGTGGAGTGCTGGCGGAGGCTGGGTTTGCAAAATGGAAGAAGAGAGGCAGTAGTTTTAAAGTGAGGAAATTATAAGCACTTCAGGTGAAAGTATAACTGTCTTCATATACATCAGCAGGATGGCATCAGAACATATCCTCTGGCTGCCTCTCAAGTGCTTAACATCTATAATAGGAAGCAGCTGGAGTTCTCCTAAGTGCCAGTCGGAAATCTAACGTGGAATTAAATCTTTGAGGCATCTGGCATCCTGAAACTTCTGCCGTAGACACAGCCGATCGCAGGGCCTGCCTCACGATTGAGCTGAAGTTGTGCAACAGCAGAAGGGTTAGGCATTGTACTAGTTCACTTAGTTCTTGAGTTCAGCCTGCAAGCTTCTTTGGCATAGCCTTGGGTCATATGTCGGCATTCCATTTTAAACCATAGTTAAACTAAACTATGGTTTAAAGGTGACACGGTGTGGCTTCCTGGTTCATGCCACTGAAGTCGCAGGGACCTCCCTCCTCCCTTGATCCTGCTGCACCATCACAAGCCCAGGTTCAGATGTAGTGATAAGCGGGAACCGCAGCTTAACGTCTGGCAGCACAGCAGGAAGAAAACACCTCTGATTTCAGCATTATGCAGAAGCATGTCGCAATTTCACCGTTAAACCATAAATTACCTTAACTATGGTTTAAAGAGGCTGGCTCAGTGATGCAACCCAGGTTCCTGTGGGGAGCTGCAGCCCAGTTCTCACGGGCCAGTTGCTGTGTCTATGATGCATGTGTTGTCACATTCATGCACACTTAAGACTTCTTAGGCTCACAACAGAAAAGTAATGTGTGAGCGATAGTGAAGACTTGAAAATGCCAGTTTAATTCTAAATCAAAGGAAGGTTTAGCCCTCCTGGTTGCAAAGTTTTGAAAACGTTTCACACTTCCTTCAGCTTCTTGTCTGTGTTACTACAAGGAACATAGGAAGTGGCCTTATTCTCAGTCAGACCACCAGCCCAGCTAATGCAGTATTGTCTACACTGACTGGCAGAAACTCTCCAGGGTTTCAGACTGGGGATGTTCCCAGCCATGCCAGGATATACTGGGTATTGAACCCGAGAGCTTCTGCAAGTAAAGCCAAATACTCTACCACTGAGCTGTGGCCTTTCTGCTTAAAAAAGGTAAAGGTAAAGGACCCCTGACAGTTAAGTCCAGTCGTGTGTTGCATTTGCAAAGTAAAGGAAGGATTGAACTCTGATTAATAAGAATACACACAGAGGCTTGAACCAGCAAGACTCTGGGAAGGGTACATATAATCGTGTCTCTCTGTGCTTGTCCATGTCTGCAGCCCCCTGGCCCAGGCCGTTTTTATTCACAAAAAAGCTTTTTACAGAGTGTTCGTAAGAACCAATCAGATTTCTTCTGAGCATTCAAACAAACCTCAAGTGGGGACAAAGTTCAACTATAAACACTAGTTATCCATGCATACTTTTGGGGTAAATGAATGAATACTACAAAGGAGCGAATACAGCAACCCCGGAGGTCATAAAAAATCAGTACACATGATAAGAAGGATGGCCAGGAGGACAGTGACCATTATCACCTTAATGTGAAATCTGTTTCCTGGCTCCAAGATTAACATCTAAGATTATATATAAGAAACTACATCAAAGAACCTGCCCACTATCTTTATGGCACAGGATGCCTGCCTGGCAAAGCAACTGCTGCGTACGTGACATGTGGGGAAGAGAGGAATGGAACGGGGATGCAGGGGTGTAGATTGATCAAGAATCATATAAAAATAGTTTAAACCCAGTCAACGCAATGCTTTCATTGCTGACAGATGGCTTAGTCTATATTTGCTATAATTCCTCATAGCAATCCCACCTGATCACTACAGTCGTGAACGACTCTGGGGTTGCAGCGCTCATCTCGCTTTACTGGCCGAGGGAGCCGACATTTGTCCACAGACAGTTTTTCCGGGTCATGTGGCCTTTCTGCTTAAATAAGTTTAATTAAGGAAAGGTTGCATGGGTTTTTGACAGTATAGGGCCAACCTCATCATGAGGCAATCTAAATTGGCATACCTCATATTGCCAATTTTTACTGAGGAAACATTGGTATGTTGTCTGGTATGTTCAAGGTGCTTTGGGATTTAGTTATCCCCCTCTATCATATGGCAAACTGCTTTTGAACCTGAGGTGATTTTCAGATATTATGTAGCATATGAATCTGCTACTCAAAATTCCCACTAGGTATGCCCAACTTGCACCTAAAGCAAGCCATTTAAAACCAAGGCCTTAAGTTTTAAGACTCTATTTTTACTTGCCTCATGCCTCAAAATACTTACGACTTCATGTGCGTTAAACACCATAAAGGGTTGCTTATCTGCAGGAATTAACTACCCACCCCCCACTAGATATCCATTTACTTAGCTTAGATTTCAAACTATGGCCAAACTATGACTGCTAAATTGTTTTAATAGCCCAACTGACCACCTTTGTGTATGTGGATCAGGCTAGATTGAAGATTGATCAGGCTTTCTCACCATTTATACTATTTCACCTACAGGTATTCATTTTTGTAATTTTCTAGAAGGTCAAAATTAGATGGTTGATAGCCAGTGTCAACAAGTTGTTTTTATCTACAGGGTATATTTATATACTCAAGTAGCAAGAAAGGTATGACTAACTTTTTTGACCCAAAGGTCCAGATGCTTCAGAGAATAATGAGGAGGGGTTGTTTCCACAGGGCAGTCCCAGTACATTTTGCCACCTGAGGCGAAATGGCAAATGGTTTCCTCCTCCCTCACAAGTCAGTGTGCAAAATGTGCAATGCTGGCCAAGTTTTTTTGGCACCTGAAACAGAGAATCTCCAGAAATGTCTCTCTCTGGGAATAAAAGAACAATAAAAAACAACAATTTAAGTAACCTAACCATTTTCTGCCCTCTCATGACACCCCCCCCCCATGACATTCATGATCTTGCTCACTCTGCCTCATAGGGCTGACCCCTCCTTTCCCTGCCCATAGCACATAGTCAAGTTCCAAATTTTTAATATCAGGTTCCGCCCATTTTATGGAACCTTCAGGCAGAATACAAAACATCCAATTAATATATCCAATCATAATCCAATTAAAATAAAAAACTGAAATAAAAAAGACCAAATTAAATAATTTAATTTAAATTTAGAACTTGCACAATAAGGAGTTTCAAGTCAGGTACAGTGGTACCTCGGGTTACATACGCTTCAGGTTGCATACACTTCAGGTTACAGGCTCTGCTAACCCAGAAATATTACCTCGGGTTAAGAACTTTGCTTCAGGATGAGAACAGAAATCGTGCAGCGGCGGCACGGCGGTAGCAGGAAGCCCCATTAGCTAAAGTGGTTCTTCAGGTTAAGTACAGTTTCAGGTTAAGAACAGACCTCCAGAACGAATTAAGTTCTTAACCCGAGGTACCACTGTACTCTGTTTCTCCATCTTTGATGCAATTGTATATGTTAATCTGTCCTTCCAACTGTACCATGTCATCAGCGGACTCTGCATTCTTAATATCCTCTCTGTGTGTAAATCTTTCTCATTAGTAAGTCAGCACATCAAAGCCACCAAACAAGATGAGCTCAGCTTCTTCATGTGAGTTGACAAGATTTCCAGTGAAGTTTTAACTAAGGAAGCATTCCAAAAAGAAGCCCTGCGAAATGTAATAGGTGGACTCTGTAATCATAACATTATTTTTCTGTCCTGTATGTATGTGTCAATGCACGTGGGATATTTTGGTTTAGTGGTGTCAGAAGAGAGGGTAACAATCAAGAAGGAGATTGAGGTGCAATCCAAATACTCACTGCCACCCCGCTGGTGGGTCTCTTCAGCTTCCTCTGTCCTGTTAGCCATGGCTGACACAGTGGAAGCTGGAAGAGAGAAACAATCGAACCCAGTGAGGTTAGCTTGGGATCCAGTCGATCTTGGACTGGCTCAACCTTGCCCGCTCCCCACCCTTGGAATACTCCATTTGAGGACTTTCTGCTGGCTTCCTCCAGTGTTTGGCAGGTGGAAGCTGCATCGTACTGCCCCACTCTGCCGGCAGAGGCTGGCAAAATGTCAGCTCAGCCAAGAGAGCTGGGGGGAAGGATACCCAAACTGGCATAACATGTACACTAAGAATGCTTCTCTTCCAGTTGGAAAATGGAAGGCATCTTGGCTGGCTGGTTGCAAAGAGCTGTTTAGGACAAGAGACACCCCCCCCAAAAAAAAAAAGTGTTTAAACAAGTGTTGAAATAGAAACTGTCTGGTCTTGATAAAAGATGGCACAATCCCCAGGGACAAAGCAATGGGGAAAAATCATTTTCAACAAGATGTCGGGGAAATCCTTCTTCACCCAAGGGAAAAAAACAAATAAACTAGGTTGTAAGTCATCTTTCCATTTCCAGTCACATCGGACAACAGGGCCCCCGAAAGGCGAGTGGGCCATTGGGGGGGGGGGAGAGACCATGCATACAGGCCAGCCAAATGGATCAAATTGTGGACTGCATAATGATGCAAAATATATTAACAGCATAACAACATAGCTTCATGCTTTTATTTAGGGCTGATACCCAAGCAAACAATTCTTAGTCAAGTAAAGAAAATGGGTGTTGGTTCATTCATTAATCAATTATATCTGCAGCCATTTATATTTGACAAACGAGTTTTGAAGAAAAAAAGGAAGTGTTTCCTAATATGATTGTTGGTACCTTTATTAGATCAACCAAAGCCTTCATTAAAATAATAAATGCAGACCCTGTCTTTTTTATAATTGTTTTATGCAATCATAACATATTTTGTAAGCCACATGATCTCACTTGATTCATTTAACCAGCTCTCTGACTAAGTCACTTCCAACATTTTATATCTCTGGTATCTCTTGTATCACTGTGAAACATAAGATGCATTTATAACATAACCTAATGCACTAAAATTATTCTCTGTGTGTTTTTCAGTTGAGGTGATTCCTCTATTTTAGGAATCTTTTGGGTTTGTGGGGGAATTACTTGTACTCATCCTTTTGTTTTGCCCTTTTATGTGTGGTCACCCCAGAGAGAGAAAGAGAAATGTGTAATTATGCTACAAAGTTCATAAACCGATGAAAAGTTTGTTATCGTTTCTGGCTATCAGACTCTAGGTCCAGCAAGGCTTCAGATTGCTATTCTAGATCATCAGTGATATTTATTTATTTTTTGTGGAGAATGGGAAAGCAAGTTGGATGTTCTGGTTTTTATACTCCAAAAATTGATTCCTCCTTTCCCCCATATCTCCAGCTACTAAACCAGTTTCAAGCCCAAATTTAGAATGACAGAATTTTACTGGCTGTAGCCTTAGAGATTGATGGCAACGTGACTGGAGCCATTCCCTTGGGTATTTATGAAGCCACTACAAGACTGTGGCTAAAATAACATGAGAAGAAAACAAGCAAGATTAAATGTCAGCCTTGTAGGTCAATAAATTCATCTTCCCCCTCCCTCCCTTCCTCTCTCTCTCTCTCTCCCTCCCTCACCCTTTCAAGAAGGGACATTGGGAATGGGGTCACTGAGGGAAAATGAGCTTTTTCTATCAGCAAGGGATGAGGCAGTACATCTGGCTTTCTTTTGTTGAAACAGCTGCGTTGAGACCAGCTCATTGAGATGTCACTTGGGCAAACCAACCATAATAAATATCCCAAACTGGAAGAAACCTGAAACAGGGTGGCAGTGGTATGAAAAACACGATAATAAATCACATATAAATTTTCATTTGGCCACCTTTCCAAAAGTTGTGCGGATCGGTAGAGCAACTACACAAGCCCTTCGTCTGGCCTGTCATTGGTCCCCACAGACCTTTTGTGTGTTTGGTGCGCAAGGCATCTGCACTCAGCCTGTGCCATGATTTGGATAGGTCTGCTTTGCATCGGTGTTTGTGTATTTGCAGCCAAAGCCACACTCTGATTGGCTTGTGCATCACTTAGCAATGGGGTTCTTAGGTTCATTGTAATGAAATGCGTACATCAATAATCAACTTTCAATAATTCTTTAATGAGCATACTTTAAATTAATTGTTGAGGTTTATGAACATATTTGGGGTATGTAATTTTCATGTTATTCGTCTCACAAAAAACCATTAGATAGTAACTGAGCTGAACACTATCCGTGTGGCTTTGTAAGTGGGAATTGAAATCAGATTTCCCTCTTCAAAGTCCTGATCTTTTTCTGCTGGACTATTGCAGCTGCTGAAAGATGCCCTCTGCTGCTATTTATCCCTGCTAAATTTACCTCCTGGTCAGCTACCTCACCACCAGTTCCTATTCCTCTCTAGATGGAAACTACAAGTAAATATTTGCATGCATCAAAACAAAGTCTGCTTTGTAGCCGCATATACATATATCCTTGTGATGACTTAATCAATGTAGACCTGAGTTGAAATTTCTCAGAAGAATTCCCCCCCCCCCGGAGAAAATGGATGTGATTTTTCATTTTTCTTAGTCACCTTAGGGAAGTATTCCTCTGAATATTCCTCATCATTTTGTTTGTTTGTTTGGTTTTGTGCTGGCCCCCATTTTCTTCCCACAGAAAGATGCTAGGTTTGTGGAGGCTGCAAGTGGCAGGCGTGGTTTCGAACACAATTGCTGCTGCCACAAGGAAATACAGTAAGGTGACTTTGAATATCATCCACCATCTTTTTGGAGCAACCACCATTTCCCACTACTGATGTCCCAGAACAATGCCACATCCAGATATAGATCCAGGCTGTCAGCAAAGGTGCTAACATAAAATAAAACAAAACCTTAGAGGGGGTGGTGGTGGGGTCTTTGTTACGATTACCACTAATGATGAGCGCCAGCCACTGAGAAACTGTTGGAGAATTTGTCCCTCACCTGGAGAAATTTAGTGAAATGCTCCTCCTAGTTTCTCTGCCTACAAACAGGGTAGAGAATTTCAAGAGGCCACTTGCACACAAATCTCAATCAGTCTGCTTAATAATGAACATCATCTGATCCTGCAGCCTCACTCGTTTTAGTGTAACATTTTGAATCAGATGCAATATTGGTTTTGGATTCTGCTCAAGGAAACATCTCTAGAAAAGGTCTTAGGCATGCCCAGTGGAGTTTTCCGTTTTTCTCATGCAATTTCAAAATCTGCCTTGGGAAGTACCCTCATTCAGTTTCATAAGTGTGGAACTGCTTGCTATAGAAGGAGCCCCTTGGACACAGAACTAGTTGCACAAATCTTTTTGATTTTAGCCATAGCACTGAACCATTAAACAATTAACAATGTACCAAGGAGATCACTTTTTAAAAATTGTATCCAAGCATCAAATCATTGGTTTGCAATTGGCTTTCGCAATTAACACTGTTGGGGGTGGTCTCTTACTAAGAAATATAACGGTGCAATAAAGTGTTATCCAGTATATTATTACCAACATTTAGAATCCAAAAAAAGCTCTATTCCTCTTACAGACCGTTTGCAACTTTCTCAAAAATCCTGAATCAGGAATATATATTTCTATTGAATAACGGAGGAAAATGTATGAATTCTGTTTAGGTGTTCTGAGCATTCATGCGCATAAAGGAATTATTCTATGATGTATGTTTGCAGGACCAAAAAAGATGATGATTTAACAGTTGCAGATGAGCCCCAAAATGAAAGTATTCATGTAGAAATTAGAAGCAAAAATATTATCAAGTATGACTGTTTTAATCGGGTCATATCTGATGACAGCTTTAATTTGTGATTTTCAAGCTAACAAATGAATGCACCTAACACTTATTGCATTGTGAAATGTTGTTCCTTTGCGTTAAAGTACATCACAAGACAACCAGCTGTGTTGCATTATGTTCCTCTTGTTCCCGGCAAGTTCGTTTTGATCTTTGAAGGATAGACGCCGTAACCTGTAGCCTTGTGATTCAATCCTGTGAGCTGCTACCCTGGAAAAGGAAGTATTTTTGGGTTGGAACATACTGACTGTGATGTCACGACCTGTGGAATTTCATTGGTGGTGTGTGCTGACCCCGCTTGGCAGCCAGTGATGCTTGATAATAGCTCAGGAGAGGTTATGAGTCACTGACATGACATTTTGTTTGCCAGAGCACCCAGCTATGCCAACCCAAATCGACATGCCTAATATTAGACAGTGACGTCCAAGGGTGAGATTGTGACACGTAGAGTGCATAGGACAGTCTTACTTCACTGTCAAAACACAAGATGTCACTGTGACTTTGTTTGTTCAGAGCTGCGCTGATCAGCATCCAGAAATTCAAATCAACAGTTCTTATCTAATGGTGGTTAGCGGGAATCGCTTTTGCTTCCACAAGTTAGGGCACTCGGTTCTCACCAGTCCCACCAATTCAATTAATCTTTTATGCCCTCCATGAGAGGTCACCTGCAGCTAGGCTGCTCCGTGCAGGGTTCAGGCTGAATACCAACAGAGAGCAAGAGATCCACTGTTGCTTCAGAAACGGACAAAGTTGAGCCCAGTATAGGAGCAGCAGCAGGATCTCAGTTGCAAGCTTCACCTTCATTGAAAGGTGCCTCTGGGGCTTCTGGGATGGGGTCCTTTGAGTCTGAGATATGGCAGTCCTAGGGCACTGGCACCAGAGTCTCACCTTGCAGAAGTGCTGCTGGGTGTGGCCTTGCATGCAGTCAGTGATGAGGCAGAGTGAGACAACTGCCTCAGGTGGCTGATGCTGAAGATGCAGGGAATGGCCAGAGCTGTGAGTGCCATGCGGCCTGCCCTGTACTCTCTGTGCTCACCTGCTGCCCTTAAGTGCAGTGGAATATGCTGTCCTTTCAACAGTATTGGAGAGAGATTCAACTACCAATAGGCTTCTGTATGTGCCTTGGGGGAGGGCACCGCCTTGTCCTTCGCCTCAGGCGGCAAAATGTCTTGAGCTGGCCCTTCATGCAGTTCTCCTTCTGACTCAAGTCCTTCCCCTCATCCCCTGGAAGAAGGGGAAATTGACTCCAGGGCCATGACAGAAAGCTGATCTGGAGGTAGGGAGACTCTCCAAAACAGAATGGGCTACAGCACTGAGAACTGCAGTACATAATGGGAATTGGCAGACCTCAAGCACCCTGATTTTGGGGGGTGAAATAGGTTCCCCCCTCAAACCAAAGCCACCATTGGTTACAACCCAATGAAATTAGGCTTTTGGGTAGGGCAATACCTGCCTGATTTCTCCTCCAGTTTAATGAGCTGTCCCTATTCAATACATATAGGATGCCTGAAGAACACTACATGCATGGTCTTGTTTACTTACAAGTCAAAATAATAGTAGGAGTACATTAAAATACAGCGTTAAAATACAGTACTTTAAAAAGGCAGAAACATGGTTAAAAATCACAATTATTGGTCAAAACTAACATTTGAACACTGACCAGTTGTGACGTGGCACAAAACCATTATTGAACCAACCAAAGCAAAATCCCCAGTGTAGACACAGCCTAAAAATAAAATATAAAGCACAAAGGGGTGTCACTGCTTTCGTTGACACCCGTGTCCAGGTCTACTGTTCCTCTAAATTAAATTACGCAATCCAGATTGTTTTCCTTTGCTCCTTAAACATAACTTTGGAAGCTCAGAAAGCGACGTTTTAAAAAGCTGCCTCTTGTATTCTCCTACACGTTAAAGGACTTAATGTAAGCAATCTTTATATTGAGGTGCCCTGCAGCCAGCAGGAGAGTGGACAGTTATTTATGGCTACCCTGATGAAATTAGCTGCTTATCTGATATATGGCTTTGCTACTGATGTGTGTTAGTCCTTCATAAAACCTGATTGCTGGAGCCTAGGGATAATATGGCTGTGGTTGAAACAATTTGTCAAATACAATATCCAATCCTGAAGGGGCTTTTCTAGCAGATGGGCCCTGTTAATGCTTCTGCTCACTAAGCGATCAAGAGATGTCTGCAGCATCTACAAACTAGTCATTATTTATACCGCTTGCGATGGATCTGCTAATTAAATCCCTTGAGGTGACTCAAGAACTTACCAGATGGGACTTTGCTTAAGACTGATGCTTGTTGGAAGCTGGGGGAGAAGATGTGTTTGCCGTGTCCTGGTCCATCTAACATTTGTGTGTGCATGTGTGTTTGTGTGTTTTCCTTCAAACATTGCAGAGCTTAATTTGAGGAAGCCTACAGCCAGAATATAGGGACATGGGTGGCGCTGTGGTCTAAACCACTTAGCCTAGGGCTTGCCGATCGGAAGGTCGGCGGTTCAAATCCCCGCGACGGGGTGAGCTCCCAGTGTTGCTTGGTCGCAGCTCATGCCAACCTAGCAGTTTGAAAGCATGGCAAAGTGCAAGTAGATAAATAGGTACTGATCTGGTGGGAAGGTAAACGGCGTTTCCGTGTTTCGTTCTGGCCACATGACCTGGAAAAACTGTCTGCGGACAAACATCAGCTCCCTCGGCCAGTAAAGCAAGATGAGCACCGCAACCCCAGAGTCGTTTGCAACTGGACTTAAGTGTCAGGGGTCCTTTACCTTTTACAGCTAGAATTGTGGTAAATAGACATAAGGATGTGGGAAATCATTGCAGAACAGCCAGAATTCAGTTTCTGGCCAGCATGATTGCAGTGGTCAGAGTATTGGACTAGGTCACAAGTCATGCTGGCTGAGGATGGTGGCAGCTGTAGTCCTAAACATCTTCAGCAGGTCGGTGAGAGCTGGCTTATAGATGGAATATATGATTTTCTTTATACCCTGTAGTAATAAAGGGGCTACTAAAAATTCCATGCAAATTCAGGTAGAGACCTGGAATTCAGAAAGGGGATCTGCAGTATTCTCAGGAGAGCTGCCCCCCTTTTCAATCTTGTCCCCACCACTTGGTTACAGCAAAAAAATTGAGCCAAGAGTTCAGTGGCTTTCCGCCTGCGACCTCTTCCCAGTGCCAGGAATTAATCCAGGAATATACAAAGGAATGCAGAGGCGGCTGCTTCTGAATCTTGGCTGGTGCCATTTCCTTACCCTTGAATAGCCACAGCTTATCCCCAGATCTCTGGGTTAAGGGGCAGTTCACATGGGCTAGACAGCGTGGCTCCCTCTGTATAAAATGCAAAGGAAGCCCATTTTGTGTGCTTTGGGAAAAAACACTTGCACTACTTCGAATCCGACACACTGTCACATCTTGAATACATTAAAAGCAGTTCTTCCAAAACCTTCAGTAGAGGGTCCAGTTTTCCACAGATACATGTGTTCTCTGCCTTTCTTCCTTTACACGTACATAATTAGTCAAGTCAGCCGTTGCAGCATATTCCTACATTCTTGTAAATCTGCCCATCTCCAATACTTTGCTTAAATAACTGGCTGCAACCATATATGAAATTGTTTCATATAGCTGAGCTTTAGCTTCCCCTTCCCATCTGTAAATGTGGGGGAAATCAACCATTCTGCATTCAAATTAGCAACGTAATTTATGTTGAGAGAATACAATGTGTATATTAGGGATGCCAGCTTGATGCACACAAGCCCTACTCCCAGTATCCTGTCCCCTGGTGTGCACATTTTGTGTTTCTTTCAGACCTTTGTGCATTGGGTGTGAAGGTTTAGAGGACGCATATTTAACACATTCAATCAAAGCCTGTTAGACACTTCCACAGTCAAGAATTTGGCTTTATCAAGATTTCCAAGAGCTCCAATGATGGAACTCTGACATTACATCTAGTGTGGCCGTAAATTATTGGCTAGATGGTACTGAATTTGTCCAGGTATGGACACCATCTGCTGGTGAAACTGTAGGATGCTAAGAGCTCTTCCATAGGTGGTGGATGTGCCCAAATCTCTCTCTTTCCCTCGCTCCCCCTCTCTAGGGGGAAAGAACTTCTCCACTTATATGTATATTGTATTATGGAACACATCTCCAAGTGCTTCAGGATGGCATCTTTTCAAACAATCTGGGGAAAAAGACTCTATTGCTGCAAACACAACCATAGCCAGCTGATGTTGAGGAACCGTAATTCTCTCAATTAACAACTAGGGAGAATATCAAAATGAAGACAACCTTCTCTATTAAATTGAGACCAAGCATGAAAGTTAGAGATTGGTCTCCACTTATAAAGTACTATGAGCTTTAGAAGAAGGAGATTATCGTGCACTTCTTATTAGTAATGTCAGGACCTTATTTGAATTCCCCATTTCTCTCTCTTCTGTACTGAACCACATTGAACTCTGCTGCTATCTTGAAATGTAATCTGATAGATTCCTCACATGGATTTAATTAATAAAGATTGACCTTAGAATCACTGTGATGCTTATGTAAACCCAATTGGTCTTTTTGAGTCCTCTCCCATGACACGTGGCAAAACGTATTTTGAAATTCCCTCCAGTTTAAGAAATGCTAGTTTAAGAAAGATACCATGTGGTATGGAGAAGACAGCTCTTCAAGAAACACAAAGGCTGTTTGTTTGTGTTGGTCTACTTTTGTAGTTTTGGAGAGGTGGTTAGATCCACATAGTCTCTAGTTTTAGAAAGCAACCGGGACAAAGTATATCTTATACATCAAATAACGTGACTCTGGTCCATAGACTCCTGGTTTTTTTGCTTGGAAGGTCACTTTAGGACAGAGTAATTGAGAGCAGAGAAGTGACAGAGAGTCACCAGCATCTTTTCAAACAAACACATGTTGGGCTATAGTTACATAGTTACATAGATTCGCTTATAATACGTTGTTTGGTCCTCAGTGTTGTTTCCAAAATCTAGAGTGTCTGGTACTTCCCTTTCTAAAAAATGTAGGTCCCAAAACATCTGTAGGGCACCATGTCAACTATTTCTTCTTTAGTCTTATAGCCATAAAGAGAGAGGGCATCAAACCCCTGTGTTTTAAGGGGGAAAGGCACATAGTGTAATAAAGATTCTCATGAACCCACCTTTTCCTCTACCTTGGAAATCGTAGGCCTTTGCATCAGTGTCCAGAATAAGTAAGGTGTTGGTTCTCTATCTCTGGCATTTATTAGTGCTGCCGAAACACAAACATGTTTTCCTTTAGATGATTGTTTTGCTGGCGTCTTCAAAGCAAAGGAGTACTGTAGATACAAACCCTGAAATGTTCTTGGCACTGGGGGTTAGGGGATCTGTTATTTGTCTGAAAACAGTAAGATAATGGAAATTCCAATGGATAACTATAACCTCAGGCAGTCCTCCTTTCCTAAGTCTGGGGTGGTTCCATAGTTGGCTGCCTACCGAGATTCCTAAGAAGAATTTTTGGGGGCGGGGGAGT
Organism: Podarcis bocagei; assembly: GCF_964188305.1. NCBI lineage: Eukaryota > Metazoa > Chordata > Lepidosauria > Squamata > Lacertidae > Podarcis > Podarcis bocagei. Next base: position 20,927,610 of record NC_138128.1, read on the forward strand.
TAATGTCAATTTTTCTACCCAAATCTGTGATCTATTTATTTTTTTTATTTTAATGATTACCATAATACATGGCTGCTTTATTTCACAAGATATTAAGAGTTTAATCTGTTGCTTTGGAATATTCTTCATCAGGAATCTTATGAATGTGATGGCGTCTGTGTTATTATACAGAAAAGTGGTAGCAATTAGCCTAATGCTTAAACGGTCTGTGGAATGGACCGACTTACTGAGAAACACAGGTGGCACTGTGGTCTAAATCACTGAGCCTCTTGGGCTTGCCAATTGGGAGGTCGGTAGTTCAGATCCCCATGACGGAGTGAGCTCCCGTTACTCTGTCCCAGCTCCTGCCCACCTAGCAGTTCAAAAGCACACCAGTGCCAGTAGATAAATAGGTACCACTGTGGCGGGAAGGTAAACAGCATTTCTATGCACTCTGGCTTCTGTCATGGTGTTCCGTTGCACCAGAAGCAGTTTGGTCATGCTAGCCACATGACCCGGAAAGCTGTCTGTGGACAAACGCCGGCTTCCTCAGCCTGAAAGCGAGATGAGTGCCGCAACCCCATAGTCGCCTTTGACTGGCCTTAGCTGTCCAGGGGTCCTTTACCTTTTTACCTTTTACTGAGAAACAATGACTTAGTTTAACTCATTGTTATTAGTAATTTGCAGGCTGATTTGGTGGATCAGAAGTAACTAGGGCTGCACCAGTGATTTGGATTGTGCTATCACTGTAAAAAAAAAAAGCTGCCCATAACTGGAAAAGGGGATAGTGCTTTTCTCACACTAACTTACTGATATGGGGATGAATAGTATCTCAATGGTAGAGCGTCTGCTTTTCATGCAGAAGGTCTCAGGTTTCATTTCCAGAATCTTCAGGTAAGACTGGGAATGTCTGCTGCCTGAAAACAGCAGAGAGTCATTGCCAGTCAGTGCCAACAGTTGAGCTAGATGGACCCGTGGCCTGATTTGGTATGCAAGTCAGCTTCTTATGTTTCTGTAATTTATAAACAAAGCATTGCTTCCAGCCTTGCTATCTAGCCTCTCCTCTCCTCTTTATGAACTGCCATCTTTATGTACCATATTCGCCCAGTACCTTTGCAACTTGGTGTAGAAATTAATGTTGCTTCATTGAGTTGTTGCTGTGATGTGCGTTGACTTGATTTCTTTTCACAAAACTGGGACCATCCTATTTCTGTAGTAGAGGAGACGGTAAGTAATTTGGAAGAAAGATAACCTCTCCTTTTAACGCTGACACTGACAAACTGGAACGTGTCCAGAGGAGGGCAACCAAAATGGTCAAAGGCCTGGAAACGATGCCTTATGAGGAACGGCTAAGGGAGCTGGGCATGTTTAGCCTGGAGAAGAGGAGGTTAAGGGGTGATATGATAGCCATGTTCAAATATATAAAAGGATGTCACATAGAGGAGGGAGAAAGGTTGTTTTCTGCTGCTCCAGAGAAGCGGACACGGAGCAATGGATCCAAACTACAAGAAAGAAGATTCCACCTAAACATTAGGAAGAACTTCCTGACAGTAAGAGCTGTTCGACAGTGGAATTTGCTGCCAAGGAGTGTGGTGGAGTCTCCTTCTTTGGAGGTCTTTAAGCAGAGGCTTGACAACCATATGTCAGGAGTGCTCTGATGGTGGTTCCTGCTTGGCAGGGGGTTGGACTCGATGGCCCTTGTGGTCTCTTCCAACTCTATGATTCTATGATTCTATGATTCTAACTACAGATGCAAGGTGGGATTTGGTTGCAAGTCACTTAAAAAGGCAGATCCATTTACTTTGACCCTTGTTTTACTCACCTTTAGCAAGTTGGTATAAATAACCCATTTTTTTCAGGAGCTCTACCTGTTCACACTGCTGCTGTGAATCTGATGCACAGGCTGCATTTTTGTCATTCTTAATGCACATGCCAAATCATCAATACGGTGCATAGGAGCTTTCTATGGAAATGTTGGGTACTTACATTTCAACATTTGTATATACATCTGGAACATTTCCTCCTCCTCATATTTTGAGTGGGTGATTTCTGTGGGATTTAAATGCATATTTGGGGGGCAGAAGGTTCTTCTCAGTCATAATCAGTGCTATTTGAATCATGGAAGTTTTTCCCTGGGCGGAAAAGAGTTATTGCTATTGTAATTCCAATTCCACATCTGGTTTTGATGGACTTGAAATGCAACATCAGGATGCAAAATTTAAAACTGGCAGCTTTAATGAATAATCTAAGAAGCATATACCGGTATATCCTATTGACACTTAAAATCCAGCTGATACATTTTTAAGAATGTTTCAGATTGCAAAATAGGATAATGACACTAGGATAATGACACTAACAGCACAATCCTGGGAATGCATGTCTTCCAAGAAGTCCCACTGGCTCAGAGGGGCTCATTCCCCAGTGAGTATAGTACAACCTAAATTTCTCCTAGAGTTTGAGTTTAGCCGAATTAGCACAAACACAATATCAGGACAGAATAGCTTGTTGCAGAATAGGTGTGTTGCATTACAGACATGGGAATGTGCATTTTTTGAAGCTGTAACACAGAGGTCTCTGATATGGTATCCTCTAGATGTTGACTACAGTGGTACCTCGCAAGACGAATGCCTCGCAAGACGGAAAACTCGCAAGACGAAAGGGTTTTCCGTTTTTGAGTTGCTTCGCAAGATGATTTTCCCTATGGGCTTGCTTCGCAAGACGGAAACATCTTGCAAGTTTGTTTCCTTTTTCTTAAAACCATTAATACAGTTGCGACTTGACTTCGAGGAGCAACTCATAGCACGCGGTGTGCGTCTCCGTAGGGGCAAGAACGCGTGAAGGCGGGTTCTGAGGGAGAGGGAGCTTTGTTTCGGCGAAAAATAGCAAGGCGCGCACACTTCCCTCCCCACAACTCCCAGTTAGGGAGGCCAGGCTCCGGGGCTCTTCGGACGGGGCTCCTTCCTTCTCCCCCCCCAGCGCCCCGGCGGTGACCAGAGCGCCTGCCCGGGCCCTCCGGCGCTCGCCCTGCGAGGGGCGCCCCCTATCTGCATCTCCGCGCTTTCTAACCCCGCGACATCGACAGCTGCGGCAAGTTTGCCTCTCGGTGTGTGTGCGCGCGAGTGTGTGTTCTCCTCGCCCCGCTCGAGTTAGTCCCGGCGCAGCGCAGGCAGCAGGTGAGTCGCCCTTTGGCAGCGCGGAAGGCGCCGGGCCAGGCAAGGTCAGCTCGGGAGCCACCGGGGACGCGCCCCCGCGCTCCTCTTCAACGGGCTGGATGCACCCCTCTCCGCTCGCGTGCTTCTGGCTGGCTGGCCGGCTGCAGCAGCAACAGGGGCAATAGGCATCCACCATCGCCGACGCTCCCTCCCTCCCTCCTGCCCGCGGCGGGCGGCTGGCTGGCTGGCGCTCTCGCTTTCTTTCGGGCTGCTGCTGCAGAAGGGATTTTGCACCAGACAACTTTTAGGCCGGTAGGAGTTTTGACTACCGTGGCGACAGCAGCAGCAGCAAGACGGCGCCAACTGTAGTGCAAAGGGTCGGAGCAAGGCGAGCCGAACCGATCCCAGGGGCTCAGGCAGCAACCTCCGCCCCGCCTCCCCCCACGCCCGCCTCTCCCTCCCTCCCAAGCACCCCCCTTTTTTGAGGTTTTTGAAGACTTAGGTGATTTTTGAAGCTTTTCCAAAACTTTCCCGACACCGTGCTTCGCAAGACGAAAAAAATCGCAAGACGAAAAAACTCGCGGAACGAATTAATTTCGTCTTGTGAGGCACCACTGTACATCTCCCATCATCCCCAGCCAACATAGCCATTTGGGATGATGGGAGTTGTAGTTCAGCAACATTTGGAGGGCACTATGTTGTCTATCCCTGCTATATAATGCAACAAGATGTTGATCTCTACTTTCTGTTTTTGGGAGGTTGGTATGAGCTTTGGCTTTGAATCCATAGAAGCCTATATAAAATATGATTCATATTTGTTTATTGTTGCATTAATTTCTTTGCAGCTATATTTTTAGACAGGTGTTTTTAAGTAATCAACACCAGTAATCAAGACATATGGATTTTATTAAATCAGATTTTTAAAAGATAAAAGCATTGCTACAAGTCACTTTAGATGGTTGGGGATATTTTGGCTTCAAAAGCTGAAGTGCTTGAGGAACAACAATTTGTGATAAATGTTCATCAATCTGTCACTCAACTCATGCTGCTTGTAGCACCTGTAGCTCTTCATAGCATTTATGCTTGATGTTTACGACTGAAACATCTGAGTTAAGGAGGAGTTCATTTGCTACGTGTTTGTGTTCTTTAAAACAATAAATATTAATTTGGTTCCCGCACTTTAAAAAAATATATATGACAGACTAAGGAGGTGCACTGTCATAAACTAAGAATACTTTATGTTGATGTTGTGTTTTGAAACCTCCTCTGCACATGATTGTAATGCAGAAAGTTACTTTTTATGGTATCATTCTTATGATTCATAATAATCCTGTCTTGCAAAAGTGTCAGTGGAAATACAAAAGTCTAAGCCTAGATCTCCTTTCCTGCCAAGTCTGCAAGTACAATACTTTAGCCACTCAACAAAACAAACTAGACATAAATTTGCCTCCTGGGTGGTGGAGAAAATGAATATAACTTGGGAAAGAACCTACAGTGTACATGGGGTGCTTATTTGGCAATCTGAGAGCAAGTTCACATGGCCAGAAATGCAGAAATATGTACATGATGTGGTCTACAACAGGCATTTGGCCATGAATGTCTTGGTAGTATTTGTTAAACTCATATAATATTGCTCTCTCATCCCAGGGAATCCTAGAAACTGCAGTTCTGCGAACGGTCTCCAGTTCTTTAACAAAATTCTCAGGACCCTCAGACTGCAATTCCCAGAATCCTTTGAGGGTGCTAACAGTTCAAATGATCTAAAACTGATATACACCTGTAACGTAATTTCACCCTTTTGTTGTCATCTTACTCTTATGCCAACAGAAGCAACACGATGTGGTATGGCTAATAAAAAGCTATGCTTTAAATGGAGACCCTCTTTCCAAGCTTCCTTGCTCTCTACGGCTTTGCATGAATTGCATGGCACTCTGCAGATTTTATTGTAAGCCGATTTACTGGTTTAGGTTCGCATCCCACCCTTAATCCATTATCTCTGCAAGCATTTCATATTGCTGCTATATACAGGACTAGTGACAGACTCCTGGACCCTATTCCCAAGCCTGCTGCCAACTACCCAAGACAAAACTTTCCAGTTATATGTTCCTAATTTTCTCAGCCAGTCTCCAGTGCCTGACTCCTGTTCAGCATTTAAGTAATTGAAGAATCCCAAATTATTTCGTGGTTAAGAAAACCTGGAACCTGTTTTCTCAATTGCTCAATTCATCTGTTTGTACGATACCTTAAAAGGCAAAGTTGGTGTGTTTTTCAGGGTTTACAGCGGTGTCCCAGTATGTTGGCTGCCATTCCCAGCCCAATTAATTTCAACCAGTATTACAGTGGGTTGGTTCTACGTCAACATAAACATAAACAGGCGAATCATTGCAGCGTCTTTTATAACTCCTTCATCAAGGGTGGGGAATCTGTGGTCCACTGAGTGGTGCCGGACTACAACTCCCAACATACCTTACCACTGGCTGTGCTGTCTGAGGCTCATGGTGGAAGTTTGATTCCTAGCAACATCTGGAGGAAGGCCACTGATTCCCCCCCCCCCTCCATACACAAAAGGACAGGAGGGGATATAGATATATGCTTACTTATACATTACAGATGTGAAATTAGAAATAAACATTCTACTCTAAATACATCTCATCAGAGTGAAGAATTCTCTCTTCTTTTTTGCCAAATCTTTCTTATTCATTTTCCAAATCAGCCACAAATTAAAGCAAATTTAATTTTGCCTAAAAATTGGTTTCCCACACTCTGTTCTTGATGTGCCCAGAGTTTCTTCTTGCTGATCAAGAAGTCTGCTGTTGCAAAGCCTCTTCTTAAAATTCTTTATCTATAAGTTGGACTTGCAACAGATAGCCCTTCAGTTTTCATCCCCACCCTAGCCCAAACTCCCGTCTTATCCTCAATTGAATGAAAGTGCCCTCTGACCCACTAGTATGCTCCCATCATCTTTTCCGTAAAGGCTATGTGGGAGGAAGCCCACAAGAAAACATGCTTGCCTCCAGTAGAAACCGGTGTGGTAGGGCAGAGCCATCGTCCCAGCACCAACAACGCTACACTTTACCTGACTGAGATGACCATGGTGCTGTCAAGGTCAAGACTGCCCAGATGCACTAGTGGGAATGCCAGATTGGCACCACTGGTGTATCACACAGCCCCAACTTCTCTGCTGCCCAGCCCTGCCCCAGTACGTTTCCAAGCACAGTGCAAAGCCCTAAATGGCTTTGGCCCAGTAGACCTGAAGGAGCGTCTCCACCTCCATCATTAAGCCCAGACACTGAAGTCCAGCTCTGAGGGCCTTCTGGCGATTCCCTCACTGCGAGAAGTGAGGTTACAGGGAACCAGGCAGAGGGCCTTCTCAGCAGTGGTGTCTGACCTGTGGAACACCCTCCCATCAGATGTCAAGGAAATAAACAACTATCTGACTTTTAGAACACATCTGAAGGCAATGCTGTTTAGGAAAGTTTTTAATGTTTGATGTTTTATCATATTTTTAGTATTCTGTTGGAAGCCGCCCAGAGTGGCTGGGGAAACCCAGCCAGATGGGCGGGGTATGGATGGATGGATGGATAGATAGACAGATAGACAGACAGATAGATAGATAGATAGATAGATAGATAGATAGATAGATAGATAGATAGATAGATAGATAGATAGATAATGCTAATAAAGCTGGCTTCTGGAGGCAGCTTAGCACCCAAGTTTGCTATTGGTATATTCTTGTATTGTTGCTCCTAGGCTATTTGTAGGCCAGTTAAATTGTTGGCTTTAGATCTAAGTTTGCTGTTTTATATTTGCTTGTATAGAAATTGGGGGGGGGTGATTAAACAAATGAGAGTAAAAGTAGAAGCTGGAACAGTGAAGAAGCTTTCCCCAATTTGGCTAAATTAATTTAGGTTGAGAATTGTACGTCCTCGGGGAAAGAACCTCCTTGCTTACCAGCTGATGGAAGGTTTGCTTTTTGATATATCAGGAGTCAGAATATCGCCTTAGTTATAAAATTAGTTGGAGGCACTTTTCCATTCTTCGAGACTGGGTTTATTGTAACAATCAACTGCAGATCATTATGAGCATGAACTTCTAAGCGGAAATGAGGCGTATTCACAGTACGGAAAGCAATCAGTACTTTGCCATATTGCCTGCAGCCATCCTTGTAGTCGGTGATTCTGAAAACAAAATTAATTGGAATAATTTGAACATTATGGAGCAAAAAAATGAATTGGAATAATTTAAACAATGTGCAGATTGTTGCAGACAGGAAGTACCTAAGGGGGACAGACTGAATAAAAAATGACCACCCTCAATATATGTTTACCATCAACACCCAACGCCTAAGCTGCTCTTGCTACTGCTTTTCTCTTAATGAAACAAGGCCAAGGCCAACATTTCTGCTTCTTCAAATAATAGGGGAGAACGACTGGGGGGTGGGGGGGTAGGATGTAAAGACATTGCCTAATAACTGAATCATGATCTTCCCTATTCCTTATGAGTCTGGGACCATATGCTAGGTAGGTGAGCAAGAGCAATCTGTGAGGGACAGATTGAGAGCAGTGGTTCCTTGTGCCCATTGGGAAGGCAAGGAGCCCAACAGCAGTTGGAGTCAGTGCCAATGGCAGACAGAGCCAGCTAATTGTACTGTTCTCCCCATCCTCCTCCCTGCTGAGTTCTACAGGGGCAAAACTGAGAATAATGAGGAGGAAACTCGCAGCCAGAGCAACCTGTTGGACTCATTGTAAGTAAGAAGGCAGGCAGGAGGGGTCTGGTTGAGATTCAGCCATGTACTGACAAATTCAAGTTGTGCAATTCTAGCTGAGCAGGAGGTCTTGTGCAACAGTCCCTCTTCCCCAAAAGTTCGGGCTTTTTGCAGTTAGGAAAGTGACAGAAAAATGCGCAGGAATCTGGGGAGTCACAGATGCTTTGACACACCACCACCTAACCCTGCTTCAAACAAATCAGAAGGAACCTTCATTAAATAGCCAACATTGTGGGATCTCCTTGCAAACGAATCAAGATGAAAGCTCAATGGGAAACACCCACAGTTAGAATAAATGCCTGAATGCCGGTTTGCAAGTAAAACTGAATTAGTGTGTCGTGAAATGATGCATGTCTAAAAAGTGTGTCAACAACATGCGAAGTTTAGAAAGCTCTCATCTATGTGGTATTTAATGGGAGATTTTCTGTGTGTCATGAGCAGTGCACAGAGCAGCAGCTTTGAGATTACAGTTTCTCTCTTGTATTATTTTTTACTAAAAAAATAAAAAATAAAGAAAGCAAAAGGAAGAGTAATTAATCACCCTCCTTTTGTCTTGTGTGAAGACATTGGTGCTGTGTCGCCAACCATTATTGTGCAGAGGCCAGCATGATATTCATGAGGCAGTCCAGAAGATGGAGAGGCTGCCCAATAGCGGTTCCATTTCTCAGTGATTAACTTTCCGTGCTTTGATACATAAAATGTAATGTCACCCGAAAGATTTGTTAGTCGCCAGCTATTCTTTTCTACTTGTCTTGGGTTAGGCAGGGAGAAGAAGGAGCTCCTATCCATAACTGTTTTACCAAGTGCGCAGCTACTGAAGTATTTTCTGTCAGCGTATTAATCAAGGTGGGGAACTTGTGGCTCTCTAGGTGCTGTTGGGGACTACAACTCCCATGAGCCTCAGGCAGCATGGCCGATGCCCAGGGATATGTAGTTCAGGAGAATCTGGAGGGCCACAGATTCCCACGTATATATTTTATAATCTGAAGATTCCCAGAACACTAGAAAGCGAAACGAGGCCAGACCGCAGGAAGGTTGATGAGGTGCAAACACAAAGCCACTCCCGACCTAAAGGGGGGGGGTTTGCGGGCTCACGCCCCGTCTACATTCTCGCGGGGCTGGCGCCAGCCCCGCAGGACTCAGGGATTCCCAGTCTCATTAATATTCATCACCTATAGCGACAGCCAATCGGCTGGCGGTAGGGGCGGGCTTACTAAGGGGCACTTAAGGTCGGGGCAGCCCTAGCTCGCCCCTTTTCCTTCTTTGCAGCAGCTGCAGTTTCCCACCCACCCGCCCTCTGGGTGGGCATTCGGACTTTGCTATGGGCTTCGGCTGGTCGCCGCAAGGGGCCTGGTAGGAGTTTTTCCATTTGGCTAATTGGCTGTATTTTAGAAGCCACTTGGTTTTTTCGCCTACCTCATAGCAAAATGTCACAACTCCTCGGTTTTGGCGGTTAGGCATTGGCAGGGGTATTGTTATGCAAATGAAGTCGGGGGGGGGAGGAACGCCATCACCTCCCCCAAATCTTGAAGGGTAGTTCGTTAAAGGACTCCGGGGGCCGCCACCTCGTCCGAAACCTACGGAGGCTAGGGCCTAAAGCGTGCTCCCGAGCGGTAACCCCTTGGGGAGCGCCTAGGGATGTGCATCTCAGGGGCTCCCCCTGTTGGTGCTTAACCCTTCCCGGTTAGACCGGATAGTCTGTTAGGGCCAATGCCTAAAGCCAATACCGCTCTTACCTGTAATCAATAAAGTTGTGGCCATTTTTCGCCCATTAACCTAAATTCTGGTGTCCGGTGTCTTTATTTACTCCATCTGTGGGAGGGGGCGGGAATTGCCACACAACAGCAGGACCCCTAGATTAGCACCACACTGACCTTCCCATTCCGTCATGGTCCCAGTAAGCAGCAGTGACTTCCTTTGTAGAGAAAGAATTGGAAATGGGGGGACTGAATACAGTAGCTTCCACATGCCCCTGAGCTACAGCCCATTCTCTGTAGTAGCTCATCTATAGATCTGGCCCACTGTTGGAAGGAAATAAAAGCCCTGCTAAAAACCAAAAACCATTTTTCCAGAAGTGGGCATCACATGCTGATAAACCCATGGGTTTGTATTTTTACCCCATTTGCAGTTCTTGGCCCTTTCATAATGGAAACCCACTATAGTATGAGGGAGTAAATGCAACTTAAAGTTGGAAACGTGAGATGTGGTGGTTATTTATTAAAGCAGACTTGACTATTATGTACACACACATATATACACATACTGGTGTTCAAGCTTGAATTCACACCATAATTAAGCAAGACCCAATATTTGCAAGCTTCAGTAATCTAAAGATCATGCAATTATTCACAACAACCCAAGAGAACAGGGAGGAGAGGGAGGCAGATTTATTAGTATTTATTAGTCTTAGTAGTGGTAATATTCCTTCCCATAATTACGAGCTACACATTTTTATTTTGGCTGAAGGGATTTTGGCTAGTCATTGTAACATGCTTATTTATGTTGGTATTATTATAGATGCCCTTGCCTTTGCCTGCTTTTTAAGTATTACATTTGTGCCCCACTCTTACTTCAAAGAGTACATATGACTGCAGTGTATGTTTCTGCATCTAATCATCACCACAACTCTTGAGGGGGATTTGACTGAGAGAGATTTGAGAGAGGGTCTTGGCTCAGTAGTAGTTCATTTGCTGTGCATGGAAAAGTTCTGAAATCTGGAAGACCTGCTTCCAGTCAGCATAGACAGTACCAAGCTAGGTGGACCAGTGGTCTCACATGGTATAATAAGGCAAATTTCTATTATCTATGTCCCATGACTTGCCCATGGCTGCCCTACCTGTGCACATCAGGGACTTGTACCTGGACTTCCTGGCCCAGCTCCAGTACTCTGGCTCAGCTGAACTTAATAGCCACATGAGTTTTACTTTGGCCCTCAGGCTCACATACTTCCGCTTCCTGTTGTACACTGTCATCCCTCCCTCACTTCCTAATTCCAGCAAACTGTGCTTGCATTACAACCACATGGGGCAAACCTCCAAGCCTGACATGGAAACTGGTTTCTAACTGTAGTTTCCCATTCTGAGTTGTGAGCAAGGTATGGCTTAAATAAATGAAATACTTTATTGTCACTTGTACAACTGTATACAGTGAGATTACACAAGCACCTCTCACTCAGCTCTCTTAGTCTTAATTCCCCTCGTTTACTCACACACACACACCAAACCCAAAAGTCAGTTGCCCTGTTGTTATCTTTTAATTCAGCAGCCTAACAGCCCACGGATAGAAGCTGTTCTTTACCCTGTTGGTGCGACTAATCATGCTTCTATATCTTCTGCCCAAGGGCAGGAGATCAAAAAAGTGTAGGCCAGGGTGTGAATCATCCCTGAGAATTTTCCTCACTCACCTGAGGCTACGTTCTTCCACAATGGCATCCAGTGGATTCACGGGACAGCCCATAATATCTTGTGCTGTTATCACCACCCTTCAAAATAAATCACCGCCTTCAAAATTCAACTGTAAAGGCAAATGGTTGTTTGTCGGAATAACCTGGAACTGAGAGGAAATAGGAGGAAATATATAATTTCTATTCCACCGTTCTCTCCAAGGAACTCAAGGGGACGTACATGGTTAGCCTCATCATTTAAACTTCATAACAACCCTGTGAGGCGAGAGGCCCCATCTTCTCAAGGGGATTGAGGGGGCCTGTGTGTGGTGCTGCTCAACGCCCTGACATCACATGCCCAATGGCAGGGGGCAAACGCCCCCTGAATATTGAGGGGACTAGGTCCCCTCAGAAAATATGGGGGGGGGGCTTCCTTAGCCCCTAGGAGTTGGTGCAGCTGCTGTAAAGTAAGTTAGCATGAGAGGCAGTGATTGGCCCAAGGTCACCAAGTGAGCTTTGGAGCCAAGTGCGTGGATCAACACTCTCTAACCATTACACCCAACTGGGTCTCTCTACTACACCACACTTACTGAGCTAAACTTCAGAAAAGTGCAGAAAATGCAAAGATGTTGCCTGGGTGCATAACACGTCAGGAGCAGCATCTATAACAGGGTAACTCAAGCCACATTGTTCCTTTCTAAATGTTCCGTCACTGGGTGGAGAATATGGAAGAATCAAACCTAGTTTTTTAGTTATGCCGATTAGAGTTGTAACCTGTAAATGTCCAGGTTTCTTAGTGATGTGGCTGGTGCCTGCAGCCATGATAGTTTTTCAGAATGTACTGCCCTATTCCAGAATGTGCAGGTTTTAAGAGAAGTAATCCTGGCTCCAAGGTATGGATGTCAGAAAATTCTAATGAAACTGGAAAAGGAAGTAGAAATTGCTGCAGTTTGTGTGTTCATCTGTGGCAAGGATCAAAAGAGAATGCAATCAGTATTTATTTGTATCATTTACGAATAATAATTAGTGGTAGGATTTGTTGTTGTTTTTTAAAAAGAACATACTTTCAGTATTTACACTGAAATGAATGTAAGTTACATAACTTCAGTTAAATAGCAGAAAGCGAGATAAATAACATAGTATTTGGCAGAAGCTGAACTGCAGTAGAACAGAAACGGGCTGATTATGATCAATATAGGCCAGAATGGAAATTGCTGCTCTCTCATGTCCCTGCTTAAAGGGGGAGGGATGGAAACAGGAGTGCGTAATGGAATAGCCTGCCAACAGAACACAACAAATTGAAAAACTGGATAAGAGTATTCCTCACTGAAATATTTAGTATTATACTAAAGTTGTACCTGTTTGCAGTGCAATTCCACATCTGGTGTGCATTCAACCCATAGTTCTGCCACTTCCCCTCCTATATATTGGTCAATAAGCAGTCATCAGATGTGCGTATATTTAAGTGTATGCAGCTGTGTATTTGTGGAGTTTCCCCCCTCTCTCTTTCTGATGGAGGTAGCAAGCCTAGTCTTTGCCAAAGCATACTGCATTTCCCCCCACAGCAATACATCATTTGAGCTGGCACAGGTGTGCATTTTGTTCCTGTTTCCCTCGTCCTAATCCATCTTTAGCAGATTTGCTACCTAGATTGCTTTGCCTCCATTGTTTTGTGATTGCACAAACAACTTCCTCACTGTCTGCCAGCAGGCCTCTCTCCTCCCCCACCTCCCACCACAGTTTCTAATAATCTCTGGTTTAGTCTGCATGAGTTGTCATAATCTCTTTGCCTTGGTACACTCTTCATTGTTCAGGTAGGCATCTGTTTTTCTCCATGCTGCTTAATCTGGCACTGAAACCATTTCCAGCTTCAAATCTATTGCCAGTTTTAAAATGAGAAAGCCAGGCATGGGGTTATCCAATATTGCACAAGCCCATGGCCTGTGTAAGAAGAGTTTCATAAATTAATAGAGATCTTGTGCCATGTACAAGTTCAGATTTTACAATATTTCAAACTGATTTAAGGAGATCATTTTGATTCCAGAATTGTTGAGTTAGTAAACAGCACTTTATTAATAATTGGGGCAAAATGATATACTATTGACCCTCATTGTTTGAAGGATACTATTCACGCTATATTGTTAAGAAAAAAATGTATTAATTGCATTATGGCAGGTACTGTATATTTTAATTAAAAAATGCTAGAAATCATGGAACCATAGAATTTAAAAGTATCAAAACACTATATTCACCCTTCTTTAGAAATGTTTTATTAATTTCCCAGAATACAAAACAAATCATAAACAATCATAGCAGTTTTGGTCTAGTGCCAGGTAAGTTAGGAATGTTACAATAATGCAAAAGTCTATTGTATAGAGATATCCATGCCATAACGTTGCACGTTGACAAAGCAAAGAAATGGAAAACATATTACATCAAAATGATTTTGCTTGAACATTCCCTTGACTACCCTGTGGTGTGTTCAATGCTCTGATAGGGCGACATCCCAAACCACTTTGGGTCATCTTGGCTTCACTCCTCGGCCAGGTTCAACAGGAGATATTTTGAGATCTTTCAGAAATAGCTTGGCCTTTCATCCCCAGGGTTTAGCAATTTCCCCTTGTGCTGCACTACCAATTTAACAGAGAAGATTCTGAGTGCTGCTGTAAAGGGCTTGAAAGCTCAGAATCACTTTAACATCTCAGGATGTATATGTCTTGAAATATCTCTTTTTGTTCATCATTGTTTTGCAATGCTTTTTACACCTGCTCTTTCTTTGCAGTACAGTTCAAAGCACACAGTGATATCTCTAGCCACTTCTTCATTGCAAGATCGTGGGCCTGCTACTCTGTGTGCTCTTTTAGTACCCTCAGCAGTGACAGCAATTCCCATGTTTAGTCTCTTAAACCAGTTCTTTAGAGATTTTGCGGGGTCTCTCCCCCGTCTTCTGTTTCAGGGATTGCCCTCAAACAAATTCCCTGCCGTCTCTGTTCAGTTGCTTCTCTGCCCACAACCCAAGGGCCTCAATTTTTAACAAGTCTGTCTCTGCCTGATTGTCCAGGCCCATTCAGGGGGTGGGTAGGTATGTTGATAGCTATTTCTAAAGGGGATCTCTAGGTCCAGAAGCTGTATTTTTCTGAATTCTAGTTACTGAGGGATAAACAACAGCGAAGGGCTATTGCTTTTATGGCCTGGTTGTGAGCTGCTCAGAAGGATCCATCTAGCCTTGATGGTCTTGTGAATCTTTGCCTCTGTCAGGCCCTCCTTCACAATTGCTTCCCAGGATGTGTCTTGGTTAGGCCACCAAATAGAATGCTAACCATCATGTTTTTGCTCTTACAACCTGTACTGTCCTCTTGATCTCCAATGGTCTCTTTCTAATCTTCAGATTAGCATTGCAAGATGAATCCTCTCTTGTCTTCTGTTTGGACGGGCCTCAACCCAAACTCCTTTGCCTTCTGGAGATCCACTGTGACCTGTGGCAAGCCCAGCAGGGAAGACCCTACAGGCTGTGCCAGGGCTTCCAGTCTGGCCTTTTTGATCATCTCTGAGCCGGAAACATCAAGCCCAATTAGCATTCCACTGCAAATATTAAAATGTCCATGATGATATCTTCAAAGGAGCAGAATTACAAAGTCAAGCAATTCTCCCTTCCTGCAGCGCCATACAGATTTAATTTTTCTTTATTAGCTTCTAATTTGCAGGGTTTTGGGGTAGTCAAATGAGAAGGTGGGGGAATGAATTATGAAATATCACCTTGGGTGTTTGGCTGCACCGTGGTATAAGGATATGAAGTGGCAGCATAGCTAGAGGTATCGCTATCGTTAACAGATATAATTAATTCTCACATTTAGCAACCAATGGAATGAAAGTAATTACCATATTATCTCTCCCAGCCTGCGGGAATAAGAGGGGCAGTAAAGGGCATATGAGCAGAAAAGTAGTATCTAAAATAATATTTAACAAACAGATCTCAGAATGAATAAGGCCAGGAGAACTAAGGGCTTGTTCTTTTAAACACATTTGGATCTTGACACACATGATGCATGACTGTTCAGAGTCCGATTATCAGAGCAGATTTTTTTATATACTAAATACCGCAGAACTCACAGATAGAGTGGCTATTTCTGTATTGCCAAAAAGAGAGAGAAATACAATACCTAAAAAGACAACAACAAACAACAGTCGGGCTTAAAATTCACAAATGCTAAGTTGTATGTATATATGTATGTAATTTTTAGAAATGATTATGATGATTAGAAATCAGTGCATTACACCATAGCAAGATTGACTGAGCTCAGATGACCTGGGAGGTTGTTCCACCTGCTGTCCATATTCTAACTGCTGATAAGCTACTTCAAGGGCCCCTTCTCCTTGTTGCTTTCCCCTTTACCTGTTGGTGTTGGTCTGAGCATTTCTGTTGGCATAAGGGGCAGGAGTCTGATTTTAGATGATGTCATCATGCCTTTCTGGCATCAACCTGTAAGTTGACTGGAACTCTGGTTAATGAGCAGGTCAGGAACATAAACCATGGTTTGTTCCTGCTTTATTTGAACCAACACTAGTTTAAACTAACTAGAAGTCCCTAAGTTCTTCATTGCAGAAACTTCTTTAGTCTTCCTGGTATCTGAGGAAAAGGAAGTGGGGAGAATATAGGCCTGAGGTGCTCATAGATATAGCACTAAATCACAGTTTAGTCTGGCATCTGAAAAGGCCCAGAATATGTAGCTGAGATGAAATTTGAAAGTGGCATTTCCAAGCTCACACTCTTTGGCGGTGTATGCCTTCTAGCTTTGCATACTCATTTGGTTTCAGAATCAGGGACAGCTCGCACAGGATGCAAAACAACAACCCCAAACAAATGCTGGGCTGAACACACGCCATCATTTGATGGCAACTCTTTGTCCCTGTTTTTTCTCTTCGCTTCTACTGAGCAACACTGCAGCACCTTTCCTCCTCTTCTTAATTTAAAAGAGAGTTCAGAGCAGTGATATAGAAAATAGAACCCGCAGTGGAAGAACCCTCCTCTTAATTCAAGGCCAGTGGCATTTTCTTGATCATAGTAATTTATGGAGCATTAGTTGCCATAACAACCAAAAACAGCTTTTAGGGTGTCAGTATTTTCCTTTGTAAGGTGAATTTAGCTTCTAGTGAGAGGAGGGAGGCAGGGGAAAAACAGCAGCGTAATCTCTGCAAACTGTAGGGCTTGGCTTAATCGCAGGAATTACATGACACCTCCTAGCGCTCTCATGCTATCTGCCGTCTTGCCAAAAATGAACTTGGCAGTCTGTAACCGTCTATCTAATCATGGTCAAAAAGTGATAGGATGTGAATGACAACTCTTGGGGGTGGGGATGAGCATCAGATGATACTAGGGATGTAAAGAGGCAGTGATTTCTATCCTATAACTGGGATCGTTGGATTCAGCACTGTTTCTCTTCTGTTACGGTTCGGCTTCCACTGAAACCAATATTATTTGTCTCTTGTGGAGGACAAGGTTACCAATGGCTGCTAGTCACAATGGCTATGTTTTGCCTCCAGAGTCAGAGGCATTTAATGCTTCTGAATACATTTGCTGGGAACTGCTCTTGTGCACAGATCCCGCTTGCCAGTTTCCCACAGGCATTGGGTTGGGCGATGGGCCTGATCCACCAGGCTTTTCTTACGTTACTACATTCTTTCCTTTGTGGCTTTAACTAATGTAATCAATTAAGCAATCAACGACGTAATCCATTTCAGTGCATTTCAGTGGAAGGGAAATGCCTGCAACAATGCAGAAAACTACTTAACTTATTTACATAACATTTGAGGACCAAAAAAGAATCACCACAAATACTGCTTTTACACACTTGCGTGATGTCTGTATCTGACCTCAGAAGAACATGCAGATGGTGGCAGTTTCCTTTCCCATTTCCAGCAGAATTCTCCAATGTCCCTAATGTTGGGATAGGAAGTTTGTGTATGATTGTGTGCTTTGTAAATCCAAAACTCCAAGAGATCTACCGTATTTTTCGCTCCATAAGGCGCACTTTTTCCCTCCTAAAAAGTAAGCGGAAATGTGTGTGCGTCTTATGGCGCGAATGCAGGCTGGAGGCAGGTAGGAAAAGCCCCCAAGAGCCACACACAAGCTCCGCACGGCTCTTGCGGGCTTTTCCCCAGGAGGGAGAAGGGACTGACATGGCCAGTCAGTCCCTTCTCCTTCCTCGTAGAAAAGCCCGCAGGAGCCGCGTGCTCCTTAAAGGGTGTGCGGCTCCTGTGGGCTTTTGCGGGGGTATTGCCATAGCCGCGTGCAGCCCCTCTGGCCGGGAGAGGCTGCGCGCGGCTATGTCTTGGCTTCTTTGCTCTTTGGGGCTGGGGGGGGGGGACCCAGGCTTCCCCCGGCAGCCCCAGAAGCTCTTTGGGGCTGGGGGGGGGAATAAGTTTTTTTTTCTTGATTTCTCCCTCTAAAAACTAGGTGCGCCTTATGGTCTGGTGCGCCTTATGGAGCGAAAAATACGGCAAACCATACCTTGTTTCATTTTAATTTTCTGTTTCTAGCTTGTTGGTTATGCGGGGAAAAGCACAGCCTTTCTCTTCCAGTTAGCGTACAGGGGCCTTCATGTTTTCTGGTGACTTCTTTTCAAACCGCACAGCAGGTTGGTGTTCAGTGGGCTGTCTGGGGACCAAGACACAACATGTGTTCTCAATTTTGGGCCTTTTATGTTAGGAATTTTCCACTGTGCAATTACGTTAAATTTGGAGGCGCCTGAGAAGTGCACCTTCACCCCGGCAAGAACACACACACACAATGCAAGGTTACACGAATGAAATAACAATAGCTGGAAAGGAAAACAAAGTTCAAATAGGATTTCTTCTCCCGTGATGGCAGGCTGCCCACATGGGGTCAGGGACTTAATGCTAACCCCGCTGTCAGTTGACTCTTGCAGCAAAAGATGAAAAGTGAGGTTTCATAAATCACACTGGAAATTATCGTCCTGCTCCTCGTACGTGTAGGGGGGGTTCTTCTTCTTTTGCACACACGTGTTAGAAACAATAAGAAACTCATTCTGCCCCAAAATAAAGCATGAAATGAAAACCACATTAAATGTTTCTCATGATACATTTTGAAGACATCATTGCCTACAATGGTTTCCTGTTGTCCGGTGACATTGTCTTGCAGCTGCTCATGCAAATGTATCGCTTCAGAAAGGAGAGAGAGGCTGAGAAATAGTTCATATAAGAGGGTTAAACAGCAGTCCTGGTCACAGTTATCCTAGACTGTCCCCCATTTAACTCAGTGGGATTTACTCCTAAATAAACGGATAGGATTGCAGTGTTGCTGCAGCATCGTGAGAGTAAAGCAGGATTAGATATCACATTTGTCATAAACCCAGGAGACGGACACATACTAGCTGACATCTCTCAGGGCCAAAACAGATGAGATGCAAGCAATCTGTAACTGGATCTCCCAATTTTTATCTTTATTTTTAAAAACAAACTTAAAGGCTATGGGGTAAAGTACTTGAATTTTCTGCAAGAAAGCATTGTTTAATCCTGCCTCCTTCCATACAGCTCGGCTGATCAAAATCTCCCTATTCCCAAAGCTGTGGGACAGACAATGGCCTGGTATTTAATGCAGTTACCTGTCCGTCCGCCCATCCCCCCAATTGCTTGCATCTATTCCTTCTCCAGTCACATGGGAATTAGTGCAGAAGTTGAAAATGTCAAGTCAAAGTCAGGTGCTGCAGACAAGTATCTGAGATGGTGTTCTTAAGAGTTGCTGTTTTCAGATGTATAACTTTTTGTCCTAAAAACTCCAACTGTGTCTATATTGTCTGCCAAAGCCAATGAACAGAATCAGAACAGTGGTAGAGTACAGCGGTACCTTGGTTCTCAAACTTAATCCGTTCCGGAAGTCTGTTCCAAAACCATAGAAAGTAATGCAAAATGGATTAATCCATTCCAGACTTTTAAAAACAACCTCTAAAACAGCAATTTAACATGAGTTTTACTATCTAACGAGACCATTGATCCATAAAATGAAAGCAATAAACAATGTACTGCAGTCACACAATCAATCAGTAGCTGAACTGGGTTCCACACAGTCACAAAAACAAAACAAAAATAGTTGCAAAAACAAAAACGCAAAACAAATAGCAAAAACAGACAGACCTCAGTGTAACACTCAGATAGTCAGCGTAACAAATCGGAAATGTGGCATTCAAACTGTCAGCGTAACACTCATGTTCAGCTTCCGAAAAAGGTTTGCAAACCGAAACACTTACTTCCGGGTTTGCAGTGTTTGGGTTCCAAGTTGTTTGAGTATCAAGGCATTTGAGAACCAAGGTACCACTGTGAAGCTGTTCAGCATTTGCCTTATGCCGTAATGGCTTTTTCTGTAATGTACTAAAGAGTTACATCTACCTCTTTGGGCTGACTCACATGTGAGAAGTCTAATCAGCCAGCAATTCTAGGATGGAGAAGTGGACATATACAATCTGTTCCATGGCATGCACAGTGCTCTGCACATGCTCTGTTTGTGTGATTTTTTTCGCCTTTCCTCCTTTAGCCACCCCCAGAGAAAGTAGAAAGGAGAGGTCATGCCCAAGATCTTTACACAAATGAGACATGCACACTGCATGCACACTCCAACATCCCAGTCCCTGCTGGCTCAATCCTCAGATCTTTGTACATTGAGCGGAAGTCTGAAAGGGAAACCCATGTGCATTCAGCTGAACATGTGCAGGCTTTTCCATGCTGTTGGGAACCCAGATTACACAGGGTTGCATGGAGGACGGTGTGTGTATTCAGCTGCACATGCATTGACTCCTCCTTCAGGCCTTTCCCACTCAACATGCAAATGTTTGGGGGTGTAGCCTGTCTGAAAAGTGACACTGGAGGTGGGATCATTATTCCTGGCTCCCTTCCCACTTTCCTGCATTACTGGAAACTGTGATGCATAACTTCCCTATAAAACTACTGAATCCACCTGGTGTAAACCAGTCGTTTGAAGGTACAACACAACCTTCACAGCCCAGTCCTTTGATTTGAGCCAACAGCAGGTGACTGTTTAGAAGGGGTAAAACTAGCACAGTTGCAACATTACAGAAATCATCTTGTTGCACCAACTTGTAACGACATCACTTCTGTGTTCTGGGCTGCAACAGCATCACAGTTTTTCAGGATCAGGATTCCAAAATGTGTGCCTATGTTGCTGCTTTATGCTTCTTTCCTTCTCATGCATACATTAACAATGGGTTTTCATAACTTCCTCCTTCTCCTGCATAGCTGATAATTCCCACACAACCACACACCATCTTCCAGGTCTCCATTATATGCAGAGACAGATGTCTCAGTCTTATGAATAATCAGATGTAGATTAACTAACTGAGGTGAAAATTCACCTCGCACTCCTCTGGCCCACATAAAAGGAAAAAGAAAGCAAGCATGAAATTAATTTTATTTACCGGTAAATGATAAACCAGAACATGAATTGTGATGATGCGAAAATAAATTAATTTCAGCAGTCTTCAAGTAAGTCAAGTTAAATGTCAGGTGTGTACCCCAGAAATATTTAATAGCTGATTTTCCTTGCAACTTCATGAAGGAAACCCAGAGTTAGCATAAGTCAGATTCCAGTCCTTCAAGATTTCTAACTGTGCAGACCCATCTAGTTTGTTCAGATGCAATACTGGAATGGAAGGGACATGGGTGGCGCTGTGGGTTAAACCACAGAGCCTAGGACTTGCCGATCAGAAGGTTGGCGGTTCGAATCCCCGCGATGGGGTGAGCTCCCATTGCTCGGTCCCAGCTCCTGTCAACCTAGCAGTTCAAAAGCACGTCAAAGTGCAAGTAGATAAATAGGTACCGCTCCGGCAGGAAGGTAAACGGCGTTTCCGTGCGCTGCTCTGGTTCGCCAGAAGCGGCTTAGTCATGCTGGCCACATGACCCAGAAGCTGTCTGCAGACAAACGCCGGCTCCCTCGGCATATAGAGCGAGATGAGCATGCAACCCCAGAGTCGGCCACAACTGGAACTAATGGTCAGGGGTCCCTTTACCTTTAATACTGGAATGGATGGATGGAAGGGAGTGAGGGATGAAGGACAAAAAACGGCTGTTGCATTTCATTATCATTTATTTAACATGTATGTTCTTAAGTTCCTTAATTAACCCCTCCATGGATGCTGTTCCCCCTTTGAGCCATCAGGAATCTTTCTGAAAATACTTGTGAACTTGAATTTAGCATTCAACCCCTTTTAAAATCCAGGTAATGGCCTAGGAAGCTCTGTTGTGCCCCTGATGGTTGTTAGCTAGTTTTTCAGTGAGAAGACCAGCAAAGGGCAGAAAGCTTCCATCAGTGGCAGATCAACACCCTGGAGTGTTGCATTTCTTCTAGGCTGTCCCTTAAGCGTGGTGGTGAGGCCCAGCAGGCCTGGCCAATGTGCCACGAAAAACATGTTCCCTAAACACAATCCAGAATTCCACGCGGTGCGTAGGGATTCTGTGGCAGATATGCAGGGGTTTCTTGGCAATTAAGTCAAATGTTCCAAAACCATGGGGCTGGTCTTAGCACACAAAAAGTATGTGCAAAACTAGATCCCATCTTGTTCAGAAAGACTTAGTTCTGCTTGGCGGTGGGGGGGGCAGCTTTTTGATGTCTGCGGCAGTATATGGATAGGCTTGCCTGTTAAGGACAGCTGAAACTCAATCGCTGTTGGACCCTTTTTGGTAGCAACTACGTATAGAAAATGAGACATTAAGTGTGTATCACTACACATGGCGGTAATCAGATTGCTAGATATGGTGGCTATGGCCTACTTCCATTTTTGGAGGAAGCATATGCCTCTGAATAACAGTTGCTGAGAATCACAAGTGGGAAGGGTGCTTTTGCACTCATGTTCTTCTTTCAAGCTTCCCACAGGCATCTGCTTTGCCACCAGAATGCTGGACTGGATGGGCCTTTGACCTGATAGGGACGCGGGTGGCACTGTGGTCTAAAACACTGAGCCTCTTGGGTTTGCCAGTCGGAATGTTGGCAGTTCGAATCCCTGTGACGGAGTGAGCTCCCATTGCCATTGTCCCAGCTCCTGCCAACCTAGCAGTTCGAAAGCACACCAGTGCAAGTAGGGAAGGTAAACGGCGTTTCCGTGTGCTGTGGTTTCTGTCACGGTGTTCCGTTGCACCAGAAGCAGTTTAGTCATGCTGGCCACATGACATGGAAAGCTGTCTGTGGACAAACGCCAGCTCCCTCGGCCTGAAAGCAAGATGAGCGCCACACCCCATAGACACCTTTGACAGGACTTAACTGTCCAGGGGTCCTTGACCTTTACCTGCCTTACCTTGGCCTGATCCACAGGGCTCTCCTTGTTTTCAGTTTTCTACAAGGAAGTTGTATCTTTATAGGAAGTGCATCATACATACCCCCCCCCAAAAAACAACTACGGGGTTTTAAAGAGATTGGGTAGCTTTTCTTGATGAACTCTTCTGAATCGATTCATGCTAGATGATTTTGCGACTCAAACCTCCTCCTCCAGAAGGGCACATTCATGGTGTCTTTGCAGGAGGAGTGACCAGCGCCTAAACCCTCAGCTAAAAGCAAGTGCATTGCATGTAGGAGATTGCAGGTTTGCCGTTGCATTGGACAACTGAATTGGGCTAGATGGTCCGGGCAGGTATGAGGCAGCAGCATATGCTCTGAGGATGTAAAAACGACCTTTTCTGGATAATGAGGCTTCTCGTGGTCACATGCCCAGAAGTTGCCTTTGCTGACGGCACTCAATTTGACAGGGGGGGTCAAGGAGGTTGCAGCTGCCCTAGATATACTTGATTCCTACATCTTGTAAATGTAAGTCGCTGTCAGTCATGAACGGCAACAAGCAGGCTGATATGTCAATAGGAATTTTCTCTCTTATTACTCTCCTTGCCCAGTGAGAGAAGACACCTGTCAGGTTATCACTGGGAATATATTACCCTCTGCCTTTCGTAATTTAGAGGCTGTTTCCTCGTGTCCTTTACCACACACAGCAAGGTGCCATTCGCGTTTTTGCAAGTCTCCCATGCATTTGTGTCCCCCAAAAACAAGGGGCAGTCTTTATATACCGTGAAAAGGTGTGTGTGTGTGTATATATATATATATAATGTGATTTCCTGCCATTTAAAATTACACCTGAATGATAAGCCAGGTGAGAAGTGCTGTGCCGGAGGACTGACCCCTGTAATGCCAACCCAAAATCAGATATACTAGAAATATTGTGCAGGGAAGAAATTGACTGTCAGATTTGATCAGTGTCATTAAATAGGCTGTCATCGGAGTACTAGATGTTTCGTTCAGATAAAAACACAGCTGCTGTTTCTGATGGCTGCTGAATGCAGATAACACAGGTTTTTTTGCGGGGGGGAGAAAGTGTTGACGTGAGCAGTAGTGATTTCCGCTCCATTGTCTTGATGCTCTCTTCATCTCTCTCCGTCCCTGCTCCTCTGCCCCTTTCAGGTACAACGTGTTTGATTGCGTTGCTGTCAGATAAGGAGCTCACAGTAGCCAACGTTGGGGATTCGAGGGGCGTCTTGTGCGATAAGGATGGCAATGCTATCCCTTTGTCGCACGATCACAAGCCCTACCAGCTCAAGGAGAGGAAGAGGATTAAAAGAGCCGGTAAGCTTATAAAGTTTGGTGTTTACTTCTGTGGGCCTTATATACTGTGGGTTTATATACTGTAATAAACTTGGCGGGAAGATGTTGTTTGCATTTTTGGAAATATGGCTGTATGGAGCTTCTCCTCAGGGAGTGGAGAGGCTGGAGCCAGCCAGTATGGCCTGTAGCTAATGGGACTTGTAGTCTAGCAATAGTCTAGGTTGGAGAAGCCAGGACCAGAGATTGCTTATTCTTTTATTCTTTATTAAATTTGTATACCGCCTTTCATCCAAAGATCACAGGGTGGTACACAACATAGAAATTCACACAACATAGAAAGATGCACACACAAAACTCTGGTAGCTTGATTGGAGAGAGAAAAACAACTTGAAGCTTCCAGTTCAGAATGGATAAAAACCAGTCCCTCTTCTGGCTAATGCTGCGTTATGTCCTGTAATAACAATTCATTCAGAGCAGGCAATAGTTCTCTGTGGGAAAGAGAAGAAAATGTAGATTCCATACACTGGTGAGAGAGCACAAAGTAGTCTTTTAACAGCAGAGCACCTATTAGCAATTAACATTTGAACCTGATTATTGTAATCCAGAAGAGGAGGCTTCATTAAAGAGATGAATATTCTAAAATTTTCACTTAAATAATCAGCTGAAAGAACTCCTGCTGCTTTGGAAATGCAACTTTTATGTTATTTTTCTCTCTGTATGCTGTATTGGCCTTGTTTGGGAAGGCGGGGTAGGTGAGGGAGTTGTTCCTTTTTAAATTTATTTTTATGGGCAGCAATGGTGCCAGACATCACCAGGCAGCTGCTGAGATCAATAGCTTGACAGGGTCCTCACTGTCAATCCACGGTGCCCCTTGGCCCTGCCCTTGTTTTTCCTTAACAGCTACTGCTTATTTGCCTGCTTTGAGCAGTGCCTTCCTGTATGCGCAAGCAGTAACAGGTATAGGAATTAGACTGTAAAACCTTGTTTTGCTCAAGTCCAGCTAATGAAGTAAGTGGGCTTCCCCCTTCTAACCCAGCTTAACAACTTGTGAAGTAAGTTTAAAAACAAGATTTATTTACAGAAAAGACAGCAGCAAATCTATGCAGGCAAAATTCTTATACAGTGGTGCCCCGCAAGACGAATGCCTCGCAAGACGAAAAACTCGCTAGACGAAAGGGTTTTGCGGTTTTTGAGCTGCTTCGCAAGACGAATTTCCCTATGGGCTTGCTTCGCAAGACGAAAGCGTCTTGCGTTTTTTGCAAGTTTGTTTCCTTTTTCTTAACACCCTTAATACAGTTGCGACTTGACTTCGAGGAGCAACTCATAGAACGCAGTGTGGTAGCCTTTTTTGAGGTTTTTGGCAATTTTTGAAGCTTTTCCAAAACTTTTCCAACACCGTGCTTCGCAAGACGAAAAATTAGCTAGACGAAAAAACTCGCGGAACGAATTAATTTCGTCTTGCGAGGCACCACTGTATTTACAGTATAACCAGCTTCAGGCATGTGCCTAAAACTGGGGCAAGCAGAAGTATGTCAAAGTACTGGTCAAAGGGAGAAGGAGGAACAGGAAGTACTATATGCTCTTTCTCCAGGAAAGGAGGGGAAATGACATCACACAGAGCCCTCTCTATCAATTGTATTTCTATGGTTTGAGTATCTGCCTATTAGCAATACAGCTCTCTGGTGTTAGCTCCTTCTCATGCTCACTAGCAAAAATATTCATTTGTTAGGTTTGGCTGCTCATCTTCCACAGCTTGGCCACTGGATTCTGCTGGACCAGAAGAACAAAGGGCTTCCTGTACCAATTTAAGTTTTATGTAATTAGAATAGGGGGTAGTACTTTGTGATCGCGCATATACAAGGGAGCTGGTTTTTTGTTTCCTTTGGGAATCCATGTAGACTGATGCCATGCACGCAGGCCACATGGAGCTGTAAAAGGTGTGCTGAGGTGTGGAGCTCCAGTTTGCAAAAACTGAATATTCCTGATATGAATATACTTTTTATTCATGTTGAATTTTCGGGTCGTTTTGACGTGAGCTCAACATGCAGCAGTGCCAAAAACCTTTTTTAAAAAACCTCCCTCTTAAGCAGAAGCTTGAAGTGCACAATGTTTGGTTTTGTAATGAGGATTTCGAAGTGCTCTTTCAAAGGCAGAAACCTGAACTTTTTTTCTAAAAGGAAATGCTTCTCATCCAGCCGCAGGCAAACACCACATGTTTTTTGTTGAGATTTCAGCCTTTGCTTCACAGAGGCAGCAGAAAGCCACTTTCCGTGCATAAGAGGTGGCTGTTGAGGCTTGGAAAAGCAAAAGCAATCCTGCAAAGATGGGTCAGGGAGGAGGGGAAACCAATGAATATCAACTGTTTGCTGCGGGCAAAGGGAGCTACATGCATTGTTGTTAATTTCATTTCTATTCCGCTTTAAATTTTTAAGGGGGGGGAATCTCAAAGCAGTTTACAACCTACATTAAAACGTCAAATAAAACAATCCAGAATAAAACATTAGAGAAGGAAGTCAAATATAAAGTATACAATTCAAAGCAACAGGAAACTAAAATATTATCTGAAGATTTCAAAACAAGACATTGCAAAAGGAGGCCAGCTACAGAGTCAACATTTAATGCAGCAAAGTTAACAAACAAAAAAAGTTTTGTCTTAAACACATGCAGAGCCATGGGAATCCTGTGGATCCTGTTTGAAGGCAGTCACAGAATGTACCGTATTTTTTGCTCTATAAGACTCACTTTTTCTATCCTAAAAAGTAAGGGGAAATGTGTGTGCATCTTATGGAGCGAATGCAGGCTGCACAGCTATCCCAGAAGCCAGAACAGCAAGAGGGATTGCTGCTTTCACTGCGCAGCGATCCCTCTTGCTGTTCTGGCTTCTGAGATTCAGAATATTTTTTTTTCTTGTTTTCCTCCTCCAAAAACTAGGTGTGTCTGGTGGTCTGGTGCGTCTTATAGAGCGAAAAATACGGTAGTGGAATTTTGCAAATGGCTGGAGTCCTTCCCCTCTGCTTCCTTCTACTCCCCTCCCCTGCCATATCCTATGCTTCAAGGAAGACGCCTGCTGTTTGTACCCAGAACGTTCCCCCCTTTTTCTTCCTAGAACTCCGAAGTGTGAGGTGATTATTTTCAAAAGACTTTTCTGGATCATTGCATTACAGCTCCACCAAGGACCCTTGAGGAGAAGGAGGATCAACTTCATTTGTGTTATTTCCTTTCCTTTTTGCCCCAGGGTGAGATTTTGGTCTTTACAAGTGTGTATCTGATGTGGCACCGCCTTCATAAATCTTTTTAAATGAGTGCGAACCTCTTCTTGAATTGTACCGAAGGGAGAAAGAGGGCTTGGTTAGAGCTAGGAGGCAGGCTGCCTGAGCACATCACTGTATGGCAAACGTCAGAAACAAAGGCTGATATTTTCTTGCTGTTCAGCAATTTGTCATATCTATTTGGCGAACAAAAAAAAAAAAATACAAAACATGTAAGGATGTACTTGCCTCCAGGAATTTATGTGACAACCATTTCAATAGCGTTGGCTTGGATACTGACACAACCCAACTCCTTGTAGCAATGTTTAGGTATTGCAAAATGGATTTCAAAATACATAGCATAAAATGGAGGAAATAACTCCAAGGAGATCATCTTCACAGTCCATTCATGCAGGTTCTGTTAACCATGCTACTCAATATATATATGTTTTTCTTCTCACAGTACATCTTCCTTTCTTTTTTAATGGACTAATCCAATGGATCTAAGAAACAATGTGCATAGGAGTCCAGCCTTGGGGTGTTACCCATGAGACAATGGTAGCAGCAATGATGCAGATGTTAAGTTCTCCTCCTCCTCCCTGTCTTCCCCTCCTACTGATATTTAGGAATATTTGCAGCACCAGCAGGTGTGTTACCTTGCCAGCAGCAGCAGCCAGTGAAATCAAGTGAGGAAGAGCAGAAATGCCATGTAGTGACATCATGAGCTGGAAGCGAGAGAGAACTTCAACTCATGAGTTTCATTTCTGAGAGCATCTTCAAATCAGCAGGAAGCTGTAATTTCGAACTTACAGGCATTGTTATGCACACCCAACATGCACAGTTCAGGGTGCCAACACATACCTTGCATTTGGTTTCTTTAGAATGAGAGTCACTAGAGACTGTGGCGTCTTTGTAATATAAAGTCTTTATATAAACATATATACAGGCTGAACATAAGATGGTTAGGATCTGTTTACATCCCAACAAATCTTGTCCCACAATTAGGGTCCTTCCTTCCTTCCTTCCTTCCTTCCTTCCTTCCTTCCTTCCTTCCTTCTTTTCTTTCTTGGGGTTGATAAAGTCATAACTTTGCATTCAGCATAGATGGACAAGACCAGCCAGGGAACAGGAAGAAGGCCTGCCCTCTTTAGCCCATCTTCTGAAAACATCTCCAGCTATTAATTTCTATGGCAACCAGTCACTTGTACTCTTTAGTCATGCAAAGAGATAACACAACAGCCTACAGCCAATAACTTGACGGAAAGACTGGCTTTACCACTTTAGCAGAATCCCATCTTGTGGATACAAAACGACAAGCTTAGGGGTGATTTCAAATATCACATTCAAGCTAACACACACATACACACATCCTATAATAGTACCTTGCAATGGTGGCGTGTTTTCCTTTCTTTAAAGTTTTCATTGAATCGAAGCACAGGAAGTATAGTTATAATGGAATGGTTCTCCAAAGAAGGAAACTTCGCTCTTAGCTTCACGTTTCCTAAATGGTTTCCCTGAGGAGTTTTTCCTTCCTTACGTCTTAGCAGCAGAGACACTGGTGTATTATGGGGAATGGAAGGAAGGAAGGAAGGGGGCATTGAAATGTGAGGAGTGCTTGGGAAAGAAAAATCGCAATAAGAAATGCAAAGCAAAACAATTTCTCTGTTTTCTAACTAGTTTTACAGCCCAGAGGCACAGAAGCATCTGAGAACAACCTCATGCAGAAGCAATTTAATACAATATGTGTGTTTGTTTGTTTGTTTTTCTTCCCTCCAGGTGGCTTCATCAGTTTTAATGGTTCCTGGCGGGTTCAGGGGATCCTGGCCATGTCCCGCTCCCTTGGAGATTACCCACTGAAAAATCTGAACGTTGTCATCCCTGACCCAGATATCCTAACCTTTGACCTGGACAAACTTCAGCCAGAATTCATGATCTTAGCATCTGATGGGCTGTGGGATGCTTTCAGCAACGAGGAGGCCGTACGGTTCATCAAAGAACGCTTGGATGAGCCACACTTTGGAGCCAAGAGTATAGTCCTGCAGTCATTTTACAGAGGCTGTCCTGACAACATAACAGTCATGGTGGTGAAGTTCAAGAGTAGCAGTAAAACAGAAGACCAGTAAAAAAATAATAATAATTCTCCTATCTTTCTGCCTCTCTCTCTCTCGGCGAACTCCTTCATCAAACCTTTACACTTCAACATGGTAGACAGCTGTAGCAAGTATATTAGCATTAAGACTGTACATCCAAAAAGAAAAGAGGAAAAAGAAATCACATTTTTTCCTTTTCTTTCTTTCTTTTTTTAAAAGCAGAGCTATGTGGCAAACGCATTTAAAACCATTGTGTGGGGGTTTAAAAAAAAAAAAAGCTCATGCTTGCTTTCTTTTCTCCAGCTCTTTTAAGGATAAATTCTCCCATTCTCAAAGGCTAATCAACTCCTGCTTCGGCTATTTTGAACAGCTGTGATTTCTTAGTCATCGGCCCAGGAGCTCAACTTGGGAGTGGCACGGCCGGGGCAAGACAAGAATGGCTTGTGAGCAATTGATGGAAGTGACACAGGACTTTCACCATTGTAACTATCTCCACCCCGGCATGCGCTCTGTTTTAATGCTATTGCTCTCTGTCCCCAAGCCCTGCTAAACTGCAGAAGTAGGAGGGTGGGTAGCAAACAAATTTGTAACTGTTGATCTGTCTTTTCATAGGAGGAGGTGAAGGAGGGAGCCTGCTGGGCACACAACAGGCCACCCTTCTCCCTCATTTCATAGGTAAACATCCTTCCTGCCACATAAGTAAGGAGGAGCTCTGGAGCTTCTCCAGCTGTCTGTTTCTTCTGTCTGTGTGCATGGCTTTAATGGTGCTTTGCCTTGTTTTCAATTCCATCCAGCAGGTAGCTTTTGAGGTCCATGCTCCTTGGGAAAAATTGCACAAACAGCATTCATTGACTCTTCCTTCTAGACATGGTGGATATCAGGACTAGGCTATGCCTGCAGAAATTATTATTATATATATATATCACAGATTGTTGTAAGGGCTGGGGGTATGAAGATCCTGTGGAAGTCAGCTGAGTGTTTAGCACAGAATATTATTTTCATTCTGTTATCAACGTGTGTTCAGATACAAGGCAGGGTTGTTGATGAAGCGAACAAGCTGAAATGTGAACTTGCTGCCTAGTTCACACACATACGTGCACACACACGCACCACCAGCAGCTTTTCAGTAGAATGGAAGCTTAATTCAAAAAAAGAAAGAAAAAAGATGGACAAGGGTAAAATAATTCCGGTGGCCTGGGTATTTAATTATGTAAATAATCAAAAGCCAGCCTAAGGAATCAAAAGTGTTGATTATGTATAGCTGTATTTTGGAGCCTCTGAATATCATATGCTTTGCCATAGAAAATGGACCTTTCCAATCCCAGTATTGATTAATAATGTAGGTGTGACCTGGCTACTTAATCCCCCATAATGCTCATCACCTGATAGCTCCATGGTCGAGGAAATGGGCAGGTGGGCCAGTGGAGCGGTGCTGCCTTCATAAACATCACTTGCAGAGGCTGCACAATTTTATACCATAGCTTAACAAGAGACACTTTGTTGTTCAGCAGGGTTTTGATTCCGGGCTACCCATTGAACTGCTTTAAACGCACTTGGCGGTCAATGAACTCCTGCCTGTTTCTGCTGGCTCTGATGTGCATGTGCATGTGCAGAGCAAACTCTATGTTTCCGTGAGCTGAAGAAAGGTGGGTGGGTGCTACCCTGGTTCACCTGTGTAGCGTTGCTGCCCTCTAAAAAAAAGGAAGGAAGGAAGGAAGGATGGACCATAGACATGTGGGCTGCTGGGTCTGGTTAGTAAGCTATAATTCAAAGCCATATGCATGCAAGGGATTCCCATTCTCTTCTATGAAGAGGGAAACTTGAGTACATATAGTGGAGAACGCCATGTTAGGAGCCATTTCGCTTCTGATGGAAGTGAAGGAGAAGGCCTCCATTCACATACTAGAGCATGGCCACGAGGTTCTAGTGAATGTGCATTAGTAGGTGGGCTGTTGCTAGACTTTAGCACTTCTGGAAGTGCCATTTGCGCAGTCTCTCTCTCTTCATTTGCTGTAGATCTGGAGAGCCTGTAGCTGTCCAGGTGTTGTTGAACTCAAATGCCCATCATGACCATGCTGGCCAGATGATGGGAGCTGGAAAGTAGTAACACCTGGAAGGTGTTCTTCCTCATCCCTCCCGGAGGTATACATAGGACACACATGCCCCTCAATGGCAGCAAGGAAGGTGTCCTTTACTTTCCCTGAAACATAGGAGTGTCTTGCAAATAACACACCAAGGGATTAAGATACGCAAAGTGTGTATTTCACCCTTCTGGTCTCTTATTTCTTGCCCTTGTCTTCAATTATGGTATATTGTGTGCACTCTCAAAACAAATGAACTCCGGTGTCAGACCACTTGGTCAGGTAAATACAAACAAAGTCCTTATCCCTGCCCCTATTTTGCTGCCCTCCTATATTAATGTGGAATAATAGCTCCTTTAACTGAATGACTTAATGAATGGCTCCAGTGCTTTTAGCAAAGTACAATTGACTCTTAATGCATTCTCCTTGCAATAAGAGATAGAGGCAGAGGGCTCTGGGGGTTAACAGCATGCATCAAATCAGTGCCCAAGGATACCAGCTCTGCCCAGGATCTTTTAGATTGGAACATAGGAGCTGCCTTAGACTTGCGTCAGACCATCAGTCCATGTAGCTCAGCACTGTCTGCACTAATCAGCAGCTGCTCTCCAGGGCTTTTTTCCCTGCTGTTCCTGGAGATGCAGGGAATTGGATCTGATGTTCTGCGTGAAAAGCCATTGCTCTACCACTGAGCTTGAGTTCAGGGTGCCAGTCCACATGGTGATCAGGCCAGATTGTTTTGGAGGATTAATTGGGCTGGCACATTTGTTGTAAGAGTAGATAAAGGATATAAGCAACCAGATTCAGTGGAGGTCATTGAAAGGATTGGTCTCACATTTCTGTGGGAGCAGAATCAAAACTGGAAGTGCTATTCACTTCCTGCAAAGAACTGTTTTTAATAATCTCACTTAACCTTGGGCTAATCCTTATTCTATGCAGTGGCAAAAGAACGAGATGCTGTTGTAAAAGATTGATAGATGTTGGCGAGGGACCATCCATAACCTCACTCTTTTAATGGCCTTTTTAACCTTCCCATTGTCACACTTTGCATCTTTTTCAGCCTTGGCCAATTCTTCCTTTGTTGTAATCCTTTGATGCATGGCATACTTCATGGGTGTTCTCTCCCTCTGCCAATATCTGCTGGCATCCCCTACCTGCCCCTTCCCTAACTGGAGATCACATTGGCTTTTGTGATCCATTGCTTTTCACAAGCACAACTGACCATGGCATTGAAAACAGCTTTCCAAGGCCTGCCTTCCTAATAATAATATTTTTACTATTTATACCCCACACATCTTATAGGGTTGCCCCAGCCACTCTGGTCAGCTTCCAACACATATAAAAACATAATAAAACATCATACATTCAGATGCCTTTTAAAAGTTGTATCATTGTTTGTCTCCTTGACGTCTGACGGAAAGGCATTCCACAGGGTGGGTGCCACTGCCGAGCAGGCCCCGTGCCAGGTTCCCAGTAATTTCACTACTTAGTTTTATTTTCAAGAGGCGCTTAAATCTTTTAGGCTCCTGTAATGCTGGTTTTCACTTAGTTGCTGTGTGAGGTAAGGTGAGTAAAAACTCTGATATGTGATACTCACTTGTTGCTTTGAAATAGGAAGAGGGGGCCCAGTTTAGTGGTGTGGAAGCAGCTGGCAGTGTATTGCTATGGAAAACCCAAGTAGGTGCAGATTTGCTCAGCAGCCTTGATGTGAGTCCAGTAAGACTTCCATTCATAAGCAGGATAAAGGTGCAATGAAAGTAGGGAGGGAGGGGGGTACAATTCAAGAAAAAATATATAATAAAAGTGGAAAAAACATTAGTAAGAAACAAAACTAGTCAGTAGCCTACTACTTTAGGTGCAGCTGAATTCTTGGAACTGTGACATTTTAAAAATGTAGGAAATTTAGGTCATTGATACGAGCTTTACAAACCATTAAATGTATTAGAGGAAGAAATACAGTGGTGCCCCGCAAGACGAATGCCTCACAAGACGGAAAACTCGCTAGACGAAAGTTTTCCGTTTTGGAGGTGCTTCGCAAAACGAATCTCCTATGGGCTTGCTTCGCAAGACGAAAATGTCTTGCGAATTCCTGCGGGTTTTTTCCCCTCCCCCCCTTTTTCTAAGACGCTAAACCGCTTATCAGCTGATCCGATAAGCCGCTAAAAGCCGCTAATAGCACTAATCCGCTAATCCGTCAATGGGCTTGCTTCGCAAGACGAAAAAACCGCTAGACGAAGAGACTCTCAGAACGGATTCTTTTCGTCTTGTGAGGCACCACTGTAACTGAAATGTATTTCTCATCCCCATCTTGATTATTGATCAGAAAATTGAAGTATGTGGGATCTTTACAAAACTTGATAACTAGCAGGTATTAATTTTTGTTACAAGTCCAGAAGATATTATACATAGCATAGATCAAAATGAGCGAGAGGAAATGGTGATTTATCATCAGTGTGTAAGATAATTGGGTTATCACGGAAACCTGCATGTTTGTTAATTTGCATTCTGTTCAAAGCCATTTTTTAAACATCTAAGGAGGGGAAAGCTCATTGTGAAAAGGCAATAGTCTGCAAACAATTACAGAACACAGGTTAGATTCAGTCAAGTGTTTAAAAAGGCCTCGTTTGCCCAGCCAGCTAGGCATAAAGAAAAATTGTCTCACACCGTATATTAGGAATTAATGGCTTCAAACGAATATTTATAGACTTGTTTACAGTTTTCTTCTTGTAGGAAAGGCTCCTACATAAGGAAATAAGCACCCAACAAGCATGCCTTAATGGAAGAGCAGAAATTGCTTGACTTGAGAAATAATACTTCTACAGAAACATGACTTGCATAACCACATCTGGAGAATTTGAAACTAATTCCTATCATATATGCAAGGACGTTTTGAGATAGTTCATTGCCACACACTCAATAATAGGAAAAATGCCTTCTTAGTTTTAACAAAGAAAAGAGGGGAAATGGGACATGAATTCAAAGAGTTATACCAGATTACTAAATGGTGCTTTTAGACCCAAGTTTACAACTCATACCTGTTACATGTGTCAGGAATTCGCTGCATTGACTTATTGAGAGCTATCTCAGTGATTTTCTAATTCCATTTTAGCGCAGTACAAACATAATAATCAACCATGGATCGTTGCCTTAACCCTAGTGAAGATCACAATCATACAGTGAAACCATGGTTTAGTTTGCTGAATGAAGCTCTGTTGTAAGATGAGATCTAAGGAGGCAGTATTGAAACCAGCAAGGATAACCTTGTTATCTTGCAAGCAGAAAGGCTGAAGAGGCAAATAAGTTGCCTTAACCATGGTAACGACTTCTAGGGGAGCAGGCATATTGGGACCCAAACAATGGGTCTTGTTTGGAAAGATTAGTGGAATTAGTATAACACAAGCCTAACCATGCTATGCCCACTGCACATGTTAATATATAACCATGATTAGTGCCAACAATGACTTGTAAATCCTCTTCAGTTTATGGTTCCACTTCCTTATTCTTCATCAGTCTTTAACCATGGAGTTAAAGAATCAATGTGTAGGGACAAATATAGTTTAGCTTTATGGCTATGTGGGACCTGAGAAAGCGAACAATGTTTTCATACTGAATTAAGAAACGGTAGGAAATATGACCATTTACAGTTGATGTGAAAATAATAAATGTGTTTGATGTGAAAATGGATTTAAATAGTGGGTTTGCACAGGGGTGAGATCTAGGAAACTACAAGTATTCTGTAAAGAGAAGTGCATCCAATTGTAGACTGGAATCATGCAAGGTATTTAACCAATCTAGTTTATTAGGAAAGAGGAATGCAGCTATGTGTATCTAAGCCTGTTGGGCATGCATTTCCCTGGGAATGACATGGTTTGGAAAATGGGTGGGGAAGCTCTGGCCCTCCGTATGTTGGACTGCAGCTCCTGTCAACTCAGACGGTTGGCCATGCTGATTGGGACTGATGGACGTCCCAACGTCTAGAGGACCACAGGTTCCCCAGCCTTGATTTAGAGCATTATGGTATATATAATGTGCACATCATTCCCTGGATTGTAGGGATAGTCCATCAGCATTTATTGTGTAGTCACTGAAAGCATCTAGATCCGGAAATGTTCTTAAAAGTGGTGGCACAATATGTAGAAGACGATACTTTGGGTGCACAACCTATAGAAACACAGATGTGATTCAGCCCCATTGAAATCTATGGTCATGATCAGCCAAAATGAAACTTTTTTTTTTATTAGCCACATTGATTTTAATAGAGTTGAACATGTTTCATTTCTCCTATTGAAATCAATGGGCTATTAAAGTGTTCACTTTGACTGGGATTTACAAGGTTAAAATCAGGGTGGCTCACATGGTAGTACAGTGGTACCTCGGGTTAAGAACTTAATTCGTTCTGGAGGGCCGTTCTTAACCTGAAACTGTTCTTAACCTGAAGCACCACTTTAGCTAATGGGACCTCCCGCTGCCGCCGTGCCGCCACTGCGCAATGTCTGTTCTCATCTTTAACCCAAGGTACTATTTCTGGGTTGGCAGAGTCTGTAACCTGAAGCGTCTGTAACCCGGGGTACCACTGTACATAGTTGCTTCAGTTATTGGTTCCGTGTGCACCTAGAAAGGGCATAGTGCAAGATGTAAAGTACAGTGGTACATATAATTATGGCTATAAATTTTGGATCTCTCTTTGTGGCAATTGCATGTACCAGTGCATGGTGTACTTCCTGTTTACCCTGTGCATACTCCACGCAGTCCTGGGTATTGCAGGGGGTTGGAGTAGATTACTCCTGGGGTACCTTCCAATTCTATGATTCCCCTAGACATGAGCACATGGATGCACATTCAGCATAGACAATGGGCTTCCAACATTTAGGGTGCAAAGCTGACCTAATGAGTTCCTATAGTCCCCCTCACATAACTTACATGATCCAACCAAAATTCTTAGGGGTTCATAGGAACCAACTCCCAGGGGCTGTGGGGGCTTCAGCCCCCGCAGTAAAACATTTGAGTAGGACCCCCCCCAAGTTGATGGGCATTGCCATTCAAATGGTGTGTGCACATCATTCCCTGTGATCGTTTATGTGGGGTGGGGCATATCTGGGCCCCCACAATATTTTATTCATGTTGGCACCCCTGCTGCAGCTCTGGAATGTAAACCATCATCTGTGCCCTGTTCTGAAAGCTCAGCTAATCATAACTTGTGGTTCCGATGCATTTTTGTGGATGCTTTTTTTTTAATGACAAACATTTGCTCCGGTACTATAAGTGGATTTGTCTTTTGAAAGGCAGGTGTGTTTAAATTGTGGAACGAGATATTGAAAATGATTTCACAAAAACATACATATGTGCATATATCTACACACACCCACACACCCTATAATTTATTTTAAGTAGCAGAGTCCATATGCATCTGCCCCAGCAGATTGCTATTAATGTGACATTGCAATTGCTGTAGAGTAATTGTTCTTCCATTCGAGATAAACATGTGGAGTAGAACATTTAAGACAATATAGAAATGCAGCAAGAAAGTAGGATCTAGATAGGACAAGACTGTAAAGTTTAGCTACTTTTTAGATTATTCAGTTGAAAACCTTCTAGTCGATTCAAAAGATGATTTTAAAAAACAGCCACCACCAAGGCACCCTTAGAAGAAGCATGTTCTTTCATGTAGAACAAAAGGCATCTGCGAAGGTAGACAGGTGTATTCATCATGTAGAATTGTTGAAAACATCATACTCTTGATTTCTTCACACAGCTGATTTTCTAGAATTTAAACTTGTTCTTAATATTCAGTAAAGCAATACTGTCACTTTAATTTCAGTGTTACTAAACAGGGGCATCAGCCCAACATGTTTTTAGTTTCCAGAACGCAACACTTCATTAAAAAATGAGTATCATGGCTGGGGAAAGTGGCTTTTGCTGGAGCTGTTTCTCTTAACGTTGTGGCCATATCTTAATTTTCCCAGCCATAAATGTGTCTGCCTTAAATAATTTCTCAGAAGAAATTGCCCCTAATTGCAGAGTATTGTTTAAAAGCAACATTAGCTGCTGCCAAGCCTCTCTCCGTAGTCCTAGGGTTACGTATGACCCAGTCACTCTTTAAGTAAGTAAAAGGTTCTGGCAGGTTTTCAGCAAAAAGTCTGGCACTTATCCACAATCAGAACAATTAATACTTAAAAGATACCCAGGCCAAAAGTAAACCTCTTTGCCCTGGCACTTCATAAAACCTAGCACTGCTGCAGTCTTAAATTATTTACTACGGCTGCAGTTTAAGTCACAGTCCCTACTCCCTTCTTCTGGAAAATAATAATAATGGGTCTACACTAAGTGGACTCAGGAAAGGGTTGGTGAATAATGCACCACTAGATTCTCAGAGCCACTGAGGTGACTCAGAAGCAAATGGAACGGGTGAAAGAGTCTCAGCCACTACACAGAAACATAGGAAGCTACCTTCTACTGAGTCAAGCCATTGGCCCATATTGTCTACACTGGCTGGCCGCAGCTTCTGCGGGGTTTCCAGCAAAGTATTTTCCTAGCCCTGTTTGGAGAGTCTGGGAATCAAACCTGAGACCTTCCACATGTAAGGTAGATGTTTGACCAGTGAGCTACAGTCCTGGTGTACCAACTCATTCTCCATGCAGTAGGACCTAAGAGACCACTTACTCTGGTTTAACAGCAATGCTTCTCTCTCTCTCTCTCTCTCTGCAAGGCACCCTATCGGAACACGTTTCTTACATTGCTGAATTGAGAGCACAAGGGTGTCTGATGCCATTTTCACCAAAGCCAATCAATAGGCGCTCAAGGCCTTTTTAATGTGAAATAAGGGAGCCAAATCTGGAAGAGCTACAGAGCTGCTTTCTACTTTGCTAATCTTTCGGCATCGGTTATTTTAAAAACACAGGCGCATAACTGCATCATGAGATGTATGCAGATGTTAATGTAGGAAAGCACACTTTGCCCATCGGTTCTTCCAGATGAGGCTGAAGAGTTGTAAGCCAAGCCAGAGAACAGACACCTTTCTCGGCACATAGATGCTGTTGTCACATCACATTTGTGCACATCTTAAGGTAGACTTCAGAAAGAATTCTGGAAGCAATTCTTGCTGGTTTTAAAAACGAACCCAGTGCGGCACCTACAACTGCACACTGAAATCATGATTTGAACTCATTTTAACCTATCCAAACCCAGCACTTTTGACCATAATGCGCAAGAAAGGAAGGAACTGGTGAAACCTCATAATTCTTGGTACTAGTAGGTTTCTTTTGTACTTAATCTACATCTGTCTCTAAGAGACAATCTGAAACACGGTCAAACGAAATGTAAATATAACATTAGCTGTAGTATAACCTAAAAGTGGCGGTGCTCTGTCACTTCTAGATGTGGGCAACCATTGTATCTTTCAGTGTGTGCGTTAGAAGTAGCTTTCCCCCCCCTTCCTTTTAAATGTGTGAGGAATATATGTTTCATGCAACTGCAGATTCTATGTTAATGTCTACAGGAAGTGTAAACTACTGATTTGGGGGTGGGGGAAGGCTTTGGTTGTATGGTTAAAATAAAAAATAAAGGCTATAAAAGGAGCATATTTAAATAAATAACAAGCCTCTTTTCTCTTTTGGGTTATGGTGTCTTGCTGTTTCTTTTGATACACACACGGCCTCGTCCTATGCAGGAATAAACGATTATGATCCCTGCTTGAGTTCTGCATCAGGAAAGCAAACAGCCCACACCAGAAATGGTAATTCCCTCCAGCAGCAAACTGGATTGATCTCCTACCCTGGCCATTCCAGTTTGTCAGCAAAACTGAGCACCCCATGGAGAATACACTTCTACAACGTGGCTTCACAAAGTGGAATGAGCTATCTCTTCCAAGAAACACAAGACACAGCATACACATTTGCCTCAGAGGGTGGGGAGAGCAAGGAAACACACAAATAACACACATGAACACACACACAGAAAACAGAAGGGAAGTTACCTCAGCCTTAGCTAGGTAACAGCTCTGAAAGGTGCGTGTGGATTATCCTCACACCGCCCAGGGATGGTGGGATACAGGAAGGTGAGGAGGGAAATAGGGAAAGCAACAATTGGTATGCACTGCCCCCACACAAAGGATGGGGTGCGCAGGAGAAAAAGGCAGTTGGCGAATGAGCCAGCACATAACCAAGGGAATCGGCGGAAAGGTCCAAGGAGACACACATGCACAAACTTGGGGTGTGCGGTGGAGAACTTCCTCCAGCTAATCCACTGCAAGATTATGTTGCAGTTCCCACTAGTCATGAGCTACGGCCATGTGATTTTTTTCTGAAATGACATTAAGTTGGAGAAGTTCCCTGTCCCTTCAAAAAAAGGAACAGCATCCTAAGCTAATGTCGCTAAGGACAGACAATTGGTTTTAAGAGTCGTAAGTGGAATTGCTGGGGCAACGATGAGGAACTTTTTTCAGTTCGAAGGACTGCATTCTTCCTGGGGAAACTTTCCAGGAGAGGTCACGAGCCACGTAAGTTTATACCAAGTCCTAACACTAATAAATATCGCTCCAAAGGTAAAAATAAAATCAAGAACATCTTAATTAATGTGTTTATTTGAATACAGATTTTGAGGGGATCCTGGAGGGTGGGAACAGCTAGCAGCCAAAGAATGCAGTGGTTAAAAGTGTCTGAGTCAGGTCCTTGCAAGGCGGTGGGTTGTGGGAGGACAGGAGTGGCAGAGGAATAACACAGAGGAGGCAAAGGAACCGGGATGGTTTGGGCGCAAGAAGAGAGATGGAAGTCGAGAGATGAAGCAAGCTACAAAGGGAGTGGGTGCTGTGTCAGAAAGGGTGCAATGGGATAGCAGGAGCGGGAGCTGTTAGTCCTAGAAGTGAGCAGGAAAGCGGGAGAGAGATGAAAAGGCAGGAAGGGGAGGGATCTATAGAAAGGGAGACGAGAGGAAGCCACTGGGGAGCAGGGAGACACACAAGTGACTGGGAAAGAGTAAGAGGGGAGAAAAGACAGGAGAGAAAATTGTATGCAAAACCAAAACATACTGGAGTCCAGTAATGAAAGGCGATTAACCTACCTCTTTGTGTATGATCCCGCCCATTGGGATCTCCTGAGAATGTAAGGCCAGTTGGAGTTCTGAAGACGACCCACCCCCCATGACCGGAGGCAAGGGCAGAGCCAACATTCATTTTTATTTCACTTTCCCGTTATTCAAAATCCACAAAGTAGTGATATAATATAAAAACAATACAGCAGCAACATTATAAGAACTATAGAAAACAAAACATAACCCTAAGAACAACAGCTAAATGACCTATCACATGACATTTGAAGCCACTGGTTTGCAGCTTGGGAAGAGTTTTGAACCACGCCGTAGTTGGATATCTATAAGTGTTTTACCAAAACACACAGGAGGAACAACTTTTTCCAGATTGAGCAGAGGATTCCGGAATGGTTCAGTGGGCATTTACTTATTTAGTTCTGGCTCTCAGTGCATTTTTAAATCGCTGCTGCTCTCAAAGGAATGGCAGTGGTTCGGCTACTGTGCTGTTTTGCATTTTAGATGCTTGTGCAGATTAAGAGCAGAAAGGCAGTGTGTAAATTATAGAAATAAATGAATCTTATCCCAAATGTGCCTTGAAGCAGTGAAGCGTCGACAATGGCATTCCTAGGATCCCTTGGCAAGAAGCTGTATCGGCATGCGCCCCCAATCACGTTACCACAATTGCCACATTAGAAATCGCTCCATTCTACTTGTCTCAATAAGCATCTGGAATAAGGGTAAGGGGGGGGGGACGCACACCTTTGTACTGTAATGTGAGAAGGACAGGAAGTTTCACCAGCGAGAGTCAGTCTCTCCAATGCCTAGGTACGCCTCTGAGTGTTTGACCTATTGTCTGAGGTTCCCTTTAATGAGGGAATCAAGTGAGTTTCCCATGGATGGAAGTTCCGTGATTTGAAAGCTATCAGACCACCAGTAAAAACTTATTAAAATAAAAAAGTACTGCAGTAAACCTAAACAAGAGGTTTAGATATGTCAAGATATGACCGGCAGTGGATAACTATCTAGCCACTGTTATATTTCAGTGCTTTTCGCTTCTCTGGAGCTGTAATACATACCTCCCCTAAATTTATTTAAAGGAGGAACAGAATGCACAAACCCATTTGCAGAAAGCGTATCTTTCATTATGTGGTAACAGGCTATCACACTGACCACGTTTGCACACCACGCACCCAGTTCAAACCATGGTTTAGCACCAAAACAATGGCTCGCGAGGAGGAGGCCATAGGCATTTTTGTTCCTCCCTGTGCTTTTTAGGACAGCACAAAATGGCAGTGGAGCCATGGATTGGTTTAGCATGTTGCCTGAACCTGGTTAGGTTCCTCCCTCCTTAACAACCATCTATGGTTACAGGTCACGACTGAAAGACCTTAACCATGATCCCTGGTTTGGATGACACGCTGAGCCAAAGCACGTCCTGCGGTGAGCTAAGAAGTCCAGGGAGGAGGAAAACGAGTGTGACTTCCTCACTGGCAACCAGAATGTTCATGGAGTCATGGTATGCCCTGCTCTGGCTTTCTGTGGTGCACAAAGCAGGCCTCTGTCAGTATTGCACTAAGCACAACTACTCAACTAATATTTACATTTCTGAAAGTGACCTTCAAATGTTATGGACTCCCATCAGCCATAGCCAGCATGGCCGGTGGGCACAGATGGTTCGAGCTATGAGCGCAACAACCTCTAGAGCGCACCAGGTTGGGAGAGGCTGTGCAAAGGACATTCCTGCTGAATCACCCAAATGTCTTGCCTCCCCCTTCTAACGGTGGCTAGAAGCAGAAGCAGAAGGTCAGAACATTGCAACTATAATGGGCCCCGCTGAGTGTCCGATATGTGCATGTCCACTGGTGGATAAGACTTTCCTTATAATCATTTCTTAGCTTCACAAAAGTCCTCACAAATTTATTGTCGTATAAACTGCAGAAGCTGCGAGAACATCAAACACCTCAACCTCTAAAAGCAGCGTTTCCCAAACTTGGGTCTCCAGCTGTTGTTGGACTACAACTCCCATCATACCTAGCTAGCAAGGACCAGTGACTGGGGATTATGGGAGTTGTAGTCCAACAAACAGCTGGAGAACCACATTTGGGAAAAGACATTTTGTAGACTTGGAAGGTGCTTACAGATTTTGTTCCTGGCTCTTGACAGTAGTTCTTGGTTCGGGGGGGGGGGACACACAGCCTAAAATCTGCCCACCCCTGCTCTGCTGGGGAGCAAACAGGCTTAAAGTAACAGGGTTTTAAAACAGGATGGAATCACTGGCACAGAAGTGAAGTCTCTCTTGTTATTTCCTGCCAGAAGGAAACCATTTCCTGGGGCGATACACCATGTATGGCAATCAAGTGCTTGAACTTGCAAACATCAAAGCCAATTTTGTACAAGTAGAAGAGTTCTTTATCTTCTGCAATGGAGATGTTCACACCAAGTATATTTAAACAGATCCCAACATAGACATCTTCAAACTTAATAGGCTTAACATGACCCATCATTTCATAAACCTTTGCAGCCAGTCTGGTGTCGAAGACATAACCAAGTCCACTGAGGTATGGAGGATACCTCCTAAAGGGATATTCCGTGTAAGAAATATAGGTTTTCTTATAAAATCCTCTGTAAGAGAAGCTATTCACTAAAGGGTAGCCGGTAATGAAGTTTTCCGAGGCATTCAAATTCAGAAGGAATTTCACTAAGTTGCCCGTGTTGATGAAAACGTCTGAATCTGCCTTCATAACGTATTTAGCACTGGAACAAAACTCAGTCACCCATCTGAAAGCCATGATGGTTTTCAAGGAAAGGTTGTTGTAAGTGTCAAGGAAGTCTTGTTGGATGATGTCACCATAAAGAATGCTTTCATCTTCTATAGATAAGCTTGCGAAGTCGTCGCTTTCTGCTCCTTTGCCCAACAGAAACAGTGTCAACACCTGGTTCCCCCACCAGGATCTTTGAGACCCCCAGGTTACTCGAATGGCCTGCCTTACCCGCACATCCGTAGGCCGTGACGTCACCAAGATGACGAGGAACGGGTTGTTGTCTTCACATTTCGATCGCTCGCGTAGCGTAAAGAGGAAGTCCTGCTTATGGATGGGCTCGTAGTCATAGAAATACATCCAGTTGTTATATTCCACCACATTGTTGGAGGGGACGACCATGTACCATGCTGTGAATATGACTGAGGCAAGGGACAGACCAAAAAAAACTTTTCTCAAGGATAGCAAAGGCATCGGTCCTTGAATCTGAAGAAAGAGAAGCGGGAGTTTTTGACTGCGTTTCCAAAGGATTGTTGAGCTATGGAGAGAAGAGCTGGGCAATAAAAAAAGAAAAACCAGTGAGAAGAAAATTACTACGTGGAGAACACAGGCGTCCGCATTCTGTATACCTGAACCGTCATACCAGAAGTGATGCTATCAAAGGAAAACAGTTGCTCTCCATTTGTTTTATGGCTTATTAGGAATGCACAAAAAGTGCAACTTGGGCAAGTTCACATGTCTTTTGATGAGCGTGGTCCATGTAAGTGGTGAGGCCCGGCATAAGCACATTTATTCTGCTGCACATAAAACAAATGCATACATCATCTCAAGATTCAATAATAAAATTCTGGGACTATAAATGTATCTACAGTGACTGAGCATATGATGTCTCCGTCTTTATCGACTTTCAGGAGAAATGTTAAAACATTCCTGTTTTAAAATTTAAATACCCAGGCCTTTGATGGCTGAAATATACAGTGGTACCTCGGGCTACAGACGCTTAAGGTTACAGACGCTTCAGGTTACAGACTCTGTTAACCTGATGTAGTACCTCGGGTTAAGAACTTTACCTCAGGATGAGAACAGAAATCGTGCGGCGGCCCCATTAGCTAACGTGGTATCTCAGGTTAAGAACAGTTTCAGGTTAAGAACATACCTCCGGAACGAATTAAGTTCTTAACCCAAGGTACCACTGTAC
This sequence comes from Podarcis bocagei, assembly GCF_964188305.1. Classification (NCBI taxonomy): domain Eukaryota; kingdom Metazoa; phylum Chordata; class Lepidosauria; order Squamata; family Lacertidae; genus Podarcis; species Podarcis bocagei. The sequence goes on from NC_138128.1 coordinate 20,971,892, forward strand.
TGGCCACAGCAGCCTTGGAATTAGTGAGAGTGCATGATGGTTTTTAGATATGCTAAACACTTCTAATTGTCTTTAAATGTTTGAGATATGCTTTTAATTCATTTTAAATTGTATTGTTTTAAAACTTTGATGTTTGCTGCCCTGCAGATCAAAATAGAATCTTAAGAGTTGGAAGGGATAGCAAGGGTCATCTAGTCCAACCCCCTGCAATGCAGAAATCTCAGCTAAAGCATCCATGACAGATGACCATCCAACCTCTGCTTAAAAACCTCCAAGGAAGAAGAGTCCACAACCCACTGTCGAACAGCTCTTACTGTCAGAAAGTTTTTTCCTGTATGTTTAGTCAGAATCTCCTTTCTTGTAACTTGAAGTCACTGGTTCGAGTCCTACCCTCCAGAGCAGGAGAAAACAAGCTTGTTCTGTCTTCAGTGTGACAGCCCTTGTGAAATAAAGCTCCTCTTCAGCTCATTTTGCACAATATGGCTTTTTGCCTGGGTCTGCATGCTTTATTTTCCATTTCAAAAGTGTTAACTCATTGGAGCTGATGCTTATTGGGACAAAAGTGTGAATTCCTTTTTCAAAAATTTAAAAAAAACACACACAGTAGTTCAAATGCTTTTCCATAAAAACACACAAACAATTTTTACGTGAGATAATTAGCTCTAAAGTCTGTGAGAGCAAGAAGATTCCTCGCCCCCCTCCTTTGGCCACTAGAGGGAACTCTTATTAGCTGAGGTACACCACAGAGACAAATAAATGCAGAAAGCAGAACTAAATATGTTGTTCACTGCTTAGCATGTGCAGTGGAGCAGGGATGAAAAGGATTTCTTGCAAATTCAAGATTTCAATATATTTAGGGATGTCTTGAGAAACTGAAGAGGGGCACTCACTGGTTGCTCAACCTCTACCAAGGAGTTAGTGCCTTGGCTCCAAGAAGAGGGAAAGTGTAGCTGTGTGAAGGGAACAGGAGTCTCCTAAAACTCTCACCGCCTTAACAGACTACAACTCCACTATCTCTCTCTCTCTCTCTTCCCTTCTTTTCTCTGAATGCCTAGTTTCATGCACAAGGCGCAACATGGCATCATTATACACTGTGTATTTATCTGTCCAACCACCAGCAGCCAGTAACAGGAGGCAGCGTTGGTACGGCTTCATGACACAATGTGCTGTAATCTAGCAATGCGAAACAACAAGGGGAAGAGATGAAAACTACAGAGCTGCAACAACTCCGTAACATCTAGTCATAGGATCAAAGATTTGTAGAACTGGGAGGATTAGCTAGTAAAAACAAAACAAAACCCTGCAATGCAGGAATATGCAGCTGTCACATACAAGGACCGAACCAGCAACCTTGGCATTATTAGCATCGTGCTCTAACTAACTGAGCTAGTCTTGCCCTAAGAAACTGAAGTTCTTCCTGACATCCTATGCCCTTTTAAAATGTGGGGGTTGGGAGGGGGTATTGGGTTGTTGTTTTTATTTTGATTGTGTATTTTGTGGTTTTATATTTTGATTTTATTCTGTGAACTGCCCTGAGACCTCCGGGTATAGGGTTTATATTATAATAATAATAATAAATGGCAGGGGGGATAGGAGTTGTGGTATGGCAACGTCTGGAGGGCCCCATGTTCCTCATCCCTGGTGCAAGCAGCCTTGGGTCTCCAGCTGCTTTTTTTGGACTACAACTCCCAACATCTCTAGCTAGCAGGACCAGGGATGATGGGAACTGTAGTCCAAAAACAGCTGAAGACCCAAGTCTGGGAAACACTGATCTAGATGGGCAAACTGCCTGACTCTCATTAAAAGCAGCCTCCTATGTTCCTGTGTATAATCTGCCTTACAGAGCTGTGGGATTACTACACAAACATTACAAAGTGAACAGATGCTACTGCTGGCGAATGGAACATGTGAACAGTCTTTGTGGCTGGTTGCAATACTGCGCTGGGATCAATGTTTCACTGGTCCTTTGTTCCAGTCATGTACAATCATACTTGAAGAACAAGGGAATGATGAGCGATGAAAATTCATCGGGGGGGGGGGGGAACCTTCCACGTCTACAATCTTAAAATGGTTATAACCCCACTGAATTCCATACCAGGCATTAAAGGCATTTAGCAGGGGGAAATCTGAAGTAAATGAATACAGTGGCATTTTAAATTCACAATGTGGTGTACAAATCAAAGATGGGACAAAGTCAAGCAGAGAGCAAATTTACAGTTGTTTTAGTGGAATGTTTTGTGTCTCTCCCCCAAACTCCAATTCAAAATTTTCAGCTCTTAATCAAAATTTTCACCTCTCTCTTTCAGGTATGAGGTTTTTATTAAAGTTTTTCAGAACACAGTGGTGCGCCGCAAGACGAATGCCTCGCAAGACGAAAAACTCGCTAGACGAAAGAGTTTTCCGTTTTTTGAGTCGTTCCGCAAGACGAATTTCCCTATGGGCTTGCTTCGCAAGATGAAACGTCTTGCGAGTTCTTGCGAGTTTGTTTCCTTTTTCTTAAAGCCGCTAAGCAGTTAATAACCGCTAAGCCGTTAATAGCCGCTAAGCCGCTAATAGCCGTGCTTCGCAAGACGAAAAAACCGCAAGACGAAGAGACTCGCGGAACGGATTAATTTCGTCTTGCGAGGCACCACTGTACAGTGGTACCTCGGGTTAAGTGCTTAATTCGTTCCGGAGGTCCGTTTTTAACTTGAAACTGTTCTTAACCTGAAGCACCACTTTAGCTAATGGTGCCTCCTGCTGCTGCTGCTGCCGCGCCGCCGGAGCACAATTTCTGTTCTCATCCTGAAGCAAAGTTCTTAACCCGAGGTACTATTTCTGGGTTAGCGGAGACTGTAACCTGAAGAGTATGTAACCTGAAGCGTATGTAACCCGAGGTACCACTGTACAATAAAATAGCAGCTACAAAAATATGAACAGAATAAGTAGGATATGGAGTCCTCTCTTAAAAAATAATTCTTAGCCCTTAACACCCACAGACTAAAGTCACTCATCCCAACGCTCACCTTTCTCCTCACAGCTTCTCACTCTGGGAGAATGACATTTCTCTGTCTCTCACCCAGGGTTCTCCATCAACCATCTACAACCCCCACTTTCTACTCTCTCTTTTTTGAAAAACATGAATATTATTTGGCAATCAGTTTGCAGGCATTCACGCTTCACATCCTATGCCTCTCTCAGAAAGTAAAACAACCACCAGCACTGCCTACTTTCAGAAGAAGGAATTTGCTGCCCTCTGCTGAAGTTACACTAAACTGTAGGGAAGCAGCCGCAGTTCTAAAATCAGAGAGTTGTTTTACAAGGTTCTTGAGTCAACCATTCCCTCCCTGATGTTCAGGCTTTCAGTGCTAGTGCTTACATAGGCAAATGAACATCCCCTGAGGGAAACAGCAGGTTTGTAGGAGAAGGGTTAGGGAGTGCAAAAGAAGGGTTAGGGAGTGCAAAAGAAGGGTTAGGCGGTACAAAAGAAGGGTTAGGCGATGCAAAAGAAGGGTTGGGGAGTAGTGGTACCTCGGGTTAAGAACTTAATTCGTTCTGGATGTATGTTCTTAACCTGAGGTACCACTTTAGCTAATGGGGCCTCCCGCCGCCACCGCACGATTTTTGTTCTCATCCTGAGGTAAAGTTCTTAACCCAAGGTACTACCGGGTTAGCAGAGTCTGTAACCTGAAGTGTATGTAACTTGAAGCGTATGTAACCTGGGGTACCACTGTACAAAGAAGAGTTAGGGTGACCAAAACAAAAACCCTTTAAGGGGAAACCCCAAAAATGCCCCACTGAGGACTGAGCATGCTGAGGGTCACAAAACACTGCTTTTTGCAGGTGTATGGGGGCGGGGAATGCACAACTAGATATGGGAGGAATGGCGTACAGGGAGTGAAGCACTTCACACTGCAACATTTTGTTGCCGATTCAACTTGTTTTTAACTACGGCTGCGTACACATTACCAACTTAAAACACGGTAAGGTAGTTCTCCCCCGCTGTGTTTCAATTCACATGTGGCTTCTCTTCTCAAATCAGAGCAAAGCTGTTTTGAGGAGAAATACCTCAAAAAGCAGTATTTCTCAAGAAAATACAGGATAGTTGTAGACTGTGGCTAATATCGTGTGCGCATGGCTTAACAAACCCGTGGTGGGAGCACTCTTGATGCAGGGGGGGAAATCACAGAATTTTTTTATTTGCAGTAGTTCTTCCTGCCCTTGATGGGTACACAGCTTGGGGGTTTATTTATTTGGATCCAATGCTGTTGGTTGAGGCTCAGGTGTCCTCAGTGGCACAGAATGCCTTCCATCAGCTTTGGCTGGTGGTCCAGCCACGCCCCTATCTGGACATGGATAGCCTAACTTCTATAATCTACACTCTGGTAATCTCTATGTTAGATTACTACAATGCATTACATGTGGGGCTGCCTCTGAAGACAGTTTGGAAACTTCAGCTGGTGCAGAATTCAGTGGCCAAGTTGCTCATGTGATAGGAATTTTATGGTCTTAGATATATGGTAATGTTCATAACTGCACATACATAGATCAACACAGGAAGACCAACCTGGAACCATTTTGATTCCTAAACTGACCAAATCCTTTCTCTGCAATGTTAAACTGGAAAAGCCTCCCCATTGTCTCTTTCCTCACAAATCCTGTCTCAAGGATATGTCTGTTTGAATAAGGCGTGAGCCTGTGACCTGGCCCAGGAAATAAGTATTTTACCACTACAAAAGAATGGCCAGGCTCCCCAGGCAATCCAATCAAGTAACTTGCCAGACAGGAGATAAACTGTGACAGGAGAAAAACAACATTTAAATTTCTGTGATGTAGGTGGGATGTATCTGAGGGGTGGTCTTAGGTTACACCCCTTCTGTGATGTATGCATAATATTTCTGGGGGTGGTCTTGATCTAGAGGATGGGAATTTCAAAAGTCTTTAAAAGCCCTTGCACAGCAATTTTGGGGGGTCCTCTTCCTCTCCTGCGTGTGAGGGGAGCACCCTATTGCAACAGATCAATAAAGATCAGGCTTACTAGCTGCTTTGCTTCTCAATATTCTCTGGTTGGCCTCTGTTATTTTCTCCTACCAATAGGGAACCTATGTAAGGACTCTATATGGGCTCTTGGATACCCCATAAGGGAAAAGGGCATATTTTTATTTACAACACTCACTAGGGCAAGAAGCTCTTTGAGCATATAATGCCAACCTTGGCCTGACTGCTTGGCTGCCAATTAATTTATGGGCCCAATTCAAAGTGCTGGTTTTGACCCTATAAAGCCTTAAATGGCTCAGGACCGCAATAACTCAAGGATCATTTCTCGCTGAATATGAACCGACCCAGACCCTGCGATCATCATCTGAGGCCCTTCTTCATGTGCTTCTTCGACAAGAAGTCTGGAGGGCGGCAACAAAATGTTAGCTTTTGCTTCTGTTTATTTATCCTCCTCATTGTTGGAGACTTGTTTGTAGTTCTCTTTGCTGGTTGAATCTATTTGCCTTAGGAGCAGCATCCTCAGAGGCCTCCCATCAAGTTCCAGCAGACTGGAAAGAACTTTTTCAGTTCTGGCCCCGTATCTCTGGAACTCTCTATTGAAGGAAATGTGCATGGTGGCCGCCCACTTTCGCTAGCTCTTAAAAAGGACTTTTAAACTGTTTTGGTTTCAATTTGCATTTTACTAAAAAGTGTTGTGCTAGTTTTTAAACTGCAGCTGTTTTAGCTTCCTAATTGATTTTTTAATATGCATTTTTTAAAAGTTGTTTTATATTGTTTTCATTATGTTTTGTAAGCTGCCTTTAGAGAGCTCCCCCCCCCCCAAGGCAGCATATACATTCCTTAATAAAACTTGAATCTTCATAACTGCACTTTATTCTTTCCTCTCCATTCCCTTCTCCTGCTGTCTCCCACAGTTAGACGTTAGACTGTAAGCTCCCTGGGCATAGGACCTCTTTTTCTTTTCTTATATTACTCTGAACATGTGATGCGCACTGATAGGACAGAATAAATATCACAGAAATGCTTCCCCACCCCACCCCCTTTCAAGCTGTGATGTAAAGTGGAACATTTTCCAAAATGGAAAATGACCCAGTGCTTTCTTTTCAAGTGATGAAACCCCTGGAAAAAGATGCACAGCAGATGCCTAGTTTCGAAAATATGGTAAGTTTCTTTCTAAAGTTTCCCTCTTCCCTCAGCGTACGAAAAATACCACACGTTTGGTAAATTTAAAAATTGTTTACTTACCAATGCTTCAAATGTCATATTCATGTGCTTCACAAAATTGCACAGGCAGTAAACCTTGGCTTAGCTACAAAGCAGGGTAGGTTCCTAAATTATTGGTATAGGAACTCAAGAGAGGCTGGCGGGAGCCATGTGGTCTAAGCTGGAGCAACCAGTTCAAACCTCTTCACACATTGAACTTCTTAGGTAGACTGCGGGGGAACATAGGCTTGATTACCTATTTCCTCCCAAGATAAGGAGAGTGCCTGGTAGGACAGCTTACTCTATGGCAGGCATAGGCAAACTCCAGCCCTCCAGATGTTTAGGACTACAATTCCCATCATCCCTGACCACTAGTCCTATTAGCTAGGGATGGTGGGAATTGTAGTCCCAAATTTCCGGAGGGCCAGAGTTTGCCTATGCCTGCTCTATGGCATTAACCCCTTCATGCAATAATGAGACTCAACCAACAGGTTATATGAGGCTGGTTATCCCACAAAGAGAAGACCAAGAAGATTCACTGAAGTCTGAAAAAAGGATTTCAACTGGCAGAAGAGCAAAATCTAAAGAAGCAACATGTGTCTCCAGCACTCACCTTTTTTCTATTTGTGCTTGTTACAGAATCCTTAGCCTGAGTCCTTGGTGTGTGGGTGTGAATTAACGACTAGTCTGCCAAGGCAGGCTAATTATTTCACTCCAATTTCTACTCCCCATTTCCAGAGTGACTCTTCATTAAGTTGAATATGCCCTTGCAGTAACATTAGTTTAGCAAATTAAGTTTTTAATTTTCATATGTGGCATAGTTTTTTACCCTGGTATCTACGCATTCCCTTTTGCAAAGGATAGATCCTGCCCTGTGTATTTCAGGCCTGATCAACTTTCACACACACGAAAAGGCTGTTGTTTGAGGTTCACTATCCAGTTCTGCCCTCAAAGTGAGTCTGTGATTGGGGGTGCAGGTGGGGGAGAGGAGGAATCAGGAAGTCCAGGCCAGGAAGCAAAGAACATTGTCTGCTAATAAGAACCAATATCCTAAGAGAACTTTCAGAGCAGCCCTTTCCCACCTTCAGATGTGAGGGAGACCAGGCCAGGGAGCATGCCCCATTGGCCCCAGCCAGTCTGAGAGGACTCTGTCACTCTATACTTTATATAATTTATTTGTTTTAGTATTTATAAATTGTTAACTGCCTTGGGTGCCTTGGTAGAAAGGCAGTACAGTGGTACCTTGATTTGCATATGTCTTGGTTTGCATACGTGTTAGATTACAAACACGTCAAACCCGGAAGTGCGTGTCCGGGTTTGCAACCTTTTTTTGGATTACAACCCATTTTTTTTGGATTACAAACAAAATTCTTTTGGAGGCCCCATTGGCGAAAGCGCGCCTTGGGCTACAACCTGTTTTGGTTTACAAATGGACCTCCGGAGCGGATTATGGTTGTAAACCAAGGTACCACTGTATACAAATGCAATAAATGACATAAAAAGTTGAATATTATGGGACTTCTGGTTCAGGAAGCCTATTGTTAGTAAGCTAGAGAAGAGCATGGAGTTCCTGTTCTCAAACAAATAAAAGGAGATTGATTAATTTAGGTAATAGGTTACCAGGTGTCTAGAGAAACGTCAGCATTGCCTGTTCCTGTGCCTGTAATAGCAACTTGATCTGCAAAAATCTGCAAGTTTGTGGCATGCAGACAAACCCTAAGACCTGGTAACCTCTGCAAGAACAAGATGCTCATAAAAGCACAGGGAAAGGGCTAATGCTTGCTACCAAAGTATGTCATATGCAGAAAATTCTGTTTGGTGCATTGAACAGAAGGAGATATTAAAGGAAATGGGGTGGGGTGAATTTGGTTGAGAGAAAGAAAGAGATGAGTTTCTTCCAAGTCTGTGTAGAAATGCCTGCAGATAATGGAGGACAGAAAGCAATAATGTTTTAACTTGAAGATACAAGTGAAGCCAAGCTGGGGCAAACCGTAAAACTTGGATATGAACCGCAACAAATCTTTGCTTCATCACATGCATCCAAAGTGGTTAATTTAGAATGAGTTACGCTAAGCTTTTTCCCAAAGCACAGGCTATAGAACCTGAACCAACTGCATTGTTAGGACTATACTGAATGACATCTGAATCTATTATCTGTCCCTGGCATGAGAGGAAATGTGATCCTTGGGCATGGAGGAAACTAGACAACAGCAAAAGCTTTGCAATGTTTTCCACACCACACCATCTAAGATTTCATCCCTGCCAAGTTAAAGTGCTGGAATGACTCATGAAATAACTGAAGGCAGGACAGCACACCTTAAAATAGGTGGGTGTTTCTCATCAAACTAAGAAAAAGTAGACAGCACAGTGACTTCCTTCTGGATGGGACTGATGACATTGGAGTCCATCAAGAAGTAATTGGACTACTCCCATCATCCCTGACCCTTGGGCGTGCTGGCTGGGGCTGAGGAGAGTTGCAGTCCACCATCTGGAGGCCAACAGATCCCCATTCCTGCACTACACTATTCCTGCAGAAATAGAGCCAGCCAGTGGCGTAGCGTGGGGGGTGCAGGGGGGCCCGGCCACACCGGGCGCAACATCTGGGGGTTAGGGTTAGGGGGCGCAAATCCACGGGTTAGGGGCGCAAATCCACTGGTTAGGGGCACAAATTACTTGCCTTGCCCCGGGTGCTGACAACCCACGCTACGCCACTGGAGCCAGCACAGCTAGTCTATCTGGAGCATTGCACCACAGTTCAGATCCTGAAATCTAATACAGTACAGTATCTGCATATGCTTTCCAAGATGGGGAACGTTTTGTTCTGACTTAGGTTGGTGTAGGCGGTTTTCCCACACAGGGTGCCAATCGAGCGGAGGGGGTGCAAAATAGAGAAGGCCCATTATTGAGAAGATCCATTTTGCCACTCAGAGAGCCCCATATTGTGAAATATTGCCAAAGGTTTTGTGTGGATGTTGTACTGTTTGTTTGTTTGTTTACCATTTTAAGAGGCAGCTTGACCTCAGTACTATATACTGTACACACTTTCAGTTTCAAACTCTATTTGCATACTCATCCCGACCCTTAACCATTTTGAGCCACTTCCCATCTTCCACTGATGAGCCATCCCTTCCTTATCTCCCTCCACGTGGCCATCTGTCATGGAGGCGTCCGTTGAGAATCCTGCATTGCACGTGGTTGGACGGTCGCCCTACAAATTACAATCCCACAGACTGCAGCGCAGCCCCGTCCATCCTCCGGGGGCTCTCCTTGTCCCGATTTTTCCTCTTATCTCCGCAGGGCAGATCGTAGGGCGTGGTTGAGCTTTGGTGACCGCGGATCACCAACCCACTCCTGCAAATGCTTGTTTAATCAACTTCTTATGCTCTGGAAATCCATCACCTTGCCTCCCAGTGCCATTCGATGTTTCCCTGTCTATAAATCTGACTGGTAGGCTGCCGCTCACCCAGGCATCCGACGGTGCGTACACAAAATCCCGTTATGTCTTTAAGGCGCTGCCGCAAGACTCCCCCTGTTGTTTCGATGCTTGTTTAGGTTTCAGAGAGCGGGAGCCAAAGGCAAGGAGCCTTGTCCTTGTTTCCAATCGCTCGGCATAACAGAAAAATGCGGATTTCATGAGCTACCCTACCCCCACTCCTAAAGACGATTGAAAGCAGCATAAAACGCCCTCCCCCATCTTTCCCCCACCCACGTCTCCTTTCTTACCGCCAACCTCTCCGAAAGTTCCGCCGGCTCGCTTCTGCTTTCCGGGCCCGGATCCCGCTCACTCCAGCCGGTCTGCAGCAAAACCCAGATGGCAATCGCGCCTGCTTTCCGGCCGGCGATGGCTTCCCGGAGAAAGAAGAAAGAGACGCAAGCGAGTCAGACATGTACAAGTTCCCGGCGAGCGACCCCTGTGCTTGCAGGCCGGATTTCCTGATCGCTTTGCGCTGCTTCACGTAGCAGCCGCAGTTTCTCGGCAAGTGAATCGGGGAAAGTTTCTTTGTTTGGGTTGTTTTTTAAAGGGGAAAGGCAGAAGTTCGTGATCGTTCAAACTCGTGCTTTCTTTCGTAGGCAATGGAAAGTGAAGACGGGGTGGGGGTGGGGTGGCGGAATCAAATGCAATCGCTGTGCGACTCTTTAAAAAATTGCGCTTCAAATGCTTCTTGCGCTAGGAGGGGAGAAATAACCGCGAGGCTCAAGTCGTACCAGAAGCTAGCAAGGAAAGCAAAGTCCTTCCCGGCAGCCTTTTATATAACTGGGTGTTTCTCTCCCGGCTACTCCATTTTTTATCCCTCCCACTTAATTTACGGGTCTCTTCCTGTCAGCATTCTTTGCGTGGATACAGAACATGCTAATTCCTTATCTAGGCTTGTTAGAAAGTGCAAGGTGTGCCATGTTTTATTTAGAACTTTTAGGTTGGGGTTGGGGTTTTTTTTTGTACTTTAACGAGTTGGTTACTCCAGTTCTGGCAATGCATCTCAGTGCCTCCCTTTGGCTGGCGTCATTGTGGCTACATAAGCAACAGCACTCAAGAGAACTGAATCAGAATACAGTGGTACCTCAGGTTAAGTACTCAATTCGTTCCGGAGGTCTGTACTTAACCTGAAACTGTTCTTAACCTAAAGCACCACTTTAGCTAATGGGGCCTCCTGCTGCTGCCACGCCGCTGGGGCCCGATTTCTGTTCTCATCCTGAAGCAAAGTTCTTAACCTGAAGCACTATTTCTGGGTTAGCGGAGTCTGTAACCTGAAGTGTATGTAATCTGAAGCGTATGTAACCTGAGGTACCACTGTATAGGATGAAGACGGACTCAGTAAGAGTAGGAGGACAGTTTAGCATATAACTGATTCCTAAATATTAGGTTTTGTGTATTTATTTTTCAATTATGTTTCAATGTTTTTAACATATACAGCCAAAACACTGTACTGTATTTACAACATCCAGGTTCGATCTGCCATGGATGCTTTAACTGAGATTCCTGCATTGCAGGGTGTTGGACTAGATCAAGGTTCCTCGACTCGGCCCTCCAGATGTTTTGAGACTACAATTCCCATCATCCCTGACCACTGGTCCTGCTAGCTAGGGATCATGGGAGTTGTAGGCCAAAAACATCTGAAAGGCCGAGGTTGAGGAAGCCTGGACTAGATGACCCTTGGGTCCCTTCCAACTCTCCGTTCCTATTAACACAATTTCGTCTTTTCTCTTATTTTTGTCGACTTCCCACCCCCCTTTTTCCAGGGAGCTGTTTTTTTTCCTCTCCTTCTGCTGCACCCTATCAGATTGTATTTATTTTTATATGTACCACTAATGTGCCAAAACGGCTTCTAAGCCATTTGCAGCTATAAGATAACACAGTAAGAATTTGAACAGGAACATTTAAACATCCTTTAATCAGAACATACTGTTGCATGCCTCTCCAAGCGGTGCAAGATTCCAGGGGTTTCAGACGCAGACCCAGGGTTTATGTTTCCTTTTGGAATGTGGCACAGCAGAGTCTCTGGTGTCTGTATGATATAGGGTTTATTTACACATATATACAGCCTGAGCCTGCAATAGAGGGTTCACAGTACTGACCTGCCAAAGGGGTCTTGTTTCTCCCATAGCCTCAGCCTTGGATTTAATTAGAAATCAGTAATCGCTCCCCAACTTGCTGCTTTACTTCTGGCCCACATCGCTGCAAGTCAAATCTAAACTGTGGTTTTGTCCTCCTAACTGGTGCCACCTCTGTGTTACACACTGATAATCATCAGGCCATGGAACAAACCGTCACGGTTTCTGATGTGATCACAGAATGTCCCTCTTTTCCTTGTTGTTGTTTAGTCGTGTCTGACTCTTCGTGACCCTATGGACCAGAGCACGCCAGGCACTCCTGTCTTCCACTGCCTCCCGCAGTTTGGTCAAACTCATGTTAGTAGCTTCAAGAACATTGTCCAACCATCTCGTCCTCTGTCGTGCCCTTCTCCTTGTGCCCTCAATCTTTCCCAACATCAAGGTCTTTTCCAGGGAGTCTTCTCTTTTCATGAGGTGGCCAAAGTATTGGAGCCTGAGCTTCAGGATCTGTCCTTCCAGTGAGCACTCAGGGCTGATTTCCTAAAGAATGGATAGGTTTGATCTTCTTGCAGTCCATGCGACTCTCGAGAGTCTCCTCCAGCACCATAATTCAAAAGCATCAGTTCTTCAGTGATCAGACTTCTTTATGGTCCAGCTCTCACTTCCATACATCACTACTTTAACTATACGGACCTTTGTTGACAAGGTGATGTCTCTGCTTTTTAAGATGCTGTCTAGGTTTGTCATTGCTTTTCTCCCAAGAGGCAGGCGTCTTTTAATTTCGTGACTGCTGTCACCATCTGCAGTGATCATGGAGCCCAAGAAAGTAAAATATATCACTGCCTCCATTTCTTCCCCTTCTATTTGCCAGGAGGTGATGGGACAAGTGGCCATGATCTTAGTTTGTGTTTTTTTTATGTTGAGCTTCAAACCATATTTTGCACTCTCCTCTTTCACCCTCATTAAGAGGTTCTTTACTTCCTCCTCACTTTCTGCCAAGATGTGAAGGAAATAAGTAGCTCTCCTATCTTTAAAAGACATCTGTAGGCAGCCCTGTTCAGGGAAGTTTTTAATATTTAATGCTGTATTGTTTTTAATACTTTATTGGGAGCCGCCCAGAGTGTTTGTTGTGGGGGAGGAAGGGAAAGGAGAATGTTAGCTGCTTCGAGACTCCTTAAAAGGAAGTGAAAAGCAGGATATCAAATCCAAACTCTTCTTCTTCTTCTTATTATTATTATCAAAGTTGTGTCATCTTTTCCTTAGAATTTCCCTAGTTTCATCAGAGAAATGTTGGAGGGTATGGAGTTATGCAATCCCCAAGCCAAGGAGATAAGTAACTAAGCAACTTTCAGAAGACATCTGGAGGCAGCTCTGTATAGGGAAGTTTTTAAAATGTTTTATTATGTTTTTATATATGTCGGAAGCTGCCCAGAGTGGCTGGGGCAACTCAGTCAGATGTGCAATGTATAAATATTATTATTAATATTATTGAATATGATGTCCCTGTTTTCATGAGCAAAATATTGGAGGGTATTCTCACTGTGTAAGAAGAAGCACAACCTATGAATAGGGAAGAGACCTTTAGGGAACATCCAAACGGGCCCTTGGACTGGCATTCTAAGTCCAGTTATATTCCAGTGTGCTCTTCCCTCTCAATCCCTTTTTCCTGTACATCATCTGTTGTAGGTTGTAAGTCAAAGGGCATGGCAGGGCCTGCCTGCTTATGAGACATGGTGAGGCAAGCAACTCTGGCTGCAGATTTGAGCTCTTTTTGTTCCCTTTCCTCCTTCAGCACACAGGGTAGGTCTCTGAAGGAGGAGGCGATGGTGGCAGGGTGTGTGTGGTTTATTGTTTTGCCTCAAATGACAAAACGTACTGGGTCTGCCATGGGGCAGGGACTGTCTTATTACTGAATTTTGTAAGTGTGACATATTTTGGGGTGACCTGTGAGCTTTTGAGCCCTGTGTTGGAGCCAGGATGGTTTGGTAGATTCCTGAGTAAAAGCCAGGAGGATGAGCGAGATATTGAGTGGGAAGGAGAGCTAGAAGATAGTAGCATCCATACCCTATTACGGTATTGATATCAGTATGTATGTATGTATTTTTTCATGTTCTTTTTAAAAATATGCTTTTTATTAGTTTTCTTAGTTAACAAACACACAGAAGAAATTAACAAAAATGATAAAATAATAACAACAAAAACATCCATGCATCCATAAATCCATACGTTCTTACAAAAGAACTTAATGCCACCATGTTCTTAATTCCCAATTCTTTAGCTTCCCCAATAGACTTCCATCTTCCTCAAAGCAGGTCTGTCTTATCTGTTCAATAAACTGCTTCTTTAATCATTTCGTCATTCTGTTATCTGAATACTATACTTATTATCCATATTGTGGTTTGCAAAGATTAATCAAAGCATGTCCAGGTTTTAACTTGAGGGCACTGTTTTTTAAAATATTATTTATAAATTTCCCGCTCCTTTTTGAACTTTAGGTTTGGTTGTCTCCTAATTGTCTCCATCATTTTTGCCAGTTCAAGATATTCAAATAATTTATCCTGCCATTCCTCTTTTGTTGGTACTAATTCTCCATTCCAATTTCTGGCAATTACTATTCTTGCTGCTGTTGTAGCATATAAGAATATTCTCTTTTTTCATTTGGAATATCTGAATCTAAAATGCCTAAGAGGAAGGCTTCTTGTTTCTTTTCTGAAAGTTTGCTTAAACATTTTTTTCAATTCCTCATATATAACATCCCAAAAATTCTTAATTTTTTTGCAACCCCACCACATATGAACAGTGTCCCCTCTGCCTGTTTACACCTCCAGCACATATTACATCTCATTTTATACATTTTGGATAGTTTGCTGGGAGTTATATACCACCTGTAAAACATCTTCAAAAGATTTTCTTTTAGTGTATAACAGGCCGTAAATTTCCATTCTTTATTCCATAATCTTTCCCATGCTGATAGTTGGATATTTTCACCAAAATATTTTGCCAACTTAATCAAATCAGTTTGTATTTATTACCCTTGTATTGATTTCTACTCATTTTTTGTATATTTCTGTAGTACTTGTTTTTTAAAATTTGCTGTACACTGCTTAAGATTTACCGTATTTTTCGCCCCATAAGACGCACTTTTTCCCCTCCAAAAATGAAGGGGAAATCGGGGTGCGTCTTATGGGGCGAATGCCTGCAAGCCTCGCGCGCCCGGCAGGAGGTCCCATCGGGTGCGCGAGGCTTGGGGCGGCAGCCTGTCGCCCGAAGCACGGGGAGCCCTCTGGAGGGCTCCCCCTGCTTCCGGCGAGTGTCTGCAAGCCTCGCGCACCCGGCAGGATGTCCCACCGGGTGCGCGAGGCTTGGGGCGGCAGCGGACTGCTTGCCCGCACAGCGGACTGCTTGCCGGGATGCAGAAGCTTGGCGCGCGCTGAGCTCAGCACGCCCCAAGCTTCTAGGGGCGCGCAAGCAGTCCGCTGCCGCCCCAAGCCTTGCGCACCCGGCGGGACCTCCTGCCGGGTGCGGGAGGCTTGGGGCGGCAGCGGACTGCTTGCCGGGATGCAGAAGCTTGGCGCGCGCTGAGCTCAGCACGCCCCAAGCTTCTAGGGGCGTGCAAGCAGTCCGCTGCCGCCCCAAGCCTCGCGCACCCGGCGGGACCTCCTGCCGGGTGCGGGAGGCTTGGGGCGGCAGCGGACTGCTTGCCGGGATGCAGAAGCTTGGCGCGCGCTGAGCTCAGCACGCCCCAAGCTTCTAGGGGCGCGCAAGCAGTCCGCTGCCGCCCCAAGCCTTGCGCACCCGGCGGGACCTCCTGCCGGGTGCGGGAGGCTTGGGGCGGCAGCGGACTGCTTGCCGGGATGCAGAAGCTTGGCGCGCGCTGAGCTCAGCACGCCCCAAGCTTCTAGGGGCGCGCAAGCAGTCCGCTGCCGCCCCAAGCCTTGCGCACCCAGCGGGACCTCCTGCCGGGTGCGGGAGGCTTGGGGCGGCAGCGGACTGCTTGCCGGGATGCAGAAGCTTGGCGCACGCTGAGCTCAGCACGCCCCAAGCTTCTAGGGGCGCGCAAGCAGTCCGCTGCCGCCCCAAGCCTTGCGCACCCGGCGGGAGCTCCTGCCGGGTGCGGGAGGCTTGGGGCGGCAGCGGACTGCTTGCCGGGATGCAGAAGCTTGGCGCGCGCTGAGCTCAGCACGCCCCAAGCTTCTAGGGGCGCGCAAGCAGTCCGCTGCCGCCCCAAGCCTTGCGCACCCGGCGGGACCTCCTGCCGGGTGCGGGAGGCTTGGGGCGGCAGCGGACTGCTTGCCGGGATGCAGAAGCTTGGCGCGCGCTGAGCTCAGCACGCCCCAAGCTTCTAGGGGCGCGCAAGCAGTCCGCTGCCGCCCCAAGCCTTGCGCACCCGGCGGGACCTCCTGCCGGGTGCGGGAGGCTTGGGGCGGCAGCGGACTGCTTGCCGGGATGCAGAAGCTTGGCGCGCGCTGAGCTCAGCACGCCCCAAGCTTCTTGGGGCGTGCAAGCAGTCCGCTGCCGCCCCAAGCCTCGCGCACCCGGCGGGACCTCCTGCCGGGTGCGGGAGGCTTGGGGCGGCAGCGGACTGCTTGCCGGGATGCAGAAGCTTGGCGCGCGCTGAGCTCAGCACGCCCCAAGCTTCTAGGGGCGCGCAAGCAGTCCGCTGCCGCCCCAAGCCTTGCGCACCCGGCGGGACCTCCTGCCGGGTGCGGGAGGCTTGGGGCGGCAGCGGACTGCTTGCCGGGATGCAGAAGCTTGGCGCGCGCTGAGCTCAGCACGCCCCAAGCTTCTAGGGGCACGCAAGCAGTCCGCTGCCGCCCCAAGCCTTGCGCACCCAGCGGGACCTCCTGCCGGGTGCGGGAGGCTTGGGGCGGCAGCGGACTGCTTGCCGGCACGCAGAAGCTTGGCGCGCGCTGAGCTCCGCACGCCCCAAGCTCCTGGTGTAGCGCAGCGCACCTGGGGGGGAAATAAAAATTTTTTCCTTTATTTCCCCCCCTAAAATCTAGGTGCGTCTTATGGGCCGGTGCGTCTTATGGGGCGAAAAATACGGTATTTTGTATATTCAGCAGTACAGAGGTAGTCTAAAATAAAATTAAAACAATAATAAATTCTGGGAACCTTTATCGGGCAAAGAGTGGGCTACAGTATTAAAAATTACGTTTATCAGGTCTGCAGTGGTTATTGACTTAATGGGAGTTGTATTCATTCAGATATTTAAAAGTCAGGCACGGTGCATGTTGCAAACTTGATTAGATTATTGTGTAGCCGAATTTTAAATCTTAATGCCTTATTTTCATTTGTTGGGGGCCTATGTCTCATCATAATTCTGGCCTGATGGGACAAGTTGCATTTATAATTTTACAAGATCACCTCGTGCCACAGGTTTGTTCAAGGAGAATACAAGTAGCAGAGTTTGTAAGCGACAGATCACAAAATGTAATTTTGGACTTTGATCTGAGAGACATACAATATCTTTATTGTCATTGTCCCATGCAGAACAATGAAATTGAAAAACTACATAAAAACATGATTCAGTTGGTAGCTTGCTTGCCAAGATGGCCTTGAACAAATACTTCAGCCTATAAAGTTTTCTTTATCTGAAATAGGACTTTTAGGAGGAGTACCGGAACGGATCGGTATCGATGCTCATTGTCATTTAATTGCCTCATAAACAAATCAGGAAGGAAAATTCTCAAGATCAGACATAGTCTAACCACTGCATAGATTTGTACAAGCAAATCAGGATGAATGCTCAGTAAACTGGTCATCTGGAACAGTCCATAGAGGAATGCCGGTTGAGGCTTCACAGGATATTGAGATTAGGAAGTGTTATTACCCTTCTTGAGCCTCAGTGTTAAGAAATAGCACTATTACTTGCAGCTATTCTTCTTTACTAGCTGTTTTACCTTTCTTCCATTTGATTATGGAGGCGCTTTATTGTTGGTTTACCAAATCACTTGTATGTATGTATGGTTGCGTGTCAACTTTAGAAATAATATTACAGTTGTACCTTGGTTTATGAACTTAATCCATTCTGGAAGTCCGTTCTTAAACCAAAACTGTTCTTAAACCAAGGTGCGCTTTCTCTAATGAGGCCTCCCGCTGGCGGTGCCCTTCTACCATTCAGATTCTGTTCTTAGACCGAGGTAAAGTTCTCAAACCGGGACACTATTTCCGGTTTTGTGAGGTTTGTAAACCGAATCGTTCTTCAACAAGAATGTTCTTAAACCAAGGTACCACTGTATAGCCGAACTTCTAGTCCAGAGCTTAGCAACTTAGCAGTGGCTCCTCCTAACCATTAGGTCCTTCTTTCTTATTTTCAAAGCTGCCTCAGCAAATCTCCTGTCTGGTTTAGAGCTAGATGGATGCAGGCATGCAGTTTGTTGTTGTTTAGTCGTTTAGTCGTGTCCGACTCTTCGTGACCCCATGGACCAGAGCACGCCAGGCACTTCTGTCCTCCACTGCCTCCCGCAGTTTGATCAAACTCATGCTGGTAGCTTCAAGAACACCATCCAACCATCTCATTCTCTGTCGTCCCCTTCTCCTTGTGCCCTCCATCTTTCCCAACATCAGGGTCTTTTCCAGGGAGTCTTCTCTTCTCATGAGGTGGCCAAAGTATTGGAGCCTCAGCTTCACGATCTGTCCTTCCAGTGAGCGCTCAGGGCTGATTTCCTTCAGAATGGAGAGGTTTGATCTTCTTGCAGTCCATGGGACTCTTGGGCATGGGCATGCAGTTTAGTTATGGGTAATACTGTGCCCAGCTAAGATGTTGATTCAGAGTTTTTGTTGTAGGCCAGGAATCAGCTTCACCTGTGCACAACAGCCTGAGGGGGGAGTGACTCCACCTGCAACTGATCAGCCTTCAGGGATACGGAGGAGAAGGCTCTGATGATAACCAGCCGGCATCAACCTTCTTAAGCAGAGCTTCCAGCAGCAGTCAGACGCAGGTGACAACGCTTGTAGTTCCTGGCCATACCTTTCTGCTTCCTGCTGGTCTTGACCCCCTGATCATCAGATTCCCTGACCCCCTGGACCATCTGACCACGCAGATTGCTGTTCGCCCAACCCCAGGACAGCCCCGTGGTTTTCCACGGATCTGAGGGCAATGAAACAATCGTTGAGACAGCTAGAGCGCCGGTGGCGGATAACTCATTCTGAAGCTGACCGGACACGGGTTAGAGCTCAATGTCGAGCCTACCAAGTGGCGGTAGCGACGGTGAAGAAGACTTTCTTCACCGCCTCTGTTGCATCTGCAGAAAACAGCAGCAGGAGACTTTTTGAGGTGGTTCGCAATTTAGCGGAACCACCTGCTACATCGGAGCCCAGTACTGGCCACATGATCTCCTGCAATGATTTTGCAAAGTTTTTTGCAGATAAAGTCGCTCAGATTCGGGAAGAGGTAGACTCCACCGTGGGAGCAGGGCTGGGGCGGGAGAGTGCTAGAGTGCGGTCTAGTCAAGTTGTGTGGGATCAATTCAAATCTGTTACCTCCGAGGATGTGGACAGGCTGCTTGGACGAGTGAAACCAACCACCTGTCTCCTGGATCCTTGCCCATCCTGGCTTATAAAAGCTAGCCGGGAAGGGCTGGGCGATGGGCTTCGTGGGGTGGTGAATGCTTCCCTCCAGGAGGGAGCCTTCCCAGACCCGCTGAAAGAGGTGGTTATTAAACCGCTTCTTAAAAAAAATCTTTAGATGCGGCCACGATGGCCAACTATTGCCCAGTCTCAAATCTTCCATTCTTGGGCAAGGTGATTGAGCGAGTGGTTGCTGAACAACTCCAGGCACGCCTGGAAGAAGCGGACCATTTGGATCCCTTCCAGTCGGGATTCAGGCCTCATCATGGGACTGAAACTGCCTTGGTCGCACTGGTTGATGATCTCCGGCGGGCTAGGGACAAAGGTGAGAGCTGTTTCCTAGTTCTGCTGGATCTCTCAGCGGCATTTGATACCATCGACCATAACATCCTTCTGGACCGTCTTGGGAGCTGGGGGCACTGTCAAACAGTGGTTCCGCTCCTTCCTCCTGGGCCGTGTTCAGAAAGTGGTGGGGGGGATGAGTGTTCAGACCCCTGGGCTCTCACTTGTGGGGTGCCTCAGGGTTCTGTCCTCTCCCCCATGCTTTTCAACATCTACATGCAGCCGCTGGGAGAGATCATCAGGGGGGTTGGGCTGGGTGTTCATCAGTATGTGGATGATACCCAGCTCTACCTCTCTTTCAAATCAGAACCAGTGAAGGCGGTGAAGGTCTTGTGTGAGTGTCTGGAGGCAGTTGGAGGATGGATGGCGACTAACAGATTGAGGTTGAATCCTGACAAGACTGAAGTACTGTTTTTGGGGGACAGGAGGCGGGCAGGTGTGGAGGATTCCCTGGTCCTGAATGGGGCAACTGTGCCCCTGAAGGACCAGGTGCGCAGCCTGGGAGTCATTTTGGACTCCCACCTGTCCATGGAGGCACAGGTTAAATCTGTGTCCAGGGCAGCTGTTTACCAGCTCCATCTGGTACATAGGCTGAGACCCTATCTGCCTGCGGACTGCCTCGCCAGAGTGGTGCATGCTTTGGTTATCTCCCGCTTGGACTACTGCAATGCGCTCTACGTGGGGCTACCTTTGAAGGTGACCCGGAAACTACAACTAATTCAGAATGCGGCAGCTAGACTGGTGACTGGGAGCAGCCGCCGAGACCATATAACACCGGTCTTGAAAGACCTACATTGGCTCCCAGTACGCTTCCGAGCACAATTCAAAGTGTTGGTGCTGACCTTTAAAGCCCTAAACGGCCTCGGTCCAGTATATCTGAAGGAGTGTCTCTACCCCCATCGTTCTACCCGGACACTGCGGTCCAGCACCGAGGGCCTTCTGGCGGTTCCCTCACTGCGAGAAGCCAAGTTACAGGGAACCACGCAGAGGGCCTTCTCGGTAGTGGCGCCCTCCCTGTAGAATGCCCTCCCACCAGATGTCAAAGAAAACTACCAGACTTTTAGAAGACATCTGAAGGCAGCCCTGTTTTGGGAAGTTTTTAATGTTTGATGTATTACAGTATTTTTTAAAAAAATTGGAAGCCGCCCAGAGTGGCTGGGGAAACCCAGCCAGATGGGCGGGGTATAAATAATAAATTATTATTATTATATCTGACTTCAGATGTACCCAGGCAAGTAGATCTCAAAGTCTCTTCTAGTTTGGCTGGCTTCCCACTCCATTGAGTTCTGCACTTTGTTGCTCAGCAACGAGACTGTGGAGACAGTCTGGCCTCTTAAGGGCACATAGAAATATTTGAAGAACAAGAAAAGTAGTCACAATGGATCCCTACTTTCCACCCCCACCATGGTTTCCTCCTGAGTTTGGAATACAAGTGACAGAAGTACTAATGAGTGAACTGAATGCAGAACCAATCAGTTGTTTCCCCCCTCCCTCCATACTTCAGGTGTTCTAAGTATGTGCATATGTATGTATGTATTTATTTAATATCCTCACCCCCGGGAGCTCAGGGTGCTCTCTCCTCCTCATTTAATCCCGACAACAACCCTTTGAGGTAGGTGAGGCTGAAAGGGAGTGACTGACCCAAAGTCACCCAGTGAGCTTCATGGCCCAATGGGGATTCGAACCCTGGTCTTCCAGGTCCTAGCCCAACCCTCTAACCACTGTCCTGTATCCCCTGTATTTTTAGAGGCTAAGTGTACAATTATTATAATAGTCTAGCTTATTGATAGTAAACTATAACAGATTCTAAAATAGTGGGGAAATGCATCTGGGGAGCTGGCTTAATGACGATACTGGTTCTAGCCAGTCAGAGCTGTGCACAACCAACTACAAATTCGCAGGAATGGTTACCTTGAGCTCAAGCTGGGAAACAATAAGTAACTTTAAGTAAAACCTGGTGGCGGTGCTTCTACAGATTTTGCACCTGCAGGCTGAAGTCTGCCAGTTTTAGCTTTTAGTCCTTACATCTCTAAAAACAGATGTTGTAGGAATAGTTTTAAAACTGGGTAATTCTAAGCTGGTCTGCAAAAGTCAGGAAGCTCTTGGTTTGCTTACCCCTTGATAGAGGTGACAGATCCTCAGCAAAGCCCTCCAGCTCTTCCAAGTGAACTATCTTGTTTTGGTTATTTGCCGCTGTCTTGCTTCACCCTGCTTTCCGATAGCTTCCTGACCTATGACCACTTGGGTATCAGTCCTCATCTCTCGCAGATCTCTTGGAGAACAAGGGGCAAAGGGCAGTGATAGGTTATTCTGTTTAACTGTTTAAACATGCCTGATAACTGCAGCTGTTTAAGGTGGGGGGGTCCGGCTTTTTCAACTCGAGGGCCACATTCTCTTCTGGGGGCCACATGTTAGTGCTGAGGAAGATCAGTAATCTGGCTGCTGTGTTTCAGACCAGTTGCAGCTTCTGAGTCATTTTCCGGGGAGCCCCATGGGACGACTCAATGGCGCCATTGGGCCCTTACTTCACTGAAATATAGTGCACCCACCTCCTCCACGAATTCCCACAAACTACCTCATATTATCTTTTGGGGGACTTACGTGAGGGAAAACTTAATAATTTGGAGTCTCAGGCAGGATTTGTTCAAAAATACCAATAAAGAATTTATTTAACAAAGGAAGTTTATGACACAAGTGGGTGAAACAGGGTACTTCAGATTATGATGTTATTTCACTTCAATGCTTTCTCAGATGTTGCACAGCTGTTGCCGCTTAATACTTTGGTTCTTAAACAATACTTTGGTTCTTAAACACAGTGGTATTTTCTGTCAGTTACACACCCCTTAGACAACCCTACTCCTGAGGTACTCCAAGTAACAGACCCAAGGGATCACCACACCCCTCTTAACTGGTTTGGGAGTCTTCTCTTTTTGTAGCAGAATCTCTCCCCTCCTGACCGGAATGAGACCTAAGTAGACTGTCTCTTTAAAGCTTCTACTTCTCCTGGCTCAGGCTTAGCCTCCCAGTTAATTCCCGGCCTAATTACTCTTACAGGACACCACACACTGTCCTTCACACTAAGCTCAGAGACTCCTTTCTCTAGCTTGTGATATTTTCCTCATAGTGGATGTTTCGACCCAGAACCAACTCTCTCTCCTCTGGAACCTTGGCCAATTCTCGGTAGTGGCGCCTGCCCTGTGGAACGCCCTCCCAGCAGATGTCAAGGCAATAAAGAATTATTTTAGTTTTAAAAGACAACTGAAGGCGGCCCTGTTTAGGAAAGTTTTTAATGTCTGACACTATGTTCTTTTTTAATTAGGTTGGAAGCCGCCCAAAGTGGCTGGGGAAACCCAGCCAGATGGGTGGGGTATAAATAATAAATTATTATAATATTATTATTACATTAACCATTTGCTGGCAGGGAAAAAGAAAACACTTGGGGACTCAACCTGCCCAGCAAAACCAAACTTTTCCATCACACCCCACGTGTAGAGCACATCGCAATAATCCAATCTGGAGGTTACCAGTGAATGGAATACAGCAGCCAAGTTACCTCTGTCCCAAAGAGAGAACCTTTGGCCTCCGGGCCTCAGGTTCACCATCCCTGGTTTGAGTGGCATGAGCAAAGTCTAAGAAAGTTACAGGGTTAGTGGCTGATTAAGAGCATGCATTACAAAACTACACCCACCTACACAGTAAGAGAGACGAATACCCCAGAACACAAGAATGTGGTCATTATGTGCACCTGAGCTGTGACACTGGTCAACCTTTGGCTTATGTGACTGTTCAATTAAACTCCACCCTCCAGCTAGGCAGCCTAGGTTATATTTTAATCACATTCTGTTTGCACAGTGCAACAGCGATAAAGTCTGAGAACAAATGCATAAATGCTCTTATTCTTTTCACATAGCGCAAGCCTGGCCTTCTGTTTCTTCTTCCTTTGCTCACTGGAGAAACAAAGAAAGGCAGACGCGGCAAAAATGATAATCGTCAACTGAACGAAACAACTTTTGAGAAAGAAGAAGCAACAAGGTACTGTAGAGAGAATGGGCCTTGCAAACTCTAAGCAGTTTAAACAAGCCCAGATTCTAATGCTTGGGCTTGATTCAGCAGGGAAATCCACCCTCTTGTATAAGCTGAAATTTAATGATGTCTTCCAAACTTTGCCAACCATCGGTTTCAACGTGGAGATGCTTGAAACAGGGAAAGACATTGCCTTAACCATCTGGGATGTTGGGGGCCAACACCAAATGAGGCCTGCTTGGAGCAACTACTTGGAGAACGTGGATAGCCTGGTCTATGTTGTGGACAGCACAGACAACCAGCGGTTGGAAGAGTCAAAGAAAGAATTGGAGCTTCTTTTGAGGAATGAGAGGATTAAGAACGTGCCTGTGGTTGTGCTAGCAAACAAACAGGATCTTCCTGGAGCTCTAAGTGCTGAGGAAATAACCAGGAGGCTGAACATGAAAAAGCACTGCCACGACCGAAACTGGTACGTACAACCCTGTTGTGCAATTACAGGTGAGGGCTTATCAGAAGGGTTTCGAAAAGTGACGTCCTTTGCAAAATCCTGCATGAAATCTAAACAAGAAGCTTTTGCTCTTTTCAAGCAAGATTAACATACTCTATTGTGATGCGAGGGAGAACAGCCATGCAAAGCTGACTGGGACAGAAAGTCAGTCATTTAATGGAATATCTGGTGCTGCTTTTCGGACTTTTCTAAGACAGAACATATTTATCCCAAGCCAGTTTACTGTTTTCAGAGATACTGTTTTGCTGCATTTTAATGAATAAATGCAATTCCCAACTTCATTTCTTATGAAACTGCATAAAAGTGGACTGGAATGTTCTTGAAATTTTAAATATTTGGTATCAATAACAAAAGTGGTATAACTGCCAAAGTTGCTCAAGTTTATTAAATTTGTGAGGTCCATGCCTTTACACAAAATACCATAAAACATTATTAAAAGATAAACAATAAAATTATAAAAGTAGGCTAAAATTCATGCCATGCTGTCCCAGCAAGGAAACTACACAATAGACCCCACCATTCAGGGAAAAAGATACAGCAACAGGTTAGGAGAGCAATGGGAGGGACCTCACCGTTTCATCCAGGAACCATACCCTAGTTTTCATAGCCTTCACCACAAAGACCGCTACCACGTGAGAAATCCGTGGATCAGCGTCCACCAATAAAAACTTTACTTGGTCCTCAGAGTTGACTATTGATTTGGGAATAGTTTGTAACATCGCATCCCTGAAAGCCGAATAGATGGGACAATACAACATGTAATGTATGAGATCCTCTTTGGTTCCCATATAACAAGGACATATACGCTGCTCTACTGGGATTTTTGCGTATCTGCCTGACAGATAGGCCGTAGGAATGGTTTGAAAACGGGCCATAGTAAAGGCTCTCCGAAGAGTGGGATTGATGATATTCGCCAAATAATTGGCGCAGATTTTGACTGCTTTCAGTCGGGGAAACCAGTGGGAGGACCCTAGGATCTGTATTTTTGTGATATCTAACAAAGCGTCTCTCTCCAGGATCCATTTCCGGACTTTGTCCGGGCTCCACAGTTTAAGGATATTAAACTCCGGTAGGGTGTATCTAACCAGGATCTCAGATAAGTTTTGGTGCCAAGTGGTGTTCTTTTGAAAAGATACAAAGGCTTGTTTGGCCAATAAGGTGTTTGAAGTATTTGCAAGGTTGATGTAAAATCGTAGGAATCTTAAGTGGGCCCTGGCAGATACAGAGGGTAAACTGCCAAAGAAAACTATGCAACAGTTGACTGGAGAAAGTTTGAGTGCGGTCCGAGTTCCTGTACCTGCATGTTTTTAGCCTTGTTTCAAAGTGTATATAGTTAACCTAGTCTGCTTCCCAGTCAAACTCTTCCCTTAAATAAATCCTTAATATATTCACTTTCATATATATGAAAGGGTTATATTGGGAAGGGATAGCCTTCAAGTGTGAAGGGTGGATGAAGAGTAGTGATGTGAGGTGAGAATATTCTCCAGAGAATGTTCTCCACAAACTAAATTCTAATGTAAGAACCAGTTTTACAACCCACATTTTAAAAAATCTAGTAAATAATAAGTCAAGCTGTGATATTGCCAGTGTAACGAGTAATGATTTTTTAAAACCTAGTTAAATTACTGGGTATTGTGTCATTCACCATTGGCAGTTCTGAAATGTGAGCTACAGAAAACATTTTTTTAATATAGTTTTAAAACCACCATTCATTTAATTTGATGAACATTTGAATTCATATGTATTTCAGCTATATGTAATAGCCTTTTTTCTAATTTAGTGTGACCTTATTCTTAGCAATTTTATACCCTTGGCCATACAGTGTGATTTTTTTTTTAATACAGAAAGTAGCTTTAATGCTTTGTATACTTAAAGTACCTAGGCCTATACAATTATGTGTAACAGCATGTGAGGTAGCCTTGATTTAAACAGTTGATGTTTCTATATTTTTATTTAGTGCCAGTAACTGTTTTTTGCAGTGCCATTAAATAGTACAAGGTGCCATTTTCCAGAGATTGACAGATGATCAGTGTGAAACTGAAAGCTCTGTTACCAGTGGAGACGAAGATGGTGACTTATCCTCTTAAGATGTTTGAGGAGTCAATATAAATTTATAAACATTTGAGACTTGTTACTTAATGCCTATTTTTAAAATAAATTTCTTTCTTGTGACAATTTATCAGTTGTTATAATTATAATTTAAATATGTTGTGTGTTGCCTTACTTAAGTAGATAGTGATTTGCATTTCTGATGTTATGTAACTTATCATTACTGATTGTGTTTTATTTTATGGAAATAGCATTTATTTTAAACTTTATATTGATTTTATTAGTGTTGCACTGAAAATATTGTACCATGTAGATATGCTTATTAAAGAACGTACTCATGTAGCAGACTTGAGGGTTTTTTAATATTCCTTTTACTTTAAAAGCTACATTTCATACATGCACAACATCATTAGAATTCAAAGTTGATGGTAAAGATATGGTTAGTGGCAGGCTTAGTGATTAATGTGAGTCAATTTCAAGTTTGGTGCAAAAAAATATCAAAGAATGTGAATTCACTGCATTACCCCATTGTATCTGTACAATTTTTGGTTGCCATCTGAACAAGTTTACCCATGAATAAACATGTATATTAACTAATTATATAATTTTCAATGCATTAAAATTATATAATTTTCAATGCATTAAAATGAATATTCTCCTATTTTAAATGAAAATTCTCTAATATTCTCATTATTCTTGAGAATTTAACATCACTAATGAAGAGTACAGTGGTACCTCGGGTTACAGACGCTTCAGGTTACAGATGCTTCAGGTTACAGACTCCGCTAACCCAGAAATAGTACCTCGGGTTGAGAACAGAAATCACACAACGGCGGCAGGAGGCCTCATTAGCTAAAGTGGTACCTCAGGTTAAGAACAGTTTCAGGTTAAGAACGGACCTCCAGAACAAATTAAGTTCTTAACCCAAGGTACCACTGTATACATTATTTGCCTACTAGACCTATCACTCCCAGTCACAGTGAACTGGGAGTGAAGGACAATAGATTTGGGTCTCTAGCAGCCTCCGCCTTGCCCATCCCACCTCATATATGAATCTAGATAATGTTCAAAAGGGCTTACAAAAACGTTGCCTCATTGACAGTTGTAAGAATGCCCCATTCACCTGTTATTAGAGATGGAGAGAAATATTGAAGTATATTAATTACTCACGCTCCTTGATTTGTATCGCTGGAAAAAAGCCTGCTCTGTCTTAAAATTATATTTATCTTTACGAAACATATGTATGGCTTCAATGCATCTTATTAACAATCTGTATTTCAAGTTTCCCACTGATGTCAACAGTTCTAGGCTGTGCCTTTAAGGTTGAAATCTTAACTCGCTGCTTCATATTTCCCCCTCTAAGATTATGGAATACAGCCACGTTTTAAGGCATTATGGATGAATATAACAAAAGCAAGGATGCTGGATGGGTGAAGGTAAATCACAACAGATTTAAAAAAAAATAAATGTTATCGAGACAGGTTGAGAAAGCAATACGCATTGCCTAGAACTATAGAAATTCCCCCATTTACTTAATTTTAAATTGGATTCTAGATTACCTACATATTTATAGACATATTCTGTGCATGTACGCCTATTGATTTCATCCTTTGTTGATTGCCATCCTTTGAGACAACATGCACATAATAAACATTTAAAAAAACAACAACCACTGAGGCCTAAATCCCCAAATGAACAAAGCAATTAAGCAAGACTTAACTTTAGTCATTTTCTGATTTGGAGCACAATTAAGAGTAACTGAAGCCTTCCTGAAGCTATAAAATAAACGGCTTCTGATGAAAACAATTTAATTGGTTTTTTTGCTTGCTCTTTGAAAACATACAATCATGGGCTTTTTATCACAAGCTCATAAAAACTGAATTACAATTATTGTTGTGAATTTGGCCTTTCACTATGAGTTTACCTTTTGTGGCATCTGATTGGAAACAAAGATTTGACAAGTGGGTAAAAGGAGCTGAATTATATTTCTAGCTGAATTATATTTCTATAATGGTTTGGGGTTAGACTAAATTATTTGAGGGGGGATCCCCTTAAACCCTGTGATTTTATATGACAATATTCTGCAGAAAAAGGGGGGCAGCTAACATGGTCAAACCAATGACATCTAGCAGCTTGCTCCACTTTCAGGTTTGTTCCATGCAACGTAAGTGGCTTGTTAAATTTTATAATTGTTTTAAAGTGTTTTAAATTTGTTGTTAGCCGCCCTGAGCCCGGTTTTTGAACCGGGAAGGGCGGGGTATAAATAAAAATGTATTATTATTATTATTATTATTATTATTATTATTATTATTATTATTATTATTATTTATTAAAGAGGAGCTCACTTTTAGCTGCAGGCACTTCCAGACTGCCGCAAGTTTGTGGGTGGGATTCAAGAGTGCACAATTAATGCAATTTCAGCACTGTTGTGCAACAAACCCATTTCCCTGCCCTCTAGCCCCAAATAAGAATTGTGTTAAGAAACAAATCTGAAATGATGCCAAGTAAAAAGTCAACATCTTATAATCTCCACACAAACTTTGTGCAAACAAATGAGGGTGAATAAACAGGTCATTTCACGGATTATCAGTTCCCTTGGCTGGGATAAATCCTGCTTGTTTGCAACTGAACCCTCTTCCAAACTGACGAATCTGCTGCATCCATATTTAGAAGAAGGGATCCATTCCAAGAAGCAGACTTTCGAAGACTGGGGGAGAAACATTTCTTGCTTAAGAAAGCAGTCCACAGAAACTAGATTTTGAGAGTCGATTTTCAAACTCTTGTGTAATTTGCATCATGTATATATGTTTGTTCTCTTAAATGGATTGGGAATATTTGCACATCCCGTTAGACCAGTTTTATTACTTGGAGAGTCATGAAATGGTTTGTTGGAAGCTTTTGTTTCAGGTCCTTGAGTTAATCACACTGGGCTCAATCCAGTCCGCCGTAGATTTGGTATTCTTACACAGAAGGTTCCCCACAGGGAACCTGCCCCACACTCCTGCCAAGAGAATAAATCTGGGAAGTACACAGAAGGTTGGGCCCAGAGAGAGGCAGAGTTGGAATTCCTCATTCAAGGGGGCCAATCCCTCTCTTCTCATACTGGACCGGGAAAGCTGCCAGCAGATGCTAGGAGGAAGAGATTAACTGAGAGCTCAGGAATTTTAACTCTTGGTGGGAAGCCAAGGCAGAGGGGTGAAAGGAATTCTGATGTGACACATGTTGTAAACAAAAATCTGCCTTTTTTCCCTTATGGGGTATCCAAGAGCCCATATAGAGTCCTTACATAGGTTCTCTATTGGTAGGAGAAAATTACAGAGGCCAACCAGAGAATATTGAGAAGCAAAGCAGCTAGTAAGCCTGATCTTTACTGATCTGTTGCAACAGGGTCCTCACTCACCACATGCAGGAGGGAGGAGGAAACCAGAACCAAGGTGTGCCTGCCCTTATATAGACATTTTAAATTCCCTGCCCTGGAGCTCAAGACCACCCCTCCATACATCATACCTACATCACAGAAAAGGTGGTCTAAAACAGAAATTTGAATGTTGTTTATCTCCTCTGACAGGTTACCTGTTTAATGGTCACTTGATTGAATTGCCTGGGGAGCCTGGCCAGTCTTTTGTAATGATAAAAACTTAGTTCCTGAGCCAGGTCACAGGCTCACACCCTATTCATATCTTAAATGTGCCCTTAAGGCAGGATTTGTGAAGGAAAAGACAATGTGGAGGCTTTTCCATTTTCCTTTGACCTTGCAGAGAAAACATTTGGTCAGTTTGGGAATCAAAAATGGTTTCAGGTCGGTCTTCCTGTGCTGATCTATGTACGTGCTTGGTTGGTACACTTATGAACATTTAACATATTTCTAAGACCTCAAAATTCCTACCACACACAGCACCTCCCCAACCCTGAAACAAAAAACCCTGCCCAGAGAGGGCAATAGCAGAGTTCTGTTGAAGCAAGGAGGACCTCGCATTTTAGCACAAAACTTCATTTCGTTTCATCGAAACAGAACAAAACCAACTTCCTTTGTTACATTCATTTTGTCCATAGCTTATTAAAGACAACAACTCTATACTGTTGTTGAAGTTAAAAGGCCATTGTTCCTTGATTCCCAAAACCTAGGTACCTCCGCCCCGCCCTGTCGCTCCAACTGGTGCACAGTAACACAGTGGCTTGCTTGGAAACATCTTTGTGGAATGAGTCACATCTGTCCTGTAGCAGCAAGCTCTGGAATACAATGCCAATGTTTGCTGAGCAGTTCGTGCACATCCTAGGAAAAGGAGCACATAAAAGGGTACTGAACACTCCCATCTCCAGCGCAATATGGTGCTCTTCATTCGACATTAAGACTGCAACTCCCATCATCCGCAACCATAACCGATGGTAGAGCTTGATACGCTGGCAGGTCTCTGGATACACAGTAAATCAGCAAAAGTTTCTAACTCTTCGTTGTTTAATCGTGACAGCTAAAATACTTTTTACATCCTACGTTACACTGCTGAAACAAAGGTAGTGTGATGGCCTGGAAATCAGATTCAGAGGCTGAACCTGAGGAATCCTAGCCTGCACAGGAGTCCCTGCCTCCAGGACCAGCTGAGCCGGGGCTGGGGCTTGAGCCTGAAGGGTCCTCACCTGTGCTGGATCCTCAGGAGCAGACACCAGCTGAGTCTGCTCTGACTCCTGAGGGGATGGAGGACCCATTGCCTGCAAGTGCTCCACTCTTAGCCCCGTCAGGGGAAGGTGAGGTTGCCTCTGGGTCTGGTAACCCTCCAGCCTCTCCTGAGCTGCAGAGGCTCAGGGCAGAGAGGTGGAGGGAACTAAGTTCTCGCAGGAGGAGTGCTCGCCTCCAGGCTAGGAGAGGCAAGTCACCTGTGGACCGGGACTGCCCTATGCCTCGGGGCAGATAAAAGTCAGCCTGCCCTGTTGGTAACTGGTACCTGTCTGTACCCTGTCCTGCTCTTCTGTCAGAGTTCCTGACCTCGCCTGACTCCCTGTCTTGGACCCCTCTTCAGCTTTGACGGACAGCCCCTCATACCGCACCCTCGACCTCGGACTGGACTCGGACCTTGCCGCACTGTAACCCCCCAGGACCAGCACAGGTAGCTTTGAGGAAAACCTGGAGTAGATCTTCCTATGAAAGGGAATACGAGCACAGGTCCAGTACAGTACTGAAATCAAAATCGTGGGCTGCAAATGCCTCATAGATACCTGGTTCCTTAATCCTATATGTGTTATCTCCTAAAAAATAAAATAAAAAATAGCATGGACATTTTTGTGTTTTAAGACAAATACATATCATCTAGCTTCCTGATATATTTTTATTAAAAATGTCTGAAAATGTACAGTAAAAGCTTAAGATATCACATAGGGCTTAAGGGGTTCCTGCATGTAGTAGGCACTGTATAATTGTCTCTGGGAGCACACAAAGCTATTATCGCCAGCTTCACAACCTGGCCAGGACTTCATGGAAGCAGGTTGTATGAATCGGCACCTCTGCAGGGACCATCTTTATGCAGGACCTTTCAAAAAATGTCATGGCCAGAATGGGAACTGGGGCAGTTGCTGATAAAACGCTGTGTGGAAGCGCCTGATCATACAAATGACTTCAGGTAATGTCAGTCTGTGATCCTTGTGAATAGGCATAAGTTGCTCCTGAGACTTAGACAGAAGTGGCGCAATTAGGAACTAGAACACATGAATTTTTGAACCTCCATCTTGCTATTATCAATGCTCCTACTTCTCTAGATCCTATCGTTAACATGACTCTAATTGTTCTTGTTTTCTAATCAGCCTAATGCATTACAAGTCAGATTAAATTATTCAAATGAGCTATGTTTTCACAAGGCCAGTTAAGGTTAAAATATACAGCCAGAGAATAAATTTTAAAAATGGTATTTATCCTTAGACAGTGCAATCAGCACTGTAACTGAAAGTGGAAAAGAGTTAAGATAAGTGAAAGTCAATTCAAAAGGTCCATCCTTTAAAAAAATCAAAATCCGTGGGGGAAGGCAGCCTTCTCTCAAGTTAAGTAAGGCCTCCTTGGGATCCTCACCTGACTCCAAAGAAACAGGCATTGCAAAGCTGCATTTGAAAAAAGCTGACACAAGTGGGACCGGCAACAAAATGTTCCAGTAGAGAGTGTTCCAACCAGCCTTGCCCTTTTCCATTTCCTCCCCGCCCACCCAGCAGTCAGAATTCCCTGGCCAGCTGATCATGCATAACCCTTCCTAGGCTCTTTTGGGTCTGTCTCCACTCCCCACCCCCAGCACCCTTTAATATTTATGTTCCTGAAGATTTTTATGTACTGCAAACCTTGGGGTTTTCCCAAACCTCTTGGGCATGGATGGTGCCATTTTGGCTACACAAGGATCCTCATTCAAGGAATGAGTTCCTTATTAGCATAGGATACCACAAGGAGGCACTCTGTTGTACCTGTAGTTAAGAGCTTTTCAAAAGTGAGCCATCTGTTGGTTTGTTACACTCATTGCAATTAGAAGTACAGAAGGAGCCAGTGTGAAATGCTGTAACTTCATGTAAAATTAAGATTTAGCTAGGATCTTGCAAAACAAACACTGAGAAATTGTCTCTCTTAATCCAGACAGGCTTGATTCTTTCAAAACAAACAGCGAAGTTCATTGGTTATTTAGGAAAGCCTTTTTGTAGGTTCTAGTTTGAACATTTTGCATTTTCTTCTTATGTAGCATTGATACATACCACTTAAACCTTCAATTTTAAATATATGTAGATAATCATAGATTCCAATTCTGATTCAGTTATTTGAGGGCTGTCGCGTATTTACTTACAGCATTTTATACCCAGCCCTTTAGCCAAAAAGACTCTCAGAACAGCTTGTTTGACCTACAATGTTTTGTCCCCTATGGGGATTGTTCTGAACTGGACCCTTCTCAGCTTTCTTCAGACACCTTTCTTCTTCTAAATTTAAGGACCAACTGTCTGGTTTCATCCCAGTTTAAGTGGAGCTTAACTAATCCAAAGCCATCCTCACATTGGCTCATTGAGACTACAGAGCTGTGCCTGTCTAGCTGGCCCTTTGCGTGAAACCGGTAGCATTTCAGGGAACGCTGGCTTGGAGGTCCTGGCTTTCAGTATTCTACCTGGCAACCTAAATTTTGCTCCGATTACCTCACATCTGCCATTGGTGCCAGCATGCACCATGACAACTGACTCCTCTCCAGCACTATCTACCAAGCTATTTAGGTGACACCTGCAACCTCCATGCCACGCAGACAATTCACCATGTGGTCCGCAGAGTGAATTTGGAGTGATCCGTGTGTTGTTGTTTAGTCGTGTCCGACTCTTCGTGACCCCATTGACCAGAGCACGCCAGGCACTCCTGTCTTCCACTGCCTCTCGCAGTTTTTTCAAACTCATGTTAGTAGCTTCAACAACACTGTCCAACCATCTCGCCCTCTGTCGTCCCCTTCTCCTTGTGCCCTCAGTCTTTCCCAACATCAGGGTCTTTTCCAGGGAGTCTTCTCTTCTCATGAGGTGGCCAAAGTATTGGAGCCTGAGCTTCAGGATCTGTCCTTCCAGTGAGCACTCAGGGCTGATTTCCTTAAGAATGGATAGGTTTGATCTTCTTGCAGTCCATGGGACTTTTAAGAGTCTCCTCCAGCAAGTAGTCCCAATTGTTATAAACACAACCGCTAAAGGAAGGCTGTTTTTAGTGGCATCTCAGACACTGGCTAAGTCTACCATGTGTTTTCATTGCCCTCAATCCCAGATATGTGAAGTGTGCAGCCAGGCAACTAATTATCTGCCAACCATGGGTGTATTTCAAATCAATATAAATAGAGAGCTGAGGTTTTGCCCTCCCCCCCAAAAAAGGCCTCCCCCCCCCCAAGTCCTGGCTATACCCAGGCTGCCAACTTTTCTCTCTTTCTGCCTTTGGACAGTGAAAAGACCTGCAGTTCCATGGGGAAGAAAGGAGCATGTAGCCCGGCAGCAGACCACACAGCTGCCAACAGCTGAAATGCCTCCTTTTACAGGAAGGTGAAATGCAACTGTTCTCCCAGGCTGTTGATCAAGCTCCAGCAAATTGTTAATGGGCGTTTGCACGGCTGCATTTTCTTCCATGCTGTTTTATATTGTTTACAACATGCATATTATATTTATGGAGATTTTACACTGTTTTATTGCGATAGATTTTTATGGCGACCGTGAGCTGCTCCAGCGGCTCCATCCCTGAGATAGCAGTCATTTATTTTTTTTACATAAGTAAACCTTACATAAATAAGCAAACTGCTTAGAGGTTTCTTACTATCAAGCAGTATATAGTTTTTGTTAAATAAATAAAGCAAGCTCACTTGGGAATCTTTATGGCTTGAAAGATAGGGTGGCGGCAATAAAAAAAAGCAAATTGAATCAATTTGTGGCTCCTCGGTGGTGTAGAAGAGGCTCTCTTCCTGCAGAGCTGTTGTGAAAATACACTCCCCCCCCCCCGAAAAATACGCCTACACAATCTGTTGTAGGATGGAACCAGAAATGGACAGGAGAGTATAAAGGAAAGAAGCAGGAGGAGTAGATAGAGCCCAGCTTAGAAGCAGTGCCCCATGAAACTCCCCCAGGCAGGGCTGCGGTTTGTGCCCCACAGAGCTTGCAGTGTAAGAATGAAAGGAGGCAGCAGGGGATGTAGGAAGCAATAAGCAGGCACAGTGTACCAGCAAATCATTCTTAAGTTCTGGGGGGGGGGGGGACCATTAATCACTGAGCTGAACATTGCTGTAACATTGGGGGAGTTCCAGAAAAAATTGTGAGATAAAAGAACTCCCATAAATTCTCAGCAATTGTTCCTAACTTTGAAAGAGACTTCCTTAACTAGGGCAAACTTGAAAAGAACAGTATTTACACAAACCATTAGTTTTTGCCTACTCTGGTTACTATTGCTGAAATTACATGTGCACAGCAAACAGGCTGTCTCCTTATCAATTCTTCTCTGTCTCAGCTTGCATTGGCAGCAAAATTCTCATCTTATCTGTGCCATGGCAGCCTGTGGCCAAAGAAATGACTTCTTGTTGCATATCAAGTTCCAAACAAGCTGCACAATATAGAAAAGTGGAATTGTTTATTGGAAAAACCATTGCAGAATTTCTATTATTTTATTCTGTCAATCAGGTACTGCCTAGTTGTGCCACTTGGGGACTGCACTGAGTAACAAGCCTTTAAGTCAATTAAAATAAAAAACAAACACAACCAAGCATAAGAAGATACTTGAATAAAAATCCCAAGCACAGGTCCTTTACTGAGCTTGGCTGTCAGGATTTAAGCCTGCTTCTCAACTCTGAACTGGGTGTGCATGTTAATCTCAGAGATGCCTGGCAGTGAGTAAGACTGGGTGTCACCAGCCAGCTCTGGTCAAAGGAAAGTCAACAAAGAGGCTTCTTTTCACCTTTTACCAGAGCAGGTCTCCGTCTCCCATGAAAGTTTCTGGAGCTAGCTATTCACTGGTCTAAGCAATTAGAAAAATTTCTGCTGAGCCAGATTCACAGGCAAGCAACTGATTGGAAAACTTCCTGGGATGATGTGTCTGGGGGGCACATACTAAATTATGAATATTGTAAATTTTCCTCCTTTAATGTTAAATGACAAGAATATGTTCAAACTAATTGGCTTCCATTTCCCATTTTCCCATGTGAATATTCTAAGCTTGTCTTCAAACTACAGGGACTCTATACATGCATGTTTACAGAAGTGAGTGTGGGCGTGTTTTGAATTAAGCTTATTCCAAAGCAGGTATGCACAGAATTACAACCTAAATTATTTCTTAATTTAGCAATGGCTTCAACAATCATTTCTATGGAACATAGGTAGGTGATATAAGCTTCTGATCATTACAGAACTGGGAAATATGAGATCTTGGACCCAGCACAAAGTCCTTAGCAATATTCCCATTATGGTCTGCACTGATATTCCCAGGTAACAGGCAAGCAACAGGAACATATTTTAACAAACTTTACCAAACGTTGTAAGATAGTGACTATACATAATATATTATCAGTAAATAACAATACAAATATATAATAATATGGGGACATAGGGTGGTATTCAACTAAGTTTTACTCAGTGTTTTACTCAGAGTAAACTACCAAGATTGTTTCAGGGTATTTAGCAGAGATCTTTAAAACTAAATTGAAAGTTGCCTGATTTATTCAACGGTGGCTATCTAGTCTTTTATATGGTGTATGTGTTTGGATTATCAATGTATTTGGATGACTTTGTAGGATTTTATTGTTTAAACTTATGCAAATAAAGGCCAATAATAATAATAATCAGAGTAGTTGCATTGAAATGAATGGACTTAGTCATGTTCATTAATTTTTGTGGGTCTACTCTAAGTAAAAAACATCTTTGAATTCCTCGCATAAAGATCAGCTTTTATCAGTTAAAATGAAAATGTTTTAACTTACTCTTAATAAAAAGATGTGAAGGTCCAGAATTAAATGCAGGAAAAAGTTATCCTTGTTTTTTCAAAGGAACAACCCTCACCCCAAATTAATGCAATAGAAAACTTTAAAATTTGGTGAAACGTTGAAAAGATGCCTGTTCAAACTGTGTAGCATGTGGAATTTTATATAAGAGAAGCTAAAACATATGGGGATGATAATTCCTGCATATGATGTATGTAAACAATATAGAACACTCAGATCCAAGAAGCATTTTTCGACCATGCTGAAATGTGCTGAGGTCTTCATTAAAGCAGTGCAGAAGCTTCACTGGTTGCAAAATATTGTTTTTCTTCTTCTAGTGATTGTTTCTGTGATGTTTCGTCTTGCTGTCATACAGGATGCGCCCCTGGCTCTTTGAGTTTTCTGCTACAAGTGACAGTGCAATCAAGGCATGGTGTTTTCTTTGCAATCATGATAGAGGAAGTATACAATGGTATATACTAGTTACCTTCCCTAACAAGAGGGAAATTTGTTCTCTCTTCCATGAGGACTAAAAGCTCTGGTTGGATACAAATCAATCTTATTTAGCAGCAGATGCCTTTTGTACATGACCAACACAGATACACACTTCTGGCTGTTCATTAGCTGACAAGAACTAAAGCACCTTTCTTTTCAACTAACATTATCTCTACCAGTAAAGTGATGAGTCGCTTGCATTTTTTTAAGGTTAGGATATTTTATCCAAGGCTACATACAAAATCTTTTTTGCATTCAGTACTTTTACACTGATGCTTATGGTAAATATCAATCTTAGAATCAGTATTCAATTTTGGACATAAAATTCAACTTTGTCCTGTAAGTCAGACCCTAAATGCCTCATAGCTCGAAACTTCCACTCTAGTATACAAACCCCTCATCTAGCCAGGTTCACAATTTCATTCCCTTGTTTTATGTAACCCTTCCCCTCAGAAAACAAAACCTTTTAAGTCTGTTTGGTCTCTGTGGGATTCTCCAGCCCATGCCTTCTCCACAGGTTTATTATTCCATTGGAACTACTCAGGACCCAAAAAAGAACATTAACGCCTTGTGTTCTCTCTTTCAGGTACAGGCAATGACCAATTTACATGTGTTTGATATGCGTGTGATGGTGACTGCTCATGTACACATCAGAGGCACACAAAAGTGGCCAGAAAGGGGACAGAACAGGCGTATGCGTGTTCCACCATCATGCGCCATAACATGGAAAACAACCAGAATCAGAGGGTGCCTGTATTTGTTCTGCTTTCACCATTTTGAAAAGGTTCAAGAAGAACCCAGTTTGCTGGCTCAGGCACTGCACCATGCAGGGATCAGAGTGACCTACTAACCCTTGCTTCCCTTCACTCTCCCATCATAAGCTTTTTCCTGTCTTAAGCCAATGGGAACTGGAGTCCAGACTTTCTACTACAGGAACTGTTGGTTTTGGGTGTTGTTTTTTTAATGAACAAGCACAGCTACCTGCTATTTTTGTTGAAAAAATAATCTAGTTTTGTAAGTTAGCAACAGAAGCTAATTCTGACTGGCACCAACTGGCTAGCACTCATTCCACCACCAAGATGTATTTTCTCTTCCCAATGCTCATTTCCCGATTCGTTCCAAAAGCAGAGCATTGAATGGAATGGAACACATGCTATGGTTTTACATGCAGTTAACAATTATGCAAGAGCAGCAGGTGGGGAGACAGTATGAATGTCACACTAGATACTTAAGAATTTTCAGCAGGAGAGAGTTCCCACCAATATTCAAAAAAACAAAGTAGAAAAGATTGCATCTCCTGTTTTGCTTGTGCAAAATTAGTAAAGTTCTTGCCCTAGATCAGTGGTTCCCAATTAGCTAATTATGGACCCCCCATTTTTTAAAAGCCAAGGCACAGCCCCCTCTACTTTTGAAAGTTTTGATAACTCAATGGTAGTTACCTCTACAAAGCAATTTTTTGAACAAAATATGGGGTAGCCCCTAATCAGCAAAGGATTTTAGGTATATTAAAAAAACAGGCTAGGGCTGAGCAATATAGGTTTTCAAAATCATGATATATCAGCAGCTAAACATCACAATATTCCGATATATCACGATGTAGGGATGAGGGAAGAAGGAGTCAAAGATCGGATGAGTGGAGGGAAGAGAGGAAGCGGAGTCACCTCTCCTACATGGTTTGAGTGGGAGGGGATGGGGGGTACAGCTAGCGATGATGTACTCCCACTGTGGCTGCTGCTGCTTTCCTGTTGACTGTGAGAAGCTGCTCAGCCTTGGTGCCAAGATGAAGGTTGTGCCACGGTACCTTGAAGTGAATTCGGTGCCTTGAAGTGAGGTTAGCTGCCCTGGTCGCCCTCAGCTCAGAAACGTTGTGCGATATCCGTGGGACCTTGAAATCAGCTGCCCTGCTCTTCCTCATGCGAGGAGCGATATATATTGCTGCGTATTGCTGGTCAGAATCGTTATTGCGGTATGACTTCAAAACCGATTTTGGCCAACATGTGGAAAAAGTACACAGCACTAAAACAGACCATAACACCTACGATATCACCATGCAAAATGACAAAAAAAAATAAGTTTTGGGGGGGAGGGAGGAAAGGGATGGAGCTGCGGACCCCCGAGTGAATTCCGCAGACCCCCAGTAACTGGGAACCATAGTCTTAAGATAATTTTATCAAGTGCACAATTTCTGCATAGGAAGGCCCCGTGCCCTCAGAAAAAACCCAAGTCAAGAATAATACAATTATCACAACTGTAACAAGAGTTCATAAGTTTATTACAACCCTGGCAACTGCCAAAGGAACCGCACAGAGGACAGCAAAACGGGGACGGCGCCCGCGTCGCTTCTGTATTCGGTTCTCCCAGCAGGCGCAATAAAACCGCGCCGTTTCGTCTTTTCAAACATTCAGATGAGGACGCGCCCGATTTCACGTCCTCGATTAGCGCTCTTCTTTCTTGGCAGTGTGCGAGGCTGAGTCCGCCTCTGCTCCGCAAGGGACTTTTCTGGCAGGAGCCGCCGGAGATGGGAAGGAGCGTTACCGTGCCTCCCCCCGGAAGATGCCTGACCCCTGCGGCTTACCTGCTGACTTTGGCGACTCAGTTTCCAAAAAAAGACACACACACATAGGCTGCGACCCTACGCCCCGTTTTCCTGAGGGTTAACCTCGCACCACTGAACTCAACGCGACTTTAGTGCGCAACTACTGAACCAGGGCTTTCCGCGAGCTTCTCCGGCTCTTCTTCGATACGATGGTGGGCGGGGGAAGAAATAAATGAAGGAAGGAAGGGATAAATCTGCCGAAAACAACCCGGTCGTGCCTTTTATTCCCCTGCCAAAAGCGGCCAGCCTAAGAGCTCCTCCTGCCCTACTCCGGGGACGGCGCTCCCGAAGCCGCCTCACAGCCCCCAAAATGGCTGCCAGGGCCTCGCGCCTGGGCGTGTGCGCGCGTGAGGGGGCGGGGAAAGAGCCGCTTCCCCCCTGGCGGTTGGGGAAGGAAATACGCTGCGAAACCCGAGCTCGCGCAGTTCGCTCCCCTCACGGCCCCGCCTTCTCCTCCTCTCCTCCTTCCCCCTCCCCCTCGAATGCGTATTTTCCTCCCACCCACCTCCACTCTTTCCAGTGTGCCGGCGAGCCTCCCCTTTGCCCATCAAGGAGAGCCAGCCAATCAGGCCAGCGCTTGTCGGAGGGGGATGGTGCCGGGAGGAGGGGTGGAGAGGGAGAGCGAGCGCGCGCGAGGTGGGCGTGGCCGTTGCCGTCCGTCTGAGAGCGAGGCTGTTGCCTCCTCCCCTGCCCCATGCCCGTCCCCTCCCCTCCCTCCCCCCTATCTCTCTCTCGCTCTCTCTTCCCTTCGCTACCGGCACATTCCGCCGCCCTGGGAAGGCCTAAGCCAGCGGGGAGCGACTTGAGCAGGCGAGAGGAGGAGGAGGAGGAGGCCGCCCGGTTTGGCCCGCCAGCCCGCCACCAAGCCAGGCCAGCCAGGGAGACCCGCCGCGGCGCAGAAGGGAAGGCGAGCGAGCGAGGCGAAGGGGCGGAAGCGGCGCCGGGAAGAAGGGGCCCGGCTGGGTCCGGCCTGGGTGTCGACGGAGAAAGAGGAGGGAGGAGAGGCAAGAGGAGAGGCCGCGCTCCCTACCTCCCGCCATGGCCGACAACGAGAAGCTGGACAACCAACGGCTGAAGAACTTTAAGAACAAAGGCCGAGACCTGGAGGTAGCTCTTCTCCCTCCTTAGCCCGGGCCTAGCAGCCCGCTTCGCGCGAAGGGAGGGGCCGGGTGGGCCGGCAAGAGAGGTCGGGGATCAGTTCGGACAAGGCCTCCGCCGCAGAGGCGGTTGGCTGTGGCGTCTCTGCTAATCTCCCGTGGCGGGGCCTACCTACCTCGAGGCGAGGCCTGAGCCCGAGTCGGCCGCTCCGTCAGCGGAGAGACAGGGCAGGCCGGCCGGCGGGTGGGTGGGGTTGGCTGGCTTTTCCTCACGAGGGGACGCGTCGCCACTCCGCACCCGCGGGCTTTGGGAGGGCCCAGGCCTGGCCGCTTCTGCTCGCCGTGGCGAGGATGCTTCGCGAGGGGGGGGCGTTGGAGGAGAGAGCGGGGCAGGCTTTTTCTGCCTCTCCTTTTCCGTCCTGGGCCTCGGACTTTCCCGGCAGGCGGGTGGGAAGGGGCAGTAGCTGGGGCCAGGGTTAGCAGAGCGGGAAATGGGAGGGGGCAGCAGCCCTGCTGGAGCGGATGGAGGCGCCCCTCTCTACCCACCCACTCAGCTGCCTGACATGGAAACTGCCTGTCAGATGACATGTTGTCTCTTCTGTTTTCTCTCTCTGCTTCCCGTGACACGCGTTTTCTCCGTAGGAACTAGACTTTGTGAGCTACACACCACGGCAAAAATAGCTTTTAGGGCGCTACATGTATACACACACACACATATAGTGTGGTTAAGGAGGCTAATTACATCGAGTACTGCCAGGTAACGTGTGTGTGTGTGTGTGTGTGTGTGTACACACACACACACATTCACAAACTACCGTGTTACCTGGCAGTACTTGATGTAGTTAGCCTCCTTAGCCACACTGTTACGGTGCAAACAGGCAGAATACGCATGCAGCGTTTTAAAATATGTAAAACCCAGCCCCAAGTTGACCATATTAAAACCAAATTTTAATTAGCATTTCTTCAAAGGTAGCGACTGCTCCCAGAACCATTCGCCTGTGTTCAGCAGAAACATGTTCACATGCATTTTATTTAAATGCTAGTTTAAACTTAAAGCAGTTAAATGGGAAATATTTCCAAGTATTTTTCACCAAGTTGACAGTCTGTGTCTTCCCTGTGTTTAAAAATAAAATAAGAGTATGACTTCAAGTGTCTCGTCAAAGATCTGGCTTTGGATATAGTCAGCTGTGGAGAGCAAAAGCATGTAAACATAATTACCCCTCTTTTCAGCAGTGTAGAATATCAATACAGGTTGGAGCAGCTCAGGATTCTGTCCCAAGTTATACACCACAGTGTATAACAATGGTGGTCAGGCTTCTTTGCTAGCTGATTCCACAAGGCATGTCTGAGAGCCAGCGTGGTGTAGTCTCTCAGCCTCACTCACCTCACAGTTTGTTGTGGGAATGGAAGGGAAAGGAGATAGTTAGCGGCTTTGAGACTCCTTAGGGTAGTGATAAAGCGGGATATCAAATCCAAACTCCTCCTCTTCTGAGCATGTGCCAATCTAGAGCCAAATGAATACATATGTACCCCCACCCCCTGGTGTGCCATGAGATAGTTTGTGCCCCTAAATGCTGAGCTATGGAACATACAGTCACACAGTTCTGGTGAGCAGATACCCGCCAATTACATTGTCTGTGTCACAGATTGGCCACCCATGGCACTTAACATGCATTTGTTAAGTGCATGAAAGCAAGATGTCCCAGTTTATATATATCTCGCCCCCAGAATTGCTGGCAGGTAAACAGTCCTTTAGCCTGGACCTCATCATTAAATTGAGAAAATAGTCACAGTATAGCTATTATTCTAACTTGAAACTACAATCCTATATATACACTTGTCTGGAGTAAATCCCATTGAATTCAGTGGGACTTCTGAGTAAATGTAGATAAGATGGCACTTCCTGTTTCATTTAGAGAGGCCTAAAAATCACAATTTTTCCTTAAGTGAAAGTGGTTAATTGTGTGAGGTTGATGGATTTTTTTCAAGAGCCTTTATCTCTCTGAAAAAAACTGTAGTTTCAAGAGTTCCCAGAAGAATCCATGACTTGTATACTGCTGCCCTCTGCTTTTCATTTTTTCATAGAAATATTGTGTATTTCTGAATAATCAGTTGGGAAAATATCCTGAATTTTTGCCCTTCACTAATTTACCTGCATACTTGCCAGCAGCTAGCATAACTTTTGAATTCTTCATAAATGTCATGTATTCTAGGCAGCAACTGCTGAACATTTTGCATCTGTTCTGTGATATGCTTATTTAAAGCTTTCATTCAAAACATGAAAAATACTGGAATTAGTCTGTCAGCTGTTGACATGGTAACTATACAGCTTTTTAAAAAGAGGGCTTTCCCACTTTGCTTTTCTGTAGAGTAGGATTGTACAGCACTCTGTGGGGTGTGGAACTGAATATTTCATGGTAGCCCTAGGTTCCAGTTCCCTGCTCTCCTGAAAACAGACCTTCTGCCTGAGTCCTATGCTCCCAGGACAAAGGGATCCCCAGTATTGAATCAAATTCCTTAGTCATCCAAAATCCTTCTGTCTTTGTGACCATGATCTGGATTTACTTACTGTTCTTCTGTTTCTGAATAGGCATATTTAACATAAGCCTTTATAACACTGTATTTTACACTGGATCACTTTTAATTCTAATAAGCTTTACAGTTCAATCCCACGTGTGTTTATTACTTAGAATTAATTTTCATTGTATTGTGCTGGGCTTGATCTCCAATAAATATGTTTAGAACTGCAATCCTAGTTTCCAAGGTGCAGTTGGAAAATCCAACGTATGATTTAATTTTCAGGAGTTTGTAAAGCACCTATTTTTTGCAGAGATAAATTTTGAAGCAGTATTTTTACAGATAACATTTGATCGTTGTGAGATAAAGTAATGAAAAGGACAGGGGGAAACATGATTTATGCCAGTGTACGAGAGACCTGTCATTTTGAAATTAGTGTCTCTGAGGCTCTGATTGCCAAAGTATTCATGCACTCTGATCCAATTATTTGCTGTGGGTGCAGGATATTTGATGTGCATTTAGAGTCCCCCTTCAAAAAACTGCATATCTTCCTTGAAAAAGCCTAGGATGCTCAGATCTACATTCTCTGGATTTCTTGGGGTAATTGAGCACACATAGAGTTATGTCACAGTAATAAGCCCATTAGGTTATACAAGATAACATATATCAGGGGAGCAAATCAATAACACAGTTCCACACTACTTAACAGTTAGTGGACTATGAATAAACCTATTTTGTAAAGTCCAAACACAGGCTTTTAAACTAGCTTTGTGTTTTAAACACAAAGATGTGTTATGGAGTTGAACAACCAGCTTGCTGTCTTTTTTTTAAACTATTGGAGTAGTGGGGTTTGGGGTTAATGGAGGCAGGTCCAATTAAGTTAGCTGATGGTACCAAACTGGAATGGGTACCTAATGTGGTAGAAGACAGAATATGGATTCAAGATGACCATAACAGATTGGAGAACTGGGCCCAAACTAACAAAATGAATTTCAGTTGGGATGAATGTAAGGTTCTACACTTAAGCAGGAAGAACCAGCTGCATAAATATAAGATGGGGACATCTGGCTTACCGGTAGTACATGTGAAAAAGACCGGTCTTACTAGACCACATGCTTAGCTAATGCTATTCTAGACTGCATCAACAGAAGTATAATATCCTTATCAAGGAAAGTTCTGCTTTAATCTGTCTTGATCAGACCACACCTGGAGTACCGTTTCCCGTTCTGGGCACCACAACTTAAGGATATTGACAAACTGGAAGGTGATGTGCAGAGGAGGGCAACCAAGATGATCAAGGGTCTGGAAACCATGCTTTATGAGGAATGGTTTGAAGGAATTGGTTATATTTGGCCTGGAAAAGAAGAGACTGA
The DNA here is from genome assembly GCF_964188305.1 of Podarcis bocagei. Lineage (NCBI taxonomy): Eukaryota > Metazoa > Chordata > Lepidosauria > Squamata > Lacertidae > Podarcis > Podarcis bocagei. The sequence continues at coordinate 21,016,624 of NC_138128.1, forward strand.
GAGGAGATATGATAGCCATCTTAAGATAACTAAAGGCTGTCACATGGACGATGGAGCAACCTTTTTTCTCTTGCTCTGGAGGGTAGGACCCGCACCAATGGCTTCAAGTTCCAAGAAAGGAATTTCTGACTAAACATTAGGAAGAACACTGACAGTAAGAGCTGTTTGACAGTGGTATGGACAGTGGAACTTCCTCAGGAGCCTGTGAATGCTTCTCCCATGGAGGTTTTTAAGCAGAGGTTGAATGGCCTTATGTCACTGATGCTTTAGCTGAGATTCCTGCATTGCAGGTGGTTGGGCTAGATGACCCTTGGGGTACAACTCTACAAATCGGTGTTTCTCTGACATTGACCTATAGCAAACCTTTGCTATAGTGCTCTCCTAATGCTTGTCGTAGATGCATTATGTAGTGTGATTTGAATTTTTTCAAGTGTCATTATGCTCAACAGTTCCTTCAGAAGTTGTTCTGTCCTGCTGTCATCAGCAAATCCTACTTTTATAATGTTGCAATTCTGTATTGATGCTGAAGCTTGGGGACATTACATTCTGAATGTTACACCTCTGAAATCTCTGCTGGTTTGTAGTTGGAGTGTGGGAAGATTTAGGACCTTCCTGAAATACTTTGCTACATAGTTTGAGTGCATATTGAGTGAGATGTATCACAGGATCCTCTACAATATTTCAGAGGATGCTGACCCACATTTCTAATTACATGCCGTCATTGCAAGAGATCCTGGGACATAATCTCAGATCATGCACTGTTCTTATTGCTACATCTAAAAATATAGTCACCCAAAGCAATGTTTCCCGACCTGTGGACCCCCAAGAGCATAGCCTGGGGGGCAGCTCCCCCCCAATAAGTAAAAATCAATACAAATTTGAGGTTCTGCCCCCCTAACAAAAATATTGGCTACACCGATGCCTCCCCCATCCTACTGGTAGAAAAGTAGTTATTTAAATAATTTGTTTGTAAATAGAACATGTTTTATTTATAATTTTTATAAATTATACAAAATACAGTTACATAAAATGATAATGAAATATTGTTGAAGCAGAAAAACAGAATTGTGGAGCTGGAAGGGACCTCAAGGGTCATATTTCTACTGCAACCCCCTGCAGTGTAGGAAACTTGGCTAAAGCATCCATGACAGATGGCCATCCAACCTCTGCTTAGAAACCTGCAAGGAAGGAGAGTCCAGAAGCTCCTGAGGGAGATCCATGTTCTGTGTATTATAAAAAGTAAACAACACTTATTTGGCACAGAGGGGGAAACCTACAGATACAGTCCAAAAGGCGCACAGGGAGTTATGTGAAAATGGGAGAATTTTAAAAAGCAAGTGGTCCTCACTGACCTGGTGCAAAAAGATATTGTTGTCCAGAGGAGCCCTGGCTGCCCAGATAAAACACTATAGCCCCACAAACCCTTACCTGGGAGTAAGGCTCACTGAACTCAGTGTGGCTTTCTTTTGTGTAGACACTTAGTTATTTACTAGATGCAAGTCAGCAGCACCAGACAACCCCGTTCAGCTAGGTGCTGGGGTGGATTGCACCCTGCGCCATGCAGAGCCAGGCCCAGGCTGCCACTTGGTCCAGACTGGTGGTAGCAACAAGCAGCTCCGACTCGCACTGCCTACCCATTGCCACCCCACCCCCGCACTTACCTGACCTGGAGGTTCTGGATCATGGGCTCTGCTGATCAAAACGAGAGCCTCAACGATCGCCCTCTCCCACAGGAAACAAACCGGGACTGCTCTAAGAAAACACACATGCCAAAAAGAAGCGTTCAGCCCCATCCGCTTGCAATTGGCCAAGTGGATAGCCAACCAATCAGGATTTTTTTTTTTTACTGATTTCTTTTCTTCACTTCTCACTTCCCTCTGTGGCCCCTTAGCCTTGTGCTGTGGTGTCCCATTTACGCGATTTTCACCTGTGGCCCCCTTGGAATATCCTGGCGTTCCCATATGGCCCCCAGTTGGGAAACACCGACCTAAAGCAATCTCTTGGTTTACTTGTGCAGTTGGTGAGACCTGATCAGAGGGTTCCTAGATCTGTGCAGATAGCAGAAATTCGTTCTTGATCCTGGAAGTGGAGTCACTTCTGCATTAAAATCAGATTTTGTACTTCAGGGGATACATATTGGCTTTGTGATATTAAGATTGCCTTTGGTCTAGCAGCTCCAGTTTTTTAAACTGGATTTTCAGAAATATAAGTACAAACTGGAGAAGGTGGCAGGAGCAACTCAAAGCCATATTGCCAATCTTTATGGATGTGAGGCAAGATGTGAGATGAGCAGTGCTGGCCAGAGTCTCTAGCAATTCAATGGACCATGGTACAGTGGTGCCCCGCAAGACGAATGCCTCACAAGACGAAAAACTCGCTAGACGAAAGGGTTTTTCGGTTTTGCGTTGCTTCGCTAGACGAATTTCCCTATGGGCTTGCTTCGCAAGACTAAAACGTCTTGCGCTTTTTTCTTAAAGCCGCTTGAAGAGGCACAGTTGCGACGGACCGTGCTTCGCAAGACGAAAAACATCGCAAGACGAAAAGACTCGCGGAACGAATTATTTTCGTCTTGCGAGGCACCACTGTATTGTTTTAAGTGATCTCTGAGACCAAGATAATATAGGAGAAAATTGAAGGGCTGTGGTATCTTTTAAGATTCATGCCACCTGCTGAAGAGGCAATTCACTTCGTTTTAAATTTAAACAAAGAATTAACTTGTCTCTGCTGCAGTGGAAATGTCAAAGAATACAGGGCCTAGGCAGTTTAGGGCCTTGAAAGTTCAGCACCAACACTTCAAATAGTGCTTGGAAACGTACTTGGAGCCAATGTTGGTTTTTCAGTACCAGTGTTATATGGTCTCCACTCCCAGTCACCAGCCTAGCTGTCGCATTCTGAATTAATTGTAGTTTCCAAGTATGTATAATGAGTACAAAACCTTAAGAACCAGTGCTACAGGGGATGCTTTAGTGATTTTCTGGTGTCCTTATTAATTTTGCTTGTGCGGTGGCTTCTCAACATATTCTCAGATTTTATAAGCCACATTTTGATTCATGCTTGAACTATTGACCCTGTCTGAGTTTAATCAGATATTATTTTGTTGCCTGTATGTATGCCAATGGGTGTGTATTAGAAACGCCTTCCTATAGGAAATCCTTGGTGTGAAACCTCTGGCTGTCAATGTCAGTTTTGGACAATAGAACATGAATGGTCATGCCTGAAATACTTACTTTAAATACTGAGCAACAGTACTGTTGGTTAGGTGTTGGATAGGGTTGTATTTTTAGATGTTTTCCTTCTCTATAATCTTTCTATGCATTGCTTATTTTTGTCACTGCTTTTAAATTTGGCGCAGATCTATACTAATTTTTGAAAGCCATAGTATTGGTATGAAAATATGCTTCTTTAAAGCAGTTGTCAATCTTCTATTTAGATCAACTGAAAGTTTTCCTAAAAATATTGGGATGGGGTGATACAGCTTCCTTACCTGTTTCACCCCGTTCTTTAAAGTACCACAGTGATGATAGACAAGGAACAGTGTAGGCAAGTTCCCTGAGCTAAGTAGCACCAGCAGAACACATTCCACAATTCTCTTAACTTGGAGGATTATGGGATGCATGTATACTGCGGCTGCTCAGGGAACTGGCTGAGTTTGGCTTTCCTAGTGAATATAGATGTAGATGCCAGCTGAAGAAAATAAGGGTGTTTGTGATTAGGTTTGAGATGATATGTCTCCTAATGTTTTAGAAATCACCCCCACTTCCTGTAACGTACAGGGATGTTTAAGGAAGGAAAGGAAAAGAGCGGTTTTCCTTTCTTGTTTTGGCCTCCCAAATGGCTCAGGTCTGACACCCAGCACGAGAACTGATCCTTCTGGTGTTTTTATGTAGCACAGCAGAAGAAGGTCCAGGAGGCTTAGAAAACAAAAAAAAATATTGATTTTTCTTTTCTTCCCTTCTGCTCACACCCATGACCTGATCATGCTATCCTTTTTTTCAGGCCAGGTGGGCTACTGTTATTCATTTTGTAGCAGGTTTCACTGGTCTGTATACAATTAGTAAACATGTCAACTGCCTAACAGTTAGTGTTTCTTTTCTTCAAATACTCAAGGATACATAGTAACAGTACCTTTTTTCCCTAGAAGAAAAGCACTGCTAACATTAGGTAGTATTCAGATAGAGAGACTAAATCTGTATCTTCTGTATGAGACTTACTTTCATGAGAGTATGAGATTCGGCAATGGCTAGGTTACTTCATTTTGCCATAGTGGATGAGGGTATGATCTAAAAGCATCACCCATCTCCTTGGCTGAAGCTAAGCAGGTCTGGGTCTGGTCAGTGTCTAGATGGGTGATCTCTGCTTTGGGTTCTATGATGGAAGAAAAGTAAGATGTAAATAAGAAAAATAAACATGAGAACTATAAAAGTAACACCATGTATTAAAATATGACCCCAGGCTTCCCCTTAACATTGGTTTCAGTAGTTGAATATTGTACCTACTTTTCTTTCATCAAATTTCTAATGCTAAATATTCATTTTTAAGGCTTGAGGCAGCCAATTCAGACAGCCACAACAAAGGGTATGCAGTTTTCATGCTTCGAATAGTTAACCTATAATTTCATGTGGGGAATTGTTTGAACCCAACATTGACATTTAGGTCTCAAGACACTGTAGTTTGTGCCTTAATAAATAGTGGAAACTAGATGTAACTTTCTTGTGTAACTTTACAGACTATGAGAAGACAACGAAATGAAGTCGTTGTGGAATTAAGAAAGGTAAGATTTAATGCTATTTATCACTTAATTTAGTGTGGGCTTAATCCAATCCACTGCAGGTGCAGCAGTCCCCATAAAGCAGTGGTTCCCAAACTCTTTTCTCAGGGCCAGACTTTTAGAATAAAAATTGGTTCGTGCCACACCAAAAAAAATTATTGATAATAAATACATTGGAGAACAAAAAGAAACAACTCTGAGCAGTGATTGATTTTCAAAAAAATACCTATCCATATTCTGCAAATAAAAAAAATTACTATACTATGCTATGCTATTTAAATGTTCCTTTGACTGTCCTTGAATCTTCCCACCACACTTGCCATCCTCATCTGCCACACCAGTGTGGCGCGCCATACCCTTTGTGAACCACTGTCATAAAGAATAAAGAGATGTGCTCTGTTCCCTTTCCCTTTCCCCATGTTAAAGAATCCTCTGCCACCTCTCATCAGTCAAGGAACATGAGCCACAGAAGCTCTGCCATTTTAGACTGGATCAAACCCATAATTTCTAGCAATTATCTCCTGAATTGCATCCTATAGTATGCCTATCTATAGAGGAGAACATGAAACTTTCTAATCATTCTAAAAGCTGCCTAAACTAATGCCCATTACTGCATCTTTTAGTGAATTCCATTGGCTAATTATGAACAGTGTGAAGCACTATTTTTTAATTGCCCTAAATCTAATGCCAGTCAATTTTGTTTGGTGACTTCAGTTTCTCGTACAAAAGCATCTTGCATGAAGATTATGTTCCGGGGATGGCACATATATGAAAAAACTCGTATACCCAAATCACCCCAGTCACACTTGCAGATTCCCATTGAAATCAATTGACTTAAGTTTTAATGGTTCTTTGCTGAGTATGACGAACATACAAAGTTCATAAATTTACAAACTTATGTTTCTTATTTGTTGATGGAAAACTCCAGATGCTTCAGTCCTGAAATACTACTTTTCCCTGTCATTAGAAGTTTCCCAGCCATGGTCAATGTTTTAATTGGTAACTAGCTGCAATACTAAACTGCTTAAATTTGATTCGTCTCACCTCTGTTTGATTTCACTTGAAGCATTGAGCTCTACTAATACTGCTGTTTAAATATGTGTTATTGTTTTCTATGTATAATGATGGATTTCTTTAAGCTTTGCACATTATAAAGTGATTATTTACCCAAGTTATTTCCTTGCTTTATAATTGACTTTTTTGTTTTGGTGTACATCACTGATAATGCTTCTTTTCCTTATGTAGATACAAATTGCACTTAAGTTTAATTGGGCATGTGTAGCAAGGAAAATCCTTTTCAAAAATAATTGAGGTTATTTGTATTAAATGTATTAGGAGAATTTTGGCTCTCCCTTTGACTGCAGAAAAAGTTTTAAAATATGTGTGTGATGATACGTGCTCAGAATTTAGAGGCGGTCTACAGAGCTTCCAATGTTCGGGGATAGCTATTTGCTCTGCATACTCCTTTCTCTCTCATTGCTGCTGTTCCTTGACTATTGCCATGTAAGGCACATTTCTGCACAGACAACTTGCTTTTTGCTTGCATCACTCTGCTCCTCCCAAAAAGTCTGAAACTTTGGAGTGGGAAAAGAACAATATCAAGTAAATGCATATATACGTATTAATGTATGATCCATAATCCAATAGTAGAATGCCAGTTTCCTTGGCATATCTATAAGAATTTTGTTTGAGAGTAAATAGGTTGGCACCTATCTTTATAATTGGCAAAAAAAATTGATTGGTATTAGGCATTTTTTTTATTTAGGTTGGTACCCAACAAAGTGCTTGCATTAGTGTCAGGATTTCCTTTAACACAATAAAACTACCCACCGCACCGTGCCCTCTCCAGATCTTCTCAAAAGATTTAGTTATGTGCTGGGAGATGTGAGGGAGAAGTTCCTTTATGCAACCAGACCTTTCACTAATGGAACTACATTGTTGGGTACTGTTCTAAGTTAGCTTTTATGCTGCTTTTCAGAATTCTAGATATTTCTAAAGTGACTTACAGTAACCTTTCAACTGCATAGTTCTTTTTCATCCATGGCTGCCATTCCTCAACTGCTCCATGTAAAACTCCATGAATAGACTACTCTTTAGTTCCATTACTCTGTTCCTCCCCAAAAGGTTTATGTACTTGATCATTTAAAACTTTGGAACATGCAAGCTTTAGAATTACACAAAACTGTTACCTATATGAACATAAAATTTGATTGGCAAATTATAACTAGTGAATATAAATGTGTACTGTGTCAGGTTATGTAAATCATGTAACTTTTTCTATACTGTAATACGAATTAAAAGCCTCTTATTGTATTTTCTACCCTTAATATTTTTTATTGCTTTGTACACTGCATTTTTCTTACATTACATATTTGCATTTTTTAAATTTTACAAATATTTATAATACACTTTTGAAGCATTGGGGAAAGCAGATGCCCCTTGTCTGAATGTAATTTGTATTTTGTATTTAAAAGAACAAAAGAGATGAGCATCTGTTAAAGAGACGAAACGTACCTCATGAAGATATCTGTGAAGATTCTGATATAGATGGTGACTTCAGAGTGGTAAGAACTAATTGGTGATTAAATATTATATACGTTTGTCTTTTTGAATGCATTTCTAATGCTTTGATATTTGTTTCAGCAAAACACATCTCTAGAGGCAATAGTGCAGGTAAGTATCTTAACCACTTCTGTTTTTAAAATTCACTTATATTGTGAAAGTCCTGATTTTTAAATATATTTATTTCTTAGAATGCTTCAAGTGACAACCAAGGTATCCAGTTAAGTGCAGTGCAAGCTGCAAGGTAAGAGAATAATTTACTCAGATATGCTTTCTTCTATGGTAGTACAGTTTGTTAGTGGAATCGGTAGCTGTACTGTGTTATGACTGGAAATGTTGGGTCTTCAGCTGCTCTTAATGTGAACACTAATCTGTATTTGACATATTCTAAATTGGTTTGGAGCACAAGTTGATCAACAATTGAATTCCATTTTTCGCATGCAAATATTAATGAAATCAATATTTCACAAAATGCCACAAGTAACTGGACATAAAATGACATATATTTTAAGGGAAATTGTCTGAGGGTTTTTTTAAAAAAAAAATAGTGCACTTTTGATAGATGATAAAAGTTGGATGGTTGGTCAGATGTTTTGTTAGTTTGCCAAATAGAACTTTCAAGAAGGTTATATAACATGTAATTGTGAATGATTCATGAAATAAGTGTTCTCTCTCTTTAACTTTTATCCTGGAATGCCAGGGCTACCTTAACAGTTAAATTAAGAGAGAAATTAAAAAGAGCCAAAGAAAGGAACCAGCTTTGGCTGGACAGGGACCATTTTGCCACAGCAGTCCGTGCTCTTGTAACTTCCATGAAGTTACAAAACTGCCTTGAAGACAAACTGGAAGCTTCAATAAGTGTAGAATGCAGCTGCCAGAATTTTAATGGGTACGGCCAGATAGAGTTGCTTGATGCCAATTTTCAAGGTTATATTGGCTGCTTATCTGCTTTTGAGCTCAGTTCAAGGTATTGGGTGACATACCTGAAGAAGTAGTTGCCAGAGGGGCTCTTCTCCTTGTTCCATTGTCAGTGAACTAATCTGCACCTGATATGTAAAATACCCTTCATTTAAAAGTGCTGCTGGTGCCAACATTGCTATCATGATGGTATCAGATCAAGACTGATTTATTTGATGGGGTATTTTAAGGATTTCTAAGTGAGTGATTATCCCAGGGTTATATTTATTCATAGTTTGGTTTCCTTCAGATGTTCTTGAATTCCCAACACCCATCATCTCTGATCATTGACTAGGCTGGATGGAGTTGATGGGAATTATAGTCCAGCAATATCTGGATGGCACCATGTTGGCTACCCATGGTTTTGATATTTTGATGTCATAGTTTTAACTGCCTTCAAATTTTTTTGGCCTTTTTTGATTTATATTCTGGACTCAGACCTAGTACCTGGATAGATAAAGTGTGGTCTATAAATATTTCATTAATATATTAAAATATTTAATGTCAGTTTTTAAAGGCAGCTCTCCCATATATCAGTGGCAACAGCTTGACCTGTTCTATCTTCATGCAATATCTAATGTATCATGGGTATGAACCTGACTGCTTCAAGATTAGGGGAAAAGCAGTTCTCACTCCTCTTGCTAACACATGGCGTGATAATGAAATAAACAGCAGAAAGAAACATGTGTAGTGTCATTCTTTGGCCTCATGAAATACTTGACTAGCCAGTTGTCCAGCTCTAAACTCTTCTCTCCAAGGTATACAAGAAACCTTTGTTCTGTTTAAAGCAGGGGTGCTGCTTCAGGACTAGAGCCACCCTATACCCCTTTGCTCAAGATGCTTGGCACCTCACACTTTCGCTCACACATGTACCTCTTTATTTTATTTATAAAATTTATATACAATCATTCACAGGGTGGTTTACAATATAAAAACACAAGAATGCACAATGCAATAACAAATGAAAACAATAACCCACACCCCTCCCCCAGTTTAAAGGTCATAGATTGTTTAGTTAGCCAAAGGCCTTGGAGAAGAGAAATGATTTTGCCTGGCGCCTAAAAATTTGTAACAAAGGTACCAGGGAAACCTCCCTGGGGGAGAACATTCCACATTTCTGCAGCCATCCATTCTCTCCATCCTGACAAGAACTTTACCCACTAAAAAAAGAGAGAAGCAGTCTTATTCAATTCTTTCAATCACCCAAAATCTCTGTATATGATGTTCTGTAGCAGGATAATGAACATATTTTTGTACTGTCTAGCACTCTGGCCCAGGTAGCTATCTTGTGTCTTCTCTTTTAAAAAGAGGCAAATGGGCACATTTGCTTGCCTTTGATCTCCTTTCAGTTTAATTTTGATTTAATTTAAGACATTTTGGACTTTAAAATATATTTTACAAATGTCAAGAAGGGGGGGATAAGATAATGCATTCAGAATTACTGGTTTAAATTGAAATTGTATTTGATTGTTACTTATGAAATATCAGAATAATTACTACCATATTTTTTAATTTTTATGTTAAGATAGGAAATGGAGTATGCTGTGAAATCCCTGTTAGCTGCTCTTCATGTTTTTAGCTGTAATAATCAATTGGAGCCATTTGAACTTTGCCTGAAAGTTTGATATTTTACTTTCCAAATATTTCTGAATAGAAAACTACTCTCCAGTGATCGCAACCCGCCTATTGATGACTTAATAAAATCTGGAATATTACCCATATTAGTGCACTGCCTTGAAAGAGATGACAAGTGAGTATGTGCCTTTAAAGGAACAGTTGTTTTCTCAAGCAGCTGATCAAAAGTATTGTAATAAACTATTGTTTGTTTCTTATTATATTCTTAGTCCATCTTTACAGTTTGAAGCAGCATGGGCACTGACAAATATTGCATCCGGAACTTCTGAACAAACGCAAGCTGTCGTTCAATCCAGTAAGTTAACCAGTACTTAACTCCTGCAAAAATGCCTTGCTGATTGAGTAGAACTATGCACACGATATATTTCTTCTTTGGGTATTCATTCACATGTGCCAATGAGTTGGTTCTTTGATGCTGTAGCCAGGATGATTGAATTCTAAATGCTAATCAATGAATCATACGCTGAAAAGGAAGATGTGTACAAAATCTCTCACTAAACTGAAATTAAATTTGGATAGCACTGAAGGTGTTCCCGCTTTGTGATCAGAAATATGGGATTTAGTAAGTAACGAATTGATTTGGAGCTTGTGGCCAAATTTGCATGTAACACTAAACCATAGTTTAGCATTACAATAACAAGCCTAGTTCCCGCCTTCCTTCTGGCACCACTATGAAGAGACATCCATAAACTTTCTCTTCCTTTTTAGAACAACTTCAGCTTGTGACATCTGAACCTAGACAAACTGTGATTAGTGGGAAACAAGCCAGCCAAGGTTTTAAACTGACTTACTTTCACTAATCGTAGCTAAGATTAACTGCTGTTTAGTATTTGGACATCGTTTTGAATATGTGGAATTGCCTTTAAAATATATATAATCTGAAGAATATCTCTGTAACTATCCACTGCTGATATATGACTGTTTTCAGTGTTTCTTGATCGGTATAAAAGACTTTTTATATTTTTTAAAAATAGTTACTTCTCTAGTTTTCTTTTATAATGGGTTGGATCCAGACTTGCCCTTACCAGAGTGAAAGGACTTCTTCAGTTCTCAGAGGGGATGAAGAACCAATGTGGGTTTCCTGCTGGAAAGGTGGTTTTCACCAATTTCCCTGCCGCCTCGGCAAATCCCAGTGACACCTCTCATGCTATTCCACAAGCTCTCCCAACCCTTCATATCTGTTCAAGAGGCTGCAGGAAGTAGGAGAGATTGTCAGCAGTGTTTGCAGGAGGTCTGGATCCAACCCAATGGCTGTTTAAAGATAAAAAATATAGTAAATTGAAAATGTGCTGTCAGTGGGATTTAGTGCCATACATGCTTAGAAGTATACCACAGGAGAAGGATACTGTTTGTAGAGCTTTGCAAAACTGAAGTGGCAATGACAGAGGCTTTATGCTACCTTCAACCATAATGCAAAAGGAACATAAATAAGTGTGTGGTAATTCCACTTTTACACATCATTGTTCTGTCTGCATACTGAGTGTGCTACATCTCATTGGGGAGATATGTTAAGTTCCAGACACAGTTGTGCATCTCGCCTGTTGGAAAAAATTTGAAAGATGTATTTTGAACATTATAATGCTTTGGAGGAAGAACTGGAGGTTCAGAAAGGCGCTTCTTTTTTCTCAAGAGGTTCAGTTCCATGCACTAAGCCCCTGAAATTATGTATCAGTTGAGTGATAACTAGACAAATTGCGACTATGCATGATTTGCAATCTGAATATCTTTGAATGAGGAATGGCTGTTTATATATTCCATGATTTAAAGTTTAAATCTTAGATCTTAGCCAAGGGGATATGGAATCTAAAAAAAAAGTCATAATGATATTTTTCTTTATTTTGCAGATGCTGTCCCACTTTTTTTGAGGTTGCTGCATTCACCCCATCAAAATGTTTGTGAGCAGGCAGTATGGGCTTTAGGCAATATCATAGGTTTGTTGCATTTCTGTGTAGAAACTCCACTACTATGACAATGAGAACTGCTTAGAATTTTACTACTGAATGAAAGCTATTTTTCTCCAGCGATGTACACAATTGTGCTAGGGAGTGTTTTCCCAAAGCATATTTTAGTTAGGCACATGAAAGTTCAGACAAGTAAATCACATGGAAGGACGTTACATGAGTTATTCAGGTCATGGTGCACTTATTCTCGGTATTCATCACACAGCAAGCAAAGCTCCCAAGTTGGTGGAATATCTGATACCTATGCATAGCATATGCATTTCTAGTTCTCTGTATCAAATTACATTCTTTAAACTACTACAGTTAAGAATCAGAAGTTTATAGCTTTTCTGCTGCTGAGCAGCAGCAATCCCCTCCCCCCAACAAAGCCCACAAAACAAAACTCTAGCCCAAGAGACTGTTCAGCAGCCTCTGGTTTTTTGGCTGGAGTCAGTCATCCCCTCCCCCAGGCCAGGTGGGTAAAGGCCTTCAAGACAGGGGGCAGGTCTTCTAGGACACTCAGCCAAGAAGGTTATGACTTCATACTTGACTTTATGCATGTCCAAAAATGGGCAGGGCAGGTTGAAGAAGCTATTATGCCAGCTTAATATATCTAGTCATGGTAGTGTATCCTGTGCATAGGTGCCAACATGATTTTCTAGACCTAGTGCATTATATATGGATTGGGCCCTCTGCAGCCACATGCAAAAGAGGGCATATATTTGCATACCTTTTATGTCATACACCAATTTGTATTCTATTTTGGAGAACTCACAAATAAATCAGGGGCCTCACTGGTGAAACATTTTCCACAATTGCATTTCTATGTTTCAAAAGGCTTAACCTCTTGAATGTCTACTTACAACATAGCTGTTAGTGACAAAAAATAGTCCCCGCCAAACCATGCAAAGTATTCAAGTTTCCTGAATTTACTGTTGGTTTTTCATAGATTGGAAATACTACATTTCAGTGAACAACCTAGCATGGTATTTGGAGTATGTGGAGGGGAGAGTTCAGATGAGGCATAAGATTTATGGCAGCCAAGATGCCCATACTTGGAAAAATTCAAGATTAAATTGTTAAAAAGGAGGCAGTGTATTCTAAGAGCATTTGTTGTAGTTATTTCTGTCTCATAATAGCTACAGCCATGTTAACAGAACATTGATAAGCACCCTTTTCTCTTTTTTGTAACAAAAAGGGATTTATAATGTTCATGCTTAGGGGTGGAGTGCGGAATTCCCCCCCCCAAAATCTGATTTACAGCTACACTAAAGTACTGGTTTTCTTAGTTATTTTCTCTCAGCAGCAACTGTTCTGCTTCTACTAGGTAAGAAGAAGAAAGTTTGAAAATGAACAATCAATTTCTTCTACAATTTTTTGGAGAAAGGACTTCCTGGGTTATTTAGGGGTCTTCTCTAAAATGTGTATTACTCTAAATTTCTCCATAGCACTTGTCAGTCATAACTCTGACTTTACACATTGACTAAAAATACTGAAATGTAGAAGCATTCTCATTATTTCAAATGCTGCCCCAACAACACTATTCAAATGCCTGAAGGGCTGTTACAGAAAAAGGCAAGGGCTTGTTTTCTGCTTTCCCAAAAGGGGTTTTGGGAGTGGCGTCTCTCTGTCCAGAGGTCTTCAAACAGATGCTGGACAGCCATCCTTTGTAGATTTTCTGCATCAAGGAGGAGGTTGGACTTAGATGACTTGCAAGCACCCATTCCAACTCTTAATTCTACAAATCAACCATTCTAACAAACTGAGTCTATACCTGGAAGTTGCTTATTTCAAACTGTTCACATACAGAGAGAGCTATCCTAATGGGGAAAAGCAATTTTGATAGACCAGTGTTGATATTTCTTCTACCCACAAGCTCCTCCATGTTTATACAGGTGATGGACCCCAGTGTAGAGATTATGTCATTAGTCTTGGAGTGGTGAAGCCTCTGCTGTCATTCATCAGCCCATCTATTCCCATAACTTTCTTAAGAAATGTTACTTGGGTAATGGTCAACTTGTGTCGCCACAAAGACCCGCCTCCACCTATGGAAACGATCCAGGAGGTAAAACTACTTCTTTGTTGAAATTTTATCACTGTGAGCTTTCCTGCAGAATTTTGAATTACCTTTTTCTCTTTCTCCTAGATCCTCCCAGCACTCTGTGTTTTAATTCATCACACAGATGTAAATGTGAGTATCTCAATATTGCACGGCCTGTTTACTGATTAATTATAAGCACATATTGAAAAAACAAATCACAGCCTCGCCAGGTTACCCCTGAAAGCAATTTGTGCCTCTTTGGCTATATTGGTGGATACTTGTCAGTCTTATTAACGAAGCAAAAGTCTCTCAAAGGAGTAAAACATATTTCAGAAGTCAGTGCTCCCACAAAACTGAGGGACGGTTCACAAATACAGACAACTTGCAGTTTACATGGGGGCTATGGTCCCGGTAACTGCAGAACAGTTATGTGCACTGGCACAAATTTCATCTCCCACAGGGGTTGGTGAGACTTGCATAGACTTCCCACTGGTTCTCTACTTAACATATATCCATAGGCAAGCACTAAGTTGGTGGTGGATGGGATCATTCCCTTAAAATAAGAATACCTACCAGAACTGTCATTCTGGATCATCTGAGTGGGACAATTCTATCCTTTTTGGAAGGGCTTAGCGTTTGAGGCACTTACCTGTTGGACAGCCGTGCTCTCTATGAAGCACCCATTCAGTTCTGGAATAAATCTGCAGAACATGCTTCTCTGTACGTTCTGTTCTTAGCTGGGTTGGGACTTAACCTGCAACAAAATCAGAATCCACTCTGCCAATACACAGGAGAGGCCAGAGGCCTTTTGATATAATGTATATACTTGCCGGTGGAAATTAGACAAGTGTCATAGCTGAGGAGTTAGCAGCATAATGTGTTTTAAGATTCAGCAGGAAATGTTTTTGAATGCAAGTATGAAACAAAAATTTGCAAGGGATTTTGTCAGATACCGTCCGTGATTTATTTTGTGGTATGTTGCAGAAACTTAAAATACTAAGTAGGCTGAGAACATCACTGTTTTCAATGGGAAATGCTTCTGTTTATATATGACTCATTGTGCCTTGCAGAACTTCCTTTGTATTACTCTAATGTGTCTTGTTGATTTTTGAACAGATATTGGTAGATACAGTGTGGGCCCTCTCCTACTTAACAGATTCAGGCAATGAACAGATTCAGATGGTGATAGACTCGGGGATAGTTCCTCATTTGGTTCCTCTTCTCAGCCATCAGGAAGTTAAAGTGCAAGTGAGTCTTGTACCATTTCTCCTTTATTTGAAGCATTTTTGCTGACAGCATTGCATTAGAAATTTACAGTATGAAGCACATTGTATTCTTACTGTGTTCAGTCACTGTGTTTGTCAAGCTCAGAAATGTAAAAAAAAAATTCTGACTTGAATGTTTCTCAAATTTTGTGGAATGTGGAATTGGGTTTTTGCCTTGAATAAACATTTTTAAAGCTGCTGTCCCCATAGGACAAAATAGATTCAAAAAAAAAAGGACAGTAGCTTTCTTTAGTTTCTGTTGAGTGAAAGCTTTTATTAACTAGCAAGTTTAATGCTCATTGTAAAAGAGATGTATTATTTAATATTTCATTTTATCAGACTTAGGAATATGGGATATGCTATCAAATTAGAGTCAAAATGGTTGAAAATGAGTGCTTGGTCCTTCCACTTCAATTTTCCAGCTCTGGATACAAACCGCAAGTCATTGTAGATTGGTTCAGATATAATGAAGTATCTGGAGAGGTGGGACTAAGTTCTTTTTTGCACTCTGATTTGTAACCTGCCTTTTAGCAAGCCATTGCTTGTCATTCAATCTGACAAAACAAATCAGGCTTTGCACAAACCATTGTTTCTCAATTCAGATGCAATGGCCAACTGATTTGCTGAAAGCCAGGAAGTTACTAAGTGTGTGACCCTAAGGTTTATTTGTGTAATACCAGCTCAACCCATTACCATTTTCACCATCAAATTTGGCTCATGAAAAAGATGAATCTGCTGCTCAACACAGTAGCTGTTTCAGAAATCCTAATTTCTCAAATCTTTCATTGTCAGATTTGTAAAGTTGCAAGTTTTTAATTTTTGCCGGAGGGTGGGGGAGAACCATGTCTTCTACCTGATTTAAGTGGTACAGTTGATCTATTAAAGCTGTGTTGTGCAATCCTGTACATACTTACTCAGAAGTAAATGTGAATAGGATTTCAGCCTCAGTCAAATCATGTAGTCTTAATACTATAATGCTTGATTTTAAAACATGCTGCTCAAGCCATCAGGTTTTAACTTTTGAAATGTTTTCTTTCAGACTGCGGCACTCAGAGCTGTAGGAAATATTGTTACTGGTACTGATGAACAGACCCAGGTAGTTCTGAATTGTGAAGCTCTTTCACACTTCCCTGCCCTATTGACTCACCCCAAAGAAAAAATTAATAAGGTATGAAAATGGGCATGACGCTGAATGCATGAGAATTGATACCAGGGGACTGTGTGACATATCTCTCAAACAAAAGTACAGGATAATCGTCAATCTCTTTACTTGAAAGGTTGTTCTGACTTTTGAAGAAATTGTAATGTAGTAATTCCTTTGCAAGGAGCATATTTATTTATTTGTTTGTTTGTTTCACAAAAATTATACTGCTTGATTGTAGTAAAATCTCTGTAAGCAATTTACAGGTAATACAAAATTATAAATAAAAGCAGTTTAAATTTTCTAAAGATAATTAAAATCAACAGTAAAAAAGAATGCAACACATCAGTATCTACAAGTCTGGATAGGTTTGCCTAAACAAAAAAGCTTTAAATGGTCATTGGAAAGAGTACAACGGAAATGTCTGCCTGAGGAGTATAGACAGGGAGTTCCAAAGTGCTGCAACACTGAAAGATTGATTTATTACAGCTGTGTAGGAAGTATTATGTAACAGTGTCAGTTTCACAGATCAAAGCATTCAAGTGGGCACTTACAAGGTAAGGCAATCCCACAAGTAGTTTTCTAAATTTCAAGAAAACTTTCTGAATAATGTAGCAAACTCCTATAACTGGACAGTTTGAGGTGGTCATTCAGTCCATTATTTTTGCTTTCCCGTCTCACAGTGGCACTGAATAATGTTTTTTTTTCCTGTTTAACATGCAGAATCCTGCTTTCATATGAAAGCATAAAACATAAAATGTATCGTGGTGCATCAGATATAACCCTTTCTAGTACAGCATTGTTCTTGGTTATGGTTATTTTTTTTTAATGGGATTTTTATTGTACCCTGGCCTAAGATCAGTTATAATGAAGAGCAGGACCTAAAATAAATATTACAAATAATATCCTAGCAATTGGTGGCCTTTAAATATAAGGTAGCTCATCAAAAATTGGTCAGTGTTTCTCCAGTCTGTCTTTTGCCTACACCTGAATTATAAACTGACTCTTGGAAATGATGAAATGGAGGTAATAGGGAATAGGGAATAGTAAGGGGTGTGTACATTAGGGAAGGGGGGCAAATTTTAGTCTGAGGTAAAAGGGGTTGGTTGTGTAAAAGTTATATAGTGATGTAAACTGTGGGCACTGATAAAGAAGCTGTTGATTTCGCAGTGCATCTGAGGCCTTGTTGCTAAATCATCTGGGTTTACTGCAACATTGCCAGTGATTAGAGCCCAAAATAAGCTCGCAGTTTGCATCTAGACATTTTAAACCTCTAACAGGTTCCTTTTGTTAGGCAAAAGGAATGTGATCTGATCCAAGAGTTCAGTTTAATGACACCTAAAACATATGATTTAGATTAGGAAATCATCATTTTTCCCATACTCGAGAATAAGCCAGATTTAAATAGGAAACAAAAATTGCACATTCTTTGGGTTCTACATTTATCAAAAAATATTTGCACTAGTAGCAACTTCATTTATGCTTCTATAGGTAGTTTTTTTTAAAAAATGGTAAGATTTATAGACCACTTAACCACAGAACTCTCTAATATATAAAGTACATAATAAAATTCTGAATAAAATGCAGGTAAAATCCACCAAACTGTTAAACAAGTATAGATAAAATTGTCAACATATAGATAAACATACTGCTACAGCTGGCACCTGTTATACTACAAACTGTTCCATTTAATACTGATCTTTCTTCTAAACTGCAGTAGTGTTAAAGCCAATTTTTTAAAAAGACATACTATCCTTGGGTATTGTTACTTGAAACTGAATCCCGGTAAGAGACACTCCCTCTGAAGGAGCAGGTTCATAGTTTGAGAGGGCTCTTCAATTCCAAGCTGTCACTGTTGGACCAGGTAGCTTCAGTGCCAAGAAGCCACTATGCCCTACTCCAACTAGTTTTCTAGCTACAGCTATTCCTGGAGTGAAACAACTTGTCCTCCATTATCCATGCTCTAATAAACTTCTGTATAAACTATTGCAATGCAGGCTGCATCATGCTGCTTTTGAAGACAGCCCAGTAGCTGTAGCTGATGAAGAATTCCACTGCCTGAGTGTTGTTAATCAAATTTAAATAGTTCTCAGTTGTGCTTGCATTGCGCCTTTAAAATAAGTCTAGCTCTACAGAGATGGATTAATACTCTCGTTATTCAAAGTATTTCTTGTCGATATTCTTAAAATCACAGTTTTGTTGTTGTTGCAGGAAGCGGTTTGGTTCCTATCTAACATCACTGCAGGAAATCAGCAGCAAGTCCAGGCGGTGATAGATGCTAACCTTGTGCCAATGATAATACACCTTTTAGATAAGGTTAGACAAAACCAATCTTTTGCTAAGCTTTTGTATTGTTCTGTGTGTGTGTGTTGTACTGAAACAGCCGTGGAACATAAAATGTGCTGGTTGGGTACGTATGCCTGATGAAGGGTTCTAGGCCACTCTTCCCAGTAAGCTGGCTTTTCCAGCTAGACAGGTGCCTGTCCCCAAGAGACCCACAGTCTGAGTAATTCAAAGGAATTAAAGCAGCAGAGGCCTCCAGGTTGGATAGGAGGTGCTCAACTTTATTCCTATGCCCACCAATCCTCTCCTGAAGATCTCCACCCATCCATCACTTTTTCCTCTGCTGGGCTTTTTCCAGTCATAGAGATTTTCTTCAGTACTTTCCTCTTCTCCCTGTACTCCCATTTGATAGGCAGCAGGTAAGCTGTGCCTAGGTCCTTGTTTCAGATGTTAGGTCAGGTAACATCTCTTCAGTCCTTGGTGCGTACACCCAACTTCATCAGCAACAGCCAGCATGGCCCAACCATCAGGGATTTTGGAAGCTGCAGTTCAAAAACATCTGAAGGGTCCCAGCTCTTCCTGCTGTGGCTGACTTACACCTCAGATGCTGGCGTCCTAAAACCAGTTGTCTTAGCTTTGGGATATGTCTTAGCTTTGGGATACAGAGGCTCTGCTCATCCACTGTTTTTCTTCTGTGGTCACAAGACTGATGCCTGAATCAGCTCATGTTACTTGCCTGAGTGTACCTCCTGTGTAGACAATAAAGATATTCCTCCAACTGTCTTCTCTTTAGGGTGACTTTGGTACACAGAAAGAAGCTGCTTGGGCTATAAGCAACCTGACAATCAGTGGAAGAAAAGATCAAGTAAGTAACGTAGTTTGACGAACTGACTTGTTGTTTTAAAACAGTAAAGGAACGTACAAAACAGGAAGCACAGTTCAACCAAATAATAGCATTTAGAAGTGTTACTGATTTCAGTGGGAGAGTTTTTAAGAAACACTTAATTCTTCCCTTGACCTCAATGGGACTTTAAAGTGTATAACTTTCACTGGATTATACTAGATCAAAGCCACAGATGGGTCCTCTTGCAAGAACCACCTTATACCACATTGTGCTCATTATTTGCCTTTAAAATATGCCTTTAAAATATCAGTTCATCCACTTAGAACCAGTTCTGATCAATTTCACGCAGACCAGTGTAGAACTTTTCTTTTTGCAACCTCTACTTAAAAACCTCCAGTGAAGGAGAGTCCACCACCTTCCAAAAGAGTCCATTGCACTGTCGAACAGCTCTTACCACCAGAATGTTATTCCTGATGTTTAGTTGGAATCTCCTTTCTTGTAACCTGAAGCCATTGATATGGGGGCTATCCTTTGGATTTCTCTTGAGTGCGCACATGCATATAAAATGTCCCAGACGGGAGAGCTGCATTGTAAGCTTTGAAAGTAGGGCTAGCAATGCTGTTCTTTCTCAACTGGTGGAGGGTGGGGAGAGGAAGAAATAAAATATTTCATAAGCATTTCAATGCTCAAGAGAAGCTTGTTTCACAGTAGATGCTCCTGCGATAGGGTTTGCCTGCCCTTCTCACTAAAGTCCTTTGCACCCCTCTGAAAGATGTTTTTGAGGGACAGAGACCTTCCAGAATAGTATGGGATGTGGAATCTGGAGAAATAGGGGAGAGTGCAGCAAAAATGAAGCGAAGTCGAGTTTTGCTTCTGTAATGCACCTTTGGATCCAAGGTTTGGTTTGGTTTCTTTTGCTATCACTCGGTGTTCCTTGCAGATTTAAAAACGTAAATCAGTAGCCTCACAGGTGAGTCTTGCATAATACTCTGTTCTAAAAGCCAAGCCCCCTCGATATCTGGAGCTAGAATCCACCAACTTACAATAGTTGATTATGTCCAAATTCATCAAATACATATTTAATATGAGTTAACAAAAATATATTTGTTTGGTTTTAAAGTCAAAACCAGTTATGAGTTATTAGATGACATAATGCTTATTGAGCACAGTGAGAATCCTTTTACTTGAATTTCTGTAGTTTTGAAAATGTTTTAATTAACTCTCCTTTTTCTCCATACTCTTAACTTAGTATATTTATTATTATTTCATAATTTGTTTATGGCTTAATCATATAAACCTCCAAGCAGTTTATGTAAGTTGTATTGATCCTAATTGGCTTAATGTCTGTTTCTATTCCTTTTTTTAGGTGGCGTACCTAATTCAACAAAATGTAATTCCTCCCTTTTGCAACTTGTTAACAGTAAAAGATGCTCAGGTTGTACAAGTAGTGTTGGATGGGCTAAGTAATATATTAAAAATGGCTGAAGAGGAGGCAGAAACCATAGCCAACCTTATTGAAGAATGTGGAGGTACGATTAACAATTTGCCTTTGTATACCAAGGTCTAAGATTTGATAAAGTGATCCTTCAGTTTTTTGTTTTTGTATTTTGGGCACAGATCTGGAAATATTTTCATAGTTTCTATGGAGAAATATGATTTGTGGACATTCTGGTTACCAGTGTGTTTTGAAAAACCATTTGTTTTCATTTTTACAGCTAGTCCTGTAAAAATTCCTTCAACTTTTTTGTGTTAAACTTTACAGGGCTGGAGAAAATTGAACAACTACAAAATCATGAAAATGAAGACATCTACAAACTGGCTTATGAGATCATTGATCAGTTCTTCTCTTCAGATGATGTAAGTACATAATTCTGAAACTGAGTATTTTGAAGTAAAGTGCCGAATGTTAAAAACCTGGTAGTGGACTTTGGTTGGATTGGAATTTTTTTGTTGTTGTTGTTAGTTTTCCAATATACCCCCAATAATAGCCAAATTAAAACAATAACAATTAATTCCCAAATTATACAATTATGAAAATGCCAATCAACTTCCAATTAATACATTTTAGTTAAAGTGGCTCCCCGCATGGTGGTTTGGATGCATTTCCGATCTTGTATCACTGCATACCATAATCTTAATCAATGTCAGTTATATTTTGGTTATAATAATAATCCCTCAGTCAACAGATACATAATTAATGATTTCCATTTGTGATGTTACAATATATAAATATATAAAACTTCAAGTGAGGAACTCACACTTTATATTTATTCTGCCCTGCATGTGAAAACTATTATGTCCATGGAGATTCCTTCTGTCTGTATATGGTGTTGTCTCTTTCACTTCCCAGCTGTTGTTTTTTCCCATTGTGGCTTGGGGCGGAACTGAATCTCAAAGTTTCTCAAAGGTCTTAGCTCTCCGTCCCTTGCTTCAATGTCTTGGAACTGGCGACAGTCTGCTGGAAACCATTCTGTCTCACTAGTAAAACATGTTGCAGATCTTCGCCATTTCCCCTCAGCGTAGGAAAAGGTGGGCAGTTTTCGAACGTGCTGAAGATTTAATACTCCTTTCCAACTCCCAGAATCCCTGCAATGTTCTTATCACAACCCCCAAATTCTTTTCCTTCCAGCAAGAGATTTATGGCCCATTTAAACTTTATCTTAGATTACATTCCATCAGTAGCACGCAAAAATCTCAGTCTTTTTCCTTGTCTGTCGTTTTTAAACGGAGTTGAGGGGAATTAATCTGTCTTAATCATGGGTAGGCAAACTAAGGCCGGGGGGCCAGATCCAGCCCAATCGCCTTTAAATCTGACCTGCGGACGGTCCGGGAATCAGCGTGTTTTTACATGAGTTGAATGTACCATTTTATTTAAAACGCATCTCTGGGTTATTTGTGGGGCATAGGAATTCCTCCCCCCCCCCAAAAAAAAAATATAGTTCGGCCCTCCACAAGGTCTGAGGGACAGTGCACCACCCCCCTGCTGAAAACATTTGCTGACCCCTGGTCTTAATAATTCCAACATAGTCATACTTGAGCTTCCCCTCCCCCCTCCGTTCATTTCAGATCAATCTGTTTCCATTTTTGCTTGTTAATATCACTATTACTCCAACGTCCCTTCCTCACTTGTAAATATCTTTTTATCTTATATTCCCGAGAGGGTTGCTGAATCATAAATATATAAAAGCTTAGAATAAACAAACTGTGGGGTTCCCTCTCCCCAACCAGCTCCCACACCGAAGAAAATCTTATCTCAGTTCAAACCTTTGACCCATGTAGCTGGTATATTCCACAGTATGTTGTTGCAACCCTTTTCCATCACATGCCAGTACTTTAAAGCCAATTAAGGATCCAATTCAATGGAGAACCTCCTCTTCTTAATGGCGGCGTAGGAGGGTTTTCGCCAGGCAAAGTGCTTTTGCACTCAGCGCATTCCATGCCAGAGCAAGAGCCAAGTACCGAGACGAACTGCAAGTGAAGCCCGTTCCCCCCATCCCTGGGGTGAATTTGCAATGATGATTTGCCCTCTGTCATTCTTGTTTTTCATTTGGTGATGATCACTTGCTATCGTGGGGGCTGCCTCCATTAAGGCAGGTGGGACTGGAAGCCTGGAAGATTCTTATTTCTGGTCTTTGTGGTTCATTTACAGATAGATGAAGATCCAAGCCTTGTTCCAGAGGCAATACAAGGTGGAACATTTGGTTTCAATTCATCTGCCAATGTACCTGCAGAAGGGTTCCAGTTCTAGAGTGGTATTTTGGAAGTTAGGTACAATGCAGCACTGAATAAAATAAGGTTTGATCCATCAAGCTTGGCTCATGGGATCCGCTGCTGCATTAAATCGGGGAAGAAAATGGTGAAGATTTCATTTGGAATCACAGAAAAGCCCGAATGAAGTCAAGATGGCGAGTGGGTGCGAGTGAGAGTGAGTGGCAAAATGTAATGAAAAACTTCACACTGAATGCTTATATAGGTTGTTCAAAGGAAAAGGGCTACAGGTCAAAGATCTTC
Source organism: Podarcis bocagei (assembly GCF_964188305.1). NCBI lineage: Eukaryota > Metazoa > Chordata > Lepidosauria > Squamata > Lacertidae > Podarcis > Podarcis bocagei. The sequence continues at coordinate 21,040,071 of NC_138128.1, forward strand.
AGTGCCTGAGGAGGAACATTGACTTAATTAGCGCAATTGTGGGGGGAAAATGCAGTACTATTCCATCATCAAGCCATGTAAGCATAAAGGAGAATAGGATGCCCATATAAGTCCAAGGAGAATGAGCCCAGGTCTTGCTAATGAAGCACCGTGTGAATGGACAACATTGAGTGAATGTCTGGACTCAGTGCTGTGGGGCCACGTGTGTGTTTCAAATCTGGGGCTCTTTGCTCATGAAGCAGACTCCTAGTCTTGGAGTGGGGTGTGTACGAGAGTATGGTTGTGATGCTGTATGTGAACGCATGCAAGCTTGATTTGCCTTCAGGGGGCTGATAATAACCCTAGTCAATCATCAAAAGGAGTGTATAAGTGTTAACACTGGACACAAAAACGGAGACCGGTTTAGCAGCAGACTATGGTTTTACTCCTGCAGCCTGTGTTTTGTTTTATTCCCGACCCCTTTTATTTTAGTTATTTCCTTTCCTGTATGGCTTATTACTAGTTGCTTGTAAAGTCAGAAAACTTTGAGGAAGGCTTCCCTGTGCATTTGCACCAGATGACTGTTCATTGTTTACAAAAATAAGCTTTCCATATCATCAAAACTAATTTGTGTAGATTTTTTGCATGAAACTCATACAAACGTTTCCCTCTTCCAACTATTGTGTTGCAGTACACAAATTGCCATATAATACTAGAAAACAATAAAAAAACAAGTTTAACACCATCCTTTTCATTTTCAGAGACGACATAAAGCTATTTTTGCATGTGGTAATTTACAGCATAGCTCATTTTTAGATTTTATTGAGTCCTGTAACCAGCTGTTTCTGTTGTGGTAGGATACCGTGCTGTGTTTCAATGTTATTTGTTTTCAAACTTTGTTTTCTATGAAAATGATATGGAAACCTCAAAATAAAATTTGGTGCATATGTACTGCTGAAAAGATTGGAGATGTGAATAGATGTACAAATCAAGTCATGGTTTGAACACCGTTAATAATACCACCTAATCTGTCCAATTGTTCTAGACTTTTTATCTTTAGATGTAGGCAGCCATGAACAATCTATTTTGAGCCACTTTAGAGAGAACTTTGTATTCTTAACTTGCATACAAAATGCAAGTGGTTTTTATAATTGGAATAATACCTCAGTTTTGAGGTTCTGCACACTAAATTAAAAGTGACATTGCAAATATGTACAAAAGGAGAACTCTTTATAAGGTGGCTCATTGTAGGAAATGCTGTGCCTTCCCCTTTGAGCACAAGTGTTGCATGAACAACAGTTTGCTATAAGAAAACATACCAGGTTAGCCACCATTAGCATCTATATCTACCTTGTGGTTGTTTTTTTTAAATCAGCTGGTAATTCTGAAACGCAGTAGAATGGATAAAGATTATTTTGTGATCATAACTCTTTGTTGGACTAGAGTATTTTTGCAGCATTCCTTGTCATCAGAAACATGGTTAAAAGTTTAAAAACTAGATGCAGCAGAAAACTAGCTTGTGAAATTTATCCAAGTAGAATGCAGGCTAGGCTGTCTTGGGGAAAATAAACATTAAAACTTACAACAATGTTACATTGGTGTATGCATTTTTGTCTATACAAATATTTACAGAACCTGCTTTTGTGTGCCATTATTTGATTAAGCAAGTAGAACAAAATTATAATGCTTATATTTTGATAATCCCTTTTACCCTTTCTGAAATCATGCCTCTTAGCCTTCACCAACTGTAGGTTGCCACACACAAATTGACTACATTTGAATGTAGATCCTCTGTCCCATTCACTCAGCAGCATAGTTTCAATATGTTCTTTTGCTCTTTAGGCCTGAGACCATGCCTTCCACAAATTATTTTAAACAAGGGAAAAACATCTGCAATGAAATAACCTCCTTTCTACTCCTTTATTACTGAATCAATTGTAAAAATGCATTGTTACATACATAGCCGTTGTCCTAGAACTTTCACAACTATCCCTTCCCACAGAATTCAATATACTGTAATCTACTTTTCCTATTAATAAGAAACTACTAAAATTGTATGGGTTTCAAAGTGTTATTTCTACCAGAAGATAACAAATAGTAATTCTCATTTGACATGTCTTTCTCTAAGCTTCAGTTTTTCTTAAAACTATTCTTTGTGGAATGACCAGGTGTGAAATTGTATACATTGCTGCTGCTGCTGCTTGTGTTTAATGCATAGTAGGCAGGTTCCAGAAATAATTTATTGACATTGTTCAAACATAATGCCAACACATGTGCCTGTGCATGGCAATTCCTCTCCTTTTTTCAGTTTTAGGTAAATCACAGTCACTTTGGGTGGCGAGCTATGGTTTTTTAAGTCAGGAAAAGAGGGAGGGGAATTGGGACAGGAGCAGAGGGGAAGTGCATGAGTCCTGCTAATCTTCATGTACAAACTCCTTGGGTACTGGGTAACTTAAGAAAAGCTGGGAAACACTGCTAAGTTAGTTTCAGGCACAAGCAATTTCTGAAAGCAGAGAAAAAAGGGTTTGAGGGGGTGGGGGGAAATACCGCCACCCTTTTTTTATAAATGTTTCTAGTTATACACAGATAAGCACAAATAACATTGTTCCTCAAAATACCCATTTCAAAAACCAGTACAGTTCTGAAGTTGGGCATGAGCAGTACCGTCCTGAATGCATTGAAGCTACATGTCACGAGTTCTGGATTTTAAGATACTGAATTGCAGAGAATTGTTTCCACTGCAAATTGTGGAGCATCCTGTTCATCTTAGTGTTCTATTAAAGGAGCAATTATGGTTGAAAGTGTGCAAGGATGCTAAAATAGCCAGGAGCAAATGTGAAGAAAGTAAAAGATAGCAACAAACTTCATTTGGGAATATTGATTGAAGGCTTGAGCACAAAAGCAGCCATGGATAATGTATCGCAAGAAATACAGAGGTTGAAAACAACTTGGCCTAAAAGGACATCAAGAGTAGCTTGATATATTCCTATTATGGCTTGGAAATGCTCTACACTAGTGAAGCTTTGGAATGTGTAGTTATCTAGAAGAAGTTGTAGACCAGTCAATTGTTCCTATTCTAAATTTTACATACAAGCTATAATAATATTTGAGAAGTAAGGATTTTTATTAAGGGTTAGGAAAGAACTAGCAATTTTTTTGTTTTAAACTATACAGTAATATTGCTTCATCATGGAATTTACACATGGTTCTGTGGAATTATGCACAGTAGCCACAATCTAATCTAAAAATATAATTTGCATGTTAAACTGGCATGTGCATATCTAGAGTTTGGCTGCCATTTTAAATGGCTATGCCCTTGCACATCTAGACTTGTTCAGCTGAAGCAACTGTACTAAACTTAATATAAACAAAACATTTTAAAATGTCCAAACTTTTTCAGCATTTTATAAAACAGGCTTATTTGGGGAATTTTGCATTCAGTTGTCCTTTGTAATTTTCACTAGAGATTTTCCTCATCCACCACCACACTTGTTTTAAGGCATGGGTGAATGTGTGGTTTTCCACATGTCTGAGTACAGCTATCATCCTTGACCAGTGGTTATGCTACCTGTGCAACATCTAGTGGCCCATAGGTTCCTTATCCCCTGCTTTTGAAGATTGTTTCTAATATGGAGGTCCTGAATATTGTTTCCCCCTTACATACACGTTTCAGGTTTGCGAACAGATTGTGCTGAAACATTAAGGAATCCTAGTAGCAAGGTGAAGTGGTGGACCTTTCAGTGTACAGTAAGGGGCAAATAAAAAGCAATGTTATTTTATCATTCATTTCTGGGGTTACAGTTTGATTCCTATACGAAAATAAATGTTTTATGCAGGTTTTTCCTAGGTTAAACTAAGGATATTCCTTTAGTGAGAGGAAGGGGGATGACAGCTTCGAAAGAAATAAGGCCGCCACTCTCTTAACCAACCAGCCCCGTTTTAGTATCACTCGTCATCTTTAAATGCTCCTTTATTCGCATCTGCTTCCATCTTTCTCAAGGAAATCGAGAGGTGGTTTGCAACTGGTTTTCTTGTCGCCCTTTCCCGCTGGCGTTCCTTCTCCCGCTGTGGTGGTATGTGGGTATGTGGTGGTATAAACGGGGCTTGGATGCTTGAGGCCGTTCACCCTAGAAACAGAGGGTCTGCATGCGATTCGTCGTCCTTCACGGTCTCCTGGCGTGTTGCGCCCCGCGCGCCGGACAAGGGCTCTCCCTCTTCCACATTGCCCTTCTGCTCCCCTGAGCTGTGTCCATGCTCAGCTTGCTGCTGCTGCCGCCTCCTCAGCTCCTCCCGGAAGATGGGCGGCAGCTGGTTGACGTACTCGCGCCACTGCACTTTGCCCGCGTGGCCGCGCTTCGGAACCGAGGGGAGGAATTCGTCGTGCAGCGGCGCCGGCGGCGGCTGCGGCTGCGGCAGGGAAGTGGCGGACGTGCCGTGGAAGGAGGACTTGGCCCCGCCGACGTCCCACGACGAGTGCATCGGCTCCAGCCGGGCCGGCGACACGCAGCTGAACCCGGTGGCGGTAGAAGCCAAAGTGCACGACAGGAAAGCCAAGAAGAGGCTCTGCCCGGGGCTGGCCGACAAGCCTTGCAGCTCCGGCTGGGTTAGCAGCCGCTCGCGGATCAGCGCCAAGAGGCACGAGCCCAGCGCCGCCGTGCATGCGATCAACATGGCGGTGACGCAGTGCAAGAGGGGCGCCAGCGAGCGGCACAGGCGCGCACCGACGAAGTCCAGCGCCAGAGCCAGCGAGCCCGTCACCACGCTGAAGAAGCAGCAGCAGGCGATGGCCAGCATGATCGGGCCCCCCGACGGGCCCAGCAGCGGCGTGCCCGGAGCCGGGTTGTCCTGCCGTATCGCCCAGGACGCCCCCAGCACAATCGCCCTCCGCTTCTTGTCTTCCACCAGCACCCAGATGGGGTAGGCGGCTGCCGTGCCCAGCACCGCCAGCGCCATGCTCTGAGCCAGCGCCGCCGCCAGGCTCCCTTTGCGCCGGAGCCGGTTTCGCCTCAGCAGCATGAGGCGGACGATCTTCGACTCCCCGAGGCTGCCGGTCGCCTTCTCCATGGCGGCAAACTTAAGAAACCGCGCCGAGGAGACAAACTTCGGGAGCTGCGTGTCCCTCAGGGGCGGCTCCTGCCCTCGCTTGCCTCTGAGGGAACCGAGACCCGTTCGTCTCGTCAGGAGGGTCGTTGGCAGTTGGGGAGGGAGAGGGGGCGCGAGGCGCAAAAATGGCGCCCCGCTTTTCCCGCCTGATTTTTCTGAGGGCTCGAGCGTTTCGTTAAAAGGCAAAACGCACGCCGCGGAGGTGTGTAAAATTAGGCGCTGTGTATATATGAGATAACTTTTCCCCCTCAACGTCGTGTCGGAATCCGGAGTCATCCCGTTAGAAGAAATGAAGTACCGGTAGTTCTTCACACAGCGCATAGTTAAAGCTATAGAATTTGTGCTCAAAAGCTGTGGTGAAGGCCACCAGCTTCCAAAGGGCCAAATTCATTAAAGATAAGGCTGTCAATAGCTAGTAGTAGTCATCACGACTATGTGTTGCCTCCAGTGCCAGAGGCAGTGTTTGGGGGTTTTCTTCTTCTTAAAATCCAATTTTTCGGCCTAAAAAAGCTCCCAGGGCAGTTTATAACTAAAAACAAACTCGGGCCTGCCCTCAAATTTCAAATCTGAAAAGACACCATGCAAAACAAAAACGGATTGGGAGGGAGGAGGAAATGAGCAAACTCGGTTTTCCAGGACTCTCTTTCATCCAGAACCTTTTTACACTGCCAGAGTTCAATCAGGAACATGTTGAGAACATGTTCCAACACACATGTGCAGATTGTCCTACCATCCTTGACTAATGGTAGCTCACACATATAGGATGAAAAACTTAACTGCTTTCTAGGGACAGAGTGTGATTTCTTGTCAGACATCTGATTTGGCATCCTGCCTTTTAGTAATTAAATACATTTTAGAATTTTTTGTTCTTTTATGCAAGTTAGAGTTTTAAAAACAATAAACCATGAGAGCCTCTATTAAAGATGAGGCAATGTACTGACAACTACCGGAGTTAATTAGAAGGGGAAACTCCTTAAATTCCATTAAGGGCACCAGTGTCAAACACTCAGAAAATGAGTAGTGTAGTGTCCTATGGTAAATTTACAAAAGCAGATGTATTAAGTTACAGATTTTGTCACACATTAGTAAGTGCACTCTAACGGTATTGGGAGTCCTGTGCAATGTGGACAATGGTGCTTATTCAAGACTATCTTAACACTCCCCCCCCAAAAAATGGATTAAATAAAATGCTTTCTTTCGCTGACAATGTATCATTCAAGTTTTTGATTCTCAGCTTACATCACACTATGTTTTCTGTGTCTGTTTGTCTTAGCTGGTTCTTGGCAGTCTCAAATGTACTTTGTTTAAAATCAATTAAACCCACACCCCTTCAGCAGAAAGAGATTCAAACTTGTGATCATTCTTCAGCAGACACTGAACTATACAAGGTAAGGCTTTATTAAAGATCGCACAGTAGTTCTGTTGTAACTAGAGACATTGCATGTTGTAAATCACCCTGTTACTCAGATGAAGGGTGCTATAGACATTTAATTAAAAAAAATAATACAAGCAGAGCACTTTTAGCTGGCCTGAACTTTGCAAGCAGCTCAGTTTGATAACTATGCTGTGCAGTAACTAGTCCACAGCAAATGATAATAGCCAATACAAGGCTAATTCTATATTTGCTGAACTATAAAATGATAATATACTTCCAGCCATGACATGGTTTTACTTTTGTTTTTATTGGTAGCATTGCTATCATACTGCTCCAAGGTGAGCCTGATATTGAATACTTTACACATTAAAAGTGTATATATGGAAAAATATAACAGCACATGACTACCATATTTAGTATGACATAAAATGGAATGTGGAAAACAGTAATAAAAAGTTTAATCTACTGTGTTCTCTCTTGTTAAGGTTTATTACAAAATGTTGAGGGAGCAGTTAATGTAACATTCTTCGATACCGTTGATAGGCCAAGTGGCTAATGCTACAAGTAGTAACTTGTGCCATTGCATTTTGGTCAGGTCTACTTCCCTGCAAAGCAAAAATCTGCTCCAGACCTTTGCACTCAAACTGTTACTAACTTTCAAAGAAGTGTGCTTAAGGCTCGTATTATTTTCACCAGTATTGCTGGGATCCAGGTTGGCACCTTTTTACAAATGCCAGTTTGGATTCCAGCACAATAAGACCCTCATACCATGATCTAAAGTATTTAAACAAAACAAAAAGCAAGGGTTACACATGTTTTCTGCACACAAGCTATCTGCCCCTGGATTATCCATGATTCATATGGATAACAAAACGTGAAACTACTGATTCCAATGATTGCAGTGGCTTTAAAAAATGCCACCATGATAATGGAAACTTGGCACCTGTGACTAGATTATTCATTTAAGGAATTTATGTAACGTGGGTGTACATACATGTCTAAAAATTAATAAGAATGGCTCCATTCCTGATTTTCTGTGAAATACATTCACTTTCATTCTGCTTGGCTTAAGTGGAACTATGGTGATGATGAGTCTGCTCACAGAAAACAAATTTAATGCATTTGGTTTCATATAAAGTCATCTAAGGAAAAAAAACTGTTGGAAGCAACACTGATTAGAGGGAGGGAAGGCTTGTATTGTCAAAGCTTGCCTATTTAATTTAGGGAGGCAGGGAATGGGATTTTATCTTTCCAGACACAATTCCAGACATTTCCCAGATGTTTACACGAGAGGCTGTAAAATATAAATTTAATTTTATCAGGATAGACAGGTGTTTACGTCTTCTGGAAAGATAAGCATAACATTATTTATGACACAGTGGCAAATTTACGGTATATCATTATTTGCTTTTTCAAGCTTACTTTACCAGACATATCTCAGTATGTTTGCATTTTTACTTCAGCATGACTCAATAAATTATAAATACTCTAGTTCATAGAGAAAATATACATGAGCTCTTTCACTTATGAAGTCTTGAGGATTATCTGTGGAACAGATGGTAGATCACAATGTCAATCACTCAGTGCTTTATAACATATCCACTTCATTGTTGAGATCAATTTTTTCTAGTGTCCAAAAGAGGGAGTGCTTTGCATTCTTTTCTTTGGTTTTCTATCCAGGACAGTCTAGTGCAGATGTTGAACAGGGTTGCTTGTTTAGAAATCAGAGAATCTCCACTACCACCTGAAGAAGAGTGAAAAAGTGGTGAGAGTATGGTACTGACCTGGTTCAGGCATTCCTTTCCAGACTTGCTAATTTAGCAGACAGGACAAGCAAGACGACCACATGCTCCCCCTCCTTTTCTTTCTCGGGACTTAACTCGTGGTTTAATTAAACCACAGTTACCCATTACATCCAAAATGGGGAGCTGTGTTTTAATGTCAGTTTACTAACCAGGGCCTTAAAGTTTAAGGTCCTGGTTAGTAATTCGGGATTTAATTCAGTACTGTCTGAGAAAAATGCCACTTTTGAAACCAACTCTATGCTACCTCCATACCTCTAGAAAGGTGTGAATCATTCTCAGTAAAAGCTAATGGGAAATTGAACTAGTTAGCTTTAAAATAGTAAGACCAAATCATGTTATATAGCCCATAGGACATAATATTTCTTTGTTTTACGTGTAATGATATCACTATCTGCCAGTGGTCATTTGATGCACTTTCCTTGCAGGCATTAGTCCCTGACACAGTTTGGCTGCAGGATTGTCCTCTCTTAACAGTGGCCAAAGTATGACTTCTGACACTTTGTGTTGGAGAAGTAGGTAAGCATTTTCTATTGACAAATGTACATTTTGAAAATGTATGAGATTGGATTATAAACCAGCCAGTCCAATATCTATATTAGATTAGCCCAGGTCAGGGTTTGACTTTGATAAGCCATAATCAGAGATTGTGTTACTGATGCTGTCTAATATCTATTTGAAGATAACAAAAGTCATCTGTATCTTTGGAAGCATATGACATCAGTATGCTGTCAATGCTCAGTTAACATATCTTTAACAAGGTGCTTGGAAACTTAGAATCATAAATCATAGAATTGTAGTTGGAAAGGACCCCAAGGGTCATTTAGTCCAACCTCCTGCAATGCAGGAATCTCAACTAGATAATTCATGACTGATGGCTTTCCAGCCTCTGCTTAAAAACCTCCAAGGAAGACTTCTTGTGGAAGTCTGTTCCACTGTCAAACAGCTCTTACTGTCAGAAAGTTCTTTCTGATGTTCAGTTGGAATCTCTTTTCTTGTAACTTGAATCCATTGGTTCATGCCCCACCCTCCAGAGCAGGAGGAAATAAGCATGCTCCATCCTCAGCATGACAGCCTTTCAGATATTTGAAGATTTCTATCATATCTCCTCTCAGTCTCCTCATTTCCAGGCTAAACAAACCCAGCTTCCTCAACCATTCCTCATAAGGCTTGGTTTCCAGACCATCATCTTGGTTGCCCTCATCTGCACATGTTCCTGCTTGTCAATATCCTTCTTAAATTGTGGCAACCAGAACTGGACACAGTACTCCAGGTGTGATCTGGCCAAGGTAGAATAGAGAGGTGCTTTGTCTTCCCTTGATCTGGACACTAAACTTCTGTTGATGCAGTCTAGAATAGCATTAGCTTTTTTTGCTGCTGCATCACACTGTCGACTCATGTTAAAGTTGTGGTCTGCCTAGACCTCTAGATCCTTTTCACATGTAGTACTGGTGATCCAGGTGTTCCCCATCTTATGGTTGTGCAACTGGTTCTTCCTAAGTGCCGAACCTTACATTTCTCTGTAATGAAATTCATTTTGTTAGTTTGGGCCTAGTTCTCCAATCTGTTAAGGTAATCCTGAATCTCGATTCTGTCTTCTGCGGCATTAGCTATCCCTCCTAGTTTTGGTGTCATCAGCAGACTGGATGAGCATTTCCTTAATTCCGTCATCCAAATTGTTTATAAGACATTGAACAGTAGTGGATCCAGGACAGAACCCTACAGCACCCCACTTGTCACTTTCTTCCAGGATGGCGAGAAACTGTTAGTGAGCACAGTTTTAGTGCAAATGTTGAAGAGTGCTCACTTGCTTAAGAGTTTGTCCTTACTTTCCTACGTCACTTATCTAGGGGAGATAAACCACAAGCCTGGGTCCAGGTGTAGTGGTAAACCAATCCATGGCTTAGCATCTGGTAGTGTGGAACAGTGGCTGAAATCTATGCTTTGGTAACCCACAGGTAAGCTTAAAAGTAGGTAGCCGTGTTGGTCTGCCGTAGTCAAAACAAAATAATAAAATTCCTTCCAGTAGCACCTTTGAGACCAAGTAAGTTTGGTCTTAGTCTGACTTAGCATTATGAGCGAACGCAGAGCCTGTGAACTTGCTAACGAATTAGTTGTGAATTAGTGAGCTAAGCCTATAAAAGCATAGGGCTCATTTCTTGGTTATGTCAGACAATTCTGGACGACTGAGATTCTACAGACAACTGGTTGCATATGTGAATTTCTGTATTTTTAGATAGATGGCACAAGTGCTTCTTTTCCCCTAATCAGGAGCTTTTGCTTTTAGGCACAACCCAGACAAAGTTAGCTATTTTAAAATCTCAGTGCAATAATTCATAGTTATTGGCACATACCTACTACTGGAATCAATGGGGCCTAGCCCAGTTTAATTTGGGGTGGCTTGAGCCTGCATGCTTAGGTTGCCGATATTCTGTTGACTTTCCCCCCTCTTAAAATCACATCATTTTGAAAAGTATGCCTGACTGGTAAGGTTTTAACTTTTAATTTCTCTCTTTAAAAAAAATAAATCCACCTTTTATGGAAGAGAAATCCAAAGTTTCTTAGCGGGGGTGGGGATAAGAAAGAAATAGAAAGGGGCAAAAATACACAGAATATGTTCTAAGGCGCAGCCCGCTCCAGCAGCCGTTAACGGCTGACCTGAGGGAACTGTTGTACCGCGTTCATAAAATTCTCCTCCCTCGTCCGGCCGTTTACTTTTGAACTGATCCTTCCGAAGCGGTTGATTGGCTCGAGACGACCGGCTTGCCCAGGCGCGTGCGCAGCAGCGAGCTGCCGCGGCTGCTTCCCTTTCCTCCTTTCCGGCGATTCTGATTGGAGGAGGAAGGGAAGAAGGGTTTAGCAGCCCCCGGCTGGGATCCATTCAGGGGAAGCTGAGAGGAATTTGCGGGGAGCGAGGGATCTGCTGCCGCAGGTGGAGGTGAGCCTGTAATGCTGGATACGTGTATTATTTTGAGGAAGAATAAAAATGGGGGGGGGTAGGCTTTTATGGGCGTACTAGGTCGTTGCCATCGTGACTTCCCCGTCCCCGAAGTGTTTGGGGAGAAATTAAGGGAGTGGCGGAGAGAGCCTTGAAAAGTGCTCCTGTTTCTGTAGGTAGAAAGAAGAGCAACAGTAAAGATAACTCCTTTTGGGAGGGGGAAAACAGTGTGACCACCAAGAACTTCGTGGCATTTTCGTTAGTACCACTCTGCTCTGGCATTTGGATGCATATCGGAACAATACAGCTGCCCTAAGACCCAGAAAACTCAAAGGCAAGTATCGTTTGTAGTCAACTTCTTGCTATACTGATTTATCCCTTAAGTTGTAAATGCCCCTTCTGGTGACTGTTCTTGGGTCACGATCCTCCAGGTATTTGTATCTAAACAATACCATTACTCAAGAGTGGGGCTACTTGGCAAATAAATGACTGGAGGGGTCCAGATCTAAAGCATATACAGCTTGCCCTTATTTAAACTTCCTTAAATTTAAATCCCTTTATATTAATTTGTGCTTAAGAATACAGTATAAAATGTTAGTGTTTCACAGTGACTTGCGTTAATAAATATTGAGAAACTCTCAGGCTTTGTTTGCAAACTTGCGTTTAAAAAGAAACAAGTATCAGGGAACTGATCTTTCGTTTCCATCTTAAGCTCAGTTCAGATTCGATTTTGTATTTCTTCCATAAAGTATTTCACTTCTGTTCGCCTACATACTTTCCTACCTTTGAACTTGTGGATGCTTGACACATGCCAGAATAATAAAAGCTTGGAGTTAAATAAGCTTGCTTGTTCTTTCAGTGACTTAAACCATTTAAAGCAGATACAGTGGTACCTTGGGTTACATATGCTTCAGGTTACATACACTTCAGGTTACAGACTCTGCTAACCCAGAAATAGTACCTCGGGTTAAGAACTTTGCTTCAGGATGAGAACAGAAATCATGCTCCGGCAGCACGGCGGCAGCGGGAGGCCCCAATAGCTAAAGTGGTGCTTCAGGCTAAGAACAGTTTCAGGTTAAGAACGGACCTCTGGAACGAATTAAGTACTTGACCCGAGGTACCACTGTATCTCATAATAATAATAATAATAATTAATAATAATAATAATAATTTGTTATTTATACCCCGCCCATCTGGAAGTCTGGGTGGCTTCCAATAAAATACTAAAATACAATAACCTATTAAACATTAAAAGCTTCCCTAAACAGGGCTGCCTTCAGATGTCTTCTAAAAGTTTTGTAGTTATTTTATAGAATCATAAGAGTTGGAAAGGACCCCGAGGATTCCATTCCCCTGCAATTCAAGAATATCCAGCTGTCCCTTACAGGCATTAAACCTGCAACCTTGGCACTGTCAGCCCCATGCAACCAGCTGAACTTTCCAGCTATATTGTGTTTGGTTTATAGTCACATTTCTTGGTAAACTGGCATCATTTCCTAGATGGGTATCTGCTAAGGAAACTATAATTTTTATACTTTTAAATTCAAATGACCATAGTAACAATTAACTAGGTATTTTTTTACACCTACAATAGGCACAATATTAGATTTTTTAGAAACATAGGTAAAGGTAAAGGTACCCCTGCCCGTACGGGCCAGTCTTGACAGACTCTAGGGTTGTGCTCTCATCTCTAGAGGCCGGGAGCCAGCGCTGTCCGCAGACACTTCCGGGTTTAGAAACATAAAACAGGACAAAGAAAAATCTGCTGGAAAAAAGATTGGCTCCAATCTCAGTGTCAGTATAATAAGAACTTTGGAAACTACCTTATACCATGCTAGAGCATTAGTCCACTGGTAAAGGTGAAGGACCCCTGGACAACCAGTCGAATTTGACTAAGGGGTGCGGTGCTCATCTGCGCTTTCAGGTCGAGAGAGCTGGCATTTGTCCGCAGCTTTCTGGGTCGTGGTCGGCATGACTAAACCTCTTCTGGTGCAATGGGACACCATGACGAGTACCAGAACGCACAGAAACACCATTTACCTTCCTGCAGCAGCAGTACCTATTTATCTACTTGTGCCGGTATGCTTTTGAACTGCTAGTTTGGCAGGAGCTGGACAAAGCAATGGGAGTTCACCCCATCGCACACGTTCAAACTGTGATCGGAAAGCCCAAGAGGCTAAGTGGTTTAGTATTGTCTACACTGACTGGCAGTACCTTGTCAGGATTTCAAACGAGGCTTTTGCTGTACAAACCTGGGACCTTTTGCTTGGAATAAATGTGCTTCACCACTGAGCCACGCCCCTTTCCTAATTTATGAAGAAATTGTACTATAGTCATTGGAAGACTACTTATGTATTATTTTGTGTGATGTGCAACAAAATATCCATGCAGTACATAGCATTTTCTTTTTAAAACAAGTTTCACTGATGCTGGAGTTATAGGTCATTGTGAAAGAAGTTCTTTGTTTTATTTGCTGAGAAACAGTGATGAGGCAATAAAATTTTGTAAGCAGGAGTGCATTTTTCCTTTCATATAATTACTAGTCATCAGAGTAGTAGAGAACTAAGGAATGGAGGTAAAGGTTTCCCTGCTGAGAACAAACTTTTTTGCCTTATTCTTAGACAGGTTCAGCCCATTGTGAATAAATTATAATTGTAGGATTTTTGTATCACTACTTCAGCTCAGAAAATATGCCTTACTGCTTGTTATCACCCCTGAATGTCCAGCTTGGAAAACATAATCGCCAAATTCTTCACTTTTTATTCCAGATAAATAGAGAACTGTTATTTCTAGAATATACCAATCCCAGGGCTGACAAATACGACTTCACTATATCTTCTTGGTGAGTATTGAAAATTGTACTTTGCTGTTTGTTTTATTATATTTTTCTGTAGCATCTAATGGAATTTTCTCCAAATACTCTGGGTTTTGTTTACATTTTTAAGGTACATTACTACTGTTTCCTTAGCCATGCAGCCAGTGTAGATTGATTAAAATTGAGTCATATCAAGTCAATTACTTAAATCAGAAAAAAATGCAAAGTTAAAGCCGATGTGTCTCACCGATACTACATCATATATTTCCTAAACAATAGCTGTGTTCACATGAATGACAAACCAAACTTTATGACCCGTGGCTTATTGTGAATGAGCAGCATGTTGGTACGCTCTGCCTGATTACTCCTGTTTTGCTCTTCCCCTTGCATATGTGGGATATGCAATGCAGGGACTCTAGTTTGTGGCTCCCTAACAAGCCATCATTTGCAAGCCAGCAACAAACAAACCTTAAGCCAAATTATTGGGGAGATGTAAATCATAGAACTGTAGAGTTGGAAGAGACATAGAGGGTCATCTAGTCCAACCCCCTGCGATGCAGGAATCTCAACTAAAGCACCCATGACAGATGGCCAAAGACTACAGTGTGACACTTCTTATGTTCTTTGGTGGACAAAGGCAACTGTGTGTAAGAGAGCGCAATCATGAAAAGAACAACAGAAATAGCCTTTCTGGGGTGCTTTATAACTGATGCTGAGTGGTCATGACATGTGGGAAAATGGGCAGAACTTACCTAACCAGCCCCACTGGTGGAAGTCCTGTGCAAGGACTTCCACTTGTACCATGGAGCTCTACCCAGCTCTCTTCCCCCACTTCATGTCCCCTGAAATTTGCCTCCAGGAGGAGGTTTGGGAGAACCTTCAGAACAGTGCTCAGGTGGAAGTGGGGTATTTGTGCAGCATATGGAACAATTGGAAGAGTGCAGTGTGGAATTCTGCCTGCCGGATTCAGAAAATCCATGGTTGTATTCAACTAATGTTTACTCTTTTGAAGTCTGTTGACTCATCCATGGAACTTCACGTACATAGTTCCAGGGTGTTCTAAGGTCTGTGAAAGAAACAATATGCTTGACTGCATATAGATGCCGGTGAAGCATCATATTAAACAGAAGTCAAAAAGCTTTTTGTGACTGTTTAAAGTCATTTTCTGACTATTGAAACTGAGGATGCGACCAATGTGTTCACCCATATGGTGACTGCTCACCAGTGGAATAGTTCAGTGGATTCACACTGAAGGAATACTATTGTTATAGTTGTGCGTTAGCAGCTGAAAGAGATGTACTAGGAGGAGACGTAACAAGCAGCAACTCTTTGTTCAGAGCTACAATGGGGCAATCAGAATTTGTGGGGAGCACATAGGAATGCAGAAGAGGATCCAGGACTTATATCCTACTGCCCAGTATGTTCATAGCTGTACCCTTCAGGTGAACTTGGTGATAAAACCAACAGCTTTACAAATCAAATAAATGATTTTCAGACCTTTTTTTGGTTTCCTGGCATCCTTTGCCAGCAGCACAAAAAGGAATGCAGTTTTGGAGGGTGTTGCAAGAAGAAGAATCCCCAGATTATATTGGACATGCTGGAACTTTAACTTCTTAACAATGAATGTAGTATTTGGGAAGAGACTGACACTAATTTAATATTTTTGGAAGAAACATTTTGATAACAGCACAATCAGATAGGTGCAAGTTCCTGTACCTTTTGTACCTGTTTTTTTCCAGAATGATGACTCATGTGGATATCCACTTCAGTTAACTCCAGAGAACAGCTTGACTTTGTCAGATTTTATGAGCATCATCATGTCAAGTCAAAAGATTCCATTAAAAGCTTGTTCTCTGAGTTAATTCTGGCAATCGCAGCTTCCCAGAAGCTAAACAAAGGAGAATCTGGATCAAGACACCTTGGACATCATTGCACAAGCAAAATAATATCTGTATTTACTGATCATTTGGTGCAACACCTGTACAAGGGTGTTGTTTCTAGTACATAACTTGAGTTTCCTGCAACAGGCACTTAATGAAGCTATTGAAGCCTGGACCATTACTGTGGGATGAAGGCTGGGCTTTCTATCTTGTGCAAGAGGCAAGAATTCCGCAGTCACAAAACTGTGTTTACATTCCTGCACAAGCTTTCAGAGAGCAAGCTGGAGACAACATTGCAGCAAATTATCTCATTGCCAAGATTCTTGATCACCGCTCAGATGACAATGGTAAATGTGCTATGGAGTTTCTCAGCAGTGAGGATTAAGCATTTCCTCTAGAACACCAGGAAAGAAGACAGACTCAATGCTTTGTGGATTAAGTAAGTTCCAGACTTCAATCACAGGACAACTAGACTGTTTGCAAGACCAAAAGACTCTTTGGAGAAGGGGTGTGGCCATTGAAAAGGGAATGTCTGCTTAACTCTGGAGCTCCGTTCCTTGCCTGAAGGAAACACAGTTAAGAGAAGGTAATTTATCAACCTGCTGTTCTCTGGATGGAGCAGAGGTCAAAGGAATGTTCACAAATCACGACTGACCAAAAATAGGTGATCTTGCTCTATTTTTTTAAAAACCTTGTGATAAAAAACAAACTTCAAGCTTGCAGGATGCTGAAGCTGACACTTAACATGGCACTGCCTTTGAAGGATTCCCCCTTTCTAAACAATCAATGACAATGAACATGTCATTTTCAATACTGATTTTTCCTGGCAAGGTACATTTCAAAGGCTTTGCCAACATTTAGCACTAAGCAATGTTTGGTGGTAACCGTAGTTGTTGTTCTTACATTTATACAGTGGTGCCTCGCAAGACGAAATTAATCCGTTCCGCGAGTCTCTTCGTCTTGCGGTTTTTCCGTCTTGCGAAGCACGGCTATTAGCGGCTATTAACGGCTTAGCGGCTTTAAGAAAAAGGAAACAAACTCGCAAGACGTTTCGTCTTGCGAAGCAAGCCCATAGGGAAATTCGTCTTGCGGAACGACTCAAAAAACGGAAAACTCTTTCGTCTTGCGCGTATTTTGTCTTGCGAGGCATTCGTCTTGCGAGGTACCACTGTACTGCCTTTCCCCCAGAGTGGGACTGAAGGCAGTTTACAGGTAAAATAGAAAAAGCTAAAGCATAGTTAATCATGGTTGAAGCTGAAGTGTTGTGCAATCATGTCTTACTTCATGACAGAATAGATAGCCATTTGTGCAGCTCCAGCCTCTCATCCCAAAGACCTTTGCAGCACCTTTAGACTGGCAGTGCCTCGAGGGCCTTGTCATCAGTGTCAGTGGCCCGCTTGTTATTACTATTGCTTTTGTATCCCACCTTTTTCTCAAAGGAGCTCAAGGTGGTGTACATGGTTCTCCACTTCCTCTTTGAATCCCCACAGCCACCCTGCGAGGTAGGTCAAGCTGAGAGGCAGCAACTGGCCCAAGATCACTCAGTGAGCTTCATGGCCAAGCGAGGATTTCAGCCCTGGTCTCCTAGGCCCTAGTCCAACACTATCCCCGGGGGGGGGGGGGCACAACCTGCAGCCGCTCCAGATGAATGTTGGACTGCACCTCCCATCATCCCTCATCACTGACTATGCTGGCTGGGGATGATGGGAGTTGTAGTCCAGAAACATTTGGCGGGCCAGAGTTTGTGCACCCCTGCTCTAACCACTACACAACACTGGCTGACTGACTGGATGGGTGAGCTATGGCAAATGTTGTCTGCTTTGTCTTGCCGGTCCCACTTCCTCTCCCTTTGCCCACTGAAGGAGACACAATCCTATTTTAAAGTGAACAGTGATTTTTATTGGGTTAATTAACTTTATCTAATGCATTTAAGTTTCACATAAATTCTCTGAGTGGAAAAGAAACATTTGGCTACCTTATGACATTTGTTTTATTTTTTTTCTTTAAGCACTCCTTCCCAAAAAAGTTCTATATAGCTTTTTGAAGAAGTCATCACCAAAGTGTGTGCTGTCCCTGCTGGTATGCTACAAGGAATAGATACCTCCCTTGACTCTGAATGATTTACTGTTTTGTTTCCTATTATTCAGTCTGCTGCACTGAGTACACTTGGACCAGTCCATCACTCTTGTTTCAGAAAGACAGCAGAACTACTTGCACTTGAAGGAGGGTACTGTTGCATCTCTTGAGTCACTGCTCTAGGTTTGCCTCCTTCCAAATTGGTGGCATATACTGGTCAGTAGCTCCTGCAGAGATACAAGAGGTGGGCTCCTCTAAGAGTGAGCAATCTTTATCCTAACATTCTCTAAAAGTAAGCCTTATTTCGGTCTGGGTGACCTATGTCTTCAGTTTTAATACAGATCATGTGTAGGAACGTTATTTAAAACATGTTGTTTCCTTTAAAGCTTGCAGCTTATCACCTTTTTATTATCCGTCCCTTCTAATCAGTTTAGTTGTGCATACAGCATATCATCTTCATTTTATCCTTATAATTGAGCTAGGTAGGTTAGGCTGAGAATTGGTGACCAGCACAAGGCCACCCACTCAGCTTCATGGCTGAGTAAGGATTTGAACATGAGTAGGCAGCCCTGGTCTGACAAGAAAAGTCCTGCAATGAACAAGTGCATTTATGGCTTAATGTTGCTGATGATATAAATGAACCTCAATACACTCTTTAGTTTACCTGTGATAATACATCCATTGCTTAAGAGGAAATGTTTTCTAAGTGTCTTTTTGCATAGCTAATGTATACTTTTATTTAAGAACAGAAATGTACTTGAATAAAAAATATATAGAAAACCTATGACATTAGCCCCATATAAACTGTATGTATGAGTGGTGATTGGAGAAGGAACTGGCAAACCACTCCAGTATTTTGCCAACAAAACTCAATGAACATAAATAAGGAGAAGCTTTGAGAAGAAAGTGAGTTTCCAAGGCACGCTCTGGCTCATGGGGTCACGGAGAGTTGAACATGACTAAGATGACTAAACGAGTGGTGGCATAATTTAGATATATACTTTATAAGTCATAAGCAGCATTGATTTCTCTGATCATATGGTCCATGTATGATGGTTTGACAGAAACCCCTTTCTTCATTAGAGGGTTGTGCTAGTTATAGCTTGGCAACACATCATTTTATAGAGTAAGTGGGAATCCGTAATATATAACTGATTAGTTTTTGGCCCATTCCACATTTTTAAAAAAAGAAAAAACAATTTCTATATTAATTTCTTAAACTATGTTGAAAAACATGCAATAAATACTATAGCTTAATTAAACCAACTTAGAATGACTTGATTCTATTAGACTTTACATATATATAACTTTAAAAACGTTTCCCTCTTTATTTTTAGGAAATGCATCATTTTGAAGAGGAACTAACTTGTTCCATTTGCTACAGTATATTTGATGACCCTCGTGTACTGCCATGTTCACATACTTTTTGTAGAAACTGTTTGGAAAGTGTTCTTCAGTTATCAGGCAACTTTTCCATATGGAGACCCTTAAGACTTCCACTGAAGTGTCCCAACTGTAGAAGCATTGTTGAAATTCCACCGACGGGCACAGAATCTTTGCCTGTCAACTTTGTATTAAAGGCTATAATTGAAAAGTATCAGCAAGAGGACCATCCAGATGTCGCTACGTGTAGTGAACATTATAGACAACCTCTAAATGTTTACTGTCTTCAAGACAAAAAGCTAGTATGTGGCCATTGTCTTACAATAGGAAAACACCATGGCCATCCTATAGACGACCTTCAAAGTGCCTACATGAAAGAAAAGGAAACTCCTGGCAAACTCCTTGAACAGCTGACAGATAAACACTGGAGTGAAGTGTGTTTACTTATTGAAAACCTGGAAGAACATAAAGCTCAATGTGAGAGCATTGTCCAGGAGGATAAAAAAACTGTGTTGCAATATTTCAAGAGACTCAGTGATTTACTTGATCATAAAAAACAAGCTTTGCTTGCAGCTTTGGAAGAAGTGAACATGCAAATTGAGACAGAATATGAACCTCTAATTGAAAATATGAAAGGCATACGGGAAGAACAACTTGAATTGATGTCACTGAATACAGCCATTCAGGAGGAGGAATCTCCCCTCTTATTTCTGGAGAAGGTTGATGATATTCGCCAGCGTGTTAAAGCTTTGAAGGAAAAGCCGTTACCAAATATAAAGCCTGTAGAAATCTACCCACGAATAGGGCAGGTGCTGAAAGATGTGTGGTCCAAAAGTGAAATTAGTCAGGTCAACAAGATTGTCATTCCCAAAATAAAGCTAATTTCAAAAGAAAAAATATGTAGCCATGGCTGTGAAAAGGAGAAGAAACCACGTAAAGAATTCTTCAGGTCCTTAAAGCATCTGGCAGTTATACTCACTTTCTTAGTTGTGGCTACTATTATCTTTAGCCAACATCCCTTTCCATTTGTAAAGGAAGTAACATTTCCCTTTGTTATGGAGTCCTTGGAAACATTCTATCAAGATTTTAGTAAGAGGTTTCAGATGGTGGTGGGAACCCTGTGGTATACCTCTAATTTTCTACTTGAATGCCTATACAGAATATTCCCTAGTTCCATGTGAATATTTCAAGTAGCAACCTGTGCTATATTAAGGACCTCATGGATTATTTTAATTTTTAAAAACAGATTCTTATAGCCTGTTGTTAAACTTAGAATGGTAGCCATTAAGATCAGATGATTGAGCCTATTGGCCGATTTACCAGCAACAATTTATAGTAAGGGGATGGAAATTTTATTAAAATGAAACCAATACATGGGAATTTCTGGTCTCAGAATATGTTCACAAACTGATATAAGTAAAGATTAAAGTGTAAATAAAGTGTTAAAAAAGAAGTAAAGATTAAACGGTCCTGTAAAGGTAGTTTGGGAGCTATAGTAGACTTTCCCTTGAATTAGCATCCTCTGCTATCACATCTTTGTGACCTTCAATCCTTGTTTGTCTTTACTTACACTTTTACATATTTTATAAACGCTATTTCCAAAGTATTATTTAGTGCAAAGAGAGCTGGAATGAATGTCATAGTATTTTAGTGACACATTAATCTTAAGTACCCTATAACCTTCCACTAATTTTCTTAGTTGCCCCAACAGTGTTTAATGTTTTAAGTACCAAAGATTTCAAAATGCATTTTTTCCGGAAAACAAAGTTAATCGTTAACTAGTATGAAAAATAACTGCCAGTAATTCCCAGTGACAAAACAGCATGTCTGGGAACATTAGAAGGTGTTTGCTTTACAGCTGTTGTAGGAAATCACAAAACCCTACAAACCAGAACTGTACCTGTATATGTAGTTTGGTGATTATGTTAGGGATATACGCAGAAGGCAATAGTATGCCGTAATTGAAACTAGTTTTTCTGCTGGCATAAGACTTGGTGGATTCAATGTTTCTGTATGTTCACTGTATATTTTTGTATAAATGAATTACACGTTTTATCAAATTGGAGATGTAGACTTACACTTTTCAACAGACTACGTTGCTTATCTCATAATACACCACAATTCATAATACTTCTACTCAGAAATAGGTCTCTTACTTTTTATGAAGCTTACTTCAGAGTGGGGTAAGGATCTATTAGAAATCTCACAGGATTTCTACCTTTATGGCTCAACAGAGGTTTGAACTTGAGTCAGTTCTAAGAAGGGCGCTGGAATATTTTTCTTATAAATACCTTAGAAGTGCCTCCTGGAGAGATTCAAGAGTAGACATAACCCCTACAGGCGACAGCCCTATCTAAGTTCCAAGATGTCATGTCACTCTAAATGTGTAAGTTACAGGAAATGAATGTTCCTTTGGACAAGTGCATCACTGTTCTGGTGAATATGTGTCCTGCAGTGATCATCTGAAATTTTCAGCACAGACCTGGATGTGGATTGTATGTTTAAATAGGCACTGCTGCATTTGGTAATAAGCTATTCCATATCTATGGGGTGTTAGGCAAGGGGTAGTACTTCTGGTGGGGGACGTCATGCTCCTGGGGTAGTTTGCCCACTCATGGGCACTATCTGCACTATCCCTGCATGCAAAGACAGCCTGCAGTGGATTGAGCGGATGAGACCAATAGTGGGTCCAACGGTCAAGAAGGGTTTTTGCATGTTGCTGGAGAGGGAGAATTGAGGGGCAAATGTGGCTCCTCAACCTGGGAAGGCAGCCCACCTGGGAGAAGGAAAACTACTAAACCCCTGCCTTGCAGAATACTGTATTGGCCTGAATATAAGCCTCACTTTCCCCCCAAATTTCAACCATGAAAAGTTAAAGTGTGGCTTAAATTCACAGCCTTACAAAAACTGGCTTTTATGATAGAATTATATTCAGGTATTGTCTCTCTCCCCCCCCCCACCTTGAATTTTAAAGGTGCAGCTTATATTTGGGTGCAGCTTATATTCAGGCCAATACGGTATCTGTGGGAGAAGGTGGCGCCTTGTACAGTGGTGCCCCGCAAGACGAAATTAATTCGTTCCGCAATTTTTGTTGTCTAGCGAATTTTTCGTCTTGCGAATCACGAAATCCCATAGGAATGCATTGAAAATCAATTAATGCGTTCCTATGGTCAAAAAAAGTCGAAACAAAGCCAAATTTGGTACAACAACAGTTTATTAACTGCTCTTTAAAGTCACACATACTGTAAAGAGCAGTTCAAAAATTGAAGGGAAAATAAATTAACTTTATAAACAAAACATGTCTTTGTTTTTAGACAAAGGAAACAAAGCCGCGAGACGTTTTCGTCTTGCGAAGCAAGCCCATAGGGAAATTTCGTCTTGCGAGGCAAATCGAAAACGGAAAAACCTTTCGTCTAGCGAGTTTTTTGTCTTGCGAGGCATTCGTCTTGCGAGGTACCACTGTACGTCTCTTTCTGGCAACTCCTGCATCCACGTTGGTGTCAAATGTATTGCTCTACTTTCCTTTGGACCACATCACAAGAGCCAGATGGGAACTGAAAACTAAACTACTTAGTAGTTTAGTACATCATTTGCCAATCTTACCACTTACCATGTTTAGGACTTGGATGGTGGGCAGCTACACACTGATATCTTGCCTAGTGGAGCAGTCCCTATGGGATTTATATTTTGGTTGTTCACCCACCACAGCCTTATGTAACTTGCACCTGTAATTTATTTCCTAAGAATTGTGGGGCTTTTTATTACGTATTCAGCTTCATGCTTTTAAAATGTAAAAAAAATAAATGAAAATGTATTGAAGTTATTTTTCCAGTTTTTTGGATTGCAGAATTTGTATTTTTCCATGTACTAATATCTTAATCTTCATTACAGCGAACAACTTTTGCTGACAATTGTCACATCTCTATCACAAACCTACTTCTGAAGGTATTTTAAATAAAACTTGAAAAACGTAACTTTGCTGCCCTTGTGTACCATTCACATTATTGGGGGGGGGGGGTTAAGGATTAAATTTTCCAGAAAGGAGGATTCAGTCTTTTCAAAATCAGTTGTGCACATCTAATGTAGTCAGGAAACATTCCACTTGGGAGACAGAGAGGCCTGTAAATTTCAGGTTCCCATAGACCAATGATCATATCCTTATCATTGGGTTGCAAAGAGTATACTTAGAGTAAAATGAACAAGTAGGAATCTATAAATGTTCTTGCCACTGGACATATATTGGTTACTTTAGGAATAAATCTCATTGAAATCAGTAGCACTTAATTGTGCCATATGGGCCTGTACCTCAGATCTTTTAAGGTATCTAGTCATTAGGTCAAAAGAAAAAAAATACATTCAGCAGAGACTTAAATGTAATTAATACATCTCCCAGGAGGTGGAAGGTTGTCAACTATTCAGTGTCAACTAGGAGAACTGCACCACCTAGCTAGAATCTTGCACTACATGTGGTTTGCTGCATCTGCCTTCTTTCAAGAGAATCACATCTGCTTTCTTGAGCCTCACCCATACTGCACAAGACCAGGGAAGAAAACATCAATTGTTCAAAACAAAATATCTTTTTATGGGACCTGTGGAGTTCATCCCATTCCCAACCAGAGGGAAAGGGTGGTGGTGTTAAGATATCCTCCAGCACCTCAACAATGGATTCTCATTGAGATTGAAGCCTGCAAGTAAATACATCTTGTGGACCTTCAGGGTGTCATTAGCAAAAGTCTTTGTTTCCGGCCTGCTCATTGACCAGCATGGTTATAGCGGAGGACCAAGAATTTTGAACTGTGCTTGCATACCTTCAGTTAACATTTTTATTAAAAACAAACAAACAAACAAACAAACAAGAAATTAGAAATCTCATTTTCATGTTTCAGATGTAGCCTCTGTACCAAGACAAACCTTCAGTTGCTCCAGGAGCAAATGGTTTGGGTAGTGCAAAAGGGCTACACATTTATTTTGCTTTGGCAGAAAGAGGCCATCCTCAGGAATGCTCTTTCTGTCTTACAACAAAAATGAGGCTTGAAATGTTGCCTCTGTCCCATAAGAGAAATAAGCTGAAGTAAAATTTAAACGGCATTTTAACTTTCAATTTGAGAAATACACCTACAGTGTTGCTGGAAGCCCTCCTAAAAACCAAGGCCAGCAATTCTCCAGAAGCAGACTGCCGCAGCACAAGAAACGCTGGAGAATACAAGCAACTTTGCAACATGGCGACCTTACAATGGTAAGGAGGTGAGGGATTCTGCAACTGTATATGTAATATGAACCTATAGTTTCCACACATTTCAGTTTTCTTTAGAAGTTGGTATATATGTAGGAATACAAGGAAATCACACCTCAGTCAATTTATGATTTTATTTTAACAAATAAAAACATTAAATGCTTTAAAAACAATTATAGGCTTTACCTCAAAAATAAAGTGTACTGGCATGGAATGGTGATTGCTAAGCACCACAGAGCAATGTATATCTAGTTGCAGTTTAGAACTTCCTTTTCTTTCTTTCAAAATGCTAGTAGCTTTGAAAAAGTTGCTAACGCATTTAAAAACACAAACTGGGGGAAAATGTGTATTAGGAAATGTTCATTAGAAAAGTCTACTGGTTAAATAGAAGTCATTTCTGTATTCAGGAGCACCCTACAGAACCAAGTTCAGCAAGTCCCTTCAATGCAATCACTTTGGGATTTGTTGCAACACTTTTTGTGGTATTGTAAGTCTTGTAAATCCCAATTAGTCTATCCGCAATTTCAAACATGTTGTTTCTCAGAGAGATGATGATGAATTGTGCATTTTTTGTTTGTTCCTAGAAATTGAAACATATTTTCAATTAGGATTTGTAATGAGCCTGGCAAAAAAACCACAATAGTTTCCCAGTTTTTTTCAAGCAGTAGTGATAGTAATTAACAACCACCAAGACTAGTACAATTTCTTCCATTAGAAATATAATTTAAAAACTGTCCAGTAGCACCTTAGGTAAAGGGACCCATGACCATTAAGTCCAGACATGACCGACTCTGGGGTTGCGGCGCTCATCTCACTTTATTGGCTGAGGGAGATTGAAGTGTTCTACTGGTTTCTCTGTCTTGTGATTCCTGATGTCAGATTTATGTCCAGTAGAACACTTCAATCTCCTAGGACATTCTATACAAGATCTCAAAGACCAACTGCAGTCGTTAACAGTCGTCAACAGGTTTACCACACCTATCAGCCAATCACCCATTCCCACCACGCTTCTGAGTAATACCCCTCCCCACCCTCTCACTATAGATGAAAGGTCTGCTGACTTCTGTTTCAGTGTATCTGAAGAAGTGTGCGTGCACATGAAAGCTCATACCAAGAACAAACTTAGTTGGTCTCTAAGGTGCTACTGGACAATATTTATATATATATATATATATATATATATATATATATATATATATATATATATGCTTTCGTAGATTTATATATATATATTCTTCTGCTGCAGACCAACACAGCTACCTGCCTGAATCTCTTCCATTGTTTGAGATGACTATCAGCTTGACAAATTCCTAGAGAGCAGTGCCCTAGCCAAGATTCGTTGGGTTCAGCAGCAATTTTGAGGATTGGCATCAGGAATAAAGACAGAAGCTTTAGAAAGTCTGGACAATATTCTATGATGCGTTATGTCATCTAGGTCTTTGTTAAAAAGTAAATCCTCTAGACATAGGAAGGAAAGAAAGTGGAAGCAGGGTCCTAAGGTTGAGGACAGAAGCTTTGAGACTTTATTAATGAAAGAACCTCCTTTTTCTCATTGGGTTCTCTTTAGGGAGGCATGATCTTTAGACTGAACTGCACCAGAAAGGAAGGTTTCTACTGGGACGTCTACCACTAGGTCTTTGAGATCCTCCACTGGTCGAGAGGGGAATATGTAAACCCTTTGTGCTAACTGTGAAGATTTCTTATTCTGATGTGAATAAACAATTCTGCCTTTCCTGTTGGGATGGGAAGGAAACCTCTTTAGGAGCTGACCTGGATTCTGGAAATACAGGTTGGGGAAAGAGCCCTAGCTCAGAGGTAGAACATCTGGTTTGTATGGAGGTCTCAGGCATCTCCAGGTAAGACTAGAAGAGACTCCTATCTGAATCCCTGGAAAATCAGCTGAACTGATTCATGGGTAGCAAGAAATAGTTTTTGAGAGTAAAGCTACAAAAGAATCACTATGATGATTAAAGGATAACCCAGCTGGTTAGAGCATGGTGCTGATAACACCAAGGTAGCAGCTTCAATCCCTATATGGGACAGTTGCATATTCCTGCATTGCAGGGGGTTGGACTAGATGAGTCTCAGAGTCCCTTATAACTCTACAATTTTATGAACATGTCAAGTGATTGACTGCTCTTCAGTGATGCTGCCAGAATATTCTCCTTCCTGTTTTTCTAGGTTGTCAAAGAACTGATGGCATTAAGGAGTTAATTCAGAAGCAGAATTATGGATAAATGACCTAGAGTTTGGAGCCTGTGTTGAGGCTACTGACAGCAGACAGAGTGGTTCCAGAGATCTGATTCATCTAATGTGTTGTTGGTCTGATAAGTTACGGAGTCAGACTTTTTGAGTAGGGCCCCTGTTGAATCTCTGACCTGGGATGAGTAGAGGGGACAAAAGATTTGCCATGTGTGGTTCTCTTTATAGTGATTGAATAGTCAAGTTTTGATTGCAATCTGCGTTGTTGCTGTGTGGAGGATTGAAAATGGCAGCAGACAACAGTTGCATTAAATGACTGATAGGAGGAATTGGAGAGTCCTAGGATTAGGCTCCACAGCAATCTTCTTTAGGTTTGCTTATTTGATCACCCTAAGGTGCTGTCTTTTCAATGTGGTGCCATAGAGAAAGGAAGATGCTGAAGATTTTTTTTCTGGAATGCAGAAAGCTGAGGAAGTGAATTCTTTAGAGAGAGGCAGCCAAAGAGTAACATGCAAGTATTGTCAAACACTGAAGCAAAGAGCTTGTGAAAAAAGCTGTCCTGGAGTCAAGGCAAGCACAAACTGGGGAAGGCTCCAAGCAACTAAGATGTAAATTTCAAAGACTTAATGACATTTTCCTTATTTTTGTTATCAGTACTGGGACTTAACCCTTTCCTTTTGGGTAACTTCACTTCAGTCAGAGAAACACTGCTCTTCACTGACATGCCCCAGAAGCAGACATACCCAAGACCTTTTCTAATTATTTTAAACAAAACTAGCATTAATTTGATACTACTAAAAATGTAAAACTTGGATATTGGCTTCTGTACTACTTACGTATATGTAAAATGCTACGATGGATACATTTTTAAAATCAAGGGCTGCATCAATTTCATCCATGAAGTAAAGAGGAGTTGGTTTGTAATGATGTAAAGCAAACACCAAAGCCAGCGAGCTAAGTGTCTTCTCGCCACCTGACAAGTTGAAAATCTTCTTCCAGCTTTTCTTTGGTGGACGAACACTGAAAGAAAGAGGAATATATTTATGGGCTTACAATTTACAATCTCCACAACCAAGCTTTTAAGCAGTGCTAAGCAGGTTAGAAGTATATGCTATACATTATCTCAGTAATTTTACAACAGTGCTGTTTGGTAGAGCACTATTATGCCACTTAAGTATTTCGAATTAGGATCTGATGGCTGCTCTATATACAAAAAACAAGTTTAGTGAATTTTGTCTTAGCTCACAATCTTAACAACTATGTAGACCAGTGGAGGGGGCTACAATCCTTCTAATGCTACTAAACTATAATTTAGCATTGCATGTGATTCAGCCAAGTTTGGTTAATTCTGCAGTCAACATTTAATGAGCATAAATATACCACATATAGGTGGTAAAAGGACCATCAAAATACCTTCAAGATATTTACAGAAAATACCTACCTGAACATGATTCCTTCAGAGAAAGGATCCAGACTATCTACAAGCTCCAGTTCAGCATCTCCTCCCAATGTAAGCATTTGGTAGTTTTCCTTTAGTTTATTTGTTATTACATTAAATCCTGCCATAAATTCATGAAGCCTTTGTTTTCTAAGATCATCTTCAGCTTCCCTAAATTTGTCTCTCATATTGGTTATTTCATCCAACTCTGCCACACGTTTCAAGTAGAGTTCCTCCTAAAAATTGAAAATGTGCATATTTGATATGACTCCTAAGTGTTTCTGTTAAGGATCAGATAGATTTAAGTGCAAAAATCTATTTGTCCAGAATTTTAATATACAAAAGAAATTCTAAGTTTCTGTTGCCATTGTGAACAGTGTTAGAAACTGAGATATGAAAGCTAGGAGCTAAATGACACCTTAAACATAGGTTATGGGTGCAATAACGAAAGGTCTAGGCTCACTTTTTTAAGAACAAGAATACAAAGCTGAAAATGAACTGAGGTTGAAATATTAAGTTCATTTTTCACATGGTCTAGTCCTTCTCTAGCCCACCCCACCCCACCCCCTAATATTCTTAACAGGGTCTCTTCAGAGGGTCCAGTCTTCAGATTGTAGCTGGAAGCGGGGAGGCAGAAAAAGGTCCTCCTTTCCTTCCACTCTGCAGTTTTAATCTGAAATCTCAGGCGCAGTACTGCACCCAGAACTCAGACACTGCTCATGCTAATGAAATTCCCTGTCACAAATGTGTCTAGAACAATGGGAATTTTGAACATTGATTATGAAGTAACTGACTTTTATGTTTGGCACCTGTGCAAAGGAAGGACATAAGCAGGTTGTCCTAGCATTCCCCTTCCATCAATTAATGCTCCATACAAAAAGTGCGAAAGAAGACTTTCTGAGAAGGTATCTAGAAGTTGGGCTATACCAGGCATAGGCAAACTCAGCCCTCCAGATGTTTTGGGACTACAATTCCCATCATCCCTGGCCACTGGTCCTGTTAGCTAGGAATCATGGGAGTTGTAGGCCAAAAAACACCTGGAGGGCCGAGTTTGCCTATGCACACAGGTCCTGCTTACCAAACACAATGCACTCTCTTGGAAATTGTAGGCAAGCATTCACATAACAAGCCCACAATTTCCTTTGGAAATATTTCTGGTATGGGATTTATCCAACTCTTCCTCCTAAAGCATGCAAGCTTAAGTGAGCACTTGTAAGGAATCTATAATTTCTTTAGGAAGTAATGCTACTTAGCTCTTTATAAGGAGAGGTTCTCTCAATGACAAACAAGAAATACTAGTCGAACAAGCATTTCAGGTAACAGTCTTGCCACAGATCTGTAATTGCTTGTACGAATTCAAGATACTAGTTTTAAAAAAGTATGATTACCTTTTTGTTATATTCAGCAATGGCACCCAAGTTTGGTTTCATTTCATTACATTGTGCTTCTAAAAGAGCTATCTGATTGGTTACAATATCCGGGTTTCTTATAGCCTCAAGTTCTTCCTGGCTGAGCACTGCAAGTTCTTCTACTTGTTCATCTTCCAGAGAATGCAGTGATATTTTTGATATCTAAAATACATTTTAAGTAATTAATGAACAAGTCATATTCACATTTCTACAGCTACACTTTCAAGGAACTTTCTTGTACCTTAACTGTATGTTAATAGAACAAGTTTGCAGTCTTAGTCACACACTCATCTAGAAATTGTGCATTTTTAGATATTTTAAGATTTATATATGTAGTCACTTTAAAGGTCTTCTGATGAAAAAGCAGCCTATTGGTAAGAAATAACTAAACAACTTTATGATTTAACAAACTTGATTTAGGCACTATTTGAGTGTGATCCAAATAAGAATAATGATCCATTTCAAGCCAGAAAACAAGACAAAAAAAACTTGGATAGTATGGAGTTTTAACTATATCAAACAGACATTGTAGCAATGCAAGGCATGTGCTCCCTATTTTACAGGACACTGCAGAAATTAAATTGTTTCTTTAAAAAAGTAAACCAGGCTTTGTGGACAGCAAAGTGGCTCTAGATAATAAAGAGACTGGGTGGGATATGAAAATAGTATACTCTCCAATGAGGCATAGTCTGTGACTTTTATAGTTTTTTCAGGATCTTGGTAGTTTGCTGTATGATAGATAACATGCAATATTAAAAAACAAAAAACAAAGAACCCAATCCTGCTATATGACAGGATTGGGGAAAGCAATAAAAAAAAGTTTCCCCCCAAAACATAATATTATAGTTTTTCTTAAAATAGTAAGGTATTATAAAGTGTTTACCTCTTTTTGCCAATATTTAGTCTTTGATTGATGCTCTGCAATATGACTGTCTAGCTGTTCAATTTTAAGCCTAATATTAAGAGCCTCTTTTTGAAGCAAATGCTCTTCATCTTGGATAGCTTTAATTTTCTGAAGCACAGAATGGTATTCCGCTTGAATCTCTGGCAAAGACTCCTAAGTAAAGATCATAGGTGGAAGTTTATTTTTTATTATTCAGTTACCGGAAAGGTTTACATTTCTAGAGCTCCAATTTGTTCTAGATGCTAATGTCTCTTTAAAATGTGAAAAAACACAGGTAATACCCATCATCAAAATAACTGTGCAACATAACTGCTTGGAAGGTCAAATGCTGCAGGGAATGGTTTAGCATAGTGGCAGCAGGTATTAACAAAGGGGCAGGGAGGGAGGGGGCCTCTCTGTGCAGCCTTGTGTTGAGTAGCATCAACTCAGTGACATGTGGAACACCAGCTTTTCTCACCACCTCTGAGATGCAAAGGACTGGTAGTACACTAATGCCTGGAGAATGACGGAAAAGTCAGCTTTTTTGTACACACCCCTTACAAACACACATTTTTCTACTCCGAAGTGATGCATATAGAATTATTACCGGGAACAGGAAGAGTAATGATTTTAAGTGTTAATAGTAAATTCTCTGGCGTGAACAGCGCCTCATTTTTGTGCAATATGAGCGTACCTTTAAAATGATATAAATAAATTGAGCAATTGAATCATATTTTCTCTTAAATACAATTTTTGCTGGTGTTGAAGACTTGTAGTGGATTTTATTACCACATGCATTAAAACTCTACTTGTACATCATATACATTTTTAGTGTTAATACACTGTTTTGCATCTTTTAAAACACACCCTATTTAAAGAAATCAAGTTAGTATCATACATACTTCAGCTTCTTTGCTGTCATTCATAACTTTAGCAGCTTTTTCTTCTAGTGTATTCAGCTGTTCTGTTAAGTCTTGGAGGGCTTTTTTATTCTCTTCAATTTCCTTCTCAGTGTGGAGAACAGCATCTTCTGATTTATTCAGGTTTCTATCAAATACAATACAATAATAAAGTAGGTAAGAAGCCTCTACTCTACTGACATTAAAACCTTGAGTAGAAATCAAATTTAAAAATGGAATATAAAACAAAATATTGACATTAGAAGACTGTGATATGATGGCCATCTTTAATTATTCAAAGGGATGTAACATTTCCATTTCGAAAATCTGTTTTCATTATGAAAAACACACCACAGATTTTAAATTTCTATAGAGCGAAAAGACTGGAAATATAACTAACTTGCAAGTTCTGTGCATTTAACTAGTGCAATTGCAGCGTTACGTGCTTGGCAGCTGGTCAGCTGAAATTGTACAAACTGAACACATGGAAGGTCTTAAAAGCTCTTTCTGCATAGGGTTCTCATGGCAGAGCTTTACAGCTCTCAGACTTGCTTATCAGGCTCTGGGAAAGAGCTTCTCAAAGCCTGGTAAGCAAGGCAGAGAACTTAAAAGCTCGCTGCCTTGCGTGGGGTGCAAGGCCTGCTCAGTGTGCCTGCTTCAGAAAAGTAGGGGTGGTCAGGTGGGGCTGGTTCCAAAGTTGCTCTGACTATATGCAATTTCTGGAGACTACTCACCTACGTTTTCCCACTTTTTTATCATTTCCTGTGATACCTATTTCCTACCCCATTGTCCATGGATTTCCTGACACACTATTTCAGTGGCTAAATATAATGGGACCTCAGGTTAAGAACTTAATTCATTCTGGAGGTCCGTTCTTAACCTGAGGTACCACTTTAGCTATTGGGGCCTCCCGCTGCCGCCAGAGAACAATTTCTGTTCTCATCCTGAAGCAAAGTTCTTAACCTGAGGTACTATTTCTGGGTTAGCGTAGTCTGTAACCTGAAGCGTCTGTAACCTGAGGTACCACTGTGTATGATAACACACAACACAAGCACAGAATCTATTAGCACACAAACTAACATTTTAAGAATAGGAGCCTTTATTTTAAAAATATCCAGCTACTATGTTGCAAATCCATTACTTGATAATTTTGCTGCTTGTTTTCTTTAAACACTGTAATGAAATGAGTGTCCTGTTTATTTTTTTATGTTGGTTCCAAAGGATATAAAATCATTTCCATACCTATCTGCTGTCTTGATTGCCACCTGAGCTTTAGTAATAGCAGAAGAACATTGATCTATTTCCTTGTTTATCTTATCAAGATTGTCTTGATGACCTTTAAGCTTATTATTATTTATGTCAATTATGAGATTATGCAATCTCTTTATTTCTGTTTCCAATTTACCAGCCTTTGCAGCAACTTTGTCATAATCTGTAAGACAAAAAAAAAGACAAAAAAAGAACTTGATGAATACTTCTAGTGCTAAATATATAAACAGTATGGTATCAGCAAACTACGTGTTCAAATGTTTATATGTTTACAAGATTTATTATTGTGCAAAATAAATGTATATCCGCATTTACTTAGCTATAATACAGTGTGTGCATTACTTCAATTGTAATTTCCTAAACAGCATTTGTTAAATTATTTGCTTTGTAGATTGAATAGTTTTCTTACAAGGAAAATTATCTATAACTACTAGCATCAGGCTTGTTGACTAACTGGAAAGGATAGCTTTACTGAATAGAAATACAATAGACTCCAAATTATTGACTCTCTTATTTGATTTCTAGGAGATAGGAGTGAGAGGCACAGAGAGGTAGGTTCAGAAAAGTGAAGTTTTATATAGTGAGCAGACTAAAAGCTGGATCTGTGTGTACAGGTCCCACCCCCAAATGTGCCCATGGGCCAAAAAAGTGGGTGACCCCTAAAACACATCAATTATGATTCACCCTCAATTATAATTTACTGCAATGTTGACATACCTTCTTTGAAACAATGACATTTTCTCTCCATTTCTTTCTGCTTGATTTTGTCTGGAGCTGCAGCAATTACATTTCTTTCAAGTTCTTTAATCTGGATTTTTAAGTGAGCCTCTTGCTCTGACAAACTCTAAAGAACACAATTATTAATTACTATTAATTTCATTTGTGACACTATTCCTATGAGGCATCTAGCAGTGATTTACAACACAATAAAAACATATATAAAACATTTGCATACATAAAAATAGCTAAAACAGCCCACACCAACTAACATAATTATTTCAGGAGGGTTTTTAAGCTGAAGGACTAACTCCATGAAAGATCCTAACCTTGGACTTGGGAGACAGACCTTAACAAATAACTCTTAGATGAGAGCCTGTGCTGGCTCAGAATATAGGCGAAAGACCCCCAAGATAATTGCTGCCCACAGGCTAACCAGAAAACATTAGGTGCATTATAAGTTTTTAAGAACATTTTAATAGGGTGTACAACTTGCCTTTTGCCTTTTCTTTTTGGAGACAATTACCCTTCCCTATCTTAAACTAGTTTGTCTGGCTTGCCTTTTCTAAAATCTGTTGGGGGGGGGTTAACATTCTCTCTGGCTCAAACACTCTTTTCAAAATTACTGCTCTTAAGATTCTTCCATACAATGCAGGAACAAGTATCAACAGCCAAAGCTAAACAACCCACTTTCCTACTGCCTGTGCTTTGAACAAGTTTTAAAATACCTGAAATCCTTCATATAAGATAGTATATTTAAAGGATAATCTCCATCAGAAGACATGACTGGTGTATCCAGAGCTAAGAAAAAAAGCAGTAAGGTATCTTTAGCCGAACTTATGATTACCTGAATGTTTGCACTGTACTTTCCTAACGTGTTCCTCATTTCTCTAATGCTCTGGTGCAATTTTGATATTGCTTCTTCAAGTTGCACTTTTTGTTCCTGAAACTGTGTTGCTTTTTGGAGATCCTTTTGCAGCTGAGATTCCATTTTATTTACCTAGGGGCAAGTTATAAAATGTAAAAAAAAGTAATGTATATAACATGCAAATAAACCAGGGATGGGGAACCTGTGCCCCTCCAGATGTTATTGGACTTCAGCTGTCAACAGCCTCAGCTAGTGAATGATGAGAGGGTTGTGTTTCAACATCTGGAGAGCCAACTGTTCTCAATATCAGACCAAAAAAAGCCCCCAATTCATCAAAATATATTTCAGTGTTTATATGTCTAGACTTAATATAAGAAAGAGCTTTCAGAACCAACATAGCCCCTGCTAAAGGTTGGCTGGGGGTGTTACTATAGCATCTCTGCTACCAAGCAAGAACACCAGTCCCAGACGTCACAGGGGCCAAAATAGGGCATTCCATGAGTGACGTTCGATCTGCCAGATTGAAAAGTTCCTTCATTCCCCATCATATCCACAGATTGTGCCCCTGACCACAGCCACCCTGGCACTAGATAGTTATTTTCCCCGCTCCTCATTAGGAATTCAGGTGTTAGAGAAAGCATACTAACCTCATCTTCTGATGTTTCAACTACAACAGAGGACCCCATTCTACCCTTCATTACTTTCCCTCCACCACCAGTCATTGTACCTATGGAAGGACCAAGAACAAATTAGCAATTCTTTATTTCCCATTCAAATAAAACTTTAACCACAACTTTAAAAAAAAATTTAATACCTGATTGTTCTATGATTTGTCCTTGTAAAGTTACAACTCTCCATCTCTTGTTTTTCTGGAATGCAACCCTTGTAGCCTGGTCCAGGTTATTAGCTACCAAAGTGTCACGTAATGCAAAATAAAAAGCATTGCGAACCTTCTCATCTTTAACTTTTACCATATCAAACAAACGAGGAATGTTTTCAGGAGTCTGGATTTTTCCCATGCTTTTCTCCCATACTGTCATCTGGAAGGATTAAAATCACCACAAAACCAGTAAACTAACCATAAAGAACTGCACAGGTCCTTGATATACCTCTTTAGTTTACTTTCATAGATCTTTGTTCATATTTTAATTGTTTTCAAATACTTTATGACAACAGTGCTATCATATACAGGCTTATTCAAATAAAGCTCCCTGAACTCCATAGGATTTACTCTCTTAATACGTGTTTGAACCTGAAGCACCATTTTCCCCTTACATAAATCTATGTCATGCAGATATATACAGTATGTTTCGACCCATAGGACGCACCGCCCCATAGGACGCACCTAGTTTTTTTTTTTGGGGGGGGGGGAAATAAAGGGGGAAAAAATATTTCCCCCCAGGCGGGGGGAAGCCCAAGCTTCCCCCGACCCCAGCCCCAAGAACAGCCTGCTACCCGCAAGCCTAGGGAGCCCGGCGGGAAGTCACGCCAGTCTCCCCAGGCTTGCGGAGAGCTGCGCGCAGCCCGGGCGCGCTCTTCAGCGTGCCCCAGGCTTCAAAATGCAGGCAGCTCTGCGCAACCCTCGGGAGACCGGCGCGAAGTTGCACTGGGCTCCCTAGGGCTGCGCAGAGCCCGGGACTGCAGGCAGCTCTGTACAACCCTCGGGAGACCGCCGTGAAGTCGCACCGGTCTCCCGAGGGTTGTGCAGAGCTTCCTGAAGCCTGGAGAGAGAGAGAGAGAGAGAGAGAGAGAGAGAGAGAGAGAGAGAGAGGGGTCGGTGCGCACTGACCCCTCTCGCTCTCCAGGCTTCAACGAAAGCCTGCATTCCCCTCATAGGACGCACACACATTTCCCCTTCATTTTTGGAGGGGAAAAGGTGCGTCCAATAGGGTGAAAAATACGGTAACTCCTAGTATGTATTTACTCTTATATTAAAAACTGAGACTTTGTGATGTTTATTACAAACATGAGCTGTCACTAGTAAGACTATTTTAACAGGCTGTAATAATATACTATCTATACGAATATACCTTACAGTATTTGTGCCCATCATATATAAAACAGTTTTACTATTATAAGCCATTTTAAAATCTAAAAAATGACACTGTAAAAACCAGCTGAACATAGTTGTCAGGGGTTCAGGAGCAGAGGCAAGGGCAAGGGAGGAAACAGAGAGCGAGGGGGAGGAGGCAGAAGAAAAGATGAGTGATGACGACCCGAGATCTCCGAGTCTTTCCAGTGAATCAGAAGATTCACAGAAAGGAGCACCAGTGGTCAGGGCAAGGGGGGAGCCTAGGGGGACACCCCAGGAAGATAGGGCCAGAGGGGACTCCGAGGAGAGCAGTTGGAAATCGGGACCAGCGTCACAGCCAGAGAGCAGGGAAGAGGAAGAGCGCCAGAGATCAAGCGCTGGCAGCTCGCAACAGGGGGGAGGGCACGAGTCAGGAGTGGCCACACCTCCATCGGGGAGCGAAGAAACGGTCAGACGGAAAGTGGAAGGTTGGGCGCGCGCGCCAAGTTCAAATGCACAGGAAAGTGACGCAGTAGGCAGCCAGGAAAGGGAGCCAGGTCCTAAAGCCCGGCGCAAGGAGACAGGGAGTTCCGGGGGGTCGGCGTCAGAAGAATCCCGGAAGGAAGAGACCCCGGGGGGCAGAGGGACCCAGAGGAGAGCAGTCAGGCGGAAAAGGTGGAGCAGGGCTAGGATATTAAGTTGGTGCACAAGGGGCGGAGACTCAGACGGAGCTTCGCCGATCTAGCCATTAGACGTAGAGTTGCACGCAGCAGCTTGGGAATGGAAACTGTAACTCAATAAAGACTTTTACTTAATGACCGCTGGCTAGCGTGATCCTCTGTGAGCTAGGATCTTCAAGCAGCTCTGACAATAGTAATGTAAAAACAAATCTATATGCAACTTCGACTTATTCAACTTAAAAGTTATCTATTAAAAAAACGTATTACAAACCTTGTCAAGCCCTATAAATGTTGCCACTCCAATGTTTTCCTTCTTCAAAAATTTAACACATTCTTGAGCGGTATCCATGGTGTCGACTACAATGTGATCTAATGCTCCACATGATGATGAAATTGCAACATCATACTTCTCATCTATGGCTCCCAAGT
This sequence comes from Podarcis bocagei, assembly GCF_964188305.1. Lineage (NCBI taxonomy): Eukaryota > Metazoa > Chordata > Lepidosauria > Squamata > Lacertidae > Podarcis > Podarcis bocagei. The sequence goes on from NC_138128.1 coordinate 21,077,460, forward strand.
CACCCTAGTAGCAAGAAAAGAAAGCACTTAGGTTAGTAATATGAGTACCAGACATCCAGTCCTAAGCATAACTGCATGTAAGTCCCATTGGTTTTAATGGATCTCATCCCTTAACATAAAAGAGCTTCTCACGTTGTTGTTTTAATGTCCTTTCACACTGCTCCCACGATTTAGGGTAGAATTTAAGCAGAACTCTCTCCTGAAAGCTATGGGGGAAAAGATGTTAACTAAGAAATGATGGCTCAGAACAAATGTGGTGGGGTAGTATCTCAAAAGGCAGTGGCTCAAATTTGCATACTGTTCTGGCTAATCTCTTCTTAAAGTAGCTACACTTGGGCAGAATGCATAATTGTTTCACAGGGCACTTTGAACCTATTATGAATGAATTTTATGTTGGGAGTCATTCTGCAAAGAAACAGTAAAGATGTTTGTACCTTTAAGAACTGTTTCTGTGAGCTTTGGGCAAATTGGGTACAGCTGGTCATGACTACAAAAGGAGGAAAAGTTGCAGTTTGAACTTTGCCTGCAAGGAAAAACACCCACAAGCTTTGTTGTTTTGTAATAAAACCTTTATTTGTTTGGTTTTACACCGGTCTGGTGGTGTCATAGTTTCTGTCATCTGCCACCAGAGGAAAAAAACCCCTCTAACATTTTAAAGGTGCAGCTTATTTGCAGGTGTGGCTTATATTCGGGCCAATACTGTAATGTAGGTGAATGCAGAAAAAAGGTAGCTTGGTTACATCCAGAGATGCTGGACAATGCTGCTGCCAGTATTTTTTGCATGTTTCCTTGAAGACTCAGAGAGGCTGAGTAACCTTTACTTTAATTTGGAAACCAACTTTTGTCTTGGAGAGATGATTGTGCATGCAGTCCTCTCAAAAGCTGCCTCAGCGTCTTGGGTTTACCAAGTACGACAACTTCCCCTGCTAAATATTCTCACTAACCAAGTTAGCCTACTCAGATAAAGAGAAGAAGTACCACTGTGTATCTATCTGAAGGTTAGCTTTACATTGCCAGTGCAAGATCAGGTTGGGTAAACCTTGTAGCCCTAAGCAGAAACAGATCTTGGGGGAAGCAGGTACTTCCCATAATTAAGTTACATATTCACCAAGCTCAAACAGGCCATACATTATTCATATATAAGGTGACTGAAGAGAAAAAACTCCTACTTCCCTAACTATAGATCTAAGAGAAGCTTGGTGGAATGACAAACTGCCAGAAAACTTTGGTCTTATTTATGTAAACCTTCATGCCCCTTCAGGCAGCTAAAGAGTGCTAGGCCTGCTCCAAAGGGTGGCAAGGATCTGGACAGCTGGTTGCGACAACTAATTATTGTTGTCTATGGAACCTTGATAGGACTCGGCATGAAAGCTGGGTCTGCCCTCAACACTACCCTATCCTTATGAAAAACACACAAATGTTTTACAGTGGAGAGGAGACTGGAGAAAGCATTCAGCTCAGATACCCTGCAGGAAGAGGTGATAGCTACTTGGAAATAGATTTTAAACACTCTTAGGGGCACTGTCATAAATGATTCAAAGGCGGTCTCTGGAGAGCTGAGAAAACCCTGTACAGTGGTACCTTGGTTCTCAAACTTAATCCATTCCGGAAGTCCGTTCCAAAACTAAGGCGCGCTTTACCATAGAAAGCAATGCAAAACGAATTCATCTGTTCCAGACTTTTAAAAACAATCTCTAAAACAGCAATTTAACATGAATTTTACTATCCAACGAGACCACTGAGCCATAAAATGAAAGCAATAATCAATGTACTGTACTATAAAATAAATAAGACAGTATTGTAGACGATAAAAATTAAAATTACTTTTTTCCCTTACCTGCGCTGATGATAGTCATTGTTTGGATGGGGGGCTTTTATCCATTTCCACAGTCACACAATCAATCAATCAATCAATCAATCAATAGCTGAACTGGGTTCCACACAGTCACAAAAACAAATCAACCGAAAAAGCCTCAAAAACAAAAACACAAAATAAATAGCAAAAACAAAAGCACCAAACTTAACCCATTCCGGAAGTCCATTTGACTTCTGAAATGTTCGAAAACCAAGGCGCAGCTTCTGATTGCTTCAGGCGCCCTGGAAACAATAGCCGACAGCCACATCTGATGTTCAGCTTCCAAAAAACGTTTGAAAACCGGAACACTTCCAGGTTTTCAGCGTTTGAGAGCCAAGGTACCACTGTACAGCTCTGCATTTCAGCATAGCTCTATGAAGGAAATGTTTCAGCGACAGATATGAAATTGTAGAAGAGGCCAACTAAAAAGGGATAGAAGATATTAATTGCTACGTATGTTTCTTTTGAGAGTGTTTACAAAGATCTTCCTGGAGGAAGAGAATGTCCCTAACTTTTGCTATCTAGAAATTGATCCCATTAGATCACCATACAATTCCATTAGAAGAACACCATGCAATAAAACACCTGAAGGAGACAAATTGCTAAGCTGTACTAAAGGGAAGAGGGGATGTCTGCGAACAACACATATGCTGCAACAGGTGAATGAGAAATACAATAAAACGCACAACTAAAGCTGGCCTGAGAAGAATGGGAGCTTGAGAATGATGTGACTCAAGCAAGGCAGAATGCAAACTAAATTATGGGAGCTGCTTACTTCCCTCTAGTTCTATTCCTACCTTCAACCACAAAGTGGAGACATTACCCAATCTGACCTTTCACTGGCAATGGGAAAAAGAACAATACAGAAATGGCCAGAAAAACAAGAACTTACTAGTCTTCCATAAATTCCAGGGATTTTCCCAGACTTCATCTGTTGAAGTAAAACTTCAAGAACTCTTCCTCGACTTTTATTTATTGCCAATGAGCTTCTTGCTTCTTCTACTTTCTGACGCAGATCTTGAACATAATTCTTGATGTTTGCTTCATCTTTTACAAGTTTATTAAGATCATTCTCTTTCTTAAACGAAAAAGGCATTAAATTATTTTGTTTTTGAAAATTCCAGAAGTAGTTCATTACAGAATTGAGATTTTCTAAAGAAATAGTATTCCTCTAGTAACAAACTCCACTATAGATGAACTAAGCTGGGGTTCCCAGACTTTCTGGGTTAACAGGCGCATTTGAACTTTTAATGTCTAGGAGATGACACCACAATTATCACTTCTAGATGTCCTGGTGCAGAAGTTCCCTTATTCAGCTAGATCATGAAATATATCATTAAATAAAACTTTTTTCACACTCAGTATCTGTTTCCACGTTTTTGGCCTGTATGAATATTTTAACAGTTCAATAGCACCTCTTTTCCACCATGCTGCTCAACAGTCCCCAATTCCTTCACTTGTGTTGTTTACTGCATTGGGGTGGGGGAATAAGCCAGAAGCTGGCTTCATGTTACGTGTGAAACAGTACTTGTAGTTTGTTTTCCCCTAACAAACCATGTGTGCTGGTTTGCACAGAATGCAAAACTACCCTCTGGCTTGTTTCCTTCCTAGAGGAGCAACAGCAGAAGGGGGGGTGGAGGCGCCATCTAAGAAAGTAATTGTAGAGGAACTATGCGGGGTGTCTTTACAGGTTTTAATACTATTGATAGTAATAGTTCTGACAGTCTTAACACCAAGCATTTCTGGGAAAAGTAGTAACACTTAAATTGCAATTAGAAGTTAAGCATTTCAGGAATATAAATAAATCTTCAGTAACGTCTAACCTTCTTTAGATCATGCTCAGCTTGAGGCAGTTTTGACTCCAGTTCTTTGATAGTGGCTAACCTTTCTTTAAGTGTTCCTGAAGCAGTCTGAAGAGCTTCTTCTGCTGCTTTAAACTGAGATACTGCAGTATTATGGTGACTAAGGTAGAGATCAAGTTCTGACTGTGCCACCTCCAAATTTGAACGTGCTTCATTAACCGTTTTGCTGAATTCCATGAGTTCTTTTTCTTTGTCCTATGAAAATGAAATTTGTAAAGGTCGTATTAAAAAAACCAAAACCTTTGCTCACAATTCAAGTGGTTTTTCTCAGCTGCAATGCCACTCCTGAAAAGTAGAGATAAGCCAGCGACCCCCCCCAAAAAAAAAATCATCTTCAGTGAAATGCTGATTGTATTCTTTGCTCTTTGGGGCTTGGGGAATAATTTTTTTTTCTTTATTCCCTCCCCTAAAAACTAGGTGCGCCCCATGGTCCAGTGCGCCCTATGGAGCGAAAAATACGGTAAGAAGCCCTCTCCATTGGTTTAGCTGGGACTGTTTGGCTCCTTTCATCCCAAAACCATCTCCTCCAATAGGCATTTTGGATAACAGTCTGAAAGTCTATATCAGAATTTGCTTTCTTTTTCACTCACACCTCATTGTTTCATCCCTTTTGCACCTGGTCTAGATTGGAAGGCATTATTTTAAACTGTAAACCACTTTGACAAAAATGCAAAATATAAAATACACTGCATAAACGACACAGATTAACTCAGATAGTTTCAGTTTATAGATACGTAGCAAGGGATTTAATCCAGCCATTCAAATAAATTGTCATGCAGCCTTTGCTTTGCTCACCCATAATCAATACTGTTCTTCCTTTTGCTAACAAGCACTACATTTCCCTTACTGGAGAATAAAAATAGCATTATGCACAAAGACACACAAGCAGATCTGGTTATCTGAAAAACCAACCAGAGAGCCAGCCAGATTATGTCAACTGCTATTTTCCTTTGCATTCTGGTGTTAATACAGGAAAGCGAAAATCAACCTCATATGCTCCGTATTAGTTAAGCAAGAGATAAAAGCAGTGTTGAATCCACTTGGCATAGTGCAGCCAATGAATGTCCTTAGTAAGAAACACTGGCCTTCAAAAGGGGAAATGCTATAAGACAGTAATAATGCTCATATGTATTTCCAGGATGTTTAGTACAGTGCAATGGCAATGCCACAAGTGTAAGCAGGTGTCAGCTGCTTGCAGGGAAGTAATTGCTACTCGGCTGGCTGCTTAGTTTATTCTGCAATATACTTTAACTTCTGTTCTGACCGAGAAGAGATAAAGAGAGCCTATTACTTGGTTAATTATGCTGATTTGCTTCTAGACTCCAGGGGAGATAGCTGAATGCATCAAGTGTACCTCTTTTTCATTCTGCAATCCTTGAGTTTCCTGCTTAAGACTGTCCATAACTTCTTTTAGTTTTTCCTCTACCCTTTTCTTTTCTTTTTCTAGAACCTCTCTCTTAGCAGTTGCTTCACCAATAGCAGATTCACTACGGGCAGGAACACTTCTCAAGTCTTCAACCTATGAAAAAGGTAATGTTATTTTTTCAACTAGGGGAACAGTCTCTCCAACTGGGAAACCAGTTTCACCAAACAAACTGCACTTCACTGGCAGATCTATTAAGCACAATTGTTCATAGCACAGGGGGCTTAGAAGAATTATTTCATATTTATTTATTTCATAAAATTTATACACTGCTTGATCATAAAAACTCAAAGCTGTTTACAAAAAGATAAAACTATAAAATCAGGGGGGAAATCACAACATATTAAAACAGATAAGAGCTACAGGAGTTAAAATAGTATAACAGATTAAAATTCGTATCAGCATTTCTAAGTATCTGGGTAGGCTTGTCTAAACAATTATGTTATTATCAGGCACCAAAAATACAGTGAAGGTGTCTACTTGATATCTATAGGCAGCGAGTTTCAAAGTATAGGTGCTGCCACACTGAACAATTGGGTTCTTACAAATGCAGAATAGGTATTACATAGCACCTTGTAGTAGCACTAGTTAAATATATTTGTTACACTTTATAAATTTAGATTGACAATAACAACATGAAGGTGTAACATGAAAAGTATCCTATTATTTTTCAGGAATATTCAGGCAATAAGATACACACTAAAGCCTCTTTTGCAATTTTTTCCTTGACACATTTGCTCATGACGAATTCATTTCCTTTCTTACTCAGGAAAAGATCACTTACCAATAACTGGTTCACTAGAGACCAATTTCAGCTACTTTGGGAGTTATCCAACTAACACATTCCATCTGCACAATAATTTCTGCTTGTGTGAAGGATCTCCACCCCCCTTCCTGCACACACCCTTCACCATCCCCCAAATCTGCTCTGGAGGCTTGGTGGAACCCCTGGAACAATTTAAGGGGGCAGGGAAGGAAAGTTCCATTACACATGCAAAAATCCTTGTGCTGGCAGAACACATTAGTCAGATACCAACAAGAGAGCTGCCAGAATTGTATAACCTTTTGCAAAGCACCTGCACTTATGTGGTAGCCCATGTCTATTGCTAAATACGCCTGTCTAAGTAGAAAAGTACAGGCTACAGAGGTAGCAATCATCGTAAGCTGCTGTGGTTCAAAAATGTGGGGGCACACTGACCCCATATGAAGAAAACTGCATTGGGTAGGCACAGCCATTCTGGAATAACTGGCCAGTATTACCCTGCTATGAGGCAAAGAATGTGGGAAAGTGGCTTCCTTATAGAGGAAACCCAGATTGTGGAATTCCTCATCCTAGGAGATCCACCTGGCTGTTCGTCCTCCCCCCCTCCTTTAGTGTGTTGTTTTATTTTGTTTTTGCCTTAAGACCTTATTGGTTAGGCAGACATTATAGTTGGCTAGATGACAAGGTGTGTCATTTTTGGATTGGTAATGTGCACCTGTCAACTTTCTGTTCTACGATAATGGTTGTTAAATGGGTTTCATGTTTAATCTGTTTTGGGTGTTATATACAAGCAAGGCAGATATAAACTTTTCAATAAATAAAGTTAAAAATGATTTTATTGCACAAGAGATTATACAGGAATCCCTCCACTTACACAAGGGTTACATTCCAGGGCCCTGTGCCCATAAGTGAAATTGTGTAAAGTGGGGAACACTCTCTCAATGCCTATTTTCCACTGCTCTCCAGCTCCCCCTATCCCAATTCTCTCTCCAATCCAGACCAAAATATAGAGTTCATGCTCTGGGGCTGGCTGGAGGACACGAGGGAAAGCGGCTGCTGCACTACCTCACTTGGCACTGTGCTACCTCACTTGGCAGTGCAGTTGCTGTTGGAGCTGTGTGAATGAACTGGTGGAGTCAATCCAGCACTCCCACCAGTGTGCTTTGTGCACCCCCAATCTCCCTGCTGCACCCCTCCCAGTAAGCAGCAGTAATTCCACTGCAGAAAGGTTGCTGCTGCTGCACTCCACCGGGCCTCTTCTACTAGGAAGCATCCCACTGAAATATAAAAGTCTTACTTCAGAGTATAAAATATTTTAGGCTTGGGCTCCAGATTTTATTCTTAAATTTTTAATAGCACATTGAGAAAACGCTTTCAGATAGATAGCATAATGAAGCAAACACTGACCTTTTGAAGTCAATTTTCAATACTATTTTGCCTAAACATATCAGAATGAAGTTTACAGGTGTACCTTTTCTTTATCCTTCTGAAGCTGCTTCTCTAGTTTTTTTGACTTGCTTTTTGCATGTTTTAGTTTTTCCCTTACTTGAACATCCTCCAAATCGAGCTGCTTAAATGTATTTTTATTTTCTTCTATGAATGCTGTGATTTTATTGAGTTTTCTAGAAAAAGGGGAAACATACCAATTACCTTTTCAATCAGTTAAAGACGGTATGACCAAACTAAGCTAGTTTTTTTTTAAAAAAAACTTTTATAAAGTGTGTGTGTACGTGTACACACACACACACACACACACACACACACACACACACTGGTACCTCGGGTTAAGTACTTAATTCGTTCCGGAGGTCCGTTCTTAACCTGAAACTGTTCTTAACCTGAAGCACCACTTTAGCTAATGGAGCCTCCTGCTGCTGCCGCGCCGCCGGAGCATGATTTCTGTTCTCATCCTGAAGCAAAGTTCTTAACCCGAGGTACTATTTCTGGGTTAGCGCAGTCTGTAACCTGAAGTGCATGTAACCTGAGGTACCACTGTATGGGGTGTTAGGGGAGGGGTGGTATCTCTGGTGGACACATTGTGCTCTTTCTGGAGTAGCTTGTCCACCTTAGGTACCTACCTTGCACTCAGCATTCACATTTGGCTCCTAGAAGCTGTCAGAATACAACAGCAGCCCCACCCCAGGTAGCAGTTTTACTGGCTGGCTAAACCAGGCGAGGGTAGCTGATGGATCTCAAATCCTTAGTGAGTTAGGGACATTCCCTGCATTCAAACACAGACTCTGGCAGATTGGGCAGACAAGACCAATATTGGGTCCAGTGGTCAAAAGGGCGGTTTCTGCACGTGGTGTAGAGGGAAATGAAGGGCAGATGGGGCTTGTCAACCTGGGAAGGTAACTCATCAAGGAGAGAGAAAACTAATTGTAAACCTCTGCTGCCTTGTGGGATATACTTTGGGGGAAGAAAAGGCTAAGGAGTAAACTATACATAAATCCAGAGTGGACTCCCTAAGACAGTTGGATGGTGCCTTGTACGTCTCCTTCTGGCAACTGCTGCAGCCAAGCTGGTGCCAACATATTGCCAAGGGGGATCTTGTCGTCTGGGAAGCCCACAACCTCCATACACACTTCCCAGGCTTGTGCCTTGGGGAGGTCACCTCAGTGGTCTGACTTCACTCCTGGAGGTACACTCCACTGTCTCCCGAGACAGATGGATGACAACAACAAAGGAAGCAAAGTGTCATGCTCATTGCACAAAATGCACCGCTGCTTTAACAGCAAAATGAGTCATCTTTCAAATATTGTTAACGCCTGCAAAGTAATAGAATTAATAATGTTTACTTTTCAATTTCTTTCAGAGCTTTATTCTTATCTTTCTTTTCATCTGACAGTTTACTGCTTTTCTCATTAACTTCTTTAGTATCTTCATGTATTTCTTCTTTCTGGGTCTCCAGTCCAGTTATCTGCTTCTGCAACTCATAACTTTAAAAAAAGAAAAAGAAAGGTTTCACACGTCTGATAATGCAGACAATTGTTCCCATCATAATAAAAAGATACTAAAATAGTTGGGAGAGATCCAACATTGTGCCAGCACAGACAGCAACTTCTTTGTCCTCTTCACCCATTGAAAATCCCTTCCAAGGCAGATTTTGTCTTGGCCCTCCATGTTGGATGAAGAACTTCAACGCACAACTCCACTTCTGCCAAAGGCTTTAATTTTTAGATCAATTCATACATAAGGAAAGTTACAGGGTACAGAAATCAGCGAGTACATGAGAAGTTAACTACATGGCAAAGCATGAGCTAAGACACTGATGCAACAAGTGACACTCCCTCTGCACCTGAGTGGGTTGGCTCTGCACAGTTTGTTTGTGCTGGCAGAGCAGAGGGTGTTGATGTAGTTGGGGTGGGCCACTCCTCCAACAACTCGCTTGGTCATTCCCCTTGATGCAGATCTCCACCACACAAGCTGCAGAATACCTCCCCAGGATCAGACATTTTTTGGGGTCCTAATTCCACCTCCATCGTTCTGCTAGGACCCTCCCCAGGGTCCTCTAGTTCTAACTAGAACTGACCAACCACTCCAGGACATTCACAGGACTCATGACAGCAAAAAGTTTGCTAGGCAAGCACCGCATCACCCATTTGCATTTATCAACCAAAAAATTAGCAATATTAAGGAGGATGATTTATTTCCCCAAAATTTAGAGCAACTGAAGTTAGTCAAGGTGAATCTTTAAAAGAGTATTTTGCCCACAATACAGTGGCTACTCATATTGTGGAAAGCTCCCATGTAGTGCCAGAGTTTTCTACAAAGAAATTCCAGACTAAATATTAGAACTTGTGAGACCTAGATAGAGCCTTGAATGAAGACCCATCACACCCAAGTGCTAGCCAAAAAGTGTACCAAGGTGGTAGAATAGGTATTTAAGAGGAAGATGGAGCAAAGTCAGTATTCCACCCAACTTGTTTGTGCTTCAGCTGCTCTGGCATTAGCAGTGCCACAACGCTGGTTGCCATGCACAGGTTCTCAATGCTAAAGGTATTCAAATATACATTTTAATTAAATAATAAAAGCCTCACCCCAGTTCTCCAAAGTAACAACTACCACCAATCCTTCTAAATTAATTCGCTGAAGAGATGACCTGGCAACATACATTTTATATCTTTCATGTCATGTCCCCAGTAAATAAATCACTTTGGGATGTCTATGCCATACTATTCCCCTCAAGTAAAATGTATTTAAGAGAAGTAGCAGCATACCACTTGAATCAAAAAGCAATGTGTTAAATCAAGACTAAGTTAGGTACAGTTATGTTGCACTTATTTCAGTGGGGACTAAATGCAACTACCTTTAGAGCCAACAAATTGTATTTACTATGATGTAGAGCAGGGGTTGTCAGCCTGGTCCCTACCGCCCACTAGTGGGCGTTTCAGGATTCTAGGTGGGCGGTAGGGGGTTCTACGGCACAAGCTGAATCCTCCTTCCATTGAGCACTGGTGGGCGGTAAGGAAATTTGACCATCAAGAAAGATGCATTAGTGGGTGGTAGGTATAAAAAGGTTGACTACCCCTGCTGTGGAGAAACAGCAGCACAACTAGCCCAAATCTTCAACTTCCCTCTGATCTAATTAGAGGGTGTAAAGAACACACATTAAATCATATCAAATGATGCTACTTACATGTAGTACTGACAAATCTTATTCTTTTCTCTGAACATTTTGTTTTCCAAAGAAAGAAATTCAAGTGCTTTGTTCCGTTCTCCTTCCAAGGCATCTTTCTCTTTTTCCACCATTTTAACTCTGTTCAACTAGACAGAATATTTCATAAATAATGGTTGGTTTAATGCTCGGATATGCACACCATAAAACACTTTATATGAAACAGGAAAGAAGAGAGCTTTACAGCACATAACACACTATGGGCACAAACCAGTAGAATGACAGGAATTGTGTTTTTCTACTGCAATCACCCAGCTCACTCTGGTCCAGGAAGTATCAGTTCCCTCCCTCCCACAGTATATGCAAAATGTAATCCTGAAACTTGCAAAGGCTTATCAAAAAGATAATGCTAAATACTATCCTATATATATTAATTCAAATCCTCAGAGAAAGCATTATTGCTTACATAGTGGAAGCAGTACCAACCACATACAAGAGGGTGGGTGTTAGGAGATTTGAGAGGAACCTTAACAAGGTTTGCAAAAGTACACAATATATTTAGAGTAAACACCCAACTCTCCCAAAAGCCCCATGACAATCAAACATGCTCAGTGGCCCTAGAAATCCAACTTTAAAATGCACAAACGGGAAACTAGAGGTAAGGAGGAGTGGAGTATCTGGGAAGACACACCTAGATATATATATATATAAAATACATAGAAAGAACCATGTCATTGTCTCAACTGGCCACTTCTTGGGTTCACATTGAGAAGTCATTTGTGCGGCCTTTTCTGACTCAATACCCCAAAGGGGAGGGGGAGAAAACAGGGAATAGATAGGTAAGTCCCAAGAAAAAACTGACAGTGCTCTGCCAGCACAGACTCTAGGACACAGTCAGGACTAGAAATTGGTTTTCGCTCATGCAAGAAGGCTCATGCAAGGACACTTTCCTCCACTGTAGGAAAAGCTGTATTTTTAAATGACCCCAAGGATGGAAGACTGGCTAGGCTATAGGAATCAATGGGCAATCCAGAATTTTAAGGTAGCTTGAATTGTGTCTCTTGTTCTCCCCCCCCCCCAAAAAAAAAACACAGCCTAATGAGGACTGAGCACATTCAGTGGCCACAGAATACTGAATGCTGGTAAGAGCTGAAGAGGGGAATAAAATGAAATGGCTGGAATCCTGAAGAGTAGCACTCCACACAATACTTATTTTATTCTATACTTTAAAAACAACAACTAGTAGTCTTACCTTCTCACCCCTCTGTTCATTTAATATTTCAACTTTTCGACATAATATTTGAATGGGTTCTTTTAATCGTTCTGATCCTATTATGTCTTCTAAATATTCAAGCATGCCTTCATCATGTACATTCTGCCCTTTTGGTTTCATCATCGCTATTTGTTCAACTTCCCCCTAAAAGATGATTTGGTAACAATTTTGTAAGACCTCTATTCAAAACCACAAATGTAGTTGCTCCTAGCTATAAGTGTGACAACAATAAGGAATGCGTACAATTAATATGTTTGTAATTTGAGATCTTAAAAAGGGAAAATTCACAAAACTCTGAGTTAATGGCATTTTCACTGAAGCATATGTGATTTTTTCCCCTGCAGGCCAAGATCCCTATTTATTTTTATCCCACACACAGGCGCCTCAGGCAGCAAACAATATATACCTATAATTACAGTATCATAACAGAGGTATAATAAATTATGAGGCGGCAACCCATACAACTGTTTTAGATTTCACATAAACTGAATTTCTTCTACAAGGGTGGACAACTGACCAGGCCTTTCCATTTGCCACTCATTTGCACAAAACACTAGAAGTGAAGTAGACTGCACAGCTGAGCTTTAACAAAGTGGACCAAACCATTTAGCTTTCACATGTACTCCTATGGCTGAGGCCTTTGACAGAATTTAGTTTCACTTTAAAGAAATATCAGGACTTACCATTATGTTTAAACCAGGGGTAATGGTTTAAAGCAAACTGGTTAATTTTATAATGTTGTGTGTTATGAAACTGACTTGTTAAACTTACTGAAATTTGTTTTAGGGCAGAACCCCTACTTCAAACATAAATTATAAGGAAAGATTCACAAAAAATGAAATTTAGCCTTTTCTCCGGCCCATGTGAGAAGTTTGGAGAGGGGAATAACTGGGACTCTTTGCTTAGGCTTGTCTACACAGCACTAAACCATGTTTCAGCTTTGCATGCAAATACAGCCAATTTGTGTAACCAGTACCCCACACAGGGGTAGTAATGTTAAGACCCGTACCTGTACACATCTCTCAAAGACAGGCTCACAATGGACTACTGTAGGTCAAATTAGTACAAAGGTGGTGAGAAATAAATAAATAAATAAATAAATAAATAAATAAATAAGTTCAATCTATGGCTTTGGAGAATATACTTTATTGTCTAGCCTATGGATCAGAAAGAGTGTTTTCTTTAATACAAATATTTAATCACTCTTGGAAACCATAATATCTTGCCAACATGAGGGAAACGCTGAGCATGCACACCTATATTCACGACTATCTACGTGTTAAGAAAATATTATCAAGTACATATAATATTTGTAAGATATTATGCAATAGTTTATAATCTGCCTTTTAAAAAAGGCAGTAATAATCTGAATTACTGCAATTACATTTAGGTTATGGAGGGCAATGTCAACAAGGTATGTACTTTTCAGTGATAGGCACCAAACAGGAAGACTCACGCCAAGTAAGTTTTTGATACTATAAGGTTTAAGGAAAGATTGCATATTGATTGATTATATACATAAAATAATGCCAACTACTTTAGAACCTGAGCCAGTTATCTGTCATGGGCCCCTTGGCTCCAAGCAGGACCTGGCATGAATAGGCAGCCCCAGACTCAAGAGGAGGAAGCTGCAGCAAATGGGGACTGGAAAGGGCCCCACAAGGATTAATGGAAAGAGGTCCTTTCCTTCTCTTTCTAGATGTCAGACAGAAGAAAGCATATCTGCCAACCCCCTCTCCTAATGTGGAGTGCAGAACCTCATGTCAAGGGGAAAGACTTCAACCAGCCAGAGGGTGTGGGCTTAACAGGAGGAGCACTGGATCTGGAGAAATAAGGTGGTCTTGTCACCATCCCTTTCTGGGTGGGATCAGATGCACCTGCCTAGTTGAAGCATGCATGTTATGCACAACAGATTCTGAGAGTGAGTGTCTCACAGCCAATCTCCTACTGTCTTGTCTTTAACAGCTTGGCAGGAGAGATGTGCCAACTGTTGGGACATCTTTGTAGTTTTTGTTCAGTTATGAACTTTTCACCTTTCTTATGTACCACAAAATAATGACTTCTGGCTCTTGTGCTTGCTGTTGAGCCTATATTACTATTAACCCGAATAAATATATTTTCCTTCCAGTCGTTTGAATTGTTTGATTGTTTGAAGATGGAAGCCTGAAAATATCTGGCTAACAAAGATAAAGTGGGCAAACTGTTTAATGCCTAAGGCCATGCTAAACCTTTATCATGACTGGTCAGGCCACACATAACAGCCACTCCTTACACAACAGTAACAGTTTGCAATTTGATATTACTCTAGTTCAGTCTGATGTTAGATTAGAATTAGTAACTATTACAATGGTTAGTTTAAAATAATTGGGTAAGTAATTTCAGCAATGAAACTGGGCATATGCAACGAAAGTGGGACAAAAAAGAAAGAAAAAGGAAGTGAAGTGCAAGTTGAACCAAGTTGCATATTTTAGTCTGTCCAAAGGCTAGTAAAATTCCAGGAGAGAAGATTCTGTTCTATAACCTTTTAGTACTGAAAATCAGTCAACCCATCTAGGAACTGTAGTTCAGAATCCTCAGAGAACAGCAAAATAGCAATGGACATCATTTCTCCATCAGCTTCATTCACGTGCCAAGGATGGGTGGATAAAGTCTTTTAGTTTTAAAAATTCATTGTAACATAGAGTTTTGAACTCGGAGCTTTATTTTTTTAAAAAGACCATCTGAACATAGCATGAACATGTGAACTACACTTACAATATATTGAGCTTGTATCAAACAGAGGTTCTCTTACATAAAAATAAAAATGGTAGAATAGCCACCTTTTTAAAAAGGAAAAGTATTCTAAATATAGCCCAACAGCACACTTACGTTTATTATTGTGGGGTTGAACTGAGGCACTAAGCTTCAGGAAAAATCATCTAATAACTCATCAGAATCAAGAGTCCACCTGGGAAATGACAAAACTACCTGAGCTCTACAACCTGTTCTCTACTGAAACCATGAGTATTAGCTAATACCAACCAACAAATTTTATATCCAACTCATAGAAATTGAAAGACACTGAATCCAGCACTTTTTAAAATAAAATTCTGGGCACTTGAATACAAAGTATAGACAAAGAAAAGATCCAGATTTTAAAATAAAATACACTTACGTATGCAATTGATTTCCAGCCACTCTCTCAGTGCAGCTCAAGTCATACACAAACAGTAATTTATTTATTAAAACATATGATGTACAATTTTCTAAAATAATAAATACACTATTATTTATGCAATACATAAATGTGGACCCAACTTAGCTGAAAATCAGTATTTTAATTATTATATAAAGAAATCAGTATGGACTTTAGATATGTTATATTAGAAGTGCAAAAAGAAAACCCTCATAAAAATTATCCACACTGGGGACTTTCACCTGACATTATTTTAATATTTCATTAAGTGTTAAATAGCCTTTTTCACTACTCTTCTGACAGGGACTTGTTGATTTCAGCTGGCAAAGCTATTTGCATTTTTGTATTATAAAAACAAACTATTGCATGCATAACACTGTTATAATCACCTCAAACATCAATATAATCATTAAAATAAAGAGCTACCATTTACACAATGGATTTTACTAATATGGATACTACTTCTAGTTTTTAAAAAAATAAAGTTATGTTTTATTAAAAAAGGAAACAATGACTAAAGAATAATTTAATAAACCATACATGACTGTATTTTTGCATGAATTTTATTCAACTTCTATATTTTATTTTGATTTGGTGTATGTATGTATGTGTGTGTACACACACACACACACAAAGAGAGCGCATGCGCAAAGAAATCCTTAATACTCATTTTCACTATTTTTAAAATACAGAAAAAAGGGAGGGGGGAACCATGACACAACCTTCAGATTCAACAGCAAAACACTTCTCTGGGTAACCAATACACACCAAATAAGTTTTACTGAAATATTACTGAATACTGTTTTTTAACATTCTGGATATTATGTTCTATGAAATGCAAATCAAACAGGTTGTTTTAAAATCATTATTTTTGCTATTTTATTAGTCACTTTACTCAAATGATTCAAAGAAACTTACAGATACAATAAAAATACTAAAACCAGTTACAATATATTTTAAAATGTGTAGACACTCCACAGTGCAGTATTTTAGGCTGCAAACCTATACCCAGTTTCCTCAGAATAAGCCTCAACTGAATTAAGTAGGACTTGCTTTTGAGTAGCCATGTATAGAATTGCACCGTTAAAAATATATTTGCTTTCACTGGGAGAGACTTAAGAAAGTGCTCAATACTTTCATTGAAATAAAGCATGTTAGTATGACTTGACTATGCTTAAACTGCACAAGCTCCAATATGCCTTTATAGTAATTTTGAGAAGGAAACAATGAAAGCAACCACTATCCCACATAAATGATTAAGAGATCTGTTGATAGACTTGTAAGAGCTATCCATTACAGTCTCTGTACTATATGTTCAAAAAATAAATGAAAGTGTAATAGTCGATAGGAACAATATTTTACTGCTTGTGTAATTTTTTAAAATCAGGCATACAAGCTACAAATAATTGTCAGGAAAACTCAAGTTTTTGTTGTTGCTGCAATTATTCAACTGTGGCAGATTTTTCATAAGTTTTGTTTGGTTTCAGTAATAGATGTTAGCATACATCATACAAAATTTAAAAACTGACCACATGCAAAACCATAAATCCTCTACTTTTAAATTATACCATAAACATGCAATATTTTGGAAATTGATCTGAGTACACCCTGACATACTTCAGAGTTTTGTCTTTTACCAGTTTTAAGAAATTAGGTTGTTGTTAAAAGCTGCATTGTGTACAAAGTAAATTCAATTTGTGATGTGCAGATTTAGGAACTTGTGTGATTTTAAAGCAAGAATAATGGCATTTCCCCCCCCAAAAAATCATAGCAGAGTAATACTACAAATAACTGGTATAAGTTATACATTGAAGCTAAACTTATAAAATAGTGTGGTGGTGTTTAGCAAATACATTTGAGCCTCATCCAGTTAAATGTTAAGCATTTTTTAGGTGTCACTAATTTCTAAGGGGGAAAGTTTAACTAACTATAAGAACCAGGGAATTAAAATGATGAATTTGGCTGAATCATGCAACTGTAAAGTTGTTCTTTCTTTTAAAATGCAGACAATTAAAAATATTTTCAAAGTTTTCAAACCTATGATGATTTTCAAGAAAAAAATGCATTTAAAATGTAATCAAAATATTATTAAAATTATTTGTAAAATTTACTACGTATTTTAAAATTGATTATTTTTAGCTGAGCAAGGATGCTGCAGATTAACTGCTAACAACATTTTTCCTTCAAGTATCATGGATAGTAGACAAATAAAATATAACTTATCTTTTTATATAAACTGGGAAAGAAAAGATGAATATAAGACAAACCTAAAATTATAATAAAACTGACAGTTGCATCCAAGACTCACTGAAGTAAATGGAACCAAGTTAGCTATAAGCTAGAATCCAGAACCCTCTCCATATAGATCATGTGACACAGTATCAAACAGTTTGTGTATAAAACTGCTATTCTATGTGAAGGAAGAACCATGAGAAAAAACAACTAGCTGCTGAGGTCAAGAACTATAATTACATCTTTACATTCACATATTTTGGCTGGGATCCAAAGGATTGCTTGCAGATTTTTTTTCAGGCACACCTAAACTCTGATATACTTCACACCCGCTGAACATGGAGGGGGCAGTTAACAGTGAGCTTCAACATTAAGTGAAGAGCTGCACATGGTAGAATAGGCAATCCTTCTCCCAGTGGAAGCCCTTTCCACTTATGCATGGGGATCTCTGGATTCCAGCTAAAATTTCTTATGAGTCCAAAACTGGTAGCCAAAGGCTAGCAAGTCATAGCAGATGCCATACCCACAGGGGTCATCTTGTGCATTAAACTTATGCTGCTTGTTTAAGAACAGGTATTCATAGTCATTTCTGTGGCTCACCACTTGTGCAACATGGTCAGCCTCCGCCCTTTACTGCCCCATACAAAAAAGTCCCATGGGGTCCTCTAGAGCAGTGTTCCCCAACCTTGGGCTTCCAGCTGTTTTTGGACTACAATTCCCATCATCCTTGACCGCTGGTCTTGCTAGCGAGAGATGATGGGAGTTGTAGTCCAAAAACAGCTGGAGGCCCAAGGTTGGGGAACACTGCTCTAGTGCATCAGTCCACAGCTGGGAAAGCATGTTAGCTAGAAAGTAAAGTTAGTGATACCCACCCCACATGCAGGAACAGAGACCTCCTTTGAACTCTCTTGGGTTCTGTCATCTGCAATGAATGTTCATGTAGAGCCAGCCCAATATAGTTTGCTGCCTGAAGTGGAGTCCAAATGGGCTAAGCATCCTGATAGGCCAACACATTAAAAACATCCCCTTTTTATGTCTCTACCTACCAACCACACATGAAAATTAGTTTTGCATGAGATGGACAAATACTATTCAACTATAAACCCATCCTTCTGAGCCACATTGCCATTTAGTACCATTTAACCTGCAAGTAAATGTTCTTGCTCAGTTTCTTTGAAGGTATACAGAATGGCCCTGAAAGGGGGGGGGGAATAGTTTAAAATAAAAAATAATAACCAATTCTTTAGTATATTGTGCATCACTAACTTCTAGTTACACACTATTACTACAGTGTGGCACAAAATTTTGAGAAAAGGGTAAGTTATTAGTTAAATAAACATATAACTTCATATAACTTTTTTCTAAGAGATAGGCCCTGCAATCCTATGGTCCCTGAAGAAGAGTCCCAGGGACTATAGCAGTGG
The DNA here is from genome assembly GCF_964188305.1 of Podarcis bocagei. Taxonomy (NCBI): domain Eukaryota; kingdom Metazoa; phylum Chordata; class Lepidosauria; order Squamata; family Lacertidae; genus Podarcis; species Podarcis bocagei. The sequence goes on from NC_138128.1 coordinate 21,096,085, forward strand.
TGTCCAAACTTTTTTCAAAGAGGGCCAGATTTGATGAAGTGAAGGGTCGTGAGGGCAGACCAAAGGGCCAACCACAGTTGTTGACCTTTTTTTGGATTGTTGAGCCACTGAAAATGGACTTTGGACATGCCTGGACTATAAGAACCATTAAAACTCCTACTCTAAGTGAGAGGTACAACCTCAGAGAGGGAGCTCTGACTGGAAACTTGTGGCCTTGCCCTACCAATGTTAGAGCTCCAACATCAGTAAGGCCGAAAAGGGGGAGTGCCAGAGATAGAGCAAGGGAAGGCATGGATCTAAAGTCTTCCTAGTCCCTGACATGCCCCCAAATCAGGAAGCAAGCTACACTAGACCTAGAGTTAGTGTTGTCAATTTTGTTTCAACTGTTTCCAATACAGTGGTACCTCTGGTTATGTACTGAATTCGTTCCGGAGGTCCGTTCTTAACCTAGAACTGTTCTTAACCTGAAGTACCACTTTAGCTAATGGGGCCTCCCACTGCTGCCGCGCCGCCACCGCGCGATTTCTGTTCTCATCCTGAAGCAAAGTTCTTAACCCGAGGTACTATTTCTGGGTTAGCGGAGTCTGTAAGCTGAAGCGTATGTAACCCGTGGTACCACTGTAGAAGAAAACTGTAAAAAAGCCAAAATCCAACACAAAACTGAAGATGTATGAACACAAGAGCACTGCTCTGCTCTTACTTCTGCCCTGACAGTGTGAAACCTGAGAGGGTGAGCAGGGTATTGGGTAAACAAGCTTGACTGCCTTCCGTTCTGCCAAACCACTACCTAAATATTTATTAATGATGGTACTACAGTGGTGCCCCGCAAGACGAATGCCTCGCAAGACGGAAAACTCACTAGACGAAAGGGTTTTCCGTTTTGGAGGTGCTTCGCAAAACGAATTTCCTATGGGCTTGCTTCGCAAGACGAAAAAATGTCTTGCGAGTTCCTGCTGGGTTTTTTTCTCCTCCCCCCCCTTTTTCTAAGCCGCTTGTCAGCTGATCCGATCAGCAGATAAGCCGCTAATCCTTCAATGGGCTTGCTTCGCAAGACAAAAAAACCGCTAGACGAAGAGAATCACAGAACGGATTCTTTTCGTCTTGCGAGGCACCACTGTATCTTTCAGATAAATATATTAGTTCTACATAGAGGTTAAAATAAGTTAGCCTATAGTTAGGTCCTTAGTGTGTAGATTGGTCTAAGAAGTATCTAAACTACAAATCAAAACTTGATTTAAGATTAGGAATTTTCTTAATTAAATTGTCTAAATTTAAATTCAAACCACTTGCCTTCAAATGTTCTAGAAATTACTATACAAAAAGCTTCAGAAAATCAACTTAGTTTAGTTTTACATTTAGTTATATCCCATTTTTGAACTTGAGAAATAGAAGGAAAGAAACTAGCACAGAAATAGTACATATTATCACTTACAAAATCAGATATAAGCAACATTTCAATTACTCAGTTGTCCAATGAAAACAATAATACCATTCAAGGATGTAGCTTGCCAACCAATCATACAGGTTATCTTAAGTTATAAAGGTATGGGTGCTTAGAAAATAAGGCCTCTTTATATAATACAAATAATTCAAAGAGCTGGAATATGGTAATAAATCTGTACATTATTTAACCTGGGGCATTAAAAATAGGGTCTTTTAGCATATAACACAACTAATTGTGAAAACAGTATTTATTATTTTTTGAAGGGAAGGAAGTAACTATTATTAATCTTATAAAATGTGCATGCTGATGACACTCATTCATTGATTTCAACAATTCTGAGAAGCATACCTTCCCATTATGATGCATTCCCATTATGACACAATGAATAAGTAACCAATTAAATGAAGTACATTTTTAAAAAATGCTAAATGAAAGTTGTGCAAATATTGGAGGAATGAGCATTCATTTATCCAGCTACTATAATTCCACACAAGGTTACGGTTTCTTATTCTTAACTATAAAACCAGTCTGATTTCTTCAAAGTTCAATGAAATTAAAATCTGATCCTGTCTGAATATGGTAAAAAAGGAAGCAACAAACAAATCTAAACAAATTCTTGTATCCAGTGCTAGAAATCCCCCAGGTGCCAGGTGTGTTTGTGACTGGCGCAAATCCAATTACAACCACATAAAGATCTCTGGATGCCAGGTTGGCAACTGACATTACCTTCTGGCTGGCCTCTTCAGCTTTCTTAAGCAGAAGAGCTTATTTACTGCATTTATATCCCACCTTTTTCTTCAAGCAGTACATGGTTCACCCTCCTCTAAAATTAATCCCTACAACGACCCTAGGAGGTAGGCTAAGAGGTTGTGACTGGCCCAAGGTCACCCAGTGAGCTTCATGACAGAGTGGGAATTTGAACCCTGATCTCTCAGGTCCTAGTCAAACACTCTAACCACTATACCACACTGGCTTTCTACAGTACTTCTGCTATGGGGCAGATATATATATATTAAACAGGTGAATAAATACAAGGAAAGCAAAAGGTCCCTTAGAAAAGGATCTGAAATATTTTCCTTCAACCCAACCTTGAATTTGTTTTATTCTGGGTTGTTTTATTTGATTTTCTAATGTGCTGTAAGCCGCACTGAGAAATTTTCTTTAGAAGAGAAAGAAGTTAAGAAATGAAATTAATAACAACAAACTTCACTGGTGGGGTGGAGAATGGCACCTAGACGTTCTGTTGTGGCAATCGTAACCAAGGTTTAAGGTGCCATCTGTCAATTAGCTTACAGTGGTGCCCCGCAAGACAAATGCCTCGCAAGACGGAAAACCCGCTAGACGAAAGGGTTTTCCGTTATTTAGCTACTTCGCAAGACGATTTCCCCTATGGGCTTGCTTTGCAAGACGAAAACGTCTTGCGAGTGTTCCGATTTTTTTTTGCTTCTCCCCCCCTTTTTCTAAGCCGCTAATAGCCTTTTAGCTGCTAATCCGCTAAAAGGGTTGCTTCGCAAGACGAAAAAAACCGCTATACGAAGAAACTCGCGGAACGGATTAATTTCGTCTTGCGAGGCACCACTGTATATGAGTTTTTAACACTGCATGTATCCATACATATATGAGACCATACCCTTTAAGCATACAGTACATGTTTACATCAGAGTGCTTGTAGGCAGAGCTATAGCCCATGCTTCAAACGGCACCCAGGCCACACAAGTGCCGCCAACATATATGTCAAAGAACATTCCCAAAGCTTGCTGGTATTGTACAGAAGACCAACCCTTCCACAACCTTTATAACTTCCAGTGCTTGCCCTTCTATAGTATCCCGACATTTTCTGAATGAATTCCAAATAAAATCTGTACTTTGTACTTGTTCTTAAGATTCCATGCTATCACAATAAGTTATCATTGAAGAAAAAGGTTTTGAGTATGTCAGTACTTGTACATTTAACTGAACTTAAATTTTACTTGTACTTTATATTACTATATATATAATTGTAACAAAAAGCTAGGTTTCTTACAAAAGTCTTTCCCTGGTGATTAGTGTGGGGATTCAGCCATAATCATGAAACAGAAAGTGGAAATTAGCAAATATCAAGTTACACCAATTTTCTCCCAGAAGAGGAATTGTTTGTGTCACATATGAAACTTTTATTTAACTAGCATGAGTAGTGAATATTTGTTGTTAAATCCAGTTATAAATGGTCCCATCATACAATATCGTGAAAATTTGAACTATTTGTAAATGATGAAATTCGATCTTTCAGAGTGCATGATTTGGTTAATTTTGTATCTATTCATGCTTCTGAGGCTAGAAAGATGTCAAAGGAAAATGGCAATGTTCATTTCAACCATGTACTGTAGTTAATATCTATACATTTCAGTACTGAATTAACATGGCATGTAGGACAGAAAGAAACAACAATGTTGCTCAATCCCTGCTACGCTTAAGCAGCACAATAATATTGGGGTTAAGATCATCTTCACTACACCAATATTTACGTGCTGCTAGGGCGGAACAAGTATAACAATTGTTCTACTCACTTGTCTGCCTACAACACAAAAAAACCCCAAATACCAGAAAAGATTATTTTCCTTAAAATTCTAAAGCAGCATATAATGACTTGCATATTTACTATGACATACAAATCATGATGTGCTGCTAGAGTACTGTAAGGTTTCTGGAACACAAGACTTACTCCGATATACCTAAACTAATGCGGTTAGAAAAATAATAATTTAGTAACAATATTATTCAAAGAATTACCTGTAAAATCAAGAACCTATTATGATCTAGGTCAATTCCATGACTTCGAAGTAGAAACCCAACATCTTTAAATGTTGATTTCTTCCCACTGATATGGTACACAGAAGAATTGTCTTTGTAGGCTGTTCTGGAGACATAGAAATTGCTGTTGGGAATGACTTCATAATCGTCCCCTTCCTGTTTTGAAGGAAAACAAACCCAGAAAAACAATTGTTACTTTTAAGCCACAGGTCTACCCAAGATTTCAAAATTAAATAATTTATTTTCAAAAATCTGTTATATCCTAGTTAACTCTGACATTAAAACTCATAATAAATCTTTTAACATATGCACTTTATTAGTCATGCCAGCATTTTTGCTGTCAGATAATGTCTTGGAAACACAGAACCTCTCCATTTTTTCTAAATTTAGTAGGATATGATTTCAACAACTTAATGTGCAGACTAATATTTACTTCTGAGAAAACATGCAATCACAACACAGTTCAGTAGGATACTCCAAAATATCTGTGAATAGAATTGTAGCCTTAGTCTTTTGCCTACCACCATATTGTAGAACAGATACCCTTCTCCTATCTTCTTCCTGTCAACTTGCAAAGCAGTTTCCTATCAGTTCAAAGAAGTTACTCCCAGTTTTCAACAAACAAAACCTTCAGTACCCAAGGTTAACCATTTTAAAGAGGCAGTTTTAAAACACTGGGAATACAGCATCTTTTTTATTAAAAAAATCCTAAAAATATAGACAAATTATTAAGCATGGACTTAAGCAGATCCTTGACAAGCCACACATACAATGTTTTAATCCATATTCAAAAAATGCAAAAATATTTTTCTATGAAATGTTATCCCACAAAATATATTTTTAAATTGTTTGTCCTCCTAATTGTTAGCCTAATTCCTTGAGAGCTTAAATTTGTTCCAATGAAATTCCACAGAAAAATTACTTATGGAAAAGTGCTTTATTGTTTAAAAAAGCATAAATGGAAGATTAGATATGACTGTATGTGGCTGGCTTTAATGAAATATTATTTCTATTTTAGATGAATATTAATTTAGAAGGATAGTGTTTCAATATATATTTTAAAATATTATTTTTCAGCTCATTACACCACCAATGCTGACAATTAAAAAAAACACCACACACAGCCACAACAGCATCCCCAGTTGTGTACGAAGAATCCCCCTCCTGGTTTTACTATTTGGACAGTTAACCTGGTAATGTTTTATTGAGCTAATTGGGGTTATTTTTAAAAATGCACACGGATGTGCATTTTTGTCCAATTTTAACATATTACCCACACACAAATTTGAAAAGCAAGAAAAATGATTTGATTTTAGTTTAACACTAACCCTTGTATAAGGGTCTAGTGACTTCTGTTTCAGTGTATATGAAGAAGTGTGCATGCACACGAAAGCTTATACCCAGAACAAACTTAGTTGGTTCTCTAAGGTGCTACTGAACAATTTTTTAATTTATTTCCCTTGTGAAAGGGGAAATATAAAAAATTTGCAAATCATGTAATTTTGAACAGATATGTTTAAAGATATGTCTACAGGTTTGTAATTTATAATAAACCATACCAAAAATTAGTTTAAAAATTTATTTTAAGTCAGTGTATGTTGATATTGGAAGGATGATGACTTTAAGGTGGTCTTTCAGAGCACATTTATAGTTTACATATACACCACACACAACCCTGTAGCTAGCCTGAAACCTTTTCAGTTCTACAGCAGTTCCTGTAATATGCATATCTAGCATAAATATACTTTAAACTGAAACCAGAATAAGCTTTACATTGCCGTAAGTAATATGTGCAGACAAGAATACTTTTGAAGTTAAATATACTTATGAAGCAGAAATGGAACTCCACTGCTGCAGTCCTATGCACACTTATTTGGGACTAAGCCCCAATAAACAGTGGCACCTACTTCTGAGTAAACATGCACAGAATTGGATTTTAAGTATATCAAATACCTTTCAGAACTCTAACACAGAGAACTAGAAAGGCACAATGTTTCAATAAAATGAAATAGGACATTATATGATAAACTTTCCCCAACTTTAACAAAAGTAAAACATACCTTGTCAATGATCTTTTGAAAATGAACTTCTACTGTGCAACTTTGAATATCACTATGCTCATCAGAATTATGGATCAGAACTGAAAGTTTTTTGGATCTTATTTTTTGTGCTCGATAACCAAAAACAAAGAGCATAGAATCGATCACATTGGACTTTCCACTGCCATTTGGTCCAATAATGCAAGAAAAACGCTGCATAATAGAAAAAAGAAAGCACTCCACTTTAATAACCACTAGCAATTATGCTTCTTTGCGTTGTAGACAGTTTAAAATATCATTACACCTAGTGCAGGAAATTGTGAACTACTGGAAAGATTAGTTTTTACAGCCAACGGTAAAAAGTACAACCTATTCAAAGACACCTCCTATTAGCTCAAATTTCTGAAGTTTTATCCTGTGAACTCTGCAAAATGAGCTGCACTCAGCAAGCAAAATGTTACAAAGAAACATGTTTATAATTAGCTACTTGAAGGGTATCAATATGTTTTCAAATTAACATAGACTCGTATTGTATAAGTGAATTATTGATAATTATTCATAATAGAAAAAGATGCATCCTTTTCTAGCTGCTTGAATTCCACAGAAAGCAAGATCTTGAAAACAGAAGTACAGTCAATAGTAATTCACATTCTTTTATTTAAAGCGCCCCCATGTTACTTAGCAATCTGTAATTTTCACTTTACTAAGAGCAGCTAAGTCAAAAGAGAGTCTTGCCTCAACTTAGAAGTCACTTAAAAAAGAAAGATACCTTATGAAACGGTCCTAGAATTTTCTCCCCAGCATAAGATTTGAAGTTCTGGTTTACAATGTGAGTTATCATGAGACGAGGAGCTCCAGCTTCATTGGTCATTGCTGGAGGTGGGGGAGGAGAGATGCTACTCAAAATCTCTTCTAAACTGCGATTGTCAACTACTCCGTCTGAGACTGCTCCGTCTGAGACTGCTAGAAATTTCCAAACAAAAGCAGAAAGACACGCGAACTTAATGACTACATACACCTACAAATATTTCAACTCTGTAGTAAAAACAGAAGAATCCCCCCTTCCAGTAACACCGTTACTATACAAGAATCAACACATTTCTATCCACAGGCTGAATTACTAGGAAAAGGATCTAGAACGTTGCTTCCATTTACAAGCAAACTTATTCTACCACTAGAACTGTACTTTAAAGCCACAACATTTTCAAAGTAATATGCTGGCACTAAGAGTCTTTCATCCATACAAATCCAAAGAAAACAACTTTTTCTACAGACTTGCATTTTCAGGCATGCTCAGAGCTTACGTACACTGTAAAGGAGGTGGTCTGAGGATCTCCGCACAATGCCCTGCAAGCTGTAATGACAGCAACAGCACTATTCCTCAAAGACAGGAAGTTTGTCACACACAGAGAAAACTGGCCACTTAGATTTCAAGAAGACGTAGAACAATTTTTTAACTCATTGAGGCAACGTTTTCTTTGAATAATTTGTTGGTGTCACTTTTCAGTTATTAACCCATTCACCAATAAAATCCTAAATGTCTGATGACCAATGTACTGTATTATGTGGCCTACTGCTTCGTTTCAATGCAGACGTTCTCAGTACAAGATGCAAAGCTCAAACATGTTTAAAATATACACAGTACTTGCCTAAGGACACACAAGATGCAAACAACTACTCTCACACCACCTCAAAATTATATCTGTTTAAATCATTTCTTGCTTTTCTGGCACAATATAAGGAGTACAGGCTAAACACTAGGAATAAGACAGATACTGCCTCTAACACCACATTAACCTGAAACATTTATAACTAATGTGGAAAACATCACAGAGTTAAAGGCAAAATTGGACTTATCCTAGCTTCTAAGCAGGACACCTCCACGTCCAAGTTTATGAGCCAAATATATAAAGATGAAGAGAAACTGACCTTGCTGAGGTACTTCAGGGGTGTGCATATTGGCTTCTTTTTCAGGTTCCCCATCACTGAAGGAGTCATCCAAGGGTTCATTGCCTTTGTGATGGGCTGCTGTAGATATTTTAGCTCTTTTTCTTGGCATGATTTCAGTTCCGATTCCAAACAACCAAACTACAGAAGCCCTGTTATCGTCTTTGTTAATGCAAATGAAAAAATCCCAATGACCTAAATATTACATTAAAAATGATAAAGTTGTGTGTCCAGTGCCTAATATTAATCTAAAATGTGGGTTAATTTTGCAATTTGGCAAGCTATTATGACAAGTATGTAGTACCTCTCCTCCCATTCTCCACTGTAAGTGACAATTTACAACTGTCATATTAACTCAATATATTATAAAGTTAACTAATTTAATAGAAAACAAAAATATTGCCTATTTTATTAACCAGAATTAACAGGTGTAATCTCCTTAAATGCAGAAATCACTTTACAATAAAGAAATGTAATCTCCAGCCCTTTATTTGAATTATTTTTAAAGGATTCTCTTCAGGTTCAAGACTCAAGAATTAGTCTAGTATTGCTTAAATAATTTAATAGAGTCCTTAACAAGATGTGTTCTCATTTTTTTATTCCAATGAAGATAACTGTAAAACTTGAAATGAGGACAACCTTTTTTTACTGGTACCTGACTAGAGAGTAATTCAAGAAAGCTCATATTTAAGTATATAACGTAGGGGGGGGGACTGAAAGGGGAGATGTTAATTTGCTTCTCATAATCAAGGTTTATTAAAATCATGTTCAAAAGACCTCTTCAAATAACTGACATCAAATAAAAAATCTCAGCCCATGCATATAGGATGCGGACTGTTTTGTATTAATTTTACCCACACCCAATAATTAAATAGGCTTATTAATGTTCTCTTTAAGCCAATAGCATACTCAGGAAAGATACTGTAATAGTTATACTTCACTGACATTTATAGCCTCCAGGAGTCCAAAGGAATCTGACTGAAAGAAGTGACGTTGGCTTTCAAACGTTAATAGGTTTGCAAAGCAACGGCTGTTTTAATTTATGCACGTTATCTCACAAGTATTGTGGGAAATTAAGCGCCCTAATAAATGAATCGGGCTTTTTACCCTTCATAAATCCATCACCTCCTCCCCGCACCCCACCCCTTCGTAGCTTGCTTCCAATCAAGGGGGTCTAATTAGTGGTGCTTTACTAAAAGCACTTACAGACCTACTACTGCCAAATATCACTCATCAGGTCAGCGCCGCGAAATGAAAATTTAAAAAAAAAACTTTGCTGTGAACCGAACGCAGAAGTTTTAAAAATAAGTAGTTTGGCATGCATGATCTTTAAGAATGCATTGGAATCATCCAGCCCTCCCTCCCCTTAGACTCCGATGCGTACGTGCCTTTTTACCGAGAGCAACCAGTTGAAGTCAATTTTTTTCGCGGGAGGGGGGAAGGGGAAATATCTATTTCACCGCTCCAACGGCTAAGAATTAAATCCTTCAGGCGACTATAAAAATCACGGTGGGGGAAAAGAATCTATTTTTAAAAGAAAAATGTGATTATAAATCGTCTCTGACAGCCTATACCAAAATCAGCAAAAAAATAAAAAAATTAAAAAATGTGCAAGGAGCGAATGGAAGGAGACTAACTTGCTTTTACCGATAGCAACGGAAATCGCCAGCAAATATAGCTTTTCTCCCCACCCCCACGGAGGCGGGTAGGGGGAAAAGCGGGGGAGAAGGAAAAAGCGGCCGGTTTGGGGAGGGGAGGGGGAGAGAGAAGGCTGCCGCCTTTTTCCTCATAGAATAGTTTGTGGGAGTTTTATTTTTAATATTGAAGAAAAAAAATTTTTTTAAAGCGAACAAGTTTCCCAAGTACCAGTAAGCACCAGCCAAGTCCATGAACCTTACTGGAAGTTTCACCCTCCATTCTAACCGCAGGGAGGGAAGCTTCTTAAAACTCTCTTCCTCCAAAAACCTAAAAGCAAGAACAGTTCTTCCCCCAAAAAAGGTCTTCTTACCAGGCAGAGTCAGAGTACTTCGTCCCCATCCACGGCCCAGAACAGGCAACCTGGAGCGAGGGCCGACGGCGCTCCCAACGTAGCAGCGGCGCGAGCTGCAGAAAGCTCCCTTTTCCTGCCTGCAGCCTTGGCGGCTTCTACACTCGAAAATGGCGCCCAAACGGCAAACTCGTAACGAAATTCGTTAGAAACGCGCAAAGCACGCTGGGGAATGAAAAAAGGGGCCGGCTTCCCAAAGGTTTGAAAGGAGGGGAAAAAAACGAAGAGAGGAAAAAGGAGGGGGGGAAACCCTCTCGCGCCGCCATCTTGTTTTCCGTTAGTTAGCGGAAAGGGGGGTTGAATGTTGTCACGTCATGCTTTCCTCAGCATTCCTCCAAAAAAATATACAGTATACCGTATATGTGTGCGTGCGTATAGAATGCTTTTGAACATAGGATTAAAATATAAAATATCCAAATGTAACGAAAAGGGGAAAGGAGCCGAGCCCCTCCCGCGGATAATCGGACAGGCGGAATCGGTCACCTAGCAACAAGATCCAATAGAACATACAGTAACAGCGGAGGAATAACGAGAAACTGATTTTTATACGTATACGTATATAGATATAGCTATATTAAAATATTGATACATTTAATACAAATTTGACAGGTCAGCCCCCTGACGTCACGGCTGGCGTCACACGCTCTGGGAGGGTCTGAGGTGGGAAGGGGAGTGTAACGAAACCTCGCGGGCGGGGGGTGGGGGGAGTGAAAAATCTCGCGGGAAGTCGCTATAGAGACCGAACGGCTTCCCGCTCACGGTTGGCATCAACAACGCTGAGGAGGGAGGGAGTGCTTTTGGCCAGAAAGGCGAACTTCTGAGGGCTCTTGGAGCGGGAATACCTGACTGGCAAGCGGGCACGGAGACAAGGAGCAGAGGCCTCAGCGCTCCGAGTTCCTCTCAGAGGTACGCGCGCTGTGCGCTTGGACCAGGTGCTCACCTTGCACAGGTAAAAAAGGAAGGAGCAGGTGTGAGGCGGGCGGGCGAGGGAATGGGAAATGGTCAGGTCCAGAGAACTCAGCAAGTGACTGGCCGCCGAAACCTCCGGGGTCTTTAGTATGCGCAGGTTTTGCAAAAATGTGTTATAGCCAGGTACGCAACGGTGCCTTTCTTTCTCGTATTACTTTCCAGGCTCCAATGTTGCAGTCCTCTCTCTCGCTTTCTTGGAGGTGACCCCACTGAAGCTCTCGGGAGTTATTAACCTGGGGATAGAAAGCAACAGTGGACTTTACGGGGAGGGGGGGGGTGAAGGGAGGCCTGCCTACAAGCCTGACAAGCTTTCCCCTTCATTTTAATCCCGTTTTACTGGGAGCTGCTTTCAAAGCCCTGAAAATAAAAGGGGTTCGGAAGATGCTGCTGCTGCTGTTGTTGCTGTTGTACAGATGTAGCCTTTGAAACAAAATCTTCTGGTTCCCATACTGCAGTGATTGATTGATTGATTGATTGATTGCAGAGGTTACGTTGTCGATGAAATGGTCCTAGAATCATAGGCAAAGCCATCTTTATGCATGGCCATTTCTGCTCACATGTGGAGCATCAGTAAGAGAAAGTAAAGTATTTCATAGAAGCCAATGGAAGATGTTAATTAAAACAGGTTGTCCCCCTGTTTCAGCACATGCTTTTTTTAGAAAAAAGGAATGAGGATTTTATTCTACATTGGTGCTTTGTGATTATGGAAGGTACTTTTAGGTTATTTCTGCACTAAAAATGTCACAAAAGAACTGTTTTTCCCATTCTTTTCAAATCCCCAAGGAAAAAAAATCCATGTGTTCATTATAATTTGAAACCTATATTTCACTCTGAGGCTACAATTCATTGCACACTTATATCAGAGTAAGCCACATTAAAGTCAATAGGCCTTATTTCTAAGTAAACAAGCATTGGATTGTGTTGCCTAGGTGTTACTTTGTCTGGTCAGTTAATATCAGTTAAAACTTTGCCAATGATTGAGAACAAAATCAGTAACAATAAAGCACAATAGGCTCAAAACAAATATTGTGTAGTCAACTGCCAGGAACCAAAAGACTGCAAATCATTGCAAGGCCTGCTTCTGTTGCTAAATCCTTGCATAGTAACTCCTTGGTGGGTTGTAGTATCTATGTTGCTGGAATCCCAAGAGGTTAGAGGGCATATGTTGTGCATAATGGCATATTCTCTTGTGAATAAGAAAGTGTCCATTAATTTACATTAATGGGAGTTATGGCAATTGAAGAAGTTCTCTAAAGTCCATTATTTCTGCAGAACCTTTTGTAAACATTTTTTCTTCCAACAGTTGTTTGTAACTTGGCATTTTATTGCCAGGAATGGGTCCAGAGCTTTCCCAAAGTATCTGACTATATTGAAAAGTTAATACAAACACTCCCTCATCTTTATGCATAAATCTGTAGCACATTGCATTACCACTTTGGGCCAGAGAAGGTAATGATTGATTAAAATGTGAGTATTAATATTTTAGTACAGGTTACTTTTTTGTATGTGTTTTACAGGTATTAACTGTGCAACCAAGAAGATTTTTTCTATCAATGTAGCAACTGGATGATCAAAAACAGAAATCATAATGAGATTAAAGACATCTCTGTTGAAGGAACCAAAACATATCCTTTGTTCATCTCAAACCTATGTCATAGGCATAGCTGACAATGTTCTGATATTTCTCAGTGCTTGTAACAATGTGGTTTTTTAAAAAAATCACAAATGTATCAAAATAAAATTTTGTATCTCTCAGAGCTCAAACCCTGTAAGAAAGACACAAAATTTTTGACAATACACTTTGTCCTACAATGGTCCAGTTTACATATTGTGGTAAACTGCATTTGATCCCTTAGTGTGAATGCGAGCAACAAACCACAATCCCTGGCTTAGTGTTATGTCTAAACCTGGTATCAGTGTGATTTGTTTATAATAATATAATAATAATTTATTATGTATACCCCGCCCATCTGGCTGGGTTTCCCTAGCCACTCTGGGCGGCTTCCAACAGAATATTAAAATATAATAGTCTATTAAGCCTTAAAAGTTTCCCTAAACAAGGCTGCCTTCAGATGTCTTTTAAAAGTCTGGTACTTGTTTTTCTCTTTGACATCTGCTGGGAGGGCGTTCCACAGGGCAGGTGCCACCACTGAGAAGGCCCTCTGCCTGGTTCCCTGTAACATGGCTTCTCGCAGCGAGGGAACCACCAGAGGGCCCTTGGCACTAGACCTCAGTGTCCAGACAGAACGATGGGGGTGGAGACGCTCCTTCAGGTATACCGGACCAAGGCCGTTTAGGGCTTTAAAGGTCAGCACCAACACTTTGAATTGTGCTCAGAAACGTACTGGGAGCCAATGTAGGTCTTTCAAGACTGGTGTTATGTGGTCTCGGCAGCCGCTCCCAGTCACCAGTCTACCTGCCGCATTCTGGATTAGTTTCTGGGTCACCTTCAAAGGTACCCCCACATAGAGCACATTTCAGTAGTCCAAGCAAGAGATAACCAGAGCATGCACCACTCTGGCGAGACAGTCCACGGGCAGGTAGGTTCTCAGCCTGCGTACCAGATGGAGCTGGTAGATAGCTGCCCTGGACACAGAATTGACCTGTGCCTCCATGGACAGCTGTGAGTCCAAAATGACTCCCAGGCTGCGCACCTAGTCCTTCAGGGGCACAGTTACCCCATTCAGGACCAGGGAGTCCCCCACACCTGCCTGCCTCCTGTCCCCCAAAAACAGTGCTTCTGTCTTGTCAGGATTCAATTTCAATCTGTTAGCCGCCATCCAACCTCCAACCGCCTCAAGACACACAGGACCTTCACCGACTTCACGTTAGTTCCAAACTAACAGTGATGGTCAGCCAAGGGTTGTAAGGAAAGCAAACTATGATACCTGATTCAGATAACACTTGGCTAGGCAACACTGTGTTGCTCTTGCTTGTCCTAGGAGAAGAGTTAAACAGGGTTTGCACATTCTCAAAAACCCATTAACTGTCATTTACTGTGACATGAAAACCGGTCCAGTTTCAGGCAGTAACATCAGACCTACTGTTTTTGAGCAAATGGATATTGATATTGTTGTGCAGCCAGGGAAGATAGAAGACTTATCATTGAACAGCATCTTAAGGGCTATTAGAATAATCCCATCTGTGTAAGAGAATTTAAAAAATAAATAAATCAGGAACTGTGGCACCCCACTTGTAAAATACAAATTACTATTAACATGTTCACAACTAAAGTGAATGCTCTCAAATGGTCAGTCTAATCTTCTTGTTGCCTTCCCAGATGCATCTGGTTGGCCACTTTGTGAAACAGGATGGTTGACTAGATAGGGTTTTGGTCTTATCCAACAGAACTCTTACATTCCCTGAGAAAATAGCACAGTTTTTGAGGAGGGGCAATAATCCTTCTGCCCATGTATTTGCTTCTGCTTGAGTTAGGAAAATTATGCAAAGTTTAACAGCATCTGTTGCATTGAAGTGTGGAAGAAAAGGAAGTGCCCATATAGAATCTAGTTCCTGTTCATGCACTGATGTTATCATGGAACTTTTAAATCTGTGAGGAAAAGTCACTAATGCTCAGACATGCAAAAGGTTATTGGTTGATAAGTTATTGTAAACAGTTTCAGTGCTAGCTATTTAATTTTACTTCTGTACAGTATCCCCATATTCAGGTTCCTTGTACTACACATATGATCAATGCAGCACAAGAGTGGCACACCATTGGCTCACAAAGCACAGAAAGCTTTGCACTAGACATCAAAGGTTGAATTAAAATATATTTTAAGCCTCCAAACCACCCAGAACATACAATGGGCTCACATATTCACTGCTCTCTTTTCTGGTTAATTAGTACAGTGGTACCTCGGGTTACAGACGCTTCAGGTTACGCAATTTCGGGTTGCCCGCCGAACCCAGAAGTACTGGAACGGGTTACTTCCAGTTTTCGGCGCATGCACAGAAGCACTAAATGGTGCTTGGCGCATGCGCAGAAGCGCTGAATTGCAACCCACGCGTGCGCAGACGCGGCGCTGCTGGTTGCGAACGTGCCTCCCGCACGGATCACGTTCACAACCTGAGGTTCCACTGTATACTACTTTATGTAAACTATTTAATTCCTTTTTTAATTAAGCAGTCTATAAATCTTGTAAAATAAAAAATATTGTTTGTTGTGTCTTGAGTTGGGCAAACCAATAAGCACTAAATTGGATTACCTAAAAAACATAGTTTCAAATAATGGTTTGCATGTAATTCCTGGTTAGTGCTAATCATAATGGGCCTTTTCAAACTAAGGGAAAACAGAGGAAAGTGGCAGCGGGAGACCCCATTAGCTAAAGTGGTACCTCAGGTTAAGAACAGTTTCAGGTTAAGAATGGATCTCCGGAACTAATTAAGTTCGTAACCAGAGGTACCACTGTATTTCTAAGTCCTAAGAGCCAGCATCATATTTTTAAGCCAGCTTTATATGGACCACAAAGGTATTCCAGGTTTCTTAGTGCTTAGACAACCAGCAGATGCAACTTTTCTAGTCCTTTATGAACTTGGTCCAGTTGTTTTTTAAGAGCACTTGTAAAGAAGGTCAAAATCTATCCCTTTGCATATTTCATACCTGAAAGTCTTGGACAGGTGTATTAAGGCCAGGTACTGTTGGAATGAATCCACGACAGACGAGTAGCAGGTGTCATTGAGAGGCGTCCACCGGGGCGAGCAACAAGGTACACCTCTCCTATTGCTATTAGCATACTATCCTTCCTTTTTAGGAAGATTTTCTGTAGGAGATGTTAAAGCTTGGTGCTCAAAAAGCCTTTATCATTTTCATGATTTGTATAAGTCTAATAGTATAATAACTAAAGAGGCCTTGCAAAACCAGTTAAACCTATAAGTGCACACTATAGACCAGTGTTTCTCAAACTGCTGCTGCTAGCTGGAGATGATGGGAGTTGTAGTCCAACAACAGCTGGAGACCCAATTTTCAGAAACACTTCTATAGACGTTTTGAGTTCTCCCTTCATCTCAAAGCCCTTTAAAGAAAAATACTGTAAAGAAAATATAAGTAAGAAATAAAGTATTATCGGTATGTATAATTGTTGAGCTCTCTACCAACCCCTTGCATCTTTTTTGTTTAAAACTTTTTATGGTAATTCATGTTTTCAAAAAAGTTTAATGAAGAAAAAATAATATATGTCTTTGCCAATATGTACGAAGATTTAAGTGTACCAATATTCTTAAATTCCTTAATTCTGTTAAAACATAAGGAATTGGTTAGTTGTGTAGGCTGGACAACAGCAGACGATCTTTATTCATGCAGTGATGATCACCAAATTATTAAATGGAACTTGTTAAATGGTGAGACAACACAAGTAGCGAAGCTTCCTGATGATATCTATCCCATCGATCTTCACTGGTTTCCCAAAAGTTTTGGTGGAAAGAGACAAACTCACGCTGAGAACTTTGTACTTACAAGTTCTGATGGTAAGTCATCATGGAGATGTATATAGCTTATTTTAGAGTACAATGCTTTTGAAAGTATTTCATTTTGTCAGTATGCAAAGTTGTAGTCAAATGAGTTAGAGAAGTTCCTTTGAAATTAATGAGCCTAAATTAGTAATGTCCAGTCATTTAAATTGCACTGCTCTTGAGTCTACAGTTTCTGCTGAGATTATCATGCAATATGATGCACCATCTTTAATCACTAACTTTATGACTCCTTTCAAGTGTCACCTTCTCTGATCCTTGATTTTGTACAACTTTACAGTATTTTGTACTCTGGGTGCATGCTTTCCCTTGCATTGAAACATTGGGCTCTAACTTTATGCTGTAAATACACTGGCCAGACATAAGCATGTATTTGGGATGATTTGTTTTCACTCTAGAGGAAAACAGTAGTTTAATTACAATAGCAGTTGAAAGAACATATCAAAGTGTTGGGATGTTGCAAGCAATTCAAGTAAGAATGCTACAGCTTTGTAACTGGGGTATCTTTTGAGAACAAAATCTTATCTGGTCCAATCCAGAAATTGCTTTGAGCACACCATAGGTGTAGGTCAGCAGTAGCATGGATGTGGGGAAAAGGGTAAATTTAGATCTACATGCAGAGTAGCTCTGGTAAGCTGAATCAGCTCTGCCTAGATGCACATACATACTATGTTACATGCAATCCCTGTTGTCCTGGTGTGGTTTGTATTAAATGGTTCCTTTCCACTTGCTTTTAGTGCAAATAAGAATAATTGCAAACATGAGCTATATTGAATACTGCACACAGTTTTCCTTGTGACACTCATGGACAACTGTCTATATCAGAGACTTTGATGTCAAGACTAGTAGAAGAGATTTTTTTCTTCTGGTATCTATTCTAACTGTAAATCAGGTATCTGTCTTGATAAGCAATTTATTTTATTTATAATACTGAGTTGCCTTTTGGCCCCAAAGAACCCCTGAGACTATCCACAATTTGAAAAAAAGTTAGCTTCAAAACTTTGAAACAATACCATGGCAGATTAGTATGATTTAACTTTTTAAAAATGTGGAAGTAATTTCACTTAAAACCAGCCAAAGTCATGCAGAGCAAAAAATCCCATAGACAATGTACTACCACAGCTACAACCCTGTCCTATGTTTCCACCAATCTAGCTTTCTTGCTGGTACAACAAATAGCGAAGCCGCCAAAGGTGATCTTAAATTAAAAAAGATAGGTGGCCTTTCAGATACTCTGGCAACAAACCATTTTGGTCTTTAGAGTTAAGAACCAGCACCTTGAATGGTGCCCAGAAACAAATTGTAAACCAGTGCAGTTGTTACAAAACCTAGTGTAATATGGTCAACAAACTGCATGCCAGAAAGCAATCTGGCTTTCTTTTTGGAACATGCTTTGCGGTCGCCCCACATAGTGTGTTGTACTAGAACATAGCTTATTTTGTACCCCCAACTTCAGTTTAATTTCCTTCTTTTACTTTGCATTAATGTAACTGATTAGTTTGACACTTTAATCCAATTAATCCATATTTGTTTACTTTTTCCTCAAGGGGATCTTTTCTAAGGAGAAAGCATTTATAGTCAGCAAACCTATTAGCAATTTTTTCTTGATTTTGCATCCATTTTGACATTAATAAGACTGCCAAATGGGTAATTCAGAAGAGTTGTATCCAACTAACTTATACTCAGTATAGATCCATTGAAATCAATGCACAATGCCCAGTTCATTGATTTCAGTAGGTCTACTTTGACCATAAGCTGGATACAACCCTTGGAAAATAAGCAATAATTTTCTATCTGTAGGCTTTGGAGAAGTGCACAACAGCAAGCTACTTTTGCATAGTAGAAAAAGTGAATGCTTTAAGACATTTGGCTGAAAATGGACATAATGACAGCAGACCAGCTGCTTGATACCTGCCGCTGTTTTGTTGGCATCCATCTGTCTTGAAAGACAATGGAGTGGGCCTCTGGGGGTGAAGTCAAATTGCTGTGTTAGCAGTACCAAAGTGACTTCTCTGGGACGCAAGCCTGGACAGTGTTTATGGAAATCCTGGGCAGCCCAGACAAGAAGACCCTCCTCTTGGCCTTGCTGATGTGGTCCAAGGGAAAGCAAAGCAATCTGTTTGGAACCAACTTGGCTGCTGTAGTTGCCATCTAACTGTCTTAGGGACTCCACTCCAGATATGTGTAGAGTTTACTCCTTAGCCCTTTCTTTAGAATCGAGAGTTTTCCTTCTCCTAGATGGGCTACCATCCCAGGCTCATGATCCCCATCTGCCCCTCACTTCCCCCTACTGCATGTGCAGAAACCGCCTTCTTGACCGCCATTGGACTTACTATTGGTCACATCCTCTCAATCCAGAGCCTGTCTTCACATGTTTTACCCTAATGATATTTCTCCTCAAGGCTAGCAGGAAGCACCCCAAGAGAAAGATCAAATGTGCAGGTATGTTGGAGGTCCAGCTGTTCCCTCCCACTGACATATGTTGCACTTTAAATCATCTGCCCGCCCATACTTTATAATGCATTAAAAAAATGGGCCCTGCACTGTCTCATATCTCATTGCACCTACATAATAATAATAATAATAATGATAATAATAATAATAATAATAATACCACCCGACCCATCTGGCTGGGTTTCCCCAGCCATTCTGGGTGGCTTACAGAATATATCAAACATAATAAAGCATCAAACATTAAAAACTTCCCTATACAGGAGTGTCTTCAGGTGTCTGATAGTTGTTTATTTCCTTTACATCTGAAGGGAGAGTGTTCCATAGGGACGGCGTCACTACTGAGAAAGCCCTCTGCCTGGTTCCCTGTAACTTCGCTTCTCACAGTGAGGGAACCATCAGAAGACCCTCTGAGGAGGACCTCAGTGTCTGGGCTGAGGCCAATGAAGATCCTTTAGAACCAGTGTTATATGGTCCCGGTGGCCACTCCCGGTCACCAGTCTAGCTGCTGCATTCTGAATTAGTTGTTGTTTCTGAGTCACCTTTCAAAGGCAGCCCCACACAGAGCACAATGCAGTAGTCCAAGTGGGAGACAGTCTGCAGGCAGGTATGGTCTCAGCCGGCATACCAGTTGGAGCTGGTAGACAGCTGCCCTGGACATAGAATTGACCTGCACCTCCATAGACAGCTGAGAGTCCAAAATGACTCCCAGGTTGTACACCTGGTCGTTCAGGGGCACAGTTACCCCATTCAGGACCAGGGCGTCCACCACACCTGCCCGCCCAAAACCAGTACTTCTATCTTGTCAGGATTCAGCCTCAATCTGTAAGCTGCCATCCGTCCTCCATTTGCCTCTAGATGGAGGACCTTCACTGCCTTCACTGGTTCTGATGTAAATGAGAGGTAGAGGATGCATTCATGTGGACATTTATTGAAGTAAATTGACTTATTTCCAAGCAAACAATGGAGGTTGTTGTTTATGGCAAATGGCAACAAGTTTTTACCTATTGTAAGTAGCTGTATATGTTTGTGTATACTTTAAAATAGAATGTATTGTACATACAACAATCTGTTTGATATAATTATGGCTGAAGATTTAAAAATGCACACTTATAGTATTTTTAAAAAATCCCTGACACAATATCAAAGGCATAAGGGGGAAATGTACTCAACTTGCAAAACTCAAAAGATAAAACATCTCTTTAAAACCAAATAGTTTTATTTTGTTATCCTAACATACACACCCACCCACCCATATTTAGACAGCAAATGAACAAGCTACCATTGTTGTCATCCTGAGCCTAAGTTGTTTTAAGTTATTACACTGACAGGACTGTGCTTTTTTCATGTTCTTTTGCATCTACAACATGAAGATTGATAAAGACATTTTTAAGGAAACATATTATGTGGCTGCTGTTTGTGGATTTTAGCTCTGCTTTTAACACTATCCTCCCCCATAGACTGGTGTCCAAGCTAGAGGCGATTGGACTCTCCAACTCCACCTGTCTCTGGGTTTTGGATTTTTTGTCAGAACGTTCTCAGAGGGTTAGAGTAGGGTCACACATGTCCACAGCCCTTAGCCTTAACACCGGCTCACCACAGGGTTGTGTGTTGAGTCCCCTGCTCTACACTCTCTATACGTATGACTGTACAGCCTTCTATTCCAGCAACAAAATCATCAAGTTTGCTGATGACACTACGGTGGTGGGGCTCATTTCAGGAGGGGATGAGTCCGCCTATCGGGACGAGGTGGAGCGGCTCTGTGTTTGGTGTGGAGAGAACAATCTGGCTCTTAATACGGCTAAGACCAAGGAATTGGTGGTGGATTACAGGAAAAAAAAGGCGGACATTCAGCCCTTGTATATCAACGGGGAACGGGTAGAGACGGTGGCGGAATTCAGGTTTTTGGGAGTAGCTATCGATCAGGGCATGACTTGGAGCGCACATACCACTGCTCTGGTGAAGAAGGCCCAGCAGAGAATTTATTTCCTCAGACTTTTAAAGAAGAACAATCTGAGTGAGAGACTGCTGGTGTGCTTCTACCGAGGCTCCATAGAGAGCATTCTTACATACTGTATTTGTGCTTGGTTCTCCGGTTGTACAGCTAGGGAGAGGAAGGTGCTCCAGAAGGTCATAACCACAGCCCAAAGGATTATTGGTCATCCTCTCCCATCTTTGGAAGAACTGTACGGTTCCCGTTGTCTTAGGAAGGCAAATAACATCCTGCAGGATTCATCTCACCCGGGACACGGTCTGTTTGCACTACTGCCTTCTGGCAGGAGATATAGAAACATCAAGTCAAAGACAAATAGACTGAAAAACAGTTTCTATCCAAGAGCTGTGGCCTTTTTGAATGCTGTAACTCGATAGTGTGACCTGGGAGTTTGATGGGTGTGGTGTGGGTGTGGCTGGAATGTGGTTTGTTTGGTTGTTGTTGTTGTTTTGCTTTTGATGTTTTAAGGGATGGCATCCAATTTCGTTGCACTTTGTACAATGTTGCACTTGTGTAATGACAATAAAGAATCTATTCTATTCTATTCTATTCTATTATGTCCACTGAAAAGAGAACAATACAACTGTTATGTATATATAGACATTATAGTCCACTAATGTGTTTCTCAGAGCATTCCTATGCCATCAATCAAAATCCTACAAATTGGTTCTGTATGAATGTAACCAAGAGAATCCCTCTTACATGATAGTACACCAATTTTAATCTTATTTATGGTATTAATATTGCAAACCAGAATTCCCCTGAGTTCCCTGTGTTTTATGAATGCATCTTAGATTTTTTAATAGCAGTGTAAAAAGTAGAAAGTGCCCACTGAGACCTTTATTTTACCACATATGTAATAGAGGGACCATTATGTCTTGAAGTATATCTAGCTAGACAGCTGCTATAATTCATAGATTAACAGGAGTAACACATCTTCTGAAAAACAAAGCTGTAGTATAGAATTCCTAGATTTGCTGAGTTAATCATCTGTGATTGTCACATTTAAGACCAACCACACTGGTAGCCTATACATGATATAGGATTTCATAGAAAGGCTTTTATGGTGCTTGGCACCATAACAGCCCAATATCTCACATATGTGAACTATTCTTGGAAAACATTGCTACAAAATGGGAAATATCCATATTTATTTTTTATCCCATTATATTTTGAGGAGACAGGTGATAAAATAACAAGCATAAAAATGTAAACACAAAACAAAACTAAGTGAGGATCTTCACTTTATCCCGGTCTATCTCAGAGGCTCAGTGTGGGTTACATTTTCCCTCTGGTTTTTCATTAAAGAGAAAAAAAGCTGTTTCCTTGCTGAAATGTTTACAGTTGCCCAGCTCCCACATAATGTTAAGCCAAACCGTGACTTACTACAAACGTGGGGTTCCAAAGAGGAGATTGTAGCACTTTGCTCCTCCCTGTGTGTTTTCTACTACACTGAGCTGAGCTGTGGTTTGGCTTATTGTCCAGACCCGAGCTTGTAGTTTAGCTCTCTCCAGACAAACCACAAGCTGGAACCAAGGTTTATCCTATGGTTTACAATTTGTGGATTGTCTGGGAGAGATAAACCCTGAGCCCTGCTTCAGACAGTTAGCTGAGCCAAACTGCAGTTTAACTCAAGCACAGAGCAGTAGCAAAAGAAAAATGGGAGGAGCAAAGTACTGTAGCCACAATCTCCTCTCTAGCAGTCCATGTGTTTGCTCATTTGCAGTAAGCCATAGTCAGCATTACATGGGAGTTTCATTATCATTTATAAGATAAGAATATGGTAAACATGAAAACAAATACTGAATGGGCTGCTTCAAAGTAGATTTGGCTCATGATGCTTCTCTACAACTAACTTCACATACAGAGGGCACTCGTCAGTGCAAATATTTCCACTTGCACAATGGGACTTGCTCTCCTCTCACCACATGCCCAAATATGTAGGGTTGTAATAACCTGTAGAGCAGATTTAGGACAAAGGAGATAGGGAGAATGCTGCATTGCACAATCAGAAATCCTTGCACTGATTGAAGGATTGCCTTAGTGCTATGTTGGGTGTCTGGGAATGCATATACAAATGGCTCAATGCAAGTTACTGAAACACTTTTACGTACTTGGCACTATTTTCACTAGGAGGAGAAGGAGGACTAATTAGCATTAGTTCTCTGACATATGCTAGTATTCATTTCTTAAGGGGGTATGAGAGAATAGTGATAATTTCCCCTTCTACACAAAAAGTCCAAAAGGTTTTCTCCAGTTTTTATTATCAAAGGTCACTCAGGTTTCTTAATGGGACTTTAGGTTTCTGGTCCAGACCATTCCCTAATTTTGTCAGAGTCACTGCCCATTGACAAAACACTAGTTGTGACAATAAAGGAACAAGGTTCCAAGATTTGACGCATGCAAGATTGTACTAAGTAAGGTTAAACCAAAACCAAAAGAAAGACTCTTAAATCTTTATGGATTACAATAAAAGCTCCCTTTTTACTCTGCCAACTAGCAACTAGTCTTAGTTCATAACATTCAGAATCTAAAATTAGTATTTATACATAAGCATTGGCAAATCATTTTTGCAATGGGAGTGTGTGAGACCTGAACTTTGAATGCCCCCCTGATGATTGTGCCTCCTTGTGTATGCCTGTAAGATGAGCCAGAATAGCAGATTTTCCATTTTAGTATGTTCCCAGATCTCTTTTTTCAAAGTCAACACTGCTGTTGGCATCATTCCATGAAGGGGGTTCAGTGACACATAGGTGAGGTAGTGAAAGTGAAAAGCCCTTTTAAACAGGCTATTATAAATATGGGATAGTCCTGAAGCTTTCTCTCTTTTGCTCCTTCATAAGGGTGCAAACTGGATCCCAGGTAAGGTGGGCTCAGTGCTTCTCTATCCTTGAATATGCCAGCAGCATATTCAAGGATACTTGAGCAGTGTAGTTTTTTAAAATGTCATTGTGCTCCTTTTAGCTGGTTCAGCAAGTCTCAATAGCTATATTTTGAGCAGCAGATGTTGTCCACCATTTTATATGAAAGAATCTTCTACCACTCAACCAAATTGCTATGAAAACCCCTTTGGTTAGTTTATAAGAATGCCCGTAGAACTTGGAGTTCAGATTCAAAAATCCCAGGAGCTAAGCCAAAGGTAGTCAGAAGGGTCATGATGCCCTTATTACACAGGACTACTATGCCCTCAAAGGGAACTGCTGCCAACAAGAAATGCCTGATAGGCAGGATTATAAGAACTGACATTCATAACAGGTATCTGCTAGCATCTTTATAATTCTTCAGCTTTGTAAAATTCTGTTTAGAACTATGGTCTCTATCTAGAATCCAGCACTTACATATTCTAGTACATATAACACCATACGTTAAAAACCGAGCTTCAGTTATCTGCTATACACAATAACCTTTCTCCTTTTTGTTTATAGCATGTTTTCTTCCTGATTAATAACTTTTACTTTGTTTAGTTTGTATGTAAAGATCTATTTGGTGGAATTACAATCTGCCTTCCCATATGAAATATGTTTATGTTACCACTTTAATTATTCATCTAATACAATCTGTAATGGTTCCTTAAAAATTATGTTGGCTCTTTTTCTACTAGTTTTCGTTATACTGATGACTAATCATTAAAATCAGAGCAGAATATTTAAGAGGTCTGTGGTAGCAAATGAATATAACAGACATGGTTCTGTACATGCTGTACTTGAATAGGCCTCTAATCTCTTATTTGAATGCCTTCCAGAACTGCAAAACAGCTTCAACTTTGAGAACAGTTTATGGTTTCATTAAATAATAAAAACAGGAAGAAAGGAGCAGTATTTTATAAAACTGAGAATTAATGTAAGGCTGAAACTGAGTCCCTTCACATTCTGTTCCAAACTATATTATGAATAAAGCATATGGTCA
The DNA here is from genome assembly GCF_964188305.1 of Podarcis bocagei. Taxonomy (NCBI): domain Eukaryota; kingdom Metazoa; phylum Chordata; class Lepidosauria; order Squamata; family Lacertidae; genus Podarcis; species Podarcis bocagei. Next base: position 21,121,140 of record NC_138128.1, read on the forward strand.
AAGCTTTCACTTTTCTATGCAGTCTATAACAGTAAAGTTTTTCAAAAAATCTTGATATGTCCACTCATGCCAACAGACACCAAATGAGTTTTTGAGCATCTGATTTTATTTTATTTTAAAATTGTCTTCATGGCCAGTGTCACCCATCAAGTGACTCCTAAACTGTATGAGGCTGCAAGATAACTCTCTGCTTATGATCTCTTCGCTGACAGTGGATTTGTGAGAAGATCAGTTAGCTGTCTTTCACAGTTTGAATGTGTCTGCTCTGAATCCATCTTTTCAGTCTTGGTCACTTGCCCAACACGTTTTTACCTTCAAATCTTAAGGCACTGTTCCATAATAGAATGCTGTAACTTCAGTCTTTCTGGTTCATGATAGAAAGTTTTTCTTGTACGAACATTTTCCACCAGTATAGATTTCTGTATCTGATATTTGCCACAACCAACAATTAATGAATTGACCATCTTATCTCTATCCCTACTCTACTGGAATTCAGAATGACTATAAGATGTCATTCAAATGTGCCACAACTAATCTTTCTCTAGATCTGGCTTCCACAACCTGATACCCTGTATGTTTTGGACTATAATTCCCATCATCTGGGACTGTAGTCCATGGTGGCTGGGACTGATGAAAGTTGTAGTCCAAAACATCTGATGGGAGACAGATTGGAGAAAGCTGCTATAGATGTAGGTGGTGGTGATGATGATGATGATGATGTTAGCATGTGAGCATATTTCATCTTTAGTTTGGCTGAAAAGTGCTGCTCTCAGTGGGAGATGAGAGGTTTTCCCAGAAACTCACATATCACAATGAGGTGGAAGCGTTGGTGTGGCTGCATTTTGAGCGGGTAAACCCTGCCCCCAAGCCTCCCCCCGATTGGATGGCTGCCAGGAGGTGCGGCGCAGGGACAGCAAAGCAGGGGGCATTACCCTCCTGCTAAACGTGGGAAATGGCTCCTGCTCACAACTCCTCCCCTCTGGGAGGAGGAGAGGCTTTATTGATGAGATGAGAGGTGATCTGTTCTTTAGCTTGAGGGGCAAGACTCTCCAGCAAAACTGGGAGTGAGTGCCATGACATCACAGATGGTAGCTGTGACCTGATCAATTTGATCAGGGAGAGGCCAGCACTGCAGGATTTTCTTAAAACATCTAATGTTTTAATTTTTTAAAAATACGTTCTTGTTAGGTTCGAATTCTCACAGGCCTATCATTGCATTCAGGATTATATCTGCTTTTGCAAAACTAAGAAAAATTAGCCTATAGAAGGGTGAAGAAATAATGGGGGAAGGGTTCCTTGAAGTTGGGTAATGTATAGGAAGATACATAACTGTTTACCAATATAGAGGTCCTAATCCAGCTAAAGTTAACTGTTGTTAGTGGGACTTAAGTTGTTGTCCCATTGACTTCAATGAGATGTAAATTTCTGATTCTAGAATAAGTTTTCACTTCTGGTATATATGAGATTATAGGAGGGGTTATTAACTGAAGAATTTGCTTATTGGTTGGGCTATGGCAGGGGTCTGCAACCTTTAAGACAAAAAGAGCCACTTGGACCCGTTTTCGAAAAAAAACAAACGGGGAGCCGCAAAACCATTGCGACATTTAAAACAAATATATCTCCGGAGCCGCGATCTGACAGCAGGCGGGAAGGTGACGTCGAGACGGTGCGTGACTAACGCACGCACCGCCCCCATGTGACGTCACAGCCAGTACAGCGCCTGCTGTACAGTGGGGAGTGTCGGGGCGCACAATGCGGCTCCGGAGCCGCGGGTTGCAGACCCCTGGGCTATGGGATGATCACTAATTGGCTAGTGACGGAATTAGAAAAAGGTTTAGAAGAATCAAGTGACATTTGTCAGATAATTGTTTATTTTAACCAATGTCACAACTCTATGATAATAACCTTCTTGTATATATTTGATTTCTAACATTACAACATCAAATTTGTATAGGCAAGTTCCATTTGATTTCCAAGACTGGAAGAGTTGAAAAAAGTGTAGAAGCCCACTGTGGAGCTGTACTTGCAGGGAAATGGAATTATGAGGGAACAGCACTTGTTACAGGTAAGAGGATTTTTATTTTATTTTTTGTAAAAATGTGATGAAGGAGAACTGTCTTCAAAGTATGTCTTAAAAAGTGAAGTATAACATTAATAGAAAAGAACATGTACTTTCCTGAAATGTAGTGACAAAATTAACATGACTGAAAACATACTTGATGTCTACTGAATATTGAGAGGGGTTAGATTGAGATTTTCTCTTATTGAACACAAGAAGATTAAAGCATTTCTAGATCAGACCAAATGACCATCTTGTTCAGCATCCTGGTCTCACAGTGATCAACCAAATGACTATAGAAAGCCAGCAAGCACAACATCACTCTCCCCACTTTAGATTCCCAGCAACTGTTATTCAGAGGCACATTGTCCTCTCCATCCACAGTCCTAAGATTGCAAAAGTAATAAATGATTGTTAATCAATATCTCCTGGCCAAGGGTCAGTACCCACTGTTCAACTAGCCAATGCATCACATGTGAATAGTTTCAACTCCTATAAAGTTCAATAAGTTGTTAAGCAACCTTTTGAAGCAACACCATGATAAATGCACAGCAACTGCTTGTCATTTAATTCGTATGTTTATATAAGTGAAAATAAGGCAGAGTTAGGAGTAAGGAAAGAGATAGTCAAGTTTGCTGATACTAAATTGTTGAGGCTGGTAAAAACAGTAAGTAGCTATAGGGCTGGCCCAAGCATACCAACAACAGAAGCAATTGCACAGAGTGACAAAATTCCAGGATCATTTACTTTTGTATTGTATCCCACCTTTCGCCCAGTGCAGGACTCAAGGCAGCTCGCAGCATGAATTAAAATAGATACAACTAAAAACACAATAAATATACGTATCAAAAAACCCCAAATATGTTACCCTATTAAAAATAACACCAAAAACAATTAAACACATTTGAAAGCACACACATAAAAGGACACCTGCTGTTCGAAGACCCTGTCACAATGCAACACACAGAACACAATAATCTCTGCTTGCTAGTGAAAGCAAAGAGGGGGCCACCCCACACTCCTGTGGAAAGGAGATGCACCATAACTGTGCAAAGAGGAAGGCACATATCAACAGTTTAGGAGCTTATTTTTGGGGTGTTATCTCCTACTCTTTGACATTGGAATGGGAGGTTGTAGACTTTCCTTCCTTGGAGGTTTTAAGCAGAGGTTGGATGGCCATCTGTCTTGGATGCTTTAGTTGAGATTCCTGCATTGCAGACCCTTCTTAGGATGTTATATTTGCAAATGGTTAACATTTACATGTTTGGCTTTAATCACTTCTGAATGCTTGCAAATAGGTGCAATAAAGATTCTAATTTGTTAATGATGTGACCCAGGAATCAGGATAGTATTTAGTATAGATGAACTAATATGTAGCACAACACTGTGACAGACATTTTAGAAAAAATAAGGAATAGTATCCTGCTCTATTCTTGGTCATTTATTGTGTAGACAATAAGACACAAAGAAGCATATAGGCAAAATTATAATTTTTATGGTGTAACAAAACACTTTGGGCCAGCCATGAATAGCTGTTGTCTGTTCACTGTCAAATATTTGCCTATAACAATGAAATACTTTAAAGCCAATATGCAGTAATAGCAGGTAGTCTTGTTAGTCCATTAGAAAAACAACCCAAAAGTAGCAGTAGAGTAATATCTTTCTTAGGTCCAACCAAAAAAATTAATTAATTAATGATCAATGTTTATCTCAGTATAAATTCTTACCTGATGCTTCCATTTCTTTATGCATCTGGATGTCTTGTTACATCCCCTCCTATTTTGCATGTTCTGCCCTCACTTGGAGGAAGAGGTAGAACAGGCTAACCTCCCTATTCCCCAGCCTTACTTATTGCAATGTTAGCAGATTTAGAAAACCTTTGGGCCCGCACCACCTGTGTCATTTAATCTCAGTGCCCTGAAATAGCCACCCTCCGAGGAAGCATAGTTTTATAACGTAGTGTGTGCATCTGTTCCCATTCTATATATTTCCAAGTTCTCGGGGACAAACAGGGTCATGCTCATTCTATCACCTCCTACATGAAAATCACTGGCTATTACATCACTTCTTACAGTCAGTTGAAGCCTCCTGTTATGACCCACCCCCAACCACTGACATACTGCTTTGGAGCATGATTTATTATGGTTATTTTGGAGTGGCATAGGAATTCCAGATGAATGAGATGATGTGGCATGTGATTCCTCAAAAAATGTTAGGAAATTTTTATTGTACTGTATGCTAAATTTGTTTTTTCAGTGTAGTTAACTTAATACAATGTTAAAAATTCTGAGTGTTAAAATTGAGAATTTTAATTCAGTCATTTGCAAGGTCATTGCTAAATGTTCCTTTGTTCTAGTTGGTGAAGATGGACAAGTCAAAATATGGTCTAAGAGTGGAATGCTGAGATCAACTTTAGCACAACAAGGTAAGGTGTTTTATATCCTTCTATGTAACTGCAATATATATATATATATTCCTACATTCCCAGAAGAATTAGTTGGTTCTTCAATAGCCCTGTACCACAAATTGTTGTTCGCATCTGTCTGTCTCACAAGACAATGGAGGAGTGTGTCTTTGAGGGTGATGTGAAATTGTAAGGTCAGGACCACCCTGCTTGCCCACCCAGATCTTGGTAATACACACAAGATGTCAAGTTGTGGATGAGCCAAGTTTTATTATGGACTGACGTGACTTTTTATTTGACTGACATGTGGGAGGACTAATGAGCATGGCTACCCAGGTCCCATTAGGATTTAGTGGCATAAGACCACAAACTTGACATGAGCCAACAGTGTGACGCGGCAGCTAAAAAAGCCAATGCAATTCTGGGCTGCATCAATAGGAGTATAGCATCTAGATCAAGGGAAGTAATAGTGCCACTGTATTCTGCTCTGGTCAGACCTCACCTGGAGTACTGTGTCCAGTTCTGGGCACCACAGTTCAAGAAGGACATTGACAAACTGGAACGTGTCCAGAGGAGGGCAACCAAAATGGTCAAAGGCCTGGAAACGATGCCTTATGAGGAACGGCTAAGGGAGCTGGGCATGTTTAGCCTGGAGAAGAGGAGGTTAAGGGGTGATATGATAGCCATGTTCAAATATATAAAAGGATGTCACATAGAGGAGGGAGGAAGGTTGTTTTCTGCTGTTCCAGAGAAGCGGACACGGAGCAATGGATCCAAACTACAAGATAGAAGATTCCACCTAAACATTAGGAAGAACTTCCTGACAGTAAGAGCTGTTTGACAGTGGAATTTGCTGCCAAGGAGTGTGGTGGAGTCTCCTACTTTGGAGGTCTTTAAGCAGAGGCTTGACAACCATATGTCAGGAGTGCTCTGATGGTGTTTCCTGCTTGGCAGGGGGTTGGACTCGATGGCCCTTGTGGTCTCTTCCAACTCTATGATTCTATGATTCCCTGGGGCCCTGGGTGCCCAAGCACCCACAAAATTCCCCATGAAGGGGCCGGGCACCCACAAATTTTGGTGCCAGGGGCATGCACGCTGCATGGCACCCACAACCCCAGGCACCCACGGTCACAGGGCCAAGCTGGCACTCCTGGAAGTTGGAATGGGAGAGGGTGACAAGTATCATCTGCCTGTCCCTCCTTTAATGATGGTTATAGACTCCATTTTCCAGTGCCTTAACTCTCCATACCCAGGACATGGCAAATTACTGCACCCCTTGCTGCCTCTCCCCATTCCCCATGCCCAATAAGAGGTGTTCCTATGCTGGCTACCACTTGTAGGAACACTACAGTGGTAGCTTCCCAGCCAGACAAATCCATGGAGTGTAAGACTGCACTGGCTTCTAGCCCCGATGGCTATGTTCCACCACTACTGTCGGAGGCAGTATGCCTCTGTACAGTGGTGCCTCGCAAGACAAAATTAATTTGTTCCGCAAGTTTTTTCTTCTTGCGAGTTTTTCGTCTTGCGAAGCACCGTTTCCCATAGGAATGCATTGAAAATCAATCAATGCGTTCCTATGGAGACCGTCGGGGACAGAGGGGAAGCGCCGCGGGCCTTCCCCTCTGTCCCCGAACCTGTTTTAAAGCAAGGGAAGGGGCAGCGGGGAGAATCGCTTCTCCCCGTTGCCACCCCTTGGTTCAAAAGGGGTCCGGGGACAGAGGGGAAGGCGCACGCGCGCTTTCCCCTCTGTCCCCGGAGATTGCAGGGCTGGCAACGGGGAGAAGCGATCTTCTCCCTGCCGCCCCTTGCTTCAAAAGAGGTCTGGGGTGCGGGGGCAAGCTTCGTTTTGCGAAGCAAGCCCATAGGGAAATTCGTCTTGTGAAGCAACTCGAAAACGAAAAAACCTTTCGTCTTGCGAGTTTTTCGTCTCGCGAGGCGTTCGTCTTGCGGGGCACCACTGTATATCAGTTGCTGGGAATTACAAGTGGGGAGACTGCTGTTGCACACATCAAGTTGACCACTGGACTAAATGGGCCTTTGGTCTGATCCAACGGGATTCCTACTATATTCTTACGTAAAGGGAACATTTATTGATTAATCATCTGCCTCTTAGTAGATGAACCAATTAAGAAGGCTTTCATGCATGAATCACTTGCATGAATTTAAAAGGATACCCACAAATCAGATGTGCATCCATATATGCATTGGAATATGCGTATCTGAGTGTGGAGCATTACTCTCACTAGAATGTGCATTCTCATCCACATTCCAGCACATCTGTTCATACCTCTCTCTTTTTGTTATGCACAAGAGTTATACTGAGCTTAGAACGTTTAAGAAAACTCTTTAGCTGTTTTTATTTTGATCTGTATTTACTTAACTGTTGTGTTTTCATTCATTGTTTCTGCTGTTTATAAAAGGTCTGTAGCATGGTTTAATCTGTGATTTATATAGTCTATTTTGTTAATGTACAGTGGTACCTCGCAAGACGAATGCCTCGCAAGACAAAAAACTCGCTAGACGAAAGGTTTTTTTGTCCGCGATTTGCCTCGCAAGACGAATTTCCCTATGGGCTTGCTTCGCAAGACGAAAACGTCTTGCGACTTTGTTAAGCCGTTTAAACCGTGCTTCGCAAGACGGAAAATTCGCTAGACGGCAAAAATTGCGGAACGAATTAATTTCGTCTTGCGGGGCACCACTGTAATTTTGTACACCAACTTGTGAGTGCAGTGTACTCTGAAAGGCAGTTTTATTATTTTTACAAACAAATAGAATAAAACATAACTGAGGATATTTCATTGTGATTTGGAGCTAATGTATTTTAAATATGCACTTTTCAGTACTTTTCAGCGAAATATTTTGTGTTCATTTTCTGTTTCATTGAAAACACCCAACTCTTCTTTACCTTTGTACATTTAGATCTTGCACTCTCTTGACATTAAGAAGTCACATGCAGCTGGGTTTGGTGAAATGTCAGACCTTTATCTCTTCCTTTCTCAAACAAAATCTCTAAATTCTCTTAGCCTATGAAAGACATTTCTAACCACAAAAATAAAAGACAAAGAGATTTCAACTGTTTGAAGGAAGTTTCTATCACAAATGCAGCGTGTTTTCTCATTTGCTGTGAAAAACCCCCAAGATGAGCAAACAGTACATGTTGACATTTAGTTTTCTATCAACACAGTTAATAGAATGTTTGTGCCTTATTCTTGGCAGGGTCTTGCTTTCTTCTGAAATTACACAAAAGTCTCATGTGTTCAAGCAAGCTAGCAATACTGGATATTATTCTTACCTGATATTTTTACATTTTAGATGTATTTGTGTATTTTTGAAATGCATTATAAAAATAATTTTAGCAGAAGTTAGTGAATGTATTCAGAAGTATTTTAATTTCATACACAGTATTTCTGATTTCTTATTAAAATGCTCATCACTTAAATATGAGACTTAGGCCAAATGGACAAATGGACTGAGAGACCAAAGAAGGATAGGATAGGCAAGAACGGAAGGAAAGGCAACTTTTTTAAAAAGGTTTTATTTTATTTCATAGGCTTATACAAAGTAACATGGATTTTGACCTATAACACATGGTAGATTATGTACAGATACATTCATCTAAAGACTTTCTTTTTATTGTAGAGTGAATTCAATAATATTCTTCATCAATGTACTTCTATAACTGTTTTTTTTGGGGGGGGGAGGTCGGGAATTGAATTAAATATGCAGTGGTGCCTCGCAAGACAAAAATAATCCGTTCCGCGAGTCTCTTCGTCTAGCGGTTTTTTCGTCTTGCGAAGCAACCCTATTAGCGGATTAGCGCTATTAGCGGTTTAGCGGTTTAGCGGCTAAAAGGCTATTAGTGGCTTAGCAGCTTAGAAAAAGGGGGGGATCGAAAAAAATCGCAAGACTTGCAAGACGTTTTCGTCTTGCGAAGCAAGCCCATAGGGAAATTCGTCTTGCGAAGTGCATCGAAAAACAGAAAACCCTTTCGTCTAGCGGGTTTTTCGTCTTGCGAGGCATTCGTCTTGCGGGGCACCACTGTATATATATTCTGTTTCCTGTACAGCCTGTAATAGATAAGCACTTTTTAAAAAGTGCTTGTGACAAAAATTAATTATGTTACTATGAATAATTATAGTGCATAGTGGTGTTAATAGTACAATATTAAGGTACATTTTTATGTATTCAAGAAGACCAAAGGAGAGGAAAATAAACTACAGTTACAGAAGATGCTTGCAGTTTTAATACAATGGTGCCTCGCAAGATGAAATTAATCCGTTCCGCGAGTCTCTTCATCTTGCGGTTTTTTCGTCTTGCGAAGCACGGCTATTAGCGGCTATTAACGGCTTAGTGGCTATTAACGGCTTAGCGGCTTTAAGAAAAAGGAAACAAACTCGCAAGAACTCGCAAGACGTTTCATCTTGTGAAGCAAGCCCATAGGGAAATTTGTCTTGCGGAACGACTCAAAAAACAGAAAACTCTTTCGTCTTGCGCGTTTTTCGTCTTGCGAGGCATTCGTCTTGCGAGGTACCACTGTATATTTAATATATTAATATATTAGATTTAATATATTAGAGCATGAACTATCCAAACTTAAAGCACTTTGAAGGCTCATAAATTCCAACTGGAGAATTAGGCTTGTGCTCACTAATTTATTCAGTCACTCTTCAGAGCACTTCATGTTGACTGGATCATATACACAGGGTTAGCACAATTTAGAATTGCCCCAGGTAATGAAGCAGATTTGTCTGCCCGCTCCCCTGGCATACTAGAAGGTAAGCTAGCAAAAACTAATAAATTAGTTTACCTTTCAGATAATAACACATTATGCTGTTTTAGTAATCTATTTGCCCAACTCTTAAATCTAAAGGATAACGAAAGTCAGTTGAGAATATTAAATCTAGCTTGAGTCCTGATTCTTGTCTTCTGACTCCTCACAGCCTTTGCATGCTCTCATCCCAATACAGTGGTACCTCTGGTTACGTACTTAATTCGTTCCGGAGGTCCGTTCTTAACCTGAAACTGTTCTTAACCTGAAGCACCACTTTAGCTAATGGGGCCTCTTGCTGCTGCCGTGCTGCCGCTGCATGATTTCTGTTCTCATCCTGAAGCAAAGTTCTTAACCGAAGGTACTATTTCTGGGTTAGTGGAGTCTGTAACCTGAAGCATGTGTAACCTGAAGCGTATGTAACCCAAGGTACCATTGTACATAAATTTGTGGCCAGTCAAAATGCTGTCACTCATTACACGTCCCCAATGCTCCATCATGCTGAAGATGTTTCTTTCCAGCTTCTGTGTGAGGACCATAACATTCGAATTTGCCCCTACCATTGCCTCCCAAATACTGTGTTTCTGGCTGCTTCATCGGTTTCTCTTATTGGGTATCTTGTTGGAATATAGTGAAAAAGGGGCTCCCAATTTTTCCCACTCAAAATTCCTCCCACACAGATGCAGTACTATCATCTCTGCTTTTAAAATTCATTTTTTTTCTTGCCTTATTGTTAATTTGCTACTTCTATTTTTAGTAGAATTTGTACTGATGTTTTTTTTAAAAAATTATTTGGTCCAGACTCCCACTTATAGAAATGTACAATTTCCTTATATCCCGCCTTCTTGCCATTTCTCCACTGCCTCTCTTCCAGTTGCCTTGTCCTCCCCACCTGCGTCTTCTGCCTGCTACCACAGTCCTGTTTCTGCTACAGTGGTACCTCGGGTTCTTAACCTGAAACTGTTATTAAGTTGAAGCACCACTTTAGCTAATGGGGCCTCCTGCTGCTGCCGCGCTGCTGGAGAATGATTTCTGTTCTCATCCTGAAGCAAAGTTCTTAACCCGAGGTACTATTTCTGGGTTAGCGGCGTCTGTAACCTGAAGCTTATGTAACCCGAGGTACCACTGTACTAGACAGATCATTGTGGGGCTACTCCAGCTTCCTTGTTCAGCCCTGAAATGTATGTTACCCCCTTCAAGTCTGCAGAACAGCGTTCTGTATTTGTTCCTCAGGCTGGAAAGAGCTGTGAGAGGATAAGTTAAAAGACAGCAGAAAGGGAGAATCATAGTCAAAATCTCATCAGCACATTTGGAGGTTCTTTAAAACCACTGTAATAGAAGCTTGTGTAGAATATATATCACATATTACAAAAGCGAAGAAGTCGAAGCTTAGATAACAAAGGAAGGTAAAAAAGGGCAAGAAAACTTACCGGTATTTTACATTTCGTTTTCAAAACTCAACCTTTCACTTATTTACTAGGGCCTAATTCAGAAAATACTGTTTGAATATGGGTTCATGGGAACTAGCCATAGCAACCAAAGCACCTTTGCCAATAAAAATAAAATAAAGCAAAGCAATCTAATATTCATTGGCATCTTAATTTATTGATTGAGGTGGTAATGATATCTGAAATCTGCACTCCATTGTTATAAAACCCTATATATCTGTAAATATACATGTAGCTTTCAAGCAGTGCAGATTTTACTGTTGGAATGCAGATAAGGCACATGCTAGTATCTTTTACTTTTAATCAGGCAAGTCTCACAGTATTGAAAAATATGTCAGTGCTATCTGTTTTTAATGCGTGTGAAAGGAAGCAAAGTTTCACGGGTAGCATCTGCAGTGCACATTAAAACCCCATTACATCAAAAGGATAATTCCCTGCTTTTGCTTATATATTTTTAATTAAGTAATTTAATTAGTTTAATTAGACCTAGGCATACCAACAGACCTTTTAATCCAAATCTGTAATGATAGCTAATACTGTATATGTCAAGCACAGACCTTCTAAGCATGTGGAATGCAGCTATGTTAACTCATATAGCCAATCTCCATTCTTTATCTTTTCCTGTCTCTCTCTCAGTGGCAGCAGCAACCTCTACTGTACCTCTCTTAATCTTCAACATCCTTGGCTGTTGTTTGAATCATGTTTTTTAGAGCAGTCTTCTGCTAGAACTTTGCTGCTTTATAGCTTTGCTAGTGGTGGTATAGCAATGAGAGATTCTCAGAAAATGTTGGCATTGAGAAAGTTTGACTTTATTCCATAAAATATAACTTGTGTTGCAGTCCTAAAACTAGAGCAGGATGGGATTATAAGGATTTGGGGATAACAGTGCTATAAAGCCATATCAGAGAAAAGCTGGGACCTTGTAGATATCAAACAGAGACTAAATTTATATACCACTTCGAAATCGGTCACCTCACAGTCCCTGCAATGAGGCCATTTCTTATACCCTTGCTTGCGTCTCTGTAGCCTACTTTGTTACAGCTATCCAATAAGGGTGGCACTAGCATTGCTATAGTCTAAAGCCATGGTGCTCTTTCAGTAGATTCTTATGTTTCTTGCTGTTGATAGATCTAATGCCAACTTGCAGGATCTAAACAAACTCCAGATGGAGTGATGCAGGTCGTGCAATAACCCTGATCCTCTGTCAGAACTATCAATTCTGATCTGGTTCTTTGATATGAGGAACAAGAAACAGCCTGCTGCTAATCCCTGCTATTTGCTCAGCTCCTCCTTCCTGCCCTTCCTGCTCTGCTTCGATCCTGTACAGACATAAACTTTGACATACATCAACACTGAGTTTGGTTATTCCCCTCCAGGTACTCTGGATTAGTCTGATGTGCTGTCTTTTTAAGGACTGAAATTGCTGCCAGCTGGAGCCAGTTGGACTCTTTATGTTTGAACTCATTAGCCCACTGGTGATAAATACGTAACAATAACTAAAGTCCTAAAATCTAAAGACAATATCTAATTCTGCTCATCTGCATTCAGAAAGGACTTCTACTCACACAACATGACTTCCTCTGTTCCCCTCCTTCTGCACATGCGGAGGAGTGCAAGGGGGAGGAGAGAAAAGGGAAATCTGCTAGCACAATATTGGATTTCTCTTTAATATTCCATTGAAAACCCTAACCATTTCCACAAGAAGCCAGCTCAAATAGAAACACCTTCCAATAGAGGCTTATGCTTTGTAAAGTCTTCAGGAAAAGAGAATTCTCTGTGTGTCATTGCTTTCTTAACCTATTGGCCTACGAACCTCCAAGTGCATTTGGGCAAGCAGGAACGCATCTCACTAGTCAGTGCCCATGGGCCTGTCGCTCCTAGGTAGTGGTTTGTAAATTTACAACAACAGTTGGGATTATTGGTTTGTTATGTTCTTGTTTTTATTATGTATTTTGTGTTTTAATCTTGTATTTTTATTCTGTGAACCTCCCAGACGTTTAATAAATAAATAAATAATAGTTGCATGCCACAGTAGCTGACCTTGGTTACAACTGCCATCCATTTTTAACAGTACAGCCTCTGTAAATTTGCCCTTTTAAAACAGATCAGATATCAGTGCTAGAAAATATTGGGCCTTATTCGGCAAGTTAGCAGGATTTCCTACTAATATACAGTGTTTTTTCCTTAAAATTTTTTTGTTTAGGGGTACTCTCATTTACCTTGTTGTTGTTTAGTCGTCTTAGTCGTGTTCAACTCTCCGTGACCCCAGGAACCAGAGCACGTCTTGGAAACTCTCACTTTCTTCTCAAAGCTTCTCCTTTTTATGTCCATGGAGTTTTCTTGGCAAAATGCTGGAGTGGTTTGCCAGTTCCTTCTCCAGGTGGATCACATTTAGTCTAAACTCTTGGCTATGACCTGTCCATCTTGGGTGGCACTGCACGGCATAGCTCATAGCTTCAAGCCCCTTCACCACGACAAGGCAGTGATCCATGAAGGGGATTTACCTACTCATATTCAAATACTGTCCCTCAATGAGGCCAAAAGTAGATTCACAAAATATTTAGGGGTATGTGTACCCCTGCGTACCCCCAGAAAAAAGCACTGCTAATATATCCTTACTTCTTTTCTCTTTCCCTTTCTCGGGCTTTTCTACAGGCACACCAATATATTCAGTAGCATGGGGTCCTGATTCTGAAAAGATTCTTTATACATCAGGAAAGCAGTTGATTATCAAACCACTTCAACCAAATGCTAAAGTTCTGCAGGTAACCATTACTGTAATGTGAAATGGGATTTAGTCTTTCATACTGTTTCAGGATATTTATATTTATATATATTTATATAAAATATTTATATAATAAAAAAACTGTGTGTGCATCAAAAGTGGCTGGGTAACCCCAGACGGATGGTTGGGGTATAAATAATAAAATTATTATTATGTTGTTATTTTGGCAGGAACATTGTCATTCACAACAGTGTTAAGGACTAACTCACCAGTGTTGGTATAGAGAATACAGTACTTTCATATATGCAAGTTTATGTGTGGAACAGAGCCTCAGTATCCACATTACAACTATTATTAGGATTATTATTTATTCAGTTTACATACCACCCTTTATCAGAAGATCCCAGGGCTTTATACAATATAAAAAGCACATTACAGAAGATAAAAACATAATAAAAACATACTGACAGACAGCGTAATAATGACATAGTCATCATAATAACTGTCCATTCCCCCACAGGCCATAGATTATTTAATAGCCATAGGCCAGGGTAAAGAGGAATGTTTTTGCCTGGCACCAGATAGTTCAAGGCAGTTGTTGTAATCCTGTGAAATAAATGGGCATTCTCTTCACATGGTGCTATAATTCTAATTACGCTTCTTAAAAGTTACAGATAGGTAGCCGTGTTGGTCTGCCATAGTCAAAATAAAAAAATTCCTTCCTGTAGCACCTTAAAGACCAACTAAGTTAGTTCTTGGTATAAGCTTTCGTGTGCATGCACACTTCTTCAGATACCTGGCTTCTTAAAAGGTAATGCAACTGTTTGTATGTACACATAACACTTCTACTTTCCTTAACAGAGGTTGCACAATCACTCATTATAACCACAGTTAAGCATTACAGGGGATCAATGTTAACTGCAATTCAGGCTAACCAGACTTAGCCAGAATTTGAAATAAGTTTGGAAACTGTGGTTAAAAGTGGTGCTGATGTAATGCTTAATCATGATTGAGGAGGCTGGGGAGAAAGGGATTTGCACTCACTCAAGTAGGGAACCACTGGGAAGAAAGAGCACAAAATCTTGCAACCCAGTCCTGATTGTTTAAGCACAGTTAATCAGTCATGAATGTTAAGTGTGCACCAGCACAGCATTTTAACAGGACTGACACCTAAAAGTGCATATAGTCCTAAACATTGGGACACATGTGGATTGATAACTATTCACCCTACATTGCAGAACCTAGGCCACTTTTTTAAAAAAAATTATCCAAAAAGTACACAGTGGGTGAACATTTAACTTTTATCAGTCCCAATGTTTTTATATGGATTGTGCAACCTAATTTAGAGAGAGCTCTGTTGCAAAAGTAATATATGACTATATCAGTTTATTGTATATATAGTTAGTTTATTTAATCTTAGCTGTCCTCAAATGACATGACCTTTAAAAGCTTTGTTTTTAAAACAACTTATCAATTATGCTGCTGTTTCCCCCCCCCCCCCAAATATGGTTGAAATGGCTTGCCAGCCTGAAACTGCAACCTGTTAATATTTAGAATTGTATGCAGTATAGTGTTACATTAGGTCACTTAGTGGTCTGCTTGTTCTTCTGGCAAAATGTTTTACACCAGCAGAAAGTTGTTGTGAAAGAGAATGCATAAACAGGTTGCTTTGTTGTACAATAGATTATGTAATCATTGTACATTGATTTTCCGATAGAGCAATGGTTGCATTGGATTCCCTTGTTGCACTGTATTAAAACTCACCTGTCCTCCAGCACAAGAGCCCTTGTGCTAGCAGACAGAAAACACTTGATATGTTGTTGGGCCAGTATTAGGTTTTCTAGATCCATTTCAATTGGGGTTTAGGCCTGGTTTTGGCAAAGGAACTGCTTTGGAATGCTCTTCCCAGAGAGGTGTGCCTGGTGCTTTCATTACATATCTTTAGGCACAAGGGGAAAATTTTTCTCTTTAACCTTGCCTAAGGTGATTAACTTTTTATAGGCTTTTAAATGTGGGAGTGGGGGTTATTGGTTTGTTCTTGTTTCTATTATGTATTTTGTGTTCTCATTTTGTATTTTTGTATTTTGATCTTCAGATGAAGGGCAGTATACAAATTTTGTGAATGAAAATGGAATTGACATCTTGGAATTGTAGCTGTTTGTAATATACAAATAATAATAACATCCTCCTGATTTGTTTTTTAAAAAGTTTATTTCAATTCTATTTTCTTCTACAGTGGAAAGCTCATGATGGAATTATTCTAAAAGTTGATTGGAACTCTGTCAATGATCTTATTCTATCAGCTGGTGAAGATTGCAAATACAAGGTATGTATTATTTTCAACAACAAAAATGCAGTGAAGTAAAAGAGTTTCTTATTCAGAACACATTCCTTTAAATGTCTTTTATTCTTCAGAATAAATATATCAGCCAACCTTATTTATGGCTAAATATTTTTAAAGTACTGCTTATGCCTGCCCACACTAGTGTGCTAGAACAAAAATTATTTTCATAGAAGAACAGCGAGGTAAGAGTGATTGCATCATAAAAAACTAAATAGATTGGTAAATCAAAACTGTAATATAGATATAGATATTACTAAATTAGATCCATTAATTCTAATCAGTCTATTATGAGTAGAACTTAGTTGGATATAACCCATATTACCTCAGTCTGCCCATACTGAGCAAGCCAAATGACCTTTTTACTTGGATCACATAGTGTTCCAAGGATCTCATGCTGTGTAACTGGTCCAAAGAAGGAAATGCCTGTGCACATACTTTAAATAAGGTGTGGGGTAAGGTGACTATTTGAAGGAATGAACTTCAGAATATCAAACTGGGGGCACGGAATACTGATGATGAGATACATAAAACATCTGAGCAGACCTGGTACTACTCTTGGTTTTCCCCATGTCAATTACTTCAGTAGTACCCCCAGCCACACATATCCAAGCTATCCCATTATTTATGAACCTTAATCCATTGTAGCATGTAGAGCAAAGGGAAAGATCAGGACAGATCCTCCACTTGGAGAGTGGATATAAAGGGTGAGAGTGGAGATAGGACTGGAAATAGCCATTGCTCCCACTTTGGGTAATATACAAGAAATGTTATGTAGTTCTGAAACATGATTTGTATTTGGAAAACAAATAAGACTCCTTTGAAATATGATGTCATTAACAACTATCTTTTAATGGTTTATAGGTGTGGGATAGCTATGGTCGTCTAATGTATAGTTCACAGTCGCATGAGTATCCTATCACTTCTGTTGCTTGGGCTCTGGATGGAGAGTTATTTGCTGTGGGGTCCTTTCATACCTTACGACTTTGCGATAAAACTGGGGTAAGTAACCGATGATTTGAGAATAACACTTGTTTTGGGATGTCTGTCCAGTGGGATATCTTTATAAATTATTTCCTGGTGTGCTTAGTGGATTCACTTTTAGAAAAGAAGGCTGTATACATTAAAAATCTAAACTTTATAAAATTGGACCATAACTTAGAATTTTTAATGTATATACTATATATTTGTTTACTTAGTAGTAAAGAAGAATAGTAAAGAAATATCACTGGTACATCTTACATTTTCAATTTAAAGTTTTACAGTCAAAGGGTTTTCATCTTTTCATTATGCTATGTGATTAATAAGCAGCCTTATTCCCCTGTCAACATACAACACTTCCAAGAGAACTGCACTGGTTACTTATTTGCTACTGGGCCATGTTTAAGGTATTACTATTGGTATATAAAGCCTTAGCCACTTGGAATCAGTTTACTTGAGGCATCACTTTACCCCATCTGTGCCCACTTGACTGCTTCAGTATGTGCAACTGGCCCTGTTTCAGGTGTCACATAATACCCATTCTGCACTTCGAAGAAATCAGTATTTTAGTGTGGCAGAAATTACAATTAAAAGGTCCCTTCCTATTGACATCAGGCAGGTGCCTTCACTGTACTCTTTCTGGTGCCTACTTAGAACAAATTTATTTAGGCAAGTCTATCCAGGCATGTAGAAGTTATAAGTGTGCTATTTCTTTTTAGATACTGTTGATTTTAATAATCATTTGAATATTTTAATAGCTGCTTTTAAGTTATGATTTTAATGTTTTGTTGTATATTTATCTCTTAAAGTTGATGGATCATTTCAGGGCAGGTTTTGAGTGTGCTTTGTGATGGAGAAGGACACCTCTTTTCAAGCAGAAACAAGGAACTGATCAAAATACCTATTAGACTGAGTAGTGGATGAAATGCCCACAAATGAAATGTGCCTATTCAGGATTCCTGCTGATAAGCGGGAATATGCTGGTAGTGATCGCCCATGTTGCGAGGTGGGAGCAAGCTTCCGTTCTTCATGGGGTTGTCATATCCCAGAGGCTAATATAGCATTGAAAGGAATTTGAATTCCTTGCCGGCAGGGATCACTTCATAGCACTACATAAACTGCTACCAGCTTCTTTTCAGCCTCTGGTAATCTGATTACTCCACTAGGATTGCCACCCTCCCTGTGGGCCGTGAATGACATGGGTCTGAGGTGTAATTGCACACACGTGCTCCTTGACTCTGCGCAAAAGTGCTGAATTACCCTATTTTTCACCCCATAAGACGCACCGGCCCATAAGACGCACATAGTTTTTTGGGGGGGAAATAAAGGAAAAAAAATTTATTTCCCCCCCAGGTGCGCTGCGCTAATCCCGAAGCTTGGGGCGTGCGGAGCTCAGCACGCCCCAAGCTTCTGGGTGCTGGCAAGGTCTCCGCTAGCCGTGGGAGAGCCGGGCGCCTCTCCCAGGGCTAGCGGACAGCTGCGCTAATCCTGAAGCTTGGGGCGTGCGGAGCTCAGCGCGCCCCAAGCTTCTGGGTGCCGGCAAGCAGTCCGCTAGCACTGAGAGAGCCGCGCGGCTCTCCCAGGGCTAGCGGACAGCTGCGCTAATCCCGAAGCTTGGGGCGTGCGGAGCTCAGCGCGCCCCAAGCTTCTGGGTGCGCACAAGCAGTCCGCTAGCCCTGGGAGAGCCGCGCGGCTCTCCCAGTGCTAGTGGACCGCTGCGCTAATCCAGAAGCTTGGGGCGTGCTGAGGTCAGCGCGCCCCAAGCTTCTGGGTGCCGGCAAGCAGTCCGCTAGCCCTGGGAGAGCCGCGGGGCTCTCCCAGGGCTAGCGGACCGCTGCGCTAATCCAGAAGCTTGGGGCGTGCTGAGGTCAGCGCGCCCCAAGCTTCTGGGTGCGCGCAAGCAGTCCGCTAGCCGTGGGAGATCCGCGCGGCTCTCCCATGGCTAGCGGAGCGCTGCACTAATCCCGAAGCTTGGGGCGTGCGGAGCTCAGCGCGCCCCAAGCTTCTGGGTGCAGGCAAGCTCTCCGCTAGCCCTGGGAGAGCTGGGTCTCCCACAGCTAGCGGATAGCTTCCTGAAGCCTGGAGAGCGAGAGGGGTCGGTGCGTACCGACCCCCCTCGCTCTCCAGGCTTCAGCGAAAGTCTGCATTCGCCCCATAAGACGCACCCACATTTCCCCTTCATTTTTGGAGGGGAAAAAGTGTGTCTTATAGGGCGAAAAATACGGTAGGCTTCGGATTTCTATTCATGTATGCATGTTTCACTCACGTTTCTAGAACTGTTTTGAACAATGTTACTCTCTTTCCTCTTGCTACTCATGGCCAAGAGCTCAAAATGTGTCCAAGTTGACATTTAAATCAAAAGGAAAAAATGTGCTGCAAATGATCATTCACATCGCTTCACATATATAGCAAAACAGATATTAAATGTAGTTAATAAGGAAGTTCAGAAATTATCATTTTCCTCTGAATCTGAAAATCTATTATAAATCATAGCTTCAAGGTCTATTCATCACTAATTTATTTTTACTTCTAAAATACTTCTTAGTCAACTAAGAAGGTGGGATATTTAGTTTTACATTTTTAAACTTTCATCTCATTTAATAGTTGTTTTTGCTTTATTTCTGGCTAGAAAAAAAGGATAAATGACTATTTCTGATTTAGGTTGACTAAGGTTATCTGGCAAAATAGCATTGTTTGGAGCTTTTCAATCATAATCTTTTCAGACCAGAAAGTATGCTGTTCATAAAATAAGCTGTGATTTTGTGCCAGAATAGTTGATTTTCCAAAGACAGTGTTTGCAGCTGAAGCATTAAAGTAGGCAAATTGCTAATCAGTCATGAAGACTAGTTCTTGTTATAGTGATTCACATCTGCCATAGTATATTCTACTTGATCATAGTTAAATATAATTATAAAGAGTGAAATAGAGTTTCCTCCAGGTACCGGCATGAGAGCGAGCTAAGTTTGTAACAGTAGAGTTACCATCCCTTTCAACACCTTACGACTCCATGAAAGGGTCTTATGCTAGTGTAACTTTAGTATGCAATAGTCTGGTATTAAAGTGTTTTATACTGAAATATTAAAAATGCTACATAATTTTTTATGTTGGCTTTAAAAAAGAAAACTTTCTAATACATAACATTTTTGATAGGATTCACATCTCCTGGTTTCATACATTTCTCTCTTGTCCTCTCTCACTCCATTCCACACTCACTTGTCCTTTAATACTTCCTTCCTCTCCTGCTTCCTCTCAGTCTTTGTCTCCTACTTCTCTGTTCTGCATACACTATTCATGGCGAGGATTCACAGCCACAAAAGAAAGACAATATAGGTGCTTTACATCTCAATTATGAACATTATTACCAGACAATAAATCACGTTGCACTAGTATTTTACAGTCCAGAAGTTGACTTTCATTTCACAACAGCTTGTGACTTCTAGTCCTTCCTCAAACAACTGTTATCATATTGGCACCTGTTGCACAGCTGTAATATTTCGAGTGGTGCCTTAATTTTCCTTGACAAAGCAGTGTGCCCCCACCTATTACCTAGCCTGACTCAGATTATGAATATTGGAATCCATGATTCATCAATCACTTAGAAATAATAATGACAATTGTAGAATAAGATGAAGAGCTTAGGGTAGGAGACTCTCAGTGTCTCTTTTCCTAACCTACTTCATAAGATTCGTGTGAGATAAGAGGGGGAATCCATATATACCACATTGAGCTCCTTGAAGGAAGGGTGGGAGGTATACTTGTAACACATACATTGTTGATAATGCAATAGATAATTGAAGAATATGTTTGAAAGTAACACTAGCCCAGTTAGAACATGATGCTAAACCATGGTTCACACAACATCAGTGACAAGGAATGAACATGAGCAAAGCTTTAAAATAAATCATTCCCAGAGATGTGAAGGCCTGGAAAGAAACTGGAAAAATCAACCCACCCAATTGAAAGAATAGGAAAATGGGGGGAGTTTGGGTACCCCCCCCCATTTTTCCTGCTTTTTCCTGGGCTTTCACATCTCTAATCCTCTCCTCCCATGCAGCTGTGAGAAGGACTTTGCCAGTGTTTAGTTTCATGTTCCCCTAATCTTGACTTGTTGCATAGGAACCAGGGATCATGGTTTATTTCAAACTAGTCAGTTTCAAAATAAGCAAACTTCAAACCATGAGTTATGAAGCTGGCTTGTTTAACTAACCAGAGTTTCTGATAAACCACAATCTCTGGTTTATATGCAACAACAAGTCAAGATTAGGGGAAAGTGAAGCTAAATGCTGGCAAAATCCTTCTCCAGTCTGTGCAGGAGGTGGAGAAGGTAGGGGGAGTGTGTGAGCCCAAGGCTTTGTTTGGGCTCATTCCAGCTCATGCAGGTAGTGCTAAATAGTGGTTTAGTGGTATGTGAGAACATGGCAAATGAGTCTGAAACTTTTCCCCAAAATCTGTCATAACAAAGCCATAATCTGAATAACTTCTCTATATGCATTGTTCGCATTCGTAGGCTTACTAATTTCAGACTGCATATTCATATTTACTTGGGAGTGAGCCATATTGAAAATAGCAGCATTTACTTCTAGTAGAGCTTAATAGGATTTCAAATTACTAAATTTTTAAATTGTAAATTATTTGCAACTCAAGTTGTGGCCTGCTGAATTCAGTTACACTTCTTAGAATTCACTCCACGCATCAGCATTGGTGGCCACATGCTTGAGGTGGTGGACTATTCTGTCTACCTGGGCTCCACCATAACCAGCATACTTTCCATTGACACTGAGCTGGTGTAGGTAAGGCAGCTATAGCAATAACTCTCTCCAAAAGGGTATGGGATAATGTTATACCTGCCAGGAATGACATCTAAATCCATATGTGCTGTGTCCGGAAGATTTTGGGCATCACGTGGCAGGGCAGAGTTTTTTTTTAAAAAAAGTACTCTATCATACCCACATTCCCAATATGTTGGAACTTTTGTCTCAGCGACATCTACGTTGGCTTAGTCATGTCCACAGAATGGAAGATGGCAGGATCCGCAAGGATGTGCTCTACAGGGAGCTGGCTTCAGGCATCAGACCTGTTGGCAAACCAACTCTGCATTACAAAGATGTCTGCAAACGTGGCATGAAGACTCCTGCTGTGCGGGAGCCCCTTGCAGACGACCTCAGTGCTTGGAGACAGTCAGGTTGTGTATTCACAACAGTGACCAGAGGAGGAATGACCACTGGGAGGGAGCGCAGAGAGAAGAAACACCATGGTGCATCTGTAACAGCGAAACCAGTTGCCTTCATCTGCCCCAGCTGCAACAATCCCATATTGGTCTCTACAGCCACAACAGGCGCTGTAACTCCAACAGTTTGACCTCAGTGGCACACTCTTTTGTAGTCTTTTGAGACTGATGAATAACAACAACTGGATTAGCTTGGAAGGGGCAGAGGCTGGTCGTTGCAGCTGTGCTACCAGTTGGAGCATGGGCATGTGGTAGAGGGTGCTTGGAGGAGGGCATTTGGAAATAGCAGCACTGGTGGACCCTGTTGGAGTTTATGGGTGCTGGCAAATGTTTCATAATGTCGGGTGTTGATTCTGGATTGAAAGGAAGCTGAATCTGGTCCACTTGAAGGATTTCAAAATCCATTGTTGGTCATTGCCTTCATACAGATCCACCAAAATAGTTCAAAACAATAAGCAAGCTTTCAGGTTCCCAGAGCTGTTCATTAATCAATTAGGCTGCATATTCAGCTTTCCTCCACTCCGCTCCCATTTTGCTACCTTAATGGTGAAACCCCAAGTTCTGCATTTAGTCATAGCCTTCAGATAGACTCTGAGGAGGAGACTGCAGACTAAGTAAAAGCATCACTTGTTGCAAACCCTGATGTTAGTTACTCCCAAACATTTTTCAGCCACTGTGTCATACATTCAAGCTATTAATGGAAAAAATCCCCTACTCCACTCTTTCAACAATTATAGGCAAAGTGAGAATTCAAATCCATGGTATTGTTTATGAGTCTGGCATCGGTATGAATTATTTTTGATTTATAAACAAAAAATATATAGGTGGTGTATTTGTTTCGAAGCATAAGAAGAATGAGAGAAGAAACACAAACTTTACAGAGACTTTATCATTTGTAAGTTCATCTATTACAGAACACACAACATAAAATATTGAAGTTAAGTCTGTTTACAGAAAAATACTTTAAAATGGGACTTTCTTCCTACAGAGGAATGGGGAGGGGATTAACAGTAGCTAAAGCCAGATACTATCTATTCCTTTACAGCTGGCAGGAATAATTTATGAGGCTTGCCTCCTTCGTTTTTGCTGCTTCATGCAATTTTTTCCCTTGACTTAAATATAAATAGCTCCTAAAGAATTAGCCATGCTGGTGCTGAGAGAGAAGAGAGAATGAGTCACATAACCAGTGTGATAGTGTTTGAAGAGAACCAGACCTGGCTTTCTGGTCAACACAGACATTTTTATTGTGTCTGATGTAATGGAGCTGAATCAGCGAATTGCTCCCTCGAGAGCCATCAGGAGATATACATATCATTAACCCTTCTACAGCATATGCAACTAGTTACAAAGCATAATTTAATTAAATACGCTAACAAATACTCTTTTGCTTCCATCTCTTTTTTGCTTTTCATCTGTTCCTTTATATGTGTGTGTGTGCGCGCGTGTGCCACTTTTACAGTAGTATTGCTTAGAAACAGACTTCGGTTAAAATGTCATGCAATTTCATGAAAAGCAACAACACCCAGTATTAGAATTAACTTTGGTAGGTGCTCTTAACATTTGTGCCAGGCATAGATTATGTTCAAAGCCGAACACACTTCTACATATAATACAAAAAACAGTTGCATTTTCTTTGTCCCTGATTTTTAAAATGCTAAGTGTCTGAAGAAACGACCAGTGCCTGACGCCTGTGACTATTCATACATACCTTGTGGGTGACTTCCTGTGGGTTTGTATGCCTGCTTTGACACTGTTGGTCATGTTGCATTACTCTTACACAGAAATAGAAATCAGGAAGGACTGAGGCCTTCTAATATTCCCCCACCCCCGCAGTTACAGAAAATGAATCACAAGAGAGGACCCCTTTCTCAGTGCCCCAGAGAATGAAAGAAACATTTATATAAAGCATAAAGAACATTATAAGCCACAGTCAGTACGAGTGCACACACACATATACATGATTTTTGTTGTTAGAATCATTTAGTCAATCTGGGCCTTCATATAAAGGAATGTTACTTTTCTGCTTTCTTTACCAGAGGTTAATTGAGCCCCATTAGACAATTGTTAGTGCCATTTTTATTATAGTTCTGAATTCTTTTGCAGATTTTAAGGGATTTTTTTTAACCTGTGCACTACTGTACAAAAATAAAACTCTACTACAGTTGTTTAGTTTAGTCTAAGTCTTGGAACACCACCTGTATTTTTTAGACTTGCGGGCAACATATTTTCCTACTGAATATCTTGTTATATTGTGAATGCCTCTGCATACTAACTTTTAATTATATTATTGATCTCTATGCAGTAGGACATCACCCATATGTCTCATCATTCTAATGCATGAGCACAGCTTTCTAAAATCAGTAGTCATTATAGTAGCTGTGCCCTTTCTTGAAGATGTGGTTGAGGTGGAGCGGTGGTCAGAAAATATTTTTACCTTCAGAGGGATTTTTGGTAGTAGAGACTGTACCACCATTTCCTTGACTGTGAAGGTAATGAAACTTTGGCACAATAATGGGATGGAATTTAAACCTGTATCTTGCCCTGGCCTCAGGGATCTAGAGGAAGAGTTTACACTCTGTGTTGTTTCCTGGTCACATTTCAGAACAGATTGATGGGAATGGGTTTTTATAAAACTTGACAACATTATATAAATCTGAAACAAGAATTGTGTAAAAAGCATTATTTTCAAGTTTCTATAATCTCCTTACTGTTTTCTTTGCCCTCCTGTAAATGAAGGTAGGTAGTAATGATATTAAAGAGAACCAGTAGACAAAGACTACAATGGCATTTTGTTTCTTCACTTCAGAATGTGTTGAGATATTTTCTAGATGATTTAAACTGCATGGTGAAGGGTTTTTAGTGTTAAGTTGTGGACGAACATAGCAGATGACACAGCGATTTCTCCAGAGCAGCTCTTTATTTGTAAGCTGGACAGAACTGAACAGCAAACAGCTCAGCCGGCCTGCTTTTATAGGCAGCCGGCTGTCAACATTGTAGCAACAACAACCCAGGGTTTCCCGCCTAAAATGACTGACGTGGACCTGAGTGAAAACTATCTACAGTATCCCCCTGCTGGCCCAGGGTGAGAACTTCAGTACGTAACAGTTAAACTCTGTAAAGTGCATGAAAGCCATTTTATTTTCAGTCACATTTGGTTACTTACTTTTACTGCCACTTCTCTCATCATAACAAAGCAGTTAAAAGGACTACTTCTTAAGATTGTTGTACTGTGGCATTGGACTAGAATATAAAATACGTATGATACGTATTTGTTCTTCATACCTGCATGATACTTTGTTCTCAGAAAAAAAAGCAGTCTTAAGATTTCCTTTATAATATAGAATCATAGATCTGGAAGAGACCCTGAGGATCATCTAGTCCAACCCCCTGCAGTGCAGGAATCTGCAGCTGTCCCATACAGGGATTGAACCTGCAACTTTGGTGCCACTAGCACCATGCTCTAACCAATTGAGGTATCCAGGAGGGAAGTCTGTACTACTCTTTGCAGTACCTTCCTCCCGAAGGCTGCATCTGCAAATATGTATTTGTATTCTGTATTTGTAATATGTGTTTGTCAGCAAATATTTGTAGATATATTTTTAAAGTTTTCTATTGAGATTAAACTCCATGATCAGTATCAATTCGAAATGAAAAAAGCACCATGAATTATTTTATCTCATAATTAAAACTGTTGTTTTTGATTCTGTAAAAAAAAATATGTAATTGATAGGCTACTCTTTCAAAAGTAGCTACTATGCATGGAATAAATGCATTACTGCATTGAAGATTATATTTCCATTCCATAACTGTAGACCTAGCAAATTTGTTTCCTTTAATGCTGTTCAGGGATTGCATCCCAGTTTTCCCTAGTATGACCTATATATTTGAATGTATTTAATTTTACCAAATTCAGATAGACTTCCGGGGGCGGCGCGAAACTGCAATGGCGGTCCTCTTCGTTCTCTGAAGAGGGGCTCCGCGGAAAAGGGTCGTTCGCTGCGGCATAGCGACGACCCATCAAGATAAACCACGGGTAGAGTGAGCCCGTGGCCGTGGGACTCGGCGGGCACCAGAAGCTGCTCTGAAAACACAGAAGGGACCCCGTAAGGAGACCCGGAGTGAAGGAGGGGTAGCGGTGCTGTGAGTTCATCGCTCTTTCCGCGGAAGTGAAGCCGCGCGGCTGTTGCAGATGAGCGCTGATCCTTCTTCCTAAAATCAACACCAAACTGCAAGTAACATACCCGTGAGTAAAGGGGTTTAAAATTTGGCAAAGAATTTCGTAAATTCGGCTGAAAGCGGGAGACGAGAAAAGGGAAGTCCGTCTTCCGACATTGCTGACAAGATCAAAGCAAAGCTTTAAAAAGCGGAAAGCGCTTGAAACGGGACTGTGGGAAGCTTTAACTTCTTCGTGCTATTAGATCTGCTTGTTTTTTTTAAACTGAAGGTGGAAATGGACATTGACTAAAAGAAGTAGTAAATGGGGACTTTCCTCCTGTCTTTTTTCTTCTTTGGGCTGTATTTTTAAGGAGCCAGATCGTCGGGCTGCCAGAGAGGGAGACTGTGTCAAACTGCGGAAACAGTTGTAAAAACTTTGCTGGAACGTAACTGTTACATTTGAGCAGAAAAGATTGGATGGGATACTGTTGCAAGCACCTCTTGTGAAACTTTGTTGAACTATAAAAGGTGCTTTGGGAAACTTTGAGTTTCTGAAGGGACTGTTGGACTATTGGATTTACTGTCTTGAAATAAATTGGAACTTTAATGGCGGATTACTTCCTTCTTTGTCTTTGAAGCCTGGTGGCACTCCCCCTACAGGGCTTTCGGATTATAAAATCCTGGGAACTGACTTTTGTTTTGAATTCCACTTCACTGGTTGTTTACTTCTGAATTTGTCTCTCCCATGGAACAACAGACAATCTGACCTTGAACACTGACAGATGTGTAATGAGTGGTGCAGGGAGAACAAGAGCATCCAAAGTTAAGGAATCTAAAGAGGCTAAGGAAAAAGAAAAAGAAAGAAAACCAACACAATTTGTACAAACAACACTGACCCAAGGACGCCGATCGTCGGTTCCAGCTGTACTGGTGTCTCAGAGGGAAGGGGAAATAACCGAGAAGTCCACTGAAGAAGATATGGCAGCAGGTGGGTCAGATACATTATTAAAACAAATATTGGAGCAACTATCAAGTTTAAACCAGAAAGTGGACGACCAGTCTTTGAAAATAGATAAAGCGACCTCTTCGATTCAAAAATTGACTGAACAAGTTTCCCAGCACACGCAAGCTATAGAGAATTTGCAAGGAGCAACAGCGGAAAACCGGGAATTAGCTGGAGAAGCAATTCAGAAAGTGGGAGCTTTACAAAAAGAAGTTGAAGAAATTAAAGGAGAAGTCAAGCCCCTGCACAAACAGGTGGGTGAACAACAAACTTATCTGTCAATGGTGGAACTGAAAAATCGCGAGAGCAACATCAAATTGAGAGGCATCCCGGAACTCGAGCAAGGTGACCTGATTGGATACTTGACGCAGGAATTCACGAAGTTCTGGGGTTTAAAGGAGGATACAGATTTCAGGATTGTCTCGGCATATAGACTGGGAAGATTGGTAAGGAAAGACAGATCCAGGGACTGCTTGATAATTTTAAGATCAAAGGAAGAGAGAGATAAGATCCTAGGTCTTCACTTTAAAAAAGCAATTGAAATTCAAGATAAAAGGGTGGAAATTTACAGAGATATTCCGAGACAGTTGTTGGACCTCAGAGCCACCTATACAGAACTAGCAAAATTGCTGAGACACAACGCAATTCCCTATAGGTGGGAGTTTCCACAAGGATTATCCTTCACCTACAAAGAAAGGAAGGTCAAAATTAGAACACCTGAAGATAACCAAAAGTTCCTTCACGACCACGGAGAAGATCTCCAAAAAGGAACAGATTGGCTTCCAACCCTACCAACACCAATACTGCCTGGAGGCGGGCCAACGCCTGCACCCTCGGGATCTGAGCAAAAGGAAGGCACCTCACCCTAAGAACATTTTAATTAGAACAGGATGTCTCTGCAGCTACTTAGTTGGAATATAAATGGCGGGAATTCTCCGGAAAAAAGAAGGAGGATATTTCATATCCTAAAAAAAGAACAATTGGATGTAATATGCCTCCAAGAAACACATGTGACTAGGCTCCACAGGAAAGTATTAATCAATAAAAGACTTGGCCAAGAATTTATCTCATCTGACAAAGTTAAAAAAAGAGGCGTTGTAATTTATGCAAAGGAGAACCTGTCACCAAAATTTCTATTTAAAGATGATCATGGAAGAATTCTCGCAATTGAAATTCAAACACAAGGAGAGAAGATTTTGATATTAGGAATTTATGCGCCAAATGATGGAAAATCAGAATTCTATAAGAAGCTGCATGAGACAATGATGGACTATCTGGATTATTCTAACATTATTGTGATGGGAGATATGAATGGGGTGGTGTCAACAAATATGGACAAATCCCAAAATCAAAACTTAACAACAGACGGCAGACTTCCTAAAACCTTTTTTGAAATGACAGACAATATGGACTTGATTGACATTTGGAGGACAAGGAACCCCTTGGGTAAAGAAGGAACCTTCTTTTCTGAGGCCCACCTGTCATGGACACGAATCGACCAAATTTGGATATCTAGAGGGATGGCACCGAAAACAAGAAAAGTGGAAATCTGCCCAAAAACCTGCTCCGACCATAACGCCTTGAAAATGGAATTGAGACTTATCCCAACCGGATCCTTCAGATGGAGAATGAATGACACCTTGTTGAGAGATCAAGAGATTGTTAAGAAGGCCCAAAAAACCCTAAAGGACTATTTTGAAATAAATTTGAACACTACGGTGGAGAAAAGAATAATCTGGGACGCAAGTAAAGCTGTAATGAGAGGGTTTCTGATACAACAGAATACAATAAAGAGAAAATTTTGGAATGGAAAAAAGGAAAAAATTCTAGAGAAAATAAGTGAAGGAGAGAAAAAGCTGAGAACCAAACCAAAGTCAAAAGAGGTGCTAAGAGAGATCAAATTCCATCAAGCACAATATTCGAAATTGATCAATCAAGAGATTGAATGGAAAATTAAACAAATGAAGCAGAGATCGTTTGAATCAGCAAACAAATGTGGAAAGTTGCTAGCTTGGCAGTTGAAAAAAAGACAAAAGTTAAACACGGTTACAAATTTGGAGATCCAAGGAAAAATAGTTCAGAAACCAGAAGAAATAAGAAAGTGCTTCCACAGATACTTCAAAGAGCTTTATGCACAGGGGCCTCAGAAAGAATCGGAAATAGACCAATTTTTGAGGACAAATGGACTATCTAAAATAAGTCAAGACAAAAGATCAATTCTCAACAGCAAAATAACTCAACAGGAAATTGAAGGTGCCATTCAAAATATGCAACTTGGCAAATCTCCAGGCCCGGATGGACTCACCTCCAAATATTATAAGACTTTGAGGGACTTCTTGATACAACCGTTGTTGGAGGTCTGTAACCAGATTATGGAGGGGAGGAGGGCACCGGAAACGTGGAAAGAAGCATTTATCACATTGATACCCAAATCAGAAAGGGAAAAGACTCAGCTTAAGAATTACCGTCCCATCTCACTCCTGAATGTGGATTACAAAATATTTGCAGACATTTTAGCGAATAGACTTAAAAATGTGTTAAATGAAGTAATCCATAAGGACCAAGCAGGCTTTCTCCCTGGTAGACACATGTCTGACAACACTAGGAACATTATTGATATATTGGAGCTGTTGCGAATTAGAAACACAAGGGCAGCCTTAATCTTCATTGATGCGGAGAAAGCATTTGACAACATTTCTTGGATGTTTATGAAGAAAAACTTGAAAGGGATGGGAGTGGGACGGGGGTTTGAAAATGGACTAGAAGCAATTTATTCAGAGCAAAAAGCCAAGCTGATAGTGAACAATGTGGTATCGGAGGAACTCCAAATTGAAAAAGGGACACGACAGGGGTGCCCTCTATCCCCTCTGTTATTTATTTCTGTTCTGGAGGTATTGCTGAATATGATCAGGGAGGACCAGTTGGTGCAGGGTATAGTGGTCGGAGCGAAACAATACAAACTGAAAGCTTTCGCAGATGACTTAGTCTTGACAGTACAGGAGCCAGAATCTAGTACAAAAAGAGTTCTGGAACTTATCTTGGAGTTTGGTCGGGTGGCGGGATTTAAGCTAAACAAACAAAAAACAAAGGTTTTGGTCAAAAATCTGACACCTACAGAGATAGAGGGGTACCAGAAAGAGACAGAGCTAAGTGTGGTTAAAAAAGTGAAATACCTGGGGGTATCCTTGTCCACTAAAAATTTAAACCTTTTCAAAGATAATTATGAAAAATGTTGGTTGGAAATTAAAAAAGACTTGGATATTTGGTCAAGATTGAAACTTACCTTGTCAGGCCGAATTGCAGCTATAAAGATGTGTGTTTTGCCAAAAATGTTATTCTTGTTTCAAACCCTTCAGGTCGTGGACAGAATGGAATGTTTTGGAAAATGGCAGAAGGATATCTCTAAGTTTGTCTGGCAGGGCAAAAAGCCCCGAATAAAATTTAAAATATTAACTGACTCAAAAGAAAGAGGGGGGTTTGCCCTGCCGGACTTAAGGTTGTACTACGAAGCTGCAGCCTTCTGCTGGTTGAAGGATTGGTTTCTGTTGGAAAACACCGATGTCCTAGATCTGGAAGGGTTTGATAATGTGTATGGTTGGCATGCATACCTGTGGTATGACAAGGCGAAGGTTCACAAACTGTTTAAAAACCATATTGTCAGAAAATCAATTTTTGCCGTCTGGATGAAGTACAAGGACTTATTAGAAAGTAAGACCCCGAGGTGGTTATCACCAGTGGAAGCCAAGGTTTCTAAAAAAAGGCCCAATATGGAGGCCTACTGGCCAAAATATTGGGAATTGATTGAAAGAGTTGGAGATAATTGGAAGCTCCAAAGCCAGGACAAACTAAAAAGTAAGGTGCGAGATTGGTTACATTATGCTCAAATTCAAGAGGTATTTAAAATGGATAAAAAAGTGGGTTTTCAGTTGGAGAAATCGAAACTGGAGACGGAGTTACTAGAACCAAAGACTAAGGTACTTTCGAGGATGTATGACTTGCTGCTTAAATGGAATACACAGGATGAGACAGTCAAATCTGCTATGATAAAATGGGCACAGGATGTAGGACACAACATTATGTCTGAGGACTGGGAAAGGTTATGGAACACCGGTATGAAATTCACGGCATGTAGTGCCTTGAAAGAGAACATTATGAAAATGGTATACCGGTGGTACATGACCCCAGTCAAGTTGGCTAAAGTATATCATCTTTCTGATAATAAGTGTTGGAAATGCAAAGAGGCAGAAGGGACATTCTTTCACCTCTGGTGGACCTGCCCGAAAGTAAAGGCCTTTTGGGAAATGATACATAATGAGTTGAAAAAGGTATTTAAATATACCTTTTCTAAGAAACCAGAGGCCTTTCTACTGGGCATGGTGGACCGGAAGGTGCCAAAGAAGGATAGAACCTTGTTTATGTATGCAACCACAGCAGCAAGGATCCTTATTGCAAAGTTCTGGAAGACACCAGATTTACCCACACTGGAGGACTGGCAGACGCAGCTGATGGACTACATGGAGTTGGCAGAAATGACTGGCAGAATCCGAGATCTGAGCGAAGAAACAATGGAGGAAGACTGGAAAAAATTTAAGGACTATTTGCAAAAATACTATAAGTTGTTTGAATGTTAAGACTGTGCACGATTAAGAAACGTCACGCTTCTGCAATTTATCTAAGTAAATGGTAAAGTAAGTAATGATGAAATAACGAGACAAATTAGAAACAAAATATTATGTTTATTAAAAATCTTGAAAACAAATTATAAATTTTCGAAATTGGTAACATAATAAATTCAAAAGTATTATAAGATGTGAAACAAGATAATAAATTGCTGAACTGGTTAGAATAATGAAAGCAATGTTGAGAGGATGTGAGGAGGTCCAAAAGAAAGTGAATTTGATGATATTTAACTTTTGTCTTCTTTTTTCTACTTTTCTTCATATATAAAAAAAAAAATGTTTCTTGTATGTTGCTATGTAAATTAATCTGTTAACCTATGGAAAGAAACGCAATAAAAAATTTTATTAAAAAAAAATTTTTTTTACCAAATTCAGTTCTTTAAATAAATTACACTGGAATGTCATGGTTTCCCTTGTGGCCTCCCATTGATTTCCTTGGAATATACTGGAAATGATTGAGTAGAATTCTACTAAAATTTGACAGTGCACTGTAACCAGAATTTAAAAATAGGTTTTTGGCAGCAATTCTTTTCCAGAACAGCACATTTTGATATGATACAATTCACTAGATGA
Organism: Podarcis bocagei; assembly: GCF_964188305.1. Lineage (NCBI taxonomy): Eukaryota > Metazoa > Chordata > Lepidosauria > Squamata > Lacertidae > Podarcis > Podarcis bocagei. The sequence goes on from NC_138128.1 coordinate 21,153,503, forward strand.
GATAATGATCCAAATATTTGAAAGTAGGTTATTCATTTAATCCATATCTTAGATTAGTAAAGAGCCAAATCATTGACTAAATTCCAAGATTAAGAATGAGAGGAGGACTGAAATTATTTTAAAAGGTAGCAGTGGTTTCAGTTCTTAATCACCGTTGTAGTACAGTGGTACCTCGGGTTACAGACGCTTCAGGTTACAGACTATGCTAACTCAGAAATAGTACCTCAGGTTAAGAACTTTGCTTCAGGATGAGAACAGAAATTGCATGGTGGCGGCACGGTGGCAGCGGGAGGCCCCATTAGCTAATGTGGTACCTCAGGTTAAGAACAGTTTCAGGTTAAGAACGGACCTCCAGAATGAATTAAGTTCTTAACCCGAGGTACCACTGTACATTAGTTCCCTATTAGTCTATTAGCTTTGTATACAACAGTGACTATAAACCGTGGTTTCATGGGTAATACAAAACCTTTGTATTACAGCTGTTTCTGCCCAGAAGCAAATACTAAAGTTGATTTAATGTTAATTTTGTGCAGATGCACATGCAAGTAATGCTTATGGCACTGTGCTTCTGGTTTGTTAATTATATACACGAGCAAGCAACTTTGGAGAGTTTACACATCAAACAAATAGGGCTGGCCCAACTGAAGAAGCAAACTGGACCACCACTTTGGGATGCCAGTCTGAGGTATTCAAATGGCTTGGAGAGAGCAAAAGCTGCTGCATATGCTTTTGTAGGGGGCAAATAGGTGGCTTAGCAATTCATTGACTGGGTTGTTTCCTACATTCCAGGTATTTCTGCACCTTCCCCATCTATTTGGCTAAAGATGAGTGACTGTCAGGGTTTCAAAGAGCTTTCAATTCCCAATTATCAGCATATCATTGGTGCTTTAAAGAGTCCTGCATGGCACTTTGAAATTACAACAGTCAGCTGATTGTCAGGGCTTCAAAGCACTGCATCACATTATGTCTTTATGGTATCAGGTGATTGACAGATAGGCAGCCATGCTCACCTGTCAAATTTGGCTGGCAAGAGTTAGGGTAGATAAGGATCTGGCCCACCAGCCTGATCCAGTTCTTCACCCCTGATGTAAAAGTACAACCTTGTACAACCAAATGTGAGTGGTCAAACCAGACAATCTAACAGAGAAAGATGGGCCAAGCGAAGGGAAGCTGTGGCTGGGCTAACGAAGGAAAGCAGCTCAAAACATGGGATTGAAAAGGGGATAGCAGCAAAGAAAGGCAACAGTGGATAAAGAAAGAAGTTCAAGTTATAGCCATTTGGCGGAAACAAATAATCTAAGCAAAAACCACTGGAGGAAAAAGCAATACCAGTATGGAGCAAAGCCAGCTAGGAACACAAAGGATACTGGGTCTGGTACTTGCCTGTCCACTTGACTACAGGTTACATTTCTAGCCATGTATACATACATGTTCCCATCATCCAGTGAGCCTCTCGTTAGTGATGCAATTTCCACTGTATTTGTTTGTGGGAATAAAATATATTCTACATTTTATGTGTTTATGGAATACCTTTTTATGGATCCTTTTTTGCAGCCATAAGGTGGAACACACAGAAAAAAATGTGCAAAGCTTCTCAAATGTCACTGACGTTTGGCTGTAATAATATTCTACAGGTTACCCATTTTAAAATGTATTTATTTCCCCCCATATCTTTTAAATAACCTATTATAGAGCATTGTTTCCCATCAGTTACAGAGGCGCTGACAGCATCTTCTAATTACAAGAAATATGTATGCTGCTGCTTTTGGTTCTCACAAAACTTTTGAATCTCTAGAGAGAAACCCAAAGACCCAAACACAGATTTTTGTAGAAGTGTGTTTATACTTAATTTTAACACAGTCGTAATTTTATCGTTGGTGTTTTTATATGCTCCTGAGAAATCAAGTGTACACTTTAATGTTTTGCACATATCCCAAAACCAAACTTAGGTTGGTGAATTCATATATACTGATTTAGAACTCTTGTAATAAGATCTGATTTTTGGCTTCCTTTCCCTTGAAAATGAAGTGGGGCTTTTTAAACAGTCTAGGATGAAACAATCTTTCTTCAAGAGAAGTAAGAGTAACCTTGTGCCAGGCTTAATATCATGTTAAACTTTTCCATTTGACACATGTATCCAGATCTCTCAATATGTGCTATTTTTACTTTTAAAACTTTTACTCTGTATTGTTCTTCTGTTTAGGTTTGACTGTTCTGAGTTTCAGAAACTTGAATTTATTTTTCTTTTGTAGTGAAAACCAAATTTCTAAATAGGAAAGGTTGCCTTGGTGTCTTCAAAATCTTCAGTTTGAGCAGAGCTGTCTTATAGTCTTCAAAACACAGGTCTTGGAACTTGCTGCCTTATTATGCTACAATAAGTCCTAAAAGCTTATTTATGTTAATAATATGCATTGTACGGTATACAATGAATGCAGATGCGACATTCCCAATTTCTAAACTATGGTTAAACATTCAGGAGAATGCTTATTTTCATGACTTGACAACTAGTTAACCTGGTTCAGATGTAAAACGGAACTCTGGCTTAATACAAGCAACAACAACAAAGCTCCAAAGTAGTACATCAGGGGAGGGAGGGACTAGGGAGGAGATCCCAACCCAACACTAATTCCTGAGATGGTCCATACTGGACCATTAATTACAATTAGTGCTATCCAGGGTTCCCACTTCACCCATACTAAAACCATAAATTGAAGTCATTTTTAGGCATGGATATACAGGAGCCATTGATAGTTATAGCCACAGTTAACGTTACTGGAAATACAATTGTTTCCACAGGTAGACCTGCCAAGGTTCTGTGGCCTCACAGTTGCTTAATTATTAGATCAGGAACTCATACGTGACTCCCCTCCCTCAGGTGTGTCACCTTCTGCATCATATGCAGACTGAGAAAATCACAAATACATGAAGGCATACGTGGAGAATATTCAGGTCACCTTGTACTACTAAGGTATCTGCATTGCTCTGTCATCTTTTAGGTGAAATAGATTTTGTGAAGTTGTAACTTATTTCAAATGTTATTACTTTTTGCACTATGGCCTGGAAGTACATCTGCTTAGTATTTATATCAGATTCTTTGGTAGGACACTTTAATGAGCATTTGGCCCTCAGTATTATTTTCTTATAAGGGACGCGGGTGGCGCTGTGGGTTAAAGCCTCAGCGCCTAGGGCTTGCCGATCGAAAGGTCGGCGGTTCGAATCCCCGCGGCGGGGTGCGCTCCCGCTGCTCGGTCCCAGCGCCTGCCAACCTAGCAGTTCGAAAGCATCTTCGGGTGCAAGTAGATAAATAGGGACCGCTTACCAGCAGGAAGGTAAACGGCGTTCCGTGTGCTGCGCTGGCTCGCCAGATGCAGCTTTGTCACGCTGGCCACGTGACCCGGAAGTGTCTCCGGACAGCGCTGGCCCCCGGCCAATAGATGTGAGATGGGCGCACAAACCCCAGAGTCTGTCAAGACTGGCCCGTTCGGGCAGGGGTACCTTTACCTTTACCTTTATTATTTTCATGCATTGTATTGCATACCTTAGATCATTTTCATTAGAAAAGAATGTTAAGAGCTTCCTGCTTTCCCCTGATTGTTCAGGCCCATATTACAAAAACTGATTATTAAGCCTGAAATAGACACAAAATGAGATGCAAGAAAATATGCCACCATCATAATATCGTTGAAGATTTTTCCATCATTTACCATACTAATTCATTGCTCTGGAAAGCAACCACAAAGTCATTCTCATCTGAAGAAACCACTGTGAGGAAAGCATATCCTCAAAAACAGTGTCATTTTTCTGATTTAATTTCTACTGTATAACAATTTACAAGTGCTTTTGTAGCAATTTACAAGAGCCAATATGGTGTAGTGGTTAAGAGCGGTAGACTTGTAATCTGATGAACTGTGTTCGCGTCCCCGCTCCTCCACATGCAGCTGCTGGGTGACCTTGGGGTAGTCACACTTCTCTGAAGTCTCTCAGCCTCACTCACCTCACAGAGTGTTTGTTGTGGGGGAGGAAGGGAAAGGAGAATGTTAGCCACTTTGAGACTCCCTAGAGTAGTGATAAAGCAGGATATCAAATCCAAACTTTTCTTCTCTTCTTCTCTGCTTTTGACAGACCACAGCTTATTTAAATAATGTATATTGCAGTGTTAACTTTTGGTGGATGAATAGGTTTCAAGTCATGAGAAGTGCTCTTTCTGCATTAGTCAGACTTTTGTTGGAGCTCTTCGTCATAGCTCTGGGTGCTGTGCTTTCAAAAGGATGTAGACAAACTGGAATGGGTTCAGATGAGGTCAGTGAAGATGGTCAAGAGTATAGAAGACAAGTTCTATGACAAAAGGTTGAAGTACATTTAGCCTGGAGAAAAGAAGCCGTGGCAGGGTCGGGATGGCCATAATAGCATTATTCAAATACTTGAAGGGATATTACAGTAGAAGAAGCAGATACTTTATATCTGCTGCCTTGGAAGGCAGGACTACATCTAATGGTCTTTAGGTACAGGATAGTAGATTTGGATTGAACATTAGGAAAAACTTGTTAACATTAAAAGAAAGTTTAACAATGGAACCAGTTAACCACAAAGCAGTGAGGATGCTACCGTTGGACATTAGGGTAGATTGGCCTTGTTGTAATAATAATGGACACAACTGATTGCAAAGTACACCATGATATGGAACTGTTTAGCAAACACAATGGGCCTTGATAAGGCATAGTAGCAACAGGACAAACCAAAAGTTTACTGTATCATTCTTTTCTGTTCATAACACTGCTGCGTAATATATTAGAGTAAAAGGTAGTAATCACCCCAAACCCTAGTAAGCTTAATGGCTGAGCAAGGTTTTAAACCTGAATCTCCCTGACTCAAGTCCAACACTTTGCATACTATTCTGCATTTGTCTTCTAATGTAGCCAGAATATGACTTGAGGGGCAATTGTGTAGGTTGCATGGAAGCTCATGCCACAGTAAATCGATTGGTCCCTAAAATGTCTCATCATGTTATATCTCTTTGCTGCAAGACTTAATACAGCTGCTCCTTTGATGTTGGAAGGAGGAGCTTTCAACAACAACAACAAAGCAGCATCTACAGTAGATAAAGTGCTACTTTCTTTGCCCTTTGTTCAAATAAGATTTATGAAGTTTGAATCAACCTGTCCCATTTTGAGTCTGTATATGTGCTGTTTTAGTTGTTTTGTAGCATTCTCTAGATGGAGGCACCTGCAAGGGAACCACAAAGAGAGCTCTTCCCCTCTATACTTCCCCACCCACAGATACCTATTAAAACTGTTTCACAAAAATCGTCTGCTCCACATAACAAGTGTTCACTGTTGTTTAGCGATTTAGACTTTTATGTGAAATTATCCCAGAGATACCAACTTTTTTCCTTTTATTTTGCACTCAGTTCATCTAATAAAAAGCTGGAATAGCATTGCCTTACTGTTAGCTAATTAGGTTCATGCATTTGCTTCAGAAACCATTTAACATTTATTTAGTGTCCTCACTGTCCTGGATGCTGAACAGAAAACTAAGTAATCCTATCACTGTCCCAAAGACAAATAATTTAAGAGTGATAGACAAAGATGTTGTATGCGTACACATACACAGAGCATTATTACTGCATTGTTGTAATATATGCGTTGTGTACTGTAGAAGTAATTACAAGTGGAAGTATGCACTTTTCTTTTTTTTAAAATTTGCAGTGGTCCTATGCCTTAGAGAAACCAAACACCGGCAGCATATTTAATATTGCTTGGTCTACTGATGGCACGCAAATAGCGGGGGCTTGTGGAAATGGACATGTGATTTTTGCTCATGTTGTGGAACAGCACTGGGTGTGGAAAAACTTTGGAATAACACTAACTAAAAGAAGAACGATGGAGGTATGTGTTGGATGTTTCAAGCTTTGTGAGTGGCTCACAAATGTGGTGAGCACAAAATGTTGGCAGAAAATGACAGGTACTTTTTGAATATCCTTTTCAGTTGTAGATGAACTGAGTGAATGAGTGACATCCGTCTCTATGGCCAGCTAACTATCCCCAGGAGATCTGTTCATCAGTCTGCTGGATTGAGCAGCTTTCAGGATACTCCTGGTGATAATAGCATGTTGACCAATATGTTTACGAACTGAGGTCAATTCTCACAACCCAATTATCTTGATGTTAGGAAGGCTACTCTGGAGTAAATTGACTGTGGAGTATACCTCTGGTTACTGCAGTGGCTGGAAATTCAGAATTAAAAAACCCACATTTATGCTAGAAATTATTTTGCAGCTGGCAACAAAGTCACAGCTGCAGAAGCAATAGCATAATGGTCCATGCACAGGTAGCCTTGGTTTACTGGCTTTGGAAAAAAAAACCTGTACATGTACACAGCTGTGGTTTACCATTATAGCAGCTGCAGCATTGTTGGTTTTTTCTTTTTTTTACTATAGTGCAGGTTTTTCTGCTAAGAGCAGGGATAGCACTAAATGTGTCTGTTTTCTTTGATCACAACATCAGTACATTAGCCAAGCACTACCCCCCCAACCTAATAGTGCTTCTTGATGAAACTTTGCCCAGAATATTTCAGCCCCAGGTTAAAATAGTTTTCAGCTAGGTAAAACATCTACTATGACTTATTTTTACTACTAGTTGTCCAGCCTAGAGAAACCATAAGCTTTTCATACCTAAAATCTGATTGCTTACAGAATACTTTAAAGAGCCTTTTATTAGACCCAATTAAAGATTTTCAGGCAACTTTCTATTTTATGGTTACCTTATTATAACTGAAGCCTAAAAGAATTATGAATGTAGGTTCTTTTAAAAACACATGGTCCTAAATTTAAAATGTGAGTCTGAGTATCTGAAAGCAAATGTATTAATTTTTTACCTGCTAAATGTTCTGTCCTCGGTGACCAGACACTGACTCATAACATCCCACCCAGAGGACAGGGAGATAATATACAATTTCTGTTGTTACAAGTTTTCTCAATTACACATTCGGTATTAGAGTTCAGGCCAAGCTTTTCAGCCCTGGGTGCCCAGTGTTAGGCTCCCAAATCTATAATTAGGCACCTAAATATCTTTTGGCCTGAAGTGAAGTTGTCTTTGATGCTGAATATATAATTGGGAAAACTTGCAACAACAGAAATTCTATATTACCCATCTGTCCACTGGGTGGGATGTTATGAGTCAGTGTCTGGGAATATTGAAGACAAATTGGCAGGTAAAAATCATATTTTTGGTATTCATTCCTAGACAGCGAATCGTAATGAATGACTCTGTCTAGTAATCCCTGAAGCTTTAGTTATATTTAGCTTGTACAGCTTCGTGGGAAAGGTATACAAAGGAGTCTTCGCTACCAGTGTATGCAAATGACTTGCACATAATTTAAATTCTTGTTTTGGGGTTGTCTCAAGAAAAGTTTCCAGCCCAGCTTCTACCATGTTGTTTAGAAATAAGAATAAATGCACAATTAACATATCATTCTCAATCTTATATAAAAGCTTTAGTTCACTTTTGTTATAAGATTCTGGAAACCAGAACTGACTAGATCTCCACTGGTCCTGCCCTGGTTTACTGCTTATAAATAGTTAAGTGACATTAATTGTGAATTATCATTGCATTTCCATGTTCAGGATGGGAGGAGCTATTCCCTTTTAATAACTTTCACTTTCCAAATGTCAACTTTCTGTGAGGCCTTCTCAGATACCAGTATCTAATGATACCAGTATGTTATGAACAAAGCCCTGAACAACTTAGGCACAGGGTGCCCTTCTCTTTATGTCCCAAGTCTGTTGCTGCAATAATCTGGGAAAGCACTATTAGTACTACCCCATGGACAAGGAAAATGAGTCTTATTTATTAGGAGTCATGTGTTCAGTCTTTGACCTCAAAGAAGGCTGCAGCCCTACACTACTGATCTGAATAAAGATACATAGGAGCACACTGCATATTGCTAGGTCTCACTCAATACATTAACAATCTTCAGCTCAATAGTTTCTAAATTATGGGCCCTAGATTCTTTAAAATAAATACAAAAATGGGAGTTTTAAAGCTTGAATTTGAGGAATATAAATACTTGAATATTCATTATTCATCTTCATTTCCTGACATTCTGTACTGTCCTTAGAGCTAAGAATAAGGCTACTTCTTTGCTTTTGCTTTCAAAATTATTTAAATTTTATTTAACCATTGGCTTCTGTTCCCACTAGGTTCGTAATGTACTTAATGACGCAGTGGATTTACTGGAATTTCGAGACAGAGTCATTAAAGCCTCTTTGAACTATGGGCATTTAGTAGTTTCAACATCTCTTCAGTGTTACATATTCTCGTAAGCAGCCTGAATTAATGAGACACAGCCATCTGATCAATTAAAAACCTTGAATTTTTCACAGCTACATGATTTGATTTGGGAAGCATCCATTGTTTTATGGAGATCTCCCATAAACCTAAGCTAAATGACATAAACTTCTCATATCTGTGAATGGAATTAGCTATGTTCATTTTCCCATGAGTGGGACCTTCCCAGTGAAGCCACATGTTACTGCTTATTGGCATCCTGTTTCCCAGTGCAAACTGTGCACTATTTTGGTCTGTAACCTTTTAATCACTACTCATGCCAACTTTCTAAATTACTTTTTAAAGTTTGAAGACCTCTAACAAAGTTTAGGGGTACAGTTGGAAGTTCTGTTTCAAGGGAATATGGCAAAGCTCTAGTGGGCATTTAGCTGATGTCCATGTACATTCTACTGGTGCATAAAAGCTGTAACTAATGTTTAAAACAAAGCTGGCCCACCCATAGGGCAAGGTGAGACGACTGCCTCAGGCAGCAAACCCCAATATAGATCTTTTTATCTCCCTTGCTCCTGGCGTAGATCTTCACTCACCCCTCCTGCGAAACCCAGCCAGATGGGCAGGGTATAAATAATAAAGTTATTATTAAAATTATTATTATCATTATTCCCTGGTGGGGAGGGAGGCTCCATTTTGTGGTTCTCCTCAGTTGCCAAAATGTCTTAGTCTGGCCCTAGTTTAAAATGATATTGGAAAAATGTGAAATAGGTTCTTGTTATATAAACGGAATGATAAATACTTATGTGTCCTCTGATTCTTTTGAAATCTTACCACAATGTTTTCAAGCTGATATATCTGTGAAAATCCTACTATATAACTAAAGTATGTACACTATCTCTTTTTTTGTTGTTTCTTAATGTATATTGTCTTGCTCTTTGCTTTAGGACTAAAAACTGGAATACACCATTAATCTTTGACCTTAAAGAAGGAACTGTCAGTTTAATTTTACAGGCAGAAAGGTAACTTTCTGATTGCATGACTTAAAACCATGTTTACTTAAATAGGGTGAGATGGTGGGATCATAGGGACGCGGGTAGCACTGTGGACTCATGGAGGGCAAGGCTATAAACACTACCACAAGCAATAATCGGGACACAGGTGGTGCTGTGGGTTAAACCACAGAGCCTAGGACATGCCGACCAGAAGGTCGACAGTTTGAATCCCCGCAACGGGGTGAGCTCCTGTTGCTCGGTCCCTGCTCCTGCCAACCTAGCAGTTCGAAAGCACATCAAAAGTGCAAGTAGATAAATAGGTACCGCTCTGGTGGGAAGGTAAACGGCGTTTCCGTGCGCTGCTCTGGTTCGCCAGAAGCGGCTTAGTCATGCTGGCCACATGACTCGGAAGCTGTACGCTGGCTCCCTCGGCCAATAAAGCAAGATGAGCGCCACAACCCCAGAGTTGGTCATGACTGGACCTAATGGTCAGGGGTCCCTTTACCTTTACTAGTGGGATCATATTTGGAAGAAATATATGTGTTGACTTCGATGATACTGTTTGGGAAGCAGTTTCCCAGCTAGATCTGACTCTTGACCTTGTTTGAATAATCTAGAGCTATATGCTCTGCTTGCCTTGTTATATGCTCATGAATGTGACACCCAGCAATCTTGACTCTGTGAGTAAATCTGTGTACAGTAGTACCTCTGTGTGGTTAAACTTGCTTTGGACTTGATAATAATTTCCCCTCCAAGTAAGTGTTTGTAGGTTTTGAATTTCTATCTTTAACACTTGCCTTTTAAACCAGTTAGCCAAAAAAACCTCACTTTCCAAATAAAGTGTATGTACCATTATGCAAATATTACCATGAATGTGTGCCAAGTCATTTTAGTATCAGATTGATGTAATATTAGATGTCCTAAGCAGAGGAGAAATTAGAGAACTTTAAAGGAAAGACATTTGATTACAAATTCCTGTGCATTGATATATTATTTGAAAATACTTACTTGAATCAATGCATTTTTAAATTATGCAAGAAATAATAATACAGTATATAGACAATTACGTTAATAGTATTGTGTGAAAATAGTTAATCAGTGTTTTCTCCTCTGCTTCTTATTTATAGGCATTTTCTTCTTGTAGATGGTGGAGGGCTATATTTATATTCTTATGAAGGACGTTTAATTTCCTCTCCGAAGGTTCCAGGAATGAGAACAGATATACTAAATGTTCAGACCATTTCTTTGAGTAATGATACCCTAGCATTAAGAGATAAATCTGATGAAAAAGGTATGTTGTACAGACATTAAAATTGTTATTTTTGCATAAAACGTTTCTTCTGAGCAAATAGAAGTAAATATGGGGTTGTCAATGTATCACTTATGGGTGCACTTGCACCTACCAAGCCTTTTCTTGATGTCTTCAGCATCCTCTCTCTCCTACTTAAATCAGGCTTCAAATAATCTATTGCAGCACATAGAAGGTTTCTTTCAAACCTAAATGTGAAATGGAGTGAGGGTTCAATAGGTCACAGCTTAGCTCTTCCCTCCCCAAACTAATTAATCCACCTCCCAAATGCCCCCCCACCGCAATTAGATTTGAAAGAATTCCTCTGCTGTAGCCAAAATAAGTCATTTTTCAAGCCTAATTTCAATAGGGAGTGGCATTTTTTGTGGGCATATCACAGATGGAAGGGTTAACCCTTCTTTCCTTGGTTGCAGTTCAAAATTGTCCTTGCTCCATGTCAATGTCTCCTTTTTGAAAATGATGTTTATTGTTACAATAGTGAGGTCTTCTTGGAAAGCAGTATATAAATTTCTTAGATAAACAAACAAACAAACATGTATTTGAAATTAGAGTAACTTTTCCTCATTTATTCTTAATGAATCAGTGCTGACCCACCCATGAGGAAAGGTGAAGTGACCACCTCAGGCTGCAGGATCCACAGGGGCAGTGGATCCCACTGCTGATCTTTCTTCATGCCTTATTCCTGCTTCCCTCACCCTTTATTCCTTGGTGGGGAGGGGGGTGTTGTTTGGGGGTTCGCCTCAGGTGCTAAAATGTCTTTAGCCAGCCCTCCATTGAAGGAAGCATAACTGAAAATCACATGGAGATTTCATCTTCTTCCTTATCCCCCTGTGCTATATCCAAGGCCTTTCCTGAGGATCTCCTGACTTTTAGTAGAGGTTTTTGATGGGCTAAAGTGGGGATAAGGGGGAACCCCATTGTATAAGCAAACTTTTACTAACATAAATTTGGTTATAGCCAATGTATTTCTGTTATGTGTGCAGCAACAAGAGTTTCTTTTTGGGTGCATTTCTTTTTTGCAGGCTTATTAATAGTTCTGGATTTATGCTTATCTTTGGCTTGTTGAGGTTTGTCAAGTAAACAGTCAATAGTTCTCCAGGAGAGATAGCAGGAATAAATGACACCAGAGGGGGAATATGTTTCAGTAACTAGTCAAGAAAATCCCATAATTGGTGGGAAATAATTTGCTATTTGTTAGCACACATAGATTTAATCAAAATCCCAGAAGTTATTAAATCATCTCAGTAAAATATGAGGTGTACAGTGGTACCTCGGGTTAAGTAATTAATTCGTTCCGGAGATCTGTACTTAACCTGAAACTGTTCTTAACCTGAAGCATCACTTTAGCTAATGGGGCCTCCTGCCACCGGAGCATGATTTCTGTTCTTATCCTGGAGCAAAGTTCTTAACCTGAAGCACTATTTCTGAGTTAGCGGAGTCTGTAACCTGAAGCGTATGTGACCTGAATCGTATGTAACCCGAGGTACCACTGTATTCCACTTTCCTTCCAAAACTAAGACATCAGAATACATAATTTCCCTTGCAAGAGGTTGCGTATTTCATTGCTTCTTGTTTTCTAAGGGCCTCTAGTTGCCCACTGATGTTGAAGGGTGAAATACTTTTTCAATGAACAAGAGGCATTTCCTTGTACTATATCTAAAGAAGTTTATCCAGGAAAACTGGATGTCTTAGGGCTTGTTTCCATCTGTAACCTCTGTACAAAATAGCATGTAGTTGACATTCTTCTTCTTTGGTGATCACTTATAGCCGAGTAAGATTGTCTTCCATAAACACGGTCTTAGTGGTGTGTCCATAGGTGACTCTGGAGGCCAATTCTGGATCCACACGTTGTTTCACAGTGGGGACATAGGTTTCTGGGCAGTAGTTGATCATGGTGAGGGTTTGCCAAATGTGCCTTCCTCTTAGCTTGTTTATCCCTTTCGTCCCGAGTTCGAGTGCCTTCAAAGTCCATGACAGCTTTGGTAAAGGCTGTTCTCCAACTGGAGCGCTTGCAGGCCAGTGTTTCCCAATTGCCGGTGACATAGACAATTTCTAAAACCTAACAGATGGGTTTAATTTCACTTTTTAAAAAAAGCACTAAACAATATTTATATACTCTGCTGGGAATCGGCTATTGTGAGTGTGACATGGGAGTTGATAGGTCATGTCCTTTGCCTTTTCTTAACTATCCCTTTCCCACCTTTATCCACTTCAGTAATTATTGAATCCAAAAGATGGCAATATTTTGTGTTTTCCACCTATTTTCTGGTCTTCCTCTTCCTTTTTTGAGAAATTATGGGGTTTGTAATATATACACTTCATATATAAAAAAGAACATCGTGATAGTTAGTAAAACTTTTGGTTTTGATAAAAACACAAACAGTGTCTATGACAAGGGAAACCTTACATCAAAAAGAGCACAGCACTGTCTCAAGTCACAAGTTATTTTCCTGTGTTTACACAGCTGGCTCAAACCAGCACTGGATGTAACCCTTCTTTTTCCTTTTCATATGCAACCAACAACATCAGAACAGCACCTGTTCTCATAACATCGTTTTTTCCTGCCAATATAACCAGTGACCGCAAACCAATATCCTGTATCCTTCTAAAAGAAACTCATGACACTATGCTAAAATGCAAATGGAAGAGTCTTTTAAAGTTAAACGTGCATGCCACATGGAATATAGATGACATATTATCAGCTGGATTTGGCATGTGATGTCAATGCTTAAAATCTGTTTGGAATTAATCACTCCCTTCCATGTATTTGCTGAATTATGCAACATTTATTTCAGACTGTACATGTGCTAGTTTTTCTAACCTTCCTATCTTGAGAACAGTGAACATGGGGTTAATCCCTGTATAAAATGTGACTTTGTATAAAGTAGATTAATATATTAACTCACAAATCTCAAGCTTGTCTACTCAGAAGTAAGTGCCACTGAGTTCAATGGGATTTACTCCCCTGTAATGGTGTATATAGGATAAAACTCTGTTTTATGAAGCTAGCTATGTGCACCTACTTAACCTTTTCATCTTTTTTTTAACAGTAGCACTTTACCATATCAACTATAAAAAACATAGTAGATCCTGCATTGTATTGCTAATATCCTTTATTTTTCAATATTTCATGTTATATTCCTGTAAGTCTAATTGAAAGATTTAATCATTTTATGACAAAAGGTAGTGAGCAGGGATAAAAATAACCACATTTTAATTTTTCTGTCATGTATAGGTTTTTGTTTACAAAACTTACTATTTTGGCCCAAAAAGTCAGCAACTTGCAAAAGGACACAACTTTGTCCAGTTGTTAAATTTCAGTTATAAGTCTTTCAGGTTTCTAGCACAAATCAAGCTCTCAAGCAAATCACTAACAATAATAACAGTTCAAAGCATTACGATGAAAAGTTCCTGGGGTTTTTCCTCCTTACAGTCATATGACAAGAGTGTAAAGTATAGATTTTACATTTGCAGTAATCAAGCAGCTATTATTTGCTTTGTGGTTATATTGTTAAAATGGTCAGAAATAACAAGAACTGAGATTCAGAGTGGCCTTTGCAGTGTGTTACATCTAGACATGTGAAACCCTGGTTCAAACCCCAGCTCTACCATGAATTTTTTCAGTCTTATGTTATCAAGCTTATGGAAAAGGTAAATGAAGTAAAGGTTGTGAACTACTTTGTACCCTGAAAAACAAAGGACCAGCTAATAGATGCATGGCACAAAATTTGAACTATAGTAAATGAAGAATAAAATACACCAGTGTTCCCATGCCATCCTTCTACCCTCATTACAAAAATAGAGTATAACAGTCAAATTATTTATTGATAATCTTTCTCTCTCTCTCTCTCTCTCTCTCTCAAGTTATTTACCTGTTTGAGCCTTTAGCTGGAAAGCCCTTAGGAGATGGGAAGCCCCTTACTCATAAGGTAATGTACATAGTATCATTTAATATTTTGGGGTAATATTAATAGTCATTATCAGAGCAGACCAACACTGGAAATCATCCTCTGTAATTTAGGTTGGAGAGGCAGGTGTAATGTTGCTGAAAACCTCGGTGAGCTCAGATTGTTGAAAGAGACGTTGCATGAATAACTTTCTGCTTTGTAGCTTGGCTATGTTCCCAGTTTCGAGTTCCAAGTATCCCAGCATGTTATCAGTTAGAAATCAGCCAGTGTTGATTGAAACTGAGAGAAATCTTAATTCTGTGATCATTGAGATTAATATAGCTGTTTCAGCAGTTAGCTAATGGGAGTTTAGAAGTTACGCACATTTAATTAATGAAATACAGGTTTCAATTTTTAAAGTCAGAAAAAATATTTTGCCAGTTTGGCCAGATGTTTGATATATTTGGGTGTTTTTTAAAGAACTGTGCTTGGCTTTGTTTTTTGAAGCAATAAGATATATGTCAGAGTAAGATAATTCATTTGTAGAATTGAATTATAATTGAATGAATTATAAATGAACATTTATTGTTGTTTTGTTGTTTATATACCACCCTGTATCCAAAGATCTGAGGTTGGTGTACAACATTAAGAACATAATTCACAGAGCATAATAACGAAACATCATACAGAACACAATAATAGACAGCACAATGATAAAATAATCATATTAACATTCCCCTCCGCACCCCCAGATTTAATAGGCCATACACATTTTGTTCATAACTTTCCTTATTGGAGAGCTAGAGACTTACTTTTTTTAATGAATGAAACTCAAAGTCTGGGCCTCAGGGTGCCAGTGAACGTCTTCATGGGCACTGGGTCCATGACCTCTGCACTAAATAGCAAATGTCTTTTTCCTACATTTTCTTATTCCCATTCCCACATGCTTTTTGACCTGTCTCCTTTCATTTATTGTTTCATTCTCCTTTCATATTCAACCTCTACCTTAGCACTACCCCCAGCTGCTCATTTCTTTCATCCCTACTTCCTGGTTCTTTTACATTCACTTAACTTCTTCCTCCTAAAACAGCTTTCCTCTTGTATTCACTGTTTCTTTGTTGTTGTTAATAATAATAACATACATACATACATACATACATACATGACCATAGCACCTTAAAAAAGGTAAAGGACCCCTGACAGTTAAGTCCAGTTGCGAACGACTCTGGGGTTATGGCGCTCATCTCGCTTTATTGGCCAAGGGTGCCGGCGTACAGCTTCCGGGTCATGTGGCCAGCATGACTAAGCCGCTTCTGGCGAAACCAGAGCAGTGCCCGGAAATGCCATTTACCTTCCCACCGGAGCAGTACCTATTTATCTAGTTGCACTTTGAAGTGCTTTTGAACTGCTAGGTTGGCAGGAGCTGGGACCGAGCAATGGGAGCTCACCCCGTCATGGGGATTCAAACCGCTGACCTCTTTAGATACCACGAAATGCACACAAAAGCTTATACCCAGAACAAACTTAGTTGGTCTCTAAGGTGCTACTGGACATTTTTTTAATTTTTATTTCGACTGCGCCAGACCAACACAGCTACCTACCTGAATCTAATAATAAGAAATACTAATTTTTTATCTCTCAGTCTCCTTCAACACTTCCTTTGGCCCTTTCCCCTCAAATGAGGGAGACCTCCCCTCCCAACTCTTTGTCTCCTGGCCAATTTTACTCACAGTTCTTAGTGCTGGGATTGGTCCAACCAAAAGGCTTTGGCATGGCTAGGGACTGCAGCAGGCAATTTAAAGGGATCACCTGAAAGTGACCCATGGCCTACTGATGTGTCCCAGCCTAAACATGGCTGGGACTTAAGATATTAATGTAATATTGCCCACCTTTAGACTTCACACTACTCTGATTAAAAAATTATTCAACCTATTTATTACAAGAGGATTCAAGACCTGGTATAAGTTATACCTTTGACTTTGCATAGTGTAAGCTTGTGCGGTATAGTAGATAAAAGAGCAGGATCTGAAAGTGGAACACTCACGTTCCTGTTTTCTTCTTGGACCAACTCACTGTCCTTCAGTGTACAAGATCAATGTGCAAAATGTTTATTCCTATAATTATTCATTCATATTTGTTTTTTAAATAAAGCATTTAATTCCTAACTCCATGATATATTACTGATTTATAATATAGACAGAAATCATGGAAATTGCCTTAGACCAGAAAGGACATACAAATGAAAGGAAAATTGCTTTTATTGACAAAAATAGAGACCTTTATATAACATCAGTGAAGAGATTTGGTAAAGAACAGAAAGTTATCAAAATAGGTAAGAATTAACTTTATGCAACAGATTTTTATCCCCTTCTTTCTAGCCCTTCTTCTTTTTTCTTGAAAGCCCTCCTTTTTCCTGAAGCCCTCCACCCCACCCCACCCAAATGGTTCTTTCCCATGGAATCAAAATTTATGGAAATGATATTTCTAAATAGAAGCATCCCTTAGGGGTGGGTGGACAATATTCCAGGAGTTAATTCCCATAATTGGCTTGCAACCATGGATTAAGTCAAGCCAATGGTATGTATTTTCAGTTTCTGATATCTGCACATAATTTTACGATGTCCAGTAAGTAAGCTAAAATACTGTACATGAAGCAATCAACAGTATTTTGTGATATTAAAAATTATATGCTCAGTACTCTATGATTCTATGATTCTATGATTCTACTTCTTTGTGTTCTCAGTGCAGTCATACATACAGGTTCTGCACCTAAGTAGACCAACACGTGTTCACTTCCTTTTTGAGGGGTGGGGGAAGCCTAGCTGATGTTGGAGAGGGCATATTGCAGACACTGAGGCATAAAACCCCAGTAGGAGGACTGAGCCATAACCCTGTGTGCTGCAAGGGGAAAAACAAGACACCCATGCCTGCTATTCTACAGTGAGAGGAAGTTTCAGAGCACACACAAGGAACACCAAGAAAAGGGGTTAAAAAAAACTACCCATGAATTCTCGCAGGCTTGTGCTTGTTTGTTCTGCTTTAATCTTTCAGGGTACAAATTCTAATTTATGGGAAGTAAAACATAAACATTATTTTACACAGAAGACAAAACTGTTACTTAGAGTCATATTTACTGGCAGAGAAGAGTTGAAGATACTGATGTTTATACTGTAGTGTCATGTGCTTGAGCAGATACTTGATTCTGCTTACTTTCTGTTAAGGAACAATGGTGCATACTTTGGCGTGGAATGACACATGCAACATACTCTGTGGACTTCAAGATACACGCTTCACAGTCTGGTACTATCCCAATGTGGTATACGTAGACAAAGATCTCTTACCAAAAACCCTTTATGAAAGGGATGCAAGGTATTATATACTTTTATGTCTAGTGTTTAATTAATAGTACCCCCATCAATAAAATACTTTCCATTAGAACCATTGGGAGTAAGATTCCACAGTGTGAAAAACATGGGTGCAATTACAGGCGAAAACAAGTGTGAGTTGCCATTGTTTAATTTGGATCAGGGGCTAAATTTGAGCTACTAAGTTTGCAGTTTCAAATTATCAGTTTCCATCTCTCCACCTGAAGAATCTATCTGTTCTGGTTATTTACTTTCATTTTAGCTGCTATGTGCTAATCTGTAAGCTCCCCTGTATAGTTAATGGTGGCACACTGCCATTGATTGTGGGCCCCCAGCTATTGAGCACTCTCCCTAGAGAGGCTCATCTGGCACTGACATTAATGTACTGTTTATTCTCTCGTGCTTTTTAAACATCATTTTGTATATATTTAACCGTAGTTATTGCCACTTGATGATTGATTTTTAGCTCCTATGAGGTGTGTTTACCTCTTTGGCTGAGTTCAATCTCTTGTTTTCTATGGTTGACATTTTGCTTTGATGCTGTTTGAATTCAGTGTTTAATTCATTTTAATGTGTTTTTCTTTTAACTTGTTTTTTTACTCTGTTTTCTGTGTATCGCCTAGATAAATTATTTTATGAGGTGTCACTGATACAAAAAAGAAAAATAATGTGATGACACAAAAGCCCAGAAGAGAAATTGGGGTATATAGATGTGAAGAATATTGTTATATTTCCATTGATAGGCAATGAATACTAAGAGAATGCTATTCTGAGTGCTTCCTAAGTCTCTCCTACATTGAGCACAGACCCTTAAACATGCCCACATTTAATTGGATGGCAGGATTGCACAGCCATAGTCCTTTTCATTATGGAGAGGTGCAAAGAGCTTCTCTCTAAGTGGTTTATGTAAGTGCCTTTCCACCATTGATGGGAGCAATTGATGCTTGCTTACACTACTATATAGTCTTATATCTTTTCTTGGATTTTTTAGATGTGGCAGCCATTTTGTGTTATTTCACACCTTCGTGGCAGCCATTTTGTGAGTGACACCCACATCAGCTTCTCAAAATTTCTGATGTGCCCACCGGCCCAGAAAGTTTGAAATCCCTGCTTTAGACAAAACTATTCAACATTCAAATAAGTTTATGATATTTTTTTTCTCAACAGCGAATTTAGTAAAAATCCCCAGATTGTGAGTTTTGCTGGAAGTCAAGTAACGGTCAGGAGAGCCGATGGCTCACTTATTCACATAAGTATTTCACCTTATCCAGCCATACTCCATGAATATGTCAACAATTCAAAATGGGAAGATGCTGTCAGATTATGTCGCTTTGTTAAGGTAAATATAAAATTCTGCAGCAGAGTAAGTTTTTTGTAGCTTTTGTACCCATTACTACTTCAACTTTTGAAAAATGGACTTTGAAATATGAACTTTGTCAGGTTTTTGGGTCTGCCCTCAGCCATGCAAAGAGTTCTCTCTATGTCCCATCATAAAGTGTTTTTGAAACTCCCCTAGTTTTTAAAAACTAGCTTATGATGCACTAAATAGTTCCACACTGCTCTGCTTCAGAGCCAGTGAGAATTCTAAAATTATTTACATTCTGGTAAAGCCATATTTCTTTTCTTTATTATGAAGTTGTAGACATGTTCTTATCTCTCTTTTTAATTCAAATTATCATAAGTTATAACTGTGGCATTTTATCTGCCATAAAAATTGAAATAGAGCATGCAGGTTTGTAGGATTGAATTCCCCCCAAAATCCAAAAATGCTTTTTAAAACGCAGTTGATTCTCATTGATGCAGCTGGTCATTTGCTTGAGCTGAGTAGCAAACTGCTCATCCTTCCTTCTGACTGGCTGCCTTTCTGCTCACACCTGCTTCCAGAGTGCTGTCACATGTGCCTGTCCAGGCTGTTTAAATGTAGGCATTGGCAGCCACCATTACAGTGTTTACATTCTATGTTTTTTGCACATACGCGTAAGGGTTAGTAGCCTTTTAAGGGCAGAAGAGAAAAGGGAACATGCAACACTGTGTTCTGACATCTTTTCTGTCTTCTGAAACAAGAACAGGCTCATTAGTATAGTTCACTGCTATGGTGGCTGTCTCTCCTGGCAACAGATACCCTTGCCGCAGGTGGGAATGGAAGCATATGGCAGCAAGGCAAGCAGATACATAAGCTGCTAACTCACTTCTATTTGTTTACATGGCAGGGTTATGCAGTCATTTACAAAAACCCTAACCCCATTTACCTGGGGAAATGCCTCATTGAATACGGTAGTAGTTACTTCTGAGTAGACTTGGTTAAGATTGCACTATCAGATAGCTTTGGTTTCTACACTAATTTTTATATAATGCATTTGCCCCTCTTAAGAGCCTGCAAATAGAAATTCAGTGGTACCTCGGGTTAAGAACTTAATTCATTCCGGAAGTCCGTTCTTAACCTGAAACTGTTCTTAACCTGAAGCACCACTTTAGCTAATGGGGCCTCCCACTGCCGCCGCACCGCCGCTGCGCGATTTCTGTTCTCATCCTGAAGCAAAGTTCTTAACCCAAGGTACTATTTCTGGGTTAGCGGAGTCTGTAACCTGAAGTGTATGTAACCTGAAGTGTATGTAACCCGAGGTACACTGTGTCATTCATATCTGGTAGCTTTAACAATATGGTTACAAACAGTTTTACCTAGATCGGAATATATTTTCTATAATTAACAATGAAGTTTCATCAAGTAATTTTCCTATAATATGTATGGAATTTGTAACTTTCTGATTTATTCACATGCATTTGAAATTGTCATGATAAAATAAATATATCAGTTGTCTCTTGTAGCATAGTTTAAAAGCAGAATCTGACATTTTTATTGTCCATCATTTTGGTTCTTTTCTGTTACCTCTGGCTTCTGCTTACATTTCAGTGTCAGTAGTGAACAAATGTTCTTATTCAAATAGAAAATTTAATTGTAGAGTATCCCCCTTCATGGAGAAAGAATATCTACTGGCAAATCTGTTTGCAGCCCATATTTAATACTACTACTACTACTACTACTAATAATAATAATAATAATAATAATAATAAATTTTATTATTTGTACCCCGCCTATCTGGCTGGGTTTCCCCAGCCACTCTGGGCTGCTTCCAACAGAACACTAAAAACAGAATAACACTTCAAACATTAAAAACTTCCCTAAACAGGGCTGCCTTCAGATGTCTTCTGAAAGTCAGATAGTTGTTTATTTCCTTGACATCTAATAGTAGAAATGAATAAATGTGGGGTTGAGTGATGAAGGACCACAGTGACGCTTTAACAGCTTGATATAGACTTTGACTTCTGCTCATTTTTCTTTGGTTGAAAACAAATGATTGTCTTAAGCTTCTTCTCTTTCACTTTAAGGATCAAACATTGTGGGCATGTTTAGCTGCTATGGCAGTAGCCAGTAAAGATATGAATACAGCAGAAGTAGCCTATGCATCAATAGGTGAAGTAAGTAGATTCGCCTTAATAGTTTGGCTTCTTAGTTTCTTGCAATGTAACTTTAAATGCGCTAATTTTATTATAACTGTTGCATTTTTTAAATAAAAAAACAGATTGACAAAGTTCAGTATATCAGTTCTATTAAAGATCTTCCATCAAAAGAATCAAGATTGGCTCATATCCTGCTTTTCAGTGGAAATGTACAGGATGCTGAAACACTACTTCTTCAAGCTGGCCTTATTTATCAAGCTATTCAAGTCAACATTAACCTTTACAACTGGGAAAGGTAATATGTTTCTTATGGATGTAGCATATGCATTACAGATTCAACTAATACTATTGTGAGATACTTGTAAGTCAATTCCATTATTTTATTAGTCATTGTTCTCTGACATTTAACTAAAATTGTTTTGAACACTAAATATTTGGGAGAAAAAAGAATACTTAATCCCATTATTCTGCCCCAAAGGCAATATATTTTCTTATGAATGTAAAAGAAGGACCGGATTCAGCTAACAGGTCCCACTAGCTGAAGCCTGCATGAATATGTGTAGTAGCACAATGGGGCTTTCTTCCTCCCCTCACCCTATTTGCCCTCAAATTGGTTTGGAGGGGGGGCAGGAGACTCCCCCCCAAAAAAAAATCATCATGTGTGGGAAGATTGTTCCATCAGGCAAGCGCTGACAGAGCAATCTCCCATAATATTTAAGAGAACCCATAATATTTAAGAGAACCTGCTTTTGTTGGTGGTGGTTCTTTTTAATTGTAGAATTGAGTCACCAATGTAGAACTTGTGTGCTTGCTCTTCCATTCTACTTTAAACATGCTTTAGTTGAGATATTTCTAGTCATGGATTGTTTAGTTGAGATTCCAGCCTTGCAGGGGGTTGGACTAGATGACCCTTGGGGTCCCTTCCAAATCTAAAGTTCTTCGATTCTATGAAAGACCAAACTGGGTCTCTTTGCTCCTTACTTACGTATAATATTTATGATTTTCTTTAAGTATAGTAGCTGGGATCCGTGAAGCCTATTTTAGGTGAGCCAGGGGCTTCTCCCGTTGATAAACCCCAAAAGTCTCTTGTGGAAATCCCTGGAGTCACAGCTTTTTAACTCCAGCAATACAGGGACCACAGAGTGGCATTATTTGTGTTTAGAGTCTCTCCAATAGTTATATGAATCATTGTTTACGCTTGAAAGCAGCAATGTTGCTTTTAAAACATCATAAACTTTTTGAGTAAAGTATATTATATGGGGAAGATACGTTTCAATTTCCTAATAGCACTGTAAGGACAATAGAAATATGACTGCTTCTCATAACATACTTCATAAAATTCGTCCAGTTCCTAGACATCATTGCCAGCACTAATGCTAGGTTTCTTCTTGCTTTATGTCAAGAAAACTTTCCACCAGTGTAGTCACTGTACAGCATGTATTTTTTATAAAAACCAAAGCATTTGTAATTAGGCCAGTTTCTGAGTTCAGCCTGATGAGCTCATTATTGTTTTCTTCTAGGGCACTAGAACTTGCAGTGAAACACAAGACACACGTTGACACGGTTCTGGCTTACCGACAAAAGTTCTTGGATGACTTTGGTAAAAAAGAAACAAATCAGAGGTTTTTGCAGTATGCAGAAGGGGCAAGTATTTGTGGAAGCTGTGCTATACATTGTCAGAAAGTCAGCATTATAGCTGTGAAACAATTTGAAATCATAGTTTAATATGAGATTAGTAATACTTTGTGCTCGTGTTTTTACAGTAGCAGATAAAACTAACTGTTTATTATCTTTAGTTTTCAGGATCTGCATTTTGTGGCTTAATTTTTAATGTCTACAGAGCTGGGCCCAAAGTATGTTAGGGGATGTCCTATGACAATTTTGACAGTCACGCTGTGTAAATATTACACAGCTGTGTAATATAGGTGGAACTTAGTCATGCTGGCCACATGACCCGGAAGCTGTACGCCGGCTCCCTCGGCCAATAAAGCGAGATGAGCGCCACAACCCCAGTCGGCCACAACTGGACCTAATGGTCAGGGGTCCCTTTACCTTTACCTTAGAAACATTAAGGTTGGAGGGGCTGATTCTGTTTCTGAAGCTTTCAGTTTTGAGGTTTCACCAGTGCAAGCTGGTTCAGTAACAGATGCGGTCATAACCTATTCTTGGGTTGACATCCTGTGGGGCCACTACAGCAAAAGCCCCAGTGCTGTTTTGCTTAGCATAGCTTTTAGTAATGTATAATAAATATTATCTGAAAATCATATGCAGCTTTTGGCAATCTGCATCATAGCCTTCATGCTCCTCCTGTGTAAGAGAGGGATAGAGATTTAGCGAAGCAGCATGTGGGACTTAACTTGGCCAGCAATATTTGGCAAGTTTTGATTGAACTATAACAGATCTCAGTAGCAGCCTTCTGAAACAACATAAAATAGTTGTGGTAAAGGGAGGCCTCATTTGGCTCTTAAGTCACCACTGTTATTTGTGCCATCTTTGATGGAAGTGGAGACATAATATACAATAAGGGGGAATACAGGCTGAAATCCAAACAGCTAATGCAAGGGGCTTCTGCAAGGGGCCAGTTGCCTTTTTAATTTTAACAGCTGAGTTCTTTAACAGATCACAAGCTGCTTTTGAAACTCCCATCAATTTCAAAATCTGTTTCTATGTGACATGGGGTCATGTTTGATAAAAGCAAGCATAACTCTTGGGGTCTAGAGAACATATTTCTTACTTCTTTAGATCCTAGACATTTATTAATTCTAATAAAATTAACAGGTTTTTTTGTTTTTTGTATTTGCTGTGAAGCTGTGGTACAAACTGCAGTGAATATGGCAAAAGATGGATATCATTCTCTTGCACACATACATACACAGAGAGGGAGAGAGTTTTCCTTGAAAATATTTAGGAGTCATTGCTTTCTAAAGGTTCTGAAATACGCACAAATTCCATTTCTTATATGTAGGATTACAGTACACATACATGTTGATTTCGCAGCTGCAACATTAAGTGTTGATTTGCCTCTATGAATGTGCCATTACAGATACAAAACCTTAGCTAGGGCTTTTATATATACCCGCATCACCTCAAACAGTACTTTTAAGTGGTCAGTTCACACATTCAGCAGCCAGTCAACAGGTTTAGAGAAAACAAGCAATGCTAGATCCATTAAAAGAGATATCAAAATCAGTGAAAAGGTTAAAGTCATAACTGAGATGCACAATGCCTCTAGATGTTTGGGTGCTGTATTTTAATATTTTGGGTGAGGATCTGAAGTACAACTTTTGAGCATACAAGGGCCTTTTCAGTTCCCCTCCAGCAGCAGCAAACCCCACCCTGCAATCAAGTTTGCCTCTAAAGTCAGAGGCCTTTCCAGAGTGACAACCCATGAGCTGCAAGGGGCTGCCAACAGAAGGAAAAATTGGCAATCCGTTTGCATGCAGAAGCATTTGCTGCACCCACATGGGCTTGTCTGGATCGCTGCCATAGTACCAAGATTTAGTTTCTTAATCTTGCTAACACATTGCAGAAAGCTGCCCAGCCACAAAAGGCCAACAAGCAGAAAGTTATGAAGAAATCTGTAGCAGATGTAACGTATAAAGTAAAGACTTGTCAGGTTAATTTATATGCATCTACTATAATTATGATTAATGGATACTTTCTCTCCCCCTCGCCCCCTGGCTTCTGCAGCTTGAAGTCAACTGGGATAAAATCAAAGCCAAAATAGAATTGGAAATTGCTAAAGAGAGAGAACGAGCTGCAGCTACACCAGCAGTCAGAGCAAGCGTAACCATACAGCGCTAAGTGGCATGTTGATTATATTAAGTAGTGGTTTTATCACTCCGCTACTTCAGCATACTGGTAAGCCTTGGTATTTTGGGATGGACAGTAGTGCCTGACTCCCATATCCTGGACTTTCTATACCTATTGCTTTATTGTTAATGCAAATGAATTTGTATGTATGTCATCTTATGCTACGAACGACAATCCTATTCTGGTTATGGTAATATGAAAAGTTTGGAGTGAGTATGGCATATGTTACCAGAATCAGGTTCTCTGACTTGGTTTCTCAAAAGAAAAATGTTGGTCTTGGTAGCAGAGCTGAGGCAGTGGAAACTATCACATAAATAAATGGCCAGCTATTAAGATTACCAATAGACAAGCTTGGAATTTATTTTCAAAGCAGACCGCTTACCTAAACATATTTATGCCTAAGGAAGCTCTTTTTGTATACAAGTTTATGGGTCAGAGGTATAATCTGCCTGAAAACTGAGGAAGCATTATACCATGAGCACAGACTGAAGTCCTGAAACTGCTGGATAATGAATATTTCCAAGGAATTTAATAAAGTTTCTAATTTGTTTTTCTTTTGTAAATGATTTTGAGATTGCAGGGTTAACTTTAGCAGAAGCAGCATAATGAACCCTGCTAGCATGAAACAAATTTTGTTGATCTAGACAGTGGCATACAAGATGGTTGATGTAATGGGTAGTCCTTAATTGAACTAACTTCTGTTGACACTGAAGTATACAAAACATAAACTCTGTACAATGAATACCAGCATATGCAAGCACCAAACTGGAGATACTTTTTAAAAACTTATTTTCTCCCAAGTTCAACATAGCAAGTAATCCATCTAACACTGTGCATATGTTGTAAAATGTATTTGTTTAAAATGACACTTATTTTTTCTAGAAATAGTTAATGCTAGGTGATAAGGCCTTTCTATTTTTGAAAAGGTTCAGATATCCCCGTCCTTTAAAAGCATTTTGTGATGGTAAGCTGTCCCATGTCCCCTATTTATATATGGTATTTCACCAGTGCACTGGGGATTTAGAAAAACCTCAAGCCACTTTATTGGTGTAGCCTCATTACTTGTCCAAAGTATCCCCATTGCCAATGATTTCAAGAATACAGCACTAATGTCCCGATTGTTTAATAGGCAAAACACAGTATTTTATGGTGATATCAGTAGTAAAATATTTTTGTACAATAAATCATTACTTGGAATCATAAATCATTTTGTAACCGGTGTTAATGGAAATGCTGTGCCTTTCATAATAAATGCATAAATTATTACGTGTTTCGGTTTGTTAATGAACGTGCTAAATGAAACCATTCTCTCCTTAAGCATTTGCAATACTTTGAAATATTACAAATCCACCACAGGCTTTGTTCCTGTTAGCCAGGAAAGCAGCCTTACGTATCACTTAGTGCCGTGTCAAACGTACATAAGAAGCATGGGCAGCCAAATGGCAAGGGACTCACATTTTTACCATAATGTCCGAAGTTGGATCACTGAGCCCTTCAATGAAATGTGAGAGTTTTACCTTGAATCTCTGAGGATTTTTGAAGCACAAGTCTTTGTCTTGTTTGTCATTATGGCCTAACTGGAGTCAATTGATCTCTAATAAATTATATTACGTAGAAGCCGTTATCCATTGTAAACAATATTATCCATAACAACTATATAAATATAATACGAATATGAAGCTGAAGAGAGAGAAAATGTAGATTTCACGTTCATTTATAAAACTTTAAAATTCATTTAAAACATATTAACAAGAAAGCCCTCTTCAGGCCAGGGTTTCTGTTGCTGAGGAGGGAGCTATACTCACATGATTCCCAGAGGGCTATGGGGTTTTAAGGTGACTGTTCAGACAAATGAACCCTAATCTTGAAGCATTGTCAGAATGAAGGGTGTTTATGCAATACAATGCCTTTTGGTCTGGAACATGTGTCATTTCTGAACATTATTCCAAATTGATCAAGGAAGCTGCTGTATTTATTCACTGAGCAACAATATCTACCCCTCTTAATTGCAGAGAAGTCACCTTTACGTGGTCAGGTCAACGGAACAATGAAAATAAATCTAATGTTTTTGCCAGGATAGATGGCAATAATCAGAAATGATGTCATTTGCGTCATCTATTGAAAATGTTTTATGGGTTTCTTTGAAACAGAGAGTTCTAGCAATGTGGAAAAAAGTACTAGGATGCTTTTTTTTTTTTTTTTGCATTCCTGGCAACCTTAGCTTAACTGGTTTATCTTCCGAATGACTTTCAGGAAAATCTGTCTTTGCCAATGATGAAAGAGCAACCTATAGTGAAAGAGGTTACTGAAAATATTGATTTATTATGGATCAGGCAGTTATAATGGTTTATTAGACTTACAATTTATTAGGGTCCATCATTTTCTAAGCTGTAGGCTTTAATATACAGTAAGTGGGTGGGGGGGAGAGCAAAATTAATCCCTGGTGTTTTGTTAGACATTTGTATATCTTTACTTAAAATTCACAGAAGCCTGATATCAGTCCACTTAATAAGTTAGTAATTGAAATACAGAATCATTTAGATTGGAAACTGCAGGTTTGAAAATAGTGGGGAACATTTTCTGCCAGATCTTGAGGTCCCCCACCCTCGGTGGGCCATTTTACCGGATGGCTAGGCCCACCTAGTGGCTATAATTTCAGGTGACCAATTTTTTCTTTTCAGTGTGGCCTGAGCTCCAGCTCTGCGTCCAAGCCCCTCCCTGCGGAAAAGGGTGCCTCGCTAGCTGCGGAAAGGAGAAGGAAGAGGAGCTGCCACCACTGGCCACCACAACAGGCCTGTGTGTGTGTCACACATCCGCATTGCAGCGGTCATCTCTCACAATTTTGGGAGGGAGATAGCAACCCTCTTTTGGAGTGCAAATCCATTGAGCAGGCCCTAACCATGTCAGCACTGATGTTAACTACAGTTAGGAGTATTAAGGGTTCCTGCTTCCAACATCAACAGCCAGCTTTAAACCGTTGTTTCAGATACTGAATCAAACAGGAACCCTGAGAACCTCCAAAAATGGTTAACATAAATGCCAATATTAAAATTGTCTGTGATTAGTCTCAGCAAGAGACATCTGCACTCCAAAAAAGAGGTGGCACGATTTGAGCAAACCAGTTGATGGCCATGTCTAATCATTCAGTAGTGTTATATCTGCACTGGCATCATGAGAATTCTCACTGTAGCTGTGCTAGCAAATGATGTGAGCAAGAGTGAATTTCTCAAAACAGACCCTCTCAAATGCTGTTTTAACTTCATACTTTATTTCATCCAATTAGTTATTATAGAGCTCAAGTTCGGTATGTTGAGTTGATGACAGAACCCCTAGTTAACATTCCAACACATTTAAGAAACATTCCACAAGGGAATGAACGTCTCCCAGTGGACACACGTCCCCAGGTTGTGGACATGCAGGGCTTGTACTTGTGCACTTAATACATTTATAAATGCTCTGGTTGCACTAGCTAGCAGTTGCTGCTATGGCATACTTTTTAGCCACAGCGGAAATGCATAACTTTGCAATACAACTTTTCTTTAATTTCTTCTGTTGTTTTTATTCTGTGATACTCCTGGAAAAAAGTAATTGTAGCATGTTCGTAACTGATAGAGAGAAGCAATTCTGTGATTAAACATAAGCAATAAAAATTGCACTGCTTGCATTTTTTTATAAATCCAGAAGAAGCAAAATCTGAACCAAAAATGTACGTCCCACTGACAAGAGCCTCAAGGATATGCCAAGCTATTACACACCCCAGTAAGGTTTTTAAAGTACTAAAACACTCCAGGCCCGGTTTCAAATGGGACTCATGCCAAGTTAAAATGCTTTTTCAAAGCATAAGACAAATCTGAAAAGTAATAGGATCCTGGCATATTTGCTTTGGCTTGCCTCACAGAAATGTTAAATGATTCCCATAATATAATTTGCAGTACTGGAGTAATTTGGGCTTGTATTAAATATAAATGAGAAATGTACCATTTTTATCAAAATTTGAGATAGGCTGGAACAATGCACCTCCCTTTCTCTCCTGTGAGGATTTTGTGGGCAAATTAAAAGCACTTGGATCTTCATCTTCAAATGCTCCAAGGGGAAGAACACAAGGAGTGCCCTGCTGGGTCACACCAAAGGCACATCCAGTCCTGCGCTCTGAGAGCAACCAGCCACATGCTCCCGAGAAGCTCCTGAGTAGGGCATGAAGCTGAAAACCATTCCCTGTTGTTCATTCACTGCATCTGGTAGCCAAAGATAATGCTTCTGGATATACAGGCTCCCCTTTTAGCCACTGGTGGATAGATGGATAAATTTGTCTTGATACATTTAAAGCCCCCCTCCCATGGCAGTGGGAATCATCCTATGTGGTACCAGTGATTAGGGCAGTAGTCCTATGTACACTAAGTATTTAAACATGCATAGGATTGGACTGTAAATTTATTACGTGCTGTGTAAGAACCCCACAGGGTACGATCCAACTAGGCTATACTCTGAGTAGACCCAATGAACATAGCATATGAATGTAGCAAGCTGCCTTGTACTGAATCAGATCGCTAGTCTATCTAGCTCAGTGCCATCTACAATAACTGGCAGAAGCTCTCCATGGTTTCAGGCAAGGAATGTCTCGCAGCCTGACATACACTTGCCTGTGATTAAAGTTCTGCATGGATAGTTAGTCATGTCCATTAATTTCAGAGCATATCCTCTGAGTATGACTTAGTTGGATCATACCCTGTTGGCACAGTGGCTCTATCCAGTTGTTTAATTAAAAGCATAGTTACATCTGTATCATGATTTGCCCAAACTCCATTTAACTGGTTAGACAACAACAACCTGATGGTTTGGTGGTCCTATTTCCCCTGCATAACTGAAGAATTGAGAAGCTGAAAACCTATTAATGTGCATTTGTAGCTCTGAATGGCTAACATAGCGCATGGCAGAGGTGGAGAACCTGTGGCTGGACTATTGGAAGTTGAAGCGAGGATCACAGAAACTTGAAAAGGGTTGGAAGTCCCACACATTCAGTTCCTACCATTAAATGTAAACCCTCTCTACAAATCAGAAAGTGATAAGGATGGTGGGTTTTTCTTAAGAGTGTGTGCTACAAGATGAAGCAGAAGACAGGTTGATTTGGAAAGGACTGCAGTTTTCCCAGGACTTGCGGTTCATTTTTAAGCCCCACCTCCATCTGCAAAAGAGGATACAAATGTGCATGTGAATTAAGGTATATGCAAATTTGATGCAAATTTGTCATCTTTGGAAAATGCAGCAGAGGCTTAATCTACATTCAGTATACTGGGTCCCTTAAAACCTTGCTGGTACCCCCAGCCTTCGTCCATGTTTGTATTTTGAACGATGTATGAAGATTTCCCAATTATTTCTGCTTATTATGAGATGTGAAAATAACTGCAACAAAGACTCATAAAAGGCATTCATTTTTTATTTTTGCAGTTTAATTCTGAATATAGTGGAAAAGGAAGCTTTCATATTGTGCCGCGTGAATTTTACCCATCCCTCACAAAACCTGATTTGCTTCTCAGCGAAACCTGCAATCCACCCACTCCCCAGCTTCTTTTTAGTCCATATTCAGTTCCCCTTGCCCTCATAAGCTAAACACATCAAAATAGAGCATTCTGTAGAAGCAATCAAATTCCCTACTAAAAGCAAAATCCCATAATTTGAAAAATGATCTCAGCCACAACTTGGTTTGGCCATATTTTCATCGTAAGGGCTGGGACCTTTTGGTCAGAAACTTTTAGGTCAGCTTCCCCCAGATTGTTCCCAATTTGTTTTGGGGGAGGGGCAATGCTGGCACACACTCATTATCATCATTATTGTCACATCTTTCCTGATTGTTCCCAAGGGTTTTGTTTTGTTTTGGAGAGGGGCATTTCAGAGGCATCATTATCACCTTTTCTTCCTGCCTGACCCACAGCAGTGATTCTTCCCAAGTTCTGTTGAGAAAGATGAGTGCAGTGCAAAGGAAGAAACATTATTATTATCTCCTCATACACGCCTAATTTTGACATAGTCACATTAGAAGAGAAGATTGGATTTGATATCCCACTTTATCACTACCCTAAGGAGTCTCAAAGCAGCTAACAATCTCCTTTTCCCTTCCTCCCCCACAACAAACACTCTGTGAGGTGAGTGAGGCTGAGAGACTTCAGAGAAGCGTGACTAGCCCAAGGTCACCCAGCAGCTGCATGTGGAGGAGCAGGGAATCAAACCCAGTTCACCAGATTACGAGTCCACTGCTCTTAACCACTACACCACACTGGCTCTAGGTGAACAAATGCTGCCCCCCACTTCCCCAAAAGGCTGCACACAGGGCCTCACAGACCATAAATCTGCACTGCCTGGAGGGCCACATTTTGTCCCCCATCCCTGCCTTAATGTAGATTTCATGTGCATGCAGCATACCAATGGCAAAATGAATATCAGTTCAAGCCTCAAAACCAAAACAGCTTTTGAAATATTGGCAGAAGCTCAGATGGAGCCATTGTGCTGCAGGCACTCAAGTTAATTACACAATGTGCTCCGTTTGAGGTTGTCAAACCGTGTTTAGCATTACAGCCAATGCTACCACTCTGAAAGGAAGGAGGGAGACCAAAGAAAAATGCCAAAGATGCAGATGCAGAATGAAATCAAGGAGACATCCACAGGAGGAACTGTTGCACTGATTCATGACTTCAGGTGGCCTCACATAGACTTGAATACATTTGTGTTCCAGTCAAACAATGTGGCACAGTCTCTAAATAACCTGTGATGGTGATCTAAATAGGTAGGTTGGTCACAGCACCAACTACAAAGCATGATTTTAACTTTGTTAAACCAGCTGGTAACAGGGACCATAGTACTATCAAATTGAGTGTGTATGTAAGTTGAGAATTTCCAAGTAAGTCCAACGATCACATGTGGCTTCAAAAGAAGAAACTTATCAAAAAGGAGGAGAATGAAAGGTAAAATGAATGCTTGGAGGTTGTGTAAAACTGCTATAATAGAAGCTCACCTGCAATGTATACTATCAATCAAAAGGTACCAACAGACAATACCAGCATGCTTAACAGAATGAAGGAAGCTATCAGAGACAAGGAGCCTTCTTTCGGAAAATGAAAGTCTTGTCTAAATGAGAACATAAAGCAACACAAACTTTGGGGGAAAGAAATGCAAGGAATGCAGAAAAAGAACTAAAGTAGCACATTGCTAACAGCAAAGACTACAATCACCAAAGAAATAGAGTGGTTCCTCTGGTTATGAACTTAATTCGTTCTGGAGGTCCGTTCTTAACCTGAAACCGTTCTTAACCTGAGGTACCACTTTAGCCAATGGGGCCTTCCGCTGCCGCTGTGCCGCCAGCACACAATTTCTGTTCTCATCCTGAGATAAAGTTCTTAACCTGAGGTACTACTTCCGGGTTAGCAGGGTCTGTAACCCGAAGTGTTTGTAACCCGAGGTACCACTGTCATTAGAAGCAGGAAACTAGCTAAGGAGAGTGTTTGACTTTTGGATGACAAGGATGTCAAAGGTGTGCTAAAGGAGGAAAAAGTGATTACAGAATAGCTGGATGATTTTTGTGCATCAACCTCCACAGTAGAAGTGCAGGGAGACTGCTGTTGCACTCAGATCCTTATTTTTTTTGCTTTCCGTAGGCATCTGGTTGGATGCTGTGAGAACAGGATGCTAGACTACTAGATGAACCGTTGGCCTGATCCAGCAGGGCTCTTATGTTATTGCAGTGGCTCTGCTCCTAACTTGCAGGGTTGCTGCCAAAAAGTAGAACCAAGAGACTGTTGCTCAGCTTCATGGCTTTGGGGCTGTGTGGGATCCCACAAGCATCTGTCCTGTTACCTATATGCTATATGAAATCTGTTACAAGCGATCATCTGGGGATTTGGAGCATTGTGTCATCAGTTTGTGCACAGTGCTATCTCTCCATTCCATTAGAACCAGGGGACACTATGAAGGTCATGGACTACAGGCAGTGATGGACTTGATGGGGACCAATAATCTGAAGCTGTAAGTGGCTAGTTCCTGTGTCCAGGAATTAGATAGATGACCTGTTCTGGGAGGGGACATGTACCCCTCCTGAAGGAACAGGTTCATATTCCTGGATTTCAACTTGTCAATGAAGTCCATAGCTGTCAACTTTCAGATTTGAAAATAAGGGATCAGCAGCCTTGAAAATAAGGGATCAGCAGCCTCACCTGTCCCGGGGACCATCTACAGGATATCTAACAATCCGGGATAGCAGTGGGAAGCAGCGGGAAGCGGCACTGGAATAAGGGAATTTCCCTCAAAAAAAAGGAAAGGTTGACAGCTATGATGACGTCTCAAGTTGCTTCTGTGGTTAAGAGCGCTTATGCCCAGCTTAGGCTGCTCTGCCAGCTGCAGCCATCCCTTGATCAGGTTAGCATGACCTTAGCTGACCATGCTTCAGGGACCTCCCACTTGGACTACTGTAATGCACTTTATGTGGAGCTGCCCTTGAAGTTGGTATGGAGGCTGCAGAACACAGCTGCTAGATGGGTAAGTAGGACAGCCTGGTGGAACCGGTCCTTTCACTGCACTGGCTGCCAGTGAGCTACCAGGCCCTATATACACCATAATATAAAGTGCTAAATAGCTTGCGACCCAAGTAGCTAAAAAAAAGGAGGGAAAAGGCTTCCCTAGTATTAACCATCTTGGACCCTACAATCTGCAGGTGATGCATTGTTGGTGGTGCTACCAAAAGGGGCTGGCGTTGCATCCATTCAAGGATGTTTCCAGTATTGGTTCCCCACTCATATAATGCCCTTTCTCGTAAGCTGGATCTGTCCCCATCATTACTAACTTTCAGGAGGAATTTGAAAACTGAAATATGGGGAGGGGGAGCTTGACAGAAGACTGAGTAGCAGGAGCTCCTCCTACACCTAATAATCTCATGCACACATAACACAACCACCACACTGCTTTCCCTCCACCCAAGCTCACTTTCAATTTTATAAACCCTCCTGGGGGGAAGAGAACTACCTGGGGAGAACTGGCAGCTGCATTAATGGTTAAGAACCCCTGCCTACCAGTAGAGGCACCTGCCTCCAGCCAGCCCTCAATTGCTTGCCTTCTTTCAGTGCCACTGGCTGTCAGCTGCCTCCTCCTTAGTCCCACTAGGCTTAGTCTTGGATTAAATTTTAGAATTTGTAGGAAGGAGGATGGGGATGAAACTAGAAGAGGTTGGTGCTAACCTGTCATTGTCTCTGACCACCCACCCACCAGCTGTTGTCCTCTTTCCCTTCTGCCTTACCAATCCCAAAGGTACCAGCCACCACTGCCTTCTGCTAAGGTGGGCAGTTACCCGTTGCCAAAAAAAGAGGGCCAATTTGCATATGCTGATTGGTGCAAATTTGGAAATTTTTGCTATACTTTAAACAGAAATGCAATGCAGCTCACCAGAGTGGATGGTTGCAACCAGGTGACCTGTATGCCTGCCGTGCAGGTGTGAACATTTGATGGGCAACTTCCATGACTCTGCGTTCCACTCATATGGTTCTTTTACTTTAAACTGGGCTTTGACTGGACAACTGAACAAATAGAGATTGCTTTCAAATAGAGGACTGTGCTCTGTAGACATTCACCTTTCCTCCTGCCTGCTGACTTTCCTGTGAATGCTTCCTTAAATCTCACACTAGCATTATGAGGCAAAAATTAAGTTGGAGAAACAGTACCGCTGTTTCACTGGTTTGGTGTTACTTAATCTGCATCTTGGGGAAGAACTGGGTGAAAAGGGGCAGGGTGGCAAGGTTTCTTTTCCTGGTTCGCATCCCCATATTTTCATAGATGATCAGAAGAATATTCCTTTTGCAAAGATCAAGTCATTGGCTCCACCTCTGGTGCAGGAAAGTGACTAATAATGGAGGCCATTTAAGGTTTATTTGTTGTGCTCTCTCCCCCCCCCCCCACAGCCGTACATTAGTTTGTTTCGGATGCCACAGATTTTCATTTTCAAAGTGCATAGCTCTCCTAAAACACTTCCATCTAATAAACACAACAATTAGCACACAAAATATGCTGCTGCTGCTGCTGCTTAAGATACGAAAATGTATCAAATGTATCGCTGCCTCTTAACCACAAGCTGTAGGAGACACCTGCAACGCTTACATCCGAAACAACAGTACTGCAGCAGATGGAATGGAAGCTAAAGGTCAACCGTAATCTAAAAAAAAAGCCCATAAAATATTGATCATATTCACGCTACAGAAATAGGACAAACCTTCCCCAATCTGGTGCCCTCCACCACCCAGCTGGGAATAATGGCTCCTAAAGGGCACTAGGTTGGGGAAGGGTGTATGAGGATTACTACACATAATAGAATTGTGGGATTGGAAGGGACCACAAGGGCCATCAACTTCAGCCTCCTGCAATACAGGAATCTTTTGCTCAACGTGGGGCTTGAAACCCTAAGAGACTGAGCTAGAGGGACCATGTAGCTTTTAAAGTGCAGTCAAACTACAGGTTATTCACCTGCAGCTTACTCCTAGGTAACTAAGCCAAGGCTTGCAATCATCCTGATCCTAATGAATTAGGTATTTGTTATCTAGTGT
Organism: Podarcis bocagei; assembly: GCF_964188305.1. Taxonomy (NCBI): domain Eukaryota; kingdom Metazoa; phylum Chordata; class Lepidosauria; order Squamata; family Lacertidae; genus Podarcis; species Podarcis bocagei. Next base: position 21,189,181 of record NC_138128.1, read on the forward strand.
TGCTCTTTCATCTGTGTTCATGCCTGTCAGTCTGTATACAGTGGTACCTCGGGTTACATATGCTTCAGGTTACATACGCTTCAGGTTACACACTCCGCTAACCCAGAAATAGTGCTTCAGGTTAAGAACTTTGCTTCAGGATGAGAACGGAAATCGTGCTCTGGCAGCGCAGCAGCAGCAGGAGGCCCCATTAGCTAAAGTGGTGCTTCAGGTTAAGAACAGTTTCAGGTTAAGTACGGACCTCCGGAACGAATTAAGTACTTAACCCGAGGTACCACTGTATACATCATGCAGCTGCCTGCATTTCTGAACTCTCCTTGAGGGCCTGCACTTCAAAAATATAAATTTATTCTTCACCTTACAAAAATAAAGTTTACAAATATTTTAAAAGCAGTTGCAAGACTGTTCTAGAGGCTGTGTGTCTATATATTGGTGACGACATAGGTACTGGTCAATAGGTGCCCATCAGTGTCTAGCTTCAAACTGAAGTAAGCTGAAAACCTGCAAATTCTGCCCCCTCCCAATAACCACACATCCTTTTGGACAGAAACATGCACATTTGTTTAAAAGGCACTGACAGCACTTTCAACCACTTTTGCCACTTAAAAAAGGCTGTGATTGTCTTCATCTTTAGACAGGACAAAGGAAATCTTTAGGCACTGAGTAAAAGCTGTTGTCCTCACCTCCTCATGTAATATATCTGTCTTCAAGAGGGATAGGGAGTCTCAAGGTGAGTTCCTGGCACAGAGGCCTTAGTTTTAACGACTTGGGCATTGCCAGTATTAGCTTCTTCTTTTCAGAAAAGTGGGTCCATGCTGATTTGAGGCACCTATAATGCACATCTGACTGACTGAATTCCCTGTTTACATACGGTGCACATGCTAAGGGTCAGTAAACACATGCACACACGAAACACTTTCTATAGTCTTGGTGTTAAGCGCACTTCTTTACACTCACCTAATGTTCTAAGCTGCAGTTGGACTGTTGAGGAACATGGGATGCATACATAGAGGTAAAAAGTGTACTGTACATTAATAAACTACCCAGAGCTTGCAGGAGCAACAGACTTGTACAGACTATGTAAAACCAGTAACTGAATTGGTGCCTGAACCCTTTGCACTTTAACTGACAAGGCAAACTTAGCTCCACAAGTGCTTAGAAGTGACTTTTAAGTTTTACTGCGGCTGGTCCACAATACAGCCGCTAGGGTTGTGACTGGTGCTGATGCTTGGGAGCCAGTGGTACCCATCTTACATCACCTTATCTGGTTTTTGTTCACTTTTGGCTATGTTTCCATTGCTGCTTTGTACCTGAAAATCCTTCCCTGCCTTAGGACCAGCATGACACCTAATGGACCATCTATTTCCATGTGAGCCTGTTAATCTATTAAAAGTGTTGCCAGCCTTTGAGGGCTTGTGGGTACATTTGCCAACTGGAGAAACCGTTGTGTGCAACACACACAGCAACCAAGAACAAACCACAACCTAATCTACTGGCTACCATAGAATGCTTTTGAGCCTAATTTTGTCAGGGAAATGGAACCCTGTGGACTCCAGGGAAGACCTCTGCAGATGCAGGTGGGATGGGTGAATCTGTCAATTTTTGTTTCCCCCAGTTTCTCTTTTTTCCATGCGTAAGTTCAGTTCTCTACATTTCCACAGTTAGTTGAATAGTGTCCCAACTTACAAGGAAACTCTGTGGCTGGCTGCAAATTTGATTTTACCTTTATTATTTTATTTGTTTGATTGTTTATCACCATTATGCCAGAACCTCATGGTGACATACAATAATAAATGATTAAACTATCCAATACACTTCCTCTAAGAATCTAATGTGTTTGTTTGTTTTAAAAAGCTGCCTGGGTGGCTCAGGCAATGATGGATTCCTGGCAGGCATTATCAGCTACACGTGCCACAGCATTTACCTGATCTTACTGTGCAGTAGCACCAAGCCTGCCCAGCCCTATGCATGTTTACTTGGAAATAAGCCACATATAGCTCTCTGGGACTTACTCTTATGTAGGTGTTTCAGCCGCAGGGTAGTAAACGCAACACTTAAGTGTAGTGAATCAAAAGTTAGTTCAACTGATGTAAATGGGACTGTGCAGTTCTGGCAACCAATGGGATTACAAAGGTTGCCGAACGCTCACTTCTTGCCTCCAACCAACTGGTCACAGATAGCCATCAAAACCAAGGTTTATATATGTTCCATGGCACCATCAATGATACAAAATGGAATTTTATTGCCTGCAACATTGCATGACTCCCAGGCCCCAGGTGGGGACCCAGCATGTGCAATGATCTTAAATGTTTGTGTTGATCAGAGCAAAATATGAAGTAGTGGGGGAAAGAGCAAATGGTTTATTAATCTAAGGTCATTTACCTAATCTTCATACTTTGCACTTATGCTGAGTGTTTCAGGTGTGGTACATGCTTCGCAAACATTATTTCAGCCATGTTGCTAACAGCCTTCCAAGGAAATACAGTGGTACCTTGGGTTAAGTACTTAATTCGTTCCGGAGGTCTGTTCTTTACCTGAAACTGTTCTTAACCTGAAGCACCACTTTAGCTAATGGGGTCTCCCGCTGCTGCCGCGCTGCCGGAGCACGATTTCTGTTCTCATCCTGAAGCAAAGTTCTTAACCCGAGGTACTATTTCTGGGTTAGCGGAGTCTGTAACCTGAAGCGTCTGTAACCTGAGGTACCACTGTATCATCCTTACGTTGAAGCTTGGTTGGGGTGGGGGTCCAGCAAGGCCTCCTGGGCATTGTTTGAACTGGTGTCTCTCCTTAACTGTGCTACATTAACTGCATACGGAACAGTTGAGGGTCCCAACTAACAGAAGTGAACAAAGCTTCTGAGTTCATAAAAAATCTTTTATCAGCCCTGCCCAATGACAAAAACCACAAACCAAACAAGAAGTGGGTGGAGATAAGAGATAAAGATGTTGCAAGGTGGAGAAGTTTGCAATTGTCTGGCAGTGCAATCCTCTTATGCGTGTCTATGTTGTAAACAGCTTTTGGATGCCCCACGGGAAGTGATTCATAAATGATTAGGATGATAATAATACTCAGAAATGCCCTCTTAATTTTAAATGGAGTTCACTCTCAGGTTAAGAATGTACAGGATTGCAGTCTTAAAATATTAAGGCAGAGGTTAGGCTATATGTAATCTTAACATACGGTATACTAATCTGTAACCCATCTGTTATAAAAGGGGGGGGGAAGTGTGCAGGTACAACGGGCGGGCACGAATCTTTAGCAAGCCCTAGCCAGAAGTGGGAGCTGCATCACTGGAGCACACATCTCCCCAACAGAGACTCCCCCCTAAAGAAGTGGGGTGCTTTCTCTGCTCTTGCAGCAAGTCTGCCTGCACCTGCACTCCCACCCATGTCTACATTGTATGGGGATGAGATTGCACGCCACCAGTACTCAGTCAGTGCCAACACTAATGATAAAATCCAAATTATCAGAAAAGCCGTAAAACTGTGACTATTTATCACTTCCATCCCTGTAGCAATCAGTGGAAGGATCAACAGCAGTTTATACTCTGCCTCGAAGAAAGTTTTTCGGTGAGTTTCCCAACCACCATCAAAAAATCAGATCCGTAGCTGGGGGGGGGGGGAGAAGGCTAGCTGGGGGTTTTTGCCCAGTGAAGCCTCCAAAGGGGTGTCATTGAGGCCCCCACCACCCTGTGTGTGTGTATGTATACGCAAATGTGTGTGTGTGTGTGTGCCAAACTGGGTCTTTGATCTGGGTGAAATAAAGCCTAGTTTTGCGCCTGCAAAAATAAAGACCCCCCCAATCTTTCGGAAGTGAATTGTGGCAAACTCCTTAAATTCAGGGAAACCAAAGAAGCAATGAATGAAAGTCCCAAAACGGTGACTATGTCTTTTGACACCCCCCCCAGACTTCAAAGGAAGCTTTGCAAGACACTGACTCTAAATCAGCTGGAGGTCGTCGTCGTCCCCCTTTTGCTTTTTTAAGACTGCAATCCTATGCGTGTCTACTCGGAAGTAAACAGCACTGCCTTTCAGGGCGTTTAATTCTAGGTACGGTAACTGGGCTCAGGGTTGCAGCCGGAGGAAAATTCCCGTAGGGAGACAGAAATAAAAATCCAAAACAACTTGAGCTGCATTTGCCGCATATTAAAACAAAAAAACAAAAATCACATCCATCGACCCCTTCCAGGATTTTAATCTGCGGCGAGAAGAGGGGTTCGCTAACACAATGGAAGGCATCTCCGCGAGGCAAGAAGAAAAAGAGAGGAGGAAAATAATAATAATAAAATCTTGCTTTCTCCTAGTTCCGAACGTGTCCAACTCGAATGCATGTCACAGGCACTTAATGAACATCTTAACGAAAAAAATGTAATCGATGTATCTCCGAAATCCCAGACGTGGAAGGCCGTCAGGGCCGTCGGGCGGGCAGAAGGAGGCAAAGGCGTTTTGTGTCCCTCACGGCGGGTCGGTTGCCCTCCGTTGCCAACACCGTTTTCGCTCCTGGAGCGCGGGACCCCCCTCGGGGCGACCCCCTGCCTGCCTGCCTCCCCGCCCGCCCCCTCCACCCGCCACGGCGTCTCCGCGGAAAGGGGCAGCTCCGTCGGGCCACGCGCGCCGCCGCCCCCTCGGGGAGCTGCAGCTCCTTGTGGTGGGGAGGGGGGCCCTATGGGAAAGCGGGTCCTCAGCTGCCCGCCCTCGCGAGGCCTCTCCCCGCGCCCGTGGCCAGGCTGGTGACGGGGAGGACGAGGGGCTGCTGCTGGAGGCGCATGGACTCCTCGTACGTGGGCAAATACTTCACCTCCTCGTAGCTGGGCAGCTGCAAGAAGACGGGCGACACGACGGGCAGGAGGGGGGGCGGCGGCGGCGGCGGCGGCGCCTGGCTGCTCCGGCCGCTGTCGAGCAGCGAGTCCTGCGACGTGGCGGCCGTGGCGTTGAGCGGGGTGCCTCCCCGGGCCAGCGAGTCCCCGTCGCCCTCGTCGCCGTCGCAATCGCCGTCGTCGTCGTCCTCGTCGCGGCGGCGGCGTCCCGGGCGCCGACGGCTGTTCCTGCGCGGACTCGGGCAGATGACGCGCTGCAGGAAGTAGCCGATGGCGAAGAGCACCAGCAAGATGAGCAGCCCCGAGAGCTTCCTCACGAACCAGCCCACGTTGTCCAGGAACGTGTGAAAGGGCAGCCGGCAGCACTTGACCTCCGGGTAGGTGGCGTTGCCGTAGCTGCAGCAGCTCTCCTGCTCGCCGCACTTCAGCTCCGCGCAGCTGCCCTGGCAGGGCGGCGGGCACAGCAAAGCCGCCCCCAGCGCCAGCAGCCCCGGGGGGAGGCCGGCCCCCATCCTCCTCCTGACCCCCTCTCGCCCTCCTTCCACCGTCGGGCACCGGATCACTCGAGGGGAGGAGGAGGAGGCAGAGGGGACGGGGACCTCGCTGGCCCCTCCACCCTCGCCCCGTCCAGCATGCGCTCTGCAAACTCTGGCGACGGGGCCAGGGAGCTGCCGCCGAAGGAGCCTCTCTCCAAGGCTGCTGGAAGGCGGCCCCGCAGAGCCGCGGGATGGATCTCCCTTTAGCCCATTGGACCAGCTGCGGAGTGCGGAGATGCCGTGCAAGATCTTGCTTTTTGCAAAAGCTGCCCGCGCGGCTGGGTCCTGCAGGCGAGAGGCGGGAAAATCTGGCACCGGCTGTGTGCTGGTGTGTGTGTGTTTGGTTGCGCGCTCGGGGCGCCAAAGAGAGAGGGCGAGCCGGGAAGGGGTTAATGGGTCCGAGGGATCGGCTGGCTTTTTTTCTTTTTTGCAGCGCTTCGATCTACATTAACATAGCTGCCTGCCGCCTTCTCCTTTGGAGTAGCGGCGCACACCCCTCTGCTCCCCCATTGCTGCTCGAGTTCCTGCGCTTAAGTGATTGGATTCCCCTATTGGCGTTATTTAAATTTACTTGCTGCTGGGAGCTGCTGCTTACCATATTTCTGGTCTTATTTCTGATTAAAAATTGATGATAACCATTTGGCGGATGTTAATGGGCTTAATGCAGCTCCTCTTCCATTAGGGAGTGGGGAGGCTGCGATTTTCCTGGCCGGGTGCCTCCCTTACGCTTCCCAGCCAGGGAGAAAGGTCGGTGTCTTCCTTTCCCTGGAGAAGGTGGAGGAGGACCCAGAAGGCTGTCTAGCAAGGAGGGTGTTAAACGTCTTGAGACATGTGGGCAGAATTACCTTTCCATAGTTGGGAGGGACCCCCCCCCCCAGGGCCATGCAAGAAGCTCAACTCTGACTGATGGCCTTTCAACCTCTGCTTAAAAACCTCCAAGGAAGCAGAGTCCGCAACCTCCTGAGAGAGTCCATTCCACTGTCAAAACAGCTTTTGCTGTCAGAAAGTTCTTCCTGATGTTTCCTTTTGGTCACATACAGTGGCCGTGATATTCACAAAAAGAAGTAATGCCTTGCTGAACGCTTTAATTGTGGAAAAGGAACTTTAAAAAAGAAGAAGACAGAAACAGATAACCACAGGACAGGTCCCTGCCTGGAGAAGTGTACAATCAGAATTTATTTCCAAAAGGGTAGCCATGTCCATCTGTTGCAGGAAAAAACAAGAAGAAGTCTTGTAGAGGCACCTTGCAGTTGGAGAAGTTTATTTTATTGCATTTTTTCATACATTTAACCCCCATCTTTCTACAATAAAATCAAACACAGGCTTACAAAACAGAAACATAAGTAACACCATTAAACACAGCCCAAGCAATCACAGGCAGGGGTAGAATGGGGATGGATGAATTCAGAGAGGAGGAAATTTCCTCCCTTTCCATAACAGATTCTTGCTTACTTTCAACTTATTAGGCCTTATAGTTGTCTCTTAGTAGCAAAAGAACCAATGGGCAAACTTTAATGAGTGCACAAGCCCTTAAAATGTTTGCATTCTGCACCAGTCCTCACAAGATCCCCAGGGTGAGTTAAATGGCATTTCAGGCAAAAAAAACCCAAAACAGTAATAACCTTGAATGTAAGGGGATATTTGTAAGAAAAAATCAATGCACTTTGCCAATCGCTTGTTGTATCACAATCACAATAGCAAACTGAGATAAGCACAAATTTATGGCAGCTACAAAAGACTGAACAAAAATTAACCAATGTAGAAATCACCTCCCAGTTATTAGCAGCAGAGGTGATTTGGATTTTATTTACTTCCGTGATGCATTTTGTCTTGGAAAATGCTGATGAACATTCAGATGGTTACAGCATCCAAGCTTCCTGTACTCTTTGTAAGACAAATTTTAGAAGAACTGACCTGTGTTCACAGGAGAAAAGAATCTGCACAAATCTCTAGTCACACCCCGGGCCCATTTTATTCATTACCTTTTATCGTTATTATTCATTATCGAAGGAGCACAGGCTCATTCAATGTATTATTTCATGCACCTCATGAAGACTTGGTTTTTTAATAAAGCCTTTGGCTCATTAAATAACTTTTCTACTTGCTTAAGTTGTGTTTATTTTCATGGTGACCAGATTTGTTAATCTGTTTTTCATTGTATTGGGTTTAGTTTGGAATAATGCTACTTATTAATCTGTTCGCTTCCTTGAATTTCTTTGGGAAATAAGACAGGCAAGTAGCATTTTTTTTAAGCCCAGGGTGGTGTATAGCGTCCCCCTGCCCATTTTATCTCCTAACAACAACACTATGAGGTAGGCCAGGTGATTGACAACAGTGAGCTGCATGGTGGAGAAAACATTTAAACCCAGTTCTTTCCACTTCTAGTCTGACACTATAATTACATGCACCTGACACCTTAAGATAGCCACAAACTGAAGATTTTGGGGCTTTAATATAATATCCTACTGTTTTCCTTGCTTGTTTTCGCTAGCATCTAGCTTAAAGGAGAGTTTTGGAGAATGCAAAAAAACTTCTCATGGCTTTGTGGCATTTTGTTTGGTCCTTATAAAGATAATATCCCACTGCTGTGTTTGGATTCCACCCTGCACCGTATGGCAATGATTTCTTATTAGACCAAATCTGGTTCTTGGCCAGCACAGCTTTGACATTAGGACAGAAGAATTCAGAAGCACTGAAACATTCTGCCCTGTCCCTGAAACCAGGGTGCTGAGTTTCTTACAGTGCCATCCTATACATATCTGCCCAGAAATAGATGTGTTTAGTTCAGCTTATTCCCAACTGACTGTGCATTGGATTGCAGATCTGTTTAACGATCATGGTCTTCTGCTCATAGAATCTTAGAAACCAATGCTCTACCTGATTCCACGTCCCCCACCCCAAAATTGGAATCAATAGGACTAAGCATGTCCTGAACCTCTAAAACATACTGTGTGTTTGGGTGTCCCAGACCATAGTCTGTTCCGATTAAAATTTGGCAGAGACTGTCACTAGGCTGTGTGCCTCTAAGTGGTGAGTGAATAGCAAGCTTGTTGATGACTAAGCCCAACCCCAATCAGTCCGAACTCCTCCATTAACGGGGAAGAAAACCCTTTGAAGAAGGAGTGATTCTTTTGAAGTGCCTGACTAACAACAAAAAGCTTACACTTTGAAGATGTCCCCGGGTGTGAAGATAAAATTACAATGGGAGGAATGCAGTTAGCATAATCGCTCGTGCTGCCACTGCAAGTAGGAGTAGCACACGCTTTCTATGATTTAAGACAGGCTGAAATCTGTGGGACTTTCTTCTGAACAAACATGTACAGGACCAAGATGTTAAAACATCAGGGCTTCGGATATGTTCACATTACAGGTTACTCAGGCTCTAGCTTGCTTCCACTGCTGGTGTTTGAAGCTGAGTATGCATGATGTTAGCCACAATCCATCTGTATCCTGTAGTTTCTTGAGATAATGCGGTTTCCCCTCAAACCAGCTTCCATCCAATTTGAAAACAAGCTGCAGTTTACAGGTGAAACTCGGAAAATTAGAATATCGTGAAAAAGTACATTTATTTCAGTAATTCAACTTAAAAGGTGAAACTAATATATGACATAGACTCATGACATGCAAATCTCTTTTTTGATGAGAGCAGCTTTTGTATCTCATTTGGAAACCAAGGACCCAGAGTCTGGAGGAAGAATGGGGAGGCACACAATGCCAGATGCTTGAAGTCCAGTGTGAAGTTTCTACAGTCTTTGTTGATTTGGGGAGCCATGTCATCAGCTGGTGTTGGTCCACTGTTCTTCATTAAGTCCAGGGTCAACGCAGCCGTCTACCAGGAGATTTTTGGAGCACTTCATGCTTCCTTCCGCAGACGAGCTTTATGGAGATGCTGACCTCATTTTCCAGCAGGACTTTGGCACCTGCCCACACTGCCAAAAGTACCAAAACCTGGTTCAATGCCTGTGGGATTACTGTGCTTGATTGGCCAGCAAACTTGCCTGACCTGAACCCCATAGAGAATCTAGGGGGCATTGCCAAGAGAAACATGAGAGACATGAGTACGAGCAATGCAGAAGAGCTGAAGGTTGCTATTGAAGTTTCCTGGTCTTCCATAATACCTCAGCAGTGCCACAGGCTGAGGCAGTAATTGATGCAAAAGGCCCAATCCAAGTAATGAGTACATATGCATGCTTCTGCTTCTCAAAGGTCCAATATTGCTCTATTTGCAGCCCTTGTTTTGCTGATTTCATTTAATATTCTAATTTTCTGAGATTGTTAATTTGGGGTTTTCATCAGCTGTACGCCATGATCCTCACAATTATAACAAATAAAGGCTTGACATATCTCGCTTTGCATGTCACGAGTCTATCTCATATATTAGTTTCACCTTTTAAGTTGAATTACTGAAATAAATGAACTTTTTCATGATATTCTAATTTTCCGAGTTTCACCTGTAGCTGAAAAAAATGACGATGATGATGATGATATGTACAGCAACATAAGAAAGTGGCATGAAGCACAATAAGCTTTTGCTGGATTGTGTCCAACACATTTACAGCATTAATACATGGTGCATTTATTTATTTTTACATCTTGCCTTTCTTACACTCAAGTCAAAGGTCAAAATCCAACATGCAGCTTAATCTGCTTATGCCCAATGATTTCCATGGGTTTAGGTATGCCTGTATTAGTTTTGGTCCCTGGCCAAGGTGCCTAAGAGAACAAAAATATCAAAATAATGTTGCTGTTGTCAATAAACCCACCTCATTAAAAACACGTAACAGTTCAAGAGCAGATCATAAAATGGTAGAGGCAGCAGATAAAAACCCAAACCTGCTCATATTCCTTTCACAGTAACCAGCCGTCAATCTCAGCTATGCAGATGTTACAGATAATCAAGCTTTCTTGGCTTTTGTTATCCTTGATGGAATTGCTCTTTTCCCAGACCCAAGGGAATACTTGACTTCTTGCTCCAGGAAAGGAGGACTTTACTTATGCACAAAACCTGAAGAGCTTCCAGGATTATATCTAGCTCGTATTACTATGCCAATAACGATTTCCCTGGCGGAATACATTCAGGATAGTTGAATTTAATATATACATTTTGTTATGCATACTCTAGCTAGTCTGATTTGAAAAGAAAAGGAAAGTAAAAAAAAAAGGGTGGGTGGGAGATCATCTTACAAGTCCTCCTTCAATAGGCTTGAAGTCGCGCCAAAATTATTATCTGGTGTTGAAATTTATACCAGACCTACAGGGCCAAATTCACTCTTAACTGTAGAAATCGCTCACTATGCCAAAGAGGTTGCTTTTGGCGCAACTGTATCCAGTATTATATACTCTCCTGATCTTATCTTGGGTCTTGTTGATTATTTGGAATTGCTTGTGCCATTGCTTATATAACATGGCAGTTGCTACTTTCAAACAAAGCTAGGCAAGTTGCCTCTTATATGGAATAAATATGAAGTTAAGCACAAAGCTGGCCCCTTTATATATTGCTACATGCCACCCCATCTCTGAGCGGCCTGAGGTTCCAGGCACTTACTCAAAGAATTTCCTCCAGAAATTGGGCACAGCAGAGACTGTGATGTCTTTATGATATATGGTTTTATTGACACGTACATACAACCTGCACCTAGATGGAGGGATTGCAGAGCATTGACTACCCATGAGGTACCCAGTCTCAGCAGAAAGTCATCCTCTGTGTCTCTTCGTTTCAGCTTGCCATTCTCAGCTTACATGGAGGTTTTCCCCTTCCTCCTCCTCCTGGCTGCTAACTGACTCCAAGGAACTCCCCCGAGCCTACGTCATTCAAAGTTGAAACCCTAAACTGTGCCTTTGTCTCTGCCCACTAGGGCCCAGCAAAGAAGGACCCCTCTGCTGCATTGGAAACCTCCCTCTGCTGTCAAGTCTTCTGCCCTTGGTGACAGTTTCCATTGATGAGCCATTTACTCTGTTTTATTCCTTCATGGCTTGCACTCAGGTGGCCCTGCCAAGCCAACCAGGTTCATTTGCATAAACTGAGCCCAGGAATTTCTGTTTGCCGCAGTTTGATCAAAGCTTGCTTAATTCGAACTTTTACATTCCCCTTTGGACAACTGGCCAGGGACCTCCTGCCTGAGATGGGTGAAGAGGCAAATATGGATGGGGGCAATGGATGTGACTGTCTTCTATCCCTGTGTGTGTGGTCCCTGCCCCAGTGAGCTTACCACCTAAAATTCGACACTGGAAACAAAGTGAAGGGAATGGAAGCAGTTAACCAATGCAAAAATGTTCATTTCTGTTGCACATACTTAGGTTTTGTTACGGTAGAACAGGGGTGGGGAACATTTGGCTCTCCAGATGTTGCTGAACTACAGCTCCCATCATCCTTTACCATTGTCCATGCTTGCTAGGAGTTGTAGTTCAGCAAAATCTGGAGGGCCAAAGGTTTCCCATTACTTCCGTAGGGCAAATGGGTTGTGCCTAAGGCTTCTGGGAGGAAGTGAATTTCCAGGAAGCATAATGGTATGAAGGTTCTCCTTGAGGGGACGTGGTCCCTGGGATGGAAAATGTTCTCTAATGTAAAGTACTAACTGTAAAGTGCTAACTGTTACCTGCAGTACCTCAATGGTAGAGCTACCCTTCAAGATTCAGGTTTGACTCCTCAAGTTAAAAGAGTTCCAGGGTTGGGAAAGACCTTGGAATGCTTCTATGAGTCAGAGCAGGCAGCATCAGGCTAGATAGACCAATGCTCTCAATCAGGATAAGGCAGTTTCATAAATATTGTTACAGATCGTCTGTGATTCTGAGTAAAATTGGGATGATTTGTTTTCTGGAAGGATGTCTTGAGAGCAAACCTTTAGAAACATCACTCTTCCTTCTTAGTTAGGGGTCTCAGGCTATGGGAAAGGATGTCTATTTATGTTTCCTTCTTTGTGTATCACACCATATTCATAACCTTGAACTGTGTGAGTGTGGAACAGATTACCCTTGTTTATTGCATGACTAAATTGGCCACAGAACATCCTGCAAGAAAAGAAGAACCTCTGTAGGCAAATCAATAAAGGTTTTATTAAAATCTGGACTGTGTGGATCATGGAAAAGGTTATTCATGAAAGATGGCAAAATAAGGAATATCTCCATGTCTGGTTTCATTGTTCTGAACGTGCCAAATCTGATACCAAGCAACTAAACTGCATTTGTTACTGTCATTTGCATTCTGCTTGCTTGGCCTGCACTGAAAACTTGAATGTAAATTTTCTGTAACCGATATTCCTGTTGTTAGGAGAACCAGCGTATGACATTTCTTCATTTTGCTTTCTTTGAATCTCGGAGACCAAAATTAAATTTGAAGCCATGTTGCGAAGCGCCACATATATATGTATGCATGTATGTTTTGTTCATGTGCACACTGATCTAGTTAGTAAGTTCAGGCCAAGACAGACAGAAGAAAGTATGCCTTCACACAGCACGTAACTAAACTCATGAAGTTCACTATAACGAAGGAGAAGGAGGGGTGGCCACTAATTTAGATGGCTTCCTAAAAGGATGGAGACAAAATAGTGGCGGCCAGGTGTATCATGGAACTTCCAAATGAGCAAACAGATTGCCATATCTGCATCTTGGGTCCTTCCTCCCTTCCTTTGGCTGTGGATAAACAGAACAAAGCAAAAATAGTCTCCTACCAGTTAAAGAAATTTTTAATGTTCACAGCGAAAGAACAAAGACTCCATTCTCAGAGGAAAGGCGCTTCCAATTAAGGTTTCCACCCACTTCCCCCCGAGCCACCCTGTCACTTCCTCGTCTGGCAACCTGATCTCGAAACCATTTGGCCTTCTACCTTATCTGCTCTCCTTGACCTTGGACTGATCAGTTGGACACTTTCCAGCGAAAGGGAGTCTGTTAATTCTCTCTCCCCCACTCCCTGTTCTTCTCCTAGCTGTTCCCCACTCAGTTCTTCCCAGCTGTTGTTTTCCGAACTATGTCCCTCTGCAAACCACTGCTCCAAGGCTATACTCCACTGCTCCTGGGCAGCTTCAGGATCCTGGTCAGGGGGAGCCCCCCCCCAATTCCTCATCAGAGTAGCTCTCCTCAGCCTGGTCTCTGACACTGGGCCTCCAACAGCAGGGAAGGTCCATAGCTCAGTGGCCAAGCACCTGCTTTGCATGCACAGTGTCCCAGGTTCAATCCCTTGAACCTCTAGGGAGGACTGAGAGACAAGGCTGCTGCCAGTCAGTGCAGACAGTACTGAACTTGATGGATCAATAGTAGTTCCCTGTGTCCTGTGACCCTGAGCTGCTGGAGGATGCTGTGTTCTGATGTCATGTCAGACTCTCACCTGATCTGGATACCTTGAATAATGTGCTTACATTCTATACGTTTGCTGTACGCCACATCAGAGACTGGTTTCTTAATATGCCAAGGGAATTAAAAAGCTTTCTTCATTGTGGGGAAATATATGGCCAGTTTGACACACACACACACACACACACACACACACACACACACAAGTTTCAAGGAATAAGCATCTAGAAAATAACCCCCGCCCCCGGGGATTATGCTGTTTCATCAGTAGTTAATACAAAACAGGGCAATTTCCATATTTGGATTAACTTTCACACATTGAATACATTCTCATTTTCAGCCAATTGCTACAATGCACATTGTGATGACTCACACAGCATGTAATGGACCTGTGGCACAACGGCAAAAAGACCTGCATGTAAATGCCATCCCTAAGCTAGGACTGTGTTTTCATCCTGACTGTTTTTGAACTAAATCAGGCTTTCACATTGAGGGGGTGGAGAGGCGATTAATGGACGTGTCCATTTAAAATCAGGAATTGCAGAAGTACTGAGCAGATACCGTGAAATTGCCTACTAATAAGGGCGCTGTTTATGCTCCATTACTGGCAACATAAATAATCATTTTTATCAGCAGTGCTTATTTAGAATGGCTAAAACCTCTCTCTCTCTCTCTCTCTCTCTCTCTCTCTCTCTCTCTCTCTGTGTGTGTGTATTTGTGTGTCTCTGTGACACACACACATTATAGTTTTATGGGGCATACAGTGAAGAGCAAAGAAAAATGTTTCTCACTCATATCACTCCTTTGCTGGATTTATAGTTCATTGCTGATCAGACTCCCACATGCCACCCCGAGCCAGCGCCAGCACCCAATTTCCTCCAGCAGCTGCCAGTGCCTTGAAACCCAAAACAGATACCTGCCCTGGACCCTCCTTGAAAAAGCAAGGAAACTCTGGTGCCGCCATTTTTTCTGTAAAGAAAGCCACATTTGGCAGGCTTGGCAATCTGTTAGTATCATTGACCTATTAGCCAATGTTAATAATTCATACAGTTGAAGATGTGGAAGAAACCTCTTTAGTGTGGCAAAGTTAATCACAGGCAAATGTATCGGAACCAAGTGCCTAAGTGTTTGCAAAATGTGCCAGTAAATCCAAATAATGCATTAGAGTTCTCAGCTGCAGCAGAGCCCGATTCTATGGAGATTTATCCAGAGGTAAGGTCCAAAGCAAGGGATTTACTCTCAAGAAAGTGTGTCACAACTGACTTTTAAATGGGTTTGGGCCAAAGTGTTAATTGTGGTGTTAAAATGAATTATATCAAGAATGATTTTTTCCAGAATATTGACTACTTGTTAGAAACAAACGAAGGAGTCTTTCTCAGCCCTGGAAACGTCAGGGAGTGAACTATTTGCATGCAGAGAATGTCTGCTACCACTGAGTTGCAACCCTCCTCATAAAGGTAAAGGTAAAGGATCCCTGACAGTTAAGTCCAGTCACGAACGACTCTGGGGTTGCGGCGCTCAACTCGTTTAATGGCCTCATATGACCCACCAATTGCAAAGCAATTTTATGCACAGTTACTGAGTTCAGTGGGTTTCCTTCTGAAAATGCATGCATAGATTGGGCTCATAATTTAGCAAAAGTAGTTAATCCATGTCACTTGACATGTTGGGAATGTTAGAAAGCTAATGGGTGATCGGAAGTTACTCATACCTCATGGTGAGCATGCCTTGCAAGGAGGGTCATTTTCCAAAATGCATCGTAGTAGCTGATTATTCTTACTGAGTGTAGCACACAAGAGAGTACCAGTATGTTATTCATTATACAGTGTCAGTCCAGGGGAACATGGAGTTTTAATCACAAATCAAATTGTAAGATGTGTTTGTAAGTATATTTTTAAAAAGTCATTCTTTCTGCATTTTAAGTAGAAAATAATTGATAAGTCATGTCGGCATCTTTGGAGTCTTAAATTCAACACACATGCAAGCAATAAACTGTTCTGTCAAGACATCAGCGTATCCATCATAAGCATTCATTATTGTCATTTAAATGAGCTCATTACGAATCTTTTGAGTGGGCGCCGTGTTGCAATATGTACCATTGTTCTCTAAAGCAGGAGTGGGAACCTGTGGGCCTTCAGATGTTGCTGGACTCCAACTCCCATCAGCCCCAACCAGCATTGCCAATGGTCAGAGATGACTGGAGTTGTCCAACAACATCTGGAGTACTACAGGTTTCCCATTACACAGAGATACAGTGGTACCTCTGGATGCGAACAGGATCCGTTCCGGAGCCCCCTTCGCATCCTGAAGCGAACGCAACCCGCGCCTGCGCATCTGTGCATGCGCTAGTTGCAATTCGCCACTTTCGCGCATGCGCGTGACATCATTTTGAGTGTCTGCGCATGTGCAAGCAGTGAAACCCGGAAGTAACGTGCTCCGTTACTTCCGGGTCGCCGCAGAGCGCAAGCCGAAAATGCTTAACCCGAAGCTACTTCAACCCGAGGTATGACTGTACTACAAATCAACAATGCTAGCAGAGAAACAATAAGTGCATTGTGAACAATCTTTGCATATTGTTTACTTCAGTGGGTGACACTGGCCTGATTTAAGATGTTTGCTGAGTGGAGTCCAATTTTCTTATAATTGTTCTATTCTTGTGTCTGACCAAGGCAGAGTGGTTTGCTGACCAGAGCCAGCCCTACCATTAGGCAGACAGAGGCAGCTGCCTCAGGTGGCTGATTTTAGGCAATCATGAAAGGGCAGTAAATTGTTAGTTGTTCGTTTATTATTGTTGTGCAAACAAAAAAATATCCTTGTGTGATTTTCTGTCTTGGGCGCCAAAATAAACCGGCTAGTCAAGTTGCTATTACATGCCTTTACATGGGGAGATGGGGTCCATTTGCTAGTCTACCTCAGTCAGCAAAATGTCTTGTTGGTTTGCTGCCTGTTAAAACGAATAGAGTAGCACAGGCTTGAACAACTCATGACTCACCAAGTTGAGCGCAGCCATGTTCAGAGGCCTGCTAGAGGCTTAGTAAGCTTTCTATTATTGCCACCTGCAGGACTGCAAAGATGGTTGGGGTTGTCATAACACCTGCAAGAGCCGCAAAGCAAAGCTGGTGCGCAGCTTTTGATTTCACGGGTCATATGCCTGCCTGAGCCAGCCGTATATTAAATTGCTGTCCGGATGCTATGTTTGCAGCTTGAAGTGTGTATGGCAGTCAGCTTGACTCCTACAGTAGGGGGGTGCGTAGAATTATCTCTTATAATGAGAAGAATTGATACTTTCTGAGTCCTCCGGGAGCAATGTTCTTAGGCATTTCCTCAGGAAACAGAATACACAATGTTGTGATTTTTACTGAGTCAGTGTAGCAAGTATCATATTACTCCATTTGTATTTACTGGAGGTCCCAGCAGGTCTCTTAGAGGGACACAGAGTATGGAGTCTGAGGCTGAATGAAACTGGTGACACACAAGCACACTGATATTGTGTAGAAATGCCAGTTAACATATTCTAGAAACAAGAAGAAGGTTTCCAATTGCAAAAGTTTGTGACGGCAGAATGTATTTTAACAACCGAGCAGCTAACTCTTTTTGAAAATATATACGTTGCAATCTGTTGCCTAATGAATAAGCTAAGGAAGCCAAGAGAATGTGTTTTGTCCGTCTCCTACTGATCTCTCCTCTCTCCAAAGATGACTCAAGGTACCTTATCCACATTACAAATTTGTTTTGGTTTTATACCAGTTGTCCTTCCACTCCAAAGAATCCTAGCAATTGTGGTCTGTGATGGTGTGCGCTAACAGTTCTCTGTTAGAAATCCCTGGTACCTTGCAGATTTCCCATTCTCCGGGATTCCATGAACTGCTTCCAGAACCAGCTGCACCATTGGGCAGATTGAGGCAACTGTGGGGGGGGGATGCCTATTGAATCAACTTGTCTCATAGATATTCCAAAACAGTGCAATTTCCACCCATGGAAATACATCCGCAAATAAGGATGAGGGAGAAATTCTATGAAACTCATATTTAAGGATGAACCTACCAAATCTACACTTTCTGAAACAGTATGTAAACTGAAGCACAGCCTCCCTTTGAAAGTCACACTTCTCTGAATTTTGCAAAACAGTTCTCCAGCCAATTACTGTGTACAAAAGCACAGCTACTGAGGTAAAGTGTGCACAGAAGTGCATTTATTAGTAAAAACGACATACAGAGATGCATTATATTAGGGGGAATTGATTTGCAAAAATGTGTACATTAGGGGAAATTGCGTACATAAAAATTTGTTTATTAGGGGAAAATATGCACTAAAACATTACTGGATGTTCACAAATTATTATTTTTTAACTCACAAATTGGTGCAGATGTGTGGTGAACTGAATTTAAGATTGGAAAATGAGACAATGAAGGCACCAAAATTGACAGCTCCACCCACCTCTATACACAAGTAACTGGCTTCAACACTTCAATATCACAAGAAGTTATGCCTGTGTGTATTGAAGCGCCTGTGCTTTCAAGGGATTATGGCATTTGGGAACCACTACCCATGGCTTCAAGGGACGCGGGTGGCGTTGTGGGTTAAACCACAGAGCCTAGGACTTGCTGATCAGAAGGTTGGCGGTTCAAATCCCTGCGACGGGGTGAGTTCCCATTGCTCAGTCCCTGCTCCTGCCAACCTAGCAGTTCGAAAGCACCTCAAAGTGCAAGTAGATAAATAGGTACCGCTCCGGCGGGAAGGTAAACGGCGTTTCTGTGCGCTGCTCTGGTTCGCCAGAAGCGGCTTAGTCATGCTGGCCACATGACCTGGAAGCTGTATGCCGGCTCCTTTGGCCAATAAAGTGAGATGAGCGCCGCAACCCCAGAGTCGGCCACGACTGGACCTAATGATCAGGGGTCCCTTTACCTTTACCTTTACCCATGGCTTCAAAAAAGTTATCATTTGGATTCATTTTTCTTTGTGTGCTATAGGGTTCTTTGATATGTCTACAGATTGTGCTTGAATCTGATGGCACTTGGCTTTGTTTGCCTGCCCACTCTGTACCTACCAGTCCCAATGAGCACAAGCCAGCACTGGGTTCCCTTCCCACACTGAAAATAGGCTTTAAATAAGCATTCTGTTGTAGCCTATAGAATATGTCATGGTGTGGGCTGGATGCCCACAACAGTTTCTCTAGTTTTCAAATGTGCCCATGGGCCCTGCAGTACACACACAGAGAGAGACATGGAAGATCCAGTTGTGTATCTTCTGCATAACAACATGCAATTGACCCTGATTAACACTCATTAATTACAAGTACATCAAAGTCCAAATTGAATCCAGCCATTTCTGCCTACATAAATGAGCATCAATAAAACTGAAAGCTTTTTGCAAATTGATTGAAGAGGCTAACTAGGTCTGACATACAGTAATATCCATAGTATGCTCTATGAAGGCTCCAGTTACATTGTGTTCTTAAGAACAACCCCACCCCCTCCAATCTACTTCAATTTCTTTTTTAAACAGGATGTCATAAGCATTTGCACTCAGATAACTCCTTCAGGTACTTTTGACAGGTGCGCTAATAAGACGGTGAAGGAAACAGTTATTTGTAGCAACCTTCTTTTTTGCTGGCTGCAAAAACATTCTGCTTTGGTAATGTTTGATAAAGATAAGACTGGACGGCATTGTAAAGGTTAGACCAGGTCTGTATGACTTGCCCATCAGCCATGTCAGTTCATTAGGGTGTTGATACCTGCACTGCCTGCCTGGAACTGTAAAGTTTTTTTAAAAGGGCAGTTATCAAGAACCTGCAAAGCCACAATAAACATTACTATCTATCCATTATTAAAGAAAAAAATATTTGTTCAAAAAAAATGTGCTTACAAAATAAAATGAGTGATAACAACCACATGTTTTTAGTCTGCAACAGCATGCGTGTTGAAGATCTATAACCAGTGTGGTGTAGTGGTTAAGAGCGGTACACTCGTAATCTGGTGAACCAGGTTCGCTTCCCTGCTCCTCCACATGCAGCTGCTGGGTGACCTTGGGCCAGTCACACTTCTCTGAAGTCTCTCAGCCTCACTCACCTCCCAGAGTGTTTGTTGTGGGGAAGGAAGGGAAAGGAGATTGTTAGCCGCTTTGAGACTCCTTAGGGTAGTGATAAAGCAGGATATCAAATCCAAACTCTTCTTTTTTCCCTTCTTCTTCTTCTTCTTCTTCTTCTTCTTCTTCTTCTTCTTCTTCTTCTTCTTCTTCTTCTTCTTCTTCTGTGTCTGGATTTGGATGTACGAAACAAAAAATGGCATGGGAAAGGAACAAATTATTAGGGCTCATTATTTCCCCCCCTCCCCAAAATTTGCTATCATTTGACTCAACTGGAGTGCTCAAGCCATTCCGCTTGGGCTGCAATAATCGTATAAACACTTACTGTAAAAAGATCCTATTGAACTCAAAGGGGCTTCTGTATAGACATGTAATGTATTGCAGTGCAAATCTGTGGTTTGAAGTAACACACATGCATACACATATGCACACCCACACAATGCACTTCAAATCACCCCTTACTATTGACCATGTTGACTATGGCGAATAGGAGGTGGAATCCAGCAACTGTTGGGCCACGGGTTCTCTATCCCTTAATGTGATAGAAAGTGAAGATGGGACTACAGCAATCTCACTGGGGTAAGGCACATGCATTGTGTGCATCAGGTTCCAGGTTCAGTCCTCAGCATCTCCAGGTAGGGGAGAGACCTCTTCCTGAATCCTTGGGGAGCCACGGCCAGCTAGTGTTGACAATTGTGGGATACATGAACCACTATAAGGCAGCTTCCTAAATTCTACCTACAAGCTATTTTGGCTTCCACAGTGCTAACGATACAGTCTTTTGCTTTCCTTATTAGACTTTTGCATTGCACTGCAAAACTGGCAGGCACTACAACAGGGACAACTGAGCCCCCATATGCTACGCACAGAACGTTGCTGAAGCTATGTTGGTACAGACAAACCACTCTGTGTGCCATTATAAGTACACACACAAAAAACAGCAGCAGCAGCAGCAGCAGCAAGGATGTCCATTCCAGAGAGCAACTGTAGTAAATGACTGTGCCAAAAATTCTCAGACAGTGCATCAGCATAAATGAATTAATATTAGTCACTCCACCTTAACATCTTTCACCACAAAATCTCCTGTTTAGAGATTATTGTGTGTTTTTTTTAAAAAGAAGTCATTTTTGTGACCACTAAAAAACTTTCATTTATAAACTCTGAGGCCTTGATGAGTGCTTTACGGGAATGTATTTTTAGTAGTCCAGACTTCTATAGGTGATGTGCAATAATCAATACTGAAAGCAAACACTAAAGAAATACATTGATTCTTCTGAAGCACAAAATCGTTAGATACTTGACTTTCAGACTTTTTACCATGGTTTCATTTGGCAGAA
The DNA here is from genome assembly GCF_964188305.1 of Podarcis bocagei. Taxonomy (NCBI): domain Eukaryota; kingdom Metazoa; phylum Chordata; class Lepidosauria; order Squamata; family Lacertidae; genus Podarcis; species Podarcis bocagei. The sequence goes on from NC_138128.1 coordinate 21,210,240, forward strand.
AACTTTCTGTTTGTTTTATATTGCTCCGAATTTTGCAGTGAAGCATTAAATGCTACAACACTCAGAAAGATGCTGCTAAAAATATGGTTAAAAACTTTGGGCCCTTTAATCATAATCCTTCTAAAGCAGATGGGGGCACTTTGTGATTTTTGTTGCTATTATAAGAGATTTGTACTTTTTCATGCTAGTAGGGGAAATAGTTTATCAACCAAAATCTGTTTCAGAAGCAGTGTAAAGGCACTTAACTTTATAAGTCAGCATTTTGACTTGCTACAAGTCCTATAAACAATAATACTGCCTTGCTAGATTCATGGAGAATCTACTTAATGATCATATGCAGATTTTGTGAGGGCTTTTGCTTCCCAATTCTATTGGTAAAACATAATGCCATTTCCCATGTGCTGAGTGCGCATTACGGTGCATTACAATTACAACCAATTACAATATTTCAGTCTGAGAAGAAGAAAAAGAAGCCTGCCCATCTAGCCCAGTGTTATGATAGCTGGCTGTAGTTCTTCATGATCTCAGACAGACGTTTTCCCCATCCCTACCTGAGAGATACCAGGAATTGAACCTGAGATTTTCTATATGCAGAGCATTTGCTTGGCTATAAAGCTGGGGCTCTGCTCCAATAGCTGTTCCCCTTTTCCTGTGCTGGTGAACCACCCTGGGGCTTCTGGATGAAGGGAGGCATACAAATTTAATAAATAATAATGATACTTTTTTAAAAAGCGGAGCAAGCAACGGCATGGCTGACACTCTTCGCAAAGTTGTCTCTTCAGTAAGGTTACGCTCCCTACTCGTATGTCGATTATATGCAGAGAGAATTTCTTGTCCCCCCAAAATGGGATTTGGAGTACAATGGAATTCCGTTCTTAGACCAAAGTAAAGTTCACAAACCGGGACACTACTTCCGGTTTTGCGGAGTTCATAAACCAAATAGTTCGTAAACAGGGCTGTTCTTAAACTGAGGTACCACTGTATTACACAATAACTAAAAAGCATTTGCAGTCATGTGTTGACTGGTTATATGGAAATACCTAAAACAGCCCACAAATTGTCCCTGGGTTGCCAACAGGATGCTGTTCCATTTAAGGAATCATTCCTAGTGTTTGAAATTGCTAAGGAACTAGTTGTTTCCTCAACACTTTTTCAAGTACACCTCCAGAGTCATCTGTAACTGGAAAACGAATGAGGAAACAAGACAACGACTCTGCACATGCAAAAAGTCAATTTGCTCATCGTGCAAAAATCTCCAGTTCCAATAACTACATTCATGAAGCCTATAAAAATAAGGAGGACTCGAAAATGTTCCTCTGTGACTGTGATTCCTTTCCACAGTAGGTCATTCCTTTTGCTTAACATATTTGGGCGCTCTCCAGAAACATAATGCTTTTTTTAGTCAAATAAAGTAAAAGTGGAAATAATTTTACAAATATTTGTCAAGGCTGCTGAGCACATTGTTAGAGTTTTCAGCATTCCAGCAAGCCAGACGCCCTTGCCCCCCTCTGCTCTTGCTCATTTATAATAATCTGAAAAACTTGAATCAGTTTTCCTTTAGTCATGATGATCTTTCAGGTGAACCCAAATAATCGGACAATTAGCAATTCACTTGGGGCAGAACCCTCACAAACCCCACAGCTGTTACTCACACACACTTTCTAATATCCTCAGAAGGGGACCTGCTCTAGACTTCATTGGCTTGTGAAATCAGACTGGAGTTCAGTGTTGGGGCTTCTCTTTGTGACACCCTGATAACAGAACTCTTTCCCTAGAAAAATTGAGCACAGATCTTCTTTGCTTTCATTTGGAAGGAAGGCAAAAAGTGTTAGGCTCAGGGAGCAACCCCATGCCTAAGAAGCTGTTGTAAAACAAACCAGTGCAAATTAAGCCAATAATCAGATCCAAACCCTGCTGCTGTTACTCTGCCTAAGTTTGGCAAAGGGGAAAGCAAGCCTTTAAGATAAACGTTCAGTGTGTAGGCAGGTCATGTGAATGAGCTGAAAGGGCTTAGAGTCCAGCCTAAATTTCCAGAATCACAGCCTAAATCAGGGGTTAGCAAACTTTTTCAGCAGGGGGCCGGTCCACTGTCCCTCAGACCTTGTGGGGGGCCGGACTATATTTTGAAGAAAAAAATAATGAATGAATTCCTATGACCCACAAATAACCCAGAGATGCATTTTAAATAAAAGGACACATTCTACTCATGTAAAAACACGCTGATTTAGAAGGCAGAATTAGAAGGCGATTGGGCCGGATCCGGCCCCCGGGCCTTAGTTTGCCTACCCATGACCTAAATAATCAAATCACAGAATTGTTGAGTTGGGAGGGACTCTGAGGGTCAGCTAGTCCAACCCCCTGCAATTCAGGTATCACAGCACAAGGTCCCCCCCCATCCAATCTGAAACTATATTGGACCTTGCTTAGCTTTGCAAATACGCTTGTAGTTCTATTGCTCCACCACTAAGAGGGTGCATCAGTGGAGGCTGGTTCATTAGGGTAAATGGGACACTGCCCAACCAGCCTCAGTCTGTAGAATGGAACAGGGAGGAGGATGGGGGCAAAATTAGAATGAGTTGGTTCTGCCAGCCATTGGTTCTGGCTCCACTTACTGTTCATCTGCCTGCCTTCCAGTTCAATGGGAACCAGCCACCACTACTATGCATTCATTCTTTCAGTCACAGATAGGTAGCCGTGTTGGTCTGCCATAGTCAAAATAAAAAAATTCCTTCCAGTAGCACCTTAAAGACCAACTAAGTTAGTTCTTGGTATGAGCTTTCGTGTGCATGCACACTTCTTCAGATACACTGAAACAGAAGTTGCCAGATCCTTCTATATAGTGAGAAGGTGGGGAGGAGTATTACTCAGAAGGGTGGTGGGAATGGGAGATTGGCAGATAGCTGAGATGAGCCTGTTGACAACTCTTAACGACTGCAATAGGTCTTACAGGAAAAGGCAAGGGGTGAGAAGGTGAAAAATGGCTTAGTCATGTATAATGAGATAAGAATCCAATGTCTTTGTTCAGACCAGGTCTCTCCATGGTTTTAAGTTTGGTAATGAGTTGCAATTCAGCAGCTTCTCTTTCCAGTCTATTTCTGAAATTCCTTTGTAGTAAAACAGCTACTTTGAGATCTCATTACCAAACTTAAAACCATGGAGAGACCTGGTCTGAACAAAGACATTGGATTCTTTCAGTGTATCTGAAGAAGTGTGCATGCACACGAAAGCTCATACCAAGAACTAACTTAGCTGGTCTTTAAGGTGCTACTGGAAAGAATTTTTTTATTCTTTCAGTCAGTGGGCATAGTCTTGCAGCATCACAGGGCAGAAAGAGTTGGATTTTGATTTTTAAAAGCCATTTAGGGTCGCTTCCAAAGGACCTGTTTGCTGAGCATTCATCCGGATTTGTTTGCGCGAAGTCTGCAGAGAGCTTGGACAACACGGACTATTTGGGCATCTGATTTATCTGCAGGGAGGTTATATGATGTTGTGTCAAGTGCTTGTTGGCCAACTCTTTCAAGCTGATTTTCCTGACACTTCCCTTATCACAAAAGGTCCGTTTCTTTTTTGGTGGGGGGGGGGAGGAGTGGGTCTGTTGCCAAAGAGAGCCAAATCAGCTATAATTACACAACCTGAACGTACCGGTTTGTGATTTAAGCCCATCCCAAAATAGCGACAGCCTGGAAGCCACTTTCACTGCAACGGCGAAAGTACGAGGGAAGAGAATGCAGTGGGCTTAAATGTGGTTTAGCAAGCCAGAAGACTTGAAGTACCGTTGCAGAACTACATCGAGCAGAAAAAGAACATACACTTCCATTTATAAAGGCCATTGCCATGGTCTTGCGTAATGTAGAAGCTGTGCTGCATATGTGTGTGTGGGGGGGGGGGTCAGACTTTTTCCAAGCCACAATCTTCATTACTCATGCATTTTCTCAGCAGGCTATAATGATAGAGTCATGAATGTCTAAAAAGTGATTTCATTTTACTGTTATTTACAACTTAACTCAATAGCCGAACCTCTTCCTATTATCCGTGGTTAAATATAGCAAGAGATTCTTTCCCATTCCCTTTTCTCTACTTCTCTCTCCCCCCCCCCCGCCGCACACCCACGCAACACACATGAGTCAGAAGCTGTAAGAATGAGTGGCTCCCATCTGGCCAGAGCTGTTCCCTGGCAGCTCTGTTGACTTTGCTGATTGTATTCACACTCCTCAAGGTCACCTCAAACATAAGGAGGTGAAATAATGTCTGTCTGGGGGGAAAAAATCAGTTTTGTGCCAGAATCTCAGTTTTAGTGATATATATGTGTGTCCTTCTCCACGCACATAAGACAAGAAGGCAATGCTGGGCACATGTCGACAAGTACCGTATTTTTTGCTCTATAAGACTCACTTTTCCCCTCCTAAAAAGTAAGGGGAGATGTGTGTGCATCTTATGCAGCGAATGCAGGCTGCGCAGCTATCCCAGAAGCCAGAATAGCAAGAGGGATTGCTGCTTTCACTGCGCAGCGATCCCTCTTGCTGTTCTGGCTTCTGAGATTCAGAATATTCTTTTTCTTGTTTTCCTCCTCCAAAAACTAGGTGCGTCTTGTGGTCTGGTGCATCTTATAGAGCGAAAAATACGGTATTTTCCCCCAACCCCACATGACTTTTCTTTCAAACCTCACATTCATTCATTTTGCTCAGAACTGATTCAGACACAATGTTTCAGCACCAGCCCGCTCTTCCTAATCTGTATTCAGATTGTGTAGATTATGAGTCACTGAATGATGGAGTTGTTCATGGTCAAATGCATGTGTGCCAGCAATTTATATCAGCAGTTGGATCTGATCGCAGGTGAGGTCAGCGTTCCTGAGATTTATCTGAAGATTAGATACCCGTGAGCAAGCATTACATGTTAGGCTCAAGTGTTATGTCCGATAGCCCCCAGATGATAGCGCATGGAAATGCACAGGGCTGCTAACTGCCTTGTTTAAATGGGAACATCGGTAGCTGCTTTAACTAATATTAGAAAACATCTAGCTCAGTATCATTTACTCCGACAATACGGTTGCAGCTAGGAGTCGTTTCTGAGCTATTTAGGGGATACTGAAGATTGAACCTGGCATACCCTCCAACATTCCTCAGATGAAAACAGGGACATTTCTCACTCCCCCACTATTCTGAGAAAACCCCTTAATCCCATATTTATTTTCTTCTTTGGTAGGGCTGCCATACGTCTGGGTTTCCCCAGGCACATCCAGGAATTGGACTGTCAAAATAGCGTCTGGGCGGATTTTCGCCGAATCAGCAAAATGCCCGGGGAAACCCAGACATATGGCAACTACGGTGGTATTTTAAGAAAAATGCTGTAAAAAATCCAAAAAAAGCCCAAAGACTTGTTTTTGGTTTTTTTGAGGGGGGAGGAGATGTTCCCAAAGCTCAACAACTTTGCCCCCCTCCCCCAATAACTTTGTCTGGATTTTCACTTTTGGCAATATGGCAACCCTGTCTTTGGTAGATTTATGAAAAGAAAAACACACACGGATAAATAAATTATAGAAAGCGGCAAGATTAAAAACGGACACACAAAGCTTGCCTAAAAAATAAATAATCAAGACTCCTTGCCCTCCGCTCTGCCTTTCTTCCTGACCAGGGTGGCCCTGCTCCCTGCCTGACCCTCAAAGCTGGCACATCATGTGGGGCAGGGCCTTGGCAGCGGCAGCCTTGCCCGCTCTCCAGCAGCCGCTATGAGCTGCCCAAGATCATCAACTGAGGCTTTTCTTTATGTGACTCCTCCCTGAGAGGCCCAGAGGGCAGCAACGCAGGAACAGGCCTTTTCTGTGGTGGCTTCTCACTTGTGGAGTGCTCTGCCCAGGGAGGTTTGCTTGCGCCTTCATTACATTAGCCTTCATTAGCATCTCCACCCCCATCGTTCTGCCCGGACACTGAGGTCCAGCTCCGAGGGCCTTCTGGCGGTTCCCTCACTGCGAGAAACCAAGTTACAGGGAACCAGGGAGATGGCCTTCTCGGTAGTGGCACCCACCCTGTAGAATGCCCTCCCCCCAGATGTCAAAGAGAAAAACAACTACCAGACTTTTAGAAGACATCTGAAGGCAGCCCTGTTTAGGGAAGCTTTTAATGTTTGATGGACTTGTTGTTTAGTCGTTTAGTTGTGTCCGACTCTTGGTGACCCCATGGACCAGAGCACGCCAGGCACTTCTGTCTTCCACTGCCTCCTGCAGTTTGGTCAAACTCATGCTGGTAGCTTTGAGAACACTGTCCAACCATCTCGTCCTCTGTCATCCCCTTCTCCTTGTGCCCTCCATCTTTCCCAACATCAGGGTCTTTTCCAGGGAGTCTTCTCTTCTCGTGAGGTGGCCAAAGTATTGGAGCCTCAGCTTCAGGATCTGTCCTTCCAGTGAGCACTCAGGGCTGATTTCCTTCAGAATGGATAGGTTTGATCTTCTCGCAGTCCATGGGACTCTTAAGAGTCTCCTCCAGCACCATAATTCAAAAGCATCAATTCTTCAGCGATCAGCCTTCTTCTTGATGGACTACGTGTTTTAATATTTTGTTGGAAGCCGCCCAGAGTGGCTGGGGAAACTCAGCCAGATGGGTGGGATATTATTATTATTATTATTATTATTATTATTATTATTATTATTATTATTATTATTATTAATAGTAATAGCAATAGTAATAATAGTAATAATAAATGGCACCAGGTAAAAACATTCCTCTTCTCCCAGTCCTTCAGCTAATTAAACAATCTACGGCTTTATAATTTGTGTATGTGTGTGTGGTGTGGGTATTGTTTTAGTTTGTTGTTATGGCATGTATTTTGTGTTTCTATATTGCACACCACCCTGTGATCTTTGGATGAAGGGCAGTATAAAAATTTAATAAATCAATCAATAAAAATTCTTATTCTACCAATATTTTTGAGCAGCTGAGAAGGAGGGGGGTGTACTGAAATCCTAGCACTGCCATTCATTTCAAAGCTGTGTACTGTCGGAAGCCTTTGCCACTGAAATAAGCAGGGTTGAAAAATTCTTAACTTTGCCTGGATTGTACATTGACTTTACAAGGGCTATTTTGCTGCCCCTTCCCAGTCTAATTTATTTACACACACACCCCTTTTCACCGATCCTTTGCTTTAGCCAAGAGACACAGGTTTCACCTGTCAGATATGAAAATCTGATTGATTTCATTGGGAATTCTGTGTGTGAACCATAAAAGTGCTGAGAAATGAAAGGAGAGGAAATTGGATATTTACTCATGAGCCCACAGTGGAAATGCAGTCTGGGTAAACGTTTGGGAAAAAAATCATTTGGCAAGTCAAGGCTGGCTTACAGGACCATTGGCTTCAATTTATTCATAGGTAAACTTTAGCCCTGGAACTCAAAAAGAGAGAGGTTTGAAAGAAAACCATTTTAGGCAAGTTTGGAGAAATGAAAGAGATATATAATTTTCTACGCCGTCTTTCTTTCAACTTCATTCACCTGGATATAAAACAATAAAAAGTAAAATTAATCAGTCATGACTCAAAGCTATAGCATGCACACTTTCAAGAATGAGGGTAACGAACAAGGCAATCGCAGCAAAAACAATTAAAAAATTTAAAAGATTTTAAAAAACAACAATAGACTAAAAACCCAGCAGCGTTCTAAATATTCTACAGGCGAAGCAACTGCTCTACCACTGAGCCATGCCCCTTCCCCTCGAAGGAGTCCCTGTGACTCTGTGAATTATAGGCCTCACCATATGTCTTTCTATCAAAGTACAAGAGTCAGCAAAATCTGGGATGCAGCACAGTTGTGGTCTGAAAAACCTAGACCGTGTGTCTGGATTTAGACCAGTTGCACTTTCCGAAACAGAATGAGAACCAAAACACAGTCACACTACAGGATCCATACGTATCCAAATCCTGCAACACAGTTATCTAGTCAAACAATATCCACAAAAATTGGGGGGGGGGGGAATTGCTTGCAACATTTTTACACATTTGCTTGCAAAATGAAATTTGCGCTAGAACACTGATGAAGTTTGCTGAGTATTTAGATAGATAGATAGATAGATAGATAGATAGATAGATAGATTGCAAATTGCAGCAGCAGCAGCGTGGAGGATGGAATTTAAGACTGGAAAACGAGAGAACCAAAACTGACAGATCCTAACATCCCTGGTCACTACCTTCTGCCTTGGCCTGTGTGGTCTGGCAGGACTTAAGAATGTCCTGCTCAATCTTCTGTTCTTCTCTGCTGCTCCCCAGGCAGGGCTAGGATTGCCCTGTTTTTCAAGTGTGTTTTCGCAATACATTTCGGCCGATTGTATTGCATTTTACCCTTTGAGTTGTTCTGTGCATGTTTCTTGCTGTAATGATCTTTTTTATCTTTTCTTTGCATTTCATAAAATCTTCTCTCTACTGTGAGCAGCTCCCCACCCCAAACTGGAAAAAGGAAGGTTAAAAGTAACTGGAAATAAAGAATAAATGTTCATTCTATCTGCATCTTGTCTGCCCTTAAGGTGTAAAAATTTCTTTCTTATAAAAGCAACTAATACTGTAACCCTACGTGAACTTAACCCTGTGTGAACTTTCTCAAGCATAAATCCTATTGAAGTCACTAGGGGATTGTGTCTGAGTAAACCCGCTTAAAGCGGACAGCTAAGTTTAGAACAGAATAAAATAAAAAGGGGAGCCTGTGGAAGCAATTACACCTTATCAGGCCATTTTCAAAGCAGGTCCCAATAACCACATGTTGGTGTAGGAGTCAAACGCCCTGTAAAAAAACACATTGGGGGAAAATTAAGGGTGAGAGAATTCTAGGGCATGAAGAAAATTGAGAGGACCGGAAGGGAGAGAAGGTTTCAAAAGTTCTATTTTCGTCTCAGCGTCTATTTGCTCAAAATAGACCCAAGCCCCCGGCCTTGGAGTTTATTCAGCCCCTGACATGGTTGTAACCTCGTAAACAGGAAGCGCTCTCCAGTTATGCTCGCAATAACAAGCTTCTTGCTTTGTCTCAATGCTTTATCACCTCAGCCGGTCAAAACAAATTGCTCAACATTGTCTGGGTTTCATTAAGTATTCCCAGGATTAGTCACACCTGTGCAAATACGTGCACCTAGGCCAAACACGTGTGACGTGCACAGCAGCCGCCTTCCTTTCCTCAGTCCAGTGCCAATGCTTGCAAGAGGAAAACATTGTTGTGGTTTGGCGGCGGCTGACATCTTTGCACAGGACCCTCATGAGAAGCTGCCTGAGCGGTTCATTTGGGGAAGACATTGCTTAACTTTCAGAAGAAGGGTTGCCAAGCCTGAAGTCTCTCATCCGGAATACCTTCTGTTTCACTCCTGATGTATGAATATGTCGTAGCATCACCCTGCCATTCCACTAAAATAATAATAATAATAATAATAATAATAATAATAATAATAATAATAATAATAATAATTTTTATTTATACCCCGCTCTCCCCAGCCAAGGCCGGGTTCAGGGCGGCTAACAAGCAATAATAAAAATAAGTTGAATGAATACAACTTAAAAACAAAATTAAAATACAACATTAAAATACTGAAACATTAAAATATTAAAATGTAGCCTCATCGCAGGAGGAGAAAGGAAAAGAAAAAAGAAGGAGGGGAAGGGAATCAAATTGGCTCCAAGCCAAAGGCCAGGTGGAACAACTCTGTCTTACAGGCCCTGCGGAAGGAAATCAGATCCTGCAGGGCCCTGGTCTCATAAGACAGAGTGTTCCACCAGGCCGGAGCCAGTGTTGAAAAGGCCCTGGCTCTGATTGAGGCTAATCTAACTTCCTTAGGGCCTGGGACCACTAGGGTGTTGCTATTTATGGACCTTGAGGCTCTCCGTGGGGCATACCGGGAGAGGCGGTCCCGTAGGTAATGATGATGATGCGCAATGTGGCTAACCAGATTTATAAAATACAGACACATGGACACATTTAACAGTTCATGTAAATAGACTTCCTGCGCTGGTGTGATACTACATGAGGAAACACAGATCAATCTATCGGTCTTAAGTGCATAATGAAAGATGTGTGGAGTGAGAGAAAATCCCCCTGTGTACTTTGGTACATGCTAAGAAAATTGCTGTCTGTCTTTATGAACCGACAGATTTGTTTTTAACATTCACCTTATTCTTTGTTAATTGATGTTCAATTAAGCACTCTGAGTTTCAGCAGGCTATTCAAGTGTCGATTATATACACCCTGCGAATGTTTTGCTAGCTGCACATTTATAGTAGAGGATTGGAGAAGCAATGGGTTTGTATCATCTACGATATGATAGCTATTACAAGACTTGACAGTCATCAATATAAGCAATATTTTTTCAAATGGAATAGCATTTTAATGGATTATGCATCATGCTCATCCTGCTATTCCATTCATTTCATAATTAACTCATTGCATTTTAAACCTATGATTTAATTGCTTTAAAATTGATCTGCAAACATACTTCAGGTCAGGATCTATTTTCCTGTGAGCTTTTCCGCTACTCATAGGTACACTGTGCTGTGCTTAATTGCAATACACAAGGTCGCTTTAGTAGCATCTAATGCAAGGCACTGCAGCTGAATTTCCACCAATCACCTACATAGAAACAAAAGCACAAAGCTACTCAGATGTCTGTGAAGGGTTTCTGGGATTTAGAAACTATAATCCAGTGTTCTAAGTGCTACTCTATATACACATAGCTATATAGTAGAGAGCTTAATTCTGATGATGAGTACAGACTCACATTCGGAAGCTGCATATTTAGGTACGCTAACCTGGGTATGAGCTCCACTGAACTCAGTGGACTTGCGTCTGAATGAATTGGTCTGTAAATTTTTAGGGCTGAGCTGTAATAACTTAATGTTGGAGGTGGGAAAAGAGTGCATGTAAAGAATCATGCTTTCATATTCAATTAAGGTCTGTTTTGGTACATTGTGGCTTCCCAATAAGGGTTGCCACACCAAAACAGGCACTCACACAACTGACACAGTTCATTCTTGGTTCTCCATGATCTTTACTTGCACTATTTTATGCAAGTTTAAACCACAGAGCCTAGGACTTGCCGATCAGAAGGTTGGCGGTTCGAATCCCCGCGACGGGGTGAGCTCCCGTTGCTCGGTCCCTGCTCCTGCCAACCTAGCAGTTTGAAAGCATGTCAAAGTGCAAGTAGATAAATAGGTACCGCTCTGGCGGGATGGTAAACGGCGTTTCCGTGTGCTGCTCTGGTTCGCCAGAAGCGGCTTAGTCATGATGGCCACATGACCTGGAAGCTGTACGCCGGCTCCCTTGGCCAATAAAGTGAGATGAGCGCTGCAACCGCAGAGTCGGTCACGACTGGACCTAATGGTCAGGGGTCCCTTTACCTTTAGCTTTAACCCTCATTAAGTTCAATGATGCATACTCTGTGGTAAGTGAGTCTAGGAATGCAGCTGGGCTGAGGAATCCTAAAACCTGGTCAGGGGCAGAGCAGGATTTTGGTTACAGTGTCTGTAATCCTCCTGGCTTTTGTCCACTGTGGGAGAACAGGGGTGGGCAGTTTCTCCATCACTTTTTGCTGCACCTGCTCCAGGATCTCTGCGGAATGGACTGGCTTAGGATCCAGGGCGCCCATGGCTGCTTTCGTTCTGTTCACACCTCTGTAATATCCCATGTCATGGTCCTATGACCATGTAGTAGTATTTGATCTGTGGTGGTGGAGGCCAGTGGATAAGCATGCGCTCTACATCCTAAGTCACTCTATTGAGTTCGACTCCCACTCGGAAACCAATGTCCCCACTGTGGAAGGATTTGTGGATCCAGAATTGGCCTCCACAGTCACTTACAGACTCATTGCTAAAACTGTGTTTATGGATGACAATCTTTCCCGGCTACGAGTGATCGCCAAAGAAGAAGTAGTCACTCTAGCAGCAATGATCAGTCATGTAGGATTGTAGCCTTGGCGGTCCAATTTACTTTAAGAAAGCAAAATACAAATTGTAAGAGAATTTGAATCTCAGTGTCAGAATATATTCAGCAACATAAGTGAAGGTGGGCAAATATCTGATTTCTAATGGGTCTCTCTCTCTCTCTCTCTCTCTCTCTCTCTCTCTCAGGTTGCAACGTGTTTACATAGTCAGTCAGTTATCTAGGATAACTGTGGTTTGAATGGTCAATTTTCCTGGGAAAAATGACTCCTTAACTCACTTCAGGATCTAATTTATTACACATTGTGAATATATAAATAGATCGCTGATGAGTTCAGAGAAAGTCCGGGGGGGGGGGGGAATTTAGCAACAGCACGAAGAATAAAGTGATATTATAAGAGGGCTGAAATGAATCTGGTATTCAGAAGTGGGTCTATATACATAGCAAACTGAATAATGCAGGGTGATGAGCAACAAAATGTAGCCCAGTGTGGAACTTTATAGTACTGCTTCTTGTACTGAAAAGCAGTTTTGAGAGGGGACAATATGGAGAGTCCGCAACTTCCCAAAGGAGACAGTTCCACTGTCGAACAGCTCTTACTGTCAGAAAGTTCTTCCTGATGTTTAGCTGAAATCTCCTTTCTTGTAACTTGAAGCCATTGGTTCAGATCCTTGCTTCCAGAGCAGGAGAGAACAAGCTTGCTCCATCTTCCGTGTGACAGCCCTTGAGATATTTGAAGATAGCTATCATATCATATCCTCTCTGTCTCCTCTTTTCCAAGCTAAACATACCCAACTCCTTCAACCATTCCGCATAAGGCTTGGCTTCTAGAAGCTTGATCATCTTCGTTTCCCTCCTTTGCACACATTCCAGGTTGTCAACATCCTTCCTAAAGTGTGGTGCCCAAAATTGGACACAGTATACCAGGTGTGGTCTGACCAAGGCAGAATAGATACCTTTACGTTTAGAATTGTACTGTAACATGTAGCTCTCACAATCTACTTATTGAGCATTAATTCTGATTCTGGCATACAATGCCATTTCAAACAATTATTATCCCACACTTTCTAATGCATTTTCCTGTCACTTTCCTTACAGCAAAAGCCCAGGTTTTCTGGGGGTGTGTTTGTTGCAGAAGAGCACTGAATCTGCTTTAATTGTGCAACTTGAATTTCCTGGTATCCCAGACCTTCCAAGTGTCCCTATTTTCCAGGGACGGTCCTGGATTTCCAGTTAGTGATGCTTGAGACAATGGGCAATTGTTGTGGCTTGTCAGAAGATAGAAAACTACTGCCTGCGGTTTTTAGGCGTCTGGGTTGCCTTCTAAACTCCAAAATGGTGATGAACAGCTGAATTTGATTGGCCGAGTTGGTATGCTATCACTGAATGTTCACAAACAGTTGTACTTCTCAAGCACAAATCTGCAATAATGTTTGCAGCCTATCTTCTCTGGGGGGTACGCAAAGCTATCACTTTGTCTATATTTACAATATCATAAAAGTTGTCTTTACTACACAGTTTTTGGCCTCAAGCTTTGCATAAAGAACTATTTGGGTGGCAGCAGCGACACCATAACCTGACCTCTAGGCTAAATACCTGTGAAGAACTGGGACATCTGTACCTATCAAAGGGTTGAGCCAGGCTATGGTTGCTCAAGACATGACAAGGTTCTTGAAAAATTATTGTTAATGATTTCAGTTTCCTACACTAGTAAGACTTTGGCATATGGAATCCTATTTGAAGAGAAATGGGATGTTTGGAGTATTTTTAGCTATTCCAATGCTCAGATGCTTCAATGTGGTGTGTATGTGTGTGAAAGTAACACAAACCAATAGATTCTGTAAGGAGGGTGAGTAATGTTGGACATATCTAGACCTCTTGGAAATATTTGGCTCACATTTAAGTATGTGGGAGTTTTCTGGAAGCAATTATGACAAAAGTAATGAACTGACCACCCTCTAATAAATATTTTGTCTGTGAGAAAAATCTTAGACATTTTAAAACATTTTTATAAGATTTTTTTTTAAATGGCTTTTCTCTCCCATATACTATTAAAATGACTTTACTATCATAGCAAACACAGCTTAGGATAGGGATACTGAAATCTACATGAATGTTAATCTCCTGGAAAGGCCTTCTTTCACATCCTGCCAACACCTGCATTAAGCTTGCTAGTTTTTAACTTAATAATGCTGTGGCTACTGTTGTGATGCTTTCACCGGTGTACAGTATATTTACAGGCTGGCGCAGAAATTTGCAGGCCTACTCCCCAACCTTCTACATCACTACTGGGAAAACCATAGCTTTTACTATACAGAACTCTGTTGGCAAGGTGATGTCTCTGCTTTTTAATATACTGTCTAGGTTTGTCACGCTGCGCACCTATGATTTTAGCAGCTGGTGCCGCGAGGCAGTGGAGGTAGAATGTTGCCATTATGACTTGCAAAAAGCCATAATGACCATTAGGCCCAGTCGTGGCCGACTCTGGGGATGCGGCGCTCATCTTGCTTTACTGGCCGAGGGAGCCGGCATACAGCTTCTGGGTCATGTGGCCAGCATGACTAAGCCGCTTCTTTTTTTTTTATAATAATTTTTTATTGCTTTTTTTCCAAGGTCAGAATACATCGTCAATAACACAACAAAAGCGGTTTTACAGAAAAAAGAAGAAATTATAGAAAAAAAATTCACTTTTTCAAATCAATTTTCATGATCAACCGGACTTCCCCACGTCCTCCATCCCCTGCTTTCTTTACAATAAAAATAAACAGCAAATTAATACCTTATTTCATATGTTTTTGTGTTTTCATTTAGTTATATAGTCTGCAGTTTATACTTTTCTAAATCATAACTTAGTTTCCATCATTTACCAATTTCAATACTGAAGCATGTTTTTCCCAAAAGCCTTAGCAAATTCTCAACATTCATATAACTTATAGTGTTTTTGTAAATAGTCCTTGAATTTTTTCCAGTCCTCTTCCACTGCCTCTTCTCCCAGATCTCGGATTCTGCCTGTCATTTCGGCTAGTTCCATGTAGTCCATCAGCTGCGAATGCCATTCTTCCAGCGTGGGTAACTCCTGTGCCTTCCAATATTTGGCTATAAGAATTCTTGCTGCTGTAGTTGCATATAAGAAGAAAGTTCTATCTTTCTTTGACACTCTCTGGCCCACAATGCCCAGGAGGAAGGCCTCTGGTTTCTTATAAAAGGTATACTTAAACACCTTTTTCAACTCATTGTAAATCATTTCCCAAAAAGCCTTCACCCTCGGGCATGTCCACCAGAGGTGAAAAAATGTTCCTTCAGCCTCCTTACATTTCCAACATTTATTATCAGACAAATGATATATCTTTGCAAGTTTGACTGGGGTCATGTACCACCTGTATACCATTTTCATAATGTTTTCTTTTAAGGCACTACATGCCGTGAATTTCATACCGGTGGTCCACAACCTTTCCCAGTCTTCAGACATGATGTTGTACCCAATGTCTTGTGCCCATTTTATCATAGCTGATTTAACTGTCTCCTCTTGAGTGTTCCATTTAAGCAGCAAGTTATACATTCTTGAAAGCACTTTCGTCTTAGGTTCAAGTAGTTCTGTCTCTAATTTTGATTTTTCCACCTGGAAACCAATTTTTTTGTCCTTTTAAAAAATCTCTAAAATTTGGGCATAATGAAACCAGTCTCGCACCTTTCCTTTCAATTTTTCAAAACTCTGCAACCTCCAAGTATCACCATCTCTTTCTATTATCTCACAATATTTTACCCAGCCACTCTCCATATTCCGTAGTTTTATGGCCTTAGCCTCCATCGGTGATAACCACCTCGGAGTCTTACTTTCAAGTAAGTCCTTATATTTAGTCCAGACAATGAATAGAGCTTTCCTGACAATATGGTTTTTAAACAGTCTATGAAACTTTACCTTGTCATACCACAAATATGCATGCCACCCAAAAGCATTACTATGCCCTTCCAGATCTAGGACATCAGTGTTTTCTAACAGAAACCAATCCTTCATCCAGCAGAAGGATGCAGCTTCATAATACAATCTTAAGTCCGGCAGGGCAAACCCCCCTCTTTCCTTTGCATCTGTTAGTATCTTAAATTTTATTCAGGGCTTTTTGCCCTGCCAGACAAACTTCGTGATATCCCTCTGCCACTTTCCAAAACATTCCACTCTGTCCACGATCTGGAGGGTTTGAAACAAAAACAGCATTCTTGGCAGTACATTCATTTTAACTGCTGCAATTCTTCCCGACAAGGAAAGTTTCAATCTTGACCAAGTTTCTAAGTCCTTTTTAATTTCCGACCAGCATTTTTCATAATTATCCTTAAATAAATTCAAATTTCTCCCAGTCAAGTTAACCCCCAGGTATTTCACTTTTGTAGCCACATTTAATTCTGTTTCCTTCTGGAACCCATCTATTTCTGAAGGTGTCAAGTTTTTTGCCAAAACCTTAGTTTTTTGTTTGTTCAACTTGAATCCCGCCACCCGACCAAACTCAGAAATTAGTTCTAAAGCTCTTTTTGTACTGGTTACTGGCTCCTGTAATGTCAAAACCAAATCATCTGCAAAGGCCTTCAGTTTGTATTGTTTTTCTCCGACCTGTATTCCTTCCACCAGCTGATCCTTCCTGATCAAGTTCAGCAACACCTCCAGGACAGAAATAAATAACAAGGGTGATAGGGGGCACCCCTGTCGTGTCCCTTTTTCAATTTTGAACTCCTCTGTCACCACACTGTTTACTATCAATTTTGCCTTTTGTTCTGAATAAATTGCTTCGATACCATTTTGAAACGCCCTTCCCACTCCCATCCCTTCCAAGTTTTTCTTCATAAATTTCCAAGATATATTGTCAAAGGCCTTCTCCGCGTCTATAAAAATCAAGGCTGCTTTCGTATTCATATTTGTCTGTAGTAGCTCCAAAACGTCAATAATATTCCTAGTGTTATCAGACAAATGCCTACCAGGGAGAAAGCCTGCTTGGTCCTTATGAATTACTTCATTCAAAACTTTTTTCAGTCTGTTTGCTAAAATATCAGCAAAAATTTTGTAATCCACATTTAGGAGTGAGATGGGACGATAATTCTTAAGTTGAGTCTTTTCAGATTCCAATTTTGGTATCAAAGTAATGAATGCCTCTTTCCACGATTCTGGTGCCCCCTTCCCTTCCAAAATCTGATTGCATACCTCCATTAGTGGCTGTATCAGATATTCCTTCAGTGTCTTATAATATTTGGAGGTAAGTCCGTCTGGGCCTGGGGATTTGCCTGTTTGCATGTTCTGAATGGCACTTTCAATTTCCTGTTGTGTTATTTTGTAGTTCAGGGCTGTTTGTTTGTCTTGTGTTAACTTTTGCAGGCCGTGACTTTTTAAGAAATTATTTATTTCAGTCTCTGCTTGGGGTCCTTGGGTATAAAGTTTTTTAAAATATCTCTGGAAACACTTTCTAATTTCTTCTGGTTTCTGAATACATTCTCCTTTGACCTCCAGATTGGTAACAAAGTTCAATTTTTGTCTCTTTTTCAGCTGCCATGCCAGCAGCTTTCCACATTTATTTGCCGATTCAAATGATCTTTGTTTCATCTGTTTAATTTTCCATTCAATTTCTTGGTTTATCAATTTCGTATATTGTGCTTGATAGAATTTTATTTCTCTTAAAACTTCTTTTGATTTTGGATTTAGTCTCAGCTTTTTCTCTCCATCTCTTATTTTGTCCAAAATCTTGTCCTTTTTACCATTCCAGAGTTTCTTCTTAATAGTGTTCTGTTGTATCAGGAACCCTCTCATAACAGCTTTGCTCGCGTCCCAGATTATTTTCTTTTCCACCGAAGTATTCAAATTTATTTCAAAATAGTCTTTCAGCGTTTTTTGGGCCTTCTTCACAATCTCCTGATCTCTAAACAAGTGGTCATTCATTCTCCATCTGAAGGATCCAGCTGGTGTGAGTCTCAAGTCCATTTTCAAAGCGTTATGGTCGGAGCAAGTTTTAGGGCAGATCTCTACTTTTTTTGTCTTAGGAGCCAGTCCTCTAGATGTCCAGATTTGGTCGATTCTTGTCCAAGATAGATGGGCCTCAGAAAAGAATGTTCCCTCCTTACCTAGAGGGTTTTTTGTCCTCCAAATATCAATCAAATCCATATTGTCTGTCAGTTCAAAAAAAGTCTTTGGAAGTCTGCCGTCCTTGTTCAAATTTTGGTTTTGTGACTTATCCATATAAGTGGAGACTACCCCATTCATATCTCCCATCAAGATGATGTTGGTATAGTCAATGTGATCCAGCATTATCTCATGCAGCCTCTTATAGAATTCCGATTTCCCATCGTTTGGTGCGTATATTCCAACTATCAAAAATTTTTCTCCTTGCGATTGTATTTCAATCGCCAAAATTCTTCCTTGTTCATCCTTAAACGCCAATTTTGGTGCTAGGCTCTCCTTTGCATAGATCACTACTCCTCTTTTTTTTACCTTGTCTGATGAAATAAATTCTTGGCCTAGTCTCTTATTAATTAGCACTCTCCTGTGGAGCCTAGTCACATGTGTTTCTTGAAGGCAAATAACGTCCAATTGTTCTTTTCTCAATATATGAAAGATTTTTTTCCTTTTCTCGGGAGAGTTTGCGCCATGAATATTCCAACTAAGAAGCTGCAGAGACATCCTGGATCAATTTATTTGTCAGTAGGGGTGTCTCCTTTGTCTTCTTTATCTGGAGGTGGAACCGGATTGAGGCCAAACGAAGGAGGCGGCCAGGCTCCTGCTACTCCTTTTCGAAGGTCCTCCCCGTGGTCGTTTAGGAACTTTTCTTGCTCTTCTGCTGTTCTAATTCTTACCTTCCTTCCTTTCAAGGTAAAGGATAGTCCTTGAGGGAATTCCCACCTATAAGGGATTGTATTGTTTCTCAATAAGCTTGCTAGGTCTTTATATGTAGCTCTTAAATCTAGTAGCTGTTTTGGTATGTCTCTGAAGATTTCTGCCGTCTTTCCCTGTATCACCAATGAATTTTTAAAATGCAGGCCGAGTATGTTATCCTTTTCTTGCTTGGATCTCAAAATGATCAGGCAATCTCTTGGTTTATCCTTCTTGGCCACTCTTCCTAATCTGAAAGCGGTGACAATTTTAAAATCCTTCTCTTCTGCCAATCCCCAGAACTTGGATATTTCTGTTGTCAAAAAGCTAATCAAGTCCTCTTTTTCTGATTCTGGGATATTTCTAAGCCTCAGATTGCTTTCCCTGTTTTTCAGTTCTGCCAGGGACAGGTACGCTTGCTGTTCAGTAACCTGTCTACTCAGTGGTCTTACCTCCCCTCTTAATTCCTCTATCCTCTTTTTATTTTCGTCTGTTTTTGTATTAACTTCCTCGACTAATTTTCGATTTTCTGTTGTAGTCTTTTCAATGTTGTCTATTGCCTGTGTATTCTTCGTGACTTGGTCTGTCAATTTATTAATTGAAGCTGTCACCTGGTCAAATTTAGCAGATTGTTCATCAAATCTAGCTGCTTGTTCATCAGCTTTCTTATTCAATGCTGCCAGTTGGTCCAATATTTCTTTGGAGACAGGATCTAACCCTCCAGCAGCCATCTCCCCAAGAGGTGGCTGTATAGATTGTCCTTCTTGCAGACCTGTCACAATTGGAACAGACGATCTACGTAGCTGCACAGGCAAAGTTGTTTGTAAAAGTTCAGTTTGTTTTGCTTTCTTTCCAGCCCTTGTTTTTGCTGCGCCACTCATTCCACAGCTGTCCCTGAGTCAAGGTCAAATTGTAAATCCCATGGGAAACAATCCACAAAAAAGTAAACATCCAGATATAAAAAATTCCAAGTCAACCAGCAGTTCTCAGAGACTAATAATTCTGCAATCCAGTAGGGGGAGCTCCCAAAAAGTTAGGAAGGGAGGATGAAAAACTTCTACCATTAAGTTCCCAAAGAAAGAGTCAAATAAAGTCCAGAACAGGGGGGGGAACCCTCCACATTCAATTTTAACTGCAGAGAATAAAAGTTCTTAGCAAAGGTGCATGCAACAGTTCCTTTTTTTTGCAACTACAAAGTAGCCCAATATAACTTTATATTTTGTATACAATTACCGCAGTCCGATGTTACTTGTATCCAGGCAGACCGGGAGCCAGGTTTCATAACTTTATAATCCACAGGAAAATAGAAAGAGGGACCACAGTCTTTGTCCACTTGTAAAACTGTTATCACTTTTCTTTAGGTTTTAGACAATCCAAACCGAATTTGCGAAGTAAACTCCAACTTCTTTTAACCTCCTTTCAAAGCTTCCGCTTTAAAAGAGTCTTTGCTCGATACTTTAAACAGAGCCGGAAGACTGACTTCCTTTTTAGCGCCTCCCGCTTTCAGCCAAATTTCGCCAGATTAGGTTCAAATAAAGCCTCAGGTTTCTTACTCACGAGTAAGTTGTTTCAGTTCAGTTGTTCAAGGAAGAAAGGTCAGCGCTGATCAGCAGCAGCCGCGCGGCTTCGCTTCCGCGGAAAGAGCGATGGATTCACAGCACCGCTACCCCCTCCACGTTCCGATACCCCTTACGGGGTCTCTTCTGCGTTTCCGAGGTCGCTTCTGGTGCCCGCCGAACCCCACGGCCACGGGCTCACTCTACCCGTGGTTTCTCTAAGTGGGTCGTCGCTGTGCCGCAGCGCACGACCCTTTTCCGCGGAGCCCCTCTTCAGCAACTGAAGAGGACCGCCATTGCTGAACGCGCCGCCTCCGGAAGTCATGACTAAGCCGCTTCTGGCAAACCAGAGCAGTGCACGGAAATGCCGTTTACCTTCCCACCAGAGCGGTACCTATTTATCTACTTGCACTTTGACGTGCTTTTGAACTGCTAGGTTGGCAGGAGCAGGGACCGAGCAACGGGAGCTCACCCCGTTGTGGGGATTCGAACCGCCAACCTTCTGATCAGCAAGTCCTAGGCTCTGTGGTTTAACCCACAGTGCCACCCGCGTCCTGATTATGGCTTGTGGTAGTGCCTTGCCCTCCATGAGTCCTCTTTTAAAGCCATCCATGTAGGAAGCCATCATTGTGGGAGCGGGTTCCATACTTTGAACTATGCATTGCATAAACACATACCTTCTTTTATCAGTCCTGGGTCTCCAAACATTCGCCTTCACTGGATGACCAGCAGCAGGGCTAAAGCAACAAGCCAGAGCTTAGATTGCACCCTTAGTCATACTTTGGTTCCATTGAAATAAATGAGAAGTGAATCATGGCTACTAAGTTGTCCCCCTTTTTTCATTGTGAATAGTTTGGAGCCAACCCATTCTAAGAATTCTACTATCATTCTCCAGCAAATGAGAGTGGGCGCATTGATTAATCATTGTACAGCAATCGTACTTGATCGTTGCTACAAACAAGTACCGACAACTCATAGGGGAAAGCATAATTATTCTGCTGTTTATGCTTTGAATCTATGCCAGTGCGATCATTAAAAGTGAGAGTGCTTTATGTAAAAAGTATGTTCTGACTAGAGATTGCAGATTGTACAGTCATCGGTGTTCGTGGTAAATGTTTGAGGTGCCTAATTCCATTCATTCAAACACTCCAGACAGATGTGCTGATATGAAGAAGGGGCTGCATCTAATTCAAATCTATGATGCTGTGCAGTCCCACAAGTAGGAACTGGGGCAGAAAGAAGTAAGACTGAACTGCAGCAGTGTTCCCGGTCTTCAGAGTTTTTTGACCCATGTAAAGAAAATGGCGAGTGCTGTCAGAATATTTTTTAAAGCAGTAGATCTCACTTAATTGTTTGATATAACTAATACTAGACAATCAGTTTTAAAATAACAACAACAACAACTTCTCTGACCAGCAGGGAACATTTTATTTACAGTAATACAATCTCTTCTGAATTTGACGCACTCCCTCTCCTCTGCATTTTATTTTCAGGTCAGGTGAATTTGGCCTTTGCTATCATTCTTGCCATTTCCTGGTTCCTGAAAGCAACACTTCCTGTTTGTGGTTGCTTAAAGCTGCCATTCCTACAGGTCAAACTAATTTTTTTGGTCTGTTTCTTTCCCTCTGTATCTACTAACCACTGTCAGTTTTCTTCTTGACTTTTCCCCGTATAACTCCCCCACTTCAATTTCTATTTTCAGAATGTTATTGGGTGCCTCTTTGTTTTCATAGCAGATAGATCCAGGGATTATCTGTCCATTTTTTATTTTAAAAACAAACAAATGTAAGAGTTTTAAGCAACTGAACATGGCATTTAAATGCTACTCACTTACTGTGGGGGCTGTCTGTATTTTATGACATCTCTGGGTCAGCATGTGTTGGTTTTCCCAGTAGCTCGTTGAGAAATCATGTGCCTACACATTATTTCTTTTAATGTAATTGCCACAAACTAGCACATATGTGTGTTTTAAATCCCTGTTGGTTTATATGGGACTCGTGTGCCTTTGTAACAGTGTGTGGGATTGTGGCCAATATTTTCACTACGTAAAAATGGGGAATTAAATGTCGGCAGCATCATCAACTAAGAGATAAGATAGAGTCTAGTTTACAGTCAAGTATGGACAGCATCTTAAAAAGCAGAGACATCACCTTGCCAACAAAGGTCCGTATAGTTAAAGCTATGGTTTTCCCAGTAGTGATGTATGGAAGTGAGAGCTGGACCATAAAGAAGGCTAATCGCCAAAGAATTGATGCTTTTGAATTATGGTGCTGGAGGAGACTCTTGAGAGTCCCATGGACTGCAAGAAGATCAAACGTATCCATTCTGAAGGAAATCAGCCCTGAGTGCTCACTGGAAGGACAGATCCTGAAGTTGAGGCTCCAATACTTTGGCCACCTCATGAGAAGAGAAGACTCCCTGGAAAAGACCCTGATGTTGGGAAAGATGGAAGGCACAAGGAGAAGGGGACGACAGAGGACAAGATGGTTGGACAGTGTTCTCGAAGCTACCGGCATGAGTTTGACCAAACTGCGGGAGGCAGTGGAAGACAGAAGTGCCTGGTGTGCTCTGGTCCATGGGGTCACGAAGAGTTGGACACGACTAAACGACTAAACAAAACTAGTTTTAATAGAACTTTGGTTTGTAACAAAAAACCAGAACATTGATTTTGACATCAAAACGCACCAAAGCAACACTCCACTGTGTTCCTTGTTAAAAGGTAAGTTTAAATGCCACCCTGCTTAAAGTAAAATCTCTATTTCCTCACAAATAAACAGAACATGTTAATAATTTATGATGTGCCAACAAAATGGGGTGTTTCTCTTCTCTATTTCCCTCCCGTCTAAATGTGGTTCCGTTTCAGCCAGATCATACAAATATGAAAGTGAAGCTCACTAAATGTTTTTGAGAGTCACTTTAGTGGAGCTGCAGCCCGTTCTGATCTCCTGATGGAGAGAAAAGTGGTGCATAATAACAGCGTTGACCTTGTTGCCCGTTCTGATGGAAGTGAAATCAATTATTAGCTCACCATTGATAGCAATTGCTCACAGGATGTCCTTACCCTCGCCCCGAGCAATGAATTGTAACTTAGAATTTAATAAGCAGAATCCATCCAGTGATGAAATTATAGCACCTAAAAATGCACCCGTACTGAGTTGTTTGATGATTGCATATTTAAATTAAACTGATTGAAAATCAACCGCTTAACGAGGAGACATGTTGTGTAAATCAGCCCTTAGATTGCATCTTCTCCATGAACAGTGGGAATAATATTTGCACAGTAACATCATCCAAAATCCGGAAGAGAAGTCATGTAGGAAACTATATAACTGTTGGCTAGTTACACAACAAAAGTGCTAATATGGCCAAGGCTCTGGGTTTAAAGCCTGCTGGAGGTAGATGGAAGCCTGCATGTCTCTTTTCTTAAAAAAGAAAGATGGCTATAGCTCAGACGGTAGAGCATCTGCTTCGAATTCAGAAGATGAAAGTTTCAGTTCTTGGCATCTTTAGGTAGGACTGGGAAAGACCAGGCTGAACCCCTGGGAAGAGACTGCAAGTCAGTGTTGACTCAGCACAAGACAGCTTCCTTTCTAAAGCCCCACTTGAACAGTGTGGTTGCTGTGGTGTTCTGATTAATCTCATGCCAGCCTGGGACCGTGGAAAGGCTTGCATCTACATAGTTCGTCAGATGGCATGTTTAGCTTCCCATGCAAGTAGGGATGGGAGAATTTGTGAGTTTTGGGTTCTCTCCCTTTCTCATTTCTCCAACATTAAGTTCAGGTCTCCATATTTCCAGATCAGGTTGTGATAGAGATATCTTTTGCCACACCAAGACTGAAACTCAGAAGTATGTCTTAGCTTTGTCCCTATAAAGCATCCCAGCCCCAGTCCCCACACCTCTTCATTGTTTCTACCCTGCTCAGCGTTGCCTGTTCACATTGAGACAGGATGTTGCACTTGGTGAAGTCAGCCTTTTGAATTTTTTTTATTACAAGGATATGCAATCAAAAGCATCTGTAATGAAATTTCACATTCAGCTATCAAAAGCTAGAAGAGCTGCTGATTATGATTTTCAGGTCTAGCAGAATTATTCAGATTTTTAAAAAATCAAGCAAACCTGCATAATGTATATAGTTCTGTTTTTCTAGCCTGGTGCAGAACTTCTTCTTTTTTTTTTTAAAAAAAAAGCAAATGTAGCCCTGGAGATACTATGTGTGTGTGTGTGTGTGTGTGTGTGTGTCAGAAACGCATGTGAAAATGTGCATTTTAGAAGTTTATATATTCACCACCATTTTAGTGCAACTTCTAAAATGCACATTTCCGCATGACTTTCTGCCTAATATACACATTGCTGAAAAGCAATTCCCCCTGATATAAGGCATTTTTGTACACATTACTGGGCCGGAGGACTTCTTTGCGACATTTGGAAAAGTGCAAATTTTGAAGGAGGGCTATGTTTCAGTTTGTGAACTGTTTTTGGAAGTATTCCACTTGATGGTTTCCCCACAACCTCTTCCTATGTTCTTAAGTGTGATCAATTTGGTATGTTTACCTTTAAATGCAAGCGTACCATATTTTTCCATGTATAAGATGCCCCCATGTATAAGACACCCCCTATTTTGGGGGACTTAAAATTAAGAAAGTGGGGGGAGATTGCCCCCGTGTATAAGACTACCCCCCTTTTTAACATTATTTTTTAGTAAAAAAAAACACCCTAGTCTTATACATGGAAAAGTACAGTAATTCGAACCCAGCTCCTAACACACATGCAAGTGGCATCCCTCTCACAGAGTTGGGAGATACTAAGTAGAATACCATCAGAAGAACCCTGTGGACGGAATGCTTTGCATGGATGTAAGTGGGTGTAGGGTTAACCATGGAGAGACCATAGCAGTCAAGCCGGTTTGTTTATGTGTAAAGAACCATCTTTAAAAGAACCATCTTTAAAACAAGTGTACCTCCTGCTTAATATGGGGCCCTTTCATCTGGCAAACCTGTAAATTCAAATGCAATTCCTAGGATGGCTTGTGAGAACATCCTTTAATAGAGGAGGGGAAAGGAATATCTGCCTGCATGTTTCCCCCTGCGACTCTGTTGTCCATACATTTGGATGTATGTTATGGTGTCAAAGCTGCTTCAAGATCCTAGCTCACAGAGGATCACGCTAGCCAGCGGTCATTAAGTAAAAGTCTTTATTGAGTTACAGTTTCCATTCTCAAGCTGCTACGTGCAACTCTACGTCTAATGGCTAGATCGGCGAAGCTCCGTCTGAGTCTCCGCCCCTTGTGCACCAACTTAATATCCTAGCCCTGCTCCACCTTTTCCGCCTGACTGCTCTCCTCTGGGTCCCTCTGCCCCCCGGGGTCTCCTCCCTCCGGGATTCCTCTGACGCCGACCCCCCGGAACTCCCTGTCTCCTTGCGCCGGGCTTTAGGACCTGGCTCCCTCTCCTGGCTGCCTACTGCGTCACTTTCCTGTGCATTTGAACTTGGCGCGCGCGCCCAACCTTCCACTTTCCGTCTGACCGTTTCTTCGCTCCCCGATGGAGGTGTGGCCACTCCTGACTCGTGCCCTCCCCCCTGTTGCGAGCTGCCAGCGCTTGATCTCTGGCGCTCTTCCTCTTCCCTGCTCTCTGGCTGTGACGCTGGTCCCGATTTCCAACTGCTCCCCTCGGAGTCCCCTCTGGCTCTATCTTCCTGGGGTGTCCCCCTAGGCTCCCCCCTTGCCCTGACCACTGGTGCCCCTTTCTGTGAATCTTCTGATTCACTGGAAAGGCTCGGAGATCTCGGGCCGTCGTCATCACTCATCTTTTCTTCTGCCTCCTCCCCCTCGCTCTCTGTTTCCTCCCTTGCCCTTGCCTCTGCTCCTGAACCCCTGACATCCATCCCCCCCTCGAAGCCCCCCGTTCCCCCCTCCCCTCCTTCCGGTGCGGGAACTGGGTGCTGCTGTGTCAGAGGGACGAATGTCGGATACAGTTCGCTTCCCGTGGCGGGCCTCCATCTGAAGTCTCCCGGTTCTGCCTCCCTGCTCTCGTCGACGACGGTCACCTCCGCTTCCATCTCTGTGCCGCCGTGCTCGAAACCAGGGTCGTCCCCGAAAACGTCCATGTCCGTCTCTCCCTCACTTCCTCCTGGCGGCGTTGCTCGTCCTGGACCTTCCTGCCACTTCCTGCGCCACTGCTCCTCTGGTCTATCGTCCCACCAATACGAGGGTTCTGAGGCAGATCCCGAGGGTGATCCCTCCGTGGAACGGGCGTCTCGTATCGGGTCTTCGTCCGAGTCGAACCCCCGGAACGTGCTGGCAGAAAGCGTTGGCGTGAAAAGCCAGTCGTCGAAAAAGTCTGCTGGCATTGGTCTATGTGGGAAGAGGGCATGAAACTCGTCTTTGAGCAGAGGTTCGTCCAAGGCGTAGCCCGGCACCCAGCTGTTCGCACTGGCCGGGGTGCCCTCCTTGGCGAGAAGGTATTCTACCCCTTCTTCCCCCCATCTGGAGTCCAAAATCTCCGTGACTTCGTTGATGCGTTCCTTCTGTGCCACTCCCGCGTGCCCGGTTCCTTCTCTGAGCGGACTCGGTGCCGTTCCGGGTTCCTGAAACCTGTGCGGTGCCTTGTAGGGAGTGAGCACCGATCTGTGGAACACCGGATGCATTCTGGAACCCTCCGGAAGCGCCAGCCTGAAAGCTACCGGGTTGACCTGCTCTTCGACTTGGTAGGGCCCCAGTTGCTTATGCCCCAGCTTCTTCTTGGCCAACGACCTGGCCGGCACTGCGTGGGCTGCTAACCAGACCCAGTCTCCCACATGGATCTCTTCGCCAACCCTTCTGTGTTTGTCCGCTTGCACCTTGTATGCATGTTTGGCCAGCTCCAGGTGTCGCCGCAGCTGATCGTGGACTTCCTGCAACTCCGACGCGAACGCATCTGCTGTCTGCGGCTCCCCCTCCCCCACTCTTTCCAGTCCCGGGAAGGTTCTGGGGTGCCTCCCGTTGTTGGCGAAGAACGGCGTGACCCCCGTGGACACGTGCTTCGTGTTGTTGTAGGCGAACTCGGCGAGCGGCAGGTAATCCACCCACGTCGCAGGCTGTTGATTCGCATAACATCTCAGGTACTGCTGCATGATGGCATTGACCCGCTCCGCTTGCCCGTTGGTCTGCGGGTGTCTCGCCGACGCCAGGTTGATCTTGACGTTCAGGAAGCCCATTAGCTTCTGCCAGAAACTCGAGATGAACTGCCGCCCCCGGTCGGACAGAATAGACCGTGGCAGACCGTGAACCTTGAACACGTGGTCTATGAACAGTTTGGCGGTTTGCTCCGCCGTGGCCACCTTGGCACACGGAATGAAATGTGCCATCTTGGAGAACAAGTCCACCACCACCAGCACGGCCGTCTTGCCCCTCGAGCTGGGCAGATCCGTGACAAAGTCCAGGGCCACTCTCTCCCATGGTTCGACCGGAGTTTGCAGCGGTTCCAACAGTCCGGCCGGCGGTTTGTGCACCGGTTTGGCCCTCTGGCAGGTGTCACACCGCGCCACGTAGTCCGCGACCTCCCCTCTCATTCCGGGCCACCAGAAGTCCCTGGCGACTAATTCCACCGTCTTCTCCTTGCCAAAGTGCCCGGCAGTGGGCGCGTCGTGCAGCTGCTGCAGTACCTTGGCGCGAAGTTCGTCTCCCGGCACGTAGATGGCCCCTTTACGAATGAGCAATCCATCTCTCAGCTGGAACTCGTTGGTCGCTGCCGTGCCCCTGTGCACCTCTGCCATCTTCGCTTGCGCGAAGGAGTCATCCTGCAACGCTCGCCGCACCGCCTCCAGGTCCACTGTTGCCGCAGCGCACGCCCACACTGTTGGTGCGAAGATGTGCATGGCGGCCGCTGGCTTGGCGTCCTCCAGATATTGTGGCTTACGAGAGAGAGCGTCCGCCATGATGTTGGTGTCCCCCGGGACATACTCTATTCGGAAGTTAAAGTTCGCAAAGAACTCAGCCCAACGTATCTGCCTTTGGTTCAGGAACTGTGCCGTGCGCCAGTGCTCCAGATTCTTGTGGTCCGTGCAGACCTGCACTGCGTGCTTGGCGCCGATCAGGAAGTGCCTCCATGCTTTGAATGCTGCATGAATGGCCAGCAACTCCCTGTCCCAGATGGTGTAATTCTGTTCGGACTTGCTGAGCTTCCTGGAGTAAAACGCTCCCGGTCGCCAAACCCCCTGCGGGTCTTTCTGCAGCAGGACTGCTCCCACGGCTCTGTCCGAGGCATCTGTCTCCACCCTCATCGGCCTGCTGGGGTCGACATGCAGCAGCTGCTCTTCCGACGCGAAGAGACGCTTGAGTGCCTGAAAGGACTGCTCCGCCTGCTCTGTCCAGATGAATTTCTTTTTCTTGGAGCTAAGCGTGTCCGTGATGGCCGCTGTCTGCATAGCGAAGCCTTTGATAAACTTGCGATAGAAGTTCGCGAAGCCGACAAACCGTTGGACCTCCTTCCGGTTGCGTGGGCTCTTCCAGTCCAACACCGCTCGAACCTTGGCGCTGTCCATGGCGAGCCCCTTGTCAGACAACTTGTAGCCCAGAAAATCCACCTCCGTCACGTCGAATTGGCACTTCTCCAGCTTGGCGTAGAGCCTATGCTGCTGTAGCCTGCTTAGCACTTCTCTGACGTGTCTGTCATGCTCCTGCTGCGATTCCGAAAAGATCAGGATGTCATCTAAGAAACAGACGCACGTCTTGTAGAGGAGCCCCGCCAACACGTGATGCATGAACGCTTGAAAAACGTGGGAGCCATTTTGCAATCCAAAAGGCATAACTCTATATTCGTAGGTGCCCAGAGGCGTGAACATGGCCGTCTTCCACTCATCTCCTTCCCGCATGCGAATGAGGTTGTACGCCCCTCGCAGGTCTAACTTGGTGAACACGCTGCCCTTCCGTACCTTTGCGAGGAGGTCGTCGATCCGGGGCATGGGGAAGTCCGATGGCTTGGTCACACTGTTTAAGATGCGATAGTCCACCACCAGTCTTTTTTGGGGCGTGTCCCGCTTCTTAACAAAGAATACCGGACTGCCCCCCGCTGCCTTGGACTCCCTGATGAAACCGCGCTCCAAATTATGATCTATGAACTCTTTGAGTTCCTGTAGTTCGTCCTCAGACATGGAATACAGCTTCCCTTTAGGTAGCGCCGCCCCCGGCAGCAGGTCAATTTTGCAGTCATATGGTCTGTGGGGGGGTAGCCTGTCCGCCTCCTTCTCGCAGAAAACCTCCAAAAATTCTGCGTACTTGTGGGGAATCGCTTGCAGCGTGCCTAGCAGCAGCTGTGACTCCTCTTCCTCCCCGTCCTGCCGGGGGACGATGCAGTGTTCAGCACAAAAGGAAGAGCCGAAGGTCAGCTGCCTCTGGTACCAAGCCAGCGTTGGGCTGTGCTTGTCCAGCCAACTCATGCCCAATACAATGGGCGTGTCCGACAGTCGAGTGACGTTGAAGCTGATGATTTCCTTGTGATTCCCAAGGCGCATCACCATTGGTGGCGTCTGCTTCACCACTTGCCCCCCTAGCAGCTCCCTGCCATCCACCGTGACCACCTGCAGGGGCAGCGTGGCCGGCAGCAACTGTATAGCGTGCCGGTCTACAAAGTCCTGCCCTATAAAGTCCGCATTGCTTCCGGAGTCAATGGTGAGCGGCACGTCCATGGTGATTCCATTGGGCAGCTGGATCGATGCGGTGAGCCGCACTACCGGTTTGGGCGGGAGGGGGTCCATGGGCTGTGAAATCTCCGGGGACTTCTTTAGTGACACGTCTGGCTGGGCCCCATTGCCTCTTCCTCCAGCCAGACATCGTCGTTTCCCTGCTGTGGTCCTCCTTGTTGCGTTGCTGCAGTTACCATTGCTGAGGCTGCAGTGTGCTTGTGGAGCCTCTGGGGACACTCTTTCGCCATATGCCCTGGCTCCTCGCAGATGTAACACTTCCTGTTCCCTCTAGGAGGCTTCGCTTTCACTGTTGTCGGTGCTAGGGCTCTGGCTGCTGATTGAGCCCTTGCACTTCCAACCTCCATAGGTTCCCCACCTCCTCCTTGTGGAGGCGTGGATTGCGCACGCGCTGCTTCTCTGGGAAGGAAGGAGGAGCCCCTGGCTGGTTCGCGCCCTCCACGCCCTTCGTCCCTGCTCCACGGACGTTCTTCCAGCCGCACCCCCACGGCTAGCGCCCTCTGAACGATCTCCTGCGTGGTCCGGGGTCTCTCCCCCCTCGCAATTTCATCTTTCACAGAGCCGTGCAATCCCTCCCAAAACAGGTCTCTTACAGGAGCCGAATCCCTGTCCCATTCCAGAGCACTGACCAAAGCGAAAAAGCGGGCATGATACTGCCTTACACTGGCCCTTCCTTGTTTAAGTCCATGTATCCGCTGCCGAGCAAGATCCACGTCAATGCTTGATAAGAAACACCCATCCATCGCTTTAATAAAGGCATCCGCATTTTGGAGCGCCGGATCCTTATCCCTCCACAAATTGCGTAGCCATGCTTTAGCTTCCCCATGCAAATGGGACATGATGAACCCCACTTTCTCTTGCTCATCTCTAAAGTCTTTGTCCAGCAGTTGCAGTGCACACATTACATCTGCTCTAAAATTGGGGTACTGTTGCAAATTCCCATCGAAGTGAGAGACCAGCCCGCCTGTTCGTCTCGCCAACCCAATTCCCTCCTGTTTGGGTGTCAGTTGCCCGTGCTTCGTAAGCATGTCCAACCTGACCTGGAGATCCCTGCAGGCGGCAGCTGCCTCCTCCTCTCTCTTCCTGGATGCAAGAGCCTCGGCAGTCAGTTGTGACACTGCTTTTCTGAGTTCCTCTATCTGCTGCTCAGCCGTCATGTTGTCTGCCGTTTGTGAGCTAGCTAGTAGGCACCTGCTTCTCTCCTCTCCTTGAGGCTGTAGATGCCCACAATTTTTGGAGACGGAGCTTACTGTCAAAGCTGCTTCAAGATCCTAGCTCACAGAGGATCACGCTAGCCAGCGGTCATTAAGTAAAAGTCTTTATTGAGTTACAGTTTCCATTCTCAAGCTGCTACGTGCAACTCTACGTCTAATGGCTAGATCGGCGAAGCTCCGTCTGAGTCTCCGCCCCTTGTGCACCAACTTAATATCCTAGCCCTGCTCCACCTTTTCCGCCTGACTGCTCTCCTCTGGGTCCCTCTGCCCCCCGGGGTCTCCTCCCTCCGGGATTCCTCTGACGCCGACCCCCCGGAACTCCCTGTCTCCTTGCGCCGGGCTTTAGGACCTGGCTCCCTCTCCTGGCTGCCTACTGCGTCACTTTCCTGTGCATTTGAACTTGGCGCGCGCGCCCAACCTTCCACTTTCCGTCTGACCGTTTCTTCGCTCCCCGATGGAGGTGTGGCCACTCCTGACTCGTGCCCTCCCCCCTGTTGCGAGCTGCCAGCGCTTGATCTCTGGCGCTCTTCCTCTTCCCTGCTCTCTGGCTGTGACGCTGGTCCCGATTTCCAACTGCTCCCCTCGGAGTCCCCTCTGGCTCTATCTTCCTGGGGTGTCCCCCTAGGCTCCCCCCTTGCCCTGACCACTGGTGCCCCTTTCTGTGAATCTTCTGATTCACTGGAAAGGCTCGGAGATCTCGGGCCGTCGTCATCACTCATCTTTTCTTCTGCCTCCTCCCCCTCGCTCTCTGTTTCCTCCCTTGCCCTTGCCTCTGCTCCTGAACCCCTGACATATGGGTTTCCTGTTAGATTTCTATGAGCAGAGCTAACAGCGTGGATTGCCCCCATGCAATATCTGGACTTGACAAAGGAGTGTTGATAGTCTTCAGTGTTCCCATGGCAGTTCAGAAGGCTCAGTGATGGTCACAAGAGATTCATCCATATACTCAGACCCTTCTAACCAGGGGGCAGAGCCATGGTGTCTGAGCAGTTTGAGACAGAGAGCTCAGATTAGGCTTCATAAGCATCTTAGGGGGGTGACTGTCTCTCAGTGGCGTAGCGTGGGGGGGTGCAGGGGGGGCCGGCCGCACCGGCCGCAACATCTGGGGGTTAGGGTTAGGGGGAGCAAATCCACGGGTTAGGGGGCACAAATCCACGGGTTAGGGGGCGCAAATCCACGGGTTAGGGGGCGCAAATTACTTGCCTTGCCCCGGGTGCTGACAACCCACGCTACACCACTGCTGTCTCTCCCTGAAGATCTGATGGGGAAGTGGACTTTGGCAGTCTGTTGGGGTGCTTAAGTTGTACCTCCATCCCTGCACAACCTGTCTGTCAGCAAAATACTCTCCCAAGTAAGCATTGCACACCTGGACGTTTCGCAGCTGTGTGTGTTTCAGGCTACCTATGATGTCTATGAGTAATTGGGTGGCTTGGAGAGGATCCAGAAATGATGGATTAGCATAAAACCCAACATCCTTTCCCCCCTTTTGGTTGAACTCTTTCACTTTACTGAACAGATACCATAACTTAATTGCAAGAGTTTTATCAACCAACATTTCAAGTAGCTATGAGAGAGCTCCATCTGCTGGACATAGTTAGAAATTGTATCTCAGGCCGTCTGCAACAGAAGTCCTTTGCATTTATTTAACTTATGCTAGCAACGAATCTCAACATTTGGAACTGGAAGGAACCTATTGGATTTATTTAGTTCAAACTTCAAGATAAGATATATGCTGCCTAAAGTATTATCTTCGCACTGGGGCTTTCAAATGATACTGTTCACTCCCCTAAAAAAAAAAGAGAAATATTTATGTAGCATCAAACCAAGCAGGTCGCAGTTTACAAGTATATAGGCCAGAGGTTCTCAATCCCCAAGGCACAACTTGGGAGAGTTCTTCATCACACAAAAGCTATGATTATTCTGTGGTTGCACTAGAACCTTGCACTTTTCAGGTCCTGCTCTGGGCTTAGGCGTTCTCTGGTGTGACAGTCAGCCATAGTGGGCTTCTGTAGCTGTGGTGGCAGCAATCCAAGCAGTTCTGGGTCAAGCCACACTGTGTAACTTCCCACAATGTCCCAGGATGATGCAGAATCAGGAGCATCATGAGAAGTTTAAGAGGGTGGTTGGATCCAGTGGTTTGGCACTACTCATAGGCCAAGCAGCAGCAGCAGCAGTCCCAGCCTGGGAACTGAGCTCCTGGCCTCTGCTCAGTGGTGCCAGATGCTGATTCTGTCCCTGCTCAATTTTAAAGTAATGCCCTACACATTTGCCTGTTGGTGCATTGACCAGCAAGGCAACCCTGTGAAGGAGGAGGAGCATCTTATCCACCCTCCCTACTTGTCCAGTGGCAAGGCTCTACCAGCTGCCAGCTTACTCAATGACATGATTGTTGGGATGTGTCCAGGGGGATGGGGGCATTTGGCAGGCCCCCAGCTGGCTCCAGCCACCGGCCGGCAGCCGGGCGAACTCCGGTTCTCGGAACAGGATCAATCAGCGACACAAGCCTCAGAGACCTTTCGAGACCTGGCACGCTCTAATCAGCAGAGTGAATAAATTCTCACAATGGAAGTGGCAGACAGAAACATGCGTAAGCGTTATTTACAGCATCAGGAAACAAAGGAAAAACATGTCTGCTTCCCTTCGTGTCCAAGTAGAACAGCAGTATAGCAAAAGCAATATACAAAGGGAAGTTCCCAGCAAGCTGTGCTGGAATGTAAACAGGCATGTGTGTGACGCGGCAGCTAAAAAAGCCAATGCAATTCTGGATTGCATCAATAGGAGTATAGCATCTAGATCAAGGGAAGTAATAGTGCCACTGTATTCTGCTCTGGTCAGACCACACCTGGAGTACTGTGTCCAGTTCTGGGCACCACAATTCAAGAAGGACACTGACAAACTGGAACGTGTCCAGAGGAGGGCAACCAAAATGGTCAAAGGCCTGGAAACGATGCCTTATGAGGAACGGCTAAGGGAGCTGGGCATGTTTAGCCTGGAGAAGAGGAGGTTAAGGGGTGATATGATAGCCATGTTCAAATATATAAAAGGATGTCATATAGAGGAGGGAGAAAGGTTGTTTTCTGCTGCTCCAGAGAAGCGGACACGGAGCAATGGATCCAAACTACAAGAAAGAAAATTCCACCTAAACATTAGGAAGAACTTCCTGACAGTAAGAGCTGTTCGACAGTGGAATTTGCTGCCAAGGAGTGTGGTGGAGTCTCCTTCTTTGGAGGTCTTTAAGCAGAGGCTTGACAACCATATGTCAGGAGTGCTCTGATGGTGTTTCCTGCTTGGCAGGGGGTTGGACTCGATGGCCCTTGTGGTCTCTTCCAACTCTAGGATTCTATGATTCTATGTGACATACAACTATCCACACGTCTGTTCTAAAGGTGAAATGGAACTATATCCCAACAATGATGACCTTCTGATGGCTATGGTCTGCCTACACCACTGGAAGCAGACATGGTGGCTGGGAGCCACAGGAGGGGAGATTTGCTCTTGTGATTGAGCCTTGCTTGCTAGTTTCCCACCAGCATCTGGTCGGCCACTGTAAGAACAGGATGCTGGACTAGATGGGCGGGCTCTTCTTCTTCTCTACTACTGTTTCTTTCTTCCTCTCCCAGGAGTGGGTCTTGCCAACATGGCTCTCTGTCTACTTGCCAACTGGTACAGGAATTATTATGTTTGCTCGCAGAAAGCTCATTGCTTACTTGGGTGGTGCTTCATAGAGTCACAGAATCGTACCGTTGGAAGTGACCCCAAGTGTCATCTAGTCCAAGCCCCTGCAATGCAGGAATCTCAGCTAAAGCATCCATGACAGATGGCCATCCAACCTCTGCTTTGACAAACCTCCAAGGAAGGAGAGTCCACCACCTCTCGTGGGAGACCGTTCCACTGTCGAACAGCTCTCACTGTCAGAAACTTCTTCCTGATGGTTAGTAGGAATCTTCTTTCTTGTAACTTGAAGGCATTGGTTCGAGTGCTACCCTCCAGAGCAGGAAAAACAAGCTTGTTCCTTCTTCCTTGTGACAGCCCTTATATTTGAAGATGGCTATCATATCTCCTCTCACTCTGCTCTAAACATACCCAGCTCCTTCAACTGTTCCTCATAAGGCTTCATTTGCAGTCCCTTGATCTTCACATGGTGACTCAGTTGAACTTTGCAGCCTCTCTTGTTCTGTGTGTCTGTTGACCAGACAGCCAATAAACTACTGCCACCTCCATGGGAGAGAAGTGATTAAGCGAGCCTGCCAGTCAGGATGACTAGAGCATGGCCACACTGCACTCTCTTTTCCCAAAAGGCTGGGAGTGATAAAGTCTCAGTTTCCCCCGTGTTTTGTTTTGTTGGAGCTTCCAGAACATCTTGCCCTGAAGACTAATGGCGCTTCCAGGCAACCAAAAGTTACTTAATGCATGGGGCCAAAGTCAGGGGTGATGAACCTGGGTTCCTCCAGATGTTGTTGGACACCCTTCCTGACCGTTGGCCATGCTGGCTGGGACTTGTGAGAGCTGGAATCCAGCAGTATCTGAAAGGCCACAGTCCATCCATCCTGGACAAGCTTACTCTAGTGAACATTAAAGAACCACACTTGAACCCCTCCTCACCTATTTGGAACCCTGGACTTATGACTAAGCTAATATGATGTTAGGGGCTGGACTGAGGAGGAATGGTGGGAACCCACCCGCCTTTCCTGCACCTTCCCGAGAAGAGGAGGACAGTATAGATTTAGAACAGTGGTTTGCAGAAGGTCATAGTTCAGAGGCTGCAGAGGGGAGAAGCTGGAAAATATTAGGAGAGGAGCAGGAGGGAGAAGAAGCACCAGTGGAGAGACAGCTAACAGACTCAGTGTCTCTTGAAAGCATTCCTGATCCCCCCCTCCCAGAACCAGGCGTGCCTTGAGAGTGTTGTTGTTGTTGTTTAGTCATTTAGTTGTGTCCGACTCTTTCTGACCCCATGGACCAGAGCATGCCAGGCACTCCTGTCTTCTACTGCCTCCCACAGTTTGGTCAAACTCATGCTGGTAGCTTTGAGAACACTGTCCAACCATTTCATCCTCTGTCGTCCCCTTCTCCTTGTGCCCTCCATCTTTCCCAACATCAGGATCTTTTCCAGGGAGTCTTCTCTTCTCATGAGGTGGCCAAAGTATTGGAGCCTCAGCTTCAGGATCTGTCCTTCCAGTGAGCACTCAGGGTTGATTTCCTTCAGAATGGATAGGTTTGATCTTCTTGCAGTCCATGGGACTCTCAAGAGTCTCCTTCAGCACCATAATTCAAAAGCACCCATTCTTCGGCGATCAGCCTTCTTTATGTTCCAGCTCTCACTTCCATACATCACTACTGGGAAAACCATAGCTTTAACTATATGGACCTTTGTCGGCAAGGTGGTGTCTCTGCTTTTTAAGATGCTGTCTAGGTTGCCTTGAGAGTAGTAGATCAGAAAACTCAAAGGCAGAAAGCACAGATCAGCTGGCACAGGGGTGACATAGAATAGTAGGGGTTAAGGGGGTGGGACTTTACTTGGAGCAGCACCATTATCTAAGAGAGACCACGTGCCTTCTTCTCTCTGTGCATATTGAATAAACTACTTGGTAAGAACTCTTTTTGGCTTTTTTGCTTCTAGGCATCCCACCGTGAGAGGGATAGGATTCCCTGAAGCCTTGACATATGATAAACACCACCACAGAACCTTGGGTGTGGAGGAAAATAGATGCCCCTTGTTACCCAGGGCTTTTCCCCCAGCCAGAACTCAGTTCCAATACCTCTCAGGTGGGTGCCATTGCCATTATAAGGGAACAAGGGAGGCGTTCATGGTCATTTCTGGCACCTCTTTTTCTAGGAAAAATAGCACTGCTTCGCCCTGATCCTGCTAATGTTGTTATTAATTCCTATGCAGAATATTATAATCCAGATAGACAGTCTGATTGTATACCTTATGAACAACTTCACCTTTTTAGGTTAAAATGTGTTTTTTGTTTTTGTTTTTAAAAAAGATGGTCAGTCCCTGCAGAGGAGTCTGTGGCGATCACAGTTTAAAGATAAAAAGAAGGTAACTTCTTAAGATTACCACACATTAAACAACAAACTAATACAGTAGAGGGCTTACTTGCTTCGGAGTTATGATACTGGAAACAAAGTGTAGGGAAGAAAAGTATTGTTTTAAAAAGTGTATAAGCTGCTAATACAACAGGATATGAGTAAAGCCAAGGGCCTAAAACACCTGCAGGAAATAGACTGGGGAATTGAAATTGGGGGCTGGGTGAGGAGAGAATGGATTTGGATTTGGAGAAATTCTCATGTCAGCTGACATTAAAGAGATAAGGCAAAAACTTCCGTACATTCACAAAAACATTTTGGCATTATTATGCCAGCAAGACTGTAATGATAGGGGTAGTTATAGCCATATGTAGCGAAAGCATCAACATTCTGGGATTGGAAAAATTAGGAAATTGGCAAAATCACGTGTCAGCAAGTTATGAAAACCCCAGAGCTGGCACTGTTAAACTTACTTACAAATGAAAATCAGAGCTTGACTGACAAACCTTTCATTGGATTCCTTCTGGTGACAGCACATGTGGTCATTGCCCACTTCTGGAGAGGCCTTCAAGGGGCCACTTTAAAATCTTTTTATAGAATAGTGTGGCGCGTAGCCCTTACTGGAAAGCTAACACACCAATTACGCCTGGCGAGAGCAGCAAAACCCAAGGGCATTTTGCTGGAGAGTGGTGGAACTTTATTTCCTTTACAAATACTCTAGAAAGTCGAAGGCCCGTCCCTGGGGTTTGCACTAATATATGGATTTCATGATAACTGCCCCTCATTTATATGAATGCCTGCCACTATTATGTGGGAATAGTGATTATTACAAGGGTGAAGATATCTCCAAAGTTGGGAGCTGTACTTCTTTGGTTTTAATGACTTTGATGATGTAACACAGCCGCAAAACGACAATAAAACTGTTGTGATTAATTGATGCAATATGTTTTGCATTGTACATTGCCACCACTTTTTTCTCATGAAGCAAAATAAAAATATTTAATAAAAGAATGTGTTTGTCTCGATTAATTTAGATCAATCATCCAATGAGTGGGAGCGAGGAATAATGGCCATTCCTATCACCAGGCTGGGCAGTGCAGATGATGAGAATGACAACAGTGAGGATGAACATTGCTCCATCTCTGCAGGTGCTCTGCACATTTTTCACACACACCTCAGTTTGTGGGGAGCAGGCAGTGGCAGGGTATTGGGGAAGGCTTGGAGGGCTAGTTTAGGCTTGCAGGCCACCAGTTCGCCACCCTTCAACTAGAAATATTTGCACTCTGAAACATCCTTTCTCCACCTTGGGTCACCAGATGTGGTTGGACTACAACTCCCATCATACCTGATCACTGCTAGCTAGGGATGATGGGAACTGTAGTCTAGCAACTTTGGGAAATCCAAGGGTGAGAAAGAATGCTCTAAAGGCTGAAGTGTGTATTTTGTGGAAAATACTCTGGATTTTTATTTATTTATTTGGTGTTGTACCGCTTTAAACAGTCATGGCTTCCCCCAAAGAATTCTGGGAAGTGTAGTTTGTTAAGGGTGTTGAGACTTGTTCAGAGGCCCTGTTCCCCTCACAGAGCTACAATTCCCAGAATTCCCTTGTGAGGAGGACTTGATTGCTAAACCACTCTGGGAACTGTAGCTCTGGGAGGGAAATCAAACTGGTCTTCTAACAACTCTCAGCACCCTTAAGAGACTACGGTCCCTAGGACTGGGGGAAGCCATGACTGTTGGTATGATAATACCTTAAATGTATAGCTTTCATGCAGGTGTATAGTTCCACCCAAAGCGGTGGTTTCAGGGGAACTTACTGTCCACCTAGTTCAGGACACTATAGAATGGAAAACTAGAAAGAAAACAGGAGAAAAAGAAAGTTCAGTTAATTTTTCTGTATCAGGAGTGTTTCGCCCCCAGCATTCATGCTTGAAGTACAGGTGGGTTGAATTTGGGTGCCATCCTGCTACAGAATGCCCCTCTGCAGACAACCTGTCCTCTGCTACAGCAGTATTTCAGCTCACACCCTTGTTATATGTATAAGCAAATGGTAACCTAGCAGTCTCATTAGCTCAGCTCTCTCTGTGACCTTTCCATTGTCTGCAACACTTTACTCTATATAACACACTCAGCAGTTTCTGCCGTTCTGTGATATTCTCAAAGGGAGAGGAG
Organism: Podarcis bocagei; assembly: GCF_964188305.1. Classification (NCBI taxonomy): domain Eukaryota; kingdom Metazoa; phylum Chordata; class Lepidosauria; order Squamata; family Lacertidae; genus Podarcis; species Podarcis bocagei. The sequence continues at coordinate 21,249,631 of NC_138128.1, forward strand.
ATTAGAGCTTTCCTGAGAATTTGCATTGTACGGCAGAAAAATAAAAAATAAATAAATAAAAGATCAAGAAACTTTGAAGAGAGGGAAGGACAGAAAGGATGAAAGCCAAGACAGAATGAAAGAAGAGGTTTTTTTTTTAAAAAAAGTCTGAAATAAGTAGTAAAATAAAAAAGCAGAGTGCAGAGTTATTAAGTTAGGCTTTTACTCTAAAGCTTAAAGCCCCAGGAAGCTCTCTGGATGATATGAAAAATAATGAATAAATACGATATTCCCAAATCTGCTACCTTTAAAAAATTATATAAGAAAGGACGTAATTTTAAATCCAGTTTTGAAAAGCTGGCTGCTGTAATGAGTCAGGTTAAAGAACTTCAGGTGAGGGTGATGGTGGACTGTGGCCCTCCAAGCCTCTCTTTGTGGCCCTTGGGAGAGTTAAAAGCATGTGACCTGCATAGCAGTGGCAACTCATGATGTCAGTGAGTCCCCTCTACAGGGGTACCTCGGGTTACATACGCTTCAGGTTACATACGCTTCAGGTTACAGACTCCGCTAACCCAGAAATAGTACCTTGGGTTAAGAACTTTGCTTCAGGATGAGAACAGAAATGGTGTTCTGGTGGCGCGGCAGCAGCAGGAGGCCCCATTAGCTAAAGTGGTGCTTCAGGTTAAGAACAGTTTCAGGTTAAGAACGGACCTCCGGAACAAATTAAGTACTTAGCCCGAGGTACCACTGTAATTGTAAATGCTTCAAAGCCCATTTTGCCATGTGGCTCTCACTGTGGCCAATGATTCCTCATAGCATTCAAAGCTTCCTTCAGACAAGATAGCACAATGACTTTGGAAGGTTGGCTTCCTGATTTCCGCAAAGGCTTATCCCTTTGCCCCAACACCTGGGTGCTTAAGGAGAAACTTCCAAGTCCAGGCTGCTGCTGCTGCTGCTGCTGGCCAACTCAGGTTTTATGGTGATGTGCACAAGAGGGCCTCATTGAGTACATGGGATGTGGGTAGTGCTGTGGTCTCTTGGGCTTGCTGAAGGTCAGCTGTTCAAATCCCCATGATGGGGTGAGCTCCCATTGCTCTGTCCCAGCTCCTGCCAACCTAGCAGTTCGAAAGCACACCAGTGCAAGTAGATAAATAGGTACCGCTGTGGCAGGAAGCAGTGGCGTAGCGTGGGGGGTGCAGCAGGGGCCGGCCACACCGGGCACAACATCTGGGGGTTAGGGTTAGGGTGCGCAAATCCACGGGTTAGGGGGCGCAAATCCACGGGTTAGGGGGCGCAAATTACTTGCCTTGCCCCGGGTGCTGACAACCCACGCTACGCCACTGGCAGGAAGGTAAACAGCATTTCTGTGAACTCTGGTTTCCATTGCACCAGAAGCGGTCTAGTCCTGCTGGCCACATGACCTGGAAAGCTGTCTGTGGACAAACGCCGGCTCCCTCGGCCTGAAAGCGAGATGAGCGCGGCAACCCCATAGTCGCCTTTGACTGGACTTAACTGTCCAGGGGTCCTTTACCTTTTTACCTTTTACCACTGAGGAGCACTACATGAAGGCTGGTTGCTGCTGCTTCTGTGCTTTCCAAGTTCACCCAATGCAAGGAACAGCTTTATCATTAAAAGTAGCTTTCCACTTTGCTTGTTCACCACGTTCCTTTTTTTGAAGATAAAAGTTCATGCATGCCAACTAGAATTCAGTTTTGGGGTGCAACATCATTTTTATGGACCTATGAGCATGTGGGAACCAACCTTGGCTTAAGGTAATAGCATCTGGATCAACTGAGCCTCCTTCTTGCCTGCAGATGTGCTTGGTAGGCAGATAAGTGTCATCCAGATGCTATAATGATTAATTCCTGGTGGGAAAGATGAGTCACAGTTGTCAGGCTTTGAACTGATAATTCTCTCCAAATGTGAACCATAGAATGCTATGTAGTGTTCAGATAATTTGGTCCAAAGTGCTGTTGTGCAGGCAACTGTCTATCCAAGTCTGATGGGGTGGTAAAAGGTTAACATTGCTGATGGAGCCAGGTGTAAGAATGTTATGTACTGAGTTGAATAGGATTCAGAATGCAGCAGTCTGATTGGTCCACAGGAGCCACCCAATCCAGCTCCAGGTGGAAGTGAATCTGCAACCTGATTGGCCTACAGGAGAATCCTGGAATTAGCCAATCACATGGGGCCCATTGTGTAAATAATGCATATAAAGCAGACATTCCGGGGGAACTTTCATTCCTCCTCACTGCTATGAGCTGAATAAAGAGCATGAAATCCACTCTCGACTCCGAGTATATTTCAAAGAAGCAGGAGAATGATCTATAATTTTGCCTCACCATTATTATTTATGGAGGATGGGGTCCACCTTTTAACACAGCTCAGCGGCGTAGCGTGAGTTGTCAGCACCCGGGGCAACGCAAGTAATTTGCGCCCCCTAACCCGGGGCAAGGCACGTAATTTGCGCCCCCCCCTAACCCCTAACCTGCGAGTTGCCGCTGGCGCTGCCGCCCAAACGACGCCGCTTGCCCGGAGGAGGAGGGGGGCAGAGAGGCGAGGAAAATGCAACGGCCCAGCAGCTGCAGCAGCACCGGCGGAGGCGGGGCTGTGAGGAGGGGCTGCCTGGCGCGTCCTCCGCGGCAAGCGCTGAGAGCCGCTGCCTGCCGGGCGCCTTCAGCCGGGCGCCGCGAGACATGCGGCTCTGCTACAGCCTGCGCCCGAGGCTCTTCGGCGACTCTGGAGGCAGCGAGCGCCCCCCCAGATGTTGCGCCCAGTGCGGCCTGCCCCCCTTGCACCCCCCACGCTACGCCACTGACACAGCTATCTACAAAATTGGATGATGTGGGGTGATTTCCCCCTTTTCTAGCAGCCATTCATACCCTGCTGGTTCAGGTTCTCTGGCTCTGGGTATAGCCTGGGTGGGGTGGGGGAGGTGCAGGAAAAAGAAGAGAGGAAACTTTCCTTCCATGAACTTCCTCTCCTTCGCTTATCTTAGGCTCCAGACAATTGTCTTTCAATGATGGATGGCTGCCAGCAACTGCATGACAGCACAAGCAAAAAACCCGACTGTGGTTAAAAAATTACTGTTGTAGAATCAGTCAGCATATAGTTTCAGGTACATACTGAGCGTGAATCACACTTCTGTAAATAAACATGCTGTGTAATTGCCTTAAGATCCTGATAATTTAAAAGATAAGAATTTTGAAAAGCTTCTCTGTAAGAGAGCACAAGCAATAGGGCTTCTTGCTAGTCCTTCAGCTCAATTAAGATACATGCTGCTTTGAACAGATTTCAAACCTGTGTTAGAAGACGGGGGCCAAGCAGCCTTGCCTTGGACCCCTTTCCTATAAAGAGCGGTGTGAAACAGGGTTGTGGTCTCACCCCAACTCTTTTTGCTCTATTCTGTTGCTCTCCCATGCCTTCATCTTGACTGAAGATGGTGTTTGCATCCATCCAAGAAGTGACCTGGCACATTTCCATGCCAAGGAAAAAGTTTGGTGAGTCCTTATGCAAGAGATGTTGTTTGCAGAGGCGTAGCTGCGGGGGTAGCTGGGGGCACTGGGCACCACACTGCTGGGGGCAGCACTGCAGCACGCCTGAGCCACACATCTCTCCTGGGAGGGGCTCAGGTGCCTGCAGGCTCTGTGCTGCCTGAAACGGCAGTGTGGGGCTGCATCTGTCCGCCACCTCTCCCTCAGTCACCCGACAGATGGGGGGGCGGGCAGTGAGACTCCTGCCCCAGCTTGCCCCGCCCCCACGGGTGGCTTGCCCCGCCCCTGGGCACAGGGCACACACACCGCCCTGGGCACCCAAGCAGCTAGCTATGTCACTGATCATTTGCAGATGACATGGCATGCTCCGAGGAAGCTCTACTCATCAACCATTCTGGCCAATATGGGAGTTTGGCCTTAACATTACCCTGACAAAGGTCAGGATGTTGTCAGCACTCCACACATCAGCACTGACGACTGCATGCTTGAGGTGGTAGATGATTTTGTCTACCTGGGCTCCACCAGGACCAGCAAGCTCTGGCTCATTGATGTTGAGCTGGACAAGCGTCAAGGCAGCTACAGCAATGACTCGCCTCTCCAAAAGGCTATGGGAGAATGTGATGCTAAAGTCCAATACCAAGATGAAGGTCTACCAGGCTTGTATGTTGAGCACGCTGCTTTATGGTAGTGAGTCATGGGAGCCTTAAACCTGCCAGGAGCAATGCCTCAATGTCTTCCACGTGCAATGTGTCAGGAAGATTTTGAGCAGGACAGAATCTCAAAGATATGTTCTCCCAAGCTCACATTCCCAACATGTTCGTACTCCTGTCTCAGCGACGTCTACACTGGCTTGGTCATGTTCACAGAATGGAAGATTGGAGGATCCCCAAGGATGTGTTCTACAGGGAGCAGGCACCAGACCTGTTGGCAGACCAAGTCTACATTACAAAGATGTCTACAAGTGTGGGAATCAAATTTGCAGGCTATTTCAGACAGTCCCTGTTTATAACAAGAACAACAACAAAAAGGAATATCTGAAGAAGTGTGTATCTGAAGAAGTGTGCATGCACACGAAAGCTCATACCAAGAACTAACTTAGTTGGTCTTTAAGGTGCTACTGGAAGGAATTTTTTTATTTTAACAAAAAGGAAGTGGGAGTGAATCAGAATTAGTTTCAAAGGAAAGTGTTTATGAGCAAATCTGTTCATATCATGGATATTCAAATCTGTTCATATCATGGAAGACTTTTTTTATTTTAAAAAATGACTTTGGTGCAAAAACAAACATGCAAAAGTGAATATCCTACAAAAATGAAAATGGGATTGACAGGAGTGAATGGGCAACATTCAAAGAGGCAAATGAAGTTCAAAAGGGAAAGTTGAATGAATCACCAATTTCATGTTTGGTTTCTCAATGTGTCTATTATGCTGCTAGGGGAAAACCCTCTTGAGCAGGTGGCCTGACTAACATTGTAAATAAAAGGCAGGAGCAAAACACAGAATCCTCAAGTTTAGAGATCCAGGCAGTTGCTGCTTTTGTTATAGCTTCCTGCAATTGAAAACAGCATAGTTATAGAACCCTGGGAAAGTAAATATTTGAAACCAAAAGAGAAGAAGTAAATAAGAAGTAGAAGCACATATAGGTAATATATCTGCATTCTGTTACAGAGATAGCTAACTGGTGACCCATGGGCCAAATATAGCCCCAACTAATATTGCCCAGCAATATTATTGTGGAATATTGCACAATTTTGTGGATGCTACAACAAATTTCAATCAAATCTTGGTTAAGCAATTTCTCCTCAGTATCCCTTCTGAGGTATAGCAAAATGTTTTCACAATTAAAGCAATAGAGAGATTAGGGACATAGGAAGATGCATTATGTATTCTAGCTCCCCATTATTGGCACTGACTGAGAGTGGCTTCCCAGGATTTCAGACAGGGTTCTTTCCCAGCCCTACCTGCGAATTAAACCTGGGTCCTTCTGCAAAGCAGATTCCCCACCTCTGAGCTAAACCTTTCTCTTTTGAATTGTATATGTTAAGTGGGTTTAGTAGGGTGTAAACCTATGTGTGTGTGTGTATATGTGTGTGTGTGTGTGTGTGTGTATGTTGGTAAAATGAGATAAAACAGCTAACTAGCAGATAAACTAAAACATGACAACTTTAAAATGCCAGGCAAAAGGGTGTTAAGTGCCCCTGAGAACATAGGAATCTGCCTTATATAGAATCAGACCATTGGTGTCTCTAGCCCAGTCTTGTCTGCATTGACTGGCAGAAGCTCTCCAGGGTGTTGGATGAAGCTTTCTCCCAGCCCTACCTGGAGATGCTGAGGATCTTCTGGGAACTTCTGCATGCAAAGCAAATGCTGTACCTAACAGGAAGGGCCATAACGTAGGCGCAGAGCATCTGCTTTGCATGCAGAAAAGAACAGTGTTTAAGAAACGTGCACCAGGACTTATTTCTGGGCAGAAATTCATTGCACAATTGCAGAATGCACAAAAATTATGCATTTCCTACAAAAGAGACACAAAGCTTTTGAATCCTGTGTGTATGAACGCACATATATGTCTTCATGTAACTCATCCACGCTTCCATTTCCCCTGCTGCTTTTGCCCAGGAGATCCAATTCTTTAGTGCTGAATCAGAGCTAATGTCAATTGGGTTTTCTCCGAATTGACATTTGATCTGATTTAGTGCTAAAGAGAGAGTTTTCTGGGGGAAAGGAGAGGGGCAAAGGGAAAACCGCTCAGCCTGGAAAGCACAGAACAAGTGGAAGTGTCGGTGAGTTTTGTCTCTATGGAACTTACGTCTCTGGAGGTTTACCAAGTGCATGCAATGGTGCCAGTGTCTTTTTTTTTTTCTTTTTAAGGAGAAAGGTAATTTCTGGGAAGAGAGCCAGTGGCTCTTACGCAACAGGGCAGTTTACAGACTTGTTGGCATTTGAGACAGTAACGTTTTCACGCAGGTATAAACAAAGAAGAAGCAATGCAACATGGATGCAACATATTCCTTTGCAAACTTGTACAGACAATAATGTCATCTTTCTTCAAACTTCCTGGTGGGAGCTGGAGAAAACCTTGTAGGCAATTTAGTTCAACTCCCCTGGTTAATATAGGAAACCCAGATGTTCTTGTGAACAGAAGCTGGTGCACGTTCTTATACTGTGGAGTATACACTCTCCATGATTGCTTTCATTGTACACACATTTACAGCCTCCAAATTGAAGGTGGACTTCTTTTTCCTCTTCGTTCATGGAGATGTAGAGTTGGAAAAGGGACCCTGAGGAGTCCAACTTCCTGCAATGCAGGAAAATGCAGCTGTCCTGTACAGGGATGGAACCTGCAACCTTGGCGTTATCAGCACCACAATCTAACCAACTGATCTATCCAGCTGATCTATCAAGCAAGCTGTCCACTTTCCTGTTTCCCCAAACATTTCTAGCATGTTTACCCACAGAAACATTTGTTCAGTGATATCCCCACCCCCAAGTCATCTATCTGTGTTCTTCTTGTTTTACTGTTGTTTTAATGTGACTGACACAATCAGTACTTAGCACACTCCCACCAGTCACAAATAGGAAGAGCAGGTTTCCCCGAACTCCGTCTGTGTGCAAAGAGGGTACCTGTGTCCACTGAGCATCTCTTTTTGCTAAGCTTCCTGCAAATAACCACAAAAACAGGCAGTAAAATGCAAAGGAAACCGATCACTTCTCACTAGGCATATTCATTCTTTCTTGCAGCTGTTTCATACATGAGGTTATTTCCCCCCCAATAGTTTGCTGTAAGTTAAAACAGGCAAAGAGGAACAGGATCCTATTATCTATCTCGTTATCTCTATACATTATTCAAATATTCACTTGCTGTAGCTTTTGTGTGCAAACCAAGGACAAATAATTGCACCAGGAAAAGGAAGGACAAAGTTTCCCTTGCAGCAGGAGAATAAACAGTCCTGTTTGTTTTAGCCACTGCCAGCGGCGTAGCGTGAGTTGTCAGCACCCGGGGCAACGCAAGTAATTTGCGCCCCCTAACCCGGGGCAAGGCACGTAATTTGCGCCCCCCCAACCCCTAACCTGCGAGTTGCCGCTGGCGCTGCCGCCCAAACGACGCCGCTTGCCCGGAGGAGGAGGGGGGCAGAGAGGCGAGGAAAATGCAACGGCCCAGCAGCTGCAGCAGCAGCGGCGGAGGTGGGGCTGTGAGGAGGGGCTGCCTGGTGCGTCCTCCGCGGCGAGCGCTGAGAGCCGCTGCCTGCCGGGCGCCTTCAGCCCGGACGCGCGCACAGCTCGTCAGTTCCGCGAGACATGCGGCTCTGCTACAGCCTGCGCCCGAGGCTCTTCGGCGACTCCGGAGGCAGCGAGCGCGCCCCCCCAGATGTTGCGCCCGGTGCGGCCTGCCCCCCTGGCACCCCCCACGCTACGCCACTGGCCACTGCTACTTGTAGGTGCAGACAAATGCACCGAAGGCAAGCTTTGTAGAATGCAGTGGTCAGGTAGCAACGATCTTTTCCCTATGAAAACCCTAGTCTCTTCTTGCCCCCAGCCCCATAGCCACCTTGTTTCCCATTACAGCCAGCAGACATTCTCCACAACAGCAGTAGTCTTATTCCACAATGTTCATCAGGAACGAGTGCTTTTCCTCCCCTATATGAGTTTCATCCCTTGCCTCCTGGGCAGCAGCTGCTGTTAAAAAAATGAGAGGCAGAACGTGGAGCTGGGATAGGCTTTTTTCTCCAGCCCAAGGGCCACTAACTCCGATGAACAACCTTCCAGGGGCCACATCCCCAGTGAGGGGAACAGGCAAAAGCATGTGGGGCAATGGATGCATGACTGTGTGAAGATGAATTTCATCCACACAAGAGTCATTGATGTCTCTATCAAGGCAGGCAAGCAAGGTCCGCTATCACAGGTCAAAGGAACATTCCATCCAGGCAAAGAAGAAGGCATGGAGCAGGGCTGAAGGGGCACATTTGGCTCATGTGGATTCCCCACCCCTAGTGTACGGCAAAGGCATAGCCTGGTCCATGCACACACTGTCATTCAATGTGGTGCTAGAGCAAGAGAACAAAGCCATGCCTCTCACTAAGCATGCCGAGGCAACATGTGAAATATACACTGCCTACCCATAGATGCAATGGTTTAATTCATGACATCTTCCCACCTCATTTATTTGAGGGGAAAGAATCATTGTCCACATGGGCCTCTTTGCACCCTGCGGTGAGCAGTGTGTGCTGCTCCTCTGCCACCCAAATCGTAGCCCTGGCCTGGTGTATATGTATGAGTCAGGCCGTAGAATCGCAACTTCCTTGGAATGTCATTTCAAAGATCGATGAATGAGTTCATTCATTCTTGGAATCTGAATTATTGGGGTGCTTTCTTAAAAACCTATTTGAGATTGCATTAATTCATTGTGTATGCAGCTATGCTCTTTTCCAGAACCAGTGTTCTGCTGATCGCGTTCCAATTGACCTCACGCTTAGTTGGCTAAAGCTGAAAAGTATTTATGCTTATGTACTTCTCAGTCCCATTGATTTCAACGACAGAGGGAAAGGACATGCTTAAATCATCTCTCGAAATTAATGAGACTTAAAACAGACCGTTCACCTTGTAATAAAAGGTTGGGTGGCCATCGGTCATAGATGATCTGAGCTTCCTGCATTGCATGATGTTGTTAAGGACAGGAGAGCGCTACAGGCAAAAACAAGCAAGCAAGCAAGATGCAAGAACAGTCATGAGATTCCAGCATTGCAGGGGGTTGGGCTGGATGACCCTTGGGGGTCCCAACTCTATAATTCTGTGTTTACACCTGTGCGGTTTGCTTTTGTGGTGTGTAGAAACACACTCTCCTCGCATTCAGGGACGTTATCCTCTTCATTGTGGCTTTTTTGTGTGTGATAACAACTAAGAGCCTTGGAATAGCCTAACTAAATCGGGTCGAGAAGCCCAAGAAGGAAAAGTACTGCCCTCATTTCATATCTGGACTGACGAGGACCACCCAACACCTTTCGGAGCTAGGCGCGGATTAAACTGCGCCCGGCTTCCCTGCCCTCTCGGGATTTCGCGCCTTTTCGATAATTGCCTCTCGGTTGCCAAGCCAACGCGCGGGGCTGGGCTTCGACCTGCTTGGGCTGCTGCTGCTGCAGCAGCCGCCACTTCCCCTCCGGATGCGTCCTCGCCCGCCCCCCACCCTCCGGCCGCGCTGCATCTCAGCTCATCCTCCTCCGCGCGAGGGACGTTTCCCCCCAGCGCCTCGCCTCCGCGCACAATGACCAGCGGCCAGGAGTGCGGGCAGGTGCAGGCCAGGTGAGCCCGGGGCCCAGCGCGCGGGAAGCGGGCGGCGGCGAGGCGAGGCGAGGGTACCTCGGCGAGGCTCGAGTGGCACCAGCGCCCAGCCCTCGCTCGCTCGTTTCGGCGCCGAAGGTCGCCCACCCCGCGCGCGAGGAGAGCGGCTTGGAGCGCGCGCGCTTCCTTGCGTCTCCGGCGCCTGGAGGGAGCACGCGGCGCTCGGCGCGATAACAACAACAACAACAATGAAGGGCGCCATTGCATAAGCCGAGGAGGATAACGAGTCCTGGCACTGAGGGGAGGGAGGATGGCGGGAACGTTTCCACACCGTCGCCAAGGATGGGGGAAATGAGGGGTGGGGGACATGAATCGATCCCTTCGCTCGAGGGGCGGTGTTCTGTGGTTCTTTGTGCCTTTCCCTCTTCTTCGGGGAGGCAGGGGAAGTCCCCACACCAGCCCATGCTCGGCTCCCCTCTCCCCACAGCCGCTGGGCGCGCCTCTTTCTCCTGAGGGAAGGCGCGCGGGCGCCTTTGAAGCGCCTTTGGGAGAGGCAGAGTGGAAGATGGAGACGAAGGCTGCGCGCAATGGTCGACCCCGGGGCCGGTGATTTCGCCTTGCTCCTCTGCGATCCGGAGGCAGGGCTGGGCACGGGGAGAGGGCCGCGTTTGCTGCTGGTAGGTAGTCAAAGCGAGGGTAGGGTAGTCAAACCGAAACGGAATACAGAAGAGCTCGCCAGGGGGAATGGAGAGTGACGTGATAAACCAGCCTGGATAGCTCAGTTGGTTAGAGCGTGGTGCTGAGAACAGCAAGGTTGTGGGTTCGATGCCTTGCAGATTCCTAGAGGATCCTCGGGGACCCTTCCAACTCTATGATTGTATGGTACTAGTCACCTATTATTCTAAGTGTGTGGTGTAAGTAGGTTTCAAGGGACTCGCACAGAGACAAAGAAATACCCACCTCACATATTTGCACTCTCCAGCTGTGGGAAAAGTGAAATGACGGTTGGCGATCCTTTAGGAAAAGGGATCAGAAGCAAAGTTTGCATAGTGCCACTTAACAAATCCAGGATGTGACCCCCCCACCTGCCGGAATGGTATGCTGATTCTGATCCACTGCACCTCAAAATGGATATTGTAGGCAGAAAAAGTTACCCAAGATGATCTCTCTGCAGAAAGGTTGCAACGTTTGGGGGCCTAGGGGGTAAATGGGAGCATGATAGAGGTGCATAAAATTATGCATTGTGTAGGGAAATTGGATGGGGAGAAGTTCCTCTCTTTCATGATACTAGAACCCTGGGCCATCCGCTGAAGAAGCCAATTAGTGGGAGATTCAGGATAACAACTGGAAGTACTCATTTGCACGGAATTTGCATAGCTGGGATGTTAGAGGAGGGGTAGTACTTCTGGTGGGGGACATGTCGTGCTCCTTCTGGGGTAGTTAGTCCACCTGCACAGGAAAAACTTTAAGAACTTGAAATGTGCTACTTAAATACTAAGTATTATTCACTATAATCTCCAATAATAGGAGAATCAGCAGTAAAGGTAAAGGTTTTTCCTTTACCTCATAGGAGAATAGGGATGCGGGTGGCGCTGTGGGTAAAACCTCAGTGCCTAGGACTTGCCGATCGCATGGTCGGCGGTTCGAATCCCCGCGGCAGGGTGAGCTCCCGTCTTTCGGTCCCAGCTCCTGCCCACCTAGCAGTTCGAAAGCACCCCTAAGTGCAAGTAGATAAATAGGTCCTGCTTTATAGCGGGAAGGTAAACGGCGTTTCCATGTGCTGTGCTGGCTCGCCAGAGCAGCTTCGTCACGCTGGCCACGTGACCTGGAAGTGTCTTCGGACAGCGCCGGCTCCTGGCCTCTTAAGTGAGATGCGCGCACAACCCTAGAGTTGGACACGACTGGCCCGTACGGGCAGGGGTACCTTTAATAGGAGAATATTGGAATACTATAGTGCCTTCCTTTAGAGAAATCCTTTATACAGCTTCAGACTCAGCACTTAAGGTGCAAGTAAAGAAATAGGTCCTTACCAGCAATCGGGATGCTTTTCAGCTCTACTGAAATGCCTGAAGGCAACATCTCTTTCCCTTCTCTCCCCAAAATAACCATACACTGTTTCTTAGGCTAGACCTCTGTTCTAGGTCTGTAAATTTTTTGACCCACATATTCTGCAACTTTTAATTCAAGCAGCTGAGATGTATTGCTTGAGAAGAGTGATAATATCAATATTACTAATAAGCGGAACAGAAGAAATATAAGTAATAGCAAATGGTGGGTATGAGACAGGAAATACTGCTTAAATACTGTATGGCACTATTATATCCTTTGTTCTGCTGCTGTATTTCAGAGAAAGGGCAAGTAAGGCTGGATCTAGACACATCAAAGAAGCAATTCAGTTAAATGAATTGTAAACTTCATACAGTGGTACCTCGGGTTACAAATGCTTCAGGTTACAGACACTTCAGGTTACAGACTCTGCTAACCCAGAAACATTACCTCAGATTAAGAACTTTGCTTCAGGATGAGAACAGAAATCGCACGGTGGCGGTGCAGTGGCAGCGGGAGGCCCCATTAGCTAAAGTGGTACCTCAGGTTAAGAACAGTTTCAGGTTAAGAACGGACCTCCAGAACAAATTAAGTTCTTAACCCAAGGTACCACTCCAGAACAAATTAAGTTCTTAACCCAAGGTACAGGAAAATCCCATGGGTGAAAAACGGGACTCCACAGCACCATCTGGTGTCACAGTGTTATAACGCATATAAAGTGCTTTATATTTACGAATGTAGCTGAGTCCTAAGACAGAAGTGTGTAAAATTATACATGGCATGGAGGAAGTGGTAAGGTGTTAAGTGGTACATCAGTTGCTGAAATAAATATATAAATAAAACAAGCCATAATAAAATCTGTTAGCGTTTAATGCACCACTTTCCTCTTCTCATCCCTGAACACCTGATGTGCCACTATTTCAAATCTTACATTCTTTTCTGGTGCACTTGAACACAGGAAACAATGGTTTGCAATTAAACAAGGATCCCAAACCATGGTTTGAGCCAAGCTTAAAAGCAAATGGAATTTGGTCGAGCTTGTGGTTTTGGACTGGATTTGCTGGGAATCTTGAATTATGGTGCATGGGGTAAAAGGAGGAGCCTGAGGACTGGTTATGCAAGATCGCTAAATATATGGCTTGAGGTTACATCTGAATGCACCTAGTTATAGGCATGGTTCACACCCTGTTTTGTCTCACAGAGTGATCACTTTTGCTACCTTGTCAGAGAGAGAAACTTCTAGAGTCAAGATAGAAAAACATTGAGAAAAAGATGGCCACATCCATCTCACACAAGGCTGCTCAGCCAAGTACCCATTCAGAGAGAATTGCTTCTAGAGAAAAGTCTGAGGAGATTATGCAGAAACATATACCTCATTGCCTCTGACAAAGATTCTTAACAAGAACACATTGAGCTTTTCATGGCCTCATTAATTGGTTTTACAGGGTGATGCTTTCTGTATATACAGTCATACCTCAGGCTGAAGTTTCTTCAGGTTGAGCGCTTTCGGGTTGCGCTTTGTGGCGACCCGGAAGTAACAGAATGTGTTACTTCTGGGTTTCACCGCTCGCACATGCACAGAGTGTCAAAATGACGTCATGCGCATGCGCGGAAGCGGCCAATCACGAGATGCGCGGATGCAGGTTGCGTTCGCTTCAGGATGCGAACAGGGCTCCGGAACGGATCCCATTCGTATCCAGAGGTACCATTGTATAGTATATATATTTTAAACTTTTTCCAATTTTTTAATGCTAAGAAAGTGTTTTAATTGTGGAGAAACAAGTTGTTTCTTAGCAATTAAAAAAAGCATGAATAGGTTTGTCCTCTGAAGCTACACCCCCTGCTCCCAGTAATTTGGGGCCTATTCTTTTTTGTGTGTGTTTTAGGCCTCCAGTTTTTCCTCTCCAGCTGGAAAGATTAAAAGCTTACTGTTTCTTTTACATTTATGATCCTCATAAAATCATTAGATACTGCCATGAGTCAGAGTTAGGTCATTATCAAGCATGTCATTCTGTGTATCTCTTTATAATACACTGAGGGCTGACAACTCAGGTTTCAAACCACATACTTCAGTATTATCCCACTTTGGAAGCAATGCTATGCACAAGAAGCTGGTGAAAAGCAAGAAGACATAAAGTCATCGCAGAGCTAAACCCGGTTCAGCAGTAGTGCTGCTGCTGCTGCTTCTCCTCTGCCTAAGCCTGGCAGAGGCAAGAAAATAGTGTTCTCCACCAGGTTGCCAGGTCATGTGACTGGGCTGAATGGGCCTAGGAACATTTGTGGTCCTACCTCCACCATGCTGCTGGAATGCCTCTCTTTTGGGACTTATATCAAGCTCAGCTCAGCCAGCTTCAGCATATCACTAGCTGAGCCACAGAACCCCAGCTGAGCAGGAGATGTGCTCATCCTGGCAGACATTGCCACCTTATCTGCCAGTTTTTGACCCTACTCTTGTAGCCTGTTCTGTTCATTTGATGCAGAGGTTTTGTGCAAGAGCAGTCTTGATGGACACTTCCATATTGACAATAAAGTTTATTCATTATCATTTTTGTTTATTAAATTACTTACGTAGTTGTAGATTGTGCTGGCTTCCCATACGTAGGATAGATCCCTTAAGATTGTATTCAACTGAGGCTTACTCAGAGTATACTCATTAGAATTAACGCACCTAATGTAATTGGGTCCATTAATTTCAGTGGGTCTTCTCTGATGAAAACATAGTTGAACACTGCTATATTCAATAGAAAAATGAACAACAATCAACACTTCCTTTTTGTAAGTGTGCTTTTATTATTTCTGGATTAATTTGTAGACAGATCTGTGGTCTGTGAAACACTGTTGTTGAAGTGGATAAATAATTTGAATAAATATTTTGCAGTGTTGTAAAATGGTGTTATTTTATAATGAATTTAAAAAATTATGTGGGGGGGGGGAAATGAAATTCAAACACAACGTAACCATAATTCTGGTGCACAGATACCCTTTCATTTGTTATCTCATGCAAGCAGTCACATAAACAGTGGCATAGAAGGAAAACAAAAGCGTGCAAGGCACTCCTAAGTTTGTATCATTTGCAGATGGAAAGCTTAGTCATAAGTCTCAAACGGTTCATAGAGTTGACTATCAGACTTTCAGGTCAATGTGATCAGCTATCAGTTTTTCTGAAGCTTATTGTTTCCCTAGCAGTGTTAGGAAACTGAGATATGAAAGATAGGAGCTAAATAGCACCTTCCTCCTAGGTTATGGGTGCAACAGCAGAACATCTGGATGCGCTTTTTAAATAACAAGAATACAAAGCTGAAAATGAAAAGCCAACAAGATGCCTATGGGAAACCAGCAAGCAGGTCACAAGAGCACCATCCCTTCCCACAGTTTCCGGCAATGGGCATTCAGAAACATACTTGTCTCTGGCTGTGGAGGCAGAGTATAGTCATCATGACTAGCAGCCACTGAGAATTGTACCCTCCATAAATTTGTCTAATCCTCTTGAAAAGCCAGTATATCTGAATATAATTTATACTATATTCAGTTGTATCTGAACAGCAAATTAGCTGAATATCGTAGAACTATATGTCTTAAACATTATCTGGGTGTCAGCTCTTAAATTTGTTCTTCTGAGGCTGTGACTGCGTATTTTTTTATCCAACATTTTTATTTTATGGATGGTTCACAATACCAGTATGAAATGGATTGATATTTTGTAATCTGTCCCCCCCCCCCCGAATAAGTATCAGCAGGAAACCATGCACAGAACTACAAAACTAGATATACCTTTAGTTTAAAATCGCCGCTTGCATGAACATAATGCATGAAATGGCAACATTTAATATTAGTGACAACGCATTTTGAGAGAATTACGTTCAAGCTAAGACAAAGGTTTCGTTGTTTCATTTTTAATCAGTGCTATAATGCTTATTGATGTTTTGGAGAAAACAAACAAGGCACTCAAAATGACAGGTCTTCTTCTGCCCTACCCTTCACTACTGTTTTCTTCTCTGGTTTCCTAGGAAAGAAAATACCATTTCTCTGTGTCTGTTTTGTGGCTAGATAGCTTTTTTTTCAGTTGCAGTGGCTGTGTTGTTGCAAAACCCAAAATGACTTGGTGATAAAACTTCAGGCACGAGCAACAGAAACCCAAGATGCAGTGCGTGTTTAAATGTGTAGAGATGTGGAAGAAAAGGCACACTGAAATAAAAATAGCAATTTTAAAAAGGCACAATTAACAGGATTAAGCAGCATATTAAGGAAGTAATTCTAAGAATGGGAACCTGGCTTAAAGTACATAAGTACATACGCCATATCGAGACTCCGTTCAGGAGCGGGGCTACAGCTGGCTAAGCTGGTCTATGCCTGGCAGAGGGAAAGCAAGCCTTTAAAATAGAGTTTGATCTACAGCACGCTTTTTGTGTTATGCTGGGCTGCCAGGTCATGTGACAGAGCTAAACAGAGTTAGCCCTTGCCTGATCTCGTCCCCGCCACTTCCTTAGAACACCCATATTTGAGGGCTTATGCTGGTGTAAGTTGACCCTTTTCCTTAAAAAAATAAAATACAGGTTTGCTGAAGGAATAGGATGCATGCGGCCATTCGGGAAAGGGTGGGGTGGGGTGTAATGTTTACACTCTGGCTCAGAGGATATCTACATCGGCATTTTTGCCAGGGGCATCTGCACCATGAAAGCTGAACCAGAATATTCAAGTAGCATCCCAGTACACTCACAATCCTGGTTTAGATTATTACAGAGATCTTAGAAATTTGGCATTATTTATTCCTACTCATTTGGAGGAGGGTGAAGTGGCTGTAAGCTTCAAGAGAGTCAGTAGGGTGAAAAAGAGAGAGAGACTTGCTTTGTTGGAGGCAGAGTCCTGGGTGTTATGTACTGAAGTTCTCACCCTGGGCCAGCAGGGGGATACTGTAGATAGTTTTCACTCAGGTCCACATATGCAAATAAGGGATTGAAAGTGATGTTCAGTGATTGGATAGTTACAGAAAGTGGTTACTGTTGCGTTGTAGTGGAGCTCTATATAAGCAGGCTGGCAGAACCCTTCAGTTCAGTTCTGTTCTGGCCTGTGAATAAACGAGCTGTTTGAAGAATCGCCGTGTCGTCTGATATGTTCACCCACAACTTAACACTGGGCACCTGAGGTGGACCCCAAAATGGCGCCTCCTTCCCCATCAGGAACGAAGGATGGTTGGGGAAGATCTATAGCAGAACTCAGGGAGAGGGAGAAAGAAAGATCAACATTGGGATGTGCTGCCCCAGTAGACCCTGTTGCCTGAGGCATCACTTCACCAGGCCTCAAGGGCAGGCCCTTGTCGCACACAGGATTGATGTACAAAGCCTTGTATTGATGCTGCTGAGCTTTGACTCTCTGTTCTAGTCATGCTAGCGCACAAACTGGACTGTGGAGGGGATAAGGGGTAGTAAATATAAGAATCCTGCACATTCACTCTCCTAAACAGACAACTTATTCATAGACTTCTCTGGTTGATCTGGTTGTTACAGTATAGCTTTATGTGATGGACAACACCGAAATGGTTAATGAATGAATGTATTCACTATTATGTTTGTGACTCAGTTGAACAATTATTTAATGCTTCAAAAATGCTATAGGAGAGCTCATATTTTAGTTCTGCAGTAACAACAAAAAAAATGGTTATATGTTCTTTATTTTCCAGTGAATCTGAAGTTTCAGCTTTGGATGATAAAGGTAACTAATTTTTGAAAGCCTATCATTTCCCCCCCCCCCAGTAGATTTGTTTTAAAAAATAATTAATTCTGTTGAAATAGATGTGGATCATGTAATAATAATAATAATAATAATAATAATAATAATAATAATAATAATAATAATAATATATTTATACCCCGCCCATCTGGCTGGGCCTCCCCAGCCACTCTGGGCGGCTTCCATAGAAACCAAAAATACACTAAAATATCACACGTTAAAAACTTCCCTGAACAGGGCTGCCTTAAGATGTCTTCTGAATGTCAGGTGGTTGTATTAAATGCTGCACCAATATCAGGTCTCTGAAACATTTTATTTTGTTTTTCTAATGTTTTATCACTATTGTTCTTCCTGCAGAGCTCTATTATGTATTCTTATAAATGTATTTGAAATTAAGCAGTAGTTTTTGAGGCATCCTATTCTATAGTAATCCTGTTAATTCCTGAAGTAATACTTCTGAAGTTAATGGTCCCATGATTGCAGACAGTGGATTTGTGGTCAACATTTTACATTGATGCTTCACTGGAACTTTAAAAAGTCACCACTGCCTTTTAAACAAGAAACATTTATGTTTGTTGTGGATTGACTTTCATGGAGGAAGGGCTGTAGCTCAGTGCCAGAACATCTGCTTTGCATGCAGAAGGTCACAGGTTCAATGCCCAGCACGCCTGTGAATATTCCCTGTCTGAAACCATGGCTTACAGTGCAATTCTATACATGACTATTTTGAATCCCATTTCCCTGGAATTGACTCCTAGGTAAATAGATATAGGATTGCAGCCCAATCTTATGCATGCTTTCTCAGAAGTAAGTGTCAATTTAGATAAGTTTAATTCCAGCTCATGGCAATTTTTGCAGCTTCCATTTTTAATATTTTCCATCCCGTACTATTTCCAAAGTAATATGTGAATGTTTAAAGAGAATTATGCACAAAATACTGAAACTCCGCTTTTTAAAAAGCAATTACTTACTTTTAAGATGTAGTCTTGGGGCTGCCTTAAATTTTTTTTCTTCTTTGTTAGAACAGTTAATATATGCATACGTGCATGAAGCTGCTATAAATTACAGTTGCTGCAGCAGAAGTCTGAAAAGTATGGCAGCTAAAATACACCTGGGTTGTGACTGGAGGTAACAACATAACTTGTCCCATTGTAATGCTGCCTCGTTGCTCTTCTATTGTTTTCTGATTATGTGCGCTGCTCTGGAAAAAAAATTAAATGACAGGGTGGCATGTACACTTTTGAAACAGGCAAGCAACAAACAAATTAAAAATATTGATTGCCCTTCTACTTTATGTAGACAAAGATTACAAGGATTTAGCAAGGATTAAGACCCAAGTTTAATATGTACTAAACTAAAAGATGAGCTAATCACATATCAAGTTACTACTGTGCATTGCAAAATAATAGCAAGTTGACTTCCTCCTGAAAACACAAAGGGTATGCCTTGAGGCTAATTACTCAGGCCCGGGTTCTTCCCCTTCAACTTTCTTTTGAATGTTGCCTTGAGCAGCAGAATTATTCCCAGGGCAGGGCTGGGAGTAGCCAACTTTTTGCTAAAAAAGCAAAGAGGAACAATGCCTTGATCAGCTAATTCTTATGAATGGAAGGTACTTGCTTAGAGGTCTGCGACTGCAATTATTTTAGGGATAGGGGCAAAATGTTGAGCTGGAATCATTCCCAGTGTTATACAACTGGCCCATGAGTCTGTGGAATAAATTTCATTTATTCCCCCGTGTTTGGGAAAAGGTGGGGAAAGACACTGAGTGCTGAATTCCCAACTGATATTTTATCTCCTCAAAACAGATAGTAGCAGTTCTAAAGATGAAGATTCTGCTCAGGAAAACAACTTGGGTAAATATGCTCGTAATGATATACCAAATACATGTGCATTTTAATGGAAGTTGGAAAATGCTACCAATAATCAAAAAAGCTGAACAAACACAGAATAAATTCAATATTACAAAAAACCCCAACAGTCTAGATTTAAGTACATAAATACAAAGCAAAGCAAGAGTTAACTGACACTGATACTGGGCTTCCTGCACTCCAAGGAGCCTGGGTTAAAGACAGATCAGAGGGGAGGTGGTCCTCTCACCAGGCTAGATGACATAACAGCTGTCGCTAGTATCCTTGCTTGCAGCAGCAAAAATGTTGGAGAGGCCAATGATAGTCTCTTCCTCAGCCTCCTGGAAGAACCAGCTATTGGTGCAGGTTTTATTCTACAACCTCTTTCAGAAGAGCTGATAGAATACTTTTTGCAGAGTGGCACTACAGTGTACTGGGGTTGTGTTACAGTATAACAGGGGTGCCCAAACTTTTTTCAAAGAGGGCCAGATGTGATCAAGTGAATGTGCATGGCGGCTGACCAAAGTTTTTGCCCTTTTTTAGGGCTGAAGTTGTTGAGCTTTTTTAAGGATTTGAGCCCAATAAATAAACTGCCCTAGGGGGGCTGGATTAGGCCCCCCCCAAATAGGCTTTGGACATGCCTGCAGTATACGGTTTAAACTATTATTATTATTATTATTGTTATTATTATTATTACTACTACCACCTTGTGTTGTGGTCTTAACTGCACCATTTAAAAAGTAAAGCTTAATGTTAAATAACTGTTTCAAAATTGCCAAGGCTAAATAGATTTTCATTTCGTCAAGGTAACGACAGTTCCCAAAGCGACTCGGAAAGCAGCTCTGAAAGCAAGTCTGGTCAGTAATTGAATCATACCTATTCTATATATTAACAGTGGATTTATTTTCTAGTGTGAATCTTTATATAGCTGAAACAGCACCATTCACATATGAGAGGAACGTATTAAAGGTTGGAGGGAACCCCCAGGGAAGAACTCCCCCCCCCCAATTGTCCAATGGCATCCCTGGAACCTTGGTGGGAGCACTCCATGCTGCAACACTTTGTTGTAGATCACACTTGTTTATATTTCCTTAATGTCTCTTTAAAATGCATCTTAAATTATTGAAATGACAGCCACCAGATATGAATTTAAGCCACCTGCTTGCCTTTCATTGGGTATTCCTTTGCTACATTTTGTGTGTGCGTGGCTATTTATCAGTAAAGAGAAAAAAGGGGGAAGAAGGCAAACACGACATTGTATTTGTTAAATATTGGTGTTTAGCTGGTAGTCACAGCAACAGCAGGCCATAAATATGCTTAGAAATTGGCAACAAATGTGGCAAAACAGGATGATCAGGAAAACAATGGGAGGAAATGGCTCCCTACAGTAACTGGCAAATGTATTTTGTTGTTAATATCCCTGCACTTATTTATATTTTAAACAAATGGACACTGCAGTTTATGTTTAATGAGGCCTTTTCATTTACAGATACAGATGAGGCAGATCTAAATGAACCAAGTGAGTGCTTTTTTAAATTTTATCCTTACTTTGAGAAAGATCTGTAAGAGGATTCTTGCAAGGTAGTAAAAGCCATGTGCATAGATGGGAGTGAGTGACTTTTGAGTGTTTATGTTAAGTGGGACATGAAGTAGTTTAAGGACAATTCTTATTGAAAATTAGCTGAGGCCATTATTGAATGTACATAAAATTCAAAGAATACCCCTTAATAAAGCACTATGGCTCTACAGTTAAATACATGGCAAGATTAAGGAATGATGGAGGACCTCAGTGCTACTAGCCATGATGTCTAAACAGAACCTCTGTATTCAGGTCTGGATAATTACCAGGTATGGGAGAATCATGCACAGATAGGCTCTTATTTCTTAAATATACAAATACAGTGGTACCCCGCAAGACGAATGCCTCGCAAGACGGAAAACCCGCAAGACGAAAGGGTTTTCTGTTTTGGAGGCGCTTCGCAAGACGAATTTCCCTATGGGCTTGCTTCGCAAGACGAAAGCCCATAGGGAAATGCTGGCGGTCGGGAGCAAAGACTTTCGCCCACAGCCGGCCTTCAGAAGAGGACCTCTTCTGAAGGCCGGCGGGGGGCAAAAGTCTTTGCTCCCCCCCCGCCTGCCTTCCCCCCGCCTGCCCCGGCGTTCTTAAAATGCTGGCGGGCGGGAGCGAAGCGTTCGCTGCCGACCCCCAGCATTTTAAAATCTCCCCGTGTCCCGGGGAGATCTTAAAATGCTGGGGGTCGGGAGCGTTCGCTGCCGACCCCCAGCATTTTAAAACGCTGTTCCGAAGCGGGGGGCGGGAACATCTGCCCCAGCCGCCCCACTTCGGAACGCTGTTCCGAAGTGGGGAGGGGGGGCGGGAACAGCCGCCCCAGCCGCCCCACTTCGGAACGCTGTTCCGAAGTGGGGAGGGGGGGCGGGAACAGCCGCCCCAGCCGCCCCACTTCGGAACGCTGTTCCGAAGTGGGGAGGGGGGGCGGGAACAGCCGCCCCATCCGCCCCACTTCGGAACGCTGTTCCGAAGGGGGGAGGGGGGGCGGGAACAGCCGCCCCATCCGCCCCACTTCGGAACGCTGTTCCGAAGTGGGGAGGGGGGGCGGGAACAGCCGCCCCACTTCGGAACGCTGTTCCGAAGGGGGGCGGGGGGGCGGGAACAGCCGCCCCATCCGCCCCACTTCGGAA
This sequence comes from Podarcis bocagei, assembly GCF_964188305.1. NCBI lineage: Eukaryota > Metazoa > Chordata > Lepidosauria > Squamata > Lacertidae > Podarcis > Podarcis bocagei. The sequence goes on from NC_138128.1 coordinate 21,271,699, forward strand.
CGCTGTTCCGAAGGGGGGCGGGGGGGCGGGAACAGCCGCCCCATCCGCCCCACTTCGGAACGCTGTTCCGAAGGGGGGCGGGGGGGCGGGAACAGCCGCCCCATCCGCCCCACTTCGGAACGCTGTTCCGAAGGGGGGAGGGGGGGCGGGAACAGCCGCCCCATCCGCCCCACTTCGGAACGCTGTTCCGAAGGGGGGAGGGGGGGCGGGAACAGCCGCCCCATCCGCCCCACTTCGGAACGCTGTTCCGAAGGGGGGAGGGGGGGCGGGAACAGCCGCCCCATCCGCCCCACTTCGGAACGCTGTTCCGAAGGGGGGAGGGGGGGCGGGAACAGCCGCCCCATCCGCCCCACTTCGGAACGCTGTTCCGAAGGGGGGAGGGGGGGCGGGAACAGCCGGCCCAGCCGCCCCACTTCGGAAAGCTGTTCCGAAGTGGGGAGGGGGGGCGGGGACACCAGGCCCAGCCGCCCCACTTCGGAAAGCTGTTCCGAAGTGGGGCGGGGGGGGGCGGGGACACCTGCCCCAGCCGCCCCACTTCGGAAAGCTGTTCCGAAGTGGGGCGGGGGGCGGGAACACCTTCTGAAGGCGGGCAGGGGGCGAAAGTCTTTGTCCCCCCTGCCTGCCTTCCCAGGGGCTTTTAAATTGCCCCGGACAGCGGAGAAGTCCTCCGCTGTCCGGGGCGATTTTAAAATGCCGCCCGCCAGCATTTTAAGATCGCCCCGGACAGCGGAGAAGTCCTCCGCTGTTCCAGGGTTTTTTAAAATGCTGGGGGTGGGAAGAAAAGCCCTTGTCCCCCCCCCCAGCCTTCAGAAGAGGTCCGGGGACAGACTGTCCCCGGACCTGGTCTGAAGGCGGTTTCCCTAGGAACGCATTAATTGATTTTCAATGCATTCCTATGGGAAACCGTGCATCGCAAGACGAAAAAACCGCAAGACGAAGAGACTTGCGGAACGAATTAATTTCGTCTTGCGAGGCACCACTGTACAAACAAAGCTTTCATACAACTATGTGTTGCAAATAATTATGTATGCAGGCATTACAAATAATAATGTTTTGCCTGAGGTAAGAAAGAGGGGTGCTGGTTTTTTGCATGTATTTACACATTCTTTTCCGTGATGCCACAACAAACTGAAATTTAGTCCAATAAAGACCTTAGAAGGACAGCTGCTAATTCCATCAAAAATCCATAAATCTTTTCTGTTCTCGTTTGTTTTTGTTTCAGTTTGTTATTGATTATTAGATTTCTCACTTGCTCTGCACCAAAAGGTCCTACAGCAGTTTGCAGCAATTTAAAAAAAAGAAATACAAACAGTTTAGAACAAATTGCAGTTACAAGCATAGGGTGGGTCCTGAACTAGCTATTGTTGCTGTGAATTGTAATGTACCTTGCTAGGTATGAGTAGCACTGAGTATGAGTAGCGCTTACTACACTGTTAAACTGATCGTGGGGAGCAGGTGGCGCTGTGGTCTCAGCCACTGAGCCTCTTGGGCTTGCTGATCGGAAGGTCAGCAGTTTGAATCCCTGTGACGGGGTGAGCTCCTGTTGCTCTGTCCCAGCTCCTGCCAACCTAGCAGTTCGAAAGCATGCCAGTGCAAGTAGATATGAATTTGTATCAGGTACTGCTTTGGCAGGAAGGTAAACGGCGTTTCCGTGCACCCTGGTTTCCATCACTGTGTTCCATTGTGCCAGAAGTGGTTTAGTCATGCTGGCCACATGACCCAGAAAGCTGTCTGTGGACAAATGCTGGCTCCCTTGGCCTGAAAGTAAGATGAGCGCCACAACCCCACAGTCGCCTTTGACTGGACTTAACTGTCCAGGGGTCCTTTACCTTTTTTACCTTTTTAAATTAAACAGATCAGTAAAGAATTACAGAATGGCAGTCATGATATACTTCTAAGGCTGTGTGGGATACCAGTAGAGGAAGGTATACAAACAATTCTGCACACTTTTTTTTGTAGTACAGGACTTAGAATTTCCCATAACATGATATGTGGACCTCTAAGAAATCACCAAAATGGAGGGTTATAGACATAGGCTCCGTTACTTCTTCTTCTTCATCATCATCATTTCATTTCTGTATTGCTTTTTTTTGGGGGGGGACTCAAAGCAGTTTATAACCTACATTAAAATATCAAATAAAAAACCCCAGAATAAAGCATTACTGAAAAAAGCAAAATATAAAGTATACATTTAAAGACATTTAACATTCATTCAAACATAATTAATAGGAAACTAAAATATCGTAAACATTTTTTAAAAAAACACTAAAGAGGAGGTCAATTGCAGAATGCACATTTAGCAGAGCAAAGTTAACAAAAAGAAAACTTAAACATTTCAAAAGAAAGCATTACTAAATGAAGTCAAATATAAAAGGCACATCTGAAACAGCATAACTAGTAAAAGAATAAAATATTCTTGTAAGTATACAGCATATCTGCTGCTGTAGCTGCAAATCCTGCCAATAGCGGTTCACGGAGGGGGCTTTGGATCCTCATGTTCAGTGAGCTGGGTCTCCACAAAAAGACAACCAAGACCAGGCTTCCTCAACCTCCAGAGGTTTTGAGACTACAATTCCCATCATCCCTGACCACTGGTCCTGATAGCTAGGGATCATGGGAGTTGTAGGCCAGAAACATCTGGACTGCTGAGGTTGAGGAAGCCTGAGCAAGAAAGTCTCTGGCCTCATCAGCAGCCTCAGCTTTTGTAGCTGGAGTCAATCTGGGCCCTGCCCTCCCAGGCCAGGTTGAAAAAGGCCTGCAAGGCAGGAGCAGGTCTTTCAGGACTCACAGCCAGCTTAGCTGAGCAGAAGCACTTTAGCCTGGTGAGGTGTAATTAACGATGCCAGGTTCCACTGTTAGGGGAAAACATAATATATACTAATAATAATTCTGCAAGAAGAAGCACTATACAGTATTATCAAAAATGAATAGTGAAGCTGGGAGAATTGTGGCTTCATCCCTGTGGCACAAGCAGATTTGAACAGATTTTTGCCCAGAACGTTGAAAGATGTATGATGAATAAAAAGTGTAATATGATAAAATGCAAATTTTAAAACCAAAGGAGCCTTCAAATAGCCACGGTGTCATTCAGAATGTCATCTTTAAATATCTGTGGAGAAGTCTTGCTTCAGTTTATGATTCATTCCAAATAATGATGTACAGAAACAAATCAAAGATGCATTTTTTTGTGTTTATAGATGAGGATCTGAAAATGAAAGAAGAACTGCCGCTGCATTGTGTTGAATCAGGTATAATACTTTTCTTTAAGAATAACATGTATCTGACAGGAGGAAGGTTTCTGGTTTCCCCTGAATGTGATTTTATGCATTTTTTTCAATTCATCGTAGACAGAGTTCCAATTTTTTAAAATTTTGTTACACCCCCACCACATATGTAACATTGTTCCTTCCTCATTGTTATGCCTCCAGCATTTATTTGATTTCGATTTATAAATTTTTGCCATAGGTGGTCATATACCATATAACATTTCTAAATAATTCTCTTTAATTGTGTAACATGCTGTGAACTTGAACTGTGAACTGTGAACTTTGCCAGAACCTTTTCCAGTGTTCCATCTGTATTGGGCAACCAAAAATCCATTGCCCATTTTACCATTGCCTCTTTTATCTCCTCATCTTTTAACTCCCAATCCAATAATACTTTGTAAGTCTTTGATAACAATTTCCTATTATTTTCTAGTAATTCTTTTTCTATTTCTGAGATTTCTTTTTGGAACCCGATTTTAATGTCTGATTTAAACACCTCATTCAATTGATGGTACTGAAACCAATCTGTGCATAACTGTCTAATTTCCTCGAACTTTTTAAAATTTAAGTTGACCCCCTTCTTCCTCCTGGGAATTATGAATATCAACATCCCCAAGCGGAAAAAAGAAAGTATTTTTATACGGCACAACGATGGCGAGAATGCTAATAGCAAAGAGGAAATATTTTGTGAATATGTATAGTTAGCAAGAATGACGGAGGTAATTAGAGGTCAACCTAGCCAAAAAGGATTGGCTATGTGTAAGAGATTACATGAAAAAAACATTGTTCTCAAGCTATATCCTGGTTATGTTTCGACTAAATCTTGTAAAGAGTATAATGGAAAGAGAAAGAATTGGGAAAATTAAATGAAATAAAGAGTAAATAACACAGTAAGTAAAAGGAAACCTCAGTGAAGTCACGGGTGGAAAAAGATTTGTATGGGAAGATGTATAATGTATTAAGTTAAGAATTTATGCTGTAGAGAAATCAAGAATATATGTATATGTACAATTTATACTCAATAAAAATCATAACAGAAAAAAACATGTATCTGACAATTTAAACTATTTTCAGTTTAAGAAACTTCTCTCTCTTTCCATTTAGAAGTTAATACCCATCGACACTGTGAACGCTGCAAGATCCCACAAGTAGGTGGTTTTTTTTAATCCAGATACGAACTAGTGTTAAAAGTCGTTTCATAAATCCGATACTAATGTCCTCCTAATTTGCTTTTCCCATTTTTATTTTTATTTTAATATAAAGAACCAGCATGAACAAGTAGCTCCCAGAAAGCTTTCTAGAGGACGATTCTGGTAAGTTTTGGTCAATATAATTGAAAATTACATCCTAAAAAATGTCTTTGTTTTATTATTATTTTTTTGCATGATTACACAGTACACAGACATATATTTGGCAAATCCGAATGCACACTTGTCTACTATTGTGCAGTAAAGGAAGCGGAAGAGCAGAAGGGGACCTACAGGGTGGAAATAAATGTTGCATTCTTCCAGTTGTTCTGTCTCTGCAAGCACAACAGCTTTCCAAACGAAGCAGTCCTCCTTTCTCCCTGTTCCTGTGTGCTGTTCTGGGGGTACCCCTGACCTCCTCCGCAGAGCAAATTTTGGAGGGTACACGAGAAGAGGAAGGGGAGCATGACATCATTTTGAGCATCTGCTCCGTTACTTCCGGGTTGCCGCGGAGCGAACTCGAACGCGCTCAACCCGAAGCACATTCAACCCGAGGAATGACTGTATATAAATGTATTTTCCACATGTATTTGGAAGGACAAGAAAATGCAGAGGAAGCACATGCATATATCATCCCCGTTTGTCAGAGTCGTCTGCGCCTGGACTTAACGGTCAGGGGTCCCTTTACCTTTATGCTGTATCACGTACTGAAAACTACACCTTATGTGTCACATATGCAGGTTGAAGTTGGACGACGAAGGAATTTATCAGTGTACAATCACGGGGTTGATCTTCGAAGTAACCAAAGCCGCAGTCATTGAGTATTCCCTTTTGTCTTGGACCAAGTATGCTGCTTACCTTAAAGATCCCTGGATTGTCGTGGGCCCCATATTTGACGTCAAGTGCAAATCACCTTCTGTTCTTACTTCCATTCAGTTTCCACACGCCCTCTGCCTGAATGGTAAGACTTGCTCAGTGAATTTAAACATATTTGCCTATCTGCTGGGGCACTTACTCTGTTTTTAGGAAGCGTTAAAAAGCGTTCAATGTTTCTCTGCAGATCATTCCTCTGACATGACCTTCAACGTGTTCCATTTCAAAAGCAGCGGCCCAGAATTTGAGTGTTCTGCTGATCACTCAACCACTCATGTCAAATGGCGTGTGAGCTCCCTGTCCCCTGTTGGCCCAGTTATTGAGAAATACGATCCAGTGTGTTACCACGGGGTTGTTATATTATACAAAGTTGTCAACGACCACCCTTCCTTGAAATTCCATGTGTATGTAGCCGGCAACAACAGCTCGTTTATAAAGGTAAGATCAACTTTTGGGCGATGTCTGAATCAGTTTCTTTGCTGCCAGCATGGCATTTTCCTGTACAGTGGACGCTCGGGTTGCGAATGTGATCCATGCAGGATGCACGTTCGCAACCCACAGAGTTCGGAACCCGCAGCTGTGCGTCTGCTCATGTGTGGGTTGCGATTCGGCGCTTCTGCGCATGTGCGACCACCAAAACCCAGAAGTGACCCGTTCCGGTACTTCTGGGTTTCGGTGGTCCGTAAGCTGAAAAAAAGCAACCTGAAAATTAGGTATGACTGTATTCCAGTGCCCACTGGAGCTGTCAACTCATGAAATAAAAAGTTCTAGCAAGTAAGAAGGACCTGGTGGCCATTCAGGAGGTGAAGGCTTGTAGGACAAGGTGGAACTTGCACACCCCTGAGGGCAGAACCTATAGGAACACTGGGTTCAATTGGACACTGGATGAGGAAAGAAGGCTGTCTTCCAACCCCTCCTGTCTGGCAGCTAGAGCCCCAGATCTCAAAAACCTGTTTTCCCCCCAGTGAGTTGGAAACTCTAGTGTGTGCAGCCAGGAGAACCATTAGGGTTCCAGTTGCTACAACAGGATATTCAACTGAGTACTGCAGAAACTGCTTGGTGAATGATCCTAGTAATTGTTGTAAGAATCACATGATTGTTGCATTTAATTTGTTAGGAAGCGAGGGAGGGAACTGCAATTTCTCAGTAGATGAAAGAAATTTAATATATCAACAAAATCTCCAACAAGTCTAGGTAGGTCTTTGATTTCTTGACTTAGGCAATCATGATTTTAAAAAAAGTTCTGTTTTAATTTTAGGATGTGTCAAAAACCATACAGCGCTCTTCCAATAGATTCATTAAAATTGAGAAACCCCCTTGTCATAAATTACTCCAAGTTGGGAAGAAATACAAATTAACTAGTGTCCCAGAAGCTGACATAAACCCTGAGGTATGTTCTTTATTCTTCTATAATCGGATTGTCAAGATGCATGTCCTTGTCTAAAAGATGATGATAATTGTCATTTGTGCAGTGTTCCTGACACGTTGTGACATCGTATACATGCATTATATAAAAGCTTAGCTAGGAAAACAAACTTTTTGCTTTGACAAAAGGGTTTTCAATATTCTGATATTCACTTTCTAGGAAATGGAGTTTGTTGATGACTCTACGCTAGCACAGAAACATTTCTTTGAGGTATATTTAGACCAGCCAACAGAACTTGTGTTATCTTTGATGGATGTGGAGTCAGAAGAAACTGTGTGGAAAGCAAAGCTACGAGAATGTGAGTTTTCCTTAGACACAATTCATTACATAGTATGTGCAGTTAACAGTGTTTGATTTATTTGGGACTTCACTGATGTTTAAATCTGTTTCAATTTTTGGACAGTATGTTGCATGTTGTTGTTTTTCTTATTTGCATTTTTCAGATGTGGTAGAAAGCGGGGTATAATTTTTAAAAGCGAACAAATAACCTGATTTACAGTTCAGTCTCATGTTACACTCCCAAGTAAATGTGCATAGAGCCTCAATAATGAATTGCAGCCAACATATTTGGCCGCAATCCAAATGAGACTATGCATTTTCCGGTCACAGTCCCACTCACAAACATAGAGGTCCTTTTTACTTCTTCTAATAAGAAAGCTGCCCTCCAAAACATTGCAGAACTAGAGAAATTGGGTTGTGTGAAAGAGCAGATTCAAGAAAAAAAAAGTATCAGGCAAAAATACGGCATGTGATGAAAGTATGCTGCCGTTAATGCAGTCTACTTTCTCCCCCAATCAACAAAATGCTCTTTGAACTCGGGAAGAGTTTAGAGACTAGTCTGAGGTATGAGTTTAAGGGAGCAACTCTGCAAAAAAGAAAAGTGGAAGCATATATTGCTATTTCTGTTTTCTATCAACAACAAATAAAAATATCAGTGGGAGGATATTATTTTGAATAGGCAAATGCTTTATACAATATTTTTAAAGCATTGTTTAATTTGTTTCCTCTTGCATTGTGTACATTTTCCCATCTTTCTAAATTATATAACCAATACAGCAGTACCTTAGTACTCAAACGGCTTGGCTCCCAAACAAATAGGCTCTCGAACGCCACAAACCCAGAAATAAGTGTTTCAGTTTGCAAACGTTTTTCGGAAGCCAAACGTCCAACGCAGCTTCCGCTTGAGTGCAGGAAGCTCCTACAGCCAATAGGAAGCTGTGCCTGGTTGTCAAATGGTTTCAGGAGTCGAACGGACTCCCAGAATGGATTAAGTTCGAGAACCAAGGTACCAGTGTATACAAATTTAAATGAATCTGTGCAATTATTGGCCATATTGACACTCATGATCCAGCATTCCGTTTACTCCTTCAGTAGTTGAAAGATGTAGTACGCGTGGAACCAAAAGCACTTTACTCTCATTTTACTGTCATTTGGTTCTCATGCAATGGCAGTTATTACCACATCATTTAATTCCCCAAACAGAATCCAGTTTCAGTCAAAAGCAAGCTTCTAGATTCCTATTTTTCTGTAATCACTACTATCCAAAGCAGGCACTCCCAACCTTCGGCCCTCCAGATGTTTTGGACTACAGTTCCCATCATCCCTGACCACTGGTCTGGCTAGCTAGGGCTCATGGGAGTTGTAGGCCAAAACATCTGGAGGACTGCAGGTTGGGGATGCCTGATCCAAAGCTATCAAAACAGTTCACCATGAACAGTATGGACTCGCACATGAGCCAGTGTGGTGTAGTGGTTAAGAGCGGTGGACTCGTAATCTGGTGAGCCGGGTTCGCGTCTCTGCTCCTCCACATGCAGCTGCTGGGTGACCTTGGACTAGTCACACTTCTCTGAAGTCTCTCAGCCCCACTCACCTCACAGAGTGTTTGTTGTGGGGGAGGAAGGGAAAGGAGATTGTTAGCTGCTTTGAGACTCCTTAGTGTAGTGATAAAGCGGGATATCAAATCCAAACTCTTCTTCTTCTTCTTCTTCTATGGATGATGCATTTTCAAATTACTGAATTTACACATATGATGATGCTTCTCTCCAAATCCAAATCTCCAGGTGATAGGTCCCACCAGCTTCATATGTTAATTAGCTGTCTGTTCAGACTGGACAGCTCCTATGGTTCTCAACAGAAACCCTCCCATAATTACTTGCATGCTATGCTGGGGAGGGCGGAATATAAATAAATACTTATTATTATTATTACACGACCTTCTGTTTGGGTTTGCAGAGAGTGTTACTTTTAAGGTTGGGCATTCATTTTTTTTCAGTGGTGGGATTTAAAAATAAATGAATAACTTGTCATTTACTTATAATACAATCAGTGAGATGCAGCTTCTTTTGTGGCTAAAAGCCAGGGAGCAAAGATAATGGTAAAAAGTCCTTTGATTTATTTTATTTATTTTATTTTATTTGTGCTTTACTGAGAAGCGGGGGGAACAGATTAATACTTCTTCTTTGTGAGAATTGTGGCATATTCGTTTGCACTGCCAATTACGCGATACAGCGGGCCTTAATTTTCTTTTGAAAACATTTCTATTTAACAGGTGACTGGATCTTACATAACCAGAATAACAATAAGCAGAAGAGATCCACTAACAGTAAGTTATTATAAAGCAGTATGCATGAAACAATCAGCTGGGAACTTCTCCTGTACAATGTACAGCTCTCAATGGATTTATGACTTGTGCAGAAGTTTCCAGTGGGACTGTCCAAGCATCTTTGCAATGTTAAATATATTTGCTTAGTTCTTCAGCATTCCACTACATGACTAGGCAGTACTCTTGTTAGTGCACAACCTGCTGATTTTCCTTTTCCTCCATCTGTGGCTTAGATTCAAGCCTACATAACCTTATTTAGAAAGCACAACAACTTACGTATTTTGAAACTTTTTCCTTTGCCATGTATTCCTTAGGCACAAGACGACGAAAATCCAGCACCAGTCTTTCAGAAGATGAGCTTTGTAACAAACGGCTAAAAGCCATCAACGCTTCAGGTAAAGGATTTTGTGAAATTAAAGAAGATTAGCATCTAGCCACGTTCTAAGCCTTTCATACTGCAAGGAATTTATGTTTTCAATTTCAGCTGAAAACCCATGCATTTGTATTTGCACAAAGATTCTGAACACCTAATTTGAATGCAGCTATTAATATGAAAGCATAAATTTAACCCGTATATTACCGTGTCTTTAGGAATCCACTAGAGGGAGTTCTTCAATCATTTCAATACATTTTAACAAACCATATTTTTAGAAAGTTTACGTTGATCAGTATACCGAGGTTTGAACTAGATAAAGAACTAGTTGGCACAGGAACAAAATCAACCCTTTAACTCCAGTAGAAAATTGCTCATGATGCCAAAGGTAGTAAGAAACTGTTGCCATCATAATAGGGTTATCCATAGATAGGAAGTACCTATTTTTGTGGATTTGTGGTATCAAAAAGCCTTGAAAAAGAGCCTGTAGGAAAATGGAATGCTAGAAAAGGGGGTGATGAGAGAGATGGCTTATTTTGAACACAATGCGACCACACTTGGAATACTGTTAAAGGTAAAGGGACCCCTGACCATTAGGTCCAGTCGTGGCCGACTCTGGGGTTGCGGTGCTCATCTTGCTTTATTGGCCAGTACAGCTTCTGGGTCATGTGGCCAGCATGACTAAGTCACTTCTGGCGAACCAGAGCAGCACACGGAAACGCCGTTTACCTTCCCGCCAGAGCGGTACCTATTTATCTACTTGCACTGGCGTGCTTTCGAACTGCTAGGCTGGCAGGAGCAGGGACCGAGCAACGGGAGCTCATCCCGTCACAGGGATTTGAACCTCTGACCTTCTGATCGGCAAGCTGATGATGTTGTTGTAAGCCACTTTGAACAGTGGAAAGGTGGCATACAAATCAAATTATGTATGTATATGTTGCAGGCCTGGCATGTTCATTCTCTTTGTGTTTCCCGATCTGATAATTTTGTGTGTGTGTAAGTCTCTTCCAAAGAAAAGTCAATGATTAGCTGCCCTTGCCTAAGATGGGAAGGAGCACCCCAAGTTATATTTGAATCCTCTCCTTTCTTCTTCAAGAATAGAAATAGATAGTAATTTTAAAATATCCATTCCTCCCCCCTCAGGCCAAGTAAAAGCAATAACGACATATTTGTATTCTGCTTTTAGATGGAGCGAAAGCTTCAGCAGTACTAACTGATCAGCAGCTGATGATTCTTGCAAAGAAGATGGGTAAAAACTGGAAAGTAATTGGCATTGAATGCCTTAGCTTGTCCATCGAAGACATCCAGCAGATTGAGGCAAAGGAAGAAGATGTCAATATGTATAAATGCATGATGTTGCGGAAATGGAGGGATTCGGAACAGAATAATGGAACTGCCCGCAGTTTATATGACTGTCTTAATGGCCAGGCATCCCATGATGTGCTAGAAATTCTGACAGGTAAATATCAACACTCTTTATACTTTGCGTATGATGTTTCAGATATTTAGGGTGAGGCAGAATATTTTTAGGATAGTAGTAGTTTCTAAGGCTGGATCTAGACACATCAAAAAAACATTTCAGAAAAACGTGTTGTAAACCTCAAAGTGGGAAATCACATTGGCAAAAGATGGGACTCCACAGTGCCATCTGGTGTCACAATGTAATAACACATATAAAACACTTTTTCTTTACTAATGTAGCTGAGTCCACAGTGCCTTCACTTTATGGAAAACGCATCATGTATATTTTAATGGCCTGGGGCAAGCTATGGGAGCGGTAGATCCTGCAAATTTCCAGCATGTTAGGAGAACAGATGTTTACGGCAGTCACTTGGGAGTGTCTCTTCCATAACCACCATCCCTGCAACTTCCGGAGCAGTTTTGCAATTAATTTTAAAGTGTTTGTGAATGTATTAATTTATGATATGGTGAAGGATGGACACACATGCATACAGATGCCTATGCCACATGTGGACCTGAACTTTAACTGTCTGTTACGCCACACTTAAATTCTAAGCAATTCCTTAATTCTCATTTATTTTTGTTTTACAGGTTTTTTAAGAGCAGATGCAAAGTCATGAGGAAACAGCTTGAAAAAGAAGAAACATCAGGAATCTCCTTCCATGTACATTTTCCAAAAAAAGATTTGCTCTGCAAACTGTTTTAATCTCTGGAGGGTTTCCATGAAGTGACAAAGATAGGCCAGTTGTGGAAACTTTGGAGCAGAAGAAAGGAAGAAAAGCATGTGGAACTGTGAACTCATGTAAATGCTTATCTACTTGTTGCTTTTTTACACATGACTTCCTAGCCTGCCCTGCTGTCGGAGATTCAGCCTTCATGCGTGTTTTACCCGTGCAAGGAGAATTAATGCCTTCCAAAACCCTCTCAGGTCTCCTTGGGTTGCACTGCCTGGATTAACTGGGATCTTCGCTATCTTGTCTTCCACGTTCATACCAGAGTTCAGGGACGGACTGTGGTCTTTCACATTTCAGCGGTCAAAATTCACTGCCCTCTGCCTGTCACCTGCCATTCTGCTCAATTCACTGGGTCATAGTTGCGATGCCCTGTGGCTCCCCTAGGCTTGGAATTCTCCTGCGGCAGAACTGGTTGTGCTGCCCTAAATCCATCTCTGCAGCGTTATGCATCAGACACACACCTGAGAAGGGATTTTTCTACACCCCCTTTGTGAAGATACAAACAGGTTTGTCTTTTCACTCCCCATGGGTGCAATTGCACACACTGTGGTTCTTCATGCTTTACCTCCGCAGCATTCCTGCTATAGACTTTCCCAGTCCCTTGTTGAAGGGAATGAGAAGAGACTGAAAGCTTCCACTTAGACATATTATGTACAGTGGTACCTCGGGTTAAGGGAAACCACAGAGCCTAGGACTTGCTGATCAGAAGGTTGGTGGTTCGAATCCCTGCAACGGGGTGAGCTCCCATTGCTCGGTCCCTGCTTCTGCCAACCTAGCAGTTCAAAAGCACATCAAAGTGCAAGTAGATAAATAGGTACTGCTCCGGCGGGAAGGTAAACGGCGTTTCCGTGTGCTGCTGGCCACATGACCCGGAAGCTGTAAGCCTGCTCCCTCGGCCAATAAAGCGAGATGAGCGCCGCAACCCCAGAGTCGGTCACGACTGGACCTAATGGTCAGGGGTCCCTTTACCTTACCTCGGGTTAAGAACTTAATTCATTCTGGAGGTCCATTTTTAACCTGAAACTGTTCTTAACCTGAGGTACCACTTTAGCTAATGGGGCCTCCCGCTGCCGCCTCGTGGTTTCTGTTCTCATCCTGAAGCAACATTCTTAACCCGAGGTACTATTTCTGGGTTAGTGGAGTCTGTAACTTGAAGCATCTGTAACCAGAAGCGTGGTACCCGAGGTACCACTGTATAATGCTTTGAGCCACATTGAAGTCATCATGTGGTTTTGAAACTGCGCACCGAGCAAACATAGGGCTCCTCAGAACCCTAGCAGGTGTTGCTCAGTGACAAAAGTGCTAATGTCAAAAAGCTCTCTGATGAGCAACTTGATTACAGTTTCTAGTCTTCTGCAATGTGTAACTGTGGGGCATCCGGGGCACACTTTCAGGTATATGTAGACTGACAGGCACAACAGACCTCACAGACATCTCCAGGTGTTTTTTGTTGTTGTTGAGGGGAGTAGGAAGTGCAGCTTGGCAAAATACATAGGCAACTCTCTTCCCCAACATGTTAAGCTATTGAAAAAATTATGTACCAAGAAAAGCTGGATTCTGAGACCTTTATACGCAACCATTCAAACATAGCAAATTTGCTTAAATTCTGTTTAGCTGTTTTATATAAGCTGGTTTTATTAGCCATAGGGTGGTGGTGGGTAAGCAAGCAGTGCAGGTCACTGAAGCCCTACCCTGAGAAAGACTTGAAATATCCAACCATTTCTCTGGCGTCTGACATTTTAGTAGATGTTCCTTGCAAACTATATTTTTTATAGCAATGGGGACTAGAAACTTAACTTTCTGAAAAGAGTGAGACTCTCAGGAAGATGAGTATTCTGCATTCAACACCACACTTTGACTTTTTTTATTTAAAAAATGCTCTTGTTGAATTATGGTGTACGTACAACCTTGCTCTTTTTCTAAGAGCTTTCTAATACCGTATTGGCCTGAATATAAGCCTCACTTTTCCCCCACATTCCAACCATGAAAAGTTAAAGTGCGGCTTATATTTGCGACCTTGCTGTGGGCAAAACAGCAGCAGGAGTGCGGCAAAACAGTGCCTGCCCCACGCATAGACCCCCAACCTCTCTCCCAAGGACGAGAAGCGAGAGAGCGAGGAAGGGGAAAGGCTGCCGGCAACACAGTGTGGCTCCCCGCCCCCCCGCCCCCCCGCCCAGTATGCAGCCAGGAGCTGCGAGGAATGGAGCGGCTTATATTTGGGTACTTTTTCTTTCCCCCTCCTCCAATTTTAAAGGTGCAGCTTATATTCTGGTGCAGCTTGTATTCGGGCCAATACGGTAATACTTGATAGTAGATTCATCATCCCCAGTAAAGTGGCAATACTGTTGTTGTTTTTAAAGGATGCAAAACGCTGTGAATCAAGTTTTAGATCCTGAAGGAGTCATGTAGTATCAAACTCTACTGCGCTTGGGACACATCATGTAGCATAAAACCAGCATCCACACACTGCCTGTGTCCTTTTAGAGAGGCAGAGTAGCTCTAAACATTGTAAAACCATTTTACAGTTCAGCATTGGCACTACGGGAAGATTTTGCATCTCTCTGGGAATGTAATTTACATGTCGCCCCCCAAAGGTCACCCATTTCTTACGTGGTACATTTCTGTGTTGTACATATTTCCTTGGAAACAGACTTGACTGCATGTTGTGTTAATCCTTTTTTTTAAAAAAAATATAAAATAAAAATTGTGTCAATCCTTTTTTATTTAATGAAATGGTGAAACCAGTTTTGCCTTATTAATGACCTTGGGCCAGTTAGGCTGAAATCTAAGTACTGTAACTGTTCAATTAGAGCTGTCATAAAAAACATCTTTAGCAACGACAAATGGCTGGTTGGTTTTTCCATCCAACCTGCTGAAATAATGTTATTTGATACTAAGAGTGTTGAAAACCACACTTGTGCTTTCGATAAATGTCTCGCTGCCAAATCCCTGTTATGGAAAATGGCGGTTTGCAGACCACAGTTGGCTGGCTCTGACCTTCTCACAGTTCCTGGTAGTGTTGTAGAGTCATGGAATTGTAGAGTTGGAAGGGACCCTGAGGCTCAGCTAGCTTGACCCCCTGTAATGCAGGAATATGCAGCTGCCCCATATGGGGATCAAACCTGCGACCTTGGCGTTGTCAGGACCATGCTCTAACCAACTGACCTTTTAAACCAACTACCACCCTCAGAAGGGACGCAGTTGGACTGTGGTCTAAACCACAGAGCCTAGGGCTTGCCGATCAGAAGGCCGGCGGTTTGAATCCCCGCGACAGGGTGAGCTCCCGTTGCTCGGTCCCTGCTCCTGCCAACCTAGCAGTTCGAAAGCACATCAAAAGGCAAGTAGATAAATAGGTACCACTCCAGCAGGAAGGTAAACAGTGTTTCCATGTGCTGCTCTGGTTTGCCAGAAGCAGCTTAATCATGCTGGCCACAAGACCCAGAGGCTGTACACTGGCTCCCTTGGCCAGTAAAGCGAGATGAACGCCGCAACCCCAGAGTCGTCCATAACTGGACCTAATGGTCAGGGGTCTCTTTACCTTTACCACCCTCAGAAGTGTAGAAAGTGGCTGTCAGGGAGGGGGCTTTCTTAGTAGCAGTCCCTAAGTTGTGGAACTCCCTCGCTCCACAGATTCAAACCTAGGATCTTCATTGCACAGAGTTTGCTGCTGGAAACACAACTCTTTATCCCGCCCTTTGACAGCATAAAGTTTTGTTTTCCTTCCTTGCTGAAATGAAATCATAACGAAAAGGAAAAATAAAACGAAGGAATAACATTGCTCCAATATAATTTAAACAATAATTTATTTGGCTATAAATATAAATAAGTTTTAAAATACATTATATAAATTACTTATAAAGATAGCTTATTTATAAATACGGCTACGCACTGCTTCCACTACGGAAGGCCGCAATGCTTCCGAATGCCAGTTGCTGGAATCCGCAGGACAGCAGAGTGCTCCTGTGTTTGAATCCTGCTTGCTGGTTTTTCCTGCAGGCATCTTGTTGGCCACTGTGAGAACAGGATGCTGGACTAGATGGGTCACTGGCCTGATCCAGGAGGCTCTTCTTAATTGGACAGCACCATACGTGTGCAGAATATTAGCCAAAAAACAAAAATCCACCCAAAAACCAACAGACATCTGTGTCCTGAATTTCTTACTTCTAAAGAAAGTAGTTTAAGGTGCAATAAGACCAGATTTTTAACCCGGGAGGGGACAAAGAAAAAAAGTGGAATTCTTCGTAAGTATTTTGGTTTTCTGCAACATATTTTCCCTACACAGACTTATGAAAGCAAGGCTGAAATCCTAGACCATTTACATGGGAGTGAGCCCAACCAAGCTCAATGGGACTCACTTCTGAGTAGACATGTATAGGATTGCATTGTAAATCCCTAACATTTTATTTAAGAAGGCACTTGGTTGTAATCTACACAGCAGGTAGCCACCTGACTGGCAAAGGAATGCATGTAGATTCTCAGCCTACTGCTGAATTATGAAGATTTCATTTGGGAAGGGGTTTTCCTACAAAAAAAAATTGCCAATTGATTCTGGGGCATTTCCCTACTTCCTCTAGCATATGTGATGCAGCACACTGGTTTCAGCATGAAGATCTCTTATCCTGCACACATGTTGTGGTGGATTTTGCTCTCTACTTGTGGTGCATCATAAACCAGATTATGCATGATAATCTGTTATGGGTGCTGCTAATCCTGTTTCATTGCACTGTTTTGAAATAGATGAAGTGTATTCGAGCTGTTTCTATCTATGATTCTATTCTCCCCACCACCTCCCTTTTAAAAAAACTAAAATATTTGAGGATCAGTATTACATTTGCATTTCTAGAGACTTCCCGTAGAGGTGGCTCAAGGTTCTGTCGATGGTCTGAGTGAGCTGCTGCAAAGTTAGAAGAATTTCGCATTCCTTCATCTCCATTTCAAATGTCTTCCTGGAAGGTTGTTGTGGTGAGGGTGGTGGCTGCTCTGTGATGTTCTGGCTGGCTTTCAAAGCCTATAAAAGATGCACAATCAAAACGAAAGATGAATGTAGGGGCACACATTCACACATAACTGATGCAGTACCTAATTGTTTGAAATAGTATAACGATGCCTCACATTTATGAAATGGGAACAGAAAAGCATGCTACCATGAGGGGGAATGGAATGGAAGAGTAAGAGTCAAAGTTATGTTAAGATCTAGAAAGCCACAGGTTCTCCATTGCTGTTTGTAACTGCTTAGAATATCAGACAGGCTAATTGCAACATTTGTAATTGCTATGAATCATCAGTGTTTGTTGACATCATAATCCATCCTTCTGGATACATACACACACACGCCCATGAAAAGTAAAGATGTGAGTTTAATGCAACTATAGGTATTTTCTGTCTGATCAAATCAGTTGGTCTGACTATTACATCTTTCATGAAGTTTATGAAAGAGTTACGGAATTCAGTAAAATTACAGGATTCAAAGAAGGCAAAGCAATATTAATAATAGTTCAAATAATAGTTCAAATATCTACCTGCATCATAATGCTGACAGCATGAAAAAGATCTGAAGAATTAAAATCCTTGATTTCCGCCATATAGTGTTTCAGAATTTTATAGATGGTGTCCATGCATGCAGTCTGCAAGAAAAAGCAACAATAAAGATGTAAGCAAAGCTTCTGGAAGATTCCTTTACACAAGACAAATAAACTTGCTGCCATCTGAGGATGGAAATTTACCTGATCAACAGCAGCATTTTCTCCTGAGGGACAGAGTCCAGGCTGAAATCAAAGATGGAAGTTGAGAAGCATGAATTTCACTGCAACCATGAATTTGGCTAACCCATTGCATTTGTTAGAAAGTACTTATTGTAATACCTTCAGTGAACTTCCTCCCATACAGGCCTTCTGGATCTTCTCTTCATTCTTCGGATTTTCAGGGACATTATATTCCATTGTACAATTAAATTGCTTCTATAAAAGTGAAGAGAATATTAATTGAATCAGTACAGTTCCTAGGTGCAATGGGAACTGTGTTGAAGACCTTGCATCACGGCTTGGTCATGGCTACTGACAAATATCCAGAGAGCACAGAATGGCCTAGGCTTTCAAAGAAAAGGAAGTGCATTTGAGTTGCACTTCTTCTTCCCATGCTTGTTTGCTTAGAGGTTCAGCCTGCAACATCTCCCCCACCCCCTTTGGGGGCATGAAAGTTTACACATCTGTAATATGCACTGTGAAGAGTGACATATGAGCTATGCTGTACACCTTGTAAACAAGTGTGGGAACCTCTGTCTGAACCTCTGTAACTGCTCACAAAGAAAATGCTGCCCTTACTTTCAGACTGAGTTGGTTCTAACAGTGTAACCCTACGTACGTCCCACCGTGAGGCGTACTAGTAACTGGGTTTAGGACTGCAGCCATTCTTTTTTATTTCTATGGAACTTTCAGAGAAATCATTCCAACTCACTGTGCTTGCTATTAAGTATTTAGCATAAAAATGCACGAGATAATGTTACAATAGAGCTCAAGAATATGAACCTGCTGCGGTATAGCAGGTTGACCCAGATATTCCAGCAGTTGCCATCATCACCAGATTGGCATGGCAATGACTCATTCTGTTGCATGGTTCAGAAATCAGGGAGGGAACATAGTAGGTATTTGTTTCTGAATGTGTGAGAGAAGCAAGGAGCCTATACCTATATCTCTGCTAACACTGCAGATTATTCATCAATCCCCACCACTGTCTCTTATTTCCGGAGTTCAGAGGTGAGTGCCAGTCCTTCATGTAACTAAAAACAACCCAAGGATGACTGAGCATGTTCAAAAGTATGGAGCACGGATTGACTGTTGGGTGCAGGAACAATTATGGAAAGCTGGAAGATAATATAGCTGGAACTCAACATTTTGTAGCATTTTGTTGCTGGCTCTACTTGTAATATTCCACAGTTTTTCACCTATGGCACTGTTTGGTCCTTCTACCTTTTCTGAGACAGGAGACGCTCTTTCACAGGTTCAGTTCCCACAAGGAGGAAAAAACTGAAGGCATAACAGTGTTTGAGCAATATGTATTTACAAATATTTTAAGTGCAGCAGGACAAAGAACATGCAGGTCCCTAGACAGAGAGTGCTTCAAATCAGCTGCAAGGATTCAGTCCCATTTTCCTTTGTTTTGCTAGATTCAAAACTGCAGGATGGGTTCTGCTGCCCTGACCCTGGCAGGTATGTGTGGTCTGTATTCTGAACTCCAGGAACAAGTCAGGATCAAGGCAAAGTAGCTCTAAGCCATGCAAAAGCCTAGAGACAACCATATCTTCAGTAGACAGAACACAATAGTATTCCCATAGCAATATATTTCATGGACGTTCGAGCAATGTGCCATTTGGAATACATTTGATAAGGTTTTGACTGTGTATGCTCAGGCAGCGGTTTTTCACTGTGTGCTTTTCTGCAGAGCAGGATGTGCAGTCCTATCACCTTATTGATCCCAGTTGCCATTTAGCAGAGCTCACTAGAGAATGGATTGCACACGCTACTTTTTGAACTTCTGCAAAACTGATTATACCCTTCATTACTATTAGTGGATTTTTTAAAAAACCAAACCTGAGCACTGCAAATCAACAAGCTGGAGTCTGAACTGTTCAGTTAAAAATGGTCACAATAAATGACAGGCTCAAAAATCAAAACAGATCAAGTTTATATCACATTATTACATAGGAATTAGCCCCGCTATTATATAAGGAATAAAGATTTCAGACCTTTGCAGCCATGGCTTGAATTTAAGAAAGAATTCAAGTGGTGGCTGCAAAGATCCTTCCTTTGCAGATGCAATGAATTCAAGCCACGGCTGTGGCTGCAAAGGAAGAATCAGGAATGCACCTAGAGGGTGCTCCTGGTTCCTCCTTTTGAATTTGGAGTTGCAGTTTTACCTGTCATGTGGTGTCAGGTGATAAGCAACCAGGGCCAAACCACATTGCAAGCCAAATGGGGAAGACAGGCAGTCCTAATTGCTGCAAAGGAATAGGTGGACTGTGTCCTCAGTTCTCTGCTGACAGGCGGCCTCAGTGGGCAAGAAGCACCTATCCCCAGCTATAGCTGTTTCTGGACTGGAATAGCCCTAGTCCAAGTCCTCATAAAAAAGGCTAATTTACCCAAGCCACACACACCTGTCCATCAACTGACATCACTTGTGACATCAGCTGATGGGTGGGAGTATTGGCTGGGGGGGGGCTGTTCCTAGCAGGGAACAGGTGCTCAAGGGTGTCATGGACTGGCCAAGATGGGACAATGCAGATGGACAATTGACCAAGCACTTGGGGAAGGGCCCTGGCTGGATGTGGGGACCTCTGCCAGGAGTGGAGGAATCTGCAAGCAAGGATCCTGGAGAGGCCACTCCCTTGTGTCTCATCCGTTGTTGCTACAGGAGCCACAAATCCTGCCTTCCTCTCCATCCCTGACTCCCATGCCAAGCTTGTCAGAGCCTCTCTCTGATATGCTCACCTTGGCACGTCAGATATTGGGAGTAGCTCTGCCCAGAGGCTGTTGTTTCACCTGTTCCAGCCACCTCACAGGAGGCAAACACCTCCCCTGTCACGTAGGCCCAGGAGGAATCAAAAGAGAAGGAAACAGAGTATAGCAGAAACGCTCTCACTCCATTCCTATACAGTGGTGCCTCGGGTTAAGAACTTAATTCATTCTGGAGGTCCGTTCCTAACCTGCAACTGTTCTTAACCTGAGGTACCACTTTAGCTAATGGGGCCTCCTGCTGCATCCGCACCGCCAGAGCACAATTTCTGTTCTCATCCTGAAGCAAAGTTCTTAACCCGAGGTATTATTTCTGGGTTAGCGAAGTCTGTAACCTGAAGCGTCTGTAACCTGAAGCATCTGTAACCCGAGGTACCACTGTATATAGGATAGACAAGGTGTGTGACAGCATCGGATCAACATCCAGAGCTGTAGCTGTATTTAGGACTAACCATGCATATTGCCTGAAGTGCCTTAAGACAGAAATTTGCATATGCACTAGAGTAATATAGGGATTAAAGTAGGCTTCCTTAACCTTAGCCCTCCAGATGTTTTGAGACTACAATTCCCATCATCCCTGACCACTGGTCCTGCTAGCTAGGGATCATGGGAGTTGTAGGCCAAAAACATCTGGAGGGCCGAGGTTGAGGAAGCCTGGATGAAAGCCTTTATAAAGAACTGTCCATGAAGCCTTCAGCAACTAGGAGCCAGGAAAGCAGCCAAAGCAGCAGGATTAAACCCTTGCTCGGCAGATGCCATGCTGTTCAGTTCGGCTGCATCCTGCTCAGTTCAACTGCATGCACCTGTACCTTGTTGGGGACGAAGCACAGACAGCCAAAGGCAAGCCAAGACAAGTACTATTGACTGAGCAAGGGAGAAGTCTCTTTTGCAATCACCTGCAAAAAGCAGGTTTCTCCCTTTTTTTGGCAGATTGGTTTGTAAGAGAGATGTCTCTCAGATCACACACGATGTCTGTAAAATATAATGGGTGTTGCCAGCCTTAAGTGGAGGGGGGAGGGGGGAGGTGGCAGCCAGAAAGAAGTCTGTAAAAAGTTTTGCAATGTCAGTGCCAGGGAACATATGAGGGCTAATTCATATGCACACATATTATCACTTACAAACTGCTTTCTGCAGCTCCACTGAAACTCCTCTCAGCTCAACCAAAACCACTGGCACTCTCCTCATCTTTCTTGACTCCCTGCCAGTGGCGTAGCGTGGGGGGTGCCAGGGGTGCCGGCCGCACCGGGCGCAACATTTGGGGGGGCGCGTTTGGCCGACCCTCCTCGAGGAAGCAGGAACCCCACTGCCCTCGGACCTCCTCCGAAGGCTGGCGGTGGGGCGGAGAGACCTTCTCCCCGCGCCAGCCTTCGGAAGGCTGCTCCGAAGCCTGGCGGTGGGGCGGAGAGACCTTCTCCCCGCGCCAGCCTTCGGAAGGCTGCTCCGAAGCCTGGCGGTGGGGCGGAGAGACCTTCTCCCCGCGCCAGCCTTCGGAAGGCTGCTCCGAAGCCTGGCGGTGGGGCGGAGAGACCTTCTCCCCGCGCCAGCCTTCGGAAGGCTGCTCCAAAGCCTGGCGGTGGGGGGGAGAGACCTTCTCCCCGCGCCAGCCTTCGGAAGGATGCTCCAAAGCCTGGCGGTGGGGGGGAGAGACCTTCTTCCCGCGCCAGCCTTCAGATGGCTGTCCTGAAGACTTGTGGTGGGAGCAGTGGCGTAGCGTGGGGGGTGCAGGGGGGCCTGCTGCACCTGGCGCAACATCTGGGGGGGCGCGGAAGAGACTCGAGTGCTAAAATCCACGAGTTAGGGGGCGCAAATTACTTGCCTTGCCCCGGGTGCTGAGAACCCACGCTACGCCACTGCTCCCTGCTGCTTGTAACACCATGAGCTCTTGGCTGTTCTCTTTCCCCCAAATCACTCATTCAACATTTCTGTAGAAGAGGAAATACTTTATCGACTTTCCCCCTCTTTCACGAGCTAAAACTTTTTAACTTTTTCAGTCCACTGTCCCTCAGACCTTCTGGCGGGCCGGACTATATTTTTTTTTTTGGGGGGGGGAATGAATTCCTATGCCCCACAAATAACCCAGAGATGCATTTTAAATAAAAGCACACATTCTACTCATGTAAAAACACCAGGCAGGCCCCACAAATAACCCAAAGATGCATTTTAAATCAAAGACACATTCTACTCATGTAAAAACAGGCTGATTCCTGGACCGTCCATGGGCTGGATTTAGAAGGCGATTGGGCCGGATCCGGCCCCGAGGCCTTAGTTTGCCTACCTATGAGTTAAACTCTATAACACTCTTTATATACTCATTGTACAAGATCACCTTTAGTCTGTCTGCATTTTGCAGGAAGGACTCAGGCACCTACCAGAAATTTAGGTTTGTGCAATTGAAGCGGATCAAAACATTTGTGTCACCCTGCTGCAACACATCCACTTTAAAACAAATGAACAGTTTGCAGTTAGGAAAGTGACAGTGAAACAGACTGAAAAATTAATTTATTAATAGGAACACGTATAACCACTGTGTAAGGAAACCAAGGAAACTCACTGTTGTATAACCTCCCCACAAACAAATCAGAACAAATGCTCATTATAGACTGCACACAGCTTAATCTCTGTGCACACTTTCTGCAAGCAAATCAGGATGAATGCCAATGCCAATGCTAATAATGTTATGTTCTTCCAAGAAATAATGCTATACCTGGAGCTGATGCAGCGCCATATCAGCAGCGTCCATCAGATGTGAGGAAAGAATCAGGCAATCGCTTAAATTGGCTGCCAGGCCTTTGGTGGCTAGTCCTTTGGTGTGAAGATGATAAGCCAATGAGCTGGGCAGGCTTAGGCAGATAAAAGCTACCAGGAACCAGGAACCTGGAACAAAGTCAAGAGCCACATATAGGAAATGGAGGTCACAAAGATCCCTCTGACTTGGCAAATTACTTCCAACACTTTTTTCAGTTTCTTGCGCAACATCTTCCTGTCTATATCAGAAGCATAAAATAGAGAGAGAAAATGGTCCCAAACTCTCCCCTGCCCCCTGTCACCATATACAGATACTGAAGTAGCATTACAAAACTTGTGCATATACTGATAAAGCCCCAAACTTACATAATATATAAAGACCATGTTTGTGCAATTGCAACAGATGATATTGCACATATGTGTGCTAGTACAGCTGATTTAAAAAATCAATAAAAATCTGAGCATGCTATACTCTACTGTGGCTTGCATACAAAACAGGATTATAAGACCGCAGTACATAATGTCATTAAAAACACTAGGATATCTTGGAAGAATCACACCATTGTTCTTTTTAGAAGTTTAAAGCAAAACTTCGGCACAGTGTCCAAGGACCAATGCTCATACTCCTTGTTTTGTCATCCAATTCAGGAATGCTGAAGCAGGGAGGATCACAAGTTGGTTTTTTTGGGGGGGGGGTGAGCGTAGGTGAGTAATCTGCAGATCATTTGTAATGGGCTGGGTTGTAATAACTCCTGCCTTCAAAAAGAAACAAAATCCTAAAGGTGCTAATCCCATCTCTTTCTGAATGCACCAGGCAGCAGTATTTCACAACATAGTACAGGATACACAAACATTTTGGATAACCTGATGTGAAGACAAGTTCAAAATTCAGCACTGGAAACAGCCTAATGAAAGCGCTAGTGACATGCTGTTTTTATTGGAATTATCTGTATGTTTTTAATAGTTATTTTATATTTATATATTTTTGTAAATTCTATTAATGTGTAATTGTTTTTTTAATGAGTCCCCCTATGGTTTTAGCACTTCCTATTGTCTCCCAAGACAGACATGTGCCAACAAAAATAATTTTTATCTTAAGCCATATAAAAACTAATAATAATAATAATAATAATAGATTGCACAATTTTAAATCCACACATAAACCAACATATTCTACCCCCAAAATCCACCTAAACAAGGTGACTTGGCAGTAGTTAATCTCGAACACACTGCTGTACCAGAGAATGATAAACACCACTTTAAACAATGCTCCTTTTTGTAAATCAGCTCAACTCTGCAGGATATAACCCTTACTTCAAGTGTCACAACTGACCCCTGGAAGCACCACCGGGCATGCTGGCTCCTCCACAGTGGGGAGACGTCAGTGACTCAGTCTTGGCAAGACAGAGGGACGAACGGAAGAGCAAAAATAGGTCTTAATTTATGCCCAAGGCTTTTGATGTTTACAGAGCCAAGGCTTGCCCTTGGAGCATAGAGAGTTAAGAATAGACAAGGGTGCCCCAAAGGAGAAGTCAAGGATTGGCTTTCCAGAGCCTTTACCATTTAATCCCCGCTATCTCTTCCCATGTGGATGCGGGTGGTGCTGTGGGTTAAACCGCAAGAGCCTAGGGCTTGTCAACCAGAAGGTTGATGGTTCAAATCCCTGCGACGGGGTGAGCACCCGTCGCTCGGTCCCTGCTCCTGCCAACCTAGCAGTTCGAAAGCACTTCAAAGTGCAAGTAGAAAAATAGGTACCACTCTGGCAGGAAGGTAAACAGTGTTTCTGTGCGCTGCTCTGGTTTGCCAGAGCGGCTTAGTCATGCTAGCCACATGACCCGGAAGCTGTACGCCGGCTCCCTCAGCCAATAAAGCGAGATGAGCGCCACAACCCCAGAGTCGGCCACGACTGGACCTAACGGTCAGGGGTCCCTTTACCTTTACCTTATCTCTTCCCATAAGACGAGGCTTGCTGGATCAGACCAGGGTGGCCCATCTATCCCAGCATCCTCTTCTCACAGTGGCCAACCGGATGTCCACAGGACTCCCACAAACAGGATCTGAGCGCAAAGGTGTCCCCCCCTGTTGCGATTTGCGACAGCTGGAATTCAGAAGACAGTGGAGCAGCGTTTCCGAAACTTGGGTCTCCAGCTGTTTTGGGACTACAGTTCCCATCATCCCCGACCACTGGTCTTGCTAGTGTAGTCCAAAAGCAGCTGGAGAGCCAAGTTTGTTTGCTTTTTGGAAACGCTGCTTTGGGTGCTGAGTACACCTGCTTCGATGTTTGACACTGAGCGCTGGGCTTAAGAGAGAAACTTTTATCCGGCTCTTTTGAAGAGGGAGATAACACCGAAGAGCTTAAACTTCAGACAACTCCTCTCGGTAGCTAAGCAACTTCCTCGCTCCTCTCCTGCTCGGCACCAGACCCCAGACTCGTCGCGATCTAGCCCCGTCGCGATTTGATTGGCTGAAACGGGATCCGCGAAGGACCACTCACCTGGAGAAGCGGGTCCGGCGCTGCTGCTGCTGCTCTTGCGCATCTTGGCTGCTCTTTCCGAACTGCTCTCTGGAGGTGTTGCTTCGAAAAGGGCGCAAAGCGTCTTGCTAGCGTCTCCGCTGCCTGCGGCAGTCTTTATAAGCCAGCGCGTTGGAAATGGATTTTCCCCCTTTTCTCTTTCTCCCTCAGCTTCGGCTGACTCATCGGCAGAACTTCACCTTCATTCATTTTTCTGGGTGGGAATTTTGCGCGGCTTTCCGCGCCACCCGCTGCGTAGGCTTTTCTTCCAAACAATCCCGAAGGTGCGAAAATAAATAAATAAATTTCGTTTGCTATCAGTTCCAAGTATCGCTGGAATTGATTGACAGATGGAAGGAGAGAGCTTCCCGCAGCAAGTCGAATATGCTGCCATGCCCAAAGGCAATATTTGACGACAGGGCGTTTCGCAGAGCTGTTTCTTTGGGACTCATGGCATGTTCGATGCGACTTGGGCTGTGTGTATACGCTATGTAACTTTACTGTGGCCAGATTTCTTTTAGGAGGAAAATAATAATAATAATAATAATAATAATAATAATAATAATAATAATAATAATAATAATACCTTTATTGTCAATGTACAACCTGTATACAATGAAATTAACCGAGCCTTCCTCCCTCCCACAAACACTCGGTCTCATTGCACTCTGTGTGCTTGTCGCACAACAGACACCAATCCCGAAAGTCACATTGAAAATGTGTTTTCAATGGGCTTTAAAAACGTAAGTGTGTAAAGGATTGCAGCTTGATAGTGTGAGCCTATGCAGATCACAGAATCATAGAATTGGAGAGCTGGAAGGGACACGGAGGTCAATCCAACCCTCTTCAAAGCAGAATAAACATATACTCAGAAGGAAGCCTCAATTGAGTTTGATGGGACTTACTCTGAGGAAACTGTATGTAGGATCAAAAGCATATTATTAGAGAAGTTAAGCTCAGGTTGCATCCAGACAATCTCTTTATTGAGCATTTATCCTGATTTGTTTGGACAAAGTTTGCAAGGACATCACGCAGCTTCCCATCAAGCGTTATCTCACACAGTTTCCAGTGCGTTTTCCCCATCACTTTCTTTACTGCAAAAACTCCATTGAAGAAAAGGGGGGGGGTGTGAAAGCAGGTTAGTTGTGCAAGAGCACCGAATTCACTTCAATTGTGAAAACTGAATTTGTGGATATGTGATTGGATCCCAGTACTGAAGTGGAAAAGCAACCTTCAGTGGCTAAGCCACCATAGAGCCACCACAGGCATTGCTTGCATGCATTGCTGTGGGATCTGGCTGTCTCCCTCTGGATGGTGTGATGGTTATATAGTCTCCGGGTACCTGTCCATTCCATCTGGAAGTTGGTCCAATCCTAACCAGGTGTGCTACACCTTTTGCCATCTCACAATTACATACCTGGCAGTATTCTCCATTTATCTCAATGAGGAGGATTGTATTGCCCAAAAGAGATGGATGCTAGCTGGTTCCCCCAACCCATGTTTTTCTGTAACATGCTATTGAGTCAATAATAGTAAGCTAGTGGTGGGTTTATCTAGACTATCCACACATCGTTCCTCTTCACTTGTTATTCTGCAATGTGTTCCTGCATTTTTGCCAGCTGGAGCGGCACTCTTGCACCAGAATGTAACAAAAGCTAGACACTGACCTGGAACATTCATGAAAAGTTATCGGGCTTTTATCCTCAATTAAGAACATTCATACATAAACAGAAATAGCACAAGAGAAGCTTGAGGTGGTTTTAAGGCCAAACCACATGCCATGTGGGAGATCTGTGATTTATAGACACACAATCCAATTTGAATAGAGCAGCAGCAGCAGTGGTGTGTGTGTGTGTGTGTGTTTATGCGCAAATAATCCTTCCTATCTCATCCCATTCCCTGTATCTAAAATGCCCTGCAGCTGCTGTAAGCCACAGTGAGGAAATGTAGGTATGATGATATAGACATCTGTATCTTGCATGCTACAGGCATAAAACCAGTTTTGGTTGGAACAATTAAGATCCCCCCACCTTGGTTTTACAGTTAAATGTACATTAAATGTGCACTTACTGTTTTAATTTTGTAGTTTGCTTTTTATTTTTTTGTACACACAGTGGGTTTCTTTTTTTAATGGTGGGCAGTTCATAAATTCTATAAATAAATAAAACTCCCTTTTCCCCATATATTTCGAAGGTGATGAGTTTACAGTGTGCTGTTTAGGTGTATTAATTGAAAGATGTATTAATACTGTTTGTAGATGTATTAACTGCTGTAAATTTATTAACTGAAATGAAAAAAAAGGAATGCAAAATTGTCTATCTCCAGCTGGGAAGGCTAGTCAAGGTCTGGGTCCTTTTTCATTTTTATTACAGGGGACTTTTACCTTTTATCATAAAATAAGTACTAAACAGTTGGATTCAGTATGCTTGAGGATTTGGTAAAAAAAAAAAGGGAGTAGCATCTACTAATCTTTCTATCTTTTTAAATTTGTATCAGTGCAATATGGAAATGCTACACTTTTCACAATGCAAATTCATACTCAGAATTGGAGTCACGTTGTGTGATGTGGCCATTGGCATGTTGTGTGAAAATGTATAAAATCCCAATGTTGTCCTTGAACCATACATTAAAGGTAAAGGTAAAGGTAAAGGGACCCCTGACCATTAGGTCCAGTTGTGACCGACTCTGGCATTGCGGCGCTCATCTCACTTTATTGGCCGAGGGAGCCGGCGTACAGCTTCCGGGCATGACTAAGCCACTTCTGGCAAACCAGAGCAGCGCACGGAAACGCTGTTTACCTTCCCGCCGGAGTGGTACCTTGCACTTTGACGTGCTTTTGAACTGCTAGGTTGGCACGAGCAGGGACCGAGCAACGGGAGCTCACCCCATTGCGGGGATTTGAACCGCCGACCTTCTGATCAGCAAGTCCTAGCTCTGTGGTTTAACCCACAGCGCCACACATTGCAAACATACATTTCAGTTCCACTTGCTTGTGGGTATGACAGGGCTAGGAAGAGAGTTAATTCCTAAATTATCTTGAATTGTGAGGACTGATTTTTCCGCTTCAAATATATGTATATCGTGGCAACAAAGTGAGTTCTTTGGTTTTAACTTATCTATTTACCTGTTCAGTGTTAGTGGGCCAGATAGCTGTACAATGCACTATAATTTGACAATGAAATACCAACTTTAGTACACATGTTCAGGATGCAATTCAACGTTTTAAAGTCATACAGCAAGGCTCACTTTGATAAGCTGCAGTACAGAGTTCCCAACTAAACCCTGTAGGGTGGTCAAACGTGGCAGGGCTTGCTATCAAATTCAGAACTTACCATTACCCTGTCACTTCCCCTGTCACTGGTGGGGAAATCCAATCTTTACTGCAGAATCAGAGCAAATGTCAATTGGGTTTTATCCTGATTGATATTTGCTTCAATTTATTGCTTAAGAGTGGTTTCCTGGGGGAAGTGGGAGGGCAAGGGCAAAACCACGCAGACCTATGCCTGGGAAGCTTAGGACAAGTGGGAAACTGCTTGCACCTGTGCTTTCTAGGCTTGGGGCAAGCACAGGTCTGGATGAGCCCTTAGTCAGCTGATTGGTGCTTGCAGCAAGCTTCTCTTGCCAGTTGGGAGCATACATTAAGGCTATCAGTTGCTCCATCGCATACAACACGGGGAGAACAGCTTCACAGGCCAAATTAGGACCCCCATGAGATCTAATTGGTCCATGAGCAGGTGGCACTAAAACATGTAAAGCAATATCTCACTACTGCTAACAACCTCCTTAAATCTTTCTAATTGACATCACTGGTATTTTAACTCTTGATGCACTGTGCATGTCAAAATGTAGCATCAGAAGTGAGACTTATCAACCATTGTGATAGTATATGTGATCAGCTGCTGCTTATATATTCATCAGATATAAGTAATGGACACTCCTAAATTCTTAACTATGAGACAAACAAGCAAGGAAGATGCAGGTTGGTACAGTTTCAGTTCATCTACTACAAGTAGTAGAAATGGGGAAGTCCCCAATTATCATTCATTTCATAACACTTTTGGAGTTCAGTGGGTTTGCATTCTGTCCACATCAGGCAGTAGGATTCAACATCAGTGAAAATGAATTTGAGAGGACATGAATAACCAGGTAGATCTCTATGAGAGATAACCTGACTGGCTCCATGTTGTCTTGGGCTTTCTGAGTCAATCCCCAAACCTTAAACTTGGCCTTGCAGCAAATTAGCAGCTAGTGAAGTTCTTCCAATCAGTAATTTAAAAAAAAACCACCCATAAAATTGCAAACTACAGAGACAATTAGGTAAGAGCCTGGTAGTAAATTGGCAGCCAATGACATCTTTCCAGTTAGGAAAGGCACAAATTACTGGTGCTATTAGGTAACCGTCAGCGACAAAACTGCAGCAGCACCCAAGACAATCTGCCACTACCAAAAACCAAGCCTTCATCATACCATCAAAAATGAGCATGGATTGGCTCAGTTGGATTTCCTGGTAGAAAGCATTACAAGGATACTGCTCCCAATCACAACTTTTCGCCCACAGCAAATAGCAGCCATTGGAGCCCCCAGTCTGGATTTTGAATACATCAGTGGCCAAGGGTTAAATATCTTCCTTCCGCTCATGCTGCTTCTCCAGTCTGGATTGGTTCCTCCAATGGCTGCTATGTTGTAAAAATATCAACCCACCAAGTATACCAGGGTCAGTCATCAGCTCAATGTCACATCTAGCTAGACCCTTTTCAAGCCATGCTCAGTAGAGTGCACCAAGGTTTTGAAAGGCCCCAAGGAAAGATGTTCTCCACTGGAAGATGTTCTTCCAATTCTATGATTCTATGGACCTCCTCTTATTTATTGAATATATTTATGTATTGGTCAAAACCCCATAGGGTGGTTTACAACATAGAACACTAATGTCAGTACATAATAATATCTATGCAGCAGGCTTCTAGCGCTGCCAATAGCAGATGATTTTCAAGCCTAATTGCTGGGGTGGGTGTTGAATCTTCAAGGAGTGTGCAGGTCAGGAGGGAAATGGGACATGCAGCTTCTGGAATACGGCCTGTGCACTGAAAAATATTCACTGCCTCTGAACTAGAGAACGTTTAAGTAATTCAATTATATCCCTGCTGTCACAGTCTTTTGCTTCTGCCAAGCTGCAGAATAATTCATTTTTCCAATTGGTAGAAGTCTCTCCAAGACATGGGAACAAGTTTCAAATTTTTAGGGCACTTCATCGATATTGTCGCAAGAGAAGCCAACCACTCCCTGGAGACAATGATAGAAACCATTGTTTAACCTGCAATGGGCTCTAATGTAACTAACTTTTAATTAATAAGGTGGTAATTCCCTGCTCTGATTTAATTAATTGCAAATTGTTTCAGCAAAGGGCTCCACTGAAAGAGCAAAGGAAAACAGTGAAGGGGAATTGCTCCAATGACTAATCCTCCCAGCAGCAAATGGTAAGGAACTATATCTACAAACTTAATCAAAGTTCTAGGTGTGACTGCAGTCACGTAAAGGCCCAGTTCATGTGTGACACTAACTAAGCCAAATGATGGATTAGCACCGATGCTGAAGCATGCTGGCTCCAGGAGAGGTCCTCTTTCTGTCCTCCTCCTTCTGCAAACTAAAGCTGTGGTTTGATTTAGTGTGCTAAGACATGAACCTACCCAGGTTCATTATTTGGCTCACTCTAGGCCAGGCATAGCCAAACTCGGCCCTCCTGATGTTTGGGGACTACAACTCCCATGATCCCTAGCTAGCAGGACCAGTGGTCAGGGATGATGGGAATTGTAGTCCCAAAACACCTGGCGGGCCGAGTTTGCCTATGCCTGCTCTAGACAAACCATGAGCTGTACCCAAGGTTTGTTCTATGTTTGTGGTTTGTCTGGAAGAGACCAATCATGAGCCTGAGCTTCGATGACATTGATGGCCAAACTATGGCTTAGTTCAAGGTAACACAGTGACAGTAGACCCGGAGGAGGGACAAATGCTCTCTGCTCCAGGAACCCACACATTCACACTAAGTCATGGTCTAGCTTAGTGTTACATGCAAACTAAGCCTTAAGTATTCCATAAAACTGGAAGGGTGATATGCATTTTTTAAAATGTTATCTTTAGAATGACCACAACAGGCCTACAATATTATTTCACCCCTTATATACCCAACTGATCGCTGTGCTCTGTGGACGAAGATCAGATATCATCTCATCTATATAAAGTGGATCTTGAGCATGGGAGCACATGCCCTTTGGAATATCCTTCTGTTACGTATCAGATGGGCACCATCTCTATTGTAGTTTTGGGGCTTATTGAAGGCCTTCCTTTTTAAGGAAGTCATTTAAGTGGATTTTTTAAATATCCCAGTCAGAATCTGTATTGACTTGTGTGTGGGTGTGGGTGTGGGTGTGTATCTATATATGCACATGCAATGGTTGTAGTAGTTTTTATTTTTGTTTTTAATTGTTGCATTGTTTTGAGATACTTTCTAGGAAGTGATTCATCAATGGAATGAAATAAACA
This sequence comes from Podarcis bocagei, assembly GCF_964188305.1. Lineage (NCBI taxonomy): Eukaryota > Metazoa > Chordata > Lepidosauria > Squamata > Lacertidae > Podarcis > Podarcis bocagei. The sequence goes on from NC_138128.1 coordinate 21,303,922, forward strand.
AATACATCATAAATAACCCCCTGTGTATTGGGAATCTCCATCTTAGCTTTTGTTCAGAACTATTACCAAGGGACCAATCAGGGAAAGTTTTAAATACAGCAGGAAAATTATTTTCATTTTTGGTGTGCTTGTTTAATCTACCAAGGTCCACAAGAAAAATGAAGATGCAATAGCAGTCCATGGTGAACCTCAGCTTATCCATGTGACTGACACATGCTATAGGCAGGAAAAGCTATGTTAGCAATCAAAAGCACACTATTGGGTCTTTTTCCTTCCATTTCCCCCCCAAAGGAACTTAGTGTAACATATATGGTGGATCTTATTTTATACTCACAAGAAACCGGTGAGGTCATTTAAGCTGAGAGACCATGACTGTCCCAAGGAAAATTTCAGCCAGGCTCCCCCTCCCAAATCTATAGTTGGCATTAAAGTTCATGGGAAGTTCTTGCACAGAAAGACCCAAACCCAGTGCTATTTTTCTAGAAAAAGAGGTGCTGGGACTCACACGAACACTTCTCTTGTTCTCTTATAATGGCAATAGTGCCCACCTGAGAGGTGCCAGAACTGAGTTCCGGTGAGTCTCATCTGGAAAAAAAAAGCCCTACCCAAACCATTCATTTTTTATAAATCCCATTAAACTCAATGGTGTTTTGCCATCTTAGGGGATTCATTGCTACAGGACCTTGTGATATCAATTAGGACAAAGCATAAGCCTTTAAAAAGAAACAACCCCCCCCCCCTGAATAGCAGTTGTGGGGACTCCTGGATCAGACTAGGATTATGGTTCAATCTCAATGAACTCCGTATTGGCTGCCTGGGCTCAGTGGTGGAGGAAGGGGGGTGCAGTGGGCGTGGGCCACCCCAGGTGTCATCACTGGGGGTGTATGTGACAAAATGACAAGAATGTGAGTTTAAAAAATGTTTTTCCAAAAAAAAAAAAAGGGGCTCACGAAATGTCAACAAACGCAATGAAACGTGGCTGGCACTGTGCGCCACACTGCAGGGGCCAGCACTTACCTTGGGGCCTGCAACATGCCCAAGCCACTCCTGGGAGTGACGTGGTGGCTTGGGCGCCTGCAGGATCCGCGCTGCCTGAAATGGCATCGTAGAGCTTGTGTCTGCCCACTGCCTCTCCCTCAGCCACCCTACAGAGGAGGGGGAGGCTGCAACGAGGCTCCAAGCAATGTGCCCCGCCCCCTCCTACAGTATGTGTGTGCCACACCGGTACCCGAGCGGCTAGCTATGTTGCTGCCTGGGCTTCCTGACTTGAAAAAGCCTCATTGCTTCACCACATCTTACCCTGAGCTTAACAAGAAGCCAAGGAGGCTGAGCTTTGAACGTCTGAGATTGGTGGACTTGCTTATTTTGTTTTTAAGGGATGTCCTCCCTTCTAACTTTCCACCAATGACCTTTCCCTTCAGATTCTGACTAAACACCAGGAAGACCTTTCTGACAGTAAAAGCTGTTTGATAGTGGAATGAACTCTGAAGAGAGGTGCTGGACTCTGTTTTAAAGCAGAGGCTGGATGGCCATCTGTCATGTATGCTCTAGCTGAGATTCCTACACGCAGGGGGTTGGACTAGATGACCGGGTGTGTGTGTTGCTTTTCAACTCTACAATCATATGATTCTATGAATTGTGCTCATAGCCATGTAAGTCTGTAATGGGAGGGGGGGAGGCAGCAAGAAAATGCTGGAACTTTCTAATGTAGATGCACTGGGATTTAGCTACAGTTAAAGAAGTTATCAGAGGAGAGCAGATTCATGGAAGAAGGTTTGCTTCTGTGCTTGTGGTCAAACTGATCTTCATATTTTTGATGAGATAGGGTTCACACCAATGGCCCCCTCCATTCAAGAGCAAATAGGTCTGGATTAATAAGGTGGGGAGGGGGCTTTCCTCTTTAGCATTCCTATCTGGTGTGACCAGCTAATATACTAAGGGACTTTGTGGCAATCTTAGCTTTGGTATTTAAGCCTTTGACTGAGTTGATATAATGTCACAGAATGCTCCTGATCACACTCTGCTGGATAATGAAACTGGAAGCATCATTGCAGACAGCGTGCGAGAAAGTGGGAAGGAACTGAGAAGTCTGTTTGGCTGTGACTAAAACCTCAGACTAGATCTAGGAATAGATGACATGTGCTTGTGATGTAAAGAGTGTAAGTGAGAAGGAAATCGAAAGGACCGAGGATGCATACACAATATACATTTAAAGCACACAGTCATCCCCCAAATCCTGGGAACAGGAGCTTGTTAAGGGTGCTGGGTGTGATGGAAGGATGCTTGACCTAACTTTTCTTTTGTTCCTTTTGATGGAACAAGGCACTGATCTTGCTTGCATTACAGTATGGTATCGGCCTCTCTGTGACCTTCCTGACTCTGGAAATTGCAAGGAGTCAAGTATCGATAAGTCATCTGTGATGCTGGGAAATCTCCCAGAGTAGCAATTATCAAAGAACACACTTTTCTCCAGATACTGGGACCAGGGTATAATTTATGACATCTTGGAATTAGTAAGATAAAACTTGCTGACTCTAAACAAAGGAACTTGCACCAGGCATCTCACATACACAAAACGATAATTATTAGGTATATCTGACAGGGAAGTTACCAACTCTTGTTTCCAAAGAAATGTTTATTGCACCCTTTCCACTTTACACCAGACTTTGGGAGATCCAAAATCCCATTTAAGATTTTGAGTGGTTCAACCAGCCCATTGTGGCCCCAACCATTTCCCACCTTCTCAAAACCTTTCTCAAGAACAACTGTAGCCCTCCATAGGACATCAAACCAAAGAAGGGGCAAGATATCTATTGCATAATTATATATTGTGGAGATCCTAACTTTCATGGTATAGATCAGTGTTTCCCAACCACTGTTCCGCGGCACACTAGTGTGCGCGAGATGTTGCCTGGTGTGCCGCGAGATGTTGCCTGGAGGGAGGTGGGCGAGTCGGGCGGCGAGAGGCGGGGCGGCGGCAGCGAGGAGAGGCCACCCAGCGCGGGGCTCTCGCCGTCTGCCTGCCTGGCTGCCTGCGAGCTCGGCGGGCAGCGCCTCCGTCCGCAGCGCCCGCCTCGTGGCTCTCATTCCCTGCCCCTGCCAAAGCTCACCCAGCCAAGCCGCGCTCTCCTTCCTGCCTCGCTTTGCTGCCTCCTCCCCCCCCACCCCCAAAGCTTGGAGGTTCCCCGGCAAGGGGGAGGGAAAAAAATTGAAACTTACACTTTCGTGCGTCCCTCCCGGCGTGACGCTGCGCGCTGACGTCACGGGGCTGTAATGGTGGTGTGCCTCGAGGTTTTTTTCATCAAACAAGTGTGCCTTTGCCCAAAAAAGGTTGGGAAACACTGGTATAGAGGTCTTGATCTGAGCTGTGGGTCCTGAGTTCATTCTATTCATTCTGTTGGGGGATTGCTTTAGGGGAGAGCTGGGAAAAGGTATAATTTTGCTTCTTTCGCTATCTTCTGAGTCCGTACCAAACGTTATGCTCACCCACTTTTGCCATTACTACAGTTTAGGACAGGGGTCTGCAACCTTTAAGACAAAAAGAGCCACTTGGACCCGTTTCCAAAGAAAAAAAACCTGGGAGCCGCAAAACCATTGCGACATTTAAAGCATGCGCGCCGCTGCCCTCCGATCTGACAGCGGCCAGGAAGGTAACGTCGGGACGGTGCGTGACTAACGCACGCACTGCCCCATGTGACATCACAGCCAGTACAGTGCCTGCCACAGTGGGGAGTGTCGGGGCGCACAATGCGCCTCCTCCCCTCGCTAGTATCTGCCCCGGAGCCGCGGCAAAGGTGTAAAAGAGCCACATGTGGCTCCGGAGCCGTGAGTTGCAGACCCCTGGTTTAGGAGGAATGTGAATGTATTGGTTAAGTACAGCTGTGGTATTTATGCTGCCTGAACCTATTACTGTGAAACTGATCTATGTATGCATCCTTTCTTGTAATAAATAATTACAGTGGTACCTCAGGTTAAGTACTTAATTCGTTCCGGAGGTCTGTTCTTAACCTGAAACTGTTCTTAACCTGAAGCACCACTTTAGCTAAAGGGGCCTCCTGCTGCCGCCGCTGGGCGATTTCTGTTCTCATCCTGAAGCAAAGTTCTTAACCTGAAGCACTATTTCTGGGTTAGGGGAGTCTGTAACCTGAAGCGTATGTAACCTGAAGTGTATGTAACCAGAGGTACCACTGTATTTTTATTATTATTATTATAATCACACAAGACTACTAATTTATTATTTATATGCTGCCCATCTGCCTGGGCTGCCCCTGCTACTCTGGGCGGCTTCCAATAAATTATAAAACCACCATAAAACTACAAGGTGTGTCCACAGCCCTGTCTAGTCCTGTTGTACTGGATGAGTTTCGGTTGGTAAGGCTCAAGGATACCCTTAAGTAATATTTCTTGGAACCTAGACCTCTACCCCAAAATCCTGCCTTAATGGCACCACAATTTCTGACTGTTTCCTAGCTGTTTCTCTATTGATCTGACATCATGAATGGCCCTGACAACATTCCATCCCATAGAAAATAACTGGAATAATTCCTTTCCATCCAAAATCCCCCCCCCCCCAAATCCTGGAAAGTATTTAAGAAGCTATACTCATATCTGTTTAGTGATCACTTTCACTTCTTTTGAGAGAATGGTCTCCTACGCCAGACTACCGGTAATCACCACAGCTAGAGTCTCAATAGCTTTAGCCAAAGGGTGGGAAATCTACAGGGAAATGGGAAAATCATAGAAAGTCAGCAAACAACTCTGTTTTCGTTAACCACAGCACCTTTATCAGAAATCAGTAACTAAGACAGTAATACAAATCAGAAAGTGATGAAAGATAGCCAATATGAATAAGTAATGAACGTGACCATCTTTCCAATGAAATCAATAGCAAAACTGCAATTTGTTTGAACCCATATCTTTACTGCCACTGGATACTGAAGAATTATCATTCTACAATATATTGGAAATAATGTACATGTGCAATAATAGTAATAAAAACATTGGAAAATTACAATGGTAAATACAACTTGCATTATTTCAAGGAATGTCTATGTCTAAAAGGATGCTTTAAACTCTTCTTTGTCCCCCACCCCAATGCATAAAGAGGAGGGGCAGGGCTGAATTCTCTCTCTCTGACTTAATTTACTTATATTAAACTAAGAGTGTTTATATTTTCTAAAAGTGACTCTCACCTGAAGGCTTACTTCTGAGTAAATATGTATAGGACTGCACTGCTAATTTCTGTGATTTACCAGGGATTAGGCGCAAAGAACAGGGATTGTCTTTAGTAAACAGAAATAGTTGTGCCTAATGCTTTCTTGCATAGCCTGTGTTAAGGTTACCAGACATCCCTGTTTCCCATGGACAGTCCCCGGATTTATAAATCAGTCCCCAGACAAAATCCATTGAAGTTGAAAAGTGTCCCTGGATTCATTGAAAAAAATCTGGTAACCTTAGCCTATGTGATATGGGAGTTAGAGGTTGGAAAACAGGAAATGGGTGGATTATTTTCTAGCCAGCATATAGAAACACCTGCACCAAAAGTGCTGTGTCAATTATTTAATCTCTGCCAGTTCAGATGCACATCTTCTCTGGTGCATCTTTAATCCAGAGAGACATCTGGAGTACAGAAAACTGTTTCATGATCACTTACAAGAGAATATAGTGACAGTGACCTAATAACAAAATACATATTTTAGCGTCGGTGGGAGGAGACCTCAGCCTCTGTGGAACTGACGCTTTGATGAAAACTCTCAACTGGTTTTACTGTAGATACGTCAGGTGCTTTTGTGATATCCCAAGGCTTCTGGAGCAGCCTGCTTTGGTTTAGGAACCCTCAGAGGACATCAACTTTATTTTGGATGAGTCACAAATTATTCCAAAGTGGCCTAGAAATGTAACTTATGTATATTTATAGTATTATTTCGCACTTTTACTTTCTCTCTCCTTTTTCTCCCATATTTTTTTTCTTCTGTCACTTTACTTTTGTAACTGAAATTCTTCTAATAAAATAATAGGAGCTAGGAAGACAAGGAAATATCTGAGAGGTGGTTTAGTGAGTGAGAGCAGGTAGCGGACGTTATAGGTCTGGATAGGCACCCCATGATTGTAATTGAATTTATGAAACCACACACTTGTTAAACTGCAATAAATAAACAGAAGTTTATGTTCTAATTTAACCCCAACTGGACTCGGTATTTTACCAGGTAGGGCCTGGGTGGTGGCAGCCAGAAATAAAGTGGTGGCACAGGGATCAATAGACGTGAAATGTCCGGGGACCCTGTGTGAACGCCACAGGGAGATGAAAAGGACAGGATTTGGAGAGACAGGTTTTAGCTTGGGAGATGGGTTGGGAGATAGGGAGTGAGAGAAGAGAGAGTTGGTTCTGGGTAGAAATATCCACTCTAAGGAATATATCACAAGCTAGAGAAAGGAGTCTCTGAGCTTAGTGTGAAGGACAGTGTGTGGCGTCCTGTGAGAGTAATAGGCCAGGAATTAACTGGGAGGCTGAGGCTGAGCCAGGAGAAGTAGAAGCTGGAAAGATGCAATCTACTTAGGTCTCATTCCGGTCAGGAGGGGAGAGATTCTGCTACAAAAAGAGAAGACTCCCAAACCAGTTAAGAGGGGTGTGGTGATCCCTTGGGTCTGTTGCTTGGAGTACCTCAGGAGTAGGGTTGTCAAAGGGGTTGTGTAACTGACAGGAAGTACCACCTTGTTTAAGAACCAAAGTATTAAGCGGCAACAGATGTGCAACAACCGAGAAAGAACTGAAGTGAAATAACTGGAAATAAACTGAGCATTTACCCTTTAGTCTAAAAACCTGTAACATCTACCTGAAGCAAGGTAACTGAACATAAGCAACTGAGTTTAAATGAAGCGGTGCTTGATTAGAAGTCCAGAGCATCAGGTAGATTTAGTATAAATATTATTAGGTGAACGGTTACCTGAAATAACATTATAACCCGAAGTATCCTTTGTTTTACCCACTTTGTCATAAACTTCCTTTGTTCAATAAAATATTTCTTGTTTATTTGACCAAATCCTGCCTGAGACTCCAAATCTTTAACTTTTTCCTCACACAAGCCCCCCACTAGATAATCTGCAGTAATTTGTAAAAAATCGTGTAATTGGTGTACTGTGAGGTGGTTGCACTATATTTAAGTGAGGGCCGGACCAACAGCACCAGGGGAAAAAGTGCCATTGCGACGTCGCAGCCGGCACCAGCTTTTGTATCAATATGTAAGTATATATGTTGCAGAATTTTTATACCGCTTAATTGTAGAAACCTCTATGTTGTAAAAACTACTTAACTGTAAAAACATATATATATTGTGTATGCATCTGTGTATATAGGAATATGTGTATACATGTGATATCATGCATGCAGGCACACACAATATGCAAAAATGCAGCCTGGAAATCTCTCTCTCTCTCTCTCTCTCTCTCTCTCTCTCTCTCTCTCTCTCACACACACACACACACACACACACACACACACACACACAGTACTACAGTAGGAGGGAGCTGGTGTTTTTAAGAGTCAAGCTATGCAAGAGAACAGTAAATAGCCAGAGACACTTGCTGTATGACTAATGCATGATGTACTCATGGCAAGTCATGCATGCAGAATGTGCATTAAAAATGCTTTCATGGGAAGAGGCAGGGGGAGGGGAAGCTGCAGCCACACATCTTGCTTCCTGAGAGAAAACACATTGCGGAACCTTGCAATATGGAGTTACAACACTGAACGGGTTCCATGAAACTTAAATGTTCACTGAGAACTTCCAGTTGCATGTTGAGCAGGCAGAATATGCTGTGGTGTTGCTTTTGTTACAAAACTAACAGTATAGGTTACATTGGTCCTGGTTCTAGTTTCACGTAGAAAGCTTTCTGTTGCAATGTAAATTTGTAACTTGTCATTTTTGCCTGTCAAATCAGATCAAACCCAGCTTTGCACAGATGAGATGTGACTTTCAAAACAACTCTGGTATTCACACATTGGAATACTTCTATCTGCCATAGGCAGATAGATAAAACACTATTTGGGGATGGTAAAGGTAAAGGTAAAGGTAAAGGGACCCCTGACCATTAGGTCCAGTCATGACCGACTCTGGGGTTGCGGCGCTCATCTCGCTTTATGGCCGAGGGAGCTGGCGTACATGTGGCCAGCATGACTAAGCCACTTCTGGCGAACCAGAGCAGCACACGGAAACGCTGTTTATCTTCCCGCTGGAGCGGTACCTATTTATCTACTTGCACTTCGTGCTTTCAAACTGCTAGGTTGGCAGGAGCAGGGACTGAGCAACGGGAGCTCACCCTGTTGTGGGATTCGAACCACCAACCTTCTGATCGGCAAGCCCTAGGTGGTTTAACCCACAGCGCCACCCTGCTGGTACATGAGAACAAAAAATGCAATGGCAATCAGCTTCCATTTCACCCATTTGTAACCCTCTCCATTTTCACAGGGGAGCAATTCTTGTCCCCAAAATTATGGTTGGCAGACCTGTTCAGCTCCTCCTTTTTCAGCTTCACTGTAGGACAGTGTTAATGGGTTCATTATATTCTGCACTCATTAGCCTGAATGTAAGACAATCAGACCCCTTTATACGGTAAATTGTATAACACATCCTTCCATGTCTGAAAAATTCACCAACATTTTGGTGATACAGGGATTTATTGAACTTTATTTATTTGATTCATCAGTTAAAATACAGGCAGTTAATAAATTATAGTTGGTTTGCAATCCTAGAAGTAAATCTTTGCTAATATCTGAAGCTACATGATCAGGTTTTGATGTGATCTGTTTCTCTATCCATCACACGAAAATAATTCTGTTGAAGTTAACCAGGTCAACCTCGATTTGTTACATCATGAGAACGTGTTTGTCATTTTACAGAATGTGCATTTTACAATAGCCAGTGGTTTCCTTTGTGGTTAACTAATATTTTGGAACCAGCTAAGTTCAGGAAGAAATTGAAAGCTTGTGGTGAAAAGTACCAAGGTATACACTGTGGTTATTTATAGTCATTTGCCAAGCTTACTTTTGACTTTATGTTGCTTCTACTACAGGCAAACATTCTGAAACCAGTAGGATGTTTACAGTAACTGAATATGTTGCTATGGAAAGGAAGGTGAAAGACAGTAAGAGAAATCTCCTAAGACAGGCATGGCCAAACTTGGCCCTCCAGATGTTTTGGGACTACAATTCCCATCACCCCTGACCACTGGTCCTGTTAGCTAGGGATGATGGGAGTTGTAGTCCCAAAACATCTGGAGGGCCAAGTCTAGCCACGCCTGTCCTAAGAGGAATCATTGTGATACAAAGAATCACTCTGGTCCAAATGGAAGACTTTTTAGTTTAGAAAAACAGTGATCAAGGGGTGACAGGATAGAAGTTTATCAAATTATGCATGGCATAGAGACAGTGGATAGGGAAGAGTTTTTCTCCCTCTTGCATAAGGCTAGAACCTATGGACATCCATTGAAGATGTTATAAGAAAAAACTGCTCCTTTTCCCTTATGGGGTATCCAAGAGCCTATATAGAGTCCTAACGTAGGTTCCCTATCAGAAGGAGAAAATAGCAGAGGCCAACCAGAGAATATTTAGAAGCAAAGCAGCTAATAATTCTGATCTTTATTAAAACTGTTGCAACAGGGTCCCCCGCTCACCCTACGCGGGGAGGGAGGAGAGGAACCCCGAACAATGGTGTGCAAGCCCTTATATAGACTTTTGAAATTGCCCACCCTATAGCTCAAGACCACCCCCAAAACATCATACATACATCAGAGGAGGCAGCGGTCTCCAACAGAAATAAATCACAGGGGGTGGTCTACTGCGGAAATCCTGTTTGTCAGGATACCTGACAATGGTCACTGATTGCTCCACCTGGGCAGCCTGGCCATTTCTTTTGAGATGCTAAATACTTAGCTCCTGAATCCAGGTCACAGGCTCATCCTATTCAAATACGCCCTCAAGACAGGATTTGTGAGCCAAGAGGCAATGGGGAGGCTTTCTCATTTCCTTCCTCTCTGCAGAGAATATTTGAGGTCACTGGAAGAGTCAAAATGGCTTCAGGATTGCTCTCCTGTACTATTTCAGACATGTGGTTTATATACTTATGTGTTTGCCTTGTAAATTTATGAACATATGATTTTTATATATGAGACCTTAGAATTCCTATAACAAAGCTACCGGTAAGTGTTGGATGCCTCAAAACAGATAAAAGTATTTCTTCATGAAGTGCATAAATTGTTGCACTCTCTTCCACAGGAGGCAATAATTGTCATAACCCCTGACCTTGGGGCTCTCTTGAGTCTTCCATCTTGTGTGGGGGTTGTGTGTGCTTTGGTTACATATATACAAGCAAGGGAAGACTTGAATCAGTATTAGTATATCATGGAGAAATCTAAATGCAACAGAAAGCATTTACAGAAAGCAACTTTGCTTTTGGTGGGGAAGCTTTCAAGTGATCTGATCCAGGAAAATGTTATACAGTGGTACCTCAGGTTCTGGTTACAGACTCTACTAATCCAGAAATAGTGCTTCAGGTTAGGAACTTTACTTCAGGATGAGAACAGAAATTGTGCTCTGGCAGTGCGGCGGCAGCAGGAGGCCCCATTAGCTAAAGTGGTGCTTCAGGTTAAGAACAGTTTCAGGTTAAGAACGGACCTCTGGAATGAATTAAGTACTTAACCCGAGGTACCACTGTACTACATACTTCTGTGGGTTGTACAAACTATCTGTGAGCAGGTTGCATGGAACAGAAACAGAAAAGAGAACTTCTGAATTGTTTTGGTTTGATGTCATTACGATATGTTTCTGGGCACGATATTCACAGATCAATTGCCAACGCTAGATGAATGATGCCTCAGTAATGTAATATTTTTGTTATCTGTAATAACGTAGTTCCCTGACATTTGTATGCCTCCTCCTGCATCTTGTCCTTCCCGGTTTTAGCTTCTGTAGGTGTAGAGACCAAGAGAGCTGAGAAATGTCTTTCTTCTCACTGCTAAGGAGGAAGTGAGAACCTGTTGCTGCTGTGCCACAAGAATCACTTGGCCTATTGACTCATACTTTCTCTGCGTTGCCTGAAACCCCTTAACATGCCCCTCTGTTTCTCTCTCTTTTCCTTTGTCAAGTCAAGTGAAAAACTTAGATCAGGAGAGTTTCATCACCTTACATCAGTGCAGTTCATCACCTCCTAATCCATGCTGTCTTATTCTAGACAGAATAAGCTGGTCAGAATAATTTTAATTAATTTAAAAAAAACAATTGTTTCCATTTTATTTCCCCTGCCCCAATTTCCCCTCCCACTGTTATCAATGGGAGAGAGAGAAAATTCCTAGGTTAACTTCAGGGCTGTCAATTTCTTTCTGCTCTTTTCAGGAGTGTGTCAGAGGAAAAAGAGGCTTTTGAATCTGCAAATGAACCACCTGTAAACAGAGGAAGTCCATCTGGCCCAGCATTGTTGACAATAGCAGCAACTCACTAGGGCAGGGGTCAGCAACCTTTTAGCCGTGGGCCAGTCCACTGACCCTTAGAGCATGTGGGGGGCTGGACTATTTTTTTTTTTTGGGGGGGAGGAATGAACGAATTCCTATGCCCCACAAATAACCCAGAGATGCATTTTAAATAAAAGGACACAGTCTACTCATGTAAAAACACGCTGATTCCTGGACCGTCCACGGGCCGGATTGAGAAGGCGATTGGGCTGCATCTGGCCCACGGGCCTTAGGTTGCCTACCCCTGCACTAGGGTTTTAGGCAGGAGACATTCCCACTCCAGATAGAGCTTTGGACCTTCTGCATGGTTCTACCATTGAACTATGACCCTTTCCAACATAGGAAGCTGACTTACACTGAGTCAAACCATTGGTACATCCAGTATTGTGGACACTGGCAGCAGCTCTTTTGGGTTTCAGGCAATAGATACTCCCAGCCCTACCTGGAGATGCTGGGGATTGAACCAGGGACCTTCTGCATGCAAAGCAGATGACCCAGCACTTAGCTATGGTTGTTCTGCATGCCCCTTTCAAGCTGAACTGTCAATGAGACACTACTGGTGGCATATCTATGCTCACCAAAATGTTTGAGGATTCTTCTGAAGTCCTAAGTGTAGCACTACCAGGAGGGCTGTTCTCCTCCATTTCCACTTCATCCTTCGGCTGCCCTTTGGGCAGTTTTTAGGATTGTAGACCTGGATCCTTTTGAAAGCTCGACAAGTAATGAAAGCAGGGTGACCATCTATCCTACTTTTACAGAGGACAGTCCTCTGCTTGAAAGTGCCCTGACTTTGAAGGCTGCCCACTCCAAATCTGGTTTAAAGATAAGGAACTATCAAAAGAGAGAGCAAGGGCCTTAAATGAGGTCACATTATGAGTATTTATTCATTTATATAAAGCTTACTTGCCAAAACGGCTTCTAAGCAGTTTGCAAGTATAAAACTATATATATATATATATATATATATATATATATATATATATATATGCTTTCGTAGATTTTCACGGGTACAGGAATGCAGGTTTTGGTGTCTTCGGGTGTCTTCCCGTGTAAGAGTTGGGGTGTCTAGGCGACGTTTCGACGAGGTCTCACTCGTCATCTTCAGGCTGGTGCTTTCGGCTTCTTGTTACTGGAACAGAGCAGGATCTCAGTGTTTGAGTTCCTATAAATACTGTTGAGGGGGTGTGGTGTATAGCCTCCAACGTTCTGGGCAGAGAGGAAGTTCCCAGGTTAGTGTGTCTTTTCTTCTTTTGTTCATTAATTACTTGAGGGATATCTTGAGTGATTTCTTGAGTGATATTCTGAGTACCACTTAGGAGGGTCATTAGGTGTGGATTAGTTGCTAAAGCTTTCGTGTCTTGACCTCTTGACCTTGTGAAGAGTTTTTTCTGAGAAGATGGCTGTACTGCACTTAGTTGTGCTCTGGCTTGGCTTCGTGTATAGGGGCGAGCTGTGGTTTTGTGCCCTGTGCCAGCCAGATCTGTGTAGGGATTGCAGGGGGGTGCAGCATCCGGAGGTGCCACTATGGTTTGGCTACTGGATGGTGTCTGTAATTTATCTGTGGAGAGGGTCTGGGTTTGGGTCTGGTGTGGTTGATTGGAGATGGCGTTCTGTGTGCCTCTGGTTCTGGTGTCGGTTTTTGTGGGGAGGGCTATTTTCCAGATGTCTGGCAGGCGGGACGTATCGTCACGCTTGTTCATGTTGTGAGGGTGTTTCTCTATCTCGATGGCTTCCATGATTATTCTCTTGTGGTGGTGTTCCATGTTAAAGAGCAATTTGGAATCTGAAAAATTAATTTCGTGTCCTGTTTCTTTCATGTGTTGGTAAAGAGAGGAAGTTTTTTCTTCTTTTTTGACGGCATTCTTGTGTTCTGCGATACGTGCATTTATTCGTCTGTTTGTTTGTCCAATGTACGTGGCTGGGCAGACTTTGCAGGGTATTTCATAGACCCCTTGGTTTTCTAACTGGATTTTATCTTTGGGGTTTCTGAGGATATTGGCTATTTTTTGGTTGGTGCAAAAGGCTGTTTTGATATTGTGTTTATGGAGGATTTTGCTAATTTTATCTGTAGTGCCCTTGATATAAGGAAGGAGGGCCATGCCATTGTTTTCTTCTGTGTCTTGCTTTTTGGGGGGTGTTTCTTTTTGGATTAGCTTCGTAACCCTGTTTTGCTGGTATCCGTTGGCGATTAACACATTTGAAAGATTCTGTAACTCAGTTGTCAAGTGGTCTTTGTCAGCCAGGCGTTTGGTTCTGGAGATGAGAGTCTTGGCTACGGAGTTTATTTGTGCAGGGTGGTGGTGTGATTGTGCATGTAAGTAGCGGTTGGTGTGTGTTTTTTTCCGGTAGATAGTGTGTCCTAGGGAGCCATCAGGTTTTTTGTAGATTAGGACGTCAAGGAAGGGAAGTTGGTTGTTGGCTTCTATTTCCATAGTGAATTGTATTTTGGGGTGTAGGCTGTTGAGATGTGTGAGGAAGCTATCTAGTTTTTTCTTCCCGTGTGGCCAAATTACAAAGGTGTCGTCAACATACCTGAGCCAAAGTTTGGGTTTGTGTTCTGACTTGTCTAAAGCATTGGTTTCAAAGTGTTCCATGTACAGATTTGCGATGACCGGTGAGAGGGGTGATCCCATAGGTGCTCCTTCTATCTGTTTGTATCTTTGTCCATTGTGGATGAAGTACGTGTTGGTTAGGCAGTGGTTGGTCAGGTCCAGGATGTATTCGGGGGGATTGTATTTGTTTTGAATGGCTGTCAAGGCTTCATTAATGGGCACTTGTGTGAAGAGAGATACAACATCGAAGCTCACAAGTAGGTCGTCGGGATGTAGGTTTTGCTTCTTTATTGTTTCTATGAACTGGAAGGAGTTTGTAACGTGTGAAGCGATAGATTCTGCATAGGGCTGAAGTTGCTTAGCGAGAAATTTAGCGAGATTTTGTAGAGGTGAGCCTATGGAGCTGACTATTGGTCTGAGTGGTGTTCCTTCTTTGTGTATCTTGGGGAGACCGTAGAGTTTGGGGCATCTGGATGATTTGGGGCATCTGGATTCTCCAGCTAAGAATCATCCCCAGAGAAAAATCATCCAGATGCCCCAAACTCTACGGTCTCCCCAAGATACACAAAGAAGGAACACCACTCAGACCAATAGTCAGCTCCATAGGCTCACCTCTACAAAATCTCGCTAAATTTCTCGCTAAGCAACTTCAGCCCTATGCAGAATCTATCGCTTCACACGTTACAAACTCCTTCCAGTTCATAGAAACAATAAAGAAGCAAAACCTACATCCCGACGACCTACTTGTGAGCTTCGATGTTGTATCTCTCTTCACACAAGTGCCCATTAATGAAGCCTTGACAGCCATTCAAAACAAATACAATCCCCCCGAATACATCCTGGACCTGACCAACCACTGCCTAACCAACACGTACTTCATCCACAATGGACAAAGATACAAACAGATAGAAGGAGCACCTATGGGATCACCCCTCTCACCGGTCATCACAAATCTGTACATGGAACACTTTGAAACCAATGCTTTAGACAAGTCAGAACACAAACCCAAACTTTGGCTCAGGTATGTTGACGACACCTTTGTAATTTGGCCACACGGGAAGAAAAAACTAGATAGCTTCCTCACACATCTCAACAGCCTACACCCCAAAATACAATTCACTATGGAAATAGAAGCCAACAACCAACTTCCCTTCCTTGACGTCCTAATCTACAAAAAACCTGATGGCTCCCTAGGACACACTATCTACCGGAAAAAAACACACACCAACCGCTACTTACATGCACAATCACACCACCACCCTGCACAAATAAACTCCGTAGCCAAGACTCTCATCTCCAGAACCAAACGCCTGGCTGACAAAGACCACTTGACAACTGAGTTACAGAATCTTTCAAATGTGTTAATCGCCAACGGATACCAGCAAAACAGGGTTACGAAGCTAATCCAAAAAGAAACACCCCCCAAAAAGCAAGACACAGAAGAAAACAATGGCATGGCCCTCCTTCCTTATATCAAGGGCACTACAGATAAAATTAGCAAAATCCTCCATAAACACAATATCAAAACAGCCTTTTGCACCAACCAAAAAATAGCCAATATCCTCAGAAACCCCAAAGATAAAATCCAGTTAGAAAACCAAGGGGTCTATGAAATACCCTGCAAAGTCTGCCCAGCCACGTACATTGGACAAACAAACAGACGAATAAATGCACGTATCGCAGAACACAAGAATGCCGTCAAAAAAGAAGAAAAAACTTCCTCTCTTTACCAACACATGAAAGAAACAGGACACGAAATTAATTTTTCAGATTCCAAATTGCTCTTTAACATGGAACACCACCACAAGAGAATAATCATGGAAGCCATCGAGATAGAGAAACACCCTCACAACATGAACAAGCGTGACGATACGTCCCGCCTGCCAGACATCTGGAAAATAGCCCTCCCCACAAAAACCGACACCAGAACCAGAGGCACACAGAACGCCATCTCCAATCAACCACACCAGACCCAAACCCAGACCCTCTCCACAGATAAATTACAGACACCATCCAGTAGCCAAACCATAGTGGCACCTCCGGATGCTGCACCCCCCTGCAATCCCTACACAGATCTGGCTGGCACAGGGCACAAAACCACAGCTCGCCCCTATACACGAAGCCAAGCCAGAGCACAACTAAGTGCAGTACAGCCATCTTCTCAGAAAAAACTCTTCACAAGGTCAAGAGGTCAAGACACGAAAGCTTTAGCAACTAATCCACACCTAATGACCCTCCTAAGTGGTACTCAGAATATCACTCAAGAAATCACTCAAGATATCCCTCAAGTAATTAATGAACAAAAGAAGAAAAGACACACTAACCTGGGAACTTCCTCTCTGCCCAGAACGTTGGAGGCTATACACCACACCCCCTCAACAGTATTTATAGGAACTCAAACACTGAGATCCTGCTCTGTTCCAGTAACAAGAAGCCGAAAGCACCAGCCTGAAGATGACGAGTGAGACCTCGTCGAAACGTCGCCTAGACACCCCAACTCTTACACGGGAAGACACCCGAAGACACCAAAACCTGCATATATATATATATATATATATATATATATATATATATATATATATGGTAAAGGAACCCCTGACCATTAGGTCCAGTCGTGACCGACTCTGGGGTTGTGCCGCTCATCTCGCTTTATTGGCTGGGGGAGCCGGCGTACAGCTTCCGGGTCATGTGGCCAGCATGACTAAGCCTCTTCTGGCAAACCAGAGCAGCGCACAGAAACGCCGTTTACCTTCCTGCTGGAGTGGTACCTATTTATCTACTTGCACTTTGACGTGCTTTCGAACTGCTAGGTTGGCAGAAGCAGGGACTGAGCAACGGGAGCTCACCGTGTCACGGGGATTCGAACTGCCGACCTTCTGATCTGCAAGTCCTAGTCTCTGTGGTTTAACCCACAGCGCCACCTGCGTATATATATATGAGCATGCATATTTAAAATACACAAGAAAACAATTTCATCAGAACATTAAAGCAAAAACCCCTAACTAAAATGCGCAACAAACAAGCCCATTAAAACAGCAAAACAGTTACAATAGCGTAAGCAGGCAGTCAAAACAATTAAAACAGGATGTTGAGTCAGGAGATCGGTGGAATGCTTGTCTAAACAGGTGTGTCTTCAAGAGATGGCAGAGTGCCAGTACCAATGGGGCACTGGTGCCACCACCGGAAAAGTCTGCCTCTGTGTTACCACACTTATGCAACTCTAAATTTGACAGCTCCTGGGCATATTTCCAAGGAATTCTGGGCATTTCCACTACAGTATTACGCTTCCCTCATGTAAAACTGTTACTTGGATAGCATCAATTTAACACACTGTTATAGATTTAGGGAGGGGGGACCACCTCCCCAAACTCTAGGAATGAATAAGTGCTAGGATTTTGATTAATTGGAATATGGATTAGAGTACAAGCTACAGAGTTGTGCTAGACAGGGGATTCCTGGGCTGGCTTATGCAACCCAGCCTGGCTGGCTTAGTGAAGAGCACACCTGTTAACATGACAACAGGTGTTGATGAGCCACCAGGGAGGAATGGCCTGGGGAATGAGATGTTACCAAGGTGATAGGGTGTGGGCTTGAGGGGGCAGGAAAATGGACTTGTTGTTTTTAGCAAGGGTTGCTGGGAAGAAGGAGCAGGAAGAAGAGGTGGGATCCATCTTTGGGGCAGGCTGGCTGAAGAGATGCCTTGGGTCCCAGGGCTGCACTGCTGTGGGGCACAAACCCATATTTCTCATTAATGGCGCAACTCATTTGTGCAGTGATAAGCAGAACTGGAAGTCTTACTGCCTAGGGAAATGGCTCTGAAAATAGTCATCCCAGAAACCAGTGCTTTCCAAGAGCTCTTTCTTAGGCAATCTAGGAGTATAAACTTCCCAGCCCTTGCATCTTGCCAGTCAAAAATTTTGGGGGATGCCCTTTTGCTGAAGACTTGACAGTTTCCAAATCAAAATCTATTGAGTAAGAACAACAGGCTGAAGGCAAGCAATTGCTCTTAACTATGACTGATTTGCCAATGGAGCAGGGAAGTTGATGGGAGGGATTCATGGCCAGAGGAAGCACCTTACATCAGTGGCAGAGCGCATGCTTTGAATGCAGAAAGTTGAGGCTAAAACCCCAGCATTTCCAGATATGGCTGGTAAAGACCTCTGTCTGAGATCCTGATTTGCTGCTGCCTTTCAGTATAGCAGACAATAGTCTGATTTGATATCAAAGCAGTTTCCTGTGTTCTTGCAGTTTCCATTATTGTGCAGCACTTGAGGTATTGTAGGTGTTTTTATGAAAAACGCAACACTATAAATTAACAACAAAATGCCAATCAGTATGTTGTTGTTGTTTAATCATTTCTGACTCTTCGTGACCCCATGGACCAGAGCATGCCAGGCACCCCTGTTTTCCACTGTTTCCCGCAGTTTGGTCAAACTCATGTTGGTAGCTTCGAGAACTCTGTACAACCATCTCATCCTCTATCGTCCCCTTCTCCTTGTGCCCCCAATCTTTCCCAACATCAGGGTCTTTTCCAGGGAGTCTTCTCTTCTCATGAGGTGGCCAAAGTATTGGAGCCTCAGCTCCACGATCTGTCCTTCCAGTGAGCACTCAGGGCTGATTTTCTTCAGAATGGATAGGTTTGATCTTCTTGCAGTCCATGGGACTCTCAAGAGTCTCCTCCAGCACCATAATTCAAAAGCATCAATTCTTTGGTCACCAGCCTTCTTTATGGTCCAGCTCTCATTTCCATACATCACTACTGGGAAAACCATGGCTTTAACTATATGGATCTTTGTTGGCAAGGTGATGTCTCTACTTTTTAAGATGCTGTCTAGGTTTGTCATTGCTTTTCTCCCAAGAAGCAGGCGTCTTTTAATTTCGTGGCTGCTGTCACCATCTGCAGTGATCACGGAGCCCAAGAAAGTAAAATCTCTCACTGCCTCCAATTCTTCCCCTTCTATTTGCCAGGAGGTGATGGGACCAGTGGCCATGATCTTCGTTTTTTTGATGTTGAGCCTCAGATCATATTTTGCACTCTGCTCTTTCACCCTCATTAAGAGGTTCTTTAATTCCTCCTCAATTTCTGCCATCAAGGTTGTGTCATCTTCATATCTGAGGTTGTTGATATTTCTTCCGGCAATCTTAATTCCGGTTTGGGATTCATCCAGCCCAGCCTTTCGCATGATGAATTCTGCATATAAGTTAAATAAGCAGGGAGACAGTATATAGCCTTGCCGTACTCCTTTCTCAATTTTGAACCAATCAGTTGTTCCATATCCAGTTCTAACTGTAGCTTCTTGTCCCACATAGAGATTTCTCAGGAGACAGATAATGTGGTGAGGCACTCCCATTTTTTTAAGAGCTTGCCATAGTTTGCTCTGGTTGACACAGTCAAAGGCTTTTGCGTAGTCAATGAAGCAGAAGAAGATGTTTTTCTGGAACTCTCTAGTTTTCTCCATAATCCAGTGCATGTTTGCAGTTTGGTCTCTGGTTCCTCTGCCCCTTTGAAATCCAGCATAGATATGTCTTACAGCCCAAAGGGAAGGCTCTGTGCTCTGTCTCATCACCTTTAGATGTACCATAAAATATGGGGGGTGGGGTGGGGGTGGAGCAGGTAGGCTCCACCTCGCAGAATTGATCACATGATGTTCCTTGTGCACACCATTTGAATGGCCCATCAACTGGGTGGAGGCAGCCTCCCCAAATACAGTGGTACCTCAGGTTACATACGCTTCAGGTTACAGACTCCGCTAACCCAGAAATAGTGCTTCAGGATGAGAACAGAAATCGTGCTCCAGCGGCACGGCAGCAGCAAGAGGCCCCATTAGCTAAAGTGATGCTGCAGGTTACGAACAGTTTCAGGTTAAGAACAGACCTCCGGAACGAATTAAGTACCGTACTTAACCCGAGGTACTACTGTATTGAGGAATTGAAACACTACTGGTAGAGATTTGGCTGCCTCCATTGGATTGCTTTTTCTCACGGCAGTCAATACTTTTTAAAAATTTCAACAAGCCTTCTGCTGCTGAGTTTAATATGTTGATACTCTTGTTTCTTTGCTTTAAAATGGTGTTGCTTTATATTGATTTTCTATTGCTGTGGAAGCTGCCTTGATTACAGGAAAGTTTAGGAATTCCTTGTGAGTAATCAAAGTAAGGGTAGTTGGCTTCTTTCTGATTCATCTTGAGTACAGGCTCCAACTATTAGTTTGTTATGCATTTGCAGCTTCTGCCTTCCTTGTGAGTTATGTAGAGAACTGGATGTCACAATCATAACAAATAGTCTGCTTCTCAGCTTGCTTTATCAAAAGGATTTTGTAGAAAAAGCTGTGATTTATAACCCATGAATACTATTCATAAAAGACACGGTGGGCAGGTTCAGACTTAATGGCGAGCCAAACTATAGAGAATAAATGTGTTGGTGTGTAAGGGGTAAAAAGTCACAGCCACTTCATTTCTCCTGGAATTCTGCACAGCTGAGATCTAAGCTATGGTTTGGTTTAGCGTTACATGTGAACCACAAGTGGTAAATCAAGAACAAACTTCAATTAAAGCACATTGCTTGTTTTAAGTGGGGGAAACTGAGTCTGAGCTCGCAGGTAACACTAAGCCAGACCGCGGCACAGCTCCTGGTAGTGCAACAGCAGAGGAGGTGTGATGTGGTGACAATTTTCATGCCATGCATGTGAGCAGCACTCTTGTTTTTTCACATTAAGCTATGGTTTGCTTAGTGGTATGTGCAAATGAGGCAAGTTCCTGTGTGTTCAATGATCTAGAATAAGTTCCAGAGTATGAAGTGGCCCCCAGCAGTTAGCTAGGAAGGTGGGTGGGTGGGAATCCCATTTTCTATTATCTAACCTAGAACACTGCCCTTAAAACAACTGCAAGCAGCTGCTCTGACCTTTAGGACAAGGTTTCTTGTAACCTGCACGCTTTTGCCATAATTAAAACAGGAACTGCTTATCACAGAGGATTTTTATCTTACTCTGCTGGGTGAAACCTGTTGACAAAGAGCTCTTTTAGTCTCGTTTGGGAAATTTGAACACCATCAACATGAATTCTCTGTGAAACTATGTAAACATGTGTAACCCCTCAACCCTACACAAACTTTGAAGCGAGTCCCATTCACTTTCAGTTGTCCTTACCCTTATATCAGCGGGTTTAGACTGAGGTACTAGTCGTCAATGTTTTGTTGTTGTTTTTCTTTTTAAAAAAACCACACACACAATTTAAGGTTGTGTTTACATAGCAGGCCAATTATTACTATTTAAGCAAGGTTGCCATTTGAGGTGTGTGTGTGTGTGTGTGTGTGAGAGAGAGAGAGAGAGAGAGAGAGAGAGAGAGAGAGAAAGAAAGAAAGAAAGAAAGAAAGAAAGAAAGAAAGAAAGAAAGAAAGAAAGAGGCTCTTTAATTCTTCCCTCTCATGCAGTTTTCTGCTGAAAAATCACCCCTGGTTGTTTATACTTTCTTTAAGAAAAAGATAGATATCTCCCTTTCTCCTACAAGGCATACATTATGGCGTCATGGGGGAGACTGGTTTTCAGGATGCTCGCAGTGCATGTAAGATCCCTTTACACTCACTGACTTAGATGGATGAGAAGAGAAACCAGACTGGTGCCCTACATACACTTCATGTGAGTGTCTGGAGGTGGTTGGAGGATGGATGGCGGCTAACAGATTGAGATTGAATCCTGACAAGACAGAAGTACTGTTTCTGGGGGACAGGAGGCGGGCAGGTGTGGGGGATTCCCTGGTCCTGAATGGGGTAACCGTGCCCCTGAAGGACCAGGTGCGCAGCCTGGGAGTCATTTTGGACTCACAGCTGTCCATGGAGGCACAGGTTAAATCCGTGTCCAGGGCAGCTGTGTACCAGCTCCATCTGGTACGTAGGCTGAGACCCTATCTGCCCGCGGACTGCCTTGCCAGAGTGGTGCATGCTCTGGTTATCTCCCGCTTGGACTACTGCAATGCGCTCTACGTGGGGCTACCTTTGAAGGTGACCCGGAAACTACAACTAATCCACAATGCAGCAGCCAGACTGGTGACTGGGAACGGCCGCCGAGACCATATAACACTGGTCTTGAAAGACCTACATTGGCTCCCAGTACTTTTCCGAGCACAATTCAAAGTGTTGGTGCTGACCTTTAAAGCCCTAAACGGCCTTGGTCCAGTATACCTGAAGGAGCGTCTCCACCTCCATCGTTCTACCCGGACACTGAGGTCCAGCACCGAGGGCCTTCTGGCAGTTCCCTCACTGCGAGAAGCCAAGTTACAGGGAACCAGGCAGAGGGCCTTCTCGGTAGTGGCGCCCTCCCTGTGGAACGCCCTCCCACCAGATGTCAAAGAGAACAACAACTACCAGACTTTTAGAAGACATCTGAAGGCAGCCCTGTTTAGGGAAGCTTTTAATGTTTGATGTATCATAGTATTTAATATTCTTTTGGAAGCCGCCCAGAGTGGCTGGGGAAACCCAGCCAGATGGGCGGGGTATAAATAATATATTATTATTATTATTATTATTATTATTATTATTATTATTATTATTATTATTTCTTTGAAATGCTGTGTACCTGAGCTCACTGGAGAAGTAAGCTGCTCCCAGTGGTTTCTCATCTGGATTGGTTTACGTTTCACTACAGGTTCAATGCCAGGATAGAAAAAGGAACCATTTGATGCCTGGAGGAAAAATTATACTAGGCAGTTTAAAGATGATGGAGTTACTAAGGGATTATTATTTTTTTAAGAGAGAACGTTGGAGCAGATAATCATCTTCCAGCACTTCTAAATGTTCAGTTCAGGATTAGTAACACAAATGTTAAGGAATCAGACTCCCTTTGAGGATTTAATTCAGACAACTGAAAGTGACATGAATAGTTTGATCTCAGCTGTGCGCTACATCCCGCTACTTCTATCTCTAGATAGTAAAACAATTTACATAGCTAATTGAAAGGCAGACTTGGCACAGCATTGGCAAAACATCATTCAGAAGTTTGGGCTTCTCCCCTAGAACTGTTCATTGGCACAGTTTATACAGACACAGCCATATTACACTGATTATCTTAAGTATAGAAAAATACTTGACTCTTAGAAACTAACTGACACAGGGGAGAACTCCTTTCATAACCACAAGCAGCTTTCTGCAGCAGGAATGGCCATAGCTACTTACTGGCGACAGTGGGTTCAGGGCAAAATTTTGGGAGATTGCCGAAACTGAAAACATGCAACTCACCAAAAGAAAGAGAAAACTTCTTAGAAATGTGTTTTCTTTGGATTTCCCAAACAGAGATCTCATCTGAAGATGTTAGGCCACAATATCACATATCTCTATATTATATATATACTAACTGAAACGTGCTTGTAAGCACAAGATGATTGTTCTAATAGAGTGCAGCCCCTATTAAATAAAACTGCATAAGCCTATTTTCACAATGTATTTCATCCCATACTACTTCTATTTCCCAGACTACATAAAAAAATCTTTTTCAAAAAATTGTGCTTAAATGATAGCTTTAAAAGAATAGTAACTTTAGAACTAACCATTTAAACCACCAGAAAACAAAAACATGACAGAAACTGAAAACAGCTTTGGAGACCACAAGGTGGCAGGCACTTGCAGTAACCATTTGTAAGATGAAACGATGATAGAGAATAGCCGTGATCGGAAGCGATACGACTGACTCAGAAAGAATGTTACTTTAAAAAAATGTAATTTAATCCATTAATCTTAGGATCTACACCAGCACAATATGTTTAGTGCAGGAGACAGCGAGTACAGGAAATATATAGTTATCCAACCATTTAAAATCACTTCAGTGTTTCTAAGAGATGGCTGTAGGAAGAGAAAACACTGGAAGTAAAAGTTAATGTAAAATGAAAAATCACTCATTTCCATGATCTAGTTAGAAGGCATTTATTGAGGTAAGAAATTCCCATTCTCATTAGTTTTCTTGTGTGTAAACATTTTTTAAAGTAACAATGTGTGAAACTTCACTTTGGAAAACATATTCTAGGTTGATCCAACTACATAAGGTTCTCATGGGGCAAATTTTGCCAAGAGTGTGTTTGGTGAGTTGAGGGTTTGTTTGTGTGTAATAGGAAGACTTAGGAATGCTCCGAGATGCTCCAATGCCCATTTCTGCCTGAGGTGCAATGACAAAGCCTCTCTTGCTACTCAAGTCAAGATGCATATTATGGAAGTATGGCCAACTTATTGGGACACCCGAGGCAGCAAATGCCATAAGCATTCCTTCTCGTCCCTGGTAGTAAAGATACAGCTATGATTCATTAAATATATAGCAACATGCTGCACTTTCATGACACTTATAATCAGCTGGTTAAAGCAGCTAACTCACTCCATTTATTGACTGTTATGGCCCTGGGAAATAAATAATAATAATAATAATAATAATAATAATAATAATAATAATAATAATAATAATAATAATACAGTGTTACAATTCCCAGTGCGATTTAACAAATTGTTGTTGTTGTTATTTTACATCCCACCTTTTTCCCTGACAGGGACACAATGCAGCTTACAGATAAAATAACACAAGCTAAAAACATAGAAATAATAATAATAATAATAATAATAATAATAATAATAATAATAATAATAATACAATTAAACATAGGACTGTTGGAACAAGATGGTCTTCGCCTGCTAGCAGAAGAACAACAAGGATACAGTCTGCCTAACTTCTCTCTTCTGAGGGAACTTGTAGCTCTTTGAGGGGAATAGAAGTCTCATAGCAAGTGGGACCACCCTTAACGTATTCTAGTTCCCAGGATTCTTTGGTGGAAGCCATGGCGGTTTGAAGGGGTATGATTAGGAGGTAAATGTGTTAGTGCAGATGGAGCCCAGGCTGGGTTAACTTTCAAGGTGTTCCGATTACACAGTCAGTACAAAGTGACTACCCAAGATATAGACTATGTTGGTTTTAAGACTATCAATTTCAGTGAAGATCCCTGAGATTCATGTCAGGCGAAGTGAGAAGGGAGCAGAGCCCTCAACTGTCTAGGCCACAGCTGTTCTGAAACGACTGCCAATACATCACACCGCCTGAGGCTGAGAACTCCTGGCTTGCCCGAGACAACTCATTACTTCTCATTTGTGGTGATGGGCCTGTCTCTCACCTCTCTTCCAATTATTTCAGTGGCAGTGAACCAAGGCAAATAAAGAGGAGCGAATGACTGCCGGCTTCGCTGTGCTACACATTTGAAGTGCATGGCTGCTGCACACAAGGCCACAAGGTTAAATAAGCTCCCACAGGTTTAAAATGCCTGTCCAGGAACATCGCTGAAGGGCTCGTTGGCTTTTCTCCACTCTCGACTCAGGGCTAAAACAGGAATGATTGCAAGGAATCACGGTTTGCATTTGAGCTAAATGAGGGGAATTGGTACTTTTGGTAGGGTTTTCCGAGGCAAGTTCTGAAAAAACAAAACCCCAGTTCGTATGGTACCTGAGGTATTTGCATGGTAGAAGATCTATGAACCTGTCCCTTACTGTGCAGATGATGGCATGCATGTTACCATGATCTCCACACCACTAACCACACAGAATCCCCAGCTGCACTATTTCCCCTATTTTCTGAAAATGAAACTGCATGTTCACGTGAAGCGATGAATAAACACATGTTGCTCCTGCACTCTCTGTTGTGGCAGATATTCTTGGAACTTGCACTGACCTCCACTGTTTGCCTGGTGCTACCCTATCTGAGAAAAGAGTTTGTGGAGAACCCATGCACTTGAGAGAAATGTCTACAAGGGAGAGCCACCCACACAAAATATTTATGACTGGAAGATCTCTTCTTGGCATCATGGCTTTTCCTTCACCACTCCCTCCAGTTCTGAAGCAACATACAGACAAAGCACTGTGTGGACATGACTTTCTCAGCTGTGTGATGGAAGCAATTACCGTAACTGCATGACTAATGTTAAATTCTTGTTGATTGACAGGACTGCCTTTAGGCAGTGTGACACAGTCAACTCAGGCAGCTGACATTGCGTGTTATGAAAGGGAAGTAAAATCATTAGTTCTTTACCATTATTATATTTGTACTCCTTGTGACATTTTCTCCCTCATGTGCCAAAATATTAAAAATGGGCAGCTTTGGCTACTATGCACCTTGATTTTATTTTATTTTATTTTTTTTGGGGGGGGGAGGCTCGGTGGTGAAAGAGTGGAGGCAATTTGTCGTTCTATCTCAGATGACAAAATATATTCTGTCCTGTATCTGAAGGACCCAAGGGGAAAAAATCAATCTTAGGACCACACTTGATGTGATGGTGGTGGGTGTCATTTAAGGGGGTGAAACTTAATTGTTGCAGTTCTATATGTATTATTATTATTGATGTTATTACTATTATTGTTTAGATTTCTTAACCTCCACCATGAAGCCACATAGTGACTGTTCTATGTGCTTTAAATTATTATTATTATTATTATTATTATTATTATTATTATTATTATTATTGATTTCTTAGCCTTCACCATGATGTTTGAGGGTGGGTAACAAAATATAATTTTAAAAGCAGTTTAAACAAATCAGAGAATACTCAGTTTAACATGCCATCGAATCTAATGCCCACCCTAATTTTTGCAACATAATTTGACAAAAAAAGTATTATATTCGAGTACGATAAATATGGTTGTTTGGGTTTAGTCACACAACAGCCTGAATCAGAGCTAGAGGAGGTTGGCGCCCACTTTTAACCACAAAAGGGAGCATGAGTGAGAGTAATAGATGCTAACTTCCCTGCAATCTTTCACCCCAGTGCTTCTCTCCTCACAGCTTTTCTGCTCATGTGATTTTTGCCCAGCCACAGCCACTTCTGGTATCAGCAAAGCAGATTTATGTTTGGGTAGAGAAGCTGCCATGAAATAAGTCACAGGTGGGGGGGAAGTCAGTGCTCCTTAAACACACAACCGCCACCATCACATCTTGTTTGATTCTTAGACAGGGCTTCCACATACAGGTATTTACCTTGATAAGTTATTCACAGGAATCGCTTAGAAAGTACCTGCACATTTTGCCTTATAACTTTCTTCCTGGGACAGCTAGAGACTTCATTTTTTTTTTTTTAAAGTGAAAGTTCAGATTATGGGATTACCTGCTCTGGGGCACCACTGAAAGCCTTTGTGGGCACCATTGCATTGGCTCCTGGTTTATTAGATTTTCTGAACCAGCCCAGTGACTTAATCAATCACAAACAAAGTTTAATCAACCTTGGTTTATGTTAGCCATAGCTTGTTACATGCAAAACAGGCACAACATATTTCTACAAAGCAACTTTTACTTGTTTATTAAAAAAGCATGTTTGCTATCACACTTTAATAATACCTTTACTGTCATTGTACAACCTGTGTACAATGAAATTAAAACAGCTCCCCCCCCAAACACTCAATCTCTTATCGAACCACACACCACCTCGCAAGTCAATTTCGCTATTTTATTTTCCGTTCAACAGCCTAACAGCCCACGGATAGAAGCTATTTTAAAGCCTGTTGGTAAAAAATACCATCTTCCAGATGCTCCATCCTCCAAATACATATACACATACAAATTTTAATTTTTTTTTGGGGGGGGGGAGGGAAGTCAAGCCTATGCCCTATATTAGAGAAAGCAGCTAAAAAAGTGGCACATTCAAAGCCAAAATTTCTACTTCACTCTGTGAAGCATAGGGATTGGAGGGTAAAATGGCTTCAGTTTTATTTTGGCTTAGAGCAGGCATAGGGAACCAAAGGACCTCCATGTGCCGTTGGTTCTATTATCAGCTCCAGGCAGCATGGCCAATGGACAGGGACGATGGGAATGGTATTCCAACAACGGCTGGAGAGTCTTAGGTTCCCAGTTCCTAACTCAGGTGCACTTATATGCATATTTATAAATATATATCTTTAGCCATTGTTTTAACTGCTTGCTGCAGCCTCTTTAAAACCAATTCATTCCTTTAGGCCCAATAATCTGGTTACAGTTCAGAAGAGCGTGCATGGGAGGGAAGAGAGATGTCATTACATGGCTACCCCTGCAAACAATTAATCTTGCACAATAAATCACTATGGTTAGGGCTTAGCAGAGTTTTCAGAACAGCACTGGGCGTTGTGCAGTGCAGCTTCCACTGCCATTCAAATAGGTGGTTTATTCACCCTCTGTTTAATAAATACCATATTTTTTGCTCTATAAGACTCACTTTTTCCCTCCTAAAAAGTAAGGGGAAATGTGTGTGCGTCTTATGGAGCGAATGCAGGCTGCGCAGCTATCCCAGAAGCCAGAACAGCAAGAGGGATTGCTGCTTTCATTGCACAGCGATCCCTCTTGCTGTTCTGGCTTCTGAGATTCAGAATATTTTTTTCTTGTTGTCCTCCTCCAAAAACTAGGTGTGTCTTGTGGTCTGGTGCGTCTTATAGAGCGAAAAATGCGGTACGTACACCCACTTCTCAAATTTCATTTATTGTGTGTCATTTTGAGTTGTGTTTTATTGTTATTAGCCAACATCTGTTTTTGTTTTTTTCCGGGGGCAGAAGTAGGATGTGGTTGCTTTACATAAATAGGTAAATTATAATGCACAATGGCACTCTTGCATCAAGTGCACGGCTTCCGTTAACAGGGAAAAGCTGCATTTGTGATAAGCATCAGAATACTGTTTAAACTGGGCTCACTTTTATCTTTTTGTTGGTCTCTGAAAACCCAAGAAAAATATTTGCAAGCTACTGTGGTTTAGTAAGGATTAAGCTGTTGATAAAAGGACACAATCCGCTCTAGCAACTCCCTATAGGTGTGGGTAAGCTTTGGCAATCCACATGCTGTTGGAATACAACTCCCATCAGCCCAGAAAGTATGGTCAATGGTCAATGGAGAGGGATGATGGGAGTTGTAGTTCAGCAAACACCTGGAGGATCAAAACTTCCCCACACCTGCCTTGCCAGAATACAGTATTTATTTAAAAAGGATTTACAGACCGCCTTTCTTAGTGCTATTCACTCAACATGGCTTACACAATTCACACAATACACAGGGGTCAGCAAACTTTTTCAGCAGGGGGCCGGTCCACTGTCCCTCAGACCTTGTGGGGGGCCGGACTACATTTTTTGGGGGGGAAATGAACGAATTCCTATGCCCCACAAATAACCCAGAGATGCATTTTAAATAAAAGGACACATTCTACTCATGTAAAAACACAATGATTCCCAGACGGTCCGCGGGTTGGATTGAGAAGGCGATTGGGCTGAATCCGGCCCCTGGGCCTTAGTACAGAACATAAAAACACAAACTAATTTCTACAGTCACCCCCCAATTAATAGCCTGGCAGTAATAAAAGCACACCCAGCCCATTATTATGAATTCAACAACAACAACAACAAAATCTGCCCTCCAGTTGAGACAAGTAGGCCTAAGGCAAGCAAAACAAGTGATGCACTCTTAAAATGCAAAAGGTGGGGAAAGATAAACAAAAACAAATTCTGGAGGAATTTATATTTTTCTAAAAATACAAAACTCTTATGAATCTGAACCATTGGATACTCAAATCTCTACAGAGTTCCTAGAAAGGATTAAAATCCCAAAAATTAACCACTCACCAGGAATCTCTAGAATAAATCAATCCAAAATGGGATCAAAAATATAAAAGTCCACCATAAAGCACATGGTCCCAACTGATTCATTAGTCTTTTTTAATATAAAATATTCAGAATAAATCCCACCTTTTCTTCTGAAATCGTTTCTTGACATATAGAATAGAGGCCAGATTCCTGAAACTTGGCAGAACTCGGTTATCACAGTTTGACCCAAACCACAGAAAGATCTTCAACAAGTTGAATCTTATAAACCCCTCTCACAAGATTGATATTATCTGTGCAAGATGGTTTGATTAGTAGTCAAACATGGGTGACTTACCTGCATGGCTTCCCGATGTTAATGGACTCCAGCTTCCACAACCCTTCATCACTGGCCATGTTGGCTGGAGCTGATGGGAGTCCACTAACACCTGGAGGGTCATATTAAAGGGGCAGACTAAAAATACCTTTTCAGTACAGTGTGATATTTAGTACTTGGGCTAATTACTTCCTTTCTCAACAGACAGTTGTGGTTTTCACTTATGCCAATAAGAAGGTCATCTTAAAACAGGAAATGGGGAACCGGACACCCCCCCACCTTAACAATGTTGGACTCCAACTCCCATTAGCCCCAGCAAGCAGGGCCAGTGGTCATGAATGATGGGAATTGTAGTCAAACACTTGGGAGAGTTACAGAACATGTAAGAACATTTAAATAGCGCCGCCTTGCTCAATCACACCAAAGAGCAATTTAGTCCAGCATCTCTATTTCCAGTATCGTCAAAATACTCTGGGAGCTACTAACAGAGAATGATGCAGATAGCCACTGCAAGTTCATCAAAACATCTGATAAGTAGGGTCAAATCAATGCCTTTTTAATCACATGATTCTAGTGGTTGCCCCACCCCCTTTTTGCAATGTAAATAAGTAGCTATGGAGAGGTCAGAGCAGCATCAGATTGTATGAGGGGAAGTTTAACCTCTGCAGCAGTCCTGATGAAGTCCACTCCCCAGTCAACTATTGGCATGAAGAAGCCACCATTTAAAACCCTACTGGTGCCCATGGTTTCAATTACGCAAATAGCAGTATGAAATTCAGAAGTGTAATGGGAAGAACTGGCATGTGTGCACCCTACAGTTGTTCTTCTGACTACCTGGATAGAGTTTTTCTCAGTATTCATGATGTTTTCTGTGCTTGTGATTTTAGCAGTATTTTTTTTTTTCTTCACAAATCCATCTTCCTCTCTTGGGAAGCGGGCGGCGCTGTGGGTTAAACCACTGAGCCTAGGACTTGCCGATCAGAAGGTCGGCGGTTCGAATCCCCGCGACGGGGTGAGCTCCCGTTGCTCGGTCCCAGCTCCTGCTCACCTAGCAGTTCGAAAGCACGTCAAAGTGCAAGTAGATAAATAGGTACCACTGCGGCAGGAAGGTAAACGGCGTTTCCGTGCGCTGCTCTGGTTCGCCAGAAGTGGCTTAGTCATGCTGGCCACATGACCTGGAAGCTGTACGCTGGCTCCCTCAGCCAATAAAGTGAGATGAGCGCTGCAAACCCAGAGTCGGCCACGACTGGACCTAACGGTCGGGGGTCCCTTTAACTTTATCTTCCTCTCTTACTTACCAAACTATAAAAAACAAGCTATTTCTGCAGTGCATTCAAAGATTTGAGTTTCCCTTTTCAGAAGAAGAAAAAGATGGGGTGATTTTAATAAGGAAACAAATGCGTGAAAATTTAATGCTACCCATATTCAAAGTCAGCATGGTGAATATTTTGAGGAGACACACAGAGAATGGCATTGCCTCTTGTCATCATCAACACCTCAGCTACTCTCACTTGACCCCAGTTTCTGCATATTATGTTCCTGACACTTTCCTATTTGGACTTCCCACTCAAGAGACTGGGTTTACATCAAAGCCGGAAATACAGAATTCCCTTTTAAAGACGAAATCCTGACTTTAAGAAGCAGAAGGAAGAAATTAACTGCTAAAGGCAGTCATATTACTGCAATCGTAACAACTAATTTAGCTTCGCGAACGCTGTGCTAGCCCTGCTCTATACTGTGCAAATCTATGGAGACCATTTCCAAATGGTCCTTTTCCTAACTGATATAAAGCCTCTTTCCCTCTAACCCTACTATTCCATTGTATTGGAAATATGAACTTTTATGTTTCCTTACTTTTCCTGTCTTGCTGAAGCAGTTTCAGGCCTGGTCTACACATGAGCATAAGCCTCGCTGGATCTTATCAAAGGCCTGTCTATGGGTCCTATATCAGCCCAAGGGTCATACTCTCCTATAGACAACCTTCTAGGAGGCTGTGTTCGTTTCCTGAACCAAAGGCTCTTCACTCTTTATATACCTAGTCCAGCATCCTTATTTCCTACATTGGTCCACTAGGTGGCTCTGGTAAGCTCACATACTAAACAATGAAGCCTTCTCTGGTTGCTCTGGCAACTGAGAACTCAGATATACAGGCCACATCCTCACTATGCATTTAAAGAACTACGATGCCACTTTTAACAGTCCTGGCTTCCCCCCGGGGGGGGGGGATCCTTGGAGTTGCCGCTTGTTAGGAGTGCTGAGTTGTTAGAGGAGGCCCCTGTTCTCATCAAAAGAGCTACAATTCCCCAAATGGTTCGAAAATCAACCTGTCTTCTCAGGGGACTCAAGAGAACTTAAAGCTGTGTGAGGGGAATAGGCATTTCCTGTGCCGTAAGCCACCCAGCGTGGCTGAGGAAACCCAGCCAGATGGGCGGGATATACAGTAATCATTATAATTATAGACAAAGTACAGTTACCAGGATTCTTAGGTGAAAGCCATGACTGTCAAAAGTGGCACCGCAGTGCTTTAAATGCAGTGAAGATGCTCCATCTTTCACCCCCCCCAGAGGATGCTTATCACTTAGGGGCTCAACAATTAGTCCTGTGGGTTAAACCACAGAGCCTAGGACTTGCGGATCAGAAGGTCGGTGGTTCGAATCCCCGCGACGGGGTGAGCTCCTGTTGCTCGGTCCCTGCTCCTGCCAACCTAGCAGTTCGAAAGCATGTCAAAGTGCAAGTAGATAAATAGGTACCGCTCCGGCGGGAAGGTAAACGGCGTTTCCGTGCACTGCTCTGGTTTGCCAGAAGTGGCTTAGTCATGCTGGCCACATGACCCGGAAGCTGTACCACATGCTCCCTCAGCCAATAAATCGAGATGAGCGCCGCAACCCCCGAGTCGGCCATGACTGGACCTAATGGTCAGGGGTCCCTTTACCTTTACGGTCAAACAAGCCCACATGCATCTGTCCCACTTCCCAATCCCATGCAACAATATGACGCCAGCAATATTTTAGCAAAAGAGAGAGAGTAAAGGGTGGAGCCCTCCCCTTCATTCCATCCCAGTGGGGTTGGCCTGCCCACAGCAGCCCAGCTGGCTACAGTTGTTGTTCCTTTGGCTGTAGGGGCTGTCAGCCAGTCAACTGGCTGCTGTAGATGTGACTGTTGCTTTAAGGACCTGTATCAGAGAATATTGGGTCAGATGGCTAGAGCCTGGGAAGTTACTTCAATGCAGCCTGGGTGAGCTCTGTTGACCCTGGCTAGGCAGTTATTGATTAAAACAACATAAATGTTGTTCACCTTATCACTTCTGCAATTGTTTCCTGACCTGAAAGATACTACAGTGGCTGCTCAGCCACAGGTGTAACAAAGTCATAAATCAAAACTGCTGCTTTTGCCTCAATCTCTGGCAGTCTCAGTGGAAGTTCAGCTAGATGGTAGAGTCAATCAAAAGGCTTTGCTGGTGGAGAATCAGGATGTGGGTTGTTGGGTGGGGAGGCAGGTGTTTCCAACTTCCCATCCTCCCACTGGCAGACACAGAAGTCCCACAACAGTGCCCTTGAATAAGCAGCAACTTAAAAAAAACCTGCAATGTGATCTAGGCCCCATGCACCATAACGGTATTAAAAAAAAAGGCTTAGAACATTTTACTTTTCAGCTCTCTCAAGGTGATTTTTTTCATAGCACAAATAACAGAAAAGCAAGAACCTAGAAGAGCATCTTTTTTCTTTTCTTATTTCACATTATACTTAGTAAATAGGGATGCTCTGGAAAAAGAGGTTAGTCCAACTTCAGCTCCCGTGAGCCCCAACATCTCGAGGGGTTCAGGTTCCCCATCACTGGCAAATGTAGTTGCTGCTTCCATTGAAGTGAATGGGAGAGATGCATGGTAGCTGGGTTATGAATTTGGGAAGAAGGACAAGACTCACATAGAGGTTGTAGCTCGTATTAAAATGCATGGTGATAGCAAGTGCAATCTCAGCGGAGAGAAAGTAAAGAGAGAGAGAGAAAAGTAATCAATTCCCATATCAAGTGTGTTAGAGTTTAATTCAAGTTTACGTATACAGTTGAGGTGTCATTTTCATTTTTCAGCCCACATAGTATTTTTGTTAACTTTAAACCTTACCTTTGTGCCTGCCTTCAAGTGAATCTATAATAACTTATCTGTGTTCTAAGTGAATAGCATTTTTTAAATATATATATATATATATGAAGAGAGACTTTTCATATTATATATATCTATATATAATCTGAAATGAGAAAAATAGGAATTTCACATGTACTTCAATGAATATATTACAGGTGAATTACTATGTTGTCCCACTAGTCAACAAAAAGACATATCATATGAAAGAAATTTTTAATTTTTATTTTACATATTTATACATAAAACTTTCAAGGTAACTCTTTCAACTCAACTGCATGTTAATAGCACATCTAAAAATGAATGTCAGGTAGTCAACATTCACAAAATGTTGAAAACTGATTAAAATATACATATTACTGAAAGCTACAACTTCACTACGAGGCAGGCATGTATGTTTTCTCTCTCACTTGTATAGCACCGTCAAAATTACAGTCTCATTTGTTTAAAACTACGCTGAAAAACAATAAAAAGTAGCCAATGGTAAAATACTGCTTTAACTTAAAGGTCTCTCTAAATAAACAAAAATAAAAGTTAAAACTACCCTCTCTCTTCTTTTTTCCTCTTCATGTTTGCAATGTTTATAAGTACTGTACATTTTGTTCTACAATAAGATTATTGAACTGTCCGATATTTAGTGGCACAAGTAAAAAATAAAATAAACCCAACAGCAAATAAATTAAAAAGCATAGGCCAACCACTGGACATAAAGCTTCAGACATTGGGAACAATTCGCCAAGCACAGTCGCTGTGCATCCACCGTTAGCTTCAAGGAAGGGTTCTTGTGGGGGGGGGGGGTTCCTGGTGCTTGGCAGATTGCGCCCGGAATCAATGACTAACACTGATTTTTCTTGTGTGCCACCCGTGGAGCATCAGCGTTGGTAAAACCACAGAAGCAAAACGTTTTAGCTTGTTTCTTCAGTCTGATGGCTTCCGGTTTTATTTTGCTGGCATCTTCTCTGCCATGTGCTTCTGCTGACTTTCAGCGTGTCTGAAGGGAAATGGGGGAAAAGGAACGATATTACGTAGATGCAATAAATGAAGATTTTTTAAATTTTTTTACTGGCAAAACTTAAAGGCTGCAGAGAAGGAAGGAAGCGCAGCGATTGCTGAAAAGATTGCTTGAAAAGATGCATTAACTTTTGCTGCAATTATCTAGCCGGCTTAAATAGTCATTTTCTTCAGGACTCCTCTAGACTGCAGAAATCCAGCACAGGAAGGAAAATAACAACCACAGTCTTCAGGAGGTAATGGAAGAGCACGGGGGGCAGGGAGGGTTTCAAGGAAATTGCTTTGGAATTGAAACTGTAGGTTGCAATAACATTGAAAGGAAGTTTTATTTGGGGAGCAATGGGAAAAGGAGGAGCGTTTCACCTCCTTCCCATGGATAGGAAACTTATTTGTCTTAACACAATCCAAGGATGTAACAAGATGACCCCTAGGTCCCTATTGTAGCAACATTTCAAGATATAAAGAACTAAAAACAACTCGCCTCTCACCAACTGCCAACCATGTGGCCCACACAGAGGGCATCTGAATGGCTAATTAAATATGTAATTGATTCCAGTAACGAGAAACGCAAACTGCTTCCCACATGAGAAAGTAGTTTTGTAACACCCTTCCCCAACCAGGTGCCCTCCAGAAGTTTTGGATTACAACTTCCATAAGCCCCAGACAGTCCCCACAGGTGCACACTGTGGACCCAATAGAAGCCAAAGGCCATGCTTTCTTTTCATTAAAACAGACTCGTACTTCAAAGTTTATGGGCACCAAGTTGGCAGTAGGCTGTTTTAGAAGAACAAAGGAAAGAAAAGAGTGCCAGGGTCGCGTAGCAGAGAGTCAGACCAGGAAGATACAAGTTTAGATAGACATACATCCACGAAGCTCATTGGGTGATGCTGGGGAAAGTCACCATCTTTCAGCTTAACCAACTGGTCGGAGGTGCTGAGATGGTAAAACTGAGGTGGGGGAGACATAAACGTCATGCACCCTGAACTAAAACTCTTGATTATTTTCATCTGCAATTTGGTATTCAAATTAGAGACCATCCACGAATATACAGAGCCATCTCTCTGTAGATTTAGCAAGATCTGTTCAGTCTTTGTATCCATAAAACATAAAACACCCATAAAACATCTCTCTCTCTCTCTCTTTAGCTTCTTCTGCTTAAACAGTTCACACTTCAACTATGCAATGAGGCATTGTATCTACACTTCCTGTTGCTGATCTAACAAGCAGTTAGGGGAAAAAACACCCCATCACTGGCACACATTCCTTGAACTTTTGCTTGCTGCCTTCGTGTTTGTCCCTTCTCCTCCCCTCACTAACAATATTTCATAAAGCAGCCAGTGAAAAGCACCAGCATTGTGTATGGTAGTGGCAGCATCTTCTTTTTTTGCAAGGCACAGGCGGTCTCAAATCTGAGCCACCTGTTGGCTCACGGGAGAAAAAACACCAACAACCTTCCTTTTCTCTGGAGGGGAGCAACAGGCAGAG
The DNA here is from genome assembly GCF_964188305.1 of Podarcis bocagei. Classification (NCBI taxonomy): domain Eukaryota; kingdom Metazoa; phylum Chordata; class Lepidosauria; order Squamata; family Lacertidae; genus Podarcis; species Podarcis bocagei. Next base: position 21,340,484 of record NC_138128.1, read on the forward strand.
TATGGGCATTGCTGTACAATCATACCTCATGTTACGTCCGCTTTATGTTAAGTTCTTTCAGGATACGTCTCGTGGCAATCCGGAAGTACTGGAAACGGTTACTTCCGGGTTTCGCCGCTCGCGCATGCGCAGACACGCAAAATGACGTCACGCGCATGCGCAGAAGCGTCGAATCGCAACCTGCGTGTGTGAACACGTGCCACTGCGGGTTGCGCTCTTTTCATGTTGCGAACGGGCCTCCGGAACGGATCCCGTTCGCAACCAGAGGTACCACTGTATTACAAGGTGAAGAAGCAAAACCACTCCACTGTCTGTGATTTGCAGCAGCAGATTTCTGCAAGAACATACTATAGTGAGCACACCGACCTTTTCCTCTATGCAGAAGTCCTCTGGTAGATGTCAATGACGACTTGCTCACCAGATTATAGTGGGGGAGGGTAGTGGGGAAGGATAATGCCATGCCGAAAGACAGACACATAATGGCATGCGGAAAACACACACACACACACACACACACACACACACACACACACACACACTAACCCTTCCCTGGTCTTTGTGTAAAGCGGATGAGATTCTGCCTCTCGTCAAAGTTTTCTAAGCTACAAAAGCAGAGAAAATTCAACGAAGTCAAGTGCTGAGGGTGTGTGTGTGTGTGTGTGTGCATGAGAGAAACAGAGTGCTAGGGGTGTGGAATTATTATTATCATTATTTGCTGTGGACTGACACACTCTAATATTTCCAAACTTGCTTGCAGATCAGAATGCAACTCCCATTTGGATTACTCAAGTCTCCAGATTTTGGAAGGTACCCTGAGGTTCATCTCATCCAACCCCCTGCAATGCAGGAATATGCAGCTGTCCCATATGGGGATCAAACCCGCAACCTTGGCATCATCAGCACCACGCTCTAACCAACTGAGCTATCCAGATATATGCATGCTCCCTGGAGTTGCAGAGGTTTCAGTGCAGTGGAATAGTTGGCAAATACCACAAAGCAGGAAGCTGTAAGAGAGCCGATTTAGCATTTTTGGCTGCTGAGTTACTACTCAACCTTCTTTAACCAGCCAATCTGAGAAACGTCAAAATAACCTGGAACAGAGGGTGACAGAGGATAGATAGAAGGGGAGAACATAAAAGGTTTGTACTGAATAAGAAAAGGCCTGGATTAAAGGGATCTGGGAAAGTTGAGGCGTTACTGTATTTTACCTTGTTGGCAGCAATGGTGCTAAATTACCATGGTACTGATAGGGGGCCGCACTGTAAAAGAAATATTACAGAAAAAAGAAAATAGTTGGGTTTGCTTTGGTTCAATTAAGTCTCATCTCTGTCTGCAGGTGGCAAACAGGTTTCTTCCCTTTAAGATTAAAAACCAGCACAGGATTTGACTGAAAGGGTACAGCAAGAGCACAAGTAGCTATACAGTATATTCAGACTGTTGGTAAACCAGAGAAGAGTAACTTCATCCACCTGATAAGACTACATGCCTGCTTTCACTACAAAGGATGCAGCTGTGAACTGCACCTGTTTTTTCCAACAGGCTCCATTCTTCGACAAGACAATTGAAACCACTTCTGGACAAAATGAAAGCATGGTTGCTAGCCATTGACACTATTATTGGCCTTTTCCTTGGAACTGCCAGGACCTAAGGTCAATGCACACCCAGATTTTGCCTTTTGGAGTCTTCCCAGGTCTTGAAATCATGTCTAAAGTCACTCTGATTGATTCTGCCTGTTACAGGGCTTGGTAGCTGGACTGAATATGTAAGGACAACTTTTAGTACAGAGCGGCAAGCTGTTAATAGGGCATATTGTCTACCCAGTAAAGTAAGGAGTGAGAAAGGATCATTGCAAGATCATTAAGAAAAGATAATTTAGGAAGGGAAGGGAAAGTTAAGAATAGATGGCAGCTACATTATCAAATGGAGAAAACAGAAGCTGGGATTTCTAACTGAGAGGAGGCATCACAAAGGCAGATTCCAGAATAAAGGAAGTTTTTGTCTCTATCTTTAGGACCACTCTCTTTGTCTGCCCAGACAAATTTACCAAGTTTCACATTTCCTAGCAGCAATAATTTCCCAAAATTAAAGAGTTCAGCACCATGTTGCTGCAAGCAACTAGAGAAAGTTATTAGGCATTGGATGTTAGATTATAAATTGATTCAATGGCCAAAGAAGTTTCACTTATAATCTGATAGAGAGCGTGGATCACAAAGAAATAGCATACTGTCCAAATCTGCCACTTGTCATACCCCAAACAGTCATGGCAACAGGTGCTTAGAAAAACAGCAGCAAAAACAGTTGCTTCGGTGCAAACAACACTAATAGTGGTAGACTTATGTTACTGAACCAGGTGCACTTTTTATGACCTAAGCTTTCACTGGAGCTGTAGGTGGAACTTTTATGTAGTTCCACGATTGCTTCTTTTGGTCTAGTAGCTCTGGGTGCATGCAGCAATGTATGGCACCTTGCAAGACTAATCTAATAATGCCTGCAGAACTTCTCCTGCATTCTGTCTTATAAACTGCAGATTCTGGGGCAGCAGCACTATGATCAGCTTTTTGCCCCCAACCACTTTTGTGTCTGATGAAGTTTTCTGAGTTCGTTCGTGACCTTGTAAAATTGTGGTTGCTCCAAATAAAGACATTATCATAATGTGGCTTTAGGGTATGATCTTAAGAGGCATTGATCAGAAAACAGCATTACAATGTCCTGATACGAGGACAATTCACCTTGTATCAGTAATATATCATAATTCCTTCTCAGTGTTCCACCTTTAAAAGAAGTGCCTTCTCTGTGATGGTGCCTCAACTGTAGGAAGCCATTCTGAGTATGGTATGCCAGGCACAGGCATACATTCTTTGTGGCATCAGGTTGAAATCATTTAATTTCCTCAGGCATTTTTGATTATATTTTTGGCTGGTTGAATGGTTTTGCTCCTTTTAATTTTAAGTATTCATTCATTCATTCATTCATTCATTCATTCATACACACACACACACACACACACACACATACCCTAGCTTTCCCTCTGACAGTTCTTATGTTTCTGTAATTTTGAAATTACTTTGACCCTGAAATCTTTGGATGAAGGACATTTTATACATCAATTAAAATAAAATATATCGTCACAACAAAACGGTCTAAAGAGAGACCTTTGCAACAGGACGTATATGAAAAAGGTTACCAACCTGGTCAAATCCTCAATGTCTACCAGCATAGCATCCTGTTCTGTGTGCAATTCATCCCGAATTAGCAGCAGTTGCACCAATTCTTCATTCAAGCCTGACAGCAGAAAAGAGAAAAAGAGTGTTTAAGCTCATTTAGCCACAGTTCTCCCCATGTCTAACACTTTGGAATCTGTTAGTCACCATGGTACATGGCTCTCACTCCAAGAAACAGAAGGGCATTTGGCTTGGCATATAAATAAGGGAGGCGATGAAGTAATGGAACAAGAACAATGGCCGGTATTGTTAAAAACAAACGTTAGTAAAAAAAATATCAACATGATACTACTGTAGATCTCATGAGAGAACCAAGGATGACTTCCCAAAGCAGAATGCACTCTTTAAACTCTTTAACTTAGGAACTAACCCATGGAACTTCTGGCATTTTTATGGTTGTGGTTGGTGATGGAACATCCTCAAAACTGGGTGTGATCTACAAGGCTGAACTTGCATCAACACATTGGCAGGGAAATAAGCTTGACTGTCTATGATGTCAGCCTGTTTCTACAGAGGCAAGAAAGCAGTAGGTGCTCCAACTGCAACAGTTACCAACGGTGCCAGGAACTGCCATTGTGTTGTGCGCCCATTCAACACCAGAGAAACCCCTGCTTTCTGCGCTGTCATTAGTAATGGTGAGGTTGGCGGGTACCAGGGACAGGGACTTTTCAATGGCAGCCCCACAATGGTGCAATTCACCTCCCTGGTACTCCACTAAATCCTCATTCTGCTAGTCTTTAGACTTGGGTCATAGGACTTTTATTTATTTATCCCACAATCCTTTTCAGTATTGATTTTAGGATGGTTGTTTTATATTGCAAACAAATTATTTGCATTTTTAGCGTACAGTTGTATATCACTTTGGGAGGATTTTTGTTCTGAAAGGCAGGTGATATATAAGCAAACAAGCAGATTTTTAAAATACAAACACAAACTCGAGAATCAAAACTCATGAAATGCATGTCATTTACCCAATGCTCTCCTTAAAAAATTAAACTAAGCCAAGTCATGGTAGAACTGATTTATCGGTATTTTCTAGCAGGTCCACTGATTTTCTAACATTCTAGCAGCAATTCCAAAGTAGCAGACAGCACTAACAGACTTCAGGGGAGAATTATTCACATTTGGCTGAGCATAGCTCACAGGTGCCTAGGCAAAGAGCCACACTGCAGCTGCTTTGACTAATTTGATTAATAAGCACACATTGACATGGGCCATGGAGTCATGTGCTAATTTCTTTTTATTTAGAGCCTCTTCTGTCTGTAATGAATTAATTCGTATCACTGAAAAGCATAGCAGTACTTTGGCTCTAAAAAGACAACAACAACAAAAAAGAGTCCAGTGGAAGGACTGCAAACAGGCACAAAAGCTTTAAGGGTAAAGGTACCCCTGACCGTTAGGTCCAGTCGTGGACGACTCTGGGGTTGCATGCTCATCTCGCTCTATAGGCCGAGGGAGCCAGTGTTTGTCCGCAGACAGCTTCCAGGTCATGTGGCCAGCATGACTAAGCCATTTCTGGAGAACCAGAGCAGTGCATGGAAACCCAGTTTACCTTCCCGCTGGACATGCACTTGACATGCTTTCAAACTGCTAGGTGGGCAGGAGCTGGGACCGAACAACAGGAGCTCACCCCATCGTGGGGATTCGAACTGCCGACCTTCCAATCGGCAAGTCCTAGGCTCTGTGGTTTAGACCACAGCAGCACCTGCACCCCTTTTAAAAGCTTTAGTATGGCCTAAATATTGCAAAGGGCTAAAGTTGTCTACTTGTGCCTTTGCACAAGATGTAATGAAAGAGAGCTGGAAACATGCTTCCTCTTCTCTACACAGTTCCAGGTATCATGCAAAGCTGGAAGAAACGTACAACCAACCATGGTGTGCAAGAGGCATCTACTGCTCTTTTTTGTGCAAGATCTCCACAAATGCATGGCTTCCTAGCTCCCCATTTAGCCCCCCACTTCTGCATCTCATGCAAAAGCACTCTAAATAGTAAAACTATAGGGAACTCATATTCGAATGCTATTGTTTCAAGGATTGCTGAAAAGAGAGGGACGTGAAGAGGGCCTCCTTCTTCCTCAGTTGGCATTAGATTACTGAATAATAGCCATTCCTGACCTAACGTTTGAAGGTCAAAAGTCACTTCCAGATCTGTGATTTCTCTTCTCCATATCCAAGACGAAAAGTAAAAGAAATATAACATACCATGAGCTAGCATGGAATAAAAAGCAAGTTTTGATTTAAAACTTGCTTTGGGAGCAATGGCCCCCAGTGTTATCTGAAGAAAAGATAGAATCATAGAATCATAGAATCATAGAGTTGGAAGAGACCACAAGGGCCATCGAGTCCAACCCCCTGCCAAGCAGGAAACACCATCAGAGCACTCCTGACATATGGTTGTCAAGCCTCTGCTTAAAGGCCTCCAAAGTAGGAGACTCCACCACACTCCTTGGCAGCAAATTCCACTGTCGAACAGCTCTTACTGTCAGGAAGTTCTTCCTAATGTTTAGGTGGAATCTTATTTCTTGTAGTTTGGATCCATTGCTCCGTGTCCGCTTCTCTGGAGCAGCAGAAAACAACCTTTCTCCCTCCTCTATGTGACATCCTTTTATATATTTGAACATGGCTATCATATCACCCCTTAACCTCCTCTTCTCCAGGCTAAACATGCCCAACTCCCTTAGCCGTTCCTCATAAGGCATCGTTTCCAGGCCTTTGACCATTTTGGTTGCCCTCCTCTGGACACGTTCCAGTTTGTCAGTGTCCTTCTTGAATTGTGGTGCCCAGAACTGGACACAGTACTCCAGGTGTGGTCTGACCAGAGCAGAATACAGTGGCACTATTACTTCCCTTGATCTAGATGCTATACTCCTATTGATGCAGCCCAGAATTGCATTGGCTTTTTTAGCTGCCGCGTCACACTGTTGGCTCATGTCAAGTTTGTGGTCAACCAAGACTCCTAGATCCTTTTCACATGTACTGCTCTCAAGCCAGGTGTCACCCATCTTGTATTTGTGCCTCTCATTTTTTTTTGCCCAAGTGCAATACTTTACATTTCTCCCTGTTAAAATTCATTTTGTTTGTTTTTGCCCAGTTCTCTAATCTGTCAAGGTCGTTTTGAAGTGTGATCCTGTCCTCTGGGGTGTTAGCCACCCCTCCCAGTTTGGTGTCATCTGCAAATTTGATCAGGATGCCCTTGAGTCCATCATCCAAGTCGTTGATAAAGATGTTAAATAAGACCGGGCCCAAGACAGAACCCTGTGGCACCCCACTAGTCACTCTTCTCCAGGATGAAGAGGAACCATTGATGAGCACCCTTTGGGTTCGGTCAGTCAGCCAGTTACAAATCCACTGAGTGGTAGCAGAGTCAAGACCGCATTTTACCAGCTTCTTTACAAGAATATCATGGGGCACCTTGTCAAATGCCTTACTGAAATCAAGGTAGGCTATATCCACTGAGTTCCCTTCATCTACCAGGCTTGTAATTCTGTCAAAAAACGAGATCAGGTTAGTCTGACATGACTTATTTTTCAGAAATCCATGCTGACTATTGGTGATCACAGCATTCCTTTCTAGGTGCTCACAGACTGTTTGCTTAATGATCTGCTCCAGAATCTTCCCTGCTATTGATGTCAGACTGACTGGGCGGTAATTATTTGGGTCCTCTCTTTTCCCCTTTTTGAAAATAGGGACAACATTTGCCCTCCTCCAGTCTGCCGGGACTTCGCCTGTTCTCCAGGATTTCTCGAAGATGACTGCCAGTGGTTCTGAGATCACATCTGCCAGTTCTTTTAATACTCTTGGATGCAGTTCATCTGGCCCTGGAGACTTGAATACATCTAAACTAGCCAAATATTCTTGTACTGTCTCCTTAGTTATTCTGGGCTGTGTTTCCTTTGCTGAATCATTTGCTCCAAATTCTTCAGGTCGGGCATTGTTTTCTTTATCGGAGAAGACTGAGGCAAAGAAGGCATTGAGGAGTTCAGCCCTTTCTGTGTCCCCTGTTTGCATTTCACCATCTTCTCCTCTGAGTGACCCCACTGTTTCTTTGTTCTTCCTTTTGCTACGAACATACCCATAAAAGCCTTTTTTGTTGCTTTTAACCTCTCTAGCAAGCCTGAGTTCATTCTGTGCTTTAGCTTTTCTGACTTTGTGTCTACACGTGCTGGCTATTTGTTTGAATTCCTCTTTGGTGGTTTCCCCCCTTTTCCATTTTTTGTACACATCCTTTTTTAATCTTAATTCAGTTAAAAGTTCTTTAGATAGCCACCCTGGCTTCTTTAGGCACCTTCCATGTTTCCGTCTCATTGGTATTGCCTGACGTTGTGCTTTTACTATCTCCCTCTTAACAAACTCCCAGCCATCATGAACTCCCTTTCCTTTTAGTATTGCTGTCCATGGGATCTCACCCAGCACTTCCCTAAGTTTTATGAAGTCGGCTTTCTTAAAGTCAAGAAATTGAGTCCTAGTATGCTTGGCTGCTCCTTTCCGCTGTATAGTAAACTTCAGAAGAGCATGATCACTCGCGCCTAATGATCCTTCCACTTCTACCCCACTAACCAGGTCATCAACATTGGTTAGGACCAGATCTAAAATGGCTGTTCCTCTTGTTGCTTCTCCCACTTTCTGGACAATGAAGTTGTCTGCAAGGCCAGTGAGGAATCTGTTTGACCTTATGCTCTTGGCTGAGTTTGACGTCCAACAAATATCCGGGTAATTGAAGTCCCCCATTACTACTATCTCCCTTCCTTTTGCATGCTTGGCCATCTGTTCCAGGAAGGCATCATCTATGTCCTCCGTTTGGCTTGGGGATCTATAGTAAACTCCCACAATGAGGTCTCTGTTATTCTTCTCTCCCTTAATTTTGACCCAAATGCTCTCACATTGGCTTTGAGGTTCTAAATCTTGGATCTCTTCACAGGTATACACATCCCTGACATATAACGCCACTCCTCCTCCTTTCTTGTCTGGTCTGTTTCTCTGAAATAGATTGTATCCCCCCATTATTACATTCCAATTGTGGGACTTATCCCACCAGGTTTCAGTGATGCCTATTATGTCATATTTAGTTTGCTGTACCAAGAGCTCAAGCTCATCTTGTTTATTTCCCATGCTTTGCGCATTAGTGTACAGACATTGAAGTCCATTAATCATTCCCCCTTGTCTCTTATTTAAGGATTTTTTCCTCCCACCACTAGGTCCGCGTGCTGTTTGCTCCATTTGGTCTATGACATTTGGATGATCATCTTCATTAATTGATAGACTCCTACCTTCAGGAGCACTGTCTCCCTCCCCCACATTAGTCAGTTTAAAGCCCTCCTGATGAGGTTTCTGAGATTTTTGGCAAAAACATTCCTCCCAACCGTTGTGAGGTGCAGCCCATCACTTGCCAGAAGTCCATCTTCAAGAAACTGCAGTCAGTGATCTAAGAATCCAAACCGTTCCTGTTTACACCATTTGCGAAGCCAGCTGTTCACTTCCACTATTTTCCCCTCTCTCCCTGGGCCACGTCGTTTAACTGGGAGGACAGACGAGATGACAATTTGTGCATTTAGTTGCTTCAATTTCCTGCCGAGAGCCTCGTAGTCTCTTTTGATCTTCTGGAGGCTATTGCTTGCAGTGTCATTGGTTCCCACATGAACCAAGAGGAAGGGGTATTTGTCAGTGGGTTTTATGATTCCTTGCAGTCGTTCAGTTACATCTTGGATCTTAGCCCCGGGGAGACAGCACACTTCCCGAGACATCTTGTCAGGCCCACAGATCACTGCTTCTGTTCCCCTCAGTAGGGAATCCCCTATCACCACTACACGCCTCCTCTTATGTTTGGTCGGGGTTCTTCCGTGAGCTGTCCGTTCCAAGGTCGCCTGCACATTCCCTGAGGACTGACTTTGCTGCTCGTCTTCATATACCTGATCGACTGTAATGAGGGAGAGATCCTCAAATGGAGTCTGCTCTTCGTCTTCCATGCTAGGGGAGAGGACCTCAAAGAGATTGTGTATTTCTAAACAATCAGAGTGAACCCTGGGCCTCCTACTTCTTTGAGTCACGTTTCTCCATATATCTGGCTCCTGTGTTGATGAACTAGCCTCCTTCTCAGGGGAGTCCCCTGTCTCCTCCTTGGTGGGGACGGTGTGCTCTGTTGCTTCCAAGAAGAGCTCCAGCTCTCTAATTCTTTGGAGCGTAGCTACACGTTCCTCCAGTTGCTGGACTTTGTCTTTTAAAAGGGCAATCAACATGCAATTGCTGCAGGTGAAGCTGCCTGCAACCTTTGGCAAGATGGCAAACATTGCGCAGGAATCGCAGGCGACTGCAGCTGTTCCCTCCCCTTCCATCTTGAGATCGTGTTGTTGGGGGTGGCTACAGAGGTCCTCCATCATAAAAAGCTTGAAGACAGGACAAATAACTTCGCCCACAAAAAAAAAAACCTAGGTCTCCCCCAACAAACGTTTGAGACTAGCTCCCCTAAATCTAAAAGATGGATATAACTGCGCGCGCCACTAGGCGCGCGCCGCTGCCCTACAAACTCTGATAAGCTCCTCCCACAGCTAATCCCCTGCCTCAACAGAAACCCTGCCCCCTCTGACCTTTACACAGGGAAAACAGCTAATCAGCCACAAGAAACACACACACACAAGAAAACCCTTTTTGCTCCTTCTTCAACTGCTGCCCTACAAACTCTGATAAGCTCCTCCCACAGCTAATCCCCTGCCTCAACAGAAACCCTGCCCCCTCTGACCTTTACACAGGGAAAACAGCTAATCAGCCACAAGAAACACACACACACAAGAAAACCCTTTTTGCTCCTTCTTCAACTGCTGCCCTACAAACTCTGATAAGCTCCTCCCACAGCTAATCCCCTGCCTCAACAGAAACCCTGCCCCCTCTGACCTTTACACAGGGAAAACAGCTAATCAGCCACAAGAAACACACACACACAAGAAAACCCTTTTTGCTCCTTCTTCAACTGCTGCCCTACAAACTCTGATAAGCTCCTCCCACAGCTAATCCCCTGCCTCAACAGAAACCCTGCCCCCACTGACCTTTACACAGGGAAAACAGCTAATCAGCCACAAGAAACACACACACACAAGAAAACCCTTTTTGCTCCTTCTTCAACTGCTGCCCTGCTAGCTATGTTGGCATTGAAGATATTTCCCTCTAGTACAGTGGTACCTTGGTTTTAGAACAGCTTAGTTTATGAACAACTTGGATTAAGTACGCTCCAAACCGGGAAGTAGGTGTTCTGGTTTGTGAACTTTGACTTGGAAGCAGAACATGTTTTGCTTCCAGTTGAGTGTGTTCCTTTTGTAAATTGAGTCCCCAGATGCTATGGGAAAGCACACCTTGGTTTAATAATGCTTTGGTTTAAGAAAGGACTTCCAGAACGGATTAAGTTCGTAAACCAAGGTACCACTGTATTGGAGATTGCATAATCCTAGGAGGACTGGACCATACATATACTGAGTCAGATCACTGATCCATCTAGGTCTGTATTATCCACACTGACCAGCAGTGGTTCACCAGGATTTCAGACAGGGGGTCTCTTCCAGCCCTACCTAGAGATACCAGGGATTGAACCAGGGACCTTCTGCATGCAAAGCAGATGTTCTACCACTGAACTACAGTCATTCCTTGGTTCACTGTTGGTGTCAGCTCTCACATGCAACGGAACAGTTTCTATTCCCTTAAACCGAGGTGCCACGAATAGCGAAAGGACATAATACCAAGGGAGAAGACTTACTTTCTATCTGTGAATGTAGATCATTGACTATCACCTGTAGCTGCCCAATCGTCATATCTCTCAGATCTGTGGGCTTTAAGCTTCTTTTCATCAAGCATTCACTTATATGAGGCATATGTGGCAGCTAAAAAGAATGACAACAACACTTTAGGCCACTGTCATGGCCGGCAACAATGACAAAAAAGAACTTCTGTCAGCATATTTTCTAATGTATTAGCAGTAACAGCTAATGATGGTAGCCTACTATATATTAAGCACCCTGAGCATTAGTCATTAGGTACAGAATGCATAAAATTTACCAAGTTTAGATACAACATACTGTACTAAGATTTTATAAATACTATACTCCAACAAAGGAAAAAAAAACACTTTATTTTCCCTGCATATTCTGAATCAAATATATTAAATAAATATGCTCCACTTTTAAAACTCATTTTTTACATCTCAGATGGAGCTATAAAGGTAAAGGGGCCCCCGACCATTAGGTCCAGTCATGGACTCTAGGATTGCAGCGCTCATCTCGCTTTATTGGCCGAGGGAGCCGGCGTACAGCTTCCGAGTCATGTAGCCAGCACGACTAAACCAGAGCAGTGCACGGAAATGCCGTTTATCTTCCCGCTGGAGCGGTACCTATTTATCTACTTGCACTTTGACGTGCTTTCGAACTGCTAAGTTGGCAGGAGCAGGGACCGAGCAACAGGAGCTCACCCTGTTGCGGGGATTCGAACCGCCGACCTTCTGATCGGCAAGTCCTAGGCTCTGTGGTTCAACCCACAGCACCGCCCGCGTCCCTTCCAGATGGAGCTATAAGCTTTCCCAAATTCCAAAAAGCTTTATTGCAACTGGGGCAACTTCCATGGCTAGAAACAACTGGCAGGCACTGATCTTCTACGAGATACTTACAAGGTCAGCTACGGGAGATTTTTTCCTGTTTTGCTTTTCCACCTCTACTTGCATTTTGGCCATTGGTTTTGCCATTGCTAAGGCCATTTTGGCTTCAGCTTGAAGTTTCTTTTGCCTTGAGAGAAAATCCATGTCATCTAGGGATTCAGATTCCTCTTCAGTAGTGTCTCTGTCAGAATAGGAAGAGCTCTGCTTGCTCTAGAAAAATAGACACAGCATATATATATATATATATATATATATATATATATATATATATACACACAATCAGGCTTGTCTAATTCAGCGGCTAGCAATTTAATCAATGAATTAAAACAATAAACATTAGCTCTAGCCTTAATGTGAATGGCATGAACCAGAAGTAAACCAGCCCTCTGCCAGAATTGTGTTTAGATTCTAGGGTTAAACCTTTGGCACCCCTGGTTTAAAGGACACCAGATGTCTGAGCTGGGAAAGAATTATGCCTGAGACATTAGAGAACTGCTACAAGTCTAAGCAGATGGTATAGATCTAAAAGGATCCCTGTGATGCCACACAAAATACCTCTTTATATCATCATACTGCGACTGACACCACTCTTCACTTGCTGATGGCAGGTGAAGTTCAACCATACCTGGAGGGCCCTAGGTAAGCTATCCCTGGTCTAAGAACTATACCCACTTGCCTAATTGACTGGCCAGTGCTAAAAGCAGCCACTTGTCCCATAATATTTTAGGGTTGCCATTTTGAAGAGCAAAAAAGAGGACACTTTTGCCGACTTTTAACTATGGATTGCTATGACAGCTCTACCCATGAAAAAGAGGACATATGGCAACCAATGTTCTTAGAGCACACAACCCATTCACATCAGTTATCCATAAAATGGTGGTGCTATTTATATATTTTATTTCTTTCTTAGTACTGTTTTGGCTGCCAATATTACGTTGCGTCAGTTTGTTTCTTTGAAGTGTATAATATTGTTTTGACAGTTGTAGTATTTCGTTCTTTTTCTTTTTATGTTTTAAAATTTAATAAAGGTTAACTTTTTAAAAAAGAAAACCTGGAATTTGGTGCACATTTCCTGACATTTTTCAAGGGATCAAGACCTTCTGTAAGACTGAAACTCACCATGGGAGACAAAGGTGTATCCAAACTTGTTTCGGTCTTGCTGTCGTCAGCATCGCTATCTTTGTCACTTCCGCTGTCATTTACAAAACAAATCTGTAAATTCATCCCACTTTGTAACCTTGAACAGAGAAAAAAAGAGGGAGAGGGAAAGAGAGATTGGATTATCACTCCCTGCAACAACACAAAATGTACTTTGGCTCTTGGTTTCTTATTCTTCTAGAAACTTTTGCCATTTCTGCATACTCCATCAATGTTAAGTGCCAGTCATCCTTCGTTGGAATTGTTTCTTCTTTCTGTCTCTGGGCATAAATCATTCGGGCAGCTGTAGCAGTGTACATAAATAATTTTTTTTGTGCTCTTTGGGTACCTTTCCACCAATTATACCTAAAAGAAAAGCTTCTGGTTTTCTTAACAAAAGTTATCTTCAACATTTTTTTCAACTTATTATAAATCATTTCCCAAAAAGCTTTTGCTACCTTACATGACTACCACATATGGAAAAAGGTACCCTCCTTCTCTTTACATTTCCAACAGGTATCTGATTCTGACTTATACATTTACTGGGAGTTCGGTATCATCCCCTATGTTTCCTTTTCTCTGCTGGTCTCTAGAAACCAGTTTGCAAGCTTGAGTAACTTGTTTACCATTGCTTGAGCTTTATTTAAAGTACAGTTGTACAGGCTAAAAAGAAAAAAGTTGGGTTATGTATGAGAGTTTATCATTACGACATATTGAGATGATCCAAATTTAGCAAAGTTTAGCAAATACATTTACAAGCTGTAACTGTGCTAGATTCGAAAGCGGGGGGGAAAGAGCAAGCATTCTGAGAAACTTTATTTATTTTTATTTTTAAAAAGTTACACATGTAAATAATAGAGATTCTCATTCTGAAAACAGTTAACATGTCTGAATAATAAAATACAACACTGCATTTAGAACTCACTTATCCCAATTTGTTTTTACTGTTGGATTTACAGTTGCCAGCAAAAGACAAGTACAGATTTGTATTTCTACCTGATGGGGTAGATAGGCTTCAGACTTGCTACTTCTACTTTATATATATTTTTTACTAGATCCCCAAGAACTAGATCACCCAGAGTCAGGAGCAAAATGCAGTTAGAATGAAAGGGCAGGGGGCAACTGAGCCCATTATGTGTACCAGAACTGAACTGACTCACAGTGTTTTTCGTATAAAAATCCACTCCTGGTTAGCTTTCTCCATTTCAGCAGCCTGATTTAGGTGGGAAAAGCCATTTTATTGTTCCCATTGCTAAACAACTCAGTTGTAAACCCTTGCCAAACTATTGCAAGCCACCCAGGGTTCTTGACCTACCTTCTGCCTAATGCTGTTTTACATTATTTTAGAGAAATGCAATCAGCTGCCGTTGCCTGTGTCCAAAACAGTAATTTCCCCTTCACCTGATTAGCTCTGAGTGCTCTTGTGCAGAATGGCTGCAATCAAATTCAAAAGGGGTTCTTCACACCCAGAGAACTTACCGTTTTTTTTTTTGTACACTGTTGAGAGAAAAAAATCACATAGTCTCTTGTGCATGACTGGCCAGGAATGGCCTCCCCAATTAAAAAGAAGAAGAATCTGAAGCATTTAAAAACCACTCAGAAGATCTTTTCTAGAACTCCGTGCCTAATAGCATTATTGGTTATCAATACCTGCTTAAAATGTTGATCTAGGCAAGCCTAACCAGACTTGCCATTATAATGTACAGGTACATTATTATTTGTTTTTAAAATACGTTGGTTTTTATCTACAGTTTAGCAATTCTATTATGTCTGTTTTAAAAGTCTGTTTCTATTGCTTAAAAAAATGAATATTTTATACCAGGGGTGTCCAACTTCCAAGAGACTGCGATCTATTCCCACTATAAATCAAATGGCAGTGATCTACCCATTGGATTGACCAAAGTTGTTGAGCTTCTTTTGTGTGTGTGTGGTTTTTTTTTTTTTTGGGGGGGGGTCTAAGATCAACCACTCCTGCCAACCTAGCAGTTCAAAAGCATGTCAAAGTGCAAGTAGATAAATAGGTACCGTTCCGGCGGGAAGGTAAACAGTGTTTCTGGCCACATGACCCGGAAGCTGCACGCCGGCTCCCTCAGCCAATAAAGCGAGATGAGCGCCACAACCCCAGAGTCGGCCATGACTGGACCGAATGGTCAAGGGTCCCTTTACCTTTTAAGATCAACCAGGGACAGCCCACAATTGACCAGTAGGTTGCGATCAACCTGTTTGACAGCCCTGCTTTATACCATTTCACATAAACGACTCAGATTATTTATTAAGCAGAATATAAGTCTTGATAAACAAACAAACAAACAAACAAACATACATACATACATACTGTACATACATATCATCTGTAAAGTTGGATCTAAATAAATGAATAAAATCAGAATACCTGGAAAATCAGTTCTATACAAATATGCCACCTAGCTTCAACACGTATTCATTTAGAAGACACCGGCCTTCTGGCACCTAAGGAAGGCCTCTGTGGAGCAACTTCTGCTCCTTGGATTTGAACATCATCTTGGCCTTCATTCAACTGCTCACTTTTCCCTCCTCATTCAAATACCCTCAAGATCTCCCAAAGAGTGTCAATCAAAAGGCTTTAGAAAGAGCACATGCCATAAATCTGCCCACACACCCTCTTTAAAAAACCCACCACAATAATTATATTCTCCTCACCACATGGCCTTTCCTTGCCATCTCATTGTTTTAATTGACAACCTTCTTCTCCCACTGCCCTACTGGCCATATATTCTTTGACTGAAAGCTTTGGGAGCTGGGGAATCCACCCTCTTTACAAATGTATGCTAGACACCCATGTGGCCCATTTCTGAGCGCTGCAGAAACCTCATGGCATAAGTGATTGGAATGCAATTCATTTTAAGAACAGAACGGTTGGTTGTAATTTAGGAGAACTTCAAACAGCCTGCAAAAACCAGCAGCACCCTGTGTTGTGTATGTTTCTTCTTTCTAAAGTTTGTTCTTATGTTTGTGGAGCATTGCTAGGAACTGCATTTTGCCATAATGATCGCAATATCTCTTCCCAATCCAGCTCATACATGTGGGGAGGAATGAGGCCACACCTGCACGCGCACCAAGCCATTGCATCTGCCCTGTTTCTGATGCTCCTGCAGGTCAATGTGGGGCTACCACACCTGAGGCTTATAAGGAAGTGGAATTGTCCAGTCTGGCCCACAGGTGACTTTATGGGTCCCAATGATAAAGCAAATGTTGAGTGTTACAGAAAGACTGCTCTGAGCATTGTTCAGAGATGAAACTTTTCAGTTAACATTGTTTCAGGATAGACACACAAAATTCATTTACAGTGGACGCTCGGGTTGCGAACGTGATCCGTGCGGGATGCACGTTCGCAACCCGCATCTGCGCATCTGCGCACGCGCGGGTTGCGATTCGGCCCTTCTCTGCATACACAAGGTGTGAATTAGCGCTTCTGCACATGTGCGACCGCCCAACCCGGAAGTAACCCATTCCAGTACTTCCAGGTTTTGATGGTCCGTAACCCGAAAAAACACAACCTGAAGCGTCAGTAACCTGAGGTATGACTGTATTGCACTAGTACTGTACAGTGGTACCTCAGGTTACATACGCTTCAAGTTATATACGCTTCAGGTTACAGACTCCACTAACCCAGAAATAGTGCTTCAGGTTAAGAACTTTGCTTCAGGATAAGAACAGAAATCGTGCTCCGGTGAGGCCCCATTAGCTAAAGTGGTGCTTCAGGTTAAGAACAGTTTCAGGTTAAGAACAGGCCTCCGGAACAAATTAAGTACTTAACCCGAGGTACCACTGTACTGCCAATTTTAATTGCTGTACATTGAGTACTATTTTAGGCAAAGGCAGGATAGGCATTTCCTTAAGGGAAGACCAAGAACAGTCCTACTCAGCAGCCCTATCCCCCAAAGAACCAGGGCTTTAGGCTGTGTTACTTGAACTTAGTGGAACTAAACACACTTATTATTTAAAGCATTTAAAACCTTGTTCTTCAGCCAAAAAAGGGTTATAAAAATCAGTAATAAGATAGTCCCCGTCTTCAGCTTTACAGCCTAAAAGATGTGACACAAAAGAGAAAGAGATCAGGAGGAAGAAAGCAAACTCAGGCATTACTTCTTAGTTGCATAGTGCTAATTAAGATATGTATTTTAAGATATGAATTTTAGTCAATTAAACAACCAATTAAATTTGTGTAGAGTTGCCTACAGGTGAAACAGTATATCTGAAGTAAGAAGGAACTTTTTTGATGATATACACAAAGGTACTGGCCCTGTGTGTGAATGAGTTTCTCGTAAGATGATGGTTGCCACCTGCAGCTTTTATAAGCATTTTTTTTTTAAAAAAAAGATTAATCTAGCTGAAGAATCTGTTAACCACTGTAACTCTGTTTTTTTTAAAAAAAATCACCATTTATAAATAGGACCATTGCCTGATTTAAAAAAATCTTAAAGTCATATGAGTTTTAGTCAATTAAACCTGCATAAATGTGCAGGTGAGAAAAAATAGAACTCTAGATGATTCGTGAATGCATTAGGGCAGACATCATAGGCTGTTTATTATCTTTAATACAAGTGTGTGCGTCTGTGTCTGTCTCCAGATGTCAAGAAGAGCAATTCCTTCCTGTCTAAAAAGGGGGAATGTCTCTTCAAAAATGATTCATGAAGCTGAGCAAGGATGCAGGGTGTGTGTGTGCGTGATGGTTCCAGGATGTTTTTCAGAACAGAAGCAACAATATGATCTGCCAGAGCACCAGGATACTCCTTGCTCTGGCAAGTGAATGAGGTGATAAAGAGATTTTCAAGTTTGTTTGGGACAGATTAAGTCAGGAAGTTGAGACAAACCTCCCTAGACCCATGGAAACATCTGGAGAGACCGACTGGATCAGAGTTTTCAATACACATTTTAAACTGGTTCTAAGTCGTGGTTCTGTATGGAAGTGAGAGCTGGACCATAAAGAAGGCTGATCGCCGAAGAATTGATGCTTTTGAATTATGGTGCTGGAGGAGACTCTTGAGAGTCCCATGGACTGCAAGAAGATCAAACCTCTCCATTCTGAAGGAAATCAGCCCTGAGTGTTCACTGGAAGGACAGATCCTGAAGCTGAGGCTCCAATACTTTGGCCACCTCATGAGAAGAGAAGACTCCCTGGAAAAGACCCTGATGTTGGGAAAGATGGAGGGCACAAGGAGAAGGGGACGACAGAGGACGAGATGGTTGGACAGTGTTCTCGAAGCTACCGACATGAGTCTGACCAGACTGCGGGAGGCAGTGGAAGACAGGAGTGCCTGGCGTGCTCTGGTCCATGGGGTCACAAAGAGTCAGACACGACTAAACGACTAAATAACAACAACAAAGTCGTGGTTCTAGTTTTAAGCTGCTGTTACGCCTTTTCCCAAGAAATGACAGACAAGCTGACATGGTTGGTGTTTACTGTGTTTTTAAATTGTGTTTATTATATGTTAAAAAGCAATAAAACGCTTTATAAAGAAAGGAAGAAAAACAACAACAGAAACCACCCAGCGCCAGTGGATTGTCCAAAGCTGAATAGCACTGCCTTTGGCCCTCTGTGCTCGCTTAAATCAGCAGGCAATACTTTAACAACCTATTTACTGGTATAATGTACATAATGGTTCCTTTATTCCAAAATCGAACATGATCTCAGCCACAAGGTGGCCTGCAGCACTTTCTTGCAACTTTAGGCATCCTTTTATCATAAATAAGGAATGGGTTGTAATGGAAGCCACATGCACATTAAAGGATTAAATTTAAAATTCACCAATCATCCAGTTATTTGTGCATACAGAGAGCACCTGCTAAAGTATTATATTAACTTGTGCACAAGGCAGGGAGAAGAGATTATTTTTTAAAGCGTTCTTTCGATGATGCATTCGGCTGGTCTCTCTAGTCAGAAACAATTCTTCCATAAAGGTGTTTATTGTGATTGTGGTGATGTTATGCTTCTGGCCATCTGGGCTTCTATTCAGCCATCTCCCTTGACAAAATTCCTAAGCTGTGTAATGTCAAGCCATAAAAATGCTAACTGTGATTTATAGCCACTGAGACTCTGTAGACAATACAGAAGCATATGGGTTTTTCCCTCCTCTGGACAGATATGGAATATCCATACAGCGACTGCGATTCACAGAAGAACCATTTCTAATTTGTTATTTCATTAAGAACTTGAAATATGATGGTAAACAAAACATATCACCAGGCAGACAAGACATGTGTAACTAATAAACATGGGCTTTGATTCATGCTATTTCTCCTTTGCGCCCCCATCCCCAGGAGATTTAATCTTGTATTACTCTTCAGTGGAAATGGACAGTAAAATATTATTTTCCATTTACTTTAATGGCTCTTTGGATGCATTATTAATATGCAATATATAATGAATAATTGCATACTTACATTTTTACGCCATGTCTTTTTCTGCTGCACAAGACATTCAATGGGCTTTAGGCCTGAAGCATAAATTATAGCTGCCCGGGGAAGGGTGTGATAACATATACTGTTCCTTTGCTTTATTCTAGCATTGTTTGCAAAGGGAAATAGATTAACTCCTTACTCCTTTGTGAGTCATAACCTCTGTTCTTAATACCAGCACACACGTTATAGGGAAAATGTTGAGGAGTTCAGAGAGAGAAAACTAGGAGACAAACGCTGCAGTCCTAGAGAGACTTGCTTGAGAGAAAGTACCACTGAACTCAATAGGATTTTTTCCTGAGTAGCCATGCATAGGAGTATGCTGTAAGTTCCCATCCCATGCACATCAACTAGGCAGTGAGTTTGTTTAATATGGTAGGACTTATGTCCCAGTAGCCATACATATGATCAGAATCCGGGCCAGTCCTGAATATCTATCAGGCTATGTATATTGACTTGTATGCTTAAACTGAGATGGAGGTACCGATGGCTACTGTACTATTAATATGACTGAAGTTTTCTTTTTTTCCTTTTCCTTCCTGACTCTTGTTGTTAAATTTTCTATTAAAAGGTAGGCAGAGTAAGAACCAGGCCTTCTTGTTCTTTGTTTTCCAAAGAACCTTGAAAATCAGAGGAAGAAAAACAACAGATGACTTTCAATCAGTGCTAGGGTAGGAAGTCCACACTTGGCTGCCCTTGCCTCCTCAAGGAAATTTGACTTTTGGGTTCCTGTGCGTGAAAAACAGACCCTTCCTGGGAACTCTGAAAGTGCCAGGCTGTGCCATTCAGAGACTATTTTGCCTGAACCCGTACCCTTGCAGGGGATCAATGAATGTGGCTTTGGGGTGCAAAGAAAAGCCTAATCAGTGAAGCAGTCAGGGCATTTGCATGTGTGAACTTGTGTCTGCTTGCATGAGACATCCACGTGCCATATGTTTCCTGCTCTACCATGAACCTACGCCACAGAAGAGGAAGGGGTCCCAAGGGGTCCCTAACAGAGCAGTATTTGACCGTGTTCAAGCTTGTGGAGTGGGACAAATCTGGCCTGGCACATAATAATAATAATTAATTTTTATTTATACCCCGCCCTTCCCAGTTCAGAAAACCGGGCTCAGGGCAGCTAACAACAAATTTAAAACACTTAATTGATGCAACAAAAAACAGCGTAAAATACAGTATAAAACGTGAATAACAAAAAATTCAGAATTCAAAAAACTAATTAGGGGGAAAATCCATCCAATAAACATTAGATTATCACCAGGGCTAGCTAGCTAAATTAGTCATATTTGGCCCACGAGGAGACCAGGGAAGAATTAGCTGTGGGATCCCAGAGTGGGTAATCTTCATAAAAAGGGGAGGGGGAGGGAAGGAAGGGGAATAAAAGATCAGGCTAAGTTCAAATTGAAAGCCAGGTGGAATAGCTCTGTCTTACAGGCCCTGCGGAAGGAAGATAAATCCTGAAGGGCCCTGGTCTCATGGGACAGAGCATTCCATCAGGTTGGAGCCATCACTGAGAAGGCCCTGGTGGAGGATAATCTGACTTCCTTAGGGCCCTGGACCTCTAAACTGTGATTATTCATGGACCTTAAGCTCCTCAGTGGGGCATACCAGGAGAGGCGGTCCTGTAAATACGATATACCTTTGTTAGGTAGGGCAGGCTTAGGGAGTGACAGGCCCAAAGTCACCCAGGAATCATCATGACTGAACATAGATATGAACAGGG
The DNA here is from genome assembly GCF_964188305.1 of Podarcis bocagei. NCBI lineage: Eukaryota > Metazoa > Chordata > Lepidosauria > Squamata > Lacertidae > Podarcis > Podarcis bocagei. The sequence goes on from NC_138128.1 coordinate 21,361,631, forward strand.
GTCTCCCCAGCCTGTGATTTTGGAGTGCCCTTGGAAGGTGTGGCTTCAAGGGTAGGCAGGGCTGTCACGGTGAGTTCCTATGCTTCAAAAATTTACCACTATACCACCGTTGAGGAGCTATTACAACTGCTACTACTGGAAGGTAACAAAATTAGGTGCTTGAAACATGAAGTTTTTCTGCAATGGTTGTGGCCATATGCAACGTGGTGGGTGATTAATACAATTTTTACCCCCCAAAGTGCCACTTTAACTCAGGTTGTGTCCTCAAAGAAAAGTAGAGAGCTGAGCACCAAATATTTGGTGTGGGGAGGCACCCTTAGTCCAATTCTTATTATTGTCAACAAAGGATCATGGTCTCTTGTTTGGGCCTCAAAATGGAGAATGGGATGTTGAAAGAACACTTGTCCTTTATCCTTCCAGATAATGCATTGCTTGTTTAAATAACCAGGAGCCACAAAATCCTTTTCCAGTGATAAACTGGAGAATGTATATTTTGATGAGTCTCCCACAGGCAATAACAGCTCACCACTGCATGCACAAATGCTCTTTGGTTTCTACATTTATGTTGAAAATAAATTTTCATCAGGACTGACCATTCACACACTTTTATTTATCATGCCTATATAAAAGTTTGGTTACCATTAAAGCGTTTACAGCTGCTGTGGCATTTGTCCGTGTTAAGCGTGCAGTATTCAGAATTTTACGACAGAGGGAAGAGACTGGATTTCTTACAAAGTATAAAGGGCCTTCTCAAAGAATATACAATTATATGCCAGTGTAAGACTGGGGGTTTGGGTGGCTGTACTCAAATTTATATCCTTGAGTTCAGATGTCTGAAGGGAGGCAGTGCTGCTTCATAAAATTATTTGTATTTCTTTGTAATACATTTGAAATCTCCCACTAAATCCAAACCTTTATTGCTTAGCCCAGGCATAGGCAAACTCGGCCCTCCTGATGTTTTGGGACTACAACTCCCATCATCCCTAGCTTAAAGGACCAGTGGTCAGGGATGATGGGAGTTGTAGTCCCTAAACATCTGGAGGGCTGAGTTTGCCTATGCCTGGCTTAGCCAAAGGCAAACAATCATACAATAGTACAAAAAGCGAGACGTCACTAAATATATGACTTTAACAAATGAAAAGCGTCAAGACTAGCCGCTGGAATAGCCAGATAAACTCAGTTAAGTGCAGTGTGTAACTCAGTGTAGACTTCAAAAGGCTTTTAAGTAACACTGATAATTCAAACAGTATCCAGACTTAATGTGCTGAGCGCTTTTAAAATCTTTAAAGCAGCTGAAGAAATTATTCATTACAGATGTTACTGATGTTTCTTTAAATATTTATATCCTCACCTCTGCTGAGTTTGAGATGGCTTATGGAATAGTATATTAAACCATACCTTTCCCCAATATGTTTGAAAGGCACACAGAATGAAGTTCTAGGAAAATGACTGACAATCACAGAAATGGAAGCAAGCATGACATTCACACACAACATTGGAAATGCACGGTACTGTTGGACAAACAGATGCCGGGGGGGAGACAGAAGATGAGAAGCTTAGAAGCTCAGACAGTTGAGGGGTTTCTCTTTGTAGTTAAATCATGAACGGACAGAACACTGAAGATAATGTCACAGTCTCAAAAGCCTGGACTTTATGATATTATGCCACGCGGCATAACTCTATGATATTATGCCACATGGAAGTTATTAAAATGATAAATGTTCACCGTGCCATTTTCACTCACCGAGAAGAAAGGCTTGGCTTCCCACTTTTACTACAGCTGGTATAAATTCCTGGGCCATCATCAAAGAAACTTCCAAGCGCCAGTTTTTGCCTGATAGACTCCCTCTCATTTTTTTGAGCCTGAAAAAAACACAAAACCAGAACAATTATCGTCAAACCGCTGACAGCAGACCACATTCCTGTAAACAGAACTTTAAAGTTAATCCAACATTTTCAGCACTCAGTGCTATAATTTGAGACAAGGAGATAAAGCACCAATGATATTATGTACCCTTTTGATTTGTTTCAAACAGAGAATACATGTTGAATATTGTCTCAGACTAGTCACTAGGTGATCCTGACACAAGTGTTATTTCAGTTCATTTTCGCCTTTAATTTGTCTACTGTCTTTCTACACTGCTATACACAAGGCAGTGTATGAGCCATAGAAGCAACAGAATACACAACAAACACCACACATCTTATAACAATCTGACTCAATGCAAGAAGTCATCATTTGTTCCAAGTTCTTGAGTCCAGGAAGTGGGAAGATGGCTTGCTATGGATGGGGTTGCACTACTCTGGAAGGAGCAGGTCCATAGCTTGAGATTACTCCTGGATCCAACTGTCATTTGAGGTCCATCTCCAGCTGGTTCACCAGCTATGGCCCCTTTGGGAGAGGGATAACTTGACCACAACACTCCATGCTGTACTTCCAGATTGGACAATTCTTGCCTAAGCCAACCACGGTTCTGAATTTGATGATGATGATAATAATAATAATAATAATAATTTATTTGTACCCTGCCCATCTGGCTGGGTTTCCCCAGCCACTTTGGGCGGCTTCCATCAAAAATTAAAAATACATTAAAAAGGCACACATAAAAACTTCCCTTCAGATGTCTTCTAAATGTCATGTAGTTGTTTATCTCTTTGACATGTGATGGGAGGGTGTTCCACAGGGTGGGCGCCACTACCGAGAAGGCCCTCTGCCTGATTCCCTGTAGCTTTGCTTCTCGCAATGAGGGAACCACCAGAAGGCCCTCAGTGCTGGACCTCAGCGTCCGAGCAGAACGATGGCGGTGGAGACGCTCCTTCAGGTATACTGGGCCGAGGCCGTTTAGGGCTTTAAAGGTCAACACCAACACTTTGAATTGTGCTCGGAAACATACTGGGAGCCAATGTAGGTCTTTCAAAACCGGTGTTATGTGGTCTTGGCGGCCCCCCCAGTCACCAGTCTAGATGCCGCATTATGGATTAGTTGTAGTTTTGAACTCCAGGGTTTGCAACCTGTGGTCCTTGGCCAAATTTCATTGAATGGAGAGAGCTTAGAGGGGCTAAAAAGCCAAGACGGATGGGTGTGTGTGTGTGTGTGTGTGTGTTGAGGAGTGGAAAGCCCTCTGTAAGCAAACTGTTCAGATCTCTGGCAAGACCTGGCAGTTTGCAGTGCAGGAGGTAAGAGTGTAAAAGAGAAAAAGGGGGGCATCAGAAAGTGAGAAAAGTGGCTGCCCACCCACTCTTGCCCATGCCCCACTCATCACTGGCATATGGCCCCCATCAGCTTACCCCAGAGTAAATGCGGCCCTCAACAGAAAAAAGCCTGCTTGTGATTTTCCCACAGGTATCTGGTTGGCCACTCTAAGAATAGGATCATAGAATCATACATATGTAGAGAGTTGGAAGGGATCCCAAGGGTCATCTAGTCCAAACCCCTGCATTGCAGGAAACTTCTGTCCAAATTGGGGCTTGAACCCACAACCCTGAGATTAAGAATATCATGCTCTACCTACTGAGCTATGTTGGACTAGATGGGCCTTTGGCCTGATCCATTCAACAAACAAACAAACAAACAAACAAACAAACAAACAAACAAACAAACAAACCAAACCAAACTGCAAATACCCAGTTCCCTCTACGGATTCAATCTAAGCAACAATAGGTTTTAATTCATACTTTTGTTTATTAGAGTTGGAAACTGGTGCCACGCTGTCTAATCTGAAGCAATTACAGCCTGGTGATTTTCAGGAGCATCACCATTAGCAGAATTCATTAGCGATTGCCCATAGATACGACTGCTAACTGAATGCTTCCAAGAACCATCCTTTGAAACGTATGGCGCACTATGCATCTGGTATATAGCTTTTCTGTCTCAAAAAAAGTGCAGCGGCAAACGAACTGCAACATGAGGGAAAAATCAATAACTTTAAGAGCACAGTGGCTGAACTTAATAAGCTGGTATATTCATTTTCACTTTGCCACAAGTGCTGCTATAACAGAAAAGGAACCTCAGGGGGCTCTCTCATTAGATTTTGTTTTTCATCCAATCTATTACATGCTACTGAAGATGCTTCCATCTGCACTGCTGTTTTATGAAGCTGTTTTCCTGCAGTGGGGGGAGAATTCAGAGAAAGATGTAGAGACAGTTGTGTAAGGATAATCTTGGACACTGTCAAAATAAAACATAAATCTAGATGTAGCAGCATCCAGTCGCTTAGAGGCTAAACCACTACAGAAGGAAGCAAAAGAAGAGGCATCATAAAAGAACAATATGCAAAACAAAAATACAATTAAAATAATAAAAACCAAGAAATACCAGTCAAGCATTTAAAAAATCTGTACGGTTTGACAGTGGCAGACATCAATTGCCAACAAAAACTGTGGTGAACAGAATATTTTCAGCCAGAATGGCATGCTTGGTGCATATCATAAAATCACAGAGTTGGAAGAAACCCTGAGGATCACTCTTTGAATTAGCAGGAATATGCAGCTGCCCCATGCAAGTATCGAACCTTGGCATTATCAGCACCACACTCTAACCAATGGAGCTATCCATGAAGCTTTCACATGGAAGTTTCTACATTACTCCCAACAGCAGTCCATGCTCACAGTAGCCACAAATCACTCCCAAAGCCCAAAATGAATTTGTCAACTGCCGACCACCGGAAGTCCCCTCCTTCTTTATCAAGCTGGCATTGATAGAAAGAAGACACTTGCCATTTCTCATGTTAGTAAGAACGAGTGGGACCTGCAACAAAAGGTGGTCCCTGTCCCCCCCCATTCTTTTATCCCCACCCTCAGTTCTCTGCCCCACTTCATCAGTAATATGCAGCCACTAACGTGCCCAATCCTCACATGCTGCTTTTGCCCACTCCCAACCCTTCAAAGCTTCTTTCTAAATATTATTTGTATTTCTGAAAACCTTAAGGTTTCTCTAAACTGATAGCATCACCCTTCTGGTGTGTGAGCACTGTGGTTGTGTCTATGGAAAGAATGAAATGCATAGGCTAAAGAGGGAATGAGGACTATCACCCAGCACAACATCCTACAAGTAAAGTCCTCAACAAATCAATTTCCCTCATCTTCCAAGTTTGCTGCAGGAGCTAATTTCACCATCTGGGCATTGCACTGGCCGGTTTTTGTTTAAAACAAACTTTTTTTTCAAATACGCATTTGCAATGTTAAAAAGCAACACCACATAACACGTTATCCACCCGTTGGTGAATCAAGTGTTAGTTCACAGAGCTTGCTACATGTGAAAGTCTCAGTGTAAAATCTACAGATTTCCTACACACTGCATGCTGCAGTTTAAAGGGCAAATATTGACTAAGGTTGCATGCCGAAATCCAGATCTATGGCTCTGAAGCTAGGGATGCTTTAGTCTGGCACACATTTTTAAAAGCAAACTGAGCTGATTCACATTTCTTGGATTAAGTACCCAAACTGGAATGCACTTTCAGTTTCCAGGCTGCTTAGAACTTTGTGATAACAATCCCTGGCTCATAAAACATGCCAAAAATGCATATGAAATTGCATACATTGGGATAAAAAGCATATAAATATATTTATTTTAAATGCATGTTATGTAAAAAGATACAGAAAACAAGGTGTTGCGTGTGTCTGTGTTGTATCCTTCACCGTCTATCCGACATCTGAAGGCAGCCCTGTTTAGGGAAGCTTTTAATGTTTGATGTATCACAGTATTTTAATATTCTTTTGGAAGCTGCCCAGAGTGGCTGGGGAAGCCCAGCCAGATGGGTGGGGTATAAATAATAAATTATTATTATTATTATTATTATTATTATTATTATTCCACTTGTGCAACAGAATTCCCACCTCCCTTCTCCTGTCACCCCCTTTTTTTGTTTATTCAGCACAATATATACACACCACTTGATTGTAGCAAAACCTCTAAGCAGCTTACAAGAAATATTATGACTATCAATAAAAACTTAAGAACAAGTAGTTAAAAACATTAAAAAAATAAAATCAGAAGTAATTGAAAAAGAAATTAAACATGTCAACATCTGTGTGTCAGGATAGGCTTGCCTAAACAAAAATGTTTTAAGCAGATGCTGAAAGGAATAGATGTGAAGGGACCTGCCTGAGGTCAATGACAGGGAGTTCCAAAGTGTAGGTGAAACTAAAAGAATGATTTCTTACAAGTGCGGAGCAAATATTGGGTGTCACCTATAACAATGCCACTGCTGGAGATTGAAGCAGTTGAGTGGGAACATATGAGGTTAGACATTGGGGGACCCTCTGAAGTTGATTTTTGGGGTGCATGAGGGAAGGAGAGACAACTCCGTGGTTTTAAATTGCCGATCAATGTGTGACAGAAACCAGAAACAGGCTGATCTATCTGTCCCTATCTGAGGCCATCACACTTGCATCAGTTTGTAGAGATTAAAAGAGAGTGTGCAATTTTCAGCTCAAGTGCTGCACGTAGTGATTTTCAAGTACTTGTGCATCAGTGCAATTGATCTGTTGGTTGCATCACATCTATGCATAAGATCTGCGGCCGTAATACTTAAGTTACTCATGTTTTACCTACAATTAGAGTGGCTCATGGGAGGACACGGGGAGAATAAAAAGACTAATTAAATTGTGAGGATGATGCAAGTGCAAGCGGTAGACCCAGGGTGCCCAAACTTTTTTCAAAGAGGGCCAGATTTGATGAAGTGAACATATGTGAGGGCTGACCAAAGTTGTTGACATTTTTTTAGGATTGAAGTTGTTGACCTTTTCTTCGGATTGAAGCTTTGTTTGTTTGGCCCCAGTAAATGAACTGCCACAGGGGCTGGATAAAACCAGCCAAAGGGCGGTTTAGGCCCCATAACAGACTTTGGACATGCCTGTGTGGGTGGAGCAATGACACAGTTAGCACAGTAACTAATGAGAGTACGGAAACTGGCATAATTAGCACCATCATAAAATGGCAGGGAGAAAAGCAGCCTTATGGCTGCAGCAAAAGTCCACAGCAGACCACCAGAGGGTTACTAGAAAATTGTTTTATGCATTTTTAAAATATTTTTTTTTTTTTAAAAAAAGGAAGTGTACACACACTTATGGCCCAACAATGTTGGTTTTATTTTTCACTATGTGGTAGCAGGGGTCATGGGGTCTTTCTGATCCATTAAAAAGCCAAATGTTGCACCTGCATATTGGAGGCTTGGGGTTTACGCTATGAACTTTGGCAGCTAAACAACAGTTGAGGAAGCTGGCCAACTCATCTAAAGACAAGTTAGCGCTAGCTATTATAACAGGTTTACAAGTCTGCTGGCCAAATATTTATATGTTTATACACTGCAAGGTTGTTTCACAGGCCATTGATCTACTTTTTAATAATTCTCCTCTCCTCCTAAATGTTTGCAAGTTCAGTCTCTAAAAACTCAGCAGCCTTCTTATTGAAATAGTCCAGCTCATGGGAAGTTATTTTTATTATTATTTTAGACTGACTACTGGGCTGTATTCAACGCTAGAGACCCATTGAAGGCAATGGACATTGTTAACTTGGGTTCACTGATTTCACTGAGTAGAACTTAGGCAGTAACATACCACTTTAAACACAATCCTTGGAAGCACAGTTTGTTAAGGATGCTGAGAATGAAAAGGAGACCCCTTGCTTCTTTACGAAGCTACAATTCCCAAAATGGTTTAACAGTCAATCCCTCACCTCAGGGAACTCTGCAAATTGTAGTTAGGTGTCCTCTAAAAACTCTCAGCTAGAATTCAAAGATCTAGCACAGCCACCATAAAACTCAAGATTCATGTTTGGTGCAATGTGGTTCCATTAACATGAATGGCTGTTTTGATACATGCTTCAGTAAAACCTGGGTAATACCTATCATGTGATCTGCTGAACAGATATAATATCAAGAGATATTGAGATGTAACTCTCTGGGGATGCCTTCTAATGCTTTAAGAACTTACAGGTCCTTCACATAATAGCATGAATTACATTTTGTTCTGTAATGCAAGCTTAATCTGTATGAAAGGGGAAAAAAGTAGTATAAACCACCACACACACAATGCAGTTGGTTTCACCACTGCCGTACCATCAAGGGTAGCCAATGTGGTGTTCAGAGGCCATGTCAAGTGTCTGCTGATACCCTGGGAGGGGGTCAGGAACACTGCCAAAAGCCCACTGGACCTACTGCAGTGATGAGACAAAATCCACAGGGAGGAGGACCCATGGAGAGTGTCTTGCCCAAGGAACCTACAAAATCTGGATCCAACATGGGTGGCATCCTCCAGTGCCCAGGTCCTATTATTTCACAAAATGTTCATATTTTTATGCAGCTTTCATGCCATTAATTTACCAGGCTATATTCTATTTTCCTGGATGGTTTCAATATGGTAGCTATATCTTCAAAACCATTTACATGGCCAACCCAGTTCTACCTAGTTATGTCCCACTAGCTCAGATGATTAACACTGCCACTTCCTTTCAGTCCATTCTGTTCTCTCAGCAGGTGTGGTGAACAACTGTTGTCTTCAGCACAGTTTGGAAAGAACCAATTTAGCCAACAAGATTTGCTGCAAATATGTAGAAAATCACCCAGGGCTGAAGTAACTCGGGATACAGGAAATCTCCAGAAGCAGCACTTTATTTCCAAGAGTATTTCTTGATCTGGCCCAAATTGGTGTGCTTCAAACAAAACTTCACTGGATAAGCTTTGCGGCCCCTCTGTTTTATTGATGCTTTTTATGGTGCTTCAGAAATGCTGCTGACTTACTCCTATCATTTTGTCTGAATTGTTAAAGGAGAGCCTGAGTCTCACAAAAGCTAGCAGGATCATTAGCTGATTGCTCAACCGGCAGCAATAACACGTCAGAGGATAATTTTATTGACCCTTTTAAAGGACACTTTATTCCAGATATTACCAATAAATGAGTTTTATGTGTTAATGGTGTACATTCACGGTGAGCTTTACATTGCATACATGCACAATGAGAACAGTATGTCAACATTTATATGAAACTGACAGGTCTCTTATTAGGTATCATTGCCCCTTTCCTCTCACAATACAAGGCCTTTCGTATTAAGAGGATATGTTCATGTGCATATTCTCTAGAACACTTTACCAACGTGGCATTTATAGCAATAGAAATATGGCTGCAAGAAGGGTAGACAGCCAGAAATGCAAGCCGTTAAGAGTTCAGAACAAGTCAAATTGTTACTTCCATTGTTCCATCTCATTTACTGCATATAGTTTACTAAGTTTTCTAGAAACACAAACAAAACACTATAATTAGAATGTTTATTTAGTCCGATAGTAACATAAAGGCAATTCAAAGATGGCAGAATCCAAAATTAACTTGTATTTCAAATATCTAGGCTTCAAAAGAGCCAGAAACAAATATTTGAGGTACCAGCCAAGGAGCGAGATTGAAAAATGATAATATTCTCGGACACTAGTATCAGAGTTTCTGACCATTATGGGATTTTTTAAATAGCAAATTTATAAAGCTAGTGTGTTGGAAGTTCTCCAACTATGAACATATAAAGCTTCCTTATAGTTAGCCAGACTGCAAGTCACATTCTGACTATTTCATTGTACAGGAGATTCCACTAAAGGGAGATGTCGAGGGCTGAACTTTTGGGATCTTCTGCGTGCAAACCGGATGCTATGCTTGGAATTACGGCCTCCCCCAGCTGGTACAACAGCCTCCATGTCCCACAAGGTAGGTGTCATTAGCTTTCCAAAATTAATACATACAGTTGCAGAATTAAATAAATCACAAAACGTATTTGTAGGCAACAAAGTAGGTATCACTAAACTTTCCATTAAGCCAATGTGACGGTAAAATGTGTCAAATTCCACACATAAGGGAAATCTGTGCATTCAGAAACCCATCAACAGATTCTTAAGGCAACAAGTTCTGGCCAGAAGAAGACAAATACAGAAAGAGTGGAACTTTTGGGCACTCTTAGGTTAAGAACTGGCATATTCTTGTAATTTGATGTCAAGACCTCAGCCATGCAGCTAAAGTTATTTTTAAGTATGTCTGTTATTACCAGACATAGACAATTACTATATTTAAAGTTCCATATTGCAGCTGGCATGCTTTTTAAAGACATGCCAATGCAGCAGTTTATATAAACTCTCCACACCCTGGGTAAACTCACTATACTGTTCAATTTAAAAAGTTTCTATTCAATGGGTTGGTGGTAGGAGAAGTGAGAAAGAGAGAGAAAAGGAAAAAAAGACCATTCAAGTTTCAAACATTAATCAAAACTGGATTGCCTAACTTACTACAACATACAACATCAATACACTCCTAGCACCTGATTCCCATCGATCTGCTGTGCTGACAGTTAAAATGTTTTATATAGCCAAACCAAAAAGTATGTAGAATGCAATATTCTGAACTAAAGCTTAACAGAAAGTTGGTGAAAACATTTATTATGACAACAAATGTCATTATATAGCGAAAGAAAGAGACACTGTCATGAACATGCACATTTATTTCTGTTTTTCCATCCTTGAAGGATGTTTTTCCTTCAAGGAAATGCTTTTTCTTTCTTTTTTTTTGCAACTGCACGGCCCTGATTTGTTTCTCTCCTGCAAACAGCAGCAATTGTTCCCAGACAAAAGAGCCCCTTTGTGTCTCTTACCTTTTTATAATTCCCCTCCACATCCAATGTGGATACTTCAGTGATGATGTCATCCATTCCATCACTATCCAAATGCATTCCTTTAACCCTTAAAAAACCCCTAGGAAAACAAACTGGTCACTTTCTCTTCTGCCTGCAACTTATTCTGCGCTTCAAGTCTCCTTTCCCGAAGCCCATTCATTAAAACTGCAGTTTCAGGTGGCAGCTTAAAACCAGACCAGTAGTTTCAGTCTTCTGTTTCGTGCAATGAGAAGGTCCATTCCCGGCTGTTAAAAGTCTCTTGTCCTCAGACACTGGGACCTGTCAGGAGCCTGATCTTCTCGCCAGCTGCTATCACCTACCTCTGAAGCATGCAGCTACAACCCACTCCAAAGTACGCTGCTTTTTCTTCTTCTCCAAATAAAGTAAAGGCTGGCTTTGAGCTGAAGCCAGCTGATTACACTTCTTCGCCAGTTACACAAGGAAAGCAACAATCTTCCTCTAGTCACTGGTAGTGCAGGTTAAAAATAGATGGAAAGGCCTGCCTAGCAGAGTACACCAGAGCAAAACACACACACCCCTGCTACGTACAAAGCAGAATGATATAAAAAGCCAAGGCCGAATGGCCCGCAGCCATAAGCAGCAGGCCAAAGGGCCCAGAAGCACACAGCCTTCCCATCTTTTAAAAGGAGCCCCTCTATCCCAGGTTGTCCAGACCTGGGGCAACTCCAGCCTCCAATGCAGTCTAACACACTGCAAAAAATGGGGGGGGATAGCAGAGGAGCAGGGGACAAAGACAACCTGCATTCAGCCTTTCTCAACCTTTGGGTCCCCAGATGTTGTTGAACTACAGCTCCCATCACCCCTAGCTAGCAAGGCCAGAGCTCAGGGATGATGGGAGTCGTAGTCCAACAACATCTGGGGACCCACAGGCTGAGAACAGCTGTTTGACTTCTTTTCTTTTTCCTCTTTCTTTCTTTCTTTCGTTAATTGATCTAGCTAATTAACGAAAGCAAAGAAAAAAACCCAAGTAGATAGTTACAGAGCATGTCCAGCATCACTTCCATTTACAGACATTTCTTTGGATGCGCATTACTTACACATGCGTCCCCTGAATCCTCTCTTGGGCAATTTTTCTGCTTCAGGGACTCGCTCAGAAAAAAAATCAGGAGTACTGAAAATAACTGGGCTGTAGCCAACAGTGTTACTTAGCTGACTGTAGGGCTTTTCCACAGTGAAATGGGGAGGGAAGTGGTTCTTAGAAATTCCCTCTCCTCCTCACTGGGTGACACCCCCCCCCTCTGGAGCAGGGGGGCTGCTGCGGTGTAACTGATGGGATCCCTGAAAATTCCTTCCTTCCCTGCTCTCCTGACAGAACCTTTACCATCAGCTGACTGATGCCACTGGATACAGCTCAATATTTTTACTATATACGGTAGTACCTCCGGTTGCGAACTTAATTTGTTCTGGAGGTCCGTTCTTAACCCGAAACTGTTCTTAACATGAGGTGCGCTTTCGCCAATGGGGTCTCTTGCCACCACCTTGCGACTTCTGCTTGCATCCTGGGGCAAAGTTTGCAACCAGGAGCATCCACTTCCGGGTTAGCGGAGCTCGTTACCCGAAGCGTTCGAAACGAGGACGGTATGTAACCACTGTAGGATAAAGGTAAAGGCACCCTTGACTGTTAGGGTTGTGGCGCTCATCTCATTCTATAGGCTGAGGGAGCCAGTGTTTGTCCGCAGACAGCTTCCGGGTCATGTGGCCAGGATGACTAAGCCGCTTCTGGCGAACCAGAGAAGCGCACGGAAATGCCATTTACCTTCCCACTGGAGTGGTACCTATTTAGCTACTTGCACTTTGACATGCTTTTGAACTGTTAGGTGGGCAGGAGATTGGACCGAACGATGGTAGCTCACCCCGTTGTGGGGATTCATACCACCGACCTTCTGATCGGCAAGCCCTAGGCTCTGTGGTTTAGACCACAGCACCACCCGCGTCCTGAGGTTCCACTGTAGTAATTTACAATAAAGGCATTTCTGAAGTTCAAGCTGCAGCCTGGAAGGTTGGCTGCCAACCGCAACGTTATGAGATCAGCTTGGGGTTGCACGTGCTTAGAACACTTCGCCTCTCAGATTGAGACAAAGCCCCACTGACAGGTGCACATCTCAGGAACGCTCGGAGCTTAGTGACACCGCATGAGCGCACGCTTTGGAGATGAAACCCCACACATTCCCCGCTGCCTCTCATGCTGTGCATCTGGAGTCCACGCTGCTTTTCCATAAGGGCCAACCAGCCACTTTGGGGTCATGTCATTCATTAATCTTGTAATAGCAGATAACCGACACCATTCTGCCTTGTCTCTCTTGATTTTGTGAAGTCTCTTGTTCTTTATGAAACTTCAGAACAGTAGGGTGATTATAGCACATGTTTCATGTTAATGGAAGCAGGAAACCACCCCACCCACTCAAAGTAATTCAGTGAAGGAGTTATCATCAGGAGAATTTCCTGGAAGCACAAGGGATGGGGGCAGGGGGAGGACCTAAGCCATCTTGAGATTAATTCAAGCGTTAGTTGGTTAGGCCTTATGGCTTATTACAGAGCCCCTGTGGACTTTTCATGTTGTGGTTTCATGACTCATCTTTTAGGGTCCAAAACAGTGAGCGAGCTACACATTTAGACCCAATTCAGCACTAGTAGCTGAATTTTGTTCTTGGACCCAATTTAAGGCGCTGGTATTAGTCTACAAAGAAGTGTTTCTTGACGGAGGGGCATATGACGGTCTTGGGGATGGGGTTCCAAAAATATGTGCAACATAAATAGAACATTAGAACCCGCAAAACCCACTTGAAAATTCCAATATAATAATTAGGGGACCCATGCTTGAAAGGACTGTATGTGGGACTTTTATGTTAGCTCAAAGGGGCATGGGTTAAAAGAGATTGAGAAATACTGTTTTCAAAGCCCTAAATGAGGAAGGACCATAGCTTAGTGGCAGAGCATCTACTTTGTAAGGCCCTGGGTTCAATCCCTGGCATGTCCAGACAGGGTTGGGAGAGGTTACTGCCAGTCTATGAGTGGTGTTCCACAAAGCTTTGCCCAGGGCAGACCCATTGAAATTAATGAACATGATGAAGACAGGTGTATTAATCTAAGGCTTGCCTTCAGGTTGCATGTTCTCCTTCAGGAACAAGCTGCTACAGAACATTTCCTTTCCTTTTTTTTATTGACTGCAGTTTAAACAAAGTTTAGGTTTCAGGTAATGATGTTAATCTTAACTGTGGTTGGTTAAGATTTGTTAAGTTTTACGACCCATTATAAGACGTTGTCTGTTTCAAACTACGGTATAGTTAAAATGAAACACAGCTGATTGTGGTCAGATGAAACTACAAGTTGAAGCTAATAAAAAACGTAGTGGTTTTGTATCTCAGAAATGCCCTCTGCACAAAATAATGTGTATTCCACACACCACCACCACCAGTTCTGTTATCCTTCAGAAAAGCCCTAAATGCAGGTGTTTTTCCCCCCTTGTCTGCAATCAGGAGCTTTTGTGGTTGTTTGAAAATAACTGTTTAAGCATTGTTTTTGCTGATATTTCAAATCTTGGAAATTTCATTTTGTACTGTATTGGTTTGATGTAATCCACCTTGGGAGGGTAAATGCCCTAAAAAGTAGGTTAGAAAGCCATTATGGGGAAAAACCCCCCACCCAAACTCAGCTTTGTGGCTGCAGGGATGGGAAGTAAATGAACCCAAGGTGTGCTCACTATGTTGCTGGCATTTAATCAGTCAAACCTGCATATCCAACAAAGGAAAAGCTTCTAAAATAATACAGAATACGTGTGCAACCAATGAAGAGAAATGCTTCTATTTCTGGATTTTCTGACTCTTAAGATCCTACTACAGCAGCATTGTCCAACATGTGGATAGAGGCCATGAGTGCTGGCGCCTCGAGAGCAAGGGATGGTTTGGCATGTGTGTGTGAGAGAGAGATGGTGCTGGACATTCCAGGAGCCAGCCCTGAGGAGAGGACTGCCTTGCCCCCTCCCCTCCATGCTGGCTGTAAACCGACCACTGAGGCTTTACTCCCAAGTAAACACGCACGAGGGAGTGGGGGACCCTTCCTAGCGGCTGCCATCTCACCCACGCGGGGAGTGGTGTGTGTGTGTGCAGTCCTGTGCACTGGCTCCTCAGAGAGAGAAAGGGCTGGTTTACATTTACTCAAAAGGAAGGGGTGGATTGGATCCAGGGGAATGGGCTTCTACAGGTTTCATCCAGTTCTAAGGTGGTGCTTGAAGGCTGTCAACTCTGCAGTTCAGTTTACACAATTTCTGTTTTGAACTATTGGGGACGCTGCTGTGGTTGACAAGTGCCCATGACTCATTTGAAAAACAGCATGAGTCCTGGGGTACTTTAAAGACATAACACATTTGTTATGGCATGAGCTTTTGTGAACAACAATCCGTGCATCATGTTCTGATTATGTAGGACCCTGTCCTCAATGTTATTTTCTTATGCTATTACAAGTATACAAAGTATGTATTTTTTAAAAAATATATTGATTTATGATGAACTTTTCAGGTTTTATTGAAGCGATTATCATTTGTTAGTATTTTTATCATAAGCTCAGCCAAATATAATGTATTTAAGCTGAAGAATGACAATGGGAGAGTGTGGTTGATCACTGCCAGTTTTTGATTTTGGATGGTAGATCTCAGGCTACTTGTGGTTGGACTTGCCTGTACTACAACAGCAGAAATTTAAGGTATTACAACCTGCAGTTGTTGATGGCTACATCACTGTATCAATAGTATTTTCAGCAACAAGGTGAATCATCTTTTTTGTCTGGACTCCATAATGACATCAGAACTTCCCAAGGCCTTTTCGCAAATGTAGGCTATTACATTTCACTTTCCTCCCACAAAAGCACTTAGGATGATGAGACTACTCGTATCTACGTGTAAGTGCTTCGGAATTGGATAAGTGCCTAAATTTCTGAGGGAGGAAGCATTAAGGAAGACAATTTGGGTGACCCACCCCAATGAAACAAGAACTGGTGTGAAATGTATACTATAAGATTATGAGATTATAGAACTGCCTTTAAAATCCTCCCTCTAAATCTCCCATAAAATACCCATAAAAGATTTGACCCTACAACACATTTACTAGCAACTCTAAAAAGGCAAGACTATTTAAAAGATCTTTCTAATACGCACTATTCAAAAGTTTAACAGAAGGCATGCATTAATATATTGGGCCAGCTAAATTCAATTATTTTCCTAGTAGGCTTCTATGTAATTACTTTTCTGCACGTAGGAATTATGTTAATATGCTTTACTTTTTTATGGCTCCCATCCTCACAGCTGACTCAGCGTGTCATTTCCTAGTGTTGCTAAAATTAATTCTTCCGTCCCCCCATTCTATCTCCCCTCCCCATAACATTGACTTATACCTATAAGCCAATTATCAGTTGAACAAAAGAAAAACCCATTCATTTACAGGGGTGCAGATTTACAAGGCAGGTTTGTTAGTTTTACTGCTGTGAACTTTAAATTGCAACAAAATGTTCACACGTCATTCACAGCTTTTCAAAATACTCACATGCTCCCTTTTCCTGAACGCCACAATGGCACTGTTAGTGGGATGCAAGCTTTTTTTCCATTTCTCCGTGGGAGTGAAAAATGAGTCAGAATTAAATATGCCCGCATTACAAGCAAATTCATCTTTTATGTATGTCCTGCTGACAACTTAGTAAGGACATTAAAACCATCTTGCACAACCACAGAAAAATACTGTACTAATGTAGCTAATGCTACATGTTGCCTGACTACAGTAAGTATAGGAGAAGCAGCAAGACCCTTACGAAGTAAATGTAAAATAGTACAGATTATAGTTGGGAATCTAAGGATCCTCCTATACATATTCCTCATAACCCATGAGATCAGAGGGAGAATGAAGAAATTAAGATGCATGTGATAAATGCACATAATAGTAATAATAATAATTTATTGCTTATACTCCACCCATCTGACTGGGTTGCCCCAGCCACTCTGGGCGGCTTACAACAAAAGGAACACACCCAAACATGAGACATTAAAAGCTTCCTGAAATAGGGCCGCCTTCAGATGTCTGTGAAAAATCATATGATTGTTTATCTCTTTGACATCTGATGGGAAGGCATTCCACTACCAAGAAGGCCCTCTGCCTGGTTCCCTGCAACTTCACTTCTCACAATGAGGGGACTGCCAGAAGGCCCTCAGAGCTGGACAACGGGGGTGGAGATGATCCTTCAGGTATATAGGACCGAAGCAGTAAAGGTCAACAACGCTCTGAATTGTGCTCAGAAAAGTAAAGGTAAAGGTAAAGGGACCCCTGACCATTAGGTCCAGTCATGACAGACTCTGGGGTTGCGGCGCTCATCTCGCTTTATTGACCGAGGGAGCGGGCGTACAGCTTCTGGGTCATGTGGCCAGCATGACTAAGCCGCTTCTGGCGAACCAGAGCAGCGCATGGAAACGCCGTTTACCTTCCTGCCGAAGCAGTACCTATTTATCTACTTGCACTTTGACGTGCTTTCGAACTGCTAGGTTGGCAGGAGCAGGGCCCGAGCAATGGGAGCTCACCCCGTCGCGGGGATTCCAACCGCTGACCTTCTGATCGGCAAGTCCTAGGCTCTGTGGTTTAACCCACAGCGGTCACCTGAATCCCTCACCCACTCAGAAAAGTACTGGTAGTTAGTCTAGGTCTTTCAGGACCAGTGGGCAGGCACACATATCGCCTGGTTGTAGTCGTCCCCACTCTTGATGAGGGGTAGCACAGTTGGCAGAGCATGAGACTCTTAATCTCAGGTTCATGGGTTTGAGCCCCACGTTGGGTGAAAGGTTCCTGCATTACTGAGGACTGGACTATACATGATCCTCGTGGTCCCTTCCAATGGTGACCTGTATTGTATTTCTTTTTAAAATAGAGCAACTATTCCCCTGTCTGCATGTCTATGTATAAATTCACATATGCTGCTTTCAAGTCACTGCCATCCTTTTCCTTCTTCTTCTTTTTTTTTTTGGGGGGGTACTCTGAAAATAGCACATGTAATTTTAGCCTGTGAAAACAGCTTGTTGGTGAGAATTTTCTGGGTCTTTTCTCTAAAAAACTTGTTGAACATATTTCCTTTAACACATGGGTTGCACTCTCCCAGACGGTTACGCCCCACCCTCTGCCCCAAGCACCTGTTTTGGAAAAGAACCGAAACATTTTTTCCAAGTCTAAATGCTAGCTGGGAAGCAGTGGGGAAGAGTGTGCATGCATGTACATGGTTATAGCGTGTGCACAGTGCTCATAACCTTCTATTCAGTTTGCAGATGTGTCCAAATGCTTGGAGATGCCTGCTTTGACCAATGCTTATATCAGACTGCCTGGTCACACCAGGTGTCTAAAATCTTATGATGGCAACAATGAATTAGGCAAGTATTTTTCCAGCACAGATTATGCATGGAAATCTATAAACCAGGCATAGGCAAACTCGGCCCTCCGGATGTTTTGGGACTACATTTCCCACCATCCCTGATCACTGGTCCTTTTAGCTAGGGATGATGGGAGTTGTAGTCCCAAAACATCTGGAGGGCCAAGTTTGCCTATGTCTGCTATAAACCTACTGAATGTTTTAAAAAAGGCATTTGCCTAAGCCAAAATCATGGCTTCCTGACAGTAGCTTTGGACATTTTAAAAGAAAGAGTAGGAAAGAAAGAGTAGGAAAACTTTAAAAACTTGCATAGGAGAGGTAGAATGCAGGAGCCCTGGACACAGGAACAACTTTTCCCCACCCAAACGACGTCCTGGAAATTCAGTCCACTTGTCCAAAGCTATTTGAGTAATCAAAATAGCCTGAAACCTCCTGCTGCTACTGTAACTACTGGACAGCCAGATCAACAAAAGATTTGGCTAACACAGCCCCAAACCCTGGACCTGCTATGGAGCTTGATCTACCTCTGGCTGAGCAAACATTTTTTTGGAGAAGGGGATATTTTCCTAGAGGAATCGAAAGAATATACTGTATTCCTTCTGTGTTTTGATGTGCTTTGTGTATATTATTGCCAGATCTATAGGTAAACATAGTTGTGGAACTCCTAGAGGCTTCTAGGGAAACATCCAATTTATCCCAGATATTATTTTGTTTTTGGAAAAACAACATGTTAAGCTCTAAAATCAGCATGGATATGAAACTTATATGTAACACCATCAGCTTCCCCTCCAAAGCAAAGGGAACATTTCAGGAACTGACAAGGCAACCCATTTGTGAAGCTCCCACAGTCCGAAGCCAGTTATTTGTGAGCAAGTCATTCTGACTCTCACAACTGCAGAATCATGCTTCAGACAAATGATGCATCTGTGCTGGTAACTGCCATCTAAGCAGTTCAGAGTTAGAAGTGGGAGATAGTAATTAGGAGCCATATTAAGAGTTCATTTAGCATGGATTAATGTAAAGAAAATGCACCCAGTAATTTTAAGCAGAGAACCAGGGACCCAGTAGGATATTCTGCACTGTTATGGAAAAATCTGGGTGCGGGGCTACTCTGCCACCCAGCTCGTCGGACTAGGTCCGTGGGTCCCTGCGGAAGAAAATGAGCTCAGCCGGACAGGAGCAAACTGCAGAAGATCCAAGTTTATTGCGCAACAGGTTCAAGGCGAGATTGAACCGCAAGAATATCCATTTATTTCCAATTGTCAATGTCAAAAGGGACTAAAATCTATAAAATTCATAGAAAATCAACGTGCCAATTTGCTCAATTTCTCTAGGACCCCATGACACCTCCCCTGTCCTCCATAATCCCTCAAGCAAGGTGTCAAGACCCTAATCCGATCAAATCGCTCTGCCAAGCCCTTCCTCCGGGCGATGCCAGGTGACAGACTATGCATACATGGACCATTGTCTTTTCAGGATGTGCTTATCTGCGCATATCTCCAGCTCTGCATATTCCCCCCTCCCTCCTCCATATGTTAATCCGGTGTAACCCAACCTCTTCCTAATGTATTCGTGATGTAATCTGTGTAACCCAACCTCTTCTTAATGTATTCATGATGTAACTGGGATGTATTTTGCACTGTATTCTGGGACATGGAGGAAAATTTCAAAAGTTCATGTCACCCCTTTCTCGCGGTTCAATCTCGCCTTGAACCTGTTGCGCAATAAACTTGGATCTTCTGCAGTTTGCTCCTGTCCGGCTGAGCTCATTTTCTTCCGCAGGGACCCGCGGACCTAGTCCGACGAGCTGGGTGGCAGAGTAGCCCCGCACCCAGATTTTTCCGTAACAGTATTAATAAATGTGTGGAGGTTATGAAAATTCTGTATTAATAATGATCTAATTTTGTGTGTCACCATTGATCTGGGAAGAGATTCAAACTGATGACCTAAATAATACGAACGACTCCCCCCCCCCCGAACAGTTCTGCAATAGTAGATATATAAACCTTTTAGCGTTTCCTTTAGCCATTAATGGCATCTAATACATTGTATTCAGAAATGAACATAACATAAACCTATGGTCTTTGGCAAGGGTAGATGCAGTGTTCATTCAAAATGTTCACATTCATGGGAAGTTGCCCCGACTCAAATTGAAGTGGAAGAATCCTGGTCATTAGGATGAGCGACATTTGTGTGGGAAGGCAGAATCTGTAGATTTCAGGGAAGGGTGACAGCATCTGTGTTCAGAGCACTCATAGGTCCAACCCCAAAGGGTGGTGGAAATATGGGCCACCCAGAACCTGGCTTCCAGGCTTTGCAGAATTGCCCTCAAGACCAGGGCTCTCAAAAAGCTTTGGATGAATTGCTGCACCAAAGTCTCCTGACTAAACTCCTATGCTAGCCAACCTGTTGCCCTCTAGCTGTGCTGGCTGGGGCTGATGTAGCCCAAAACTGGTAGAGGGCATCAGGCTGGTGAATACCTATGGCATCCAGCGTTCATGCTCATGCAATTAGCATTATGTTAGGATGATAACTGGACTGTGTCTACTGGGTCTTCAGAAGAGTTCTTCAAAGGGCAGTCTTCTCTACAAATGTAGATCCTTGATGTGATTTAACAGCCTGATCATGAAGAGCCTGTGCATGTAAAGATAGCTCCCCTCTTCCCTAAAACATGAGGATGGCAGGGGATACAATTTGAGGTGGCAAAAAAGCACATCTTCCCCTTATTATGGGGAATTATTGTGCAATTATGATGAATGCCTGAATAGAGCTCTATTCAATATCACATATATACTGAGGGGTTCTGAACTGATTGTGACTACCCAAGAAATAGTAAAACCTTTTATTTATTTTTTAGGGGAAAATCAAAGCCTCCCCACTTGAACAATTGGACTTCTTGTTCTTCTCCCTTGTCCACATGCCCTCCAAATCCTCTGGCCCTCTCAACTCCCTGGTGCTTGTTTTCAGTGTGTGCTTGGAGGGGGCCCCTGGAGGGGTTGCATGCATGGAAGTCGGTAGCGCAGGCATATTTGGAGCACCAAATACAGCCACAACAGTACCTGAATTCAACAACAACAACATTTTTATTATTTGTACCTCATCCATCTGACCGGCCACAAGCCACAGCACCCCTGAAATCAAAACACATGCTTAAAAACCAAGAGGCCCAGACTGCATAAATCATTTAAAAGGCCCAGTTTGCTTGCTGCTGAAAAGACCACACAGATGGTGCCAGACGAACACCCCTGAAAGGGATGCTCCTTAAAATTAAGGAAGGTATGGATAAAGAGGAGAAACAATTAGGAGTCACCCACTGAAACTGATCGGTAGTAAACTGAGGACAGACGAAAGAAAGTGCTTCTTCACACTGCACATAATTAAGTTATAGAATTCACCACCATATGATGAGATGGTGGCAGGTGGCTTGGATGGTTATAAAAAGGATTAAACAAATTCACAGATAACCAGCCTGTCAATTAAAATGGAATCTCTCAGCTGACAACCTCTGGGACACACCAGGCAAAGGCTGGTGCCTTCAAGTCCTGCTTCTGGGCTCCCCAGAGGCATCTGGCGGGTCACTGCTGGAAACACGAAGCTGGACTTTGATTCTTTGATCTGATCTGGCTCTTCTTTTTTCCTCCCCCAGAGGAGTAAGCAAATCGTCCCTAGGCACAATCAGGAGACACATGATGCAGCCACTATGCTGAAACTAAGCAGGCCTCCTGGGTTGGATTACAGTCTGGATGGAAAAGCATCTGGGGATACTATGGACCTTTGTTCTCAGTTCCATCAAGACAGAAAAGCAGGATATAAATCTAACAAAGGAGTATGTTCAGGAAATCTCCAGGCTGTGAATGCTACCTCCAGTGACCCCATTATCTAGGGCGAGGAACCAGTCTTGCTCCCAGTGTATCCCAAATGCAGCCCATGGAGCCACTGATAACTGAGCTAGTCTTTACCTTCCAACCTCTTCCTCAGGTTCCATTCTGTAAGCTGTCCAAGCTAAGATGCTAGAGGGACTTTTAAAAATGTAACTACATGGTTTATCATTGATAGTGCACAAAATTCACATTTGTAGCCAGAATTTGTGTTTATTTTTTAATACATTGATGTTCTACATTTGCTCCAAGGAACTGCGGGTGGTATACGTGGTTCTCTTTTGCCTCGTGGTTGCATGGGGATATGAACCCTGGGCTCTCCTAGGCCCTAATTCAATGCTTTAACTACTACGCCACACTGGTCTCATATTCAGTGGCAACTAAACCATGCCTATTCACTCACCTTACACATACAAAACTGTCTCTATTTTTAAAAAGCTGCTTCTACACCTAAGAAGGATCCTCTATGCCCATTAAACACGTTCTGTTTGCCCTGATCTGCCAACAGTTTTGCTTGGAGACCATTAGTTCCAGTATCCTCTCCCAGCTGTTCATAATTTTATGAATATTTCATATCACCTTTAAATCTCAGGGTCAGTCACTCATTATGGGTTGTTTCTTAAAGCTTCCACACCTGGGTTTCACCCAACTAAGGCTGCGTACGCATGATACCTTTAAAGCACCTTTGTAGCACATTTCACCCCCTCAAAGAATTGTGGGTACTGCAGTTTACCCCTCACAGAGTTACAAGTCCAGCAACCCTTAAACTACAGTGGCCATAGTTCTTGGGGGGGGGGTGAACTGTGCTTCCAATGTACATGAAAGTTATAGAGCCAGATTCGAGTAAGCTGTGGCGCTAGTGGAAGTCAGAGCAATAAGTCTTGATAGCTCAAGAGAACTTCCCCTTGTTTCTTCCTCAATTCTGCTCAGGAGGGTTGGAAGGTTCCCCAGAATAGCACGTGGGGGGGGGGGGGAAGGAGAGGTTGCTCCATTAGTGCAAAGATTTCTGCTTGCCAGATGGAACTATCTCCTTGGCACGATGGCATCACCCATGATGTGTACGCAGCCTATGAGATCAGAATAGGCCCAATGAAATCGACAGATTTAGGTTAGTCATGATTGTCTAAAGCCTACCAATTTCAATGCATCTGCTCTTAGTCAGACACTACTCATAACAAGGCATATAAAAGATCAAGCATGTTAGTAACAGTACCATACAGGTATGCTCAGAGAGCCAGGATTGGCTGCAGTTCCTTCTCAAGTATATACTCAGCAGCAAGCACAACATTAGGTGGCAAATGATATTATGTGGGAAGGCCCTTATTAATCTTTTCTTCTAAATTAAAGGAGAAAGGGGCTCCAATATTTAAGCAGCATATCTCTGAAAAGTAGAGTGTGTTACACTTTAACAGGATACAGATATTCTCTGCTAAGGGCAATGAAGAAAAAAAGCTCTGATCTGGCTTACAGTATGATGCAAAACAAGGCATTTATTATTTAACCACAGATGGCACTTGTGACAGCGGCAGCGGCAGCTCCTGACATTTTCCCATCCCCCGCTGAGAGAAGCTGCCCTTATGGCCAGGCCTGCTGAAATCTAATCATTTATAGCTTCCAGTGTGATGCTAAAACCCTGGATTCCACATCACAGATGGATTAAAAATGCAACCTCCAGGTTAATGGGTTTGTTGCTTTTGGGGGTTTTTTTTTGCTTTTGGTGAACTGTGTCACCCTAACAAGGTGTTTTACACAAGACACCTTCCCTGCCCCACTTTTCTTTTAAAGGCAACAATTTTGTTTTGCAAAGGTTTCCCAGGTTCATATGCAGAACTCAGCAAGTGCCCCCACAGCGGAGATGGGTTATGATCAAACACATACATAAAATGCACAAATGTGTCAAAGAGCAGACCATCCCAATATCAGAAGCCGTTCTTGATGGTGTTCAGTGCACCCTTCTCTTAATCACGGTTGCCAAAGAAGCGGCTTCCATTTCAAAGGGAACAATGGGCAACCTTTGACCCCTACCAGATTACAAAATGTGGCTGTGGGGCATTCCTTGTGACACAGCAACTGGGCTATTTATTAAAATGCCAGGAGGTGTCAAGCCAAAGTGGTGCTATTGACTAAGCAGAACATGGGCTAAAATGTGCAGAAATCCAAAAATGGGAGAACATGCAAGTGGAAATATTTTATTTTTTTTGGGGGGGAGCAGTTATCCTAAAACTGTTTAAATAGAATTTTAAAAAGCTGCAGCTGCTCATCACTTGGTTCCTATTTTTGCACTTCTACCTTCATTATGTGTAGGAACACAGAGACTAAACATGCGGTTCCCTACAGAGACTTTCCCTCTCCATCTTGGTTCACCCCTTTCCCTACAACACTCGCACTTTTCTGTAAACAACTTGCAAATTCAGTATATTTGGCTCCTCTACACCTTTATTTTATTCCTGATTACGTGCTGTGCAAAAAATAAAATAGGCTGAATCCAGACTAAGTTAGTCACGCTCTAGCCCCACTGTGATCAATGGGAATTAAGTTCTGCATGACCCTGTTGATTTCAATGGGACAAAAGCGTGACTAAGTTTAACTAAGTGACTAAGTGACTAAGTCTGGATCAAGTTTAATAAATTTTAGAAGGTGGGAGTTGAGATATATGTGCTAAAGATTGGAGTTGATCCTATGAAAAGGACTTTGTTCCAAACATAGACTGGGTTAGCACCGACACCAATGCAACTTTCTGTGTTTCGTTTGGCATTAAATATTCTTTTAACTGTAGATTTAAAATGGTATATCACCACTCATGCACCACCAACCACAGCAATCAAGCCAGAATCTAAATTAATCACTTCTACTGGGATAGGAAACCAGTCCTGTAAAGGTGGCGTGAGAAGATATAAGATGGGAGAAATCCTTTTCTCAAAGCAGCTTGAAATCTACACAACTAATATTTTGCTTCTCGGCGTGTCCATGCATACAATAAACGTAAAGCATTTGAAAAACAAATCCCTCCAAAAAGAAGCACCTTTTAGGAAACAAGGAAGCAATATTTCCAGAGGTAGCATGCTAAATGATTTGCTGTCTACAAAACATAGTATCTGGAGTCTTTGAGACTACAAACAACAAACATAGACTGAGCTACATGCATCAGACATGTAAATTCTTACACCTCATCACAGTCAAAACATGCCCACACCAATTGTGCTCACAAGTAGAATTTAACATTCAGACTACATTCAGATTACTACACGTATTTTAATGACAATTATTCAGTTCATCTTTCCCTAACATCCTCCTCACAGTATCATCATCCACTAAATGGCACAAACCAAAACCTATACTGGTTTTGTTTTTTTTAAAGAATCTGTATAATGCTGATAAAATGCTGTTTTTGAAGTGGAGCCTTGTCATTTGATATACGGAGCTGCTTTCCTTCCCTGTAAAAACAGGCACACAGAGAGACTTGGCAATAGCTGCTTAACAACCTGCTATCTTAAAAGCAAAGTAAGGATTATTTGTCGGCTTTCCTCATTGTGCCCCTTAATAGTAGCCCTGAAAAGAGAACACCAACAAAACAGCAGCCCAGAAATCCTTCCATTTAGAAAGGTGACCCAATTTTACATAAGCTGAAAGGAAGCAACCTGCTGCATCGAAATAAAAAACAAGTAAAAAAAGGCAGGCCTCTTCCCTCCTCTCTTCTAAAAGGGAGGATGCCGATTATGGCAGAAGAGCTTTAATTCTTACCTGATACGAACAGTTTTCCTGGTGTACCATCTCAGTGCATCATACAGAAACCAGACACCGAGAGCCAAGAATGTTTACAGAAGCTGCACAGTTAATTTTTACAGCATCTGAAGGAGAAAAGAACGCCCTTGTAAACCGAGAGGCTTCCCGCAGATTAAAATGGATGCTGTTTCTGCCGTTTCAACCTGCGCAATGGCACTGGCTTTGCTAGCGAGGAGCGCAGCAGAGCTGTTCTCCTCAGGGAACGAGCAATGAGGTTTAATAACATGTAGCCAAGACTGCTCTGGGGGAATTGCGGGGGGGTGGGGGTGGGGAGGCGAGCTCACTCATCACCAGCACAATCAGCCAATTATATTATAGACACAAAGAAAAAAAGACGAGTGTGATGCTGGTGTGACCTTCTGGTGCTTTATGGAGGCGGTTAACTGATGTGGAAACATTCTAGTCCTCATTAAAGAGAAAAGGGAATGCAGAAAGATAGATCAATAGATTGCCTTGAACCGCCAGCCCTGTTCTCCGTGCAGTCATTTTTCTGACAGAGCACATAAGACAATATTTGACTCTGTACTAGGAGCTTAAAGAGAAAGTAACATTTTTTAAATAAAACATCAAAATACATAAACCTATCTTTAAAAATAAATACACAGATAAAAGGACACATTCAGACAAATATTATGATAATGAACCTTTCCAGATGCAAAACGAAACCTCCTGGTATTTCTCTCTGCAGAATGATCATGTATTTTACTAAGAAATATAGAAAGATAGTAAACCACTCAGTAAGACATAGTAGTATGTGCTGGGGTGGGGGTGGGCTTATTGCCAATATCTGAAAAACTTGGTTGAATTTTTGACAACCTCTTTTCTTGTCTGACCTGCAGCAATTATAGGGTGCAATGCTATTAATTCAGTTAAGCATGCAGTTTCAAATTCATCCTTAAATTTCATATCCTTGTTGGTGTCATTTTGTTAGCTTCTTTAATGCAAAATTAATGTTGGCTCCTAAAAAAAGAACAAAGGAGCTATCTCTTGTCCCAATTATATTTTGTTTGCTCAGAAAAGACTGGCTACGCATGTGTGTTCAAAAAGAGAAAAAGAAAAAAACAGAAGTACCTTGACCCAGAGATCAGAATGGACCCAGATGTCTCTGCAGCGCACACAGCCCACCAAATAAACTTCAACACAATGGGTCAACAGAGAAGTAGGAACCAGGCATTACCAAGCTCACAGGACCAGTTTGGAAGTAAATTTAAACCATGTGTAAACTCTATGCGCATGTGCTTCTGTGGGCTTCACGCTCATATAGTCCTCTGCTCCCGCTTTTCTGGCATAACCACAGGGAAAGTAGAAGCTTTAGCTTCTGCTCCCAAACTAACCAGTGTTTCTTGTTACATCCAAACTCAGAGAACTCTGGTTGACTTGAACTCTGGTTTGTTCAAACAATCAAACCAGAGTTCAACTGCGTTCAGGCATAAACAAAGTGGTTAGTTTAAAAGCAAGTGTTAAAGCTTCCAATCTCCCACGCCACACCTCTTTGGTTGTGCCAAAGGAGGCGAGAGTGCATGGGCATGAGGTTTGTTGCTGCTCATGCATACAATGCTAAACCAGGGATGACTAACCTGTGGAACTTCAGATGTTGCTGGGCCATGTATTGATACTAGTTTGAGGGCCAGGGCACAATGGTGTCTTCACCTGGTGGTATATCGCAGGTGAAACCGCTGCCACCACTCCTGACTCAGGAGTGGCAGTAGTTTCACCTGCAATATACTGCTTGTGTGAAGACGCCATTGTGCTCTGGCCCTCAAACCGAGGGAAGAACGAGCCAGTAGGTGTCAGAAATGATGGAGCTTGTCCCTCCCTCAGCATGCTGGGTGCTGGTGGCAGAGAGACTCCCTCCATCACCATGCCTGGAGGAATGAGTTGGATTGGGCCTGAGCCTTCAAGGCACCATGGTGAAACTGCCAGCCCAATGCAGCTTGTTTCTCCCTCTGCTTTTCAACATCGCAATGTATCACTATATTGCTATGTTTGGCTGGTGATACATTACTTTGTTGAAAAGCTAATACAGTCGTACCTCTGTACCTCTACAGTGGTACCTCGGGATGCGAACGGGATCCGTTCCGGAGCCTTGTTCGCATCCCGAAGCGAACATAACCCATGTCCGTGTGCGGGTCACGTTTCTGCACTTCTGCGCATGACGTCATTTTGATGGTCTGCGCATGCGGGTGTGGCGAAACCCGGAAGTAACGCGCTCCATTACTTCCAGGTCGCCGCGGAGCACAACCAGAAAATGCTTAACCCGAAGCGTATTCATCCCGAGGTATGACTGTACTTACGTATCTCTCCGGATACATAAACTTTGGGTTGTGAACGCAGCAAACTCAGAAGTGTATACTTCCGGTTTTCATCATGCACCCATGCACAGAAGCACTCTATTGCACCGCATGTGTGCGCAGAAGCGGTGCCTCTGGATACGGACTTATCAGGTTGCGGATGGATTCCTGGAATGAATTATGTTCGTATCCAGAGGGTCTACTGTATTGCCCAGCACTGCTGGCCTCCATCCCTGACTGCTGGTCGTGATTGCTGGGGCGGATGCAAACTGCTGCCCAACAACATCCAGAGTGCCCCAAGTTAGCCACCAGTGTGCTAAACCATAGTTTAGTGTTACATCCTAAATGGGCCTCTCTGCTGTTGCTGCATGTAGCCTCTTGGACACCTTTCCCCATTTCCCTCAAGCAAGGCAACGGCTATTTGGCAAGGGCAAAGGGGAGACAGATTACTCGTCAGTAGTGAAGCATGGGTGCTTTGCTTTAACCATTCTTTGCATTCTGGTCAATGCACCTAAGCATGCTAAACCGAGAGCAGCAGTCCACCCCAAATTCTACTAGAACTGAGTTCAACTGAAATCTGTGGGACTGGTACACATCAGAAGATAAGGAGAGCTTGCAGGATCCTCTCTTTGTAGGATGACCCTGGAAAGCCCACAAGTGGTAAACTGAGGTTCTGCCTGCAAAGCAATCTGCAGGATTATCTATTTGCTTCCCAGGTGTTTCTGCTCCTCTTCCTTAAAGCCAAAGACCTCACAAATGGTTCCTCTCTTAAGTGCCCATTAAGCAGAAGCTGTGCAGTGCAGTTAGAAGAGAAGAGGTCATGCCAGTGGAATCCATGCCTTGGTCTCTGAAAGCAGCCTGAAATTATATATTAAAAACAGAATTGTCCAAGGAAGGGAGACGACTGTTTCCCAGGAAAGGAAATTGCCTGGAGCACACATAGCAGGTGAAGTATCTTGTTTGGT
The DNA here is from genome assembly GCF_964188305.1 of Podarcis bocagei. Taxonomy (NCBI): domain Eukaryota; kingdom Metazoa; phylum Chordata; class Lepidosauria; order Squamata; family Lacertidae; genus Podarcis; species Podarcis bocagei. Next base: position 21,390,603 of record NC_138128.1, read on the forward strand.
TTGGAGTAATAGGAAGCAAAAACGGCACGTTTTCCATATTTATTTTGTTGACAAACTCTTTTTCTTTCAACCGTGCATGAGAAGGCTTGTTTTATTTATAAGAGAAAGATCTAATTTGTTCTTTAACTACGTATACTTAATTTCTGTTATATCATTGTTAAACTGCCTTCACCAACCTGGTGCCCTCCATATGCAGTGGCACCTTGGTTCTCAAATGCCTTGGTACTCAAACAACTTGGAACCCAAACACTGAAAACCCGGAGGTTTGAAAACTTTTTTTGGAAGCCGAACATGCTCCATTTTGAGTGTTACACTTCCGTTTTGAGTGCCACAGTTCCGTTTTGAGTGGCTGAGGTCTGTCTGTTTTTGCTATTTATTTTGCGTTTTGGTTTTTGCAGTTTTTTAGTTTTGTTTTTAGGGACGCAGGTGGCACTGTGGGTTAAACCACAGAGCCTAGGACTTGTCGATCAGAAGGTTGGTGGTTCGAATCCCCTTGACAGGGTGAGCTCCCGTTGTTCGCTCCCAGCTCCTGCTCACCTAGCAGTTCGAAAGCACGTCAAAGTGCAAGTAGATAAATAGGTACCACTCCGGTGGGAAGGTAAACGGCATTTCTGTGCGCTGCTCTGGTTCTTCAGAAGCGGTTTAGTCATGCTGGCCACATGACCCGGAAGCTGTATGCTGGCTCCCTCGGCCAGTAAAGCGAGATGAGCACTGCAATCTCAGAGTTGTCCGCGACTGGACCTAACGGTCAGGGGTACCTTTACCTTTACCTAGTTTTGTTTTTGTGACTGTGTGGAACCCAGTACATTGTTTATTGCTTTCATTTTATGGATCAACAGTCCTGTTAGATAGTAAAATTCATGTTTAATTGCTGTTTTAGGGGTTGTTTTTAAAAGTGTGGAACAGATTAATCCATTTTGCATTACTTTCTATGGAAAAGCGCACCTTGGTTTTGGAATGCTTTGGTTTTGGAAAGGATTTCTGGAATGGATTAAGTTTGAGAACCAAGGTACCACTGTATTTTGGACTAAAACTTCCATCCGCCCACGCAAAGGCTGAGGTAAAAATCTATTAAAAACAAGGCAGAAGATCACAGTGTGATAATAACTTCTCCAGTGCTTTTTTCAGGCTCATATTACGTAATGCTTTCATGCCAAATATAGGTACTTTTTGTTTTTTTGTTTTTTTTAAAATCATGATAGAATTTCTCACTTCTTACATCGCTGGCTCATCAACAACTGAAGTGACAGTGACTCAGAGCTGTTTCACACCTAACAAATTTCTGACAAGTGTTACTTTTATCTTTGCAGGATGCAGCAATGGTGTGGCAAGGTGCAAAGTAGGAAAGACAGCCATTCACATAACAGCTAATTTCTTTTCTGGCGATCCCTGCAGGATGGAGTTTTCTTCTTATTTCATGCTACAGACGAATGTGGCAAGCCAGTTTAAATGGATTGCACTCAGGACCCAATCCAGCAGTGAACTGTATAAACATCCACTTGCATTCAGATCTTAAAGGGAGACCGTGGCTGAGTCTCAAAGCGTATGAAGCAAAGACTTCTGATACAAATGAGCAGTCTCCATCTGGGGTCCAGTCTACCAGTACACCTAGAAATCTAAGGAAGTGGCATGGGCAGCACAAGATACCAATTTTACAGAAGAACATTGTGCTCAGAAATGGCGAATCCTCGTGTTCTTTGCTGACCGCGAAACCCTGCCAGCTAGTGGCTAATGAAAACAAAACAAGTTTCTTCTACTTTTCTCCCCTTCAAGATGGCAGTTTTGAAGTGTGAAGCCACAGTACCACTGTACGGGAACAGAGACCAGCCGGACGGTCACTGGCTCAGTCCCCATTTATGACAAAGTTATCTCTCTGCTGATTAGTCAGCAGCCTTCTTGAAAATTTAGTGCCTCCCTTGAGGAACCTGCCTCTAAGCTCCTCCATTCACCCCAGTGTCTCTGTTATTGCAAGAGGGAGAAGGAGAGATAGAGCAGGCCTCTTCAGTACACTCATGGTACAGGGAAGGAAAAAGTAAGTTCCACCTGCCCCCCTTGGGTGAAGCCAATGGGGAAATTAATTGGGGAAAACCTGGATGCGACACATATCAAAAGTCAGGCAATGCATTAAATGGGTAGGCATGGGCATCTCTGAGAATTTTTCAGTGGGGGGTGTTCCAAAACACTAAGATGGGGAGAGGGCTAGTCATGAGAATAAGTCATAAGCAGGGCCAGATGACTGTGGGAAACCCTAAAGCACAAGAGACCCCCCCCCCTGGGTGGTTTCTAACAACTGGTATTCATAAGCTGACCTCTAACCTTGGACACAGACCATAGTCAACATGGCTAGTAGAAAGGGATAACCCTATTCTCCAAAGTCAAGTAGGACATATGGTCATCCTAATCACTAGTTTTGGAGCATCCACTTGGATTACTGTCTGTTGTATGGCATTGACCTTCATTTTTAAGAAGTCTTGTGTTAGACTTCTTCATTGTCTTATTTGGCCTTTGGTTCGCTTCAGTTATGAGGATTTATTTGTTGCTTCCAGTTTATTGCCTTTGTTTTAATTGCTGCTCCCTTTTACTAGCATTTAATTCATGCGTTATACTGCCATGTTTAACTATTGCTTTTAGTAAACGTTCCTAGCTGTTTGTAGGGATGCGGGTGGCGCTGTGGGTTAAACCACAGAGCCTAGGACTTGCTAATCAGAAGGTCGACAGTTCGAATCCCCGGAACGGGGTGAGGTCCCGTTGCTCAGTCCCTGCTCCTGCCAACCTAGCAGTTTGAAAGCACCTCAAAGTGCAAGTGCAAGTAGGAAGGAAGGCAAGTAGGAAGGAAGGCAAGTAGGAAGGAAGGCAAAGTGCAAGTGCAAGTAGGAAGGAAGGCAGGAAGGTAAATGGCGTTTCCCTGCGCTGCTCTGGTTTGCCAGAAGTGGCTTAGTCATGCTGGCCACATGACCCGGAAGCTGTCTGCGGACAAACACCGGCTCCCTTGGCCTATAGAGCGAGTTGAGCGCGTGACCCCAGGGTCGTCCATGACTGGACCTAATGGTCAGGGGTACCTTTACCTTTATCCTTCCTAGCTGTTTTCTTTTCTTTTTCCCAGTTACCATGTCCTTTTACAGTAAGGTGGGATATAAACGCTTTGAAGGAAAATAACATTGCGAACTCAAGCCAACCTTCCTTAAAAACCTCTACTAATATATTCTTATCTCTTCCTCCCTGAGCCAGGATGTACTGAGAGCAAAAACAAACACTCTCTCATTGCTTAAATTCACACATGCTTTGAATTCACCAAGCCTGCAGGAATGTTTCACAGCCCTGCAGGCTCTGTTACACCCTATCCTGGTATTTCAGGTATTTCTATGGCTTGGAAACTCTTAATCCTCTAAGCAGCTGAGAGGGAAAAGAAGGGATATGGCTTTAGTGAATGCAGCTAACATGCAGCAATTATTAAACGCCTGTAGGGATAACTCCACACAAGGGAGGCCTCTAGAGAAATTAGTTCCCTTTAAAATATTATCTAGGTAGCAGTGGCATAACACATGCAGCATATCGGAACTTAACCTTCCATTACTGTGGAATGAAAGCCAATGGAGACTCGCTTAGAAACTGAAGTCCTGTGACCTATGCATCAGGATCACTTTCCCATTGTAACTAATTAGGAATACCTGAGTGAAAAAGATATGTCTACCAAGGCACATATCAGGAAATTAATTACGGGTTCATCCGTTTGAGCACAAAAGTTACTGATAAATGTAGCTAATGCAATTTCAGATGTCCTCTACCTTTGTTTAGTACCAGAAACATTCATTTAATTTTTGTTGTCATAAGTAGCCAGGAGAGGTAGCAGATTATATAGAGACCAGCACACCCTCCAACATTTCTCTAATGGGAATAGGAATAGGAATGTCCTATTCAAATAATAATAATAATAATAATAATAATAATAATAATAATAATAATAATAATAATAATAATAAATAATTCATTTATACCATACCCATCTGCCTGGGATGCCCAATCAATTCTGGACAGGTTCCAATATATATAAAAACATTAAACATTTCAAAACTTCCCTACACAGGGCTGCGTTCAGATGCCTTCCAAGAGTTGTATAGCTACTTATCTCCTCGGCTTGAGGGTCACATAACTCCATACCCTCCAACATTTCTCCAATGAAAATAGGGACATCCTAAGGAGAAGCAGGACATTCTGGGGTCAAATCAGAAACTGGGATGGCTTCTGTAAATCCAGGACTGTCCCTGGAAAATAGGGACACTTGGAGGGTTTGGACCAGGGTTGGCGAACCTCAGGCCTGGGGGCCCAATGTGGGTCTCCATGCCTCTCCAACTGTCCCATGGGACTCTCCCCAGGCCACATGTCCTCCCCAGCCCCATTATCTTTCCTCAGGCCCACACTGGCCCTGTGTCACATTCTTTAGTGGTTTTGCCTGGCTGGAATGTGTCATTGAACTCTGAACATCAATCTTGCTTGCCCCGATAGAGGATATTGAGGGCTGTGCAAGGGTGTTTATAAAGTAGCCTACTGCACAAATGTAGAATTTATGTGCATTGCCCCACCTCCTTTTGCCTCAGGCCCCATCCATCGCGTTGCCCAGAAGGCAGCCTTGGGGTTAAAAACATTTCACTGCTGTATGGAAGGAACACTCTGCTCCCTTGTTCTGATGTCAGGAACCAGTGCTGAGGCACCAACAATCATGGAAGTTCCTTGGCCCAGTACATTGCATTAAGTAATATTTATATTTATGGACATATTGATTCCATATCTAAAAGACAAACAGTGACCACACTGGTGGATAATGCATAGCATTGCTGTATTTTTTCTCCAGGGCCTAGCAAACATGTACGGTAATTCCAGGTGTATGTGCTCCTGTTAACTTAGGACCCTTGTACTGCACATTCTACTCTGGACGTCATGCTTTAAAATTCAGTACAGCTTGCAGTATGGAGACTCTTCCCTTATGAAGCAATAACTGCTCCATTGGCTCAGACCATCCATCATCAGCCTTTCCATCTGATGGCATTGGAGAGAAAAAAGGGAGGTTGTGAGGCCCTCTCCAACAACTTGACTGGGACAAACCCCCATTTGGTTCCTCTGCTCCACAAACTTATTCCAGCTATTCCAAACTCCATAAACTTATTCCAGCTATTCCAAACTTATTCCAACTTTTGAAGACACACCTCTTTACCTAGGTATTTTATTGAACTCTTGACCTGAACCTCCTGCTTTAAATGTTTTCTATACTGTTAAAACTGCTTAGAAGCCTATTTTGGCTTAAGCGATATATTATTATTATTATTATTATTATTATTATTATTATTATTATTATTATTATTATTAACAACAATTACTACTGCTGCTGCTGTGGTCTAAACCACTGAGCCTCTTGGGCTTGCTGATCAGAAGGTTGTCAGTTTGAATCCGCGTGCTGGGGTGAGCTCCCGTTGCTCTGTCCCAGCTCCTGCCAACCTAGTAGTTTGAAAGCACACTAGCACAAGTAGATAAATAGGTACTGCTGCGGCAGGAAGGTAAACGGTGTATCCATATGCTCTGGCTTCCATCGCGGTGTTCCGTTGTGCCAGAAGCAGTTTAGTCATGCTGGCCACATGACCCAGAAAGTTGTCTGTGGACTAACACTGGCTCCCTCGGCCTGAAAGTGACCATTGGTCCTGTTAGCTAGGGATGATGGAAGTTATAGTCCCAAAACATCTGGAGGGCCGAGTTTGCCTGTGCCTGGGCTAAGGCGTAAACCCTACACAAATCCAGAGTGGAGTCTCTGAGACAGCTGGATGACGTCTTGTACACCTCCTTCCGGCAACGCCTGCAGTCAGCCTAGTGCCAAACGTACTACTCTGCTTTCCTTTGGACTACATCAGCAAGGCCATTGGGGGGGGGCTCTTGTCATCTGGGCAGCCCAGGACCTCCATACACCTGACCAGGCTTGTGGCAAGGGAAGGTCACTTGAGTGCTGCTAATGCCGTGGTTTGACTTCGACCCCGCAGTCCCGCTCTTGAGACAGATGGATGCCTACAACAGTAATGTGAGCTGGCACCTTAATTTTGCTTATTCTTCTTTCCTCCCCCTTGTACGTGTATCTTGTACGCAATTTTAAACTGCCAACTGTCTTGGGTGCTCAGGTAGGAAGGTGGTATATACATGAAGCAAGCACATAAATCAATCACATGAGAGAGATACTGTGGCCAGGTTTCCTACTGAGAAGGCATGGCACTACAAGAATATTGATCCAAGGTTCCACACACCCTTTAGAAGCTCACAGATATTCTTCAAGCTTATAATCATTATGTGCTTAAGCTCAATGTGGTTGGCACCGTTCTGCAACTGGCCTCAGGCCATTTTACCACACACCCACATTTCATTCCGGAATGGGGAGCCTCTAAATGCTCTCAGACTGCAACTCCCATCGTCTCTGACCATTGAGCGTACTTGCTGGGGCTGATAAGAGTGGGAGCCCTCCAACAGCTGGAGGGCCACAGGCTCCCAGTTGCAGCTTTATTTTCTGATTAAAGCAGAAATCTACACTCCAATCTCTCTTATATTGTAATAACAAGTAATAGAGATTAGTCACTGGCTGGCCATTTATGAGACAGTTATATCCACCCAGCCCTTACTCACACAAATGACATATTACATTTTGCTATGCATACCTGCCCATAATTAGTCATACTTTTTTCACTGCCAGAGGCTAGAGTTTGCACAAACGCCAGGGGAAAGCTATTTATTTAAAGAAGAGGCAGCGCTAGCTTTCAAGGAACTTGGAAATGTATGTAGAGAACAGTCTGGGGGAAAAATACTGTTCTTTTACTCATGCTTTAGTCGTAAGGCTGACGGTCAAAGTATACCTTCATATTTGTTTTTTTAAATAATGCTGAAGTATTTTAAAGTGTTTTGAGTGTAACCACTGCTGGAACACCTCCCTCTTTCTCTTAGAATGGCAATGGTGCCTACCTAGGAGGTGCCAGAACTCACATGAGAGGTTGGGTCTGTTCCAGCTGAAAAAAAAGCCATGAGTGTTCCTGGCAATGCTTTAGCATTAAAATTGGTAACCTTTAGCCAACGGCTAGCCCACAGCCTAATTTTCCTTACAGAAATGTTGTGAGACCCAAATGAGATGTTGAACATGAAACCCTGACTTTGAAGGAAGGGTAGAACTAAAACAAAACTGAACAAGTTTTTTCCCCCTGTGCCAGACTGAGAATTAGAAACCTGTCATTAAAAAAAATATGAAACAAAGACCAGGCAATTGAATGTGACCTGCAGGTCATTTATTATCTGCCCATATTCTGGGCAAAATAAATATAAAATGTATTCTGTAAGGAACAACAAAACATGAATCTTGACGGATAACAGTCTTGTTCTCCTAACTAGAAGTATATGAATCACTAAGGTATTAGATACTTATCCAAGGGGTTTACCATAATCCACATAAAGCTGTTTTGAATGCCTGGAAAAATCACTATCTTGTCTGCAAAACAAAAATAAGTAGATTGCTTCAAAGATTTACACAAGCGTGAACCTGACAACAAATGACATTTCAGTGTGGAGCATAACATGTTTTCTCATTTCATTCCCTTGTTGCCAACCTTGCATGCTTCTAACTACAGCATTCCCCTGACGAATGGCTATCTTCAGTCCCAAACACACTGGGCTTGTTACTGAATATATTTGTCTCCGCTCCCTTCTATGAACTTCTTTTGTCTGCTGTTTATTTGGGGAACCATCTGAAATAAATAAATCAAGGTTTATTTATTTCAGATATATATATGAACCTATATATATATATATATATATATATATATATATATATATATATGTTCATAAATGTACCAAGCAAACACATACATAAATATATAAACCACATGTCTGAAGCAGCACAGGAAAATAGCCATGACGCCATTTTGGCTCCCAAACTGACCAAATGTTTTCTCTGCAAAGTCATTATCTTTTCCTTCACAAATCCTGTCTTAAGGGTACATCTGTGTATGAATAGGGTGAGCCCATGACCTGGCTCAGGAACTAAGTATTTATTATTACAAAAGACTGGCCAGGCTCCCCAGGGTATCCAATCAAATAAGCATTAACAGGTAACCTGCCAGACAGGAGATAAACAACGCACTCAGATTTCTGCTGTAGACCGCCCTTTCAGTGATGTAGGTATGAAGCGTCTGGGGATGGTCTTGAGCTACACCCCTTCTGCGACGTATGTATGATTTTTCTGGGGGTGGACTCCAGGGTGAGCAATTTAAAATGTCTATATAAGGGCAGGCACACCTGGGTTCTGGGTCCTCCTCCTTCTCCTGCGTGTGAAGGGGGCACCCTGTTGCAACAGTTCAATAAAGATCAGGCTTACTAGCTGCTTTGCTTCTCAATATTCTCTGGTTGACCTTTGTTCTTTTCTCCAACCGATGGAGAACCCACAAAGGACTCTATAAGGGCTCTTGTGTCCCCCATAAGGGAATAAGGGCAGATTTCCGTTTATTACACATCATTTGGTGGAACCCAGTAAATGTTTCTCATTGCACTCAAGAGATGCAGGTGGTATTTGCAGAAGTCTCAAAGTGCTGCTTCATCTGCTTCATTTCCATAGTGGAAGCTGCCAAATATTGCTTCTACATTTTACATGCTCCTTCTGTGTCTGTGCTAAAACTCCAGCAATGGTGGAGCAGAAGTTGTTCTCCAACACCATTGCACCGTTATTCTGGAGAGGAACCACATGGAACAAGAATGATGATGATTTATTTATATGCTGCCCACCTGACTGGGTTACCCCAGCCACTCTGGAAAGCTTCCAACTAATTAAAACACAGCCTTGGGCTGATGTGGTTCTTCTCAATGTTCCTCTCCTCTACATAGAAGTGAATGCAGGATCTAAGCATGAAGTGTGAAGGGGAGGGAAGGAGAAATAAATACAGATCCTCCTGCTCCGGACCAGGTGTGCTACAAACCATGCTTCCACTGCCACTTCTGGCACACATGCTGCAGACTGGCTGCCTGTGAGCCATACAATCATCTTGTTTTGAGTTTGTGGGTGCCAGACGCCCTAAATTACTGGGTTTAGTAAGTGTTAGAATTTAATTAAGGCTTATGTGTTAAAACTGGCTGCTAGAACCATGTGTGTATTTGAGATGTGCACTAGATGCTTCTAACCCTCTGGAATCAACATTTGTCAAAAGCTAATTAAACTGGTGATAATAAGTGATTAGGATGACAAAGGATCAAACGTGTGGGCTCCCTTCCTCCCTCCCTCAACTGAGAGGTAGTTTAAAAGACCATGCCAGCGTTTTAGATTATGATTTTTAGGAATGGAGTTATGCAACGGAGGTAGAAAGCTGCAGGCTAGAGAGAAGAGTCAGAGAGCAGTGTTTGAGAGCAGGGGTTGAGGTCTGCTTAAGTCCAAGTCTGTTGTGTCTATGTGAGAATCCAGAATCTCTTGGGGGGGGGGTGAATGCTGTGAACCCCTCCAGTGTAGGCTCAGGTTGTATATATGTGTAAATAATAATAATAATAATAATAATAATAATAATAATAATAATAATAATATCTTTATTGTCATTGCCCCCTCTCAGGGACAACGAAATTACTTGGCTGCTCCATCCACCCAGGTAGGGCACTCCACACAAAATCAAAACAACTATAAAAACACTAATTAAAACAATACAGTATAAAACAGCAAGGAAGATTAGATGACTTTCAAAGTCCAGGCTTCCCATTCAGGGCCGAGATCGCTCTGGGGAAGAAGCTGTTCTTAAGACGGCTCGTTCTTGTCTTCATTGTCCTGTATCTCCGTCCCGATGGCAGGAGCTCGAAGAGACAGTGACCAGGATGCGATGGATCTTTTACTATGTCCAGTGCCTTCCTATGGCACCTTGTGGCATAAATCTGCTCTAAGGTGGAGAGTGGGCAGCCAACAATGCTCTCTGCTGCCTTAACAACTCTGCACAACCCCAACCTGTCCTGGGTAGTACAGCTTCCGTACCACACACATAAGCCATAAGTGAGCACGCTCTCAATGGCACAGTGATAGAAGGCAAGCAGCAGTTTCTGCGGAAGATGGTTTTTCCTTAGACTTCTCAAAAAGTACAGTCTCTGCTGCGCCTTCTTCACACCACAGTCTCCGCCGTGCCTCATTGTCCAAAAGGAAACTCAAACTCTGTGTGTGCACCTGGAATCTCGCATTGCTATGGAGATTGGGGTGACGTGTAACAGTCACCCCAATGACTGTTCACCCCAATCCCAATTAAAAGAAAATGCAATCAAAGTACATGTACAGTGCCTAAAGTAAGGAAGGGCACCAGCATGCTGAGTGTACTCCTGCTGACTACTCAACATCTATGAGTCTCCATGGGAAACACAATAGCATAGTGTTTTCCAAACTTGCGTCTCCTGCTGTTTCTGGACTACAACTCCCATCATCCCTAGCAAGCAGGACCAGTGGTCAAGGATGATGGGAATTATAGTGCAAAAACAGCTGGAGACCCAAGTTTGGGAAACACTGCAATAGCAGAACAAATGATTTTTCTTCCTCTTTGGTGGCTATGTGCATCTCATTTCCAAATCCCTAAGAAATACACTGATTATCTCCCATCTGGTTAAAAATAAAAGAACTAAAGCAAATTCATTAAGTGGATGGATCAGCTGGATAGTACCAGAGCTCCCAGAGCGAGCCTGTGTGGAACTAATGGAAGAAAAAGGGAAATCTCCATATACTAACTCAACATAATAAAGTCAATACGTTGAACCATAATTTATTCTCCTATGTTCATGCAGCTGCATAAAATAGGCTTGCAACTGTAAATGGTCAGCATGAAGGTAAACATGTAAATATCGCCTCCAAGATCAAAGGATGTAATGCAATTTTAATCACTAGAGGTCCCTATGACACAGCGATAAAATACAGTGCTGAAGCAGGTGGAAAGAAAGAAACAGCGTTTAAGCTGCTTCTTTCCTAAGGAAAAGAACAATTAAACTTAATATCGATTTATCCTAGTTTGATAAGCATACGAGCTTTACATGAATAAATGCCTTGTATGTATACATCAAACCTTTGTTTTCTTTCTCCCATCTAATGTTACAGAGGAGCAAGAGACATCACCTTCCTTTAGAGCTAGCAGAGCACCTCGCCAGCATTTAGAACAGGGTTTCCCAAACTCGTCAGGTTCTCAACGTCAAGATGTCTCACCAGCCAAACACTGTGATCTGGCGACACTCCACGATGTTGAAACAAGAAGCTGCATTGGCCCCAGCTTGCGAGGCGATAACTCAGCTTGTTTGCACTGCTCTACTTGGGGGTGGGAAGGCTCCCACCCCCCACCTCGGTATCCCATCCCTGCTCACGAACAAGCAGCAGAGACCTTGGGGCTCTTTGCAGGGGTCTGGCCCTCAAACCATAGATACTTCGCCTGGGCCTAGTACACACACTGTACACTCACTGAACATTACATGTGAATGACTGTAACAGCTCAAACATGTGTGCGCACAGATGGCGCACTTGTTGAATGTAACTTGTACCGAATGAACTTGAGTTATTTATTTATTTATTTATTTATTTATGTATGTATGTATGTATGTATGTTAATACATTTCTGAATCTTTAAGCCACTTAAAACTCTACTGTGAATGGAAACTGAGAAGTTCCAGAGGGATAGCTGCATTAGTTTGTTTGTTTTTTGCTTCAAAGAGTCTCTTGGCTCCCTAGGGACTAAAATTCATGTACACACATAGGGAAATACTGGGAACAGTGGGGGCAAAGGGCCATGGAACATGCTGGGCCTGTGATGTTTCTATGCAGAAACCAGATGCACCAAACATATGAAAGGAGCAGCTCATTCACAAAAGCAACTTCTGCGATAATGCTAATGGTCAATTCTAATCATAGGAGATAAATGGCAGGGATGAAATTTCTGGATGTTTTTGAACTAACCCCCCCCCCCCAATAATTGTGTAAAACTTCCTTCAACATACTGTTTTCGCAGATAACTGCCTAGCTACAAAAGATGGTGGCAGGCTTTCTGGGCTGTTCAGAGAAACCACTTGCGCATGCAGTGGTTATAGAAGAAAGTCTATCTATATTGAGGATGGTGAGCTGCCATGTTAGGTTTTCCAATCAAGCTGAAAGCCAAATTCTTTACGTGACTTTGTATGTAAAAACATGCTACCATTTACTGAACGTTTTGTACGAGCAAAAGGTTGTGTATCTGATGTTCTTCCTACTCAGAGTAGACTTGCTGAAAATAATGGACTCGATTAAGTTAGGTCCATTAATTTCAGTGAGTCTACTCCTGAGCATAACTGGATACGACCCAGAGTTCTTGAGCAAAATCAACCAACACTTTTTTTTCCAGCACAGCTTACAGTGGAAATTGTTGAATGGCTTGAAGAAGCCAGGAAGACAACAGCTGTGCGAAAACAGCAAATGAACAATGCATGCATTACTGAGACTCTTTGGGATAATTCACAGACTAATGTTCTGGAAATGAAATGAAATTCACAATATCGTGAAAATAAACATCCCTGTAGTTTTGGAAAGACAGGCCAACTAAGCGGTTAGATGAATAAAACTAAAAACCAGCAGGAAGCAGCAAGGGTGAGTCTCAGCCTTGCCCCTTATATCATAGAACAAACAAAGTGTGTGTGTCTGTATTTGTTGTTCATGCTCTGACAAGCAGGTACTAGACCAGGCAGTGACGTCTTGTTTTCCTCTGCCAGTTATTTCATCTAAAAGATTTCTTCCCACTTAACCCTATTTTTAGAAGCCAAAACATTTCTTGGTGCCAAAATAGTTGCTCTAATTTGCTTCTCTTATCTGCATTGAAATAATGGATGCTGCTATTGGCACCCAAGTGGAGTGAGGTTGGCGTAGCTGCTGGATCCTAACCTCACTCATTCTTGTGAATCTAGTATTAGGACGGTGCCCTTAAATAACTGGGATTAAAGAATATGGAAACAAACATAAGCTTCTTTTATGCAAAAAAAAATTCATGAAGGGCTCTTCATGCAGTTAGACTGGAAGAAGACTGTGGTTTTGGGCTCCTGTATTGTCTACATGTTGGAGCTAGCAACTGCACTATCTAAGCTTACATGCTCCCATGTAAACAGGCTCTGGGAGTCCACTGGGTAGGGTAGCAATGTGGCCCTGCTCTCCAGCAACTGAGCGGAAGCATCTATCTGCATGGGTAATTGCAATTAACATATGAAGGGGGCTATAGCTTTGATGAGTTTTGGAAAAGTTACACTCACTGCAGTATTCTAATCCTGTTGCCGGTCCAGTTATCCACCCCAAAGTGGCATTTTTAAGGGACATTAATGAAACCCATCTCATTGGGTTTCCCTATAGGAGAATGTGCCAGAAGCTGAACTCTGTGGTCCCTGTTGCTAGGATGGAGCCAGACACAACAGCCAACCACAGTGGGGGAAGCACTTTACCTATCAGCTCACTCAAAAGGAACACACATGGAAAGAGAGATAAGGACATTCCATGCTGCTATTTTTCTAACTGGGTCAAAGGAGCAGATGCTTCTTCTTGAAATCTGTTTCATGCTCAAAATTGACTTGTGATGTTGATGATGATTTTAATATAAATATGTATCTATTCCACGTTTCACATCTGGGACCTACAGGGCAGTCAACAAACTCCACAGTACCGGATTGAAAACAACCAGACAAAATCAAAACAAAACCCCAAACCACAGTGAAACCTAAATCGAAGAGTGCATGAACAGAACGTGCACCTCAACCTGAACGTACACCAGCATATGGAGGACATGACCACATCCCAGGTTGCTGAGGAACCACTTTCAGCTGCTTTATGTCAATGTTTCTCAGGGACTGGCAGGACTCCACTGTGTGGAGGAGGCAGGGGACCAGAAGAGTGACCCAGGAGCAAGGCCAGTGATCTATGGAGATGGGCACCACCCACAAAGTAGGAGCCAGGGGAGGGGGAGAGTCAGGGCAGTCCGAGAAGGAGGAAGGTTCACAGGATGTGGCTGAAGGAGAAGCTGTTCTGGAATAGACAAGTCAGTAGACTCCCACCCTAATGTCTCCTGGAAGCAGGAGAGGCTGGAAACGAGAAGAGCAGCTACAACTTCAGTGCAGAAGTCTCAGGTTACAGGCCCACAACCCGTCAAGGGAGGGTATATAAGTTTGGCAAGTAGGTGGGCCTAGAACTGTGGACAGCTGCCTAGAGACATATGTGCCTGTGTATCCGGAGCACTGTGAAAGCTGCTGTAAGCGCTTTCCTTCTCATTGAAGAGTCAACTACCTGGTGTGTGGAGAGGACCAGGACAATGTTGGAGAGAAGGGGGGGGGGGCAAATGGAACCCTGCAGAACTTCAAGAGGCCACCAGGAGGCCACCATCCCTACCTTCTAAGACAACTCCCAAATAAATTATCAGAATCACTGTAGCAGAACCACCAAATTTCAACTGAAACGGATTTCATAGTTTTAACTGTTTTTTTAATACCTTTTCTGAATTGTATTTCTTGTATTGCATTTAGAGACAATTGCAGCTCAATAGTGTGTACACACACACACACACACAGCAAGATGCCCCCCCAAAACTCACCCCCATCTGGTGGCTCAGAAGGTACAATACTGAATTGCATATGTAGGTGGGTTTGTCTTTAAAAGATAATTTGAATGAACAAAGGATGACAAATGAAAGAACACTATATTTCAGAAAAATATCTGCAGGATAATGCGTCGATATGTGCATGTCTCTGAATGCAAGAGTATGAATGCACAGACTTCATTTCTCTCTCTGATGCTGTCTAGTGGCTATGGGCTCCCCAGACCAGCATGCAAAACAGGCATTAAGTACAGTCTGCGAAACTAGTATCCATTTCCCATTCATTAGGGATTTAGCATTTCTCTGTCTCTGTCTCTCTCTTTCTCTTTTTTTAGATACACAGAAGAAGAAAATCAGAAAAAGCAGCCTTCTACTTTTTGCAAGGCAAAATTGTTATTAAAAAAAATATCAAAACCAACTGAAGGGAGATCCCTTTATAATCCGTCACTAGTGGGGAGTATTTCGAATCTTTAGCAGAAGCAGCAGTTGGCACAGAGCAGCACAGAGGCTCTTAGCTGCTAATGAACAAGCACAAGATGTACAAAAATGTACTTGAACACACACATTTTAAGAAACCCCACTTGCTTCGCCACGTGTCACCCGCCCAGCCAATGCCCACAAACAAAAATGTGTTCTACGAAAACCAGACATTATCCAATCGTTTTAAGAGATGTAATCATTATGCTTAATGATAACATTCAAAGGGAGGGGGAAGATGAGGCATTCTACATCTTAGGTGCGAAAAATCAACAAATATAAAACTCCTAAGTTATACAAAATATAAATCTCCTAAGTTAGAGAAACTGCAAACGATAAGGATGGTTTTTCTTTTAACCCCCAAACAAATCAGAATGGCCTTGCATTAAACACAAGTATGCAGTTCTGATATTCCCTAACTCCCTGCTTAATAAATTCAATATAGAACTTACATTAAATAAAAACATGTTTAAACTAAATTTTTAATAATGCACTAAAAGCATTTTTATTCTCTGTAGAGCAAGATGCACTGCTGAAACAAGCCATTTTATATGTCCAAACAGGAGGGGGGGGGAGGAGTGTTGGACAGATTCTGCTTTAGCCACTATTGCTAACTACCAGACCATTTAAGGCTTTTTCATCACCCTTCTCTGGCATTGCTCTGAGCTTCCAGCATTCCATTTCTCTGAGCTACAGCATGCCAAGTTATGCAGCCATAAAAGCAACTGCTGCTGTCCAGATTATTTGCCAAGATTAAGGAAGGGCAAAGCAGCTTCTGCTCCATTCTACCTAGAAAATCTTATTGTTTACCACTACAGCTGTCTCTCCCCCCCACTTTTTTGAGGGGGGCACAATACATTGGTACATTCTACAAGAAGCTATGGTTCCATTTAAGAGGTGGTGGAGAAACCTCTTTTCTTTATCCTCTCTGGACCCCGTAGTACTGGGTAATTTCCTGCCACTCTCCAATATTCTGTTCTGTATAAAGCAGCTGTTACAGATTCATGCCTTGATTAATAAGACCTAAGCTGGCACCTAAATGGCACTGACGTAGGGCCCCTCCCTCATTTCCTTGGAGAGGGCATTAAGCAGGGAGCCACCACCAAAAAGACCCTCAAACTCATCACCTGAACCTCTGAAGGTGGAGGCTCCAGAACAGAAGCCTCTGCGGAAATTCTTAATTAGGTACATATGGAAGAAGGCAGTCCCAGGAATACCAGTTGCTGCAGCATTCAGTAGTGGTGGTGGTGGTGGTGGTGGTGGTGGGGAGGCTTTTGCCTTCATGCCTTGCTCAAAGACTTGCTGGAGGCACTTGTGAGTCCTGGAATACCTGCTCCCTGCATTGCAGGACTTTTCCCACCTGGCCTGGGAGGGCAGTGCCCTGACTGACTCGGTCTACAAAAGCTGAGGCTGCTGAAAAGACTCTTGGGCTGTGGTACTGTTTTTTTTTTGGGGGGGGGGTTGTTGCTGTTATTTATTTTTTGTATCTTTATTTTAGATGTTATGGTTGATGTGGAAAGTTGTCTGGTAGTGTGCTTTTTGATGTTTCATTTATTTTTTATGACTACTTTTGTTATGTTTGTAATTACGTACTTATTTCATGTTGCAAGCTGCCTGGGGCGTGGTTTTAACTATGGAAAGGCGGCATACAAATAAAATAATGTATGTATCATACATAAAAGGTAAAGGTAAAGGGACCCCTGACCATTAGGTCCAGTCGTGGCCGTGGCGCTCATCTCGCTTTATTGGCTGAGGGAGCCGGCGTACAGCTTCCGGGTCATGTGGCCAGCATGACTAAGCTGCTTCTGGCGAACCAAAGCAGCGCACGGAAACGCCGTTTAGCTTCCCGCTGGAGCAGTACCTATTTATCTACTTGCACTTTGACATGCTTTTGAACTGCTAGGTTGGCAGGAGCAGGGACCGAGCAACAGGAGCTCACCCTGTTGTGGGGATTCGAACCGCCAACCTTCTGATTGGCAAGTCCTAGGCTCTGTGGTTTAACCCACAGCGCCACCCGTGTCCTGTATTATACATACTTCTGAAGGAAAAAAAGGAGCACTGTTTATATCAGAGTAGGGTAGACTCTGCTCACAGTCCTAAGTCAGCCTGGCCCATGAGGCCATTTCCCCAAGCCATGCCCACCTGAAGTCCAATGTGATGTCAGGTGTAGGGCAGGTGGAGGTGCAACTGCCAGGTACCATCAATATTCTTAAAGTGTGCTCCCTGCTGTGCACTGGCAAGCAAGGCTTGCTGACACCACCAATCAGCTGATGAAACTGATAGCCAATAAGGTAACTGGCAGTGAGAGCAACTCAGCTATTACTGGTTGTGCTACGGAATTCCCCATGGGATAGCCAGCCTATCCTAGCAGGTAAACAAGCTCCCTAGGCTGTCACAGTCTCCTCCATGGGGACTCCATTAGGCTCTCATATGTACAATGTAGCTTGTTACAAGTCACTCACAGTTTTCATTAAATGTCCTGGTTGAAAAAGTACCATGAAGGAGTAAAAGAGGCCTGGATATTTATTTTTATTTTAAAAGATAAACAAGCAAAAACTCATCATGATATTAACACTGCACACAAAATACAGAGGTACCTCAGGTTAAGAACTTAATTCGTTCTGGAGGTCCGTTCTTACCCTGAAACTGTTCTTAACCTGAGGTACCACTTAAGCTAATGGGGCCTCCCGCTGCCACACAATTTCTGTTCTCATCCTGAAGCAAAGTTCTTAACCTGAGGTACTATTTCTGTGTTAGCGGAGTCTGTAACCTGAAGCGTCTGTAACCAGAGGTACCACTGTATTTCAGATGACTGATCGCACCTTTGCTGATAGCCAAGTAATCATAAGTGGACAAAACCATCCACCAAATAATGTTTCAGAATAATTGATGATTTGTAGTTCAGTATACACCGCACCTCAGGAAGTAATATATATGTATCATCTTTGTCACATGCCACCATCACATGCAAATTGACTCTAACCTTCCTGCTTATGATAAATTTGCAAAGGGACTTCACCCCCTGCTCTTCTCCCTACCATCAAGAGAAGAGATGAGGTACAGTGTCAGTCTGCTGATTTAAAATTAGGCATGCATCACTGCAAGGACCCCAGAGCAGGAAGGTAATCTAGGAGGCGAGCATACTCTCTCTCCATTGCAAGCAATTCACATGAAAGTACTCATGTCTGACTGCTGACTGGCAATTGTCTGTGCAAACCAAGAAGAGTGAGTGCCCAGCTAGATCTTTTGCTCACACATTAACCCTTGAATTTTGAGTACATTTATTGAACCAGACAAGAGAAGTTGCCACTATATTCTGGTCCAGACATACTCTGCACCAGACTGTAGCCCATCCTTCCTCCTAAAGGAGACCAGGGAAGCAAACAGATCCACAACAAAACATAAAAAGGACTCTAAAACAGTTACCATTATAAACTTTCGAAAAACAGTTTTAAACATTATCTCATCCTGCAACCTCAGAGTTAAAAGTAACAGTGTCCTTCAGACAATCAAATGCCTTGGTTATAAATCAAATATTTCTTTTGAAAAAGCTGTTCAGCTTTAGTGAATGATAGAACAAAATTCAGATGTGGACCTGCCATAGCATCACATTATGGGATTACATTATTTCCTGAGGAGGTACCCAACAAACGCCATGGTGCATCTGCAGCAGCACAACCGGACGCCTTCACCTGCCCCAACTGCAACAAAACATGTCTCTCCTGATTCAATCTCTACAGCCACAGCAGGTTCTACAACCTTCCAACAGCTTGACCTCACCCCCAAAGGCAAATTCCTCCATTGTCTCCCAAGAGAGAAGGATGCCAACCAAACCCAACACAGCTGTCTCAGGGTTTGGCAACTATAATAAGACTTGCACCAGCAGCTGGAAGTTCCATCAGGTTGAGGCTAGAGTGCTCGCCAACACTGCCCATCCCAGCAATTCCCTTTATATGCTGTTAGTATCCTCTGGGGTAGCCTTTCGCAATCTGTGGGTCCCCAGATGTTGTTGGACTACAACTCCCATCATCCCTGACCTCTGGCCTTGCTAGCTAGGGGTGATGGGAGTTGTAGTTCAACAACATCTGGGGACCCACAGGTTGAAAACCGCTGCTGGAGGGTAGACAAGAGAGCCAGCTGCAAGCCATCTAACTTGATGAGAAGATCACTCCCCTCTGATCTGTATTTAAAACCAGGCTGCCAGCACCAGCAGCTTGAACTTATTATGTCAACTTTCTTTTTGCCTTGTACTTCTTGGATTTAATCCTAGATTATTTCTTATACAATATTGAATTCATTCTATGCTTGCTAAATTGTTTTGTAAGCTGCTTTCTCTCCCGTTCTCTACCCCCCCCCCCAATGTTTTGCATTTCATAATAGGTGGGTGTTTGTTTTCAGCCACTCTGGGCACAGCTCACTGTGGAAAGGAGGCATATAAATGACCTAAACCAAATCAACCAAATTATGAATCCCAGTCTGAAATATGAACACAAGCATGTACTGGATAGCTTGGTTGGTTAGAGCGTGGTGCTGATAATGCCAAGGTTGCATGTTCGATCCTCGTATGGGACAGCTGCATACAGTGGTACCTCGGGTTATATACGCTTCAGGTTACATACGCTTCAGGTTACAGACTCCGCTAACCGAGAAATAGTACCTCGGGTTAAGAACTTTGCTTCAGGATGAGAACAGAAATTGTGCTCCGGCAGCGTGGCAGCAGCAGGAGGCCCCATTAGCTAAAGTGGTGCTTCAGGTTAAGAACAGTTTCAGTTTAAGAATGGACCTCCGGAACGAATTAAGTACTTAACCAGAGGTACCACTATATTCCTGCATTGCAGGGGGTTGGACTTCACTAGATGATCCTCAGGGTCCCTTCCAACTCTACAATTCAGTGATTCTATGTCTGAAAAGTTACATTCGGAAAGCCCAGCCAACAAACCTAGCCTTCACTACAAAAGTATACATGGTAGTTTTTAATTACTGGGCTCCCATAAAATACACCTTGACAGGCCAAGTGCGAGTCTGCAATCATGCACTGTAGCCTTCGAGGTGTCTTGGAAGTTGCTTTGGGATGCTTTTCGTATGAAAAAAGGTAAAAGGTAAAGGTACCCCTGCCCGTACGGGCCAGTCTTGCCAGACTCTAGGGTTGTGCGCTCATCTCACTCTATAGGCCGGGAGCCAGCGCTGTCCGCAGACACTTCCGGGTCATGTGGCCAGCGTGACAAGCTGCATCTGGCGAGCCAGTGCAGCACACGGAACGCCGTTTACCTTCCCGCTGGTAAGCGGTCCCTATTTATCTACTTGCACCCGAAGATGCTTTCGAACTGCTAGGTTGGCAGGCGCTGGGACCGAGCGACGGGAGCGCACCCCGCCGCGGGGATTCGAACCGCCGACCTTTCGATTGGCAAGTCCTAGGCACTGAGGCTTTTACCCACAGCGCCACCCGCCTCCCTTTGTATGAAAAGTGGTAGATAAATAGCCAAATGCCTGCTAAGCAGCCAAAACACAACAGCAAGAGGTTGAGCCCCTCTTGGTGGGCCACGGCAGATGGCTGTTGGGTTCCATTGGGTTTGGTGTTCACAAGGCAGCCAGGTCTAGAATTAGTAATATATACCTGCAATGTCTTTATGGAGCTGACGCTCATAATAAAAAAGCAATTATATTGAAGAAATGTTCATCATAATACAAGGCATAAACCAAATTATATGGAGATCAAAATTTTAAACACAATTACTGGAAGACTCCAGATAGATGCTCAAATGATGATCTTTGCACGATTCCATTTTTCTAGAAGGAAGAGTTCATAACAGTACCGTGTATCCATAGTAACTCAGCGCTTGCAGCAACAAATGTCATGAAGCACTAACGCAGCAGGGCAAGTTTAAATAGTTTGTTTTTATAAAACCAGAAAACACCATTTTTAGGGAGCAATCCTATGCAAAAGAAGCTGGGACAAAGCAAGCTGATGTAAATTAAGCTGGCACAAAAGATACAGCAGATCCAAACCCCGTTCAGCAGTGGGGTTGCTGCGTTGCCTAGGCCTGGCAGAAGGAAAACAAGCCTTTAAGGAAAATGTGGGGCTACCCTTGAAGGTGACCCAGAAACTGCAATTAATCCAGAATGCGGCAGCTAGACTGGTGACTGGGAGTGGCCACCGGGACTACATAACACCGGTTCTGAGAGATCTGCATTGGCTCCCAGTACATTTCCGAGCACAATTCAAAGTGTTGGTGCTGACCTTTAAAGCCCTAAACGGCCTCGGTCCTGTATACCTTAAGGAGCATCTCCACCCCCCATCGTTCTGCCCAGACATTGAGATCCAGCGCTGAGGGCCTTCTTGCGGTTCCCTCATTGCGAGAAGTAAGGTTACAGGGAACCAGACAGAGGGCCTTCTCGGTAGTGGCGCCCACCCTGTGGAACACCCTCCCTTCAGATGTGAAGGAAATAAGTAGCTATCCTATCTTTAAAAGACATCTGAAGGCAGACCTGTTCAGGGAAGCTTTTAACATTTAATGCTGTATTGTTTTTAATACTTGATTGGGAGCCGCCCAGAGTGGCTGGGAAAACTCAGCCAGATGGGCGGGGTATAAATAATAAATTATTATTATTATTTAAAATAGAGTTCTATGTCAGGTTTCCAGGTCATGTGACCAAGCTGAATGGGCTCAGGATCCAGCCTAAATCCTGCTCCCACCCCTGCCACACTTCCAGATTGTCTCTTGTGGGGAGACTTATACCAGCCGTGGTCCAGTTGCCTGAGCCCCAGATGAGTTGGGATGAGCAAGTTACACTGGCATATCTTTGGCTGGGCTGTGGTCGAGGACCTAATGATGGCTGAGCCCTGCTGAGTCATGAATCAGCCAGCTGAGTCATCGACCTGCTTCATCCTAAGGATCCAGGTCTTTCTCAGGATCCGTGAATAGCAACCACTTAACATACCACATTTTCATGACTGATTGAAAATATTCTCAGAGCTGCATAAATATGCATCATGGATATTGTCGTGTGACATTAATTATAGAAATCACTACCAGCGATCAAAACCTTGGAGGCGGCGGCAACCTAGTTTCCATCGCACTATATCAGGAGAGCAAATTATAACGTCTTTAAGTAATTGTGTTCAGAGCAAAGATCCAACATTGTCTGCAAAGGCAGGCAAGTTTAGAGAAAGGCAGAAAAGAGGGGGGAAGATACTTTGCAGAATTATAATAAGTGTGCAGTCTTGGAGAGCACTCATGAGAACATGTGATACAGCAACACTGATGGAGATCTTAGAGCTCTGGGTGCTACAGGAATTGTAGTCAGAAAACTGGCTTCAACCACTTAAATGAGGGGTAGCAAACATGGCAGCCTCTAGCTCTTGAACGCCAGTTTCAATCAGCCCCGGCTAGCATGACCAATGGTCATGGATGATAAAAGTAGTTCAATGATTTCTGGAGGGCATTATGGAGACTACCCCTGATTTAAATCAACCTTTCAACATGGATAATAACTTTTTTTTCCCTTCCCAAGAAGGAGGCACTGGGCATTAGCAAAATAAAAATGCAGCTCCACAGAAGTAAGGTTTTCATGTCTAAAACCAAACCTTGTGATAATTTGGCTCAACTCTAGTTAATGTGAACAGAATCAATTTTACTGTCATATCCAAAGGTCTTCGAAGTTCAGGAATAAAATCTACCCCACAAGAAAGGGGTTTCTCCCCTTGAATGTAGCAAAAAGTCAAACCAAGTTCGTGGAAGAATCCATTCACACAGGCTCAACTGATGCAAGTTATTCCATTTGGATCACTGGGCTACTGGTTTAAAGGTTAAAAGACTGAAGTTCATCATGCTTTATTTTGAGACTTTAACTTTTGTCAACTGCCTGTGGCAGAAATGCATTAAATAAAGATGCTGGTCCACAATTAAGCAAATGCTGAAATACCATGCATCAACATAATTTGCTTCTTTTGTTTTGATACAACAGTTTTAAAAGCCACTGATTTTATTTTTAGAAGCTGTTCATTTTTTGCCTCTGGTAAGAGGAAAAGGGCAACGTCTAGACAAGAAGATTCACAACATACCTTCTTAAAGGTAAGACATATAAACCATTTCATTTTTCCTCTTTCTACAGTTCCAAAGGGGGAAAGGTAGACATGAGACCTGTAAAAGAGAATCTTGTGAACTGCCCTGAGATTTTTGGATGAAGAACATTACTATTACTATTACTACTACTATGTATTCCTGACATAGGTAATGGTCTTTGGAATCTTTACCAATTTTAGCTAACAAATATTGCAGAATTCTAGTGCAAAAAGCTGCTTTCCGTCAGGTCTACCAAAGCTAACAAAAAACATTAAATTTGCCACAAGGGAAGTTCCACATTTTATTGAACTGAAACATATATTGATGTATAGATGCACATATGCAATGTAATATGTGCCTCTAGGCTGATCAATGAAGTACTAAAGAAGATAATAATTTCCATTCAGATTGTTAATGTGTGGTTGTGACCAGTTAAATTAAGTCAGATCTAGTATGGTATACTGGATAATGCTGCTTTGGCAAAGAGTTCACTCGGCTGTGAAAATCTGGTCCAGGCACTATCTCTCAGCCTAAACTACCCTACAAGGTTGTTGTAGAATAAAATGAAGGTGGGTGGGTTCCTGAGCATATCCAGTGTCCACTGGTTCTAGAACAAAATGTTGTCTGTATGCAGACCCAGAGTTTCTTAAAATGTTATTATTTGGCACAAAGTTCTGCTTCATTTTTAAAACTTTATTTTTTAAAAATAAACTTTATTGAACAATTTAAAACAACTGCGAAACAGAAAGTTCTGCTTCACTACAGCTCCCTGATAATCCCAACTTTTCCGACTACATCTCTAAATAACATTTTATATTTTACAAGGGAAGAGTGGGGAAAGAACGCCTTTAAAGCAGAGGTTATTGGAAGTGCAGGAATTCAAAGAACATGTGATTCTTGAGTTCATTTAATGAGTAGCATTAACATATGGTTGATGGAGCCATTACCCAAAGACACAGAACAAGAAAGATATATGTTCGTATGACCAACTGCCTCTTTCTGTATTTTGATGACTAAAGCCTGTTTCAACAGATTTCTTAACTAAGCAAAGAAAAGCACTCCAGATTGCTTCAAAACTCTGGCCTGATGTTCCCTCAGGTAACAAACTGGTGATTGGCTTGTACTACTTAAAAATAGATAGCGTTTGACATGATTGAATGCACCTCAATACAAAATGATTAGGGGTTATGATACAAACAGAAGGAAATTCGCAGAAGGAAAGCTTCTTGTGCCCTCTTCCCTTTTGTAGCAACCTGGAACTTGGCAAAAAGAGACAGCATCTCTTGTGGTCAGGGAGCCCTGCTGAACAATGTAGGTATAGGTATTACTCACATTTAACTTTATCTTAGTTCTACATGAATCACCCTAAAAGCCTGCAGAACATCTCCCCACCCCTGAGCTCAACCCTAGACATAAAAAAGTGTGCATGCATGTCAGGGCCACAATGCCTCTATCAGGCACCTTAAAATGTAACATCTGTCATTATCCTTTTACAGTGGTGCCCCACAAGATGAATGCCTCGCAAGACGGAAAACTCGCTAGACAAAAGAGTTTTCCGTTTTGGAGGTGCTTCGCAAAACGAATTTCCTATGGGCTTGCTTCGCAAGACGACAATGTCTTGCGAGTTCCTGCGGGTTTTTCCCCCTCCCCCCTTTTCTAAGCCGCTAAGCCGCTTATCAGCTGATCCGATCAGCAGATAAGCCGCTAAAAGCCGCTAATAGTGCTAATCCGCTAATCCGTCAATGGGCTTGCTTCGCAAGACGAAAAAACCGCTAGACAAAGAGAATCACAGAACGGATTCTTTTCGTCTTGCGAGGCACCACTGTATTTGTGGTTTAGCAGTTTTGAAAGGAGGAGGGGGGGGAACAACCTTTCACCAGCTGTATGTGGGCCATGCTGCTTTCCTGCTTGTAATATTTATTTTATCATGTTGTGTTAGGTACCCTAAGGACTTTGGGCATGGTGAATCATATTTATTATTTACAAGCTTTGTCAGCAGCAGTTAACCTGTTTACTCCGGACATGCAATTATTCCCAATACAAGACTGGCCTGGCATTTTCAATGATGATTGCTACATATGGAAGACGCTTCATGCTTCGCTGAAACTACATTTTCATTAAACTACTTCCAGCTTATAAATGATTGTTAAAAAGGATTTACTGCACAGTTTTTATACTATGGCAGGTGGTGTTTGTGCTATTCTGCTGTTGCAAGACTGAAAGTTACTACTTTCCTTTCATAACCCATTCCCTCCCTTTTCATTCAACAGTAATAATAATAATAATAGCAACCCAATAGCTGCCTGCTATGTATCATAGCTTAAAGTATTCTAATTCATTATCATTTTACAGTTACAGAATTTTCTCCCAAGACATTACATGTTATTTCCCCACCCCTTTACTCCAAATCCCTCCCACAACCCCCCCAATTTCTGCAAAATCCTTCCTTAATCCAATATATTAATTGCATTATTTATTCTGTACATGACTAAGCCATGATTTTATCCAAAAATATATCACATTCCAAGTGATATATTATGATATCAATACAATATAAAAAACAGTAAAAACCAAACTGATATCCCAAAGAGCCTCCTTTGAATGTCTGGCACAACTACTCATCATTCACCTGAAGACCAAGACCACAGCCAGACTTAGTGACTGAAACATCAGTCAACAATTTCTCTCTCCCCTTTTTCCTTCTCCTCTCCTGTTCTACATTCACATTATTCTGTTTCTTGTCGCTCATGATTAAGAGTTCTTGGAAGGTTGCACAGTATTTTGTGATTTTTTTGTTCAGCCTAAAAAGGGAACTGTCCTAATATGGATTTTTGGAATCTTTCTTATGGGCCATTTAAAGACAACAACAGCAATGAAAACCTAATAAAACCTGTGTGACCAAAGAGCATGAACCTTTTCCAGGATTCAACTGATGAGTCCCACTAACGGAAGCCAGTGGAAGGCCTTCTGCTAACACAATGCGGTTTTTCATCTACTCTCCTCCCCCCAACTTGCTGAGGGGTTCAGGGGAACCCCCAGAATAGTGGAGAGGGGAGAAGAGAGAATTCCTTCAATGCAAGCATGTCTGATATCATTCCAGCTTCCAGAGGTATCTCTTCTCTACTCCCCTGCACTATTGGCCACGATGGCTGAGGATGACGGGGGCTGGAGAGCAGAAACGTATTGGGGGGTCACTGGTTTCCCTTACCTGATGTAAAAAAAAATACTTACAGTCTGCTCTCAGAAAACAGACTGAAGATTAGCACATTTTGACTGCAAAATATCTCCCAGTATTAATGCAATGCACAGTTACTTTTCTTTCAGTTATTTCAACGATAAGTGCAACCGTTTTCCCTATCGCAAACGATATTTAGATGACATTTATTGTAGATGCATCTCGAATAGTTTTATCAAGCCGTCCCTCAGTACACAATCTTTCATTATGTACTATATGAAATTGTCACTTATCAAGTGATGATGAAGTGCAGTCAACTGATTTGCTGCTACACTGCATAGTCAATACACAATTTGCAAAGGATGCTTATGTGGCCCATGCACGTCCATTTCTAATAAGTGCTTAGTTCACACAGAATCCAACATCACCTGGAAGGCCACAATCTGCCCACCTCTGCCCTAGTTTGTGGCTACCGCAACTTGTGCACAAACTTATATGGAGTAAAAGACCATATAATTATTCCAACTTCTTCATTTTTACAAGTCCCTGCAGAGTTTTTCATACATGCATCATTTCCTGAAAATATATCTATTGATTATCATTATGAGTCACAGAGAAATGATGAAAAGAATGAAGCTAACCCTATTAGAGCTAGTGTTGATTTTGTAAGAAATATTATTGATGATGAGAATATAAGAGGGTTATTTCCTATTCACTCAAGATGATCTTATTACACATGCTACTAAGTATAATAAATCATGCAATGACATTTTTGCTATTATTTCTAATGCAAGCTAAAAACGTGGAGTTGATGATAAAAAAAGAAATAATGGCAGCAGTTTGCTATTACTTAGAATCATAGAATAATAGAATCTTAGAGCTGGAAGGGTCATCTGGTCCAAGCCCCTGCAATGCAGGAATCTCAGCTAAAGCATCCATGACAGATGACCATCCAACCTCTGCTTACAAACCTCCAAGGAAGGAGAGTCCACCACCTCTTGTAGGAGTCCGTTTCACTGCTGAACAGCTCAAGTTTTTTCTGAATGTTTAGTCAGAATCTCCTTTCTTGCAACTTGAAGCCATTGGTTCAAGTCCTATCCTCCAGATCAGGAGAAAACAAGCATGCTCCATCTTCCATGTGACAGCCCTTAAGATATTTGAAGATGGCTATCATATCTCCTCTCAAGTCTCCTCTTTTCCAGGCTAAACATACCTGGCTCCTTCAAGCGCTCCTCATAAGGCTTAGTTTCCAGACCCCTGATCATATTGGTTGCCCTCCTCTGCACACACTCCAACTTGTCAACATCCTTCTTAAATTGTGGTACCCAGAATTGGACACAGTATTCCAAGTGTGGTCGGACTACGGCAGAATAGTGTAGTACCATTACGTCCCTTGATCTGGACACTATACTTCTGTTGCTACAGCCTAGAATAGCACTAGCCTTTTTTGCTGCTGCATCACACTGTTGACTCATGTTAAGTTTGTGGTCCACCAAGACCCCTAGATCCTTTTCACATGTACTGCTAGTAAGCCGGGTGTCCCCCATCCTATATTTGTGCATCTGGTTCTTCCTGCCTAAGAGTAGAACCTTACATTTGTCCCTATTGAAATTCATTTTGTTAGCTTGCGCCCACTTCACCTTCATTTTCATGAATCATTAGGAATAAGGTTGGGGTGGGGTTGACAGAAATGAACTTGATATTCAATAAGTGATTAACTATCTATTATGTTTAGGCACCTAGGACCAGTTTGGAAGGTTTGTGTTTTGACACTATCTGGGGTCAAGTGACTTCTAAGGACCAAAATAGAAGTGACAGGGCAGCCATGAGTATTTCATCCATATTTCTCTCCAGTTCTGTAAAAAGAAAGGGGCCGAAGCTATTATTTAGTAGAGAGTGCAAGATCTGGGTAGGAAGGAGCTGCATCCCTGGCACTACCCACAAGGTTATCACATACAAACTTTTGCAGAATGACATGGGCAGAAACTCTTAGATCACTTCAATAAGTTACTAGTCCTTACACACTATACATTTAAAGCAGTATCATGACTCCCCCCAAAGAATCCTGGGAACTGTTGTCTGTTACAGCTGCTAAAAGTCATTAGGAGACCCCTCTTCCCTTCACAAAACTACAATTCTCAGAATTTGCTGAGGAGAGAGATTGGCTGTTCTGAGAACTGCAGCTTTGGCAGGGAAAGACGGGTCTCCTAATGACTTTTAGCACCCTTAACAAACTACAGTTTCCATATTTTTTTTTTAAGTGGTATGATAGTGCTTTAAATGTGCAGTGCAGATTGGGCCTATAATACGAGGAAAGGTGAGGGGAAACTTTTGCAATTCAAATAGTGGGTAGATGGCTTTACAGCCTCAAAGATCAATAGCAAATATGATGGTTGCTGCAAATTAGCAGATCTAAACCTTGTTGACCTGGGAAAGCTTTTTTTTTTTTATGAGAGCAGCCCAGAGGTTATGCAGAAGCCCCCACTTTGCCTCATGAATATTCAAGTTAAATTAACATAACATTGAAATGAATGATCAATAACATAGCCATGCAGACATTCGGTTCCCTCAGATTTGGTTACTGTAGACTTTCTGATGAGCCAGCAGACTTCTTCCTGCACAGAACCTATTATTTCAAAGATTTAGTAGAAGGCAGCAGCAGTCCCATGATTAAATTCACCAGAAGTAACACCTGACCTGCTGCAAATGCAAAATTTTTCAGTCAGCAAAGCCACTAAACCTCATCCCATGAAACATCTGATAGCTGGACAGTAGGATCAATAGAGGTTTACTACCAAGTATTAACCATGCTATGCTGCCTATCTCAAAGATATGCATTTTCTTCATGCATTTTCTAAAAAGGTTACCGTAATTTTCGCTCCATAACACGCAGTTTTTTGCTCCTAGAAAGTAAGGGAAAATGCCTGTGCGTGTTACGGAGCGAATGCACTCGACCGGAGCCATGGCTGCCTTCAGTCAAGCAAAGCGGAGCCGCTTGCAGGGCTTTGCACGGCTCTAGCTTTGCTTGCTTTACAGCCAGGAGGAGGGGGAGGAGCTGAGGAGGAGGGAGGGAAGGAGAGCCATGCCAGCAAAGCGGGCAGCAGCCGCTTACACGCGAGGAGGGACAGACGGGAGCCATAGCAAGCCGGGAGAAGGCAGGCAGTTCAAAGCCAGCAGGCGCTTTTAAAGTAGCCGGCAACAGCTGCTGCAGCCTCAGCTAGCAAAGGTCCCAGCGCTCTCTAAATGGAGCAATGAGGCTGCAGAGGGACAGGAGGGCTTGGATCAGGAAGGATAAAGTTTAAGCAACCAGCAGCAAAAAAAACCAAAACCAACCTGGAGCTCTGAGCCACGAGCGCAGTGAAAACCAGGAAGTAAAAGAAAAGGCTATCCCCCCGCTTCTCAGCTGTTTTCAGGCAGGATAGATTTGAGCATTGTCTGGGTCCTAGTGCCCCTACTGCTTTTTGTGCTCCATTCTATTGCTGCTGGTGGCTGCTTATCACTCAAACTGAACCTGATACCAGTAGCCACCTGTACAAACAAAGTAGAAGGCTGCAAGGAGGAGAGCTTTTACACAGCTAATGGCAAATCCCCTGCAATCCAAGTCCTCCTCACTTGCTCAAATCTATTCTGCCTCAAAACAAGGAGCAGAAGAAAAAGGCTGCAAACTGTTAAATGGAAAAAACCCCAGGCACAGGGCAAATACCTTAAGTATACCTTTAAAGCAACAGTGCTCTTTCCCTCCCTGCTCAGCTCGCAGAAAAGCTGCTTCTCCACCCACCCCACGCGTGCTCCTTATCCCTTGAGTGCTTTTCCTTCCATCCCCACTTAAAACGTGGTTACAAAGCACGGATCCACATGGATCCTCAGGATTTTTGCACTGGGTCACCCCAAACTCACCATCAGATCACATGTCTGTGGCCACAGCAACAACCACAAAAATCATACATCTACTGTTTCATTTAGAATATTTTTTTCTTGTTTTCCTCCTCTAAAAATTACGTGCGTGTTATGGTCAGGTGCGTGTTATCGAGCGAAAAATACGGTACTTCCTCTTCCAGTTTACTTGGGAAATGGCAGTGCCTCAATAGCTTGGGTTCAAAGCTGGCTTCAGATTTAAAGTGCCACTGGCAGAATGACTTATGGTGGGCCCCCTCATACGCTAAAGGGCCTGCCGCCCCCCTCCACAGACAAGCCTGACAGCAAGGGTGCCCCCTGTCAATGACCTGGTGTTACAGTGGCACCAGGTGACCCATTACAGTGGTGCCCCGCAAGACGAATGCCTCGCAAGACGGAAAACCCGCTAGACGAAAGGGTTTTCCGTTTTGGAGGTGCTTCGCAAAACGAATTTCCTATGGGCTTGCTTCGCAAGATGAAAATGTCTTGCGAGTTCCTGCGGGGTTTTTCCCCTCCCCCCTTTTTCCCAAGCCGCTAAGCCGCTTATCAGCTAATCCTAAGCCGCTAAGCCGATTAACAGCTGATCCGCTAAGCCGCTTATCAGCTGATCCGCTAAGCCACTAAACCGCTTATCAGCTGATCCGCTAAACCGGCTAAGCCGCTAATGGGCTTGCTTCGCAAGACGAAAAAAACGCAAGATGAGGAGACTCGCGGAACGGATTCTTTTCGTCTTGCGAGGCACCACTGTATTGCCACTCCAAATATTGGAACTGTGTGGGGAACAGGGGTCTCCTAACAACTCTCAGCACGCTTCACAAACTACACTTCTCAGGATTCTTTGGGAGACACCGTGGCGGTTTAAACGGGATGGTGCTTCTTGGCTGTGAGTCCTGGAAGATCTGCTCCCTGCCTTGCAGACCTTTTCACACCTGGCCTGGCCTGGCGCCCGACTGACTCCAGCTACAAAAGCTGAAGCTGCTGAATAGACGGGCTGGGGTGTGGTGCGTGTGTTTTTGTTGCTGTTTTTGATATACAGTCATACCTTGGGTTACAGACGCTTCAGGTTGCGTTTTTTCGGGTTATGGACCGCCAAAACCTGGAAGTACCGGAACAGGTTATTTCCAGGTTTCGGCGGTTGCGCATGCGCAGAAGCGCTAAATTGCACTTTGCGCATGTGCAGAAGCACTGACTCGCAACCTGAGCGTCCACTGTATATACATATTTGTATCTTTCTTTTAGTTCTTTTATGTGGAAATTGTTTTAATTTGGTAGTGTGCTTTTGGATGTCTTAGTTATCTTTGCTGCTTTTGTTATGCTTGTAACTGTGTAACTTTTTTCATGTTGTAAGCTGCCTTGAGCTTGAACTATGGAAAGGAGGCATACAAATAATATTATGGAATGCATGGTGCAGATAAGGGCCTAAGACTGAGGAAACAAGGTTTATATCCCCACTCAGCCACGCAGCTCAGTAGCTAACCTTGAGCTAGTTACAATCTCTCTGCCTAACCCGCCTCACAGTGTTGTTCTGAAGATAAAATGACACGGGGGCAGGGGGAGGACCGTGCATGCATTCTGGGACAAAAGGTGAGACAGACATGAAATGAGCGAATGGAATAGCAACCTCATATGGCCAGTGCTTGGCTGAGGTTCACAGATGCATTATTTAAAACTCTATCCAGAAAAAAATCTGGCGAGCCTCTTCTCTAGTCACATTGAATCATGTTTTAAAGATGCTTTTATTTATGAGAGCTTGTTATGATTAGTTTTAATCTAGATGTGCTGGCATGAATTTAAACTGAGATGTTTTATATTATTTCATTATACGATAGTGTTATTTTATTTTTATTATTATTGATTAGTCAATGTTTTAACATCCCAGTTTCTGCAAGCCACTTCTGTCAGGAGTAATCCTAAAAGACAAGGTATAAATATAAATGAGTATCATACAAAAGATAAAATGTGTTAGGTTGAGGGTCATGTGGTGCAGTGATTAGGGCAGGCATAGGCAAACTCCGGCCCTCCAGATGTTTGGGACTACAATTCCCATTGTCCCCTAGCTAACAGGACCAGTGGTCAGGGATGATGGGAATTGTAGTCCCAAACATCTGGAGGGCCAGACTTTGCCTATGCCTGGGTTAGGGTATCAGACTAGGACCTGGGAGGCCAGGTTTCAAATCTCCACTCAGCCATGAAGCTCACTGGGTGACCTTGGGGCAGTCTCTGCCTCTCAGCCTAACCTACCTCACAGAGTTGTTGCAAGTATAAAATGGGAAGGAGGAGAACTCTGTACGCCACCTTGAGCTTCTTGAAGGAAAGGTGGGGTATAAATACAATACAATAAATAAAAATAAATTTGACTGTGCACAAAGATCTTATATCTTTTCTTGACAGGATAAAATACATGCTGCAGCGCAAAACCTATCAGAGAAGTGTGCGATGCATCAAATCGATATGCACCAAGAATGCATCAGACCTTTTAGTCTAATTGCAGAACTTGATAGTTCTTATACTGCAACATCTGTTCCTATGCCATTTACAGTTTTCCTGTTGTAAATATTTACAGTTTCCTTTTTAACTTGACATGTATATTGTAAGCTGCCAGTCCTGTTTATTTATGCTATTGTCATTTTGAAGTAGCAGAGAGGCTCCAATCTGATGTACATGCCCCTATGAGTCAGCCCTACTGGACCTGGTAAGCATACAAAGGATTGCACTGAAAGTCAGTTATCATTTATTCAGCAAATACTCTTATGGCAACCATTGCTATCTAGCACACATTCAGTACATGTCCCTCTGCCTTACGGGTATGCATTTTCTCTTCATACTTTCTGGAATTTTGCAGCTATGTACAACTTGTGTGTGTGTTTGTATGTATGTATGTGTGTGTGTGTGAGAGAGAGAGAGAGAGAGAAAGAGAAGGAGAGAGAATGTCTATATATCTTCCTATATACATTTGTGTAAGACTGTCATCAGGCTTGTAGTTTGTGTGGCCTCTCACAGGCGGCACTATGAATTATAGCATGGTAATGGGCTTCTGAGAGCTGCTGTCACCTGCTGCTGGGTGACACCAACATTGGAGCCAAATAGTTCCCCACCCCTGGTCTAAGGGGTTAGTGTGGGTGGTTTGGTAGGATTTGTGAGCAATGCAAACAGAAATCTAGCCCCTAGTAGGTGTATATGTGTGTCTTTGAATATGAGAGAGATCTGGTCCAGCAGAAGTTCAGCAACATCTGGAGGGCCAAAATTTCCCCACATCTGATCTAGTCAAAACCAACCCCATTCTAAGTTTAAAAAAATCAACAGACCAGGCTCATTATTGTTTATCATTCTAGTTCTCTCTTCCTCTGTTCCCACAACAGCCTTTGCCTGACCAGTTCACACAGGTGGGGGGGAACAATTTTTTTGCATGAGTGACACGGATCCACGTTACCCCAAATACACATAAAAGTGTACATGGCATATCCTGCTCAGCATAAAAACAGAGCTAGCCCTACTGCTATGAAAACAGCATACCAGATAGGAATGAAATCCAAGAGAAGAAGACCATTAACTGCATTTTGACATTTCATTTATGTCAAGGTTTTTAAGCTGCTGGTACACACTCACAGCTAACATCCTCAGCATGCATTAATTTATAGTTATTCTTTGGATATACACTTGCAATTGATTGTTTCCAAAATGTAAAGAGTGACATGGGAGAGTAGCTCTTCCCAAGTTCTGGAACTCCTTGCCAAAAGACTTTAAATTGATTTGCAAATGTGCTGCAATTTATTTTAGTTGGTTACTTTTATTAATGCTTTTTCCAGCTTAAAAAAAACCAAGGGTTTTATTGTATTTGATTATATTTTATTTTATTGTATTTGCGCTATTGTTTGTAAGCTATCTTGAGCACCATTTAGTGGAAATGTGAGATACAAATTTAACAAATAAATATGACTGGTCATGCCAGAAGTTTTATGTCAGCTTAAGGATTCAAATGAACTAGTTTAAGCATATTTAATCACAACACTTGTTAAAGGTTCTGGACACAGTTAGAACCAATGGGTCAACAGTCCAACATGATTATTGAATCAACATTGCAAGCCAGTGCATGCCTACTCAGAAGTAACCCCTACTGAGTTCAACAGGATTTACTTCCAGGTAAGCGTGTACAGGACTGCAGGCTAAAGAAACTCAAATTATTTACACCACACACTGAAACATGTATAAGCAGAAAAGAAATACAAGTCTGTTCCATTCTGACAAATCTACCATTCATAAATTCCTTCTCCAGGTGATTTATACGTTGCAGCTGAACAAAAAGGAATTGCTTGTGCTCCAGACTGGAGCCAGGATGCTACAATTGTTGCAGGGGAAACACATTAAAGTGGTAAAAGGAATCTTGCCAAAAGGATATGAAGAACTGTAATCTCCTTCCAGCACAGGCAGTGGAGCTGGGAAGAGAAGGGTATCCAATTCACTTGAATAATATAAGAGGAAATAACAGGCATATCTGAGGAATGCTTGATTTGCTGTTTTTTGAGTCTCCAATCAGTACTTCTTCCATTTAAGTTGGATGTAACCAATGGAATCGCTTCTAGATGATTTGGACTATGACACCCATCACCCCTAGCTATTCACCATGCTGGCTAGGACTGATGGGAGTTGAAGTACAACAATATCTGGAGGGTGGCACATTGTCTATCCTAGGTTTAAGTACTCCTATTTTTTACATATTTTGAGGGGTGTGCATCAAATTTACATGTTAACGTCTCAAACAAGTGGCATGCAACTAGAAGGAATGGTATTTTATTTGAATTCAGCACCTGACAGCAACTTGGAATTTATGTAAGCACATTTTTGATTGTTTAAAATTGCTTCAGATTCATTATCTCAGCGATCCTTACAACAGTCCTATAACTCCAGCCAGTATTATGATGCCCATAGTACTAACAGATACAAATCTGAACCAGGGACTTCTCAGCTCACACCTCCTGGATAATGGTGGGGGCATTTACAGGGTGCATTAACCCATTCACTATACCACCAAATCATCGGCGCAGTTGCAGTTCCACACATTCCTTCAGATGACCATATCTGCAAACTACAGTGTTTCCTAAGCGGGAGACAGAGCTCAGAAGTATCAAGAAGCCATGCAGTCCAAAATGCCACCTGGTTATCACAGTGGGGGAAATGCTTTGCATCATTTTACGTTCCTGGACTACAAGAAACAAAAGCCTTTAATGCCTCAACCCACATGTCCCAAGGGCAGTTGGTGAAAACAACAACAAAAACAGCCAGCTGGCAACCCACAGCCCAATTAACATATTTGTGAAATGCCATGGGTGCTGATATCCCGTTGTTTAATCCTACGCAGCTCTGGCAAGCATCTATGAGAAGAACCACATGGGCACCACTGAATGGCTTGGTTCATTCCTACACCATTATGCTTCTGGTGTGGGGAGGAACTATGCCACTCACCTGCCTTGTGTGGTCCTTCTTCTAGACACTGCCAAACTAACCTGAAACGGGACCTTTACAATCTTCAGCTGAGGTCCCTTTGTGTGTTGCAAGTTCATGTTCAGGACACATATAGTTAGAAGCCAGTTAACCTGCTGAATTGCCCTGCCATATGCTGTATATACCCATTCAATCATTTCCTGGTACAGCTTTGGTGCTGTTAACACAGTGGTTTGACTTCACCCCCGGAGGTGCACTCCTATGTCTCCCAAGACAGATGGATGCTAATAATAATAATAATAATAATAATAATAATAATAATAATAATACGCTCAACCAAACCAAGGGTCAAGTCTAACTCTCTTCTCCAGGAGCAGCCAACCCAAGATGTGCAACAGAGCTTCAGGCTGTGGTAAGTCAGATAGCATCAAAGGCATGTGTCATCTCACCCACCCACCTCACTGTGCACTAAGCCAGAACACAGTTCCCAGAGACTTCCTTGTGTGCCAACCGAACCCCCCACGCCCACTATGCCCATGGGCTTCATGCAGGTTTCATCAGTTTGATGTGAAATGTGGAGCGGTGAGTCAACGGAGAAGTCTCCCTCAGGAGGTGGTGGACTCTCCTTCCTTGGAGGTTTTTAAGCAAAGGTTGGATGGCCATCTGTCATGGGTGCTTTAGCTGAGATTCCTGCATTGCAACTCTACAATTCCATGATTCTATGTGTTAACCCCCCCTCCCAAGAAAGATTCAGGGCAGACAAAACAAAGCACCTCTTCACACAGTGCACAGTTAAACTGTGGAATTTGTTGTCATAAGGTGTAGTGAAAGCCACTAACATGGATTGGTTTAAAGGAGGATTAAGCTAATTCATGGCGGGTCAATTGCTACTAGCCACAATGGCTATATTCTGCCTCTACCAACAGAGGCAATGTGTCTATGAATATCAGTTGCAGGGCATCCCAAGTAGAAGACTTAGTAGAAGACTGTTGCACTCAGATTCTGCTTCTGGGTTTTCCACAGACATCTGGATAGCCACTGTGAGAACAGGAAGGTGGCCTAGATGGGTCTTTGGCCATATTCTGAAGAACATAATCCTTCTTGGAAAGGGGGTTTAATCCTAAATAAATGGGGTTAGGATTGCAGCCTTTGCAAGGAGTAACTCCAACCAAATTCAGCTTGGTTTAGTTCTGAGTAGACATGCACAGGATTTCACCTTTTGCGTAACAATCCATGAACATTAATAAAAGCAAATAATCAACTAGCTGAAATAAGAATAATAGAATTGTAGATTCTATTCAGTGGTGCCCATGTGGATGATCTATTCTAGCGCAACCCCCCGAAATGCAGGAATATGCAGCTGTTCCATATGGGGGAATGGGGATCAAACCTGCAACCTTGGTGTTTTGAGCACCACACTCTAACCAGCTGAGCTATCAGGAAGGAGATCTATGAGAACAGAGGAAGCCCAGCAGATTTCCACAGGAAGGGTACTGTTATTACTTCAATTTACATCCTACCCTTCCTTCCTAAAGGAGTCCAAGGCAGCTAACACAACAATAACAATAAAATTAAAACATTCTAAAACCAGTTGCATACCATCACATTCTCTTAATACAGTGATTTCGGGATTGCCAGGAACCACATCTTTCTCCCATCAAACTAGGCCATTTTGGCCCTACCAACGAAAAGGCCTTGTCTCTTTACATCTGATCTCATGTAAAGAGAAGATGGAAAGCACAGTGTCAGGTGCTATCTTGAATCTCAATAAGGTGTGTACGCAAGGCGGCTGTTCTTGAGGCAATTAAAGGCTGCCTCAAAAGTTACTGAATCCCTTCCTCTGCAATCTCAGAGGCCGAGCATCTTCCAGAAGTGCTGTACAAGTGAGTTTACATGTGTATATTTATCCTTGGTGCTTGCAACATCAGGAAAGAAATTGCATGTCTCAATGACTATCACAGAAGATCTACCTCAGATGGCACTTTCCTTCCGCCCCCCCACTGAAGCTTTTCAACAGGGGAATCTCACACCTTCTCACTGAGTGATAACAAGCGATGCCTTAATTTTGCATGTGCAAATGAACCTTTGAATATTCTCCTTTGGGGCTAGGAACTGACCCCAATTCTACCACATTAGAGGCGACAGTATAAAATGGGTTTTCATGATAAAAAGTGCAGCATGACCACAGAGAGGGGGTGGCGACCCACAACCCTAGGGCTGACTGTTGCCCTTGGCCAAATTTTATGTCGCCTTTGGCTTACTTTCAAAAATAATCACTTCAGACCTAAGGCAAGGGTGATTTCTCCTACCCTGGCAATCTCCTGGAGGGGAGAGGCAAATTGAGGAGGCAGAAAGAGAGAGGTGAAAGGAGTAGCTCCACTCACTGCTAGTTTGGTCACAATCAGCATACAGTCCTACCCTGAGGGAATGTAGCTCTCAAAATATTGCCCACTCCTGACTTCTTCAAGTCTAGGCCAAGGGGTCCTCATACCAAGTGGGCCACAAGAGTACTTCCACACAGAACCCATGGGGCACACACTGCCTTGTGGGGGGGGGGCAAGAGGCCAAAATCTGACATCCCCCCCAGCCCTCATGAGGAGCTGGGCTTTGCAAAGGAGGCATAAGGCTCTGGCTGGGTCCTAGAGCTCTTCCACCATCTTCCCAAAGCTGGAAGAGTGCTAAATAGGCTTCGGCAAGGAGAGGAATCTAGGACCCTGTCAGAGCCCTCACTCCTCCTTCCCAAAGCCCAGTGCCTTGCTTACCTGGCTTGAGAAGGCAGCGTCATGGGCGTAACCAGGATTTCTTTGGGGGGGGGCAGCCAAAGTTGTTGAGCTTCTTTTAGGAGATCGCCCTAAGTTATTGAATTTTCTTGGGGAAATCATGGGTAAAAATACCCCCATTGCAGGGAGCAAGCTTTCATAGGGGGGTAGGCATCTGCTGGGGGGGGCAGAACCTCAGTTAATTGAGTACTTTCAATGCTTTCCAATAATTTTGGGATGGGCTACACTCATGGGCAGCATAAGGGCTGTGGGGGGTGTCAATTGTAGCTGAGGGCCACAAAAAAGGCCACATGTGTTGGTCCACCCTGGTCTAGCCTGCCTCTGGAGGTACTTAATTTTTTCCACAATATCTCCAGTTTGGGGGCCAGAGTGGGGAGTGCTTTCAAATAAGAATTCACCGACACCGACATGAAATCTATACTTGCCTGCACCCTAACACTTTCTGAACTTCTGAATTAGCCAGCACCAAGCATAGTTAAACTTGGAAGTTAGGTCAGGAGAAGACAATATAATTGGGGTGTTAAACCTTGCTGGTATTTCATGGAGCTTCTCTTTCAAATATTTATCCTGACTTGTCCCCCCCCCCCCAACCAACTTGTTTAGCACCTCCCTTTTAACACTGGCTCCCTTACAACACAAGCCTCAAACTGATATGTTTTGGTGAATGTGTTCACATGCAGGGATTCCATAAAAATGACAACAAATTGATGCTTCTAGACAGATAATGTGGGGCCTTTTTGCTGATGGAACCCTGAATCAGGATATCCATCCAATTCTGACTCAGGATACTCAAATTCAAAGTCAGGATAGCTGCCAATATGAATGTATACATTCCTCCCTTCCAATTCATTATCAAGCACCTGCTTATCTTAAAGACTGGCTGAAGGGGGGGGGGGAATCAAACACCAAATCAACCACTCCAGATCAGGCCACATGGCATCTGTCCAAAAGACTTCCTAAGCCTCCAAATCTGAATAATATTTTTGGTTGGTTGGAAGTAGTCTGTTTGCAGAACAACATAGGAAAATCTTGTCCCAGCAGCAAACAAAGCAAGACATTTGAGTCCTGCAGTTCTCTCTGCAGGCAAAACAGTCTCCCTCAAAGCGCATGCAATCTCCAAAACTACAAGGTACTTAAAATGCAGTGTCATCAGCACTGCTGAATCGAAACCTCGCAGTATTTATCATTACAGTGGCAAATGCAAATATATACAGCTGCATGATTTGACTTTATACTCGATCTGCTTTTTAAAAAAAGGTTTTAAAATAAAACACAGGAGCTCAAAAGGACATGTTTTTCTCCCCTGGAATCTAGCAGATATTATTTTCTCCCTTCCCTCCATCTAATTAAAAGAAATACACAGCAAGTAGCAGCTATTAAGAGGAGTGAGGGGGGGGGGATCTTTCCCAGCAGTTCCATTATATTAAGGGAAAAGGAAGGCAACCCCCTCTTTCGTGCCCCCCCTCGTACTGAAAGCAGACAATTACGTTCCAACCCTCCTGTCCCCTCCCAATAACCCTGAAGTTACTTATGCCCATGCCCTAAAGTCAAAGTGCATTGCACCCAATTTCCAGAAGGCTATGGATTCTCAAGTCACACCCCAAGGCATATTGTGATGTTAGCATATTCATTAGCTAGACTCAGCAAAGCATCCTTAATAGGCCAAGGTGCACTTAAAGGGGGGGAAACAACAACCAGCCAATACCACAAATAACTGCAACTTACTGCTATTTGAAAGGCAGCATAGGAAACGAAACAACAGCAATGCATCTAAATAGTACAAACCCTTCTCACTGGGGCAAATCCACACTGGGACATGTACCAGCTTGGCAAGGGTTCCTCCTTATGTTCCACCCCCCCTTTTTTTCCTTCGTTCGTCTCCTTCTCCCTGGATGCCACCCACACTGTCTGGCAGTCTCTGAATGCAGCCAGGTGTCCTTCTGATAAGAAACAGGAAGTAGCGCCAAGCCCCCCCCCCTTTGCCACACAGAGGGTCACCTAACTCCTTCCTATTCCTTAAATCCTCTCTCGGCCAGGTCAGGTCAGAGACTCAAGGAACTCCTTCCCTTGCTGGAACAAAGAGGCAAGAGGCAATTCCAAGCCCTTCTTCCAAAATAAAATAGCTGAGTAAGAAAGCTGGTCTCTCTCTCTCTCTCATGCGCAACACACACATCATGCAGCTTCTCTACAAGCACCAGTGGTGACATATTTGGGAGGAAGGGGCCAGGACACGCATCCCAAACCCAGGAGAGCCACAGCTGTCCCTTGTGCAGCAACTGTGTGCAAATTGCCTTCTATGGGAAAGAGAGGAAAAAAACCAAATCCATCCCTCTCCCAGCGAGGGAAGTGACTCACCGCCGGCTCGACCTAACTAATAATTCCCATTGAAATTAACACTTCCCTTGCCATTCTCCAGAGCCGGGAAGATATAAGGAGAGAGGGGGGGGGGAGGGCGCCAACTTACGGAAGTGTAGTTGCTCTTCTGGCTCCGGATCTCCTGCTCCTGGAACTGCAGCCCCGCCAGGTGCTTCTCCAGGGCTTCCCAGTCCATGGTGGGCAGCGGGGGCTCCTGCTCTTGCCAAGCCGTGACCCCTCCTCCTCCTCCTCCCCCCAAGGAGTTCTCCAAGGGGTGGAAGGCTACCAGCGAGCCCCCGTTGCTCAGCCTGCCCATGCCGCCCCCGGGCTGCCCTTTCTGGAGGCGGGGGGCTTTGCCGTAGCCGCCGCCTCCGCCCCCTTTGTGCCCAGTCCTGCGGCTAGAGGGCACCACGTTGGCATTGTGCCGGAGGTCCAGCGGGTGGTGCGGCTGGCGGTGCTGGCGCTGGGGATGCTGAGGAGCCGGGTGGCCGTGGGGAGCCGGGGGTGGCATAGCAGGGGTGGCGGTGGCGGTGATGGTGGGGAGGGCGAGGCGGGCGCTCCTCGCCTCCTCCAGCTCTTGCGCTAAACTCCTCCTGGCAGG
Source organism: Podarcis bocagei (assembly GCF_964188305.1). Lineage (NCBI taxonomy): Eukaryota > Metazoa > Chordata > Lepidosauria > Squamata > Lacertidae > Podarcis > Podarcis bocagei. The sequence continues at coordinate 21,431,990 of NC_138128.1, forward strand.
GGCGGTTCGGGCACAGCGGCGGGCATCGTCCCTGTCCTCCGCCCACGCATCAGTCACCTTCCTCTGGTACACCTGGAAGTCCTCCTCCCCCTCTTCCTCCTCCTCCTCCTCTTCCTCGTCTTCCTCCTCCTCCTCCGAGTCCTCCAAAGCAGCCAAGTCCAGGCTGGTGGGCGAGGGGGAAGATTTGCATTCCGAGCAAGGGGTCACTTTGCTGGAACTCGATTCCGAGCTGGAGCGGCTGCTGCAAGGGTCGCTGCCTAGATCCATGCCATCCTAGAGGACAGAGAAAGAGAGAGCGTTAGAAAAAGACCTATAGCCTAGCTCTCCTTTCCTGCCTTGGCTGCTGCTGCTGTTGGAAGAACATCCCCGCCAGGCACAGAAAGAACCAGACAGCCGGTTTCCCTCTCTCCAGATGCTGCCAGACTCTTAAAGGGAAAAGCGGGCGAAGGAAGGGAAGGGGGGGAGAGAAGCCAAGGGGGTGGGTGAGGAGGGGAGATCTCCGGCACTTCCCCGAAGTTTCCCACCCCACCTAGGCAGGGCATCCGCTTTGCGAGGAGAGGGCAGGGAGAGGTCTCCCAAGCAGGGGCGGTCCCTCTGGAGCCCCACCTAACGAGGAGGAAGGGGGCGCGCAGCAGCACCGGCAGCGCTCCGCCTGGAGAGCTCAGGCGCCGCCGCCGCCAACAGTTTCCTCTCCAGCACCGGCCGGGAGTCCCTCCTTGCCCTGCGACGGCTCCGGAAAGTTCCCGGCTCCCTCGCGCGCCCACTTGCGAATACAGAGCGCGAGCTACGCCGGTAGCGCGAGGGAAGGGGGGGGGGAAGGAGGGAGTCTGGGAGCCCCACGCAGCCGGCGTAAAACTGGAGGGGGGAAAAAAGTGAATGAGACAATGCCGGCCCCACACCGCCCCCTACGGTACAGCCGGAGAGATCCTGGGGGCCGAAAAGGAGCCAAAAGCGGGGCCCCGGCAGGAGCTGAGCCACCTCTTCCCCCGAATTCTTTTCAGGGGGGTGCTGCGCAGTTATGTCTCCTCCTTCGCACATGTAAAAGCAGCAGGGTTTTATTGGAGGGGAGGAGGAGATTTGTACTTCGCAGGGGAAGCATGAGTTTGAATTTGAAAAGTGGTGCAGCAGAGCAGAATTGCCAGATGCGATTGGCACGTGGCACCATCAGCCTCCACGGCATCTTCATGGATTGGGGTTGGAGTGGGGTGGCCGTGGCGGGGACGGGACACACATGACCCATTGGGCTGCAACATGTAAAAGAGGCTGAGAAGCCGGACCCTGTTCTATTTCCCACTCTTGAGCGAATGGTGGATTGAGATTAACTGGGTGCTTGTTTCCACATGATGATGATGATGATGATGATAATAATAATAATAATAATAATAATAATAATAATAATAATAATAATAATAATAATAATAATAATTTATTTGTACCCGGCCCATCTGGCTGGGTTTCCCCAGCCACTCTGGGCGGCTTCCAACAAAAATAAAAAATACATTAAAATGTCACACATTAAAAACTTCCCTGAACAGGGCTGCCTTCAGATGTCTCCTAAATGTCAGGTACAGTGGTACCTCGGGTTAAGTACTTAATTCGTTCCGGAGGTCTGTTCTTAACCTGAAACTGTTCTTAACCTGAAGCACCACTTCAGCTAATGGGGCCTCCTGCTGCTGCCGCGCCGCCGGAGCACAATTTCTGTTCTCTTCCTGAAGCAAAGTTCTTAACCTGAGGTACTATTTCTGGGTTAGCGGAGTCTGTAACCTGAAGTGTATGTAAACTGAAGCGTATGCAACCCGAGGTAACACTGTAGTTGTTTATCTCTTTGACATCTGATGGGAGGGCGTTCCACAGGGTGGGTGCCACTACTGAGAAGGCCCTCTGCCTGGTTCCCTGTAGCTTTGCTTCTCGCAATGAGGGAACCGCCAGAAAGCCCTTGGCGCTGAACCTCAACCTCCGGGCAGAATGGACATGAGGGGTAAAAGTGTCCCCTCCTAGCAAGACCTTTAAGCTTCCTCTGAGAGCTGCAACCTCAGCACAATGGCTGTTCATCTGAGTTTCTAAAATAATTTACAACACAATCTAAGGCACATTTACTCAGAAATGATGGAGCAATCCTATAGCAAGATCTACTGGAATGAGCAGCTTTAGGATGTAGTGGATCTTCAGCTAAGTTTGCTTAAACCTTCTGCTTGAACATCTATTCAAAAGCAGTTCCATAGAATTCAATGGGGCTTTCTCTTGAACAAATGGACCGCAGTCTTCTACATAGAAGTAAGCCTCCAGTTCAGTAGGGCTTCCTCCCATTACATTTTATTTTTTCATGTTGATATTTTTTTATTAGAGTTTTTTATAATACAATAAAGTCCAGGGTTTGTACATTTTAGTGAAAATGCCAAATTATTTTTGCGCTTCCTTGGTCAAGATTTTAGCAAGCCACAGAGAGCCCTCTACGCTTCACAGGTGTTAGCTCCTCATTGCAAAGATAAATGGAAAAAAGTAGCCTGCGAAGGTTGTTTTTAAATATACAAATCAATTTTTAAGACACCTATCCAGAACTCTAGGCATCCTGCCAGGTTTTTATTTTTTTTTTTAAAGTAAATCCATAGCATAAGAAAAATGCCACCATATAACCTGGCACTCATAATAATAAAGCACTTCAAACAAGTCAATACAGGGGAAGCATTTCAACCTCTTCCAAAATAACGATAACAGTGGATAAATAAATAAATAAAATCCCAGGAAGGGGGGAAAAATGTCACATTCATATATTCTCACAATGAAGCCAAAGTTCTTCCCCTCTCCACAATCCCTCTTTCCTTGCAAAACAGCCTGAGGAAATGGATGAGCTTTGCAACATGCCCAGAAGGTCAACAGATTCAGACTTCTTATAAATCAAGACAAGTCGCACCAAAGACATCTTTGTTGATTCACAAAACAGCTGTATAACTCAGAAACAAGTCCCAACAGGTAGACAAACTTGTAACATTCAGGAGCGTACAGATAAAACCTAACACTTTGATCTCCATCAGAAACTAGCTAGTAGTCACTAGACTATTTTCACAAACTCAGTAAGAGGAGGTCATGGTAAGCAACAGAAATGTGATACAGCTTCTATAGACCATGATGGTCAATGCAATGCATGACCTTAGCATCAAAATGTACTTTTTTTTAAAAAAATAGTATATTTTTCAGTATACAGTGGTACCTCGGTTTAAGAACAGTCCTGTTTATGAACGATTTGGTTTAAGAACTCTGCAAAATCAGAAATAGTGTCTTGGTTTGCAAACCTTACCTCGGTCTAAGAATGGAATCCGAATGGTAGAAGGGCACCAGGAGCGGGAGGCCTCATTAGGGAAAGTGCGGCTCAGTTTAAGAACAGTTTTGGTTTAAGAATGGACTTCCAGAAAGGATTAAGTTTGTAAACCGAGGTACCATTGTACTGACATAAAAATGTTGCTCCCAAATAGTAATACTGTTTTGCTTGGAATTTAAAACCTCAGTATGCACAGACATAGTTGTGGGCAGGGTATAAATAATAAACTACTTCTTCTTCTTCTTCTTCTTCTTCTTCTTCTTCTTCTTCTTCTTCTTGTTGTTGTTGTTGTTGTTGTTGTTGTTGTTGTTGTTGTTAAATAGCAGCATTTTGTACTCAGATGGGGACATCTACTAGGGTGCATTTTTTTTAATAATTTTTTTTATTAGTTTTACAATTTTTTATAAACAATACAAACAAATAAAAAGACAAACAAACATGTATAATTTCATATCCTTTTTTTCATAAACCTCACTTCTCGGACTCCCCCAAACCTCCCCTTTCTACATCCCAAGTTTCAAAATTATTTCAGCAAATCCTAAATTTAATCTTGTCAACTATATTCCTTCATTATTCTTTTCTTTAACTTAATCTTTTATCGCTGTAATCCCTTTCCTTTCTAAAAAACCTCGACATTTTAGCATTCATCAATTTTGTAGTATTTCTTAAGATAGATTTTAAATTTCTTCCAATCTTCTTCCGCCGTCTCTTTCCCCTGATCACGGATTCTGCCAGTCATTTCGGCCAATGTCATATAGTCCATCACCTTCATCTGCCATTCTTCCAGGGTGGGTAGATCTTGTGTCTTCCAATACTTTGCGATGAGTATTCATGCTGCTGTCGTAGCATACATAAAAAAGTTTCTGTCTTTCTTTGGCACCAATTGGCCGACAATGCCCAAGAGAAAGGCCTCTGGTTTCTTAGGGAAGGTACATTTAAGCACCTTTTTCATTTCATTATATATCATCTCCCAGTTCTACAGATCTTTACTTAGGAGTAATCCCACATTGAATACAGTAGGACTGACTTTTTAGTAAACATACTAGATTGCATTGTTTGCTTCAAAAATAAGTGTACTCAATTTATTTTATGTGTATCTTGCCTTTTTACAATCAGGGAAATGAAGGGGGTCTATAGGTAAATTTCCCAGGTGATTCCCCTTTCTAAGCATTGGCCAGAACTAGATTTGCCTGGCTTCTGCAAAGTTGCCTTATCTTGTACCTTCAGCCCATGCCCAACTTAAATAGTGGAGAGATATAGATTAGCATCTTCAAAAGCAACAAACCAACTAGTTATATCTTAAATGGTTAGCTAAAATGTATAAAGCAAAATCAAATGCATGCTGGAAATGTAAAGAGAAAGAGGGCACCTTCTATCATATGTGGTGGTAGTAAAAGAATTTTAGGAGATGATATATAATGAATTGGGGAAAAATGTTTAAAATAACCTTTTCTAAGAAACCAGAAGCTTTTCTTTTAGGAATTGTAGGTGTCAAAATTCCAAGTGACCAGAAGAGACTATTTCTGTATGTGACTACTGCTGCCTGGACACTATTAGCTCAGAGAGGGAAAGAAGGTACAGTCCCTACCAGAGAAGAATGGCAGATTAAACTGATGGACTATGCAGAAATGGCAAAACTGACCAGAAGGATTAGGAATCAGGAAGACCAAAATTTCAATAAGGGAAAATGGGGAAAATATATAATTTATTAAAAACAACATCACTGTAAACAATTAAAATTGTTGGTAGGATTGAAAGGACACTTGTAGTTAAAAGTTGGACTATGGTTTTATTGAAGATTTAATAGAATTGGATTAACAGAGAAGATGCAGGAGAAAAAGTTAACATAAGGACCCCCTTTGGAGGGACTTTGAAACATGCCTTTAAATATCACATGGATTTCAGTGTTGACTATGGAGAATGGGCCAACTTGTCGAGAAGGGACAAAGATATTGTCAAGTTGGAGTCTCCCTGAGAGAAAAGAAGGAAATTAAGAATAAGATCAGCAGAAGACAAAGTAAAGTACAAGTATAAACATGAAGAAGACCTGCGGAAGGGACATGGAAAAGACTTAAGAGCCTCGGATAGAAGGTCACCAGGTTGATGGACTAGATGGATGGGATAGAAAGGACTGACAAAACCCAAGACCAGGAAGAAGAGACGATGGATGAAGATTGGAAGAAAGTTTTAAAAATTTATTTAGAAAATCATAGTAAAATTAATGAGTATTAGAAAAATGTTGGAATGAAATTATTTGGCTTTAGCAGAAATGTTAAAAAGAATTATGTAAGAATATGTTATGGTTAAAAGAATTAGGTATAAATAAGACTTAAGTTTTAAGCTTTAGGGTTTTTTATGGTAAGATAAGGTTAAAATAGATTAAGGTAATTTAATGACAGAATATTGTGAAAGATGGAAAGGATTTGCTGAGATAATTAATAACTAGAATACAAAAAAGGGAGGTGTGAGGAGGTCGATGAAATAAGTTAATGAAAGTTAAGGATTTGGGAATATTGGATTTGTTTTTAAATTTTTTGTTTATTTTTGCTTTTTGATTTTGATGTATTGTGTGTTTTGTTTTCTCTCTTTGACTTTGGTTTTTATTGATTTGTATTGTTTAATTGCTATTTTTGTCTATTTTTTTTCTTTTTCTCTTGTTACTTTCTTCTTTTTTCTCTGTAATTTTAAATTTTCAATAAATATCATTTATTTATTTATTTAAAAAAAGAAGTCCAAGGGGAATTATGGATATTGTCTTATTGGCTCTCTTTGTGGTTGTTTGTAAATCAGAAAACCCCCAAATAAACTTTTTTTTTAAAAAAAAATATCTTAAATGGTTGCCAGACTTGCATCTTGATTATACCTACCATCAAAATATTGGCTATAAATATTTATAGCTGAATGGTGCACCACATCCTGGAAATACAGCTGATACTTTCTGACAAGTCCATCAGAGACAGCTTCTGCTCTGCACTTCTTTAGCCCCACTCATGAACAGAGTTTGGATTTGGTGTACTCTACACTGGCTTAACTTAACTTCCCACAATTAGGACTGCTCCTTTAACTTACTTTCAGGAAAATATTTATAGGGCTGCTGCCTAAACGGAGCTGCTTTAAAGGCTGGTTTAGCATAATGGCTAACAGCATATATCAGTGCTTGTTTACTCAGAAGGAAGTAGCCCAAACAAGCTTTTGGGAACACACTTTTTAAATTTTACAACATATATCTTTGCACTGATAGTGTTGCTGCTGCATCCCCCTAAAGGCAGGCCATGACCAGTTCTCTCGTAAAAGTGCTTAGGACTGCATGGTGGTTTGAAAATGGCGGCAAAAGGTTCTCATACACTCACAGCCACACCAGAGGAAGAGAGGGAAGGTGGGAATATATGAGCAGAGGCTTCTTCACATAACGCTAAACCCAGACCCTCCAAGTGTCCCTATTTTCCAGGGACATCCCTGATTTAGAGAAGCCGCCCCAGTTTCTGATTTGATCCCGAAACACCCCACTTTCCCTCAAATGTAAAGGTAAAGGGACCCCTGACCATTAGGTCCAGTCGTGACCGGCTCTGGGGTTGCGGTGCTCATCTCACTTTATTGGCCGAGGGAGCTGGCGTACAGCTTCCGGGTCATGTGGCCAGCATGACTAAACCGCTTCTGGCAAACCAGAGCAGCGCACGAAAATGCCGTTTACCTTCCCGCCGGAGCAGTACCTATTTATCTACTTGCACTTTGACGTGCTTTCAAACTGCTAGGTGGGCAGGAGCTGGAACCGAACAATGGGAGCTCACCCCGTTGCAGGGATTCGAACCGCCAACCTTCTGATCGGCAAGCCCTAGGCTCTGTGGTTTAACCCACAGCATCACCCACGTCCCTTTCACTTTTCCTTAGAATGTCCCTATTTTCATTGGATAAATGTTTGAGGGTATGGAGTTACATGACTCCTGAGCCGTCTGAAGGCAATCCTGTATAGGGAAGGTTTTTTAAAATGTTTACTGTTTATTGTGGTTTTTATATATGTTGGAAGGTGCCCAGAGTGGCTGGGGCAACCCAGTAAGATGTGTGGGTTATAAATAGTAAAATTATCACTATGGAATGGGATGTCCCTGTTTTCATTGGAGAAATGTCAGAGGGTATGTAAACCATTGCTTAGCATTACATACAAACCAATGTGAAGTGGTTTGAACACTTCAAATGTACAATATGAGGACTAAATATTAATATTATTGCTATTAAACATTTCTGAAAAATATATTCATGGTTTTGAAAAACCAATTAAAATACAAAGAATTAACCCACTCCTCAATTTCCCATGCTACAACGTTTATTGGTTTTTTTAAAACGCAGACTCCCTTCACAAGGGAGTGTGATAGTGTCTTTAGATCACCTGTAGTTTTCAAGAGTAGGCTTTGAAGGAATTATAACTCCAGGGATACTGAGTGCCAACTGCACCAGAGGGTGTATATTAATACAGGTAAGGTAAAGGTACCCCTGCCCGTACGGGCCAGTCTTGACAGACTCTAGGGTTGTGCGCTCATCTCACTCTAGAGGCCGGGAGCCAGCGCTGTCCGCAAACACTTCCGGGTCACGTGGCCAGCGTGACAAGCTGCATCTGGCGAGCCAGCGCAGCACACGGAAACGCCGTTTACCTTCCCGCTAGTAAGCGGTCCTTATTTATCTACTTTCATCCGGGGGTGCTTTCGAACTGCTAGGTTGGCAGGCGCTGGGACCGAGCAGCGGGAGCGCACCCCGCTGCAGGGATTCGAACCGCCAACCATGCGATCGGCAAGTCCTAGGCACTGAGGTTTTACCCACAGTGCCACCCGCGTCCCATTATTAATACAGGTACATCCACATAATTATCAGTTTGCACTAACTTGATGATTTAGCCAATTTTTTTTTTAATTGCAACTAATTACCAGTAGCCTATAAATAATATCTCGGTTAAAAAGCTAATCTGTTTTATTATATCCTGGTTCACTAAAGCCTGCTCTATAATACAAATTTGAGGCCTTCAAAGAACAGTGTTACAAAGGAAGGCTTTCCGTAGCGTCGACTTAATCATCTTTCCGTTTCAGCAACACTTTCAAATTTTAATTTGCAGAAATGAAAAGGATGTGTGTTAACAGGCAGAGCTCGCAAAGTTTATAATACTGATATTTATCTTTGAAATAATCAAAGTTCATTATGGGCTGTTAGAATTGGATTGTTACAAGAACTTCTGGGATAGCAAAGGGATGTTTCTGAATGCAGTCTAAAGCATGAGCTATACCAGCACTCAGAGCTCAGTGCCTGTCCCAGGCAAAAATGGTCCTGAGTGGGAGATCCAGAAAGTTTGCCTGAAAATAAATAAATAAAGGAGGCTGTGAGGTGGAGAAGTGAAAGGCAGATTTGTGTGCTGCTTTTCCTATTTGTCTTGACGTTAGCATCCAAGGACAGCAGTTTTAGACAGGGGCACAGGCCTTCTGAGCGCGTACCTCTTTTATGGTCCTATAAAGTCAAACGATTTCATGACACTGCAGCTCAAAAATCATTTGGAGAACATTATGCTAGTAATTACATGATCCTCTGTAGCTGTTTATAACATGTTAAGCAATTAATGGCTATCAGCACACACTTATGGGCTCTGGGAACCAGCTTAGCTGCAATTTGTGCCATGCAGTTTAGAGGGTGTTATTTTATTTCTCAGCGTTCTGTTCCTAGACTCATAGCAGATTAAAAGAGAAAAGAAGAAAGAAAACCCTGCTTGCTGTGTCTAGAATGCAAAGTTAAAATATATTAAACATAACCCTCAAAGTCCTCAATAACTGAATGTTAAAATAAATATATTATACAGTGCCATAGTACTTGGGAAATAATGAAAGCCATCAGATTGCATTTCTCTTTAAAATAATACATCCCTAGCTCTTAGCAATACAAGAACAGAGAAAGTGGGTTTCGCTATCACCCACACTTGTTCATCTTGCCCCACAGGTTTACACCTTCCAAATGTGGTCCAAACTACTGAACTCTCAAACACCTGCCCAAGTTTCTACCCCAAGTTTAGACCCTCTCCCCGCAAAAAGGGAGAGAGACAAATTCTTTCATTCTCCTGAATTCCATTCCATACATCTCATGCCATACAAAGTAAACAAGCATGCAAACTGAGTACAATATAAACCTCCCTGGTTAAGCCGTTATCTGTCGGCCAAACAAGGGCAGAATCGAAGGCCAAGTATCTGCCTGGTAGTACAAAGCCTCTCATCCCTTAGTACTACTTTGGAAGAGGAAACAAGATGCACGCGTGCTCAGGATTGGGGCCCTGCTGACATGTGGGAAGGGGGTGAGGAAGCATGATCAGCTGGTGCCCATCTATTGCTTACACAACACCCTATCTTGCTCAGCACTGTGACTCTTTGGGTGTTATTGGACTACAACTCCCATCAGCCCAAGCCAGCATGGCCCAATGGCCAGGGATGATGGGAGTTGCAGCTCAGCAACATCTAAAGGGCTGCAGGTGCCCCATACCTGCTTTAGCTGAATAGCTCCCTTGACCTCTTGAAAAACTCATTTACTTACTTACTTACTTACGGACTCATTTCATAAAATGTATGTACTGCTTGATTACAGAACAAACCTCAAAGCGGTTTCCAGAAAGGATAAAACAATACAATTATCGCTAAAATATTCACAACCGTAATTTAAAGCTCAAGGAAGTTAAAACTGTAATAGAATGGACTAAGACAAATGAAGACTCGTACAAACTTTCTAAACATCCTGAAGTTTACAGTTCAGCATGCAAGTGGTGTACAGGGGTAGGGAGAGAGGGCAAATGAGACAGGGCTGGGATTTTCTCTCTCTCCAAAGGACAATGATTTAAACGAGTTTTGCAACATAAATACTGTGCCTATTCAGTGTGGAGCTTGATGGTGAAAAGGAATTACAGTGAAGTGTTGAATCAATTTGAAAGTAAAAATGCCTTGCTTGAAGAGAGATGGTACTTGATGTTGTAAAATAATTGTACTTTTGCATCTGTAGTGTTTCCAGCGCATCAGCATAATGAAAACCAAAGCACCAAGGGCAGCTGTTAATACTCAAGACACAAGGTTGCATTTTGCAAATTGTTCATAAATCAGTTACTCTCTTTGAAGTGAGCTACTATATTATATATATAAAAAAACAATTTATATCCAGAACTTTGGCTAATGTTAACACTGTTCGGGAAGATAAGTGGACTCAAATCATCCCCCACCCCACAATTTCATTATTCAAATAGGATCTTTTTCTTTGACCCATAGAGATGCCGTGGGAAACAATAGGTTTTTGTTCTGACAGATAGTTTTTGTTCTGTCGTGGAGGATGACATAACCAGTGGCAGGGCCCCCCTCCCCCTGCTTGGAAAATTAACGGCCTCATGAAAGATGATGCATCCGATACTCAGTTTAAGAAGAAAGGGGTCTCTGTTAATCAAGAAACGTCCTTTGTATGTCAGGAGTCACGGCAATTCTTTCAAGCTCCATTATTCAGCAACAATGCGTTTCAGTGCCTGCAGCTGACACCTTGTCCTCCACCCCCCCCCCCAATCTCAGATGGGTAGTTGATGCAACATCTTGCAATTCTGGCACTGCTGCATCAGAAACTCTGCACTACTGAGTACAGTTGCTAGTATTATGGAACACAGGAAGCTCCCTTGCAGTGAGTCACACCACAGGACTCTCCAGGGTATCAGACCACAGCTTTCCCCAGTCCAGCCTGAACGTGTAGGGCAGGGGTCAGCAACCTTTTTCAGCCACGGGCTGGTCCACCATCCTTCAGACCATGTGGGGGGCCAGACTATATATATATATATTTGGGGGGAATGAACGAATTCCTATGCCCCACAAATAACCCAGAGATGCATTTTAAATAAAAGGACACATTCTACTCATGTGAAAACACCAGGCAGGCCCCACAAATAACCCAGAGATGCATTTTAAATAAAAGGACACATTCTACTCATGTAAAAACATGCTGATTCCCGGACCGTCTGCAGGCCGGATTGAGAAGGCGATTGGGCCACATACGGCCCCTGGGCCTTAGGTTGCCTACCCCTGATGTAGGGTGTTGAACTGTGACCACCGCAGAGCAATAGTGGAGGAAAAGAGTTGCCTTCAAGCTTGTGGGCTTCCCAGAGGCATCTGGCTGGCTGCTGTGGGTGGGGTTAGGAGGCAGGTGTTGGTTTCTGCTTCCTCACTGAGCAGCGAATGCTTGTCACAAGACAATTGTTTACATTCCACAGTCAGAGTTACTGTTGGGTTCCCACGGGAATGGGAGACTGGATGTGACGTACACTGGTTTCCTGTTTTTCAGTGTTTTCTCGGTTTCTTTGTTTCGAGAGCAGTTGCTTCTCTGCTCTCACAGAGGCAAGATGCCTGTTTGTATGCTCTCAGCATAGCTTGTAAATAAACTTCGGCATGTAGCACATACTGCTTATCCTTTCGTTGTGGGACAATGCTCTGCTTGGGCTCAAGATAAGGACGAGCCTGTACCAGCTCCAGATGGGCCGGAGCTGGTCGAAATCTCACAGCAGGATGCTGAACCACATGGACATTGGGTTTGAGCGACCCGAGCTCTTCTTGTGTTTTTGAAACACTGAGCAGGGCATAGCTACTACTATGTCCTGTAATATCACATATGAGCTTTAACTACTGATGAAGCCCAGGACGGTGAAACAAGGCCGATATTCCGGAAATCCTTGTCTCAGACTCTCTGAAAGGATTCTGTGGAACTGTAACAACCTTTCATGTGGATTGTTTGGACCTTATGAACAGACAGGTGGAATAGACACTATTACACGGATGGACCTTATGCATGAACTGACTAGAGAATGATCTGGTCCACTGGGTCTTCTGCTATGTTCGTTTGTTGAACTTTATGAGTTACTTCCGTTGAAATTTATGATTTAATACATGAATAGTATACCTTATTTATCTAAGAACACAGCCAGTTACGTCTCGTGTGTTTATTGAGCTACTGTTCTCATCATACCTGACCATTGGCTATGCTGGCTGGTGCGTATGGAAGTTGGAAGGTCAGCAATAGGTTCCCCACTCTTGTATTCAAATGCTGGATTTGGTACAGTCTCTGCTTGACATGAAACATTCTGAGTGATCTTGGTCCGGTCACGCCTGGTCAAACCACCCTACCTCGCAGGGTTGTTGTGAGGATCAAATGGAGGAAACCTAATATGTGTTACTCTGAGCATACCAGGTGACATTTTATAGGGTCCCCTCTGAAATTGCAGTGAATACTAGGATGCAGTGTGTGGCATGTGGAATGCAAGCACCTGTGACGGCAAAATGTCTTGTGTTCTCTATCCTGACTAAGCAAAGAAGCACTGCAGATGTCCCAGCAAAATGTCATGGGGACACATTAGTAGGTTATTAAATCTATTTGCCTCATTCATCACTGGCAAAGATGTGAACTTGTGTTAAGAAAATAAAGTAGATAAGGTGAACAGGATATGAACTACTTTTTGTTTGTCTTTGGTTGGATTCTGATGCTTAAGTTAGGCAAGAAACTGTGCCTGGAATGGATTGCTGACCCAGGCTTTGAGCAGGAAGGCCAAGTCCTGGCCAATGAAGTAACTGTATGTTGACAGAATGGGAAGGGTGTCCCTGTTCTGGTTTTTATCCACTCTGGTTGTGAGTACAAAATAGAAGTTAAAGTCCTGAGGTAGCAAGCTTAATTTTTTTTGTATCTAAAACATGCCCCCAAGAGATATTTCCAGTTGCCATCCATCAGTTTTGCCAGCCTCAGTCAGCATGGCCAATGGTCAAGGGTGAAGGAAGTTGCAATGCAACAACATCTCCTGGGCCACAGGTTCATTGCCTCTGCTTTTAAAGTGTGTATTATCAGTTCAGGCCAAATTTGCTGCTGCATCCTGAAGTGTTTGCAACTGTGCAGGTAGGACTGGAATGGGGAACCTGTGGCCCTCCTGATTTTGTTAGACTAAAACTCCCGACATTTTTGCTCTCATTCAATTCTGTTTTTAAGGCTAACTACAGGTTTACATATCCTTTTTTTCATAGAATCATAGAATCATAGAGTTGGAAGAGACGACAAGGGCCATCGAGTCCAACCCCCTGCCAAGCAGGAAACACCATCAGAGCACTCCTGACATATGGTCGTCAAGCCTCTGCTTAAAGACCTCCAAAGTAGGAGACTCCACCACACTCCTTGGCAGCAAATTCCACTGTCGAACAGCTCTTACTGTCAGGAAGTTCTTCCTAATGTTTAGGTGGAATCTTCTTTCTTGTAGTTTGGATCCATTGCTCCGTGTCCGCTTCTCTGGAGCAGCAGAAAACAACCTTTCTCCCTCCTCTATGTGACATCCTTTTATATATTTGAACATGGCTATCATATCACCCCTTAACCTCCTCTTCTCCAGGCTAAACATGCCCAGCTCCCTTAGCCGTTCCTCATAAGGCACTGTTTCCAGGCCTTTGACCATTTTGGTTGCCCTCCTCTGGACACTTTCCAGTTTGTCAGTGTCCTTCTTGAATTGTGGTGCCCAGAACTGGACACAGTACTCCAGGTGAGGTCTGACCAGAGCAGAATACAGTGGCACTATTACTTCCACTATATTCTGCTCTGGTCAGACCTCACCTGGAGTACTGTGTCCAGTTCAGTTTTTTGTGCCTCATTGGACTATAGCTCTCATTAGCTGCAGCCAGCATGGCCAATGGCCAGGGATAGGGGGGGAATGTTATTCAGTTTCCAATTAAAGGCACATCTAGCTAATTTGAACTTTCTAAAATGACACATGCCAAAATGCACACTTCTCCATACGTCCGTACATATGAATATTTTAGTACTAAAATACTAAATAGTACTTTAGTATTTTGCATACTAAAGTATGTTAAGAGAAATTCACACGGAAATGCTGATGATATTCATGAGGACTTTAAATTAAGGTTACCAGATTTTTTTCAATGACTCTGGGGACACTTGTCAACTTCAATGGATTTTGTATGGGGACTGATTTGTAAATCTGGGGACTGTCCTCAGGAAATGGGGACATCTAGTAACCTTACTTTAGATCAAACAAACGAACCACAAATTATTGTGGGAAATGCAGAGAACTAAATTTAAGGTTGGCAAAAATCAGATACACAGAGAAATCAAAATTGGCAGGTTTGTTCATCCCTGGTCAGAGATGATGGATGCTGCAGTCCAGAAACATCTGCAAGGCTGCAGGGGCCCCATCCCTGTGGTACAATGTGGTATGGATGCTTTAGCTGATATTCCTGAATTGCAGAGGGTGGACTAGATGACTCTTGGGGTCCTTTCCAACTTTACAATTCTATGATTCTGTCATCTATTGCTCCCAGTATTTAAAAGAATGCAGATTTGGGCCTTGTTATATACAATTGAGCGGGGGACGGGAAGAGGAGAAGAAGAGTTTGGATTTGATATCCCGCCTTTCACTCCCTTTAAGGAGTCTCAAAGCGGCTAACAATCTCCTTTCCCTTCCTCCCCCACAACAAACACTCTGTGAGGTGAGTGGGGCTGAGAGACTTCAAAGAAGTGTGACTGGCCCAAAGTCACCCAGCAGCTACATGTGGAGGAGTGGAGATGCGAACCCGGTTCCCCGATTATGAATCTATCGCTCTTAACCACTACACCACAGAGGAATAGCAGACCCTTATGTCTGAGATTTGGAACCTTTTTTTTAAAGAGTGGCAGACTTTATTTTCAGATCAGTTTGTCACAGGATGAATATTTTAAGTGTTACCGTTCAACTTAGAAGAGAGATGAGAACATTTTGTTCTGTGCTTCGGTTTTTCCAACTTTATGAAGGTTCTATTGAAATTCAAGGAGGATTTCCTGACTTGGAGCTGTTATTTTCTTCCAGTAAGCAATCCTGCTCAGTCCCCCAAACAAATAAGCAAATAAAAGAGATCATGAATTGTCCTCAATTTACAGAGGAGAAGCTGTATTTGGGGGGGTGAGGAGGAGCCTCCTGTGATTAATACGTTTTAATGTATCACATTCTTGTCTATCACAGAAAGATACAGAGCAGTTGTGTTTTCAAATAAATATCCCTTGGTATCTTCAGACAGATAAATATTATTCCAAAGGGATGTGGTATGTAAGGAATTTTAATATAGTCTTACTTTCACTCCCCAGCATGACTGCTGTAGAGAAATGACTCGTCTTTGAGTGATTTATGATACTTAAAGCACACAACCAAATAATAATAATAGTAAGAATTACTTGGGAGGGGAAAAAATACAAACTTTTTTCCTGCTAAAAATCCATCTGCCTGGCATTTTCCTTAACTGTTAATGAAGATGGATGATAGAACATTTTGAAATGATCTTGCACCACACATTGTGGTCTGTATTATAACCATTATAATTAATCCATTGCTATTAACCACCATTAGCAACCTATATAGAAAGCAAGTATTAAAATGAATGTAATAATAGAAGTATGTCTGTTTTGCTAGCTATGAAATGCAAAGGACTGTCCATTTTATCAAAGCATAAATAATATAGGCGCATACTTGAGACTTCATAGACTTACAAGCCGAACCATGTCTATTGGGAGGTAGGTCCCATTGAATTAAATGGGGCTTACTCTCAGGTAAGTGGGGTTAGGACAGCAGCCTTACAGCAGTACAGTGAGACTTCAACCTATCTGATATTTATATAATTTCATTGTGTTTGGCATTGCCAAATAGAATTCATTTTATTTTATTTTAGAAGATTTAGAAACTGCTCAATTAAAGAACTCTTTAAGTATGATAAAGGTGTAGATAAAACAACAGCTAAAAACTCAATGCAATGGAAAATACCAATATACATAAAACCACCAACATTAAATCACAGATGCAAATTAGCAAAAAAAATTGAGAGAAATATAGGTAAAGAAACAATATGTCTGTGTAAACTTGCCAAAACAAAAAAAGAAGTCAGCAGGTACAGGGCAGGAAGTTCCAGAATCAGAGGATCACAGAATTGGAAGAAACCGGAGCTTTTTTCAAACAAACAAACAAACAAACAAACAAACAAACAAACAAACAAACAAGTAAGTTTTGGGGTACTCTCATTTTCCTACTCATATTGAAATACGGCCCCTCAATGAGGCCAAACTAAGATTCATAAATGTTTAGGGGAATGCGTACCCCTGCGTCTCCCCAGAAAAAAAGCACTGGGAGGAACCACAAAACTGAAGTATGAAATCTACTGCTTAGCATCCTTGATAGCTGGCCATCCAGCCTCTGCTTAAAAACATCTTACAAGGCAGCTTGGAAAGCGCAAAAAGTGAATGGATGGAATAAGGTTGTGTTGAAATGACTTTTCACATCACAGGTAATCTTTGTCAATTTCTGACTTTGACTGCAGCTCCTAGCTGCCATTGCTTCTCATTTGGGCTACAGTCGCACCATACATGTAAATCACTGGGATCCCATTTCAAACAGTTGTGGTTTCCGCAAAGAATTCTGGGAGTTTGTTAAGGGTGCTGAAAGTGGTGTAACCAGCCCTGGATAAGGGGGTTCAAAATTTAGAAGATCTGTCATTCTGAAGATCCATTTTGGGGTGCCAATTTTTGGCTTCGCTCTGGGCGCCATATTACCAAAGATTAGCAAAGTCCACCTCTGGGTGCAACAATCAATTCCTCTTCCTAGAAAATGCTCAAAATTGTGTCTCTGGGAGGGGAATAGGGGTCTCCTAACATCTCTCAGCACCTTTAACAAACTACAGATTCTGGCACCTACAGTTCTCAGAGTTCCCTCAGAGTGTTTGTCAAACCACTCTGAGCATTGTAGCTCTGTGAGGGGAATGGGGCCTAGTCCAAACACCTCTCAATGCCCTTAACAAACTACACTTCCCAGGATTCTTTGAGGGAAGACACAGGATCATAGAATACAGTTATACCTTGGGTTGCGATCGCTGCAGGTTGCGCGTTTTCGGGTTACGGATGCGCCGAACCCGGAAGTACCGGAATGGGTTACTTCCAGGTTTTGGTGCTCGCACACGCACAGAAACACTAAATTGCACTTTGCGCATGTGCAGAAGAGCCTAATCACATCACACGTGTGCGCAGATGCGGTGCTGCAGATTGCGAACATGCCTCCCTCAAGGATCACGTTCGCAACCCGAAGTTCCACTGTAGTAGAATTGTTTAAAGTGCTAAGATACTGCTTTAAATGTGTGGACAGGGCCAATAAAATTTCAACATAGCAAGAGAGAAGTCAGATGAAAATAATATGAAGGTAGATGGACCAGTGATTTGACCTAATACAGTGGTACCTCGGGTTACATACGCTTCAGGTTACATACGCTTCAGGTTACAGACTCCACTAACCCAGAAATAATACCTCGGGGTAAGAACTTTGCTTCAGGATAAGAACAGAAATCGTGCTCCAGCGGCGTGGCGGCAGCAGGAGGCCCTATTAGCTAAAGTGGTGCTTCAGGTTAAGAACAGTTTCAAGTTAAGAACAGACCTCCAGAACGAATTAAGTACTTAACCTGAGGTACCACTGTATAACAGTAGCTTCCTGTGTTCCCCAAGTACCTTGAGTGAGCAGGGTATGGATTTCTTCACAACTCATCCCTGTTGTTTTGTGTATAACTGGAGATGGTTTTTCGCGGTGAGCCACTGGATTTATGGCAGGTTAGCAATATAAAACGCAATTATAAAAAATAGACTTTAGGAAGGTTTTAATTTAAATGAATATCACTCAAGTACAGCATGCCTTGAGGACCTCCCCTGCCTCTGGTAAGCAGTACATGATGAGGTCTCTTTCAGCTGAGCTATCTTTTCTTCACCCACCGATGCCTCCCCCCCATCAAGGTCAATATTCCCTAGATCCCAAGAGCATGAGGTATTATGTGCCCACAGAGCTTTCATTTCCTTTGAACAGTTAAGATCTTAGTCTGAATGAGCCAATACATAATGTTGACAGCTGTGTTCCTTCAAGCCATGATGCACATTCATGCTACAGTGACATAAAAGAAGTATGAAACGGAAGAAATCCATAGGCATTTGCCAGTCTATACAGTGGGGGGGGGGAGGCTTATTCTATCTTGACATTTGGGTGGGTGAAAAGAAAAAGGTTCCAGGGCATGGCCTGTGAGCAAGTGATATAGTAATCTTGCTTAATCAAAAGAGATTGGGCGTCTGATTAGTACCTGGGTGGGAGAACTCCTATATACTCTGTTTTGACTTCTATCACAGAGGAAAGGCAGGATAAAAATGGAATAAATAAATACAAGTATGGAGTTGGATGAAATGGTCTGAGGCTTTTATATATGACGAGTGTGTATATTTTGCTTGCATACCTGATGGTCTGTCAGCACATATCTTGAGGGACACAATGTCTGGGGAGATGTAATGCAAGAATACATGTAAGGCAAAGTAATAATTGTTTCTTTTTCCAGGCAGAACTGAAGGCCTATTCTATTTGGCAGGCTGAACCGATTCACACACAGAGGCTATGGCAGTGAAACCACTTCTCCATGGTGCGACCCCATGCTGCAGAGGGGTGTGTGTTAAAAGTGAGACCATTTTCTGGCCTGGTGGTTTCTGTAAGTTAGCTACAAAACTGCTGTGTTACTTTCTTATCTCCTATAGATAATTTTCTGTAACGAAATGTTACTGTACTTGATGCAGTATCTGAAGCCTCAGGAAAACAGTTGAATTAATTCTTTTTTGGGGTCTAAATGCAAATGCAATTTGAGAAGATAACTGTTGATAATTCACTGTCTGGAATTGGGCTGTTTTTCTCCCTTTCCCTTATCCAAAGGTATTCAGCTGCATTCTTCGGCTTCAGAAAGCTTATCTGGTAGCTGCTTCAAAGAAAACAGCCTTTCTGAGAATCTGAATGCCAGGCGATTTTATTCCTAATGAATGGACCTTTAAGGTTGACGTGTCTATTGCATACCTCCAATCTTAGATAGAGGTTGCTGTGTATTAAGCGCATAAGGTTTTCATGATGACAGCCAGATAGCCAGGAAATACAAGAAGCCAGTTGTTTACATAAGGTCTGGTGTCTGGCATTTTGTGCCAAAGAATTCTTGAAATGAGCAACACAGCCATAAGCTCCATGTTCACATTGTATGCACACATCTATTACTGCTATTGCTACTTTTTGTTGTTACACACTGACTGCATTTGGACATAATGAGTTAGCATTACAAGAATGAACCTGTTCTCACTCAGACTCATGTACTTGCCCATTTCCCTTCTTTCTCCATCATAATCATAAGGAGGAGATCAGAAACTTCTGCTTCTGTTGTTAGATTAACCACCCTTTAGCATGTTAGGGACACGGGTGGCGTTGTCGGTTAAACCACAGAGCCTAGGACTTGCTAATCAGAAGGTTGGCGGTTCAAATCCCCGCAACGGGGTGAGCTCCTGTTGCTCGGTCCCTGCTCCTGCCAACCTAGCAGTTCAAAAGCATGTCAAAGTGCAAGTAGATAAATAGGTACCGCTCCGACGGGAAGGTAAACGGCGTTCCGTGCGCTGCTCTGGTTCGCCAGAAGCGGCTTAGTCATGTTGGCCACATGACCCGGAAGTTGTCTGCGGACAAAGGCCGGCTTCCTCGGCCAATAAAGCGAGATGAGCGCCGCAACCCCAGAGTCGGCCACGACTGGACCTAATGGTCAGGGGTCCCTTTACCTTTACCTTTAGCATGTTATTGAATCCCTAAACTGTGGTTAATCTTAGTTATGGTTAGTGAAAACAAGGCAGCTTCAGGCTGAAGTTGGTTTGTTTACACTAACATAGTTAAGAATAACCACTGCTTGCCCAGGTTCCAATCATATGGTAAGTTGCACTTGATAAAAAATGAAAACGAAAGCTGCCAGATTCCTCTTTGTGCCTGCGATGGAGAAGTAAGGAGGAGCACACGAGCCCAGTGGGAGGCTAGGCTCAGTTTCATAACTGTAAACTATGGATTAGCATCACAACCGTTCTTGGCCATGTTGCCCCCCCCCCCGGCAAAACAGTCAGGATCTAGACAATTAAGGTATAGCTGGGCAATTAAAATCCAGCCTAGCATACACATGAAGCGTGTGTGAGTATTATTGGAGACACTCACTAGAAAACACACATACTAGGGAATAAAGCCCCACTGAACACCGTAGAAGTTGCTTCTGAGTAAATATAGCTCATGCTGCAAGTTCTTTCTTCCTCCACCATGGGTTATGTCCTACAGTTAAGGTTGGACCACTTTCTCAGTCCCAGCTGAGGCTTGGTCTTCCAATACTAATACAACCTTCATACGAGATACCCTACATAAGACCTATGCACAATCCTGTCACATGCACACATCATCCTCCAGAAAGTCTATGCACCAAGATGTGCTGGATTCCAGAAGGAAATGGAAACAGGCTGTCTCAGGTCCCTTAAGATTTGTGTCCTCCTCTACTTATTGACTCATCCCTAGTCCCATGGGAACCAGCTAAACCCACTAACTGCAATAGACACAGCTGGAGATGTGCTTCTTTGTGGTAGGTGTACATTGCTTTCTAAGCAGCTTTTAAGTTAAATGGTTTTCAAAAACCATTCATTGTATGAAACTGCTTTAGGTATACATGCCTCTTTATCGTTAATTGTGCTTTGTAGAGTGCTGAATATCCCGACTGTGCTTGCGGCATCCACCTTTCCTCAGACAAGTTATGATCATGCAGCTTATTCTCTACGCTTTAATAGCACCAAACTATAAAGCTGCTCAATACATTGCTTACATTAGAGAAAACAGCCTCTTTAAGTGTTCTAAGCATTCGAATCCCGAGAAACAGAAACATTTCCTAGAAACAGTCTTGAAAAATGATTAAAGCACCATGGGATGCGTATTTTATTCAGTCTTTAAGAACGATGCTTCTTATTCTCCATATCATTAGCTCTGTATAACCATCACAACCACAAGCTTAAATCATATTAACAGTGCAATCCTGACCGTGTCTGCTCAGAAGTATGTCCTACTGAATTCAGTGGAACTGCCTCCCAAGCTTACTCTCGTTTAATGAGAGAGTAGACTCCATTGAGCAGAATAGGATTTACCTCTTCCAAGCATATACCGTATTTTTCGCTCTATAAGATGCACCAGACCATAAGACGCACCTAGTTTTTGGAATAGGAAAACAAGAGAAAAAAAATTCTGAATCCCAGAAGCCAGGACAGCAAGCGGGATTGCTGCGCTGCGATCCCGCTGGCTGTCCTGGCTTCTGGCTTAGCTGCGCACAGCCTCTCCCGGGCAAAGGGAGCCTTCATTCCCTGCCCGGGAGAGGCTGCGGGCGGCTAAGGCTCCCCCAAGAGCCGCACTCCCTTTAAAGAGCCGCATGGAGTGTGTGTGTGGCTCTTGGGGGCTTTCCCCCAAAGTGGGAGAAGGTCAACCCTTCTCCTTCCTCAGGGAAAAGCCCCCAAGAGCCACACACACACACTCCATGTGGCTCTTTAAAGGGAGCACTGAGCAGAGCCTCCCGCCTGCATTCGCTCCATAAGACGCACACACATTTCCCCTTACTTTTTAGGAGGGGAAAAGTGCGTCTGATAGAGCGAAAAATACGGTAATTGTGTTGCAAACTGTGCATTAGCCAACTCGAAGCTGCAATTCTAAACACATTTACTCGAGAGTAAGCTCCACTTCTGAGTGATCATGCCTAAGATTTGTTGTCAGCCTTTAGCTCAGACCCAAGGACAAAATACAGCCTTCTCCATCAGGCCATTCTGGATTCATCCCAGGCCACACCCCTTTCCATAACACATCGCTCAATGGCCTTCTTTGGTGCTCTCCTTGAGTGCTTTTGGCTATAGGAATGTGTCCTTGAATTGCAATAATTCCTCATCGGGCTTATTCGCCCTTACCTTTTGCTCTGCTCTTTCCAGGCACATGTCCATGCTTTACAGATCTGGGTCCAAGCATTTTATTTTCGTTTTTGCCTTGGAGCTTTCCCCACGAAAACCCACTCTTTACCAACATCCAG
Source organism: Podarcis bocagei (assembly GCF_964188305.1). Taxonomy (NCBI): domain Eukaryota; kingdom Metazoa; phylum Chordata; class Lepidosauria; order Squamata; family Lacertidae; genus Podarcis; species Podarcis bocagei. The sequence continues at coordinate 21,454,262 of NC_138128.1, forward strand.
TATTGGTATGCAGCTCCTAAACTACGAGAGAATATGCCTCTTGGGCTGAGGACAGGTTCCCCATCCCTGCTGTAGCCGATCAATTGGTAGGTGCTAACATTTGTCAGAAAGCGCAAATTTTAATAGATGGGGCTGAAATCTCAGAGATTGACTTTTTTCAAAGGCAATTTTATTGTAAGGGCAGTGAATGACTATGAAACATATTAAACATACCCTTTCTTTCTAATGATGAACGGCAACTTTTGCTTATTAACCGGTCAATTTTCTCATGTTAGCATGCGCATTTATTTAAACGCAAAGATTTAAGGAGTCAATTAACCAGCTGATGGTATATGATGAATTAGTGACAATTCTCCTTTGGTTGATTAATCAAATAGAATCTCTTGACAGCTTTGCGAATTGGGTATCGATACAAGTCCATTTGCTCTGCCTATACTATTGAGATAGACTCCAATTCAGAGATGCTCACCCCCCCCCCAAAGAATTGCACAGGAGTGTTTTCACGTGTGGAATCCATAAAAGGGGCAGCCACAAACCAGAGACAGACAGATGTTCATATCTGAATACAGAGGTAAATATCCATCTACTGTTGAGATCAGAGGCTTTGCACATTTTGACAACTGGAAGCACTCTTGCATTCCATTCATACAGCATGCTCTTGTTTTCTACATAGAGTGGGATGCAGAGTCAGGATGCACATACTGAAGAAAGAATCAGCTGGATATCCACTGGATCCTAATCCTGCTCATCCTGGTGGATCTAGCCTTAGGATTGCATCTTAAGCCAGCAATACTAACCCCATTTATTTGAGAGTAACTCCACTGAATATTTCTGAGTAGACATGGCAAGGATTTCACTGTAAGTCTGGAATGTCACCTTAAGGCTCACTGTTATTCTGGTAGAGCCCCCATCTCTCTTTTTACATGCACAAAAGGGAGCTTTGGAAACCTACCCTTTCCCCTGTGTGCAGCAGCATACACATTTGCAATGGTCCCACCATATGAGATGGGAGATTCCCAGGTTGGAATGAAAATGCCTGTTCTAGCCTAGAAATAATCATTCTATGGATCGCTGAGCATTTGTACCAAAAAAGAGCACATTTATTTATTTGTAAAATTCATGTGTTGCTTCCTCACAAAATCAGTTGCTGCAAACCAGCTGGGAAAACAACAAGGCTCTGCAACTTTTATACCTGCTAGCTCCTTTCAAACCACCACCCTACAATTCAGCAATCTGCCTCAATTTTGCTCCAACACCTTTATTTGCAATTGTTGCTGATTCCTGGTTTTGACTCTCAAGTGCACCTGTGCAGTGGGATATATTCATGTGGTTTTGACTTTGCATCTTTAGGAGTTATTATACTCGCATTCGTGTGCCCTATTTGGATTTTTCATTGATGCCAGCCATGCTTTGCCTTTCTCTAGAGACCCTAGGAATGCTTTATGAGTTTTTCTGTGTGAGGTACAGCCCTGTCATCTTGGTGTTTTAAATCGACTATGAATATATTTTTTGTTGCATTTTTTTTTTAAACGGCAGAAACGTAAACTCAATTCTCCAGGCTACATTTGCTGAAATGGTATGTATTTATATTTTAATGTAGCATCTCCAGACGATGATGCCAGGTGGACAGCAGTACTATTTTCATACACAGAGACTCAAATACAATGCTCCCGTAGCCATTCTTCATCTCCACAGAAGAGGCTGAGCACTGGGAAATTATCTTTGCACTGAAAAAGAGATCTGGGTGTTATGCAGATTTGAACCTGGTTGAATGGACAAAAATAACGAGGTGTGCCTCATGGCATTGCACGGCTGGATTCTTTTGATAGGCTAAGGGAGTGTATGTGTGTGTCAAATGTTCCATCAGTCCAGTCTCTGATTCAGCTTTAATGCAATCTCTGAATAGGCTGCACACTGATGGACTCCATAGTCAGCTTTACTATAAGATACGAACATAATCATTGAGGGCCTGGACATTTTGGCGCCTGAGGTGAACCACAAAATGGTACCCACCCCCCACGCAATCAGGGAAGGAGGGCTGAGTAGAGATCTACATTAGGAACAAGGGGGAAATAATATACATTGGGATCTGCTGGCTCTGTGGATGCTGCCGCCTGAGGTGGTTGCTTCACCTTGCCTCGTGGGTGGGCCGGCTCTGGCCTGCCCACAGGGCATACTTAAGCAAGGAAAAAATGTCGGGAAAAGATGATGCAGAGCAGGGCCGGTGAGAGGTATAGTCTGGGCAGAATGCCAGGAGGCAAATGAAGAGGCTTAGGTCACATTCACATAACACATTTAAAGCACTATGATGCCACTTTAAATAGTCACGCCCCTTCCCGAATTCTGGCAGCTGTAATTTGTTAAAGGTGTTGAGAGTTGTCAGTCCCCCATAGGGTTGCTATATTTTTAAGTGCAAAAAAAGAGGAAACATTTGCCGACTTCTACTTTTAACTATGGATCGCTATGACGACTCTCATTTTACATACCCATGAAAAGGAGAATGTGTCCTGGAAAAAGAGGACATGTGGCAACCCTACAGTGAGATTCCCAGAGTTCCCTGTGAAGAGGTATTGCCTGCTAAAACACTCTGAAAACTGTAGCTCTGGGAGGGAACTAGGGGTCTCCTAACAACTCTCAGCGCCCTCAACAACTCCCAGAATTATCTGACGGAAGCCATGACTGTGGTATCATAGTGCTTTAAATGTATGGTGTGAATGTGGCTTTTTCAACCCTGGGCCTGAAGTTCCCCACCGCTGCCTCCAGGGTACTGGGTCTAGTTGAGATGTATGCAGTTCTGTAGGACTTGCTAGATATGAACAAACGGAAACTCAATTAGCCATCTCAAGGCACTGGGAAAAACCCTGAACTGTCTGGGTGAGTTCCAAATATCTTTCAGGACTAAAGAGGGCATCACTAGAGGGAATCAGAAAGTTCACCTGAAAGTTGATATGTCCAACCAGCTAAGGGATAACCCACACCCCTCATCTCCCAACTCATTGTTTATGTGGCATTTGTCATTGGGGAAGAGGTTTTATGATTTTGCAGATGGAGAACTGAGGTTGAGACATTTTGGCCTTAAAGCCAGGTCCCCCATTATAAATATCTCCCTGCACTCTGCTTTCTCTTCTGACGCAACTTTGCAAGAAACAGATGTGCCAAAATACGAAGAGCTGCCTGAGGATAAATATCAAGTTTAGAAGGTCTCTGTCATTCACCTGCTTGTGTCACTAAGCGAGCACTAAGCAGAAGGTAGTATGATAAAAGCCCTGGAATGCACCATTGAAATAGCAAATGCAAGGTCTGCACTAACGGTTTATAAGGCCAAGGATGCCTCTGATCCGCAGCTAACCTTCCATTCACGAGAAATGCAAAACAAAACAGAAAATGTGATAACATTTAAAAATAATTACAATGCCTAGGAGGATGAAATACATAATTACAACACTTATATTTATATCTGAATGGATACAATCTTGTTCTTGGTGTATTTTTGCTTAGAACAGATGCAGCAAGCCCCCCCCCTTTTTATTCTGGTCCCCCGCATAAATTACCATATTTGCCTGAGAGCGACTGTAGGCACCATTCTATTTCTGATTTTCATTCTTGCACACATTTAAACAATGGGATTGGAAGGAAGTACAGTTCTTATTTACACCTGCATTTTTTAATCCATGCAAAATCCTGTTTAGGCAGTGCTGGGCTGAAGGATAAGGGAATATTACAGTATCTTCAAAGCCAGTGTGCCTCAGGCCCAACGGAGTAGTGTGGCTGACACTTAGCCAGCGAGGATAAATCAATCAATTCATTAGATGTATGAAGCCTCCAGTTTCTGAGGTAGTCTGTCCCTAAATACACTTGGTAAGAAAGAAACAAGGAGAGGGAACTATTGCCCTTAGGCTTGTGGGCTTCTCATAGGCATCTGGTTGACCACTGTGGAAAAAGGATGCTGGACTTTATGTCAGATCCATCAAAACTGCTGTTATGCTCAAAGCTGGATCTCACGCCACTCCGCTAGTGTTTGAAGGAAGGATTTTCTGTACAGTCTCAAAGTTTAGCTACTACAGTGGTGCCCCGCAAGACGAATGCCTCGCAAGACGGAAAACTCGCTAGACGAAAGGGTTTTCCGTTTTGGAGGTGCTTCGCAAAACGAATTTCCTATGGGCTTGCTTCGCAAGACGACAATGTCTTGCGAGTTCCTGCTGGTTTTTTCCCCTTCCCCCCTTTTTCTAAGCCGCTAAGCCACTTATCAGCTGATCCGATCAGCAGATAAGCCACTAAAAGCCGCTAATAGCGCTAATCCGTTAATCCGTCAATGGGCTTGCTTTGTAAGACGAAAAAACCACTAGACGAAAAGAATCAGAGAATGGATTCTTTTCGTCTTGCGAGGCACCACTGTACTGTATCTGTGCTGGCAACCCAGACTGGAGAGGTAAGGAATGCTATCATGGATAGGACCTATGTATCCTCCATCCCACTAGAGGTCCAGCCCTACTTTCATGCAAGATGAGGTGGTCCCATGGTCATATTATGGGGGAAAGGGTGTGGGCCTTAATGCAATGCATTCTCCACTGCCCCATTACACTTTATCTCAGACCTTCAATTATATAAAGAGGGGGAAGTGAGAAACTATCATTCTGTTCCTCATGTCTGGCTGGCAACTGGTACCTTAAATTTCCCAGTTACTATTGCTACTTAGATGTCATTGGTGCTGACTTTCTCCTGGTCTGGTAGCTGGAGAGAGCATAGAAACGACATCATCTTAGCCTGCATTGTTTTTCTTATTTAATTCTTTTTTAAATACAATTCAACATGTCATATCAAAATATGTGGTTCTATAGACCAGCTCTGATGAAGACCGGTTGGGCGAAACAAGGAATTATCCTGGAATCCTTGTCTTCTTTTCTGCATGTGCCATTCTTCTAAGTCTTTCATCTGAAACCTGCATACAAAGAACGCTAGAATTCTTTAAAGCATCTTCACATGGAACATTACAAGATTGATATAAGAATTCCACATCGTGGATATTGCTAGCATAAGAACTGAATGGAATGTATTTCCCGGTCAAACTGCTGGACTCTAATTTCTCATAATATGTTTTGTTTATATGATAAGTTGGTCTATAGAACCACATATTTTGATATGACATGTTGAACTGTATTTCAAAAAGAATTAAATAAGATTTTTAAGAGCCAGTGTGGTGTAGTGGTTAAGAGCGGTAGTCACGTAATCTGGGAAACCGGGTTCGTGTCTCCGCTCCTCCACATGCAGCTGCTGGGTGACCTTGGGCCAGTCACACTTCTGTGAAGTCTCTCAGCCCCACTTACCTCACAGAGTGTTTGTTGTGGGGGAGGAAGGGAAAGGAGAATGTCAGCCGCTTTGAGACTCCTGAAGGGGAGTGAAAGGTGGGATATCAAATCCAAACTCTTCTTCTTCTTTTTTTAAAAAAAATCATATAATTACATACAGCCTGTCACACTGTATGTGTTGTCCAGTTTTGCATTTATGTGACAAAGGGTTTGATAGTGTTTTGGCCTACAGCTAGGAGCAGGCAAAGCTGTCAACTTTGGTTCCTCTCAGTTTCTCAGTTTTCCAATCTTAAGTTCAACTTTTCCATATTCTCACATCAGTTTGCCATTGTTGGTTTTTTTAAAGGTCTCCTGAAAGGTTGTCACTGTTCTCTGCATTTCCCATTGCTCCTTGACCATTGGCCATGATGGGTGAAGCTAAGGGGGGATGAGTCCAACAACATTCGAAAGATGTCATTTTGGCTACGCTTCTTGTAGTCACCACGCCACACCAGTTATCCAGTTGTCAGACATCAGACTCTAATGCTCCAAAGAGAAATGCCAGATAAAACAATGGTAGGAATCTAACGGCTGCTTGTTTTGGTAGCGGGGAAGGAAATATTTTGCAACTTGATCTGAGAGAAAAGAGAGCAGCATAGGTATCAAGTGTAATTATGTTATTAAACTGTGAGCGTTCCTTCAGTTTTTCATAATCTCATTTAGTGTTTCTGATGTCAAGCTAAATTATTTTTAATTGCTTTTATGAAAAATATTAGATGCATTAATGGTTTTCTGAACTAGCTCTGAGAGTGCAATTTTGTGAGAGAATTTCTTTATCTTCTCCAAAGAGTTTTAGTTAATGTGCATGTATCGGTAATTGGAGTGACTAAGCTAGTAAGTAATCACAGTGTTATTATCATTAAGGAAAGCACACAATGTCACACCATGGTAATATTCCTCCTCCGCACCGTTTCTTGTTGGGCATGATGGTGTTAGCATTAAACATTCATGCTGGCTCTCTCCTATTGTTCAGCTTCAAATATGTTGAGAGTCATTCATAACTAAAGCAATGGGGTAGCTGCATGCTATTCACCTCCTGCACGGTCATGTGCTGGGCAACACACACAAGTGAAAGCATGGGTGGTGGTTAAATGACAAAGTTCATGCTACAAAATCAGAAACGGGAGTAAGCAATGTAGAAATATGTGAATGATCGTGGGATCCATACACTGTCCCCAAAACATAATGGGGCATATGGTTCACACCTAGCCCAATTAAAGATCCTCTTGCAGATGCAGCTCACCTTGCCGACAAAAAATGTTAAAACTGTTGCTATGCGATTCATCCCTAAGGATGTAAGAAGAACCCTGCTGGATCAGACCAGCTTCCTGTTCTCACAATGGCCAGCCAGAAACCAACCAGCAGGACCAGGACCTGAGCACAACAGCAGTTTCCGTCGCACTTGTGATTCAGGTGCAGCGTGCAGGAAAAGGCTGTCCTCAGGTGTGGTGGAAGATTTTGTCCCATTGCTAGTGTTGAAGTAATAAGATTCAACAGCAAGTTGGCTTGGCTTTTGTACATGGAATTGGGAGGCCTCGGGCACCACATTCTCTTGGTCTAACCCTGGCCTTCAGATGATCAGGTGCAAAATGGTGAAATACATGAGAGAGGGAAGGAGGGAGGGAGGGAGGGGGAGGGAGAGGGAGAGAGAGAGACTGGCTATTTACCAGGTGGAAAAGAAGAGCTCACAACAAAGGAGACATCAACCCTTTGCAGTATGAGAAAGAACCAAGTAGCATTTTGTGGCTGTATAATATTTCTGCTTTGCTTTAGATGCTATAGGTTGTTCCTCCTCTCCACCTTTTATTTTGGCAGTGTTTCTTCTGAATCAAGAACACCACATGCAGAGCATGTGCTCCCAAGAGGCTTCAAGCAAATGCTTCCAGGAAAATAAAAACCACCCTGAATTTATAAGTGTGACATTTCTAAATCCCAGTGAATTTCTAAACTGGGGGTGGGGAAGGAAGCAGCTGACAAAATGGAAACCTTTCCTGCTTTCTGTTCCCTTCAGTGCTTCCAGGAGGGATGGGCAGAATAAGGGGCATAGTTTATAACCCCTGAGCAGTACAGAGCAGCCATCACTGGGAAACCTTATCTTGACTGTTCTTGTAAGGCAGCAATTTCTGAGCTTGAAGCAGAGATAAGGAGAGAAAGACAGACTGACAGACATAGCAACTTCAGAGGAGACTGAATGATTGAGAAAATTCAGATTCAAGCAGAGGAATTAAAGCTAGTTAAATTAAATAACCAGGAGAGTTGCTAGGTTATTTGGGGCTAGAGCTCTGCTAGATTGGACCAAGCGCCTATCTAGTCCAAAATCCTGCTCCCATAGTGACCAAGCAGATGTGTATTGGAAGCCTGCAAGCTGAACCCGAATGCATCAGAATTCTTCCCACTGGCAATTTCCAGAAACTAGTATAGCCTTATCCTCCACGAATTCATCTAATCCTCTTTTAAAATATATGGATTGATGGGAAAGCAGCCAGGGTCTGTCCTGGCGAAAAATATGAAGAGAAGTGTATTTGTGAAGTACTGGCTAGAAAGTATTCACTTTCCTACAGACAGCAGTGCCTAGCATCTTGAATAAACCAGCTCTATTTGAAATGCCTTCATAATCAGCATTCAACGTGTGGCACTTCAATTATATAAGGATCAGTACAAATTTAATCCAGCTCTTGATAGCTTTATCTATTTACTTTACACAGCTGTTGCAAGGCTGAAGCCTCATCTTTCAACAGCTCCTGAACTGCAATGTAGGCGGATTGCATATTTTGGAAAGCACAGCCCGGCATGTGTGATTTCAACATTTGCATTCCTTTGTAGGAAAATTGTTTCGTCTAGATGAGCAGAAGTAGATGCTTTAATAAACACTCACAAGTGAAATATACTGATCCAGCTTTACATTAATAGCCAGCCTGAAGTCATCATTCACAATATGTCAGAGGTAAACATGAATGAGAAACATGACTATGGAGGAACTGCTTCCCTGTAATCTTTGTAGAGATTGGGGTGTGTTCTTGTGAATCATGCATGTGAGAAAATCAGGTATATGGCAAAGCAGGGTATGAATTTTCATGCAACAGGACCTTAAACAAGATCTATGCTTGGCAAAGCTCTGGAAATGGCTCCTGGGACTGCATTTCTCTTTCCAAAGACAGATAAGTTCATTTTCACATCAGTCTTCAACATGTTTTGTGGTACAGGAGTAACTTATTTTTAAAAGAGACAATCCTGAAAAGGAAGTGGAAAAACTGTAGCACCTGCCTCCAGATGTTTACTGGCTGAAAAACATTACTTTCTTTTCTGTCATTCCCTTTCCTCTAAAGATATATTCATAGCAATGACATCTCTGCAACTCAGTTTTTAGTTGCTGAAATGAAACACTTCATACCATGCCAACAATGCATGTTATCAAGGCCAGACCGAAGCATTTTGGCACCTGAGGTGGACACCAAGATGGCGCTAGGGAAGAAGGGGACCGGAACAAAGGGGGTGGGTGAAGAAAGATAGATATTGGGATCCACTACCTTGGTGGATCCTATCTAATGAGGCAGTCACTCCACCTTGCCTCATGGGATGGCAAGAGCCTGCATGCCTTGACAATCGCCTCTTGATTGGAATGACAGAATTTTAACAAAAAGACACCCTGTATTCTTTCTGTCAGAGCCCAAGCAGACATTTTAAAATATTAGAAATGGACAGGCTGCACCAGTTAATAGCTCCCATCATTTTGTAAATGCAAAATAGGGATTGTCTTGTATACATGAGACACCCCATTTCTTATCTTCCCCACATACTATTGCAATGAAGGTTCATCTCTTTCCCACTGTACAGATGTATTCTGAAGTGGCTTGTTCTGCACTGGGTTCTGAATACAGTGGACACTCGGGTTGCAAACGTGATCCATGAGGGAGGCACGTTCACAACCCTCAGCGTTCGCAACTGCGCACGCACAGGTTGCGATTTGGCACTTCTGTGCATGCACAAAGCGCAATTTAGTCCTTCTGCGCATGCATGAGCACTGAAACCTGGAAGTAACCCGTTCCAGTACTTCTGGGTTTTGGCGCGTCCGTAACCCGAAAACACGCAACCTGAAGCATCTGTAACCCGAGGTATGACTGTAACAGAATCATAGAATTGTAGGGTTGGAAGGTACCCTGGGTTCAGTCTTCTGGTTATCAGCCACGCACACTGACTCACGAGCTGGGCATGTTTGTAAAAGTGACCCAGTTTCAACAGTTAGGTTTATTAACAAATTTAGAGTACAATCCTTGTAAGCCTCGTTGAGTTAAGTCGTCTTTGATTGAAGCCTGTGACCTCCTGACAAAAGAACAAATTATTATTTTTCCTCCAACGCTGTAGAGTGGAAATTGGGCAGGTTCACTGCTAAGAGAAAACTGAATTGAATATCTTCCCCCACCCCTAACTCTGAATAAGCACGGGGTGAATCCACTATGAAACTAATGAATCTTAAGCTTCAGGGCTGCTCATTTTGGAGGGCCCCCAGAAGTGGCTTTACTTCACGTTGCTTTTTTTTTTTTTTTTTTTAAATGGGTCTAGTAGACTCACATGACTCAAATTCATTAATCTTTTTGCTGTAGATATATTTCAACAATCCTTAGGTTTGAGAGTCAGTGGCACAGATGTTGTAAAGGAGATAACAGGAGTTACCCAGACCTCGTTGCTGGTTGTGAAGGGGCTCCCATCACAGTTCAAGCTTCAAGGCCCCCCAAATGTAGGTCCACCACTGAGTACGGATCCTAAAATACACTGGGCACAGCAAGGGCTGCTCAAACACTCATTTATTCGTTTTTCAGGCATGTTTGGAGATTGTTAGCTAGCATGGTTTAGGTGACATAAGCATCTAATTCTGCAGGGGCAAGAAACCCAGAGCGCCACTCAACAGACAAAATGGCAGTTAACTGCAAACCAACTGGAGCATGCCCACAAACGTATCCTTTGGGCCTCTTATTGCCATCTCGTTCATTACCTGGTGTTTACATTATGCTCTGAGCTGCCTGATTTAAAGAGATTGGACTCAATGAGCCAATAATATGTTAAGTACAGCAGTTTCACTTGCGTTACAAGATCTCTGGAACCAGTGATTAATTGCACTGCTCAGTTTATACAGAAAGCCACAGCGTAGCCATGCTTAAGCCAGGTCACCTTGGCAAACAAAATGTCTAGTCATGGGTTAGAACGAAAATGTAAATGTTCAAAACAGCCAGAGCAGCTAACGACGGTATCCATGTCCATACCTTGTAATAATAATTTTAAGGTCTTAGATGAGGCTACATTTTAATATTTTAATGTTTCAATATTTTAATGTTTCAATGTTTCAGTATTTTAATGTTGTATTTTAATGTTGTATTTAAGTTGTAATCATTCAACTTGTTTTTATTATTGCTTGTAAGCCGCTCTGAGCCCGGCCTTGGCTGGGGAGGGCGGGGTATAAATAAAAATTATTATTATTATTATTATTATTATTATTATTATTATTATTATTATTATTATTATAAATGTACCAAGCAAACACGTACATAAATATATAAACCACATGTCTGAAGCAGCACAGGAAGACAGTCCTGAAACCATTTTGACTCGTAAGCTGCCCAAATGTTTCTCTGCAAGGAGGGAGGAGGTGAAAAAAACCTTCCTTGTTATAGGAATTTAGTAATCAACATTTCAAAGGAATGGGCAGACTACCAGGAAAGGCAATCAGATAAGGCATTATCAGATAACCTGGCAGACAGGAAAAACAACAACATTCAAATTTCTGTTGTAGACCACCTTTTCTGTGATGTAGGTATGATGTTTGTGGGGGTTGGTCTTGAGTTACACCCCTTCTGTGATGTATGTATGATGTATGGAGGGGTGGTCTTGAGCTCCAGGGCAGGGAATTTAAAATGTTTATATAAAGGCAGGCACACCTTTGTTCTGGGTCCTCCTACCTCCTCCTGCGTGTGAGGGGAGCACCCTGTTGCAATAACTTTAATAAAGATCAGGCTTACTAGCTGCTTTGCTTCTCAATATTCTCTGGTTGGCCTCTGTTATTTTTTCCTACCAATAGGGAACCCATTTAAGGACTCTATACAGGCTCTTGGATACCCCATAAGGGAAGAAGGGCATATTTTGTTTACAACAATCTTTCTTCGCAACAGAACATTGGTCCATCGCATTGAGTAGCATAGTATGGGAACCAATGTGCTGCAGTGGTTAGAATGCTGGACCTGGGTGACCAGGGTTCAAATCCCCACTCAGCCATGAAGTGCACTGGGTGACGCTGGGCCAGTTAGTGTCTCAAAGCCTAAGCTACCTTTACAGAGGGCATAGGCAAACTTGGCCCTCCAGATGTTTTGAGACTACAATTCCCATCATCCCTGACCACTGGTCCTGTTAGCTAGGGATGATGGGAGGTGTAGTCCCAGAACATCTGGAGGGCCGAGTTTGCCTATGCCTGCTTTACAGGGTGGTTGTGAGGATAAAATGGAGAGGGAGAGAACTATGGAGGAAAGGAGAGATACAAATGTAATGATAGATAGTTCCTTGGCCCAGGCATCCCATCATGATGAACAACACAGTGAACCATTTTCCCCAGTCAGGCTGGATGTATTTATATACTGAAAGCAGGATAAAGCTTTAGCTTGGCAGCCCTATCTTCAAATAACTTTGACAGCTTGACCTGAAGTACTATCAGCGGGCCCGTTTGACTATTGACTTGACACAGGATATCAGATCTACATGGATTTACAGGAGGCGGCTCTGCGACAGGTTAGAGAGGTTGGCGAAACCCACAAGAAAGTACAGTAGCACAGAATACAGTAATGGTGTTACTATGGTTATGCCTGGCTAATTAAGAACAGCGAACCATTACCTGCTGGCACCCATGTACAATTATGTACACCATGTACAATTTGTGTGACTAGTCTATACACAAAAATACTTGGGGAGCGGAGGGAATTCTTCAGGTCAACTTGGCCTTTTGAATTCTGCTTCATTTGTGGTTGATTGGAGCCGGGTTAAACCTCAGAAGCTGTTTTGTGAGGTGGTGGGAGAAGAATTCCATGTGCAGAGTGCACTTCCTGCAATGTTAAGCAGCCATAGCTCCCCCAACAAACCAGCATTTAGTGGTGCCCTTAAGAGTGGGTTATATGGTCAAAGTCCAAGGTCTATACCATACAGCCTGGGTGGGTGCGGGGTCCTGCACCTAACAGAGAGAATGGAGAGCCAACAGGTAGCAGCATGTTAGAAAGTGAAGTGTCACACTGGTTAATTCTGCCTTCAGTTGCCCGCTATTACCTAGACAGCATCTTAAAAAAGCAGAGACATCACCTTGCCAACAAAGGTCCGTATAGTTAAAGCTATGGTTTTCCCAGTAGTGATGTATGGAAGTAAGAGGTGGACCATAAAGAAGGCTGATCGCCGAAGAATTGATGCTTTTGAATATGGTGCTGGAGGAGACTCTTGAGAGTCCCATGGACTGCAGGAAGATTAAACCTATCCATTCTGAAGGAAATCAGCCCTGAGGGCTCACTGGAAGGACAGATCGTGAAGCTGAGGCTCCAGTACTCTGGCCACCTCATGAGAAGAGAAGACTCCCTGGAAAAGACCCTGATGCTGGGAAAGATGGAGGGCACAAGAAGAAGTGGACAACAGAGGACAAGATGGTTGGATAGTGTTCTCAAAGCTACCAGCATGACTAAACTGCAGGAGGCAGTGGAAGACAGAAGTGCCTGGCGTGCTCTGGTCCAAGGGGTCACGAAGAGTCGGACGTGACTAAACGACTAAATGACTAAACAACTAAACAACAACAACAACATTTTAATTTCAATCATTGCCACCCTAGGATGAGTGGCAGCGAGCTCAGCCAATCAGATGCTACCTTTGGGGCGTGTGAGCTCCAGAGCAGTGACAAAAGGAGCAGGGCAACCGCACCCCACCAGCCTCTCCCCTCAGACCTGGCAGTGTTTCTGAGAAAACTAGTATGTGAAGTATGTGACTCCCAAATCATTTTTAACCACACACAACACTGTCATTTTAGATGTTGAGCACAGCACTTGCTGAAAAGGCGACGTGTTCTGAAAATGAAGAACAGGTAACGAAAACAATACCCTCCAAAATAACGAAAATGATAAAATAAATATATAAGCAACACAAACCCTTACACAGCCCCACAAGCCCTCATAGCAGGATAGTGTCTCTAACTCAGTATCCAGTCATTACTCTGCCTGAGTAATATATCAACACCATTTACTAGATGCCCGATCAGCAATATCTTTTTTTAATAAAATTAGTCAATTGCCGCAGGGTTATAATTTTATCTCAAAGCATAGGGATTCATGCATGTTAACTCCAGTGCACCCAGATGAATATATATCCCTGAGGCTTTTCTGAAACTATATCAAGGACGCACCAGAAAATTGCTTTATCATTCTCCGAGATAATTGCTAACCTCAAATCACATAAATGCTGCTGCTTCCGCTCACCAAACTTCTTACATTTTCACAATACTTTGAAAGTCTGAGTACATGATGTTATAAATTTGGGTGGGGGGCAAAACTCCCCTAAAATATCTGGATTCAGTAAAGGGTTGGGATTTAAGAAAACGACTGAATTCTTGGATCTAGTGGGGGCTGGAGTGTAAACCAGTTTTTCTGAGTCCAGGAAACCGCCTAACAGAAGAACCATCAAGAGGTAATCACCGGAATGGCCGATCCATTAACCCATTAAGAAGGCCGTTAAAAGAGAGTCTCTGGGCCAGACACAAAATGGGGAAAGCCCCTCCCTGAGGTGATAGTTAGCAGAGACAAAAGGTCAGAGTTTCAGGGGGGTGGCTGCAGAATTGAATTGGGCAATGAGGTAGGCAAACAGGGGAAAAGTGTCAGTTCTGCAAGCTGGAGAATGGGGCAGAGCAGAAGACAGGCAGTCTGTTTTAGGCTGCAAAGAAGGTCAGAACAATGATTGGGGTCTCTTGGAATTTGAGGCTGCAGCAATGGAAGGAACAGAACCCTCTTAGGATGTGAATCCGCTGCACTCTCTTCATCTAGGTTCAGGTTGTATATATGTGTAAATAAATCATATATCACATACCTAGCAAGTGCTCTGGAAAAACTGGACAGCCCATTTTTTCTCGTGAGAGAAACAATGGCCATTTCGGGCACTGTGATCTCAAGTGATTTCATGCCATGATTCCCTCCCCCCCCCCCAAAAAATGTGTTTTCCCCAAGGCCAAGTTCTCACACAGCACCCTGTGCCTGAAAAAACGCTTTTTCAGGGGGAAATCGCAACACAAAATCGCACAAGATCATGGCGTCCAAAATGGCTGCCATCCACTCGTGAGAAAAAAAGTGGAAGATGGCGTACCGGAAGATGATGTTTTGGTTTTTGCCTTTAATATGTTGGAGCCTTTATGTTCCAAAAGGAAACACAGTTCTTGGTAAGGGTGCCAGATACCCCTGAAATCTTGTGCCGCTTGGAGATTGGGGTGATGTGTAACTGTACTAAGGAAATGTGCTAGTCTACCTGATAGGATGACGCAAAGGCCTTAACAAGGTATGACATGTGTAAGGGCACATTTGCAGGAGTAAACACATCTAAAATCTCACAAGCGGGAAAAGGTGGGGGGGAGTGGGGAGGTGGAATGAGATGAAGGGTAAACGGTTATTAGTGAAAAAATTAAGCATCCTTCCACTCAAAATGCAACCTCCCTGAACTGCTTTTCCTTATTTCATCAGAGTTTAAATAGTATGTGCATGTCATAACCCAAAGTGGATGTGATGATTTTATCCATAACAGCAGCGAAAGCAACACAGACAAACCAAAGGACAGAAGAAGAGCTTGACCTTGTTGATTAGAAAGGCCCCCTGCACAGTTTTCAAGGCCAGCAAATTTTGGGATGGAAGGGGGAAAGACCCATTTGATGATGCAACAAATGAAGGAGAGCATAAGAACTCTCAGCCCAGTGAATGCCATCACAAGGAGGGAGCTGGGGAGGTGGGGAAATGAAGTCCAGGTGAACAGCGCACATGGATTCCAAGCATTATTTCAAGTGCAAGCTTGAGATCAGGCATCCTCAACCTTCGGCCCTCCAGATGTTTTGGACTACAATTCCCATCATCCCTGACCACTGGTCCTGGTAGCTAGGGATCATGGGAGTTGTAGGTCAAAACATCTAGAGGGCTGCAGGTTGGGGATGCCTGCTTTAGATATAACAGAGGTTGGCAGCCGTAGCTGGGCCGCAGGAAGCAGACAGATGCCAAGAGCAGAAGTGTCTGGTTTTAAAATTTGCTGGGATGGGGTAGGACAAAACTCATGTTTGCTCTCGTCCCATAAATCTGATCAACTGAGGAAACAGGAGTTATGAGCAGCTCCTTGAAAACTCTGTGTGTGTATTTGGGGACTGGAGAGAGCCTCCTGTGCCAACTTAATGTTTTATTTACAGTGCCAAAACACTCAAGGTCTGGCCCTGACCTACACACATGCAATCTTCGAAGGCATTTTATTTATTAAACTGTATGCTAAGAAAGTCCTATCGTCCTACATCCTTCGCTCTGAGGAACTGAAACTTTTACAAGTGCCACATAATGTTCAGTCTGCATTTGTCTGGTGTCAATCTTTTAGCCTGCCGTCACTTGTGCTTTGGAATTTGCTGCCTTTTGACATTAGGTAGGCAACCTCACTATATTGTTTTAGAGATCCGCTGGAAGCTTTTTATTTTTTATTTCAGCACACCTACCCAGAACTCTAATTTAGTCACCTAGATTTGTTTTAAATGTTTTACTGATTTAATCTGTGCTCTACTGATAATTATCTTGCGTGTCTGTGCACGCGCATTAGTTTGGTGGATTTTAGCTGGACTATAATTATGTACTCTGCTTAAAGGGCTCATGGATCAAGTGGTTTACAAATCCTTCTAAAGAAAAATTAAACAACTATTAGGCATTTGACAGCAGTGTGTCAATGTTCCTATACTTCAGAGGTGTGGGATTATTATTATTTTAACAGATCTGTGTACACACCATAAATTTAAAGGACATGCACTTCCCCAAAGGTTTATGGGAACCGTAGTCAGTTAAGGGCACCGGGAATTTTAGCTCTATAAACTCCATTGCTTCTCACTGCTGTGAAGAAGTCAGTTCAGATCGACAAAAGACTGCATCTTCCTATCTCTGAAAATAGTGTGTGTGTGTGTGTTTGTGTGTGTGTGTCTTTGTCTGGCCCAGCCAGGAAGAGGGAATGCACTCATTGGACATGCTTCTGGGGGACTGCCTACATGAGAAGGGGCATGGTGGAGTTTCTCAGGCTCACGTGACCAGAAGATGTATAGATCAACATCACATACACCACTGGGGGAAGATGATATTCTACATGGAGAGAGCGAAAAAGCCAGAGATAGAGATGTAAGACATCCAGTGGGTCCAAGTTTCAAGGGATGGGAAAGAGCTCTGCCTGAGACTCTGGAGAATGTGTCTAAAGTGGTATGCATGATTCGCCAGTGTGGTGTAGTCTTTAAGAGCGGTAGTCTCCTAATCTGGGGAACCGGGTTCTCGTCTCTGCTCCTCCACATGCAGCTGCTGGGTGACCTTGGGCCAGTCACACTTCTCTGAAGTCTCTCAGCCCCACTCACCTCACAGAGTGTTTGTTGTGGGGAGGAAGGGAAAGGAGAATGTTAGCTGCTTTGAGACTCCTTAGGGTAGTGATAAAGCGTGATATCAAATTTAAACTCTTCTTCTTCTTCTTCGCCTCCTCCTCATTTTATTCTCACGACTACCCTGTGAGGTAGCTTAGGCTGAAAGAAAGTGACCAGGATCACCCAGTGAGATTCATGGTGGAATGGTTTATGATGATGATGATTTATTATTAATATCCCACCTTTTGTCCAAGGAGCTCAACGTGGCATGCACACCTCTCATAACAACTCTGTGGGTAGGATAGGCTGAGAGATAGTAATTGGCCCAAGGTCACTCACTGCTGAGTAGGTATTTGAACTCTGGTCTGCCAGGTCTAGTCTGACCCTCTATCCACGGCACCTTACTCGCTTTCATTTTGTCTGGGATCTCCTCAGTCCTAGTCCATCACTCTTGGCCACTGTTAGACAACACTGTGCTAAGATGGGTCAGTAGTCTGACTCAGTATAAGGCAACTTCGTATGTTCCTTCAGATGGTTTGTAAACAGTTGTTCTTAGTCCCAGCAAAGTGCCACTGTTGCAGATGGCTTTGCTGCCATTTGAGCTACTACTCTCCGCAGTACCCCACAGGATAAGTGGGAAATGTAGCCAGGAAAAATGTAGCCATCTTGGCAGTATTCCATCTGTGATTAGCACATCTCACAACACAAAAGAATTTATGCAAATTTATTGTATTGCACACAATAAAATATAAATTATCATTTTCTCTAGAGTACAACATATCTAAAACTCTGGAGTTTTCTTCTGAGTTATGAGTGAGGGGTGCAAGGAAATCTTGAATGGCAGGGTGTGTGTGTATATATATATACTGAAATATACTCAGAGTCGCAAAGTGATTTCATGCTCTTTATTCAGCTCATAGTGGTGAGGAGGAATGAATGAATGAAAGTCCCCTCACAGTATCTGCTTTATATACACTATTTACACAATGGGCTGCACATGATTGGCTAATTCCGGAATTCTACTGTAAGCCAATCAGGTTGTGGATTCACTTCTATCTGGAGCAGGATTGGGTGGTTCCTGCCAACCAATCATACTGCTGCATTGTTCTAGGACCAATCAGACTGCTGCATTCTGAATCCTATTGTTCTAGGACTAATCAGACTGCTGCAATTTGGATCCTATTGTTCTAGGACCAATCAGACTGCTGCAGTTTGGATCCTATTCAACTCAGTACATAACACATACCTTATTTTTCGCCCTATAGGATGCACTTTTCCCCCTCCCAAAATGAAGGGGAAATGTGTGTGTGTCCTATGGGGCGAATGCAGGCTTTCGCTGAAGCCTGGAGAGCAAGAGGCGTCGGTGCGCACCGTCCCCACTCGCTCTCCAGGCTTCAGGAAGCTATCCGCAAGCCTCGCGCGCCCAGCGGGAGGTCCCACCGGGCGCGCGAGGCTTGGGGCGGCAGCCCGCAGCCCGAAGCACGTGGCGAGCTGCGGCGCAAGGCTTGCAGGCAGCAGCCTGTTCTGGGGGCTGGGGTCGGGGGAAGCTCGTGCTTCCCCCGCGCCAGCCTCGCGCCTGGGGGGGGGAAAATAATTTTTTTTCTTTATTCCTCCCCCCCAAAAAAACTAGGTGCGTCCTATGGGGCGAAAAATACGACACACACACACACACACACACACACACACACACACACACACCGTATTTTTTAGAAAGTAAGGGGAAATGTCTGTGCGTGTTATGGAGCGAATGCCTACGGATGGCGGGGGGATCTGCTGCAGTCGTGAGAGGGGATCCATGGTTCCCCTTCCTTCCCTCCTCCGTGGCTCGCTTTGAAACAGCAAAGCGGGAGAGGAGCCGCTTACACCCCACGCATGCTCCTTCTCCCCTTAAACCCCTCTCCTGCATTATTAGCAGCATCCTTCTCCACACACCCCACGCGTGTTCCTTGTCCCTTGAGTGCTTTCCCTTCCCTCCCCACTTAAAACGTGGTTACAAAGCACGGATCCACATGGACTGGGTCACCCCAAATTCACCATCAGATCACATAACATGTCCATGGCTATAGCCTGCACCAAAAAACACACATGCACCCACTGTTTCATGGCGCAAAAACGTGGTTACAAAGCATGGATCCACAGGATAATTATGGATCCACAGGATAATCAGGATTTTTGCATTGGGCTACCCCAAACTCACCGTCAGATCACATGTCTGTGGCCACAGCATGAACCACAAAAATCATACATCCACTGTTTCATTTAGAATATTTTTTTTCTTGTTTTCCTCCTCTAAAAACTACGTGCATGTTATGGTCAGGTGCGTGTTATAGAGCGAAAAATATGGTGTGTGTATATATATATATGAGAGAAGTCTCCAAATGCATGAAATGTGACACACATTATATTGTTCCTTTGATTTCCCTAGATCATATTACCAAAGACAGAGACACAGACTGACAATGATAGCTGCCTACAGATCTAATTTAGAAAAGGACAGTTTTAAAGCCTGCTTCCTTTTCATTCTTGGCTCATTGTATAATGTCTCCCAGATGTTCGTCTGTATCATTTTGCCTGCACCAAGTAACAGTAAAAAGGAAAGTGAAAGCATCTTGACGACACCTTTTACTTGGGAGTAAGTCCCATTGAATTAAACAGGACTTACTAATGAGTAGCGAGGGTTAAGATCGCACTGCTATCTATCGCTCTATCATAGAAATGAGTATTGCACTGAGGAAAGAATCTGCAAGTGAGATGTAATCTGTATAAATTTATATATGTGCAAATGTGTTTCGTGCACACTCTCACACACAGCAAATTATGTCACAGACAGCTTTCTCAGGAATTGCCAACATGGCGCTCATCGGTGGACATGCACCCATAGCTGACATTTTACGCATTCACAGGGTCCCCTCCCCACACTGAAATTATGCTTGGAAAAAGAACATTTTTGGTTTTCAAAAACAGACCCAAAAAGGTTGGCAATCCCGGCTTATTGAATGGATGTTTGGAGAAGAGAAATTTGAGAAGGTTAGAGTGAATGATTTGTGGATATTAGCAGTGTTTTCATCTATAGTGTATACACTACTTTGATTGAGTGATTTATAAGTGCTTCTAAAAAATAAATAAAAAACCAGACATTCAAAAGCAATTGCTTCCTGTGACAGATTTGGGTGGTTCTTTGACTAGAATTTTCATTGCTGGTCCTCATCGTTGAAAGATGCCAGCTCTGGTCTACCATAGGCTTTCCACCATTGTGCTTAAAGTGGCATACATGGCTCTCAGCCTCCCTACATTATCCTCAGAACAGCTCTATAGCTTAACTTCTTCACAAGTTTCTCTCCATTCATAGTGCTAAATGTGTAGCGGAGGAGGAAGAGGACCATGCTTTCTAGATGCATCTCCAGCACTGCAACCTTCACTTCCTGTGTTCACATATTCAGTGTGGGCATCTGAAAAGCTGTAGTACAGTGGTACCTCGGGTTACATACACTTCAGGCTACATACGCTTCAGGTTACAGCCTCCGCTAACCCATAAATATTACCATGGGTTAAGAAATTTGCTTCAGGATGAGAACAGTAATCGTGCTCCAGCGGCGCAGCGGCATCAGGAGGCCCCATTAGCTAAAGTGGTCTTCAGGTTAAGAACAGTTTCAGGTTAAGAACGGACTTCTGGAAAGAATTAAGTACTTAACCAGAGGTACCACTGTATAGGCTTCCTTCCACGTGACCAAAAATCCTGCACGATCCAGGTCCTCAACTGAGTGGAAGCCTACGTGGACACAATTACGTGTACACAGGCCCTTTTAAAATAATATAATGATAATAATTTATTATTTATACCCCGTCCATCTGGCTGGGTTTCCCCAGCCAATCTGGGCAGCTTCCAACAGCATATTAAAATACAAAGTCTATTAAACATTAAAAGCTTCCCTAAACAGGGCTGCCTTCAGGTGTCTTCTAAAAGTCTGGTAGTTGTTGTTCTCTTTGACATCTGGTGGGAGGGCGTTCCACAGGGTGGGTGCCACTACCGAGAATGCCCTCTGCCTGGTTCCCTGTAACCTGGCTTCTCACAGTGAGGGAACCGCCAGAAGGCCCTTGGCACTGGACCTCAGTGTTCAGGTAGAATGATGGGGCTGGAGACGCTCCTTCAGGTATACTGGACCGAGGTCATTTAGGGCTTTAAAGGTCAGCACCAATACTTTGAATTGTGCTTGGAAACATACTGGGAGCCAATATAGGTCTTTCAAAACCGGTGTTATGTGGTCTCAGCGGCCGCTCCCAGTCACCAGTCTAGCTGCCGCATTCTGGATTAGTTGTAGTTTCTCTTTCAGAGGTGTGCCCCACATAGAGCGCATTGCAGTAGTCCAAGCGAGAGATAACTAGAGCATGCACCACTCTGGCGAGACAGCCTGCGGGCAGGTAGGGTCTCAGCCTGCGTACCAGATGGGGCTGATAAACAGCTGCCCTGGACACAGAATTGACCTGCACCTCCATGGACAGCTGTGAGTCCAAAATGACTCCCTGGCTGCGCACCTGGTCCTTCAGGACTAGGGAGACCTGGTCCTTCAGGACTAGGGAGTCCTTCATACCTTCCCGCCTCCTGTCCCCCCAAAACAGCACTTTTGTCTTGTCAGGATTCAACCTCAATCTGTTAGCCACCATCCATCCTCCAACCGCCTCTAGACACTCACGCAGGACCTTCACCACCTTCACTGGTTCTGATTTGAAAGAGTTAGAGCTGGGTATCATCCGCATACTAATGAACACCCAGCCCAAACCCCCTGTTGATCTCTCCCAGCGGCTGCATGTAGATGTTGAAAAGCATGGGGGAGAGGACAGAACCCTGAGGCACCCCACAAGTGAGAGCCTAGGGGTCTGAACACTCATTCCCCTCCCATCACTTTCTGAACACGGCCCAGGAGGAAGGAGCTGAACCACTGTATAACAGTGCCCACAGCTCCCAGCCCCTCTAGACGGTCCAGAAGGATGTTATGGTCGATGGTGTCAAAAGCCACAGAGAGATCCAGCAGAACTAGGAAACAGCTCTCACCTTTGTCCCTAGCCTGCTGAAGATCATCAACCAGTGCGACCAAGGCAGTTTCAGTCCCATGATGAGGTCTGAATTCCAACTGGAAGGGATCCAAATGGTCCGCTTCTTCCAGGAGTGCCTTCCAGATGTCCTCAATGAATATGCAACCATAAGGGCAATGCCAGCAGAGGGCATGACATCAGGGGGGTGGCCACGAGAAGTGGTCCTGCTTTCCATAAATTTAGCCCCTATGGATGGTCATAGGTTTGTGAAGCAAGCTCTTACCTTATTGCAAAATGCAGCGGTAATTAGGGGTCACGAGGAGGAAGGTTATGTGCCTCTGCTATTCATGAATTTGGGAAGTGAACAAGAAAGAAAAAAATTGATGTAGGAAAGCCAGCTCCACCACAACAATTCTTTACAGCAGCTTCTCGCCACAAAGGCTGATGGGCAACCTCCCTTTTCAGTACAAGACTGAATTGCTTGCATTGGAAACTGTGGTTTGCATAAATGAGCTTTACAACTCATGACTTGAAAACTAGCATAACATAATAGGGTGTGGGACACTAAATAGGAAGCCCACGCTTCAAATTTATTCCCTTTGCTATACGGTAGGCAGCCTTAGGTGACCCACACTTCTCCCAGCCTTAACCAGACACTTGAAATTTGGGGATAATATTACTAAGCTACCTTGCACAGATAAGTATTAAGGCTAACTTTAGAGGAATGTGGACAGTGCCTTCACTTTATTTCATGGACAGCACTATCTTATACAAGTCCCATTCAATTCAATGGAGGCTTTCTTCCTGTTAGGGATACTGAACTGCATCCAGAATCATTTTAACAGTGTAATGTATATAACACCACAACTAGCAGTTTATGGGGTTTGGGGATATTTTTCGCTGGGATCCAGAAAAATTTGGCTTCATGTTAATGTTTGGTTCACAGGCTGTAATGTGAAGATGGGCTCCCCCCCCCCCCAGGGGTTGGGGAAGTAATCAACCTTTTCACCTATTCCTATGGAAATTGGACTAATTGATAGAAGCTAACTTTGTCTTCATGGACTTCAAGGGCCACATATCCAAATGGTATTATTTCATGTAAATACACACAAGTTGATTCATTACGACTTTTCCTCTGATAAAACTCTGGAACAACTTTGAATTAAAGCTACACCATTCATATCTCCAGCTAGCTGTGGGTATAGGGCAGTATTTAAATTCTATTATGATGACGATGATGGTGAAGATGATGATGATGATTAATAATAATAATAATAATAGCAGCAGCTGTGGTAAAATGTAAATCTAGCTGGAAGAAAGCTACTTAAAGGCATTTTTATAAAGTACAAAATAAATCCAGTTTAAAATGTGTGACCCACAATTATTTCCAATACCAAAATTATTGGATCACAAAATAACCCAGCCAAAGCCTGAAAGCCAAGGGTTTAAGAATCCTCTTGCATACCCAGTATTTAGAAACAGCATGAGTAATAGATCAGATCAATTCAGCCAAGAAAATCACATTTAATAGAAGGAGGTAGGATTTATCCCTAAATGAATCTTGCATATATTGTTCAAACTGTACCTAATTTTTAAATTTTCCAATTCTAACACTATTTCCCTATACGTAATTAGCAATTGCCCTTCTAAATTAGCCTAGCCGCAGGCTTCAGCTTTCCTGCCTGTCAAAGTTGCAAAGCCTGCATAATTGATTATGAATAGCACTAAATCATAATTTTGCTATTTGCTTCCTGCCTTTTCAAGCAGCCGCGAAAGCTAACCAGGGTATATTTTTGTGCTGGGCCACTTTAGGCATTTGAAATTCTAAAAATAAAAAAGTGTTCTCTTTCAGATTAGGTACCACCGAGATCCAATTAAAGAGTGCAAAAATCTGAAATGCATTCATGGGGCTGTGGCTTTTATTTGTTCCCATGCCTTCAGTTTCCGTTCAGACCCTGAGCTGGAATATCTGTGGACATAGTTTGCAACAAAGCCAAGCAAAAAGTTCCATTCTAAGAGGCTGGGAGAGTCCATGCACCGTTTAAACACGTTGCCTCCTACAATTGCTATTGTCGTCAGTTTCAGGGGAAATCAAATGGCCATTATTAAAGGCAGAAATGATTTGAAAGCACTTCTCCCCGCCCCTCCCCAAACCCTTTAGCAATACTCACATTCATCTTAAACAAACAGACCTTCTCTTTCAAGCCATTTTGTAAGACATTCCAGTCATTTCAATGGAATAAATAAAGTAGGGTCCTGTTCTCCGTACCGGCTGCCTGGGGTATTGTTCATCGCATCTCTTTCCTTTTGATAACCATTCCTTCAGGATATGGAAGTTGAGTTCAAAAATAGACTCCAATTCACTTGGCATCTAGCATGCAGGCTTCAGCCCTTCCCAGCAGCTGTTAGGCTCCCACTGAAGCACAACCTGGTGCCAATAGATTTCAATATAATCTTTTCTTGGAGCTGGTACGCTGCGTCGCATGAACTTGCCTTAACCCTCCAGATGGATGGTGATCTCTCAACAGCGCTGAAAGAATATGAGCTGATCTGTCCTAAAGCCTTGTCTTTTTCATTCATCGACCTTGCAAGGAAAATCCCGTCTCTCTTCTGAATTATTCATGATGCCTTCCCTTCCACCACTCCCAGTATATATGCTTCAAATCATTTAATGCAGCACGACTTTTTTCATTTTGCCTTTTTTTAAAAAGAAGAAATAGCTGTGTCGTATGCCTTTAACAATACACTTTGAAGACATATGTCACAGGTTTCCCCCCTCCCTTTTCTCTTTTCAATGATATTAATTATATACTCTTCTGTAAACTGACCTCTCTGGTTGCAATCCTATACACATGCATAGGATTGGGCTCTGAAGATAACAAATACCATTTGAATAGAGCCAGCTATTATGTGAAAGTGGTTGGAAATAAAGTAATCATTACTCATTCAGCTTGCATACTGCTTATGTGCCAAATGCAGTTTGGAAGTATAACGTCAGTTATGAAATCCATACGTAATTAATGTGCTTGAGAAATTTGAGATCTCACTTTTTCTTTTTTTAAAAAAATACAATTAATTTCTTTTATCTTTTCGCAATGGTTTCAAAGTTCAGACAACTGGAAAAAAACCCCTTTATTTTTATTTTTAAAGGGGGAGATCAAAGAAATACTCTACAAACTCACGAATATGTTCTAGTTTTCTGTATTGTTCACGTACATCTCATATCAAGCACATGATAATCTTCTGCAAGTTCCATAGATCCCACAAGCCCACTCCTCAGTTAGTTGGAGCAGGGCTTTCACTGTGGCTGCCCCTTTTTTGTGTCATAACATCCTTGTTCTACTTTGACTGTGGATGATGTTTCTGAATGGCAGATCAGCTTGGAGTAAGACCTTCCTCATCCATGTTTTTGTTCTTGTTTTTATTATGTATTTTGTGTTTTTTATATTGTATTTTTATGTTGCGAACTGCCCTTAGATCTACTGTAAGCTTGCCAGAGTGGCTGGGAAAACCCAGCCAGATGGGTGAGATAGAAATAATAAAAAATAATAAAATTATTATTATTATTATTAGTGAAGGGCAATATACAAATCTCAACAACAATATGACAGGCACCCACTATTTGTACTTTTTACACTGCCCTTCTCAGAACTTGCTCCTGTTTGTCTATATCTTTTTAAAATTGTGGCACCCAGAATTGGCTGCAGTATTCTAGATGAGGTCTGACTAGGGCAGAATAAAATGGAATTACCACTTTCAGTGACTTGGAAACTTTCAATGCACAAAGGATGCTCAGGCGTAGCTGCCTACCAGGGAATCAGAACAGATCCACACATTATTCAGAACAAGCTGGAAGAGTTATGGATTATGATAGGGATGGGCAAATCTGCCATTTTTTTATTTCTATCCATTTCTTGTTTTGGGGGAGATCTGCCAGGCTTGGCTCAGCCAGAGATCCACTGGATCCTAACCTCACTCATCTTGGCATATTTAAGCTTTAGGATTGCACCCATAATATCTCTTATAAATATAAGATTGATAAACATGTTGAAATAATATAATAATAATAATGATAATGAAGAAAAAAACCTCTGACTATCAATATCTAAATTATATATCCAACTTTCATTTGATGGAAAAGTAATACATATGCTATAAAGACTTCTAATGTTGTCTGCAGTGAGGTTTTTTTAAAAGGGACCATAGCATGAAATGGTATTGGATTGGATTCTACTAATCCATAGTCCAAAAGCCAGGTTTCTATGCATGCACAGGGATGCATTTGAGAAAGTCTAAAGGAGGGTGAGGGACGTGGGTGGCGCTGTGGGTTAAACCACAGAGCCTAGGACTTGCCGATTGGAAGGTTGTAGGTTCAAATCCCCACAATGGGGTGAGCTCCCGTTGCTCGGACCCAGCTCCTGCCAACCTAGCAGTTCGAAAGCACATCAAAGTCAAGTAGATAAATAGGTATCACTCCATTGGGAAGGTAAACGGCATTTCCGTGCGCTGCTCTGGTTCGCCTGAAGTGGCTTAGACATGCTGGCCACATGACCCGGAAGTTGTATGCCGGCTCCCTCGGCCAATAATGTGAGATGAGCACCGCAACCCCAGAGTCGGTCACGACTGGACCTAATGGTCAGGGGTCCCTTTACCTTTTAAAGGAGGGTGAAGAACAGGAAAGGTGAGGGGTATGGCCTGTGCTGAAGGGGTGTGGCTTATAAGTAGGTATGGCTTGGAAAGAATCCTAAGGGCTAGATAGGAAGGCCCCAGAGGTCCTCAGTTGGCTCCTGGACCTTAGGTTCCACCCCAGTCTCACACACTTCCAGTGATGCCTTGCTGTTGTTCACAAACCACTAACCCATTTACATGAATTTGACTTGGATGAGACATAATAATAATAATAATAATAATAATAATAATAATAATAATAATTATTATTATTATTATTATTATTATTATTATTATTATTATTATTTATTTATACCCCGCCCATCTGGTTGGGTTTCCCCAGCCACTCTGGGCGGCTTCCAACTGAATATTAAAAACAATATAGCATCAGACATTAAAAACTTCCCTAAAGAGGGCTGCCTTCAGTTGTCTTTTAGAAGTAAAATAGTTGTTTATTGCCTTGACATGTGATGGGAGGGCATTCCACAGGGCAGGCGCCACTACCGAGAAGGCCCTCTGCCTGGTTCCCTGTAACCTTTCTTCTCGCAATGAGGGAACCGCCAGAAGGCCCTCAGCGCTGGACCTCAGTGTCCGGGCTGAACGATGGGGGTGGAGATGCTCCTTCAGGTATACAGGACCGAGGCCGTTTAGGGCTTTAAAGGTCAGCACCAACACTTTGAATTGTGCTCAGAAACGAGACAGAATTGGTGCTGAGTCGAATTCAATGCCAACTTGAACCTTGACATCAACACTTGGAAAGTTCACTCTCTGATGTGTACTGGAGACATATCCTCCAACATAAACAACTCTGATGGGATGGAGTGTGTTTGGTTTTCTGATCGACAAAATAATGCTGCTTCTGCATTCAGTGAAATTTTGGGTTTTCTTCTTCTGTCTGGCACAGTCACTGAGTGTAAATAGAATTACCTTGCCCGAGGTATATCTTAAACCATCCACACGAGAATCTTCTTAACCTATATCTTCTAGAGAATAGAAACAATCACCATAGCAACTGCATCCTCATACTAAAGCTCTATTTGTCTCTAAAGGCCTATAAGTTTTTTCTCATATATGGATGACACTTATTAATTTAAAATAAGATCTAACAATTAGCTCGTCTACAGGAGGCTAATGCCTCATCCAGTCCCTGCTGTTCAGCTTACGACTAGACAGTTGGAAATCTTGGCCATGTTTTCTGAATTGCTAAACGGCATTTCACCAGCAGGGAATTTCTTTGAATAAAATCACAGCACAAACTCACAGCTTTTTATGATCAATTATATTACATTTCTATACTTGATGTAAATTTATTGCAAAGTTTTTGAATTGCTCCATCAGCAAAAATTCGGCTGTAGTCCTGGTGTGCAGTAACTTCATTAGGAAAAGTTTACAAGATGCATTTGCCGATCATGTCACATTTAAGAAACATTTAAAGTACCAAACACATTCATTTAGGACATAAAACAAATGAAGCACAGTCGGCAAATGGAAATCACACTCAGGGAGGTTTTCGTGCAGGCAGAATGTGACCCATGAGGCTGATATAAGAGCTGGTGTTTCGCAAGAGCTTCAGAAGTTTTTGATATATGTCTGCACTAATTGGAGATTATTAATTGGAGATGAAAATTTGATCTAATAATAAGCCAGAGTGCACGGAGATGCCGTTTACCTTCCCACCACAGCAGTACCCATTTATCTACTTGCACTGGCATGCTTTCGAACTGGTAGGTTGGCAGGAGCTGGTACAGAGCAACGGGAACTCACTCCATTGCGGGGATTTGAACCACTGTCCTTCTGATTGGCAAGCCCAAGAAGCTCAGTGGTTTAGACCACAGGGTCACCCATTCACAAGTGCCTTGGCCCCTCCCTGGCAGTAAAAACACAACAACAATGAATTAAATAAATTGCCATTTGCTGCCCTTTCATGGCGGCCAAAGCCACCATCATGGACAGGGAGACTAGTGATGTGAGAGGAAGACGGTTTCATCCTCAGTGCAGTTAGGAACTGATGGTTAGACAAGAACAGTCTTCACTGGCTTGGTGTCCTGCAGATGCTCTAGACTACAAGTCCCATCAGTCCTAGCCAGCATGTGATAATATGTTTTCCTTATATCTAAAGCGAGCTGGTGGTTAGGGGGGAAAAGAGCAGAGTCAGGTTGCATATTAGGAAATATTACTGACAACTTCCAAATGATTAAAGGAAAGAAACTCAGACGGGTTTTATTTTATTTTTTGGTTGCTGTTGCCTCTAATGCTAAATTTGGAGCTTTGCCCTGCCAGCTTCTTTAAAGCTCCCTCAAGCCCACCCATAAGCACACAAATCAAAAATTTTTTTATCTTCCGCCAGAATCCATGGTATCAGCTTTTTCCTCCCCTGCAAAGCTATTTCTCCTTGGAGCTACCTCTGCCACCGCCTGCCTCCCACTTTAGAAGCAGCAGTTCTCCTGTGCCACATTAACTCCCTGCCTTCCAACAGCACAGGCCAGCAGGACGGTTTCAAGCATGCTCATAAGTGGGGGAAATGTTTAACTAGCATAGCAAAAACATTCTTGCTTGGGCAGATTTGCCAGCAGTGCTAGATTTAACCATCAGACTAGGACAGTACTTGCTTGTAAATGGAGGGCATTCGCCCAAATGACACTTTCTGGGCTTTATGGAGAATGAACCTACTGAGTGTATGGTGGTTGCTTCTCTGTCAAATAGCAGAGCATTTTGTTTCCTGCAGGGTGTAATATATGGGATCTGGTACTTACACTTCATGTCACTAGTTGGCACAAGTGATAGTGATATAAGATGTACCGAGCAAAGTAAAGCCATCTTTGCAATTCTGCAATCTTAGAGGGTGTGTCTGCTCCTTCCTGCACAGTATCCACAACAGTACATTACAGAGGGCTGGGCTGCTAAAGCAATCCTAACTACAAGAAGCTGGCATAATTAGCACTTACCCTGGCAAAAGTGACTCCTATTCCAAACTCCATTCAGGAGCCTCTGGCGAGGCTACAACCATCTGGGTGGCAGCTGAGACTGACCCCAGGTTTTGAGGATTGAGCCCTAGCTCAGACTGAGATTTATGGAGCTTGGAACAGGTGTAAATCTCTCATTGCCCCATCCTGTCCCTGCCTCGCCCCTTAAGCACAGCATAAGTTATACCAGTTTAAGGTCCCCCTGCTGAACCCCAGCTGAGCGGAGCTGAGGTACTTAATGCTGGTATATCTGACTTATGCCAGCACAGCCCCAGCTCAACAGGACTACTTGGATTGCTGCAATGCGCTCTATGTGGGGCTACCTTTGAAGGTGACCCGGAAACTACAACTAATCCAGAATAGACTGGTGACTGGGGGCGGCCACCAAGACTAACACCGGTCTTGAAAGACCTACACTGGCTCCCAGTACGTTTCCGAGCACAATTCAAAGTGTTGGTGTTGACCTTTAAAGCCCTAAACGGCCTCGGCCCAGTATACCTGAAGGAGCGTCTCCACCCCCATCGTTCTGCCCGGACGCTGAGGTCCCACGCTGAGGGTCTTCTGGCGGTTCCCTCATTGCAAGAAGCAAAGCTACAGGGAACCAGGCAGAGGGCCTTCTCGGTAGTGGCGCCCGCCCTGTGGAACGCCCTCCCATCAGATGTCAAAGCGATAAACAACTACCTGACATTCAGAAGACATCTTAAGGCAGCCCTGTTCAGGGAAATTTTTAATGTGTGACATTTTAGTGCATTTTTGGTCTCTGTGGAAGCTGCCCAGAGTGGCTGGGGAAACCCAGCCTGATGGGCGGGGTACAAATAAATAATAATAATAATAATAATAATAATAATAATAATAATAATAATAATAATAATAATAAACAGGAAGAGCCCAAGATCTGCTGAATCCAAACTTTTCTGCTCAAGGCAAATGGCAATAAGGTGCTGGTGGGGCCATGTGCCCAACTTTGCTGTGTACAATCCTCTGCTTGAAGGCATTCCCTACTTAGTGCGATGTCTAGACAATATCTGGGTTAAAAGATGAAACACCCCAAAGCAGGGTGAGCAAGAGGTGCCTTGTCCATCAGCAGTTTGCATCTGGAGATCAGGCACACAACTCCCCTCCTCAAAGTCTTCCCCACTATGAATGAGACCTATTGTAATTGCAGTTAAATCATATGAATTATTTCTAAATTTGTATCTAAACTATAAATCACTATTCACAAATTCGATACAAATCTTTGCACTGCAGCCTGTGCTTGGAGGGTTGCCTTCTCGATGGAAGTTGTAAGTCGGGATATCAGAAAAAAATGGAAAAGGAAGCTGAAACTCCTGCAGTTTGCATGTTTATCTGTGGTCAGGAATGTACACCAGCCTAGCATATATGATAGGTATTTGTTCACATTGTTGTTGTTTTTAAGTCTGCAAATGATACATGATTTATGACTTTTAAAACCTTGTTTTCACATTGCCCTTACATTGAAATGAAATAAAGTTATGTAAGTTACTAGGCTACTGTCAGATGCTGTGGTGGTTGCTCGAGAGTAACCAGGCAGGACTCCAACCTGTCTTTTACAGGCTTTATTCTTGGTGCAAACTATTTACAGTTAAGAGTGTCGTAGGTTCATGTCCAGCTCAATCGCTAGCAGAATCCGGGAGTGGTCGGTTTTTGTACCTCCCCCAGCATAAAAGTCTCATCACCCCCAACTGTTTCCGCCCCTCCCTGCGCTGAAGACTACTGCTCAGGATAGGTGATGGCAAGGGCGTGCTCCCTGCCTCTCCAGCTTGCCCAGAAGCGGTGTTAAGGCTCTCCCTAGCATCCTCTGGTCCTTGGACCTCTTCTCCACTGGAGGTGGGGCTTTCCTCCTCACCGGAAGAGGAACTGCTTCGCAAGATTTTTGGAGGCTCCCTGTAACACAACTGCCCTTCCATCTCTTGCCTCTGAGCTGATGGCAGTTCCCTGACACCTACTGCCCCTGCTCATGTTGCTCGCCACCCCTGCCTAGCCCCCGCTGCCAAACCCCACACTTTATACCTCACCCAACCCCCAACCCCAACCCCCCCCCCACAGGTCCTTCCATCCCACATAGCATTTGGTCTAAACTGAACTGCAGCAGAATGGAAACAGTACTGATTGTGATGAATACAGGCTGGAATGGAAATTGATGCCTTCTTACATCCTCAAGTGTTATTTCGCCACATTTCTCTTGACTAAAAGTAGGCAGGATCCAAAGTGGGAGCAATGCCACCTTTTACAGCGCTGTCTAAATTGCTATCTTTCCCTCCCTCCTGGCAGGATTCCTGTGATTTTAACAATTGCATGAGAAGATGATGCCACCGGGTGAACTTTTGCTTAGGTTTTCCCCTCCCTTAAACATGGTGCTTTTTGTGGTGGGTAAAGTATTCCCTAGCTATTTCTACTATTTTGATGCAACCTGACAAATAAAACAGCTGTACACCAACCACAGCAGTAACAGGAAGTGTTGTGGAGTTATTTGGGTGGCAATTCTGTCATCATGAGGCAGAACCCATTTTGGCATTATGGCACGGCAAGAACAGGCCACCATAAATCAACTTCTTAAGATGCCAACCTCTCAACCCCAATCCATCATGGGGCAATGGAATCAACAACTCCATCAACTCCAACAAGTTCCATCAGGCAATGGCACAAGCACTCCATACTATTTCCACACACCCAATATCTCATATCCATGTAGAGAAGAGAGAGTTGGATTGTACTGCTTGACCCTACATCCAATGCTGCCTGGGCAGCTGGCCCTGCCCTCTAGACTCCCATGTGACAAACACTAAGGGGAGAGCAAAAGACGATGACAAAGAGGTAAACATTGAGGGGGTAGGGCCAGTGGCACATGCAACATTAGAGTACGACCAGCAGTAAAGTCCTGCTCTGTCATCTCCATGTGTACTTTGTGTATTATCTGAAAAGGGGCTCAAATTGACTCCATCCTCTCAAATTGTGCATCCTCAGAAGTCAGGTAGTAGGCAGCCCGGACACTGAGATCCAGCTCTGAGGGCCTTCTGGCAGTTCCCTCATTATGAGAAGTAAGGTTACAGGAAACCAGGCAGAGGGCTTTCTCGATAGTTGTGCCTGTCCTGTGCAATGCCCTCCCATCAGATGTCAAGGAAAGAAACATCTGTCTTACTTTTAGAAGACATCTGAAGGGAGGCTTTTAATGTTTCAGGTTTTGGGGTATTAATATTTGGCTGGGAGCTGCCCAGAGTGCCTGGGGCAACTCAGTCATATGGATGGCAGAAGAAGAAGAAGAAGAAGAAGAAGAAGAAGAAGAAGAAGAGGAGGAAGCAGCAGCATAGGGACTCAGGCAAAGTCTGAGTCCATGGGCGGCATCCAACTTTCTTTGTCTGCTAGTGGAAGAGCTCTTGTACTAGTGAACAACGAGTTTTAATGTGTAATGGAGGAATCCAACACAACAGTTGTTTTGGAAGCTCATTATGCAACAGATTGTGCAGTCTATGGTGCAAAAGTTACAAGCGATCTGCTTATGCATTCTCTTGTGCCACAATGCTCCACTGGTGCAAAACATTTTGCCAACTGAACAACTACACTGCTAAGAGACTAACTTGGTACTTCACTGGCTACAATTCAATGTCACTACCCAGACTTTATTATATTAAAAAGTCCCCTTTAAAAGATTGAGTTGTCATAATTCATTATTCTTTCTCCAATAGATTTCCCATATAGTTTCCTACGAGCTTTGACTTTTGCCTCAGACATAACTGACTGGTTTTGAAACAGACATTCCTTTGTGGAGTTTATATATGTATCACAATTGACTTTCAAGTGGAAACATTGTGGGAGCTTTAATTTGGTGTTGTCTTGCCCTCTCTTAGATTGGCCTTGCGAAGCTCATTAAGCCCATTAAAATTAGTGAAAATGTACTAACCCCCCCTCCCAGCTGGTAATAGTATCCAACTGAACTTTTATATAGCTTACAGGAAATTGCACAGTGCTGAACGATGGGGCAGGCTAGCCTGCTGGGTAGAAGTACTTGAAAATGTCATAACATTAAACATAATAGCTTCCTAGACAAAATTATAATGACTTTGGAGACACACAATTAACATTATTATTTAGTATAAGACTGATACAGCTGGCCAGTATATGATAACACTCCCTATGCAATCATTAAAAGAACTATTTCTTTATTAAAAAAATCATAACAATCCACTAATTTAATAGTAGAAAAACCAATGTGTTGGTTTATCATTTATCATTAGAGAAGCTAATGAATATGTTATGTCCTATGGACTCAAATGAGACTACTCAAAGAGCACAAGCCAACACCATGCCAACAGTTCATGAGTTGTGGATGTCATCCAGCAACAATTGGTTTATTTGCTCTGATGTCACAGAGATACCTGTTTATTAAGCAGGGTTGTGGCCTCCACAACCATTGGCATAGTTGCTTTGATGTCACAGAAAGGTTGGGAAGTTTTGGGGAGAGGCTGCTAAGCACTAAGGTACGAGGGGAGGGTGTTTGCACAGAAAATAAATTGCATGTGAAAATTACCAAAGGGGAGAGAAAATGTCAGTGAGAAAGGCTGCAGGCTTTTTGTTACACTTACTTTACTTTTGAGGTGACTGGGGTGGTGGTGTTTGTTAGTGTCCTTTCATTCTACGAAACATCTCATTAGTGGTTTGCACTTTGCAGTCTTCCTGGATGCCCATGTATCAGTTAGAGAAAGGCATTATGAAGCAACTCCTTTCCTGGGACTTTTTCAGATCAGGACATGCAGGCAGCCAGGGAGGCTGTAAGGTGCTGGAAAAATGTTTGCTGGAAAGAAAAGCACCTTTATCACCCTTGACCATCGCACAATGATAAGATACGCTGAAAACCATACACTTGTTGTTGTTTAGTCGTTTAGTCGTGTCCGACTCTTCATGACCCCATGGACCAGAGCACGCCAGGCACTTCTGTCTTCCACTGCCTCCCGCAGTTTTTTCAAACTCATGCTGGTAGCTTCGAGAACACTATCCAACCATCTCGTCCTCTGTCGTCCCCTTCTCCTTGTGCCCTCCATCTTTCACAACATCAGGGTCTTTTCCAGGGAGTCTTCTCTTCTCATGAGGTGGCCAAAGTATTGGAGCCTCAGCTTCAGGACCTGTCCTTCCAGTGAGTACTCAGGGCTGATTTCCTTCAGAATGGAGAGGTTTGATCTTCTTGCAGTCCATGGGACTCTCAAGAGTCTCCTCCAGCACCATAATTCAAAACCACACACATACACACCTAAATTCTAAGAAAATTCTGACATGCCCAGAGAATGAAGCAGAAAAATGGAAGCCTCTCTTACTGAGGAAGAAAACATTTGGGAATCTGGAGGACATGTTTTGGCACAGCACTTAAGTGGGAGCAGGTGAGCTGTAGGCCAGACGGTAAGTGTGGTAGATTATAAGCCTGTTTACGTCCACTTTGGTTCCTTAGTAGGAGGCTTTTGACAGGCTATTCAACCAGGAAATCTAAGGATGTCAAGTATTTTGCAGTCTTTCAGTGACCTTGTCTCTTTTAGAGGATCCAGAGTTCAGGCTTTCATTTTTGTTTTAGAATGAGCGGGTGTGGCTTCACTGAGTGCAAATACCCCAAAGAATCATGCCTTTCCTCTGCTCCTTAGCTGATGTAGACCATAACTTCCTACATTTATTTGGAGCTCTGTCAATCAACCACTACCACACATTGGTTTGGTCACATAAGGGCTGATTTTGTGAGAGAAGTAGCCATATTGCTTTGATCACATACACACAGAGGCTTTTGTTGAAAGGAGTTGGACGTGCCTTTGACACCCACAGAGTTAACACTTCCTTGATCCCTCTTCCATCACTGACTGACCACACTGCAGTAGTGAGCAGTGCTTTTTCCATAGCTTTCTGGGTTTTCACAGATTTCTGAGTTTGAAACATAGGGTGACCTGTTCCTTGAACATTCATCCTGAATGGTTTGCAAGGAGATTAGATGATGTTGGCTATACAATTAGCATTCATTCTTCCATGGGGGTGGGCGGGATATCCAGGAATAAATTGCAATTTCCTCCTGTTCAGTCATTCGCTAGAAAGAATGATTTAACTCACAGCTTTCTGGATTTCATTACTCTGTGGCACAACTGCCAATACTTAAAGATTGGAGGAGTGTTGCTTATTTGTGATGGCTTCAATATTTGTGATGGCTTCAATATCTATCAATCGATTTGTTCTTCTGATATGTTGAAAACGTGTGTCTCATATGAATAGTTGCAAGTACCTGTTCCCATGCCTAAATCTCCACTTCATTTATTAAAAAGAAGAAATCTATATTTTCTCATATTGAAGACTAATTATTATATTAAGTTTTTCTACTACTGTTTACAGTTTTCATTTATTCTTATGGCAGACCTGGGAGATGGTTTGCTGTAACCAGTCCAAGGTTAATTAGGACACTTCATTAGCTGAACCAGGGATGTGAAGCTGAATGTGAATTTCTGAGGAAGTGAATCTCCCCTCAGCTGTGCAGATTTGTCAGTGATGCAGGTTTTCTTGAAAATTCTGAATGGGAAAATGTTCACTTTGCATCAGAAAATTTTCTAGAGAGTGTGATGCAATATTTCATTTGTATTTAGTAAAAGAAGAGCAAAACATTGAAATGGCCAAGCTTGATTATATTGTATTTGGACTGGTTTTGTATTGGATCAGACTGTTATTATTAATGTTTGATGTTTTATTATGTTTTTCTATGTTCTGGAAGCCGCCCAGAGTGGCTGGGGCAACCCAGCCAGATGGGCAGGGTATAAAAATAATAATATATTATTACTGTATTTGCAATTGGCATCCATTACTTGTTACAAATGAAGCTTTCAAATGGATTTCTCTCATGGATTAGGTAGGGTTGCCATACGTCCGGATTTCCCCAAAATAGCTCAATAGCTTTTTGTGTCCGAATTTTGACTTCTTGAAATAAGGCAACCCTATTCAACTAAGTTCTACTCAGAGAAGATCCACTGAAACTAATTGACATTACTAAGTTAGGGTCATTAATTTCAATGGGTCTACTCTGAGTAAACCTCAGTTGAATACTACCCTTAATGTCTAAGGCTGCATTCCTATACACACTTACCTGTGGGTGAGCTCCACTGAACACAGTCCAAATAAGCATGCATAAGATTATGCTGTACAGTGGTACCTCAGGTTACATACGCTTCAGGTTACAGACTCCGATAACCAAGAAATAGTGCTTCAGGTTAAGAACTTTGCTTCAGGATAAGAACAGAAATCGTGCTCCGGGAGGCTCCATTAGCTAAGGCGGTGCTTCAGGTTAAGAACAGTTTCAGGTTAAGAACGGACCTTCGGAACGAATTAAGTACTTAACCCGAGGTACCACTGTACATTGACTTGAAGGACTTACCATATTAAAAGAGGTTTCCTTCATAAACTGACTCAGGTCCGACCCTTCCATACAAGAACTAGACGTTTGGTACCAAACTCTTCATTCCCTTGAAAGTTGGGTTTGCTGGTTACCAGTGCTGATACAAAATGCCTCATCCTTGTCTCACAAGCCTTTTCAGCAAACTGCTGGGATTTTTTTGCACTACCTCATTATTCTTGCTGGAGGCCATAAATTACAAAGGTTCGCCATACTTCAAATACTACATACAAACACAAACAACGAAGCAAGTGCTTACTACAATATGTTTTAAACATGACTTGTGCGATTGGAATTCAAAGGGAATACGTAATAATTATGCTGGCATTTGTATTTTTCGCCCTCTTAAAGATTACCACATTTTTTACAGTCTGGCTGTTATCTCTTTGGACTGTTTTGCACAGTGTGTTTTCTTTTTTCCTTTTTTTCTCAATACATGTGTGCTCCTGCTTTGATAAGCACGGTGTGCAGATTAGAGAATTACAGGTATGGCCAGAGGCTACTGTAATCAGGAAGAACTGTCTACCACCCCTGTGATTGCCCTGTACACAAGTAAAGGATGTGATCCAGTTTACACTTGCTGCCTGGGATCAGAGTGGGACTTGCTTTGATAAGAGTGGGACTTGCTGATCACAGCAGGACTTGCCTCGAAGTAAACATGGAAAGCAGTGCGCTGCGTGTTTATGCACCCAAATTCACATCAAAAGAAAGCCAGGACGACTCATGTGGGAAAACAAACTTTGTGAACCATGAATGCATAAAAAAATAACAACTGTACCCATTAGAAATACAATAGACCCCAACAGAATATACCTACATAAATTTCTTTCTCCCAGTTATCCAAATATTATTCATACTAATAAAGCACATAGCTCTCTATTATCATCATGGAAAGAATGCAAATTCATTGCCAAGATTTGCATCATCCTATTTCTTGCCACTTATATACACTGGCTTATATCTTTCAGACACATTTTGGAATGCAGGTCCTTTTCTGTAACTGGCAACAAACTAGTGTTTTTTTAAAACAATTAAAAAAAGCATAGTACAGTATGTAGTAAAGGATTGCCATCATTTCCGGTGTGGGGTGGGACAACTGATTCTCAACACTTCATTCCCATTCTTCCACTTCCACCCTACAAATGGCGAGATTCAGAGATGAGCAGTGTGGTCTAGGGCAAGCAAGCACATAGCTTTCCATTAGAAAAGCAAAAATGACAGGAGTGTTGCAGTGCAGGCAGACATTCCAAAGGGCAACAACCACACAGCAAGGTAGGGTCTGCTCCAAGTGTAGCAAGTAGCTCAGACTGAAGATCAAGCTCCTTTTCTGAGTCTTGGGGGTTAGCCAACTGAATACCGTCAGCTCATATGGCAGCCTAAAATGGCGCCTTTAGGGAAAACAGTTCAGTTGGCAAAAATTAAGCTTCAGTAGTGGAACAGATAAGATGTTGGGGCCTACCTGCTGGGAACCTTACTTCAAGATCATCCATCCTAGTGCCCTAGATATTTTTCATCACTTTTCTGCATCCAATTGTCTCTATATCATGGCCTAAACATTATAATATTTATTGTTCTGACAGATACCCACCTGATGAATTTTATTTGCTAATTTTTTAATCTGCCTGTATTTAAAAATGTATGTTTTGCCTGCTACTATATCCTTGTTACACAACTCTTGGGTGATATGAAAATCAATGGACTTCCATAACGTATGTCTGTTAATTTTAGTGCATCTACTACTCTGACTTCATTGGATCCCACCATACATTTTTTACTGAATTTCTTGTGTCATTTTATTTCATTCCTTTGACATTTTTTTCTTAACAAGTAGAGAGGTGGGAGATAAAATATTCTAAATAAATAACACATAAATGAATAATATTGTACAAACCAAACTACAGCATCTTTTTCCTTACTCTGCTACTGTAATCTTTGTTTCACCAACTTGCTTTTCAAAGAGGGTTGCACAGAATATTATCCACTTTCAGTATGAAACTCCTGGTTTCTCCTGAGAAAAAAATACATTAGATTGCAGATCCTGTTTATATTTCCAATTGTTTCCCCCTCATGGTGGCTTCTTTTCTCTGAGAGCCATAGCTTAGTGGTAGAGTAGAAGGTTGCATGCAGAAGGTTGTTCCCTGGCATCTCCAGGTAGGATTAAGGAAAACTCATGCCCCAAACCCTGGAGAACTACTGCCAGTCAATGTAGACAGGCTAGGTTGACCAATGGCCTGACATGGGCTAGAAAAGCTGCTTCCTGTGTTCTTTCTGACTGTATTTCTTCCTCCTTTCTTGATGAGTCACATGGGCAGGGGCGGAACATCCCATGAAATGGGAAGGTGCTACTAGGGTTGCCATACATCTGGAATTTCCTGGACATAACCAAAATACTGCAGTTGGAAGCAGTGTCTAGGCAGAAATTGTAAAAATGTCTGGGAAAATCCGGACGTATGCAGTGGCGGAGGAAGCTGCTCGGGCACCTGGGGCGGTGCACCCAAGGACGGGGTGAGCCGCCCATGAGGCGGGGCAGGGGCGGGACGAGCCACCCATAGGGGCGGGATGTAGTGTGGGGCCTCCAGAGTCTGCCTGCCTCCTCCCACTCAGCTGCCCTACAGCTGCGGGGGAGGCAGCGGGCAGACAGTTTGGGCAGCGCAGAGCCTGCATGCGCCCAAGCCACTGTGTCTCTTCCAGGCCCCATGGTTAGTGCCGCCTGGCATTTTGTCACCCCCTCAGTGGTGACACTCAGGGTTGCCCACAGTCACCAACCCCCACTGGACATAT
The DNA here is from genome assembly GCF_964188305.1 of Podarcis bocagei. Lineage (NCBI taxonomy): Eukaryota > Metazoa > Chordata > Lepidosauria > Squamata > Lacertidae > Podarcis > Podarcis bocagei. The sequence goes on from NC_138128.1 coordinate 21,494,102, forward strand.
GACAACCCATGACCCATGTTGGCAGTGTCATTTTTGCCAACTTTCCTTAAAAACAGCTCAAAAACTTCAAATTTATTTTTTTGTGATCTTGCCGAAAAACCTCAACAACTTTACCCAAAAAAAGATCAATCCTAGGTGCTACCCCATCCAATCCTGCCATCCTATTTCCCCTGAAACCTCCCTGGGTTGCGTGGTGGTACCCACAAAGCAGCAGCAGTCATACTGAGTTCCCGTGAGATCTAGCAAGCTCTTGCCAGAAGCCACTGCTGCTGCTGTTGCTGCTTCTCTGCCCATGATGAAGGTGTTTAGGTGCCCCCAGGGCTTCTGCTGCCCAAGGCACCTGCGTCAGTCTGCCTCATGCACATGAGTGACTCTATCAAGGATTGTGTAAAGGAATGGAATGGCCATCTATGTAGCCATTCTGATTGGGCTGCGATGGTTACAGGAGAGTAAGTGAGGGAAATTTAAAGAAGTGTTTTGCAAGGAGGACTTGAAGCATTGTCAAGAAGAGGCAGCTGAAATTTATTTTTTAAACATCCAGTCATTTCCACTCAGCCCTAATAAAAAGGAAAAGAAAAGTCAATGCTTGCATTGGGTTCCCAGATATTGGCAGCAGAAATTCCCACTGGGGGCGAGGGTGGGGAGTGAGGAAAGGGAAATGCTTTTCCTTTGCATGGTAAGAGTCCTTAATACAATCTTTGAATGTGCAATAAATTATTACTGGGTTGTGGTAAAACACAAATTATTTCCATGGTCTTAGTAATGAAAAAGCCATCAAATAATGTCATGGGCTCTGTCATACAGTAGATTAGCTATAGTAATTCACTTCCATGTGGTTATGAAGGATAAAGCAGCCAGTGGTTTATGAAGATGTACAGTGACAGCAGTGACCAGATATTAGTCAATTATCCATCTTCCCCCAGCCTATCCGCACTTTGCTTATGGGGACAATGATGCAATTATCCGAATTCCCTGTTCATTTGATTAGCTGCAAAAGTCTGAAAGGGCAGTATGCTTTACTTTGGCCCAAGTCCCTGCTTCCAAATCAATTTATTATGGTGGGTTTCCATTACCTTACATTAGCACTCATGGTTCAAGAGAAAGTATTGGTTTCGCGTGCCAGAATGACACTCTCTTTCTGTGCTCGGAACAAGAATGACAGTGTATTTCTGCTGCAAGAGGCTTTGATACATTCCTTTCATGTCCATCTCGTTTTCTGAAATGTCACTTGCCTGAAAGAGCATTCCTGTTTCTGTTTGTCACTTATTGTTTAACTCACAAGCGGATCCATACTGAGACTGGTGTAGAATTGCAGCAGATGGGCGATAAAGTTTAAGCAACCCATATTGAAAGGGAGAAGAAAAAGGGATGTAGAATAATGTGCGGTTGATGATTTAATTTTTTTTACAAGGCACAGAAGAATCCGACAAATTCCACCGGTTAAACTCAGGACTCAGTCACATGTTGCCTTATTATGTCAGAGTGGTAAAATAAATGTAAAAATGGCATCCGGGGGGAATTTTGCTGGCAAAACAGTTTGCCGGCAAAACAGTTGTTTTGCCCAACAACTTCTTGAAATTTGGCAACCCTAATTAGAATAGCTATGAATCAACAAGGCATTGAAGTCCATACTGAACTGCTACAGGAGAAGAGGCAATTGAGGCTGACATTCAGAGAGCCTTAGTACAGTGGTACCTCGGGTTACATACGCTTCAGGTTACATACACTTCAGGTTACACACTCCGCTAACCCAGAAATAGTGCTTCAGGTTAAGAACTTTGTTTCAGGATAAGAACAGAAATCGGGCTCCAGCGGCGCGGCAGCAGCAGGAGGCCCCATTAGCTAAAGTGGTGCTTCAGGTTAAGAACAGTTTCAGGTTAAGAACGGACCTCTGGAACGAATTACGGTAAGTACTTAACCTGAGGTACCACTGTACATTCAAACAATTCCATGCATGCACCAGGGTCTCCTAGGTGGTTCCTGAAGGTCCATTGGTTTTTAAAGCAGGTCATGTGGCAGAGCAAAGGCCCAAAGCAAGATTCTGTTGCATCAGATAGCTTTTCCCACTGCCAGTACACTGATGCCTCCTCACTGATGCTAGACACACAAGCAGGGGCAGCTATTCCTCCCCACTGCCGCTGCTGCTGCTTGCATGTTCATATCTCCTCAGAGCTAGAGCAGGAAGCACTTGAGCAAGCAGATTGCAATGATGAAGAAAGAAAACAGGTCCAGAAGCAGGAACGGCTGCAGTGCGAAGCTAGCTTCCTTGCAGTGGTGTCTCTACTGCTTGCCGGGAGGGAGAGGGGCAAGGCAGCAGGGGGGTTGGCACGGTGTGGGGGCAGCAGCAGGTGTCCAACCATGCTGACCAAGGGCACTGGCCTGAAACATCATCTACAGGGAGAACCATCTGCCATCTTCCTCTTGAGCTTTCAGGTGTTAGGTTAAGAACTCCTTATTTGCCCAGGAATTTGAAAAACAGCTATTTTTATACCATCTGCTGAGAACTTTTGCATAATGTTGTCTTATCTGCTGTCTTATTATTTTCATTGCTTAATGCTGCCTTTACCCTTTTGGTTCTACTGCAGCTTGATTTGAAAGCCCCCCCCCCCGTTGTATTTAAAATAACGATCATGTGACATTTGGGACATTTTGTTTAGAGTTCAAAAGCAGAAATTGCATAATAATAATAATTAAAAATAATAATTTTATTTATATCCCGCCCTCCCCAGCCAAAGCCGGGCTCAGAGCAGCTGACAACAGTAAAAATAGCACAGTTTACATAAAATCACAGTCAGTTAATTGAAATACATTCTAAAATCAGTTCAGAATCAAATTAATGGAAACCATTGGGCTAGAATTCTATGAGGATTACAGGAGGAGAGAGGGGGTCAGACTGCACCTTGGCCAAAGGCCTGGTGGAACAGCTCTGTCTTGCAGGCCCTGCAGAAAGATGTCAAGTCCCGCAGGGCCCTAGTCTCTTGGGACAGAGCGTTCCACCAGATCGGGGCCACGGCCGAAAAAGCCCTGGCTCTGGTTGAGGCCAGCCTAACCTCCCTGTGGCCTGGGATCTCCAAGATGTTTTTATTTGAAGACAGTAAGGTCCTTCGTGGGACATACCAGGAGAGGCAAGACCTGCCAAGTTCCATTGATCTATTTGACTAGCAAATGTACTGAGAACTGCAGCCTAAACACACATATTAGGGCAGGGAAAACCAAAAAGGTAGCCTCCAGATGTTGTAGGTTCAGCATAATCTGCAGGGGGCCAAGTTAGCTACTTCTGTACTAGCGAATAAATAACAACGAACACAGTAGGTCTAACTTCCGAGGAAACACTCACAAGATGGAGCTGCCCAGACTGTACAGGTTGCACTAATCCTGCAGTGCCATGTGGACCACACGGGGACAAGTGGAGACTGTTGCATCTCTCCCATTTGACCAACCTGAATCAATGCAGGGCCTACATGCTGGCGAGACTGAATGTACTACCTCAGCAGTGCTACAGGGGAGATTACAGAAAACACCACTTGTAGAGAGACTATGTCCCTGTGGACAGAGACAAATAGAATTGGCCGCACATATTCTTTTGTACTGCCCCTGGTATCAGACAATTATGTTTACCCAAGATGGGGATAGGATAGGGATAGGAGCCAGGTTTCTGCAACATGCAGTGAGGGTTTGTGAATGCTATAAAACACTAACTTTTTTTTAAAAAAAATCAAAATATACAGGGAAAAGTAGGTTATGAGAACAATATTCCAGCATCAACTAGTCCACTCAGGTTACAAAATATTATTGCCACAACAGCAGCAAGAATACTTATCGCAAAGTATTGGAAGACACAAGATCTACCCACCTTGGAAGAATGGCAGATGAAGGTGATGGACTATATGGAACTGGCAGAAATGACTGGCAGAATCCGAGACCAGGGAGAAGAGTCGGTGGAAGAAGATTGGAAAAAGTTTAAAGACTATTTACAGAAATATTGTAAAATTAATGAATGTTAGAATGATGTTGGATAGAAACTAAGTGGTTTATAGCTGTAATGTTATAAGGGAATATGAGAAAATGGATTATTAATAGGTAAAAATCCAATGTTACAATATTTTAAGATTGAAGACTAGGATAAACAAAGAGGGGAGGGATTTGCAGAAAAGGGAGGCATGAGGAGGTCCGGGAAATAAGCAAATGAAAGACAAGTCATTGAAAGATTGAATTGTTTTTAACTATTTTTATTTTGTATTTTTCTTTTTTCTTTTTTTATTTTGTAATATTTTGAAAATCTCAATAAATATCTTTAAAAAACAACAACAAAATATTATTGCGGAATTCTGGACAGAAAATAATTATAATAATAATAGTAAAAGCTGCCTGTGTGTTTGAATGCTAGTGTAAGATGCAGAGAACCGCAAGAGAATCATAAAAAACTGCAAAATCAACAAATTGGGTCAGAAGGAAATGTTAACTGCTTTGCCACATTGCTGGCAAAGATCACGGCAGCTGTCAGAGCTCTGGCCATTTTGTATATGGGAGATCTGACATCTGATGGACAGAGGTCCCTGATCCTTCCTGACCTGAGCCAAAGAATGCAACAGGAACCCTCATACAACTCTATTTAGAAAGGTTTATTGAGTAGCGCGTTTCTGGCATCTTTTAGATCAGACAAAACGCAGGACAATTTACTCTTGACATAACCTCACTGTTCTGGGAAATTACCTCTGCTATGCCATTATTGGGGAGAGTTAAGAGAAAATATATGGCAGATGAAAACAGTTTGCTTGAAGCTTCAGACAAGCAGTAAATGATGAGGCTAATAATCCCAAGGTATTTTATTATAGAACTTTAGGAATAAGATTATAGCTTCCTACTGCTCTAGGGTGATGGCAGAAGTGCACTCCCTCCCTCTCCAGGAATTTTCGATTTCGCATAACTTTTAAAAAGCGTTGGGAGAGGATTAAGAACCTAAGACAAGCCCCGCTGGATCAGACCAAAGGCACAGCAGCCTGCTTCTCAGAGTGGCTGGATGCGAGGTGCCTATGGAAAGTCCATAGGCAGGATGGGGGGACAATCTCACAATTGTGGGATGGGCTTCTGTCACTGCCCCAGTGCTCCACCCTTCCAGTTAGGGTGATGTTGCCACTTTCTGGTATGGAGCAGGATGGCAGGAAGGTAGGAGAAGCCGTGGGTGGGTGGTGACGGGTGCAAGTGTGAATTCAAGTGTGGTGGCTACCAACAACCAGATGCTTCCTCACTATTAACTTCAGTGCCTCACCCGATCAAGTCCTAGTGAGTGGAGGTGAAATATACTCGGAGTGGAGAGTGGATTTCATGCTCTTTATTCAGCTCATAGTGGTGAGGAGGAATGGAAGTTCCCCCAGAATGTCTGCTTTACATACATTATTTACAAAATGGGCCCCATGTGATTGGCTAATTCCAGGATTCTGCTGTAGGCCAATCAGGTTGCAGATTCACTTCCTCCTGGAGCTGGATTGGGTGACTCCTGTGGACCAATCAGACTGCTGCATTCTGGATCCTATTGTTCTAGGACCAATCAGACTGCTGCTTTCTGAATCCTATTCAACTCAGTACATAACAGGAGGGCAGCAAAGAGGTGGCACCACACCTCATGTACCATGGCTGTGTGAATGCAACCACCTTCTCCTTCTGTAGTTCCCCAGCAACTGGTATTCAGAAACTGGTTTGCAGGTTCATAATCTGAATGCAAATGATATAGGCCATCCAAAAACATGGTGCAGGTTTTTGTTGTTGATGATGTTGATGATGAAAGCAACTGTAAGCAGTATGCCATCATCAGAAGACTACAACAGATTTTCACTCATAAGTCCCTCAAGATTTCATGGTCTGCCGGCAGTATATACATACTTTACTTACTACGAGTTCCTCATAATTTTAAAAATTAAAATACTTATATCATCTATCTATATTAGTTTTTTAACCTATCATTTTCAACAATTATTAAACATACTTTTATATCTTATACAATTTTTTTCACTTCCATCAATCACATCTGAAAATTTTCCAATCTTTTCACTTAATTTACATTTCTTACTTTCACTATTACATTTAAATATCATAACTAATGTCTCTCTTCTTTCTCTTTGCAATATTTCATATATTTCTCCTTACAAAACTTATTGTAGTCCTACTAGTGTAATTTGTTAAAAATTAAAATACTAAGGTCTCCTTCACCAGTCTCTGCTAGCCAAAGCCACAGGGACATCAAAAAAGCATATTTAGGAGGCTGAGAATTTAGGGTCAGGTCCAGAGAACCTCAGGGCCAGGGCCCAAATGTGGCCCTGCAGGCCTTTCTATCAGGCCCTCAGGACTCTCCCCAGCCCACATCCCTCAGCAGCACTAATTAATAAGCTCCTTGAGTGTTTCTGCCTGGCTGGGAATGTCAGCAATGAACTCTGATAATGCCTCTTGCTTGTGGATGGAGGTGTGTGAGAGTGTGTGGAAACCAGACTACTGCCCAAAAGTAAAAATTCTCATTAATTGCTCCGCCTACTTTTGCCTCTGGCCGTGCCCACCACTAGAATGTGCCCCCAGAAGGTTTTCCAGAAAGGAATGGGTTAGGAAGCCCCTCCACTCACATTTACTTTCTTCTGAGAATGTTAAAAATAAAAACAAAAAGTCAGAGAAAGATACGTGTGAATCCATGCCATGTCTTCTTTTCACCAAGCAAGGTGGAATTCAATTGATGAGTCCCACTAGCATAAGCCAGCATGAGGACATTTGCTAGTGCAACAGGGCTTTCCCTCCTCTCCTCCCTCAGTGCGCCCCCTGAAACCCCCCCCGAACATTTGCCAAAGGGCTTCAACTGAATTCCTCTCATGGGTTTTTAGATAGTTGTGAGATCTTAATATTTTTGCAACCTGATCCAGCAGTTAGCTTTTCTCTGGCTACATTTGTATGAAATTGTAGTAGCTGTTTCTTCTGGAAGTACTCCAGGATGACATGTCCCTATAAGTCACTGGCTGCCGGGCATGTTGATATATAAAATGTATTAAGTCAGAACTGGTCCTCGGACTGTAGAGTAGGGATAAGAGTATAGCATATGTGCTGAGACACTTTTCAGAAATGGAAAAGCAATACAGTGGTACCTCGGGTTACATACGCTTCAGGTTACATACGCTTCAGGTTACAGACTCTGCTAACCCAGAAATAGTGCTTCAGGTTAAGAACATTGCTTCAAGATGAGAACAGAAATCGTGCTCCGGTGGCGCGGCAGCAGTGGGAGGCCCCATTAGCTAAAGTGGTGCTTCAGGTTAAGAACAGTTTCAGCTTAAGAACGGACCTCCGGAACGAATTAAGTCCTTAACCTGAGGTACCACTGTATATAGATTTCATCCACTTTACTTAAGGGTTGCAAAGATTAAAACAGTTATGTTCTACTGAGTTACCCGATGATTGACAGACAAAAACATGATCCTGCATGGTGTCTAAGGGACAAACTTCAAAGAACAATTCATTTTTAAAAAAAGCAGGCCAAACGATAATGAAATCAAATAAATTAGAGAAGATCAAAAGTTCCAGCTGGTCCCTCTGTGTGCATCTGACAAGAAGACATCCTGCTTAAGGGTTGAATCTCATTCTGTTTCCAGAAAAGCACAACATCTGTTTCATTTCAAGGGTCCCACAGCATAGCCCACCTTCAGAGAGGTGCTCTAAAGGTGAGGGAATCGCAGAAGATGGAACACAAACAAACAAAATTCCCTTCTAAAATTGATCTATTCAGATTGGTTCTGGTTTGGCAGACTTTTGAATAAATGCAGGAGACAGCTGGTGGCTAGATGCTTGGTCAATCTAGCCTGGCGGCAAATGCACCATCAGAAACTAGGTTACAATTGTTTCAACATTTAAGGCTAAGTCCAGAGGGTGGGATTTTCAGGAAGACCACAATGTGTGGTGAGGGGGGGTTTGGCCCGTCCCTTCCCAGACATAACCATGACAAAAATTGTCCTCATCCCCATCATGAGTCCCATGGAAACAAATTTACCTTTCATAAGGTAGGGCAGAGTGTGAGCTGGCACCACCTCTCCCGGCACTTCCTGACAGAGGGCTGACTTTGCTGGTGGATCCCAGGCCAGCAAAGAGCCAAAACAGTTTCTCCATCAGTTGGGAAATTTGGATCTAGCCTGGCTGACAAATTGGCCAATGGCAGGTGAGCCTAGGGGCAGGCATCTATGGCCAGGGTGGGGATGGAGACCCTTACTGAGCCTCCAGGTAAAAGGTAAAGGGACCTCTGACTCGGGGGTTACAGCGCTTATCTCCCTTTATTGGCTGAGGGAGCCGGTGTACAGCTTCCGGGTCATGTGGCCAACATGACTAAGCCGCTTCTGGCAAACCAGAGCAGCGCACGGAAACGCTGTTTACTTTCCCGCTGGAGCGGTACCTATTTATCTACTTGCACTTTGACGTGCTTTCGAATTGCTAGGTTGGCAGGAGCAGGGACCGAGCAATGGGAGCTCACCCCATCGCAGGGATTTGAACCGTCGACCTTCTGATCGTTAAGTCCTAGGCTCTGTGGTTTAACCCACAGCGCCACCTGCATCCCTGAGCCTCCAGGCTGTCAGACAAATAACTTCCCCCCAGACACTGGCTATACCAAGCCTAAAACCACCCATAGTGGTGCCACTCCCAGCCCGTCAAGAGTCCCTCCCTTTGTTAGAGGCAACTGACAGTAAGTCTGATGCTCAGCTGGCTATGACTCCATCTCCAAGAATGCAGTGGTGTTAACAAGCCTTGAAAAGCCAACCTTTTCAAAGGAGTGCTCATTTGTTTGAGCAGTCCTCCAGATCTATGTGGGGTGTGAGAAGCAGCTGAGTACGCCTGCCCTGGGCTTTGAAGGGTTTTTGGGGTTGTGTGTGTGTGTTTGTTTTTTAGTTTATAACTTTATTCTAACAAGACTTCCGCCCTGGGCCTCAGACCAATTCTACACGGGCCTGCTTGCTGTGCAAATAGCAGTGCCTGTCGTGCACAGAAAAAGGAAGCTGTTTCGTGTGCGTATGTGTCTTGTTAGTTTAACACGTTAGCTTGCACTCAGCCATGTATTCTAACCTAGAACAAATTTGCTCCATCTTCTGCACGACAGCCCTTCTAATATTTGAAGATGGCTATCATATCACCTCATAACAATCGCGTCTCAAGGCTAAGCATGCCCAATACAGAGTGGTTTAACAATTCCCAGAGTGATTTAACAACAAATCCCTCTTCGCAGGGAGTGCCGGGAAGTGAGCAGAATAGGGTTCCCCTAACAATTCTCATCACTTAACAAACTGTAGCTCCCAGAATTCTTTGGGAGAAGCCATGACTGTTTAAAGCTTTATCACAGTGCTTTAAATGTAGAGTGTGAATGCGGCAAAATAAAACAATAAAATAACCACAATGCTCTAAAAATACAATATACAGACAAATCAAAAAGTAAAGGGTCTTAAAAAAATAATCTCAGTAACACAAAAATAACACAACTGAGCCAGACAAAAACAAAACCAAACCACAATTGACCAAAGACCTTTTTGATGGGGCCTGATGGACATACTCAGCCAGACATTCCACTGAGTAGGTGCCACAACAGAAAAAGGCCTAACTCTAGTTCATACCAGTCTTGCTTCCTGTCATCCAGGGAACTGAAGCAGAGCCAGAAAGGGGGATTGGAGTGTGCAGGGAAGACCATATCAAAGAAGATGGTTCCTAATGTACTCAGGTCCTAAGTCATCAAGAGCTTTCAAGGTTGAGATCACCACCTTGAATTGTCCCTAGAAACTGACTGGCAGCCAGCGCAGAACATACAGAACTGGCATGCTAGAACCAAACGGCCTAGGCTTGCATTGCTTATAAAACTAAATAGGAAGGGACCACGAGGGTTTCAAAAGCCAAGCTCCAAAACTAGCAGATTGTGAATGTGCAGAAATGCACACGGCGAGTGAACTTCTTTTAAAGAGGTTGCTAATTGTTAAGTTTCAACCATTATTATTGCTCGTATTCCTTCATCTGTGTGTTTTAGCAGAAAAATATAGAGAGTTTTTGCTAGCCACATTCCTGTGCTTGTAGTCAGGGGTATACAGAGGGAAATGGGCTGGGTCTTCTAAGGTGGCACTGACTTCTTGAAGAAGAGACATGGATGGAACTACCTTTCATCTTGAAGTTAACAGCTTCACCCAAACAAGCTCAATTAAATATTTATACTGTTTATCTTTAGGAAGGGGGGGAAAACCCTCCATAAACAACTGCAACTCTCCCTCCCTCACAGCCAGCCGCTTGTGCCTGTGTTCCATTATTTAGAAGTTCTCAAATGCAGGATTATCAAAATTGCTGTAGCAGCTTCTGAGGAACGGACAACACGGACAACATAGCATGTAACAAGGGCCCTGTCTCTGCTTAACACAGAACACCGCGGGGCTGCAGAATCACAGCAAAATTAGGAAGGAAAAAAGAAAGAAAATAACATGATATATTATTAAATAGTTTTTCAAAAGGAGGTTGACAGAAGAGAAGAAGAAATGGGAACTGCATTTTTGCTTTGGGTGTTTTTTAACATTACACAAAAGTGCCCCAGTTAAAGCTGTATTCTGCAGTCCCACCCTCAGTTGTGGGGTGGGGGCCGTTGTGGGACTGATGCTATTCCATACAATAGGGGTCACCCAAAAAATTTATGCCTGTAGTCACATTTGCAGACCAGAGGAACTGTTGTGCATGCTGCAGCTCTCCTTTCCCCATCTATAACCCTTGTGAAACTGGCTCTCTGAGAGCCAGTGTGGTGTAGTGGTTAAGAGCCGTAGTCTTGTAATCTGGTGAACCAGGTTCACGTCCCCGCTCCTCCACCTGCAGCTGCTGGGTGACCTTGGGCCAGTCACACTTCTCTGAAGTCTCTCAGCCCCACTCACCTCACAGTGTTTGTTGTGGGGGAGGAAGGGAAAGGAGAATATTAGCTGCTTTGAGACTCCTTAGGGCAGTGATAATGTGGGATATCAAATCCAAACTCTTCTTCTCTTATAGAACAACAACATTGTTATTTGTCACTTACTACCTTTTTTAAAAAAGCATATGATACCAGATTAAAACACATCAAAAGATTAAATGAACATTATTAACTAAAACTGCTCAGGCTGCAGTAACATAAAAAGGACACCTCCTACCCCACCCAACTAAAAGACAAACACCAATTATCAGCAAAAAAGACGAACACCAATTAGCAGCTTGGTGAATGTGAACATCTTTGCCTGGTGCCTAATTAGGCTTGAAATAAGTTACTGTGTTGGCCAAAGAAGACTTCCTTCTAGCCCAATTCATGCCATGGACACAAGGTAAGGTCTTGGCTGGCACACATGCACCCACGAGCACCATGTTGGCAATCTACGCCATCCCACTAATCTTCAAGTCAATTTGTGGAAGTTTTCTTGAAACGAAGAGGGGTGCAAAATATGAAGAAAAAGAAGAGTTTGGATTTGATATCCCACATTATCACTGCCCTAAGGAGTCTCAAAGCAGCGAATATTCTCCTTTCCCTTCCTCCCCCACAACAAACACTCTGTGAGGTGAGTGGGGCTGAGAGACTTCAGAGAAGTGTGACTAGCCCAAGGTCACCCATCAGCTGCATGTGGAGGAGCGGGGACGTGAACCTGGTTCACCAGATTACAAGACTACGGCTCTTAACCACTACACCACACTGGCTCTCTTTGCATATTTTTACCAGCTTCACGAATGAATGAGCGCATCAGCAAACCTGGACATGAGCTCAACCATCAGCCTTGTCTCTTTACAGTCATTTGCTTTCTCACTTGCTGCTTACACCTCCTCCTCTGGCCAGGGAAAGTTAACAAGGTACCTGTTATGTACTGAAGTTCTCACCCTGGGCCAGCAGGGGGATACTGTAGATAGTTATGCAAATGAAGGATCGAAAAGTGACGTTCAGTGATTGGATAGTTTGTATGCAAATGAAGGATCGAAAAGTGACGTTCAGTGATTGGATAGTTTTAGAAAATGGCAACAGTTACATTGTTCTGGAGCTCTATATAAGCAGACTGACTGAGCCCTCAGCTTAGTTCTGTTCTGACATCTGAATAAAGAAGAGCTGTTTGAAGAATCACTGTGTCGTCTGCTATGTTTGCCCACAACTTAACAGTACCCCTGTAGCTTCCTGTCTCATGAAACTGGCTGCAGGGTGCTAAACTACATTTCCGTAGTCATATGCGGAGAAGGTGCAGTGAGAAGGAGGCAAGACTAATGGCTTGAACCAGCATTCAGACATTGAGTATGCTTACCTGTCAGTTCAACTGTGAAACCAAGCTGGGGAAAAGGGGTGTTTGTATGAGGTGGTCTCTGGGTACTGACCTGACCTACAGCACCCAAACTAATATATGAATCAAAACTTAGTTATTCATTGGCCTTCACAGTTTTCAACACAGTTCTTGACCCCAAAAAGGTATCAAAATACATTAATATGCATATTTTGAGAGAAATACGTTTATAAATGTGTATTTTGATACATAACTAATTCAGATTCCCCCCTCCCAACAGATTAATACCATGTGATGGAATGGAATTATGAATGGGAAAGTGAATTGAATCAGAAATGTACTGATTTATCCATCCCTAACTGGAAACCTGGCAGAAGAATGTAATGCAAGCCCTTTTTATATGTTTGACTTCATCACTGTGGAACGTTCTTTTATGAAAACTGTGCCCCATGTCAAAACTCAGAGATGAGCGACACGCATCTACTATGTGAAAAAACTGCTGGTTGCAGGCTGGTTTCACTTTCATCAAGTAACACATCTTCTGTCAGACCCACACAACTGTGCCAAGGCCACTAGCCCTCTTACAAAAATTAATATCCTGTCCCTTATTATGGGATACAGTAAAGGTTTGGTTGCAGATTTATATAAGCAATTATTAACCTACACCACAGGTTCTATGTCGGGCTTAAAACCTGTTTGGGAGGGATATATAGGGAAGAATATAGGTGATAGCGTTTGGAATGTAATGTGGCCTGATCAGCCAGTAAAGTCAACTGGGTAACCACACTTAGCCTTGGAGGAGGGGGATCATTGGTTTGGTGTTTGTTGTTGTTGTGTATTTTGTGTTCTTATTGTTGCATTTTTCTGTTGTGAACCACCCGGCGATCTTTTGCTGAAAGGTGGTACAAATGTAAACAACAACAACAACAACCTGTACCAGAGGTGGTAGAAGACCCTGGTACAGACTTCACAAATGACATATAACATCCTGTTGGCAAGGGTGTGGTGCTAGGGGAACATAATCACTTCTGATGGGGGTGCCTGTGGATCCAGATGTTTTCAAAGAAATTGCTGCAGTTACTAAGGAGTAAATTCAATCGCCCCCTCTTCTTGCTCTCCTATCTATTTTTTGGACATAATAAGAAGACAGTTATATTAAATATCTAGTTTTTTTATTGGTTGCTGCCCACTTGCCAACTGGAAAACATTACAGGACTTGGACCTTATGCTTTGGTTCAAGAACATCTGGAATATTGCTGTTTTGGAAAAAGTTACACTCCGTCTTCGAATATTGCAAGACACAGCTACACCCAATGAATTTTTATGCCATCTGGTGGAATTTCATTTTGTAAACAAATGAGCTCCACCTAACAGCAACAACTTATACTGGATTCCTATGAAATCTGGAACTCTTAATTTTTTTTTTGCTATAGAAAACAATATGCTATTTGTGCTATCCTTTGTCCATATAGTTCCTTTTTTCTCTTTGCATATTACTCACAGTAATATCGATATCGATATCAATATCAATATCTATCTGCTGGGTTCTACCTATGTAGAACCTTGAAGTCTGTATTAAGACCACCTTTATAGGAAAAGAAAGCTAAGGGACTCAAAGCTCTTAGCAGATGGCTAATCTTCCCTACTCCTACTACTCCCAACTGCTAAGAAAGATCATTTGAGTGAGAGGGGATAAAGGGGCAAGTGAGTTCTTGAAGCCCACTCCTTTGCTTACAAGGAGGGAGATTCTCAACAGGGAGAACAGGTCTGCATTCAGCAAATGTCTCTTGCTGCAGGGCTAGTGCCTCTGCAAAGGAAACGAGCAGAAACCTGTGATGCAGAACTGCTTGTCCCTTACCCACATTCTGCGGAAGAGTGATATCTGGTATGCCCAGCACGCCTCAGGAATAGATTTCCGCCTGCGAAAGTTTCTACTGTGTTTTAATTAGACTGAGTTAGGAGGTTAGCTAGCTGCTTGCACTAGATCTGTGTTCCTTGTCAGTGAGACATCAAGCCATAAAAATCTGCCATGCAACAAACAGAGAGTACGGGTGTTCGGTAGCAGAACTGTATTAACAATGAGGAGTCACTGTCCTCTCACCTTTCAGAGATTAACCTATATGGATTTACAATGCCTCTTCATGGTACCAGCACCCACGCAGCCTTAGGAATGAAAGGCATTCCCAGTACAGTGACTGAAGCAGAATGGGCATGCCTGAACTGCTTCCGTTTTTTAGTATTCCACACTGACCTTTGTTCTCTGAAGGGAGAACCCAACCAGCCCCAGGCCTATAATACTCTCATTTCTCTGAAGTTACAGTTGCTGTAATGGACACCGTGGGAAATTTCATGGTCCCTGAACAGGCACAGTAGGCAGCACGTATGGGATCAAGACCCAACCACCCTCTTTGTCTTCTTTCTAAAAGTTTTTCCCCCTTTTATCTTCTATCTGCATTTGTTTCATCTACATTTTTAAGACAGGAGGCTGCTTGATGCACCTGATTATGATGGATAGGATTCTGCTAACATGCAGGTGCCTAGAGAGAGGCCTTGTTAATTTCAATACAGTATCGACAAAAGACTCAAATGCAGATGTTGGAAACCTTTGTCCCGGGTGGGATTCACCTTCACTCCTGATTAAAAACACTCTTGCATGCCACCTTGTTCTGAAAGGGCTTCGCTATTCCAGCACTAAGTTTTAAGCCTGCCATTTATAATTCATTCTTCTTCATTTTATTTAAGGCATTTTAAAAACCCAACTCTTCGGCCAAAAAAAGGCTCCCAGAGCACCTTGCAATGCAATAAGTAATAAGAAGCTTCCTGACCTCAGTTCCTTGCCTATCCCTTTGTGTCAGAATGAGGATAGGCAATGGAGTGGCATGTGCCAATATTTGGGAACTGATGGCAAATTCCGTTGGGATGGAAACAGTTCAGGCATAAGCAGAGCCCCATGGAACTGGTCTGCCAGCAGAGCGAGTGGAGCGGTCCTACTTCCCTTCTCTCCCTCTGCTTCTGGAGCAGAACATTCCAAACTAGAGGAAAGCAGTGTAAATTATGCCAGGGTAAATCAGGCAGGTATAACCTACCCCTATTTCAAATTCCATTCTGGAGTGGGTCTAATGCCTGCACAGCTGACCCGAGCCTGGCAGAGGGAAAACAAGCATTCAGAACAGAGTTTGACTGTGTAATTTCTGCTGGGTTGCTAGGCCTTGTGCACAAACTAGGACTTTTTAGGGTGAGTCCTCTGCTCCACAAACTGCCCATTTCGCCCTGAAAATCAAAACCGGGAAATACACACAGCTCATCGCTAGGCAAAAATAATGCATGGCACACTGAATTTTGTTCACCTTAAGGATATCCTTGTAAGCTGTGGGATGTGACAGTGTTAAGAGTTTCTGAGAAACAGGTCAAACAGGAGGAGTCGGTGGGGCATATCACCTTTTCTCCACAGAGCCCAAGGTGACATACACTCTTCTATACAGCTCCCTTTTATTCTCACAATGATCTTGTTAGGCTGGGAGAACGTTGTAACTGGCCCAAGGTGAGTGAGTTTCTTGGCTGAGCAGGGATTCAGTTCTAGCCCATTACTTTAACCACTATAAAGTACTGATTTTCACTGACTCTGTATTAAGGGTAGCTAATCTGTGGCCTTCCAGATGTTGCTGGGCTCCAATTTCCATCAGCCCCAGCAACCAATGATCAGGGATGGTAGGAGATGCAGTGCAGCAACATCTGGATGGGCCCTGCTCTGTATGATGTGCTTGTAATTTCTAGCCCTAGATCACTTAGTATAGTTACTAGCTAGGCTGTTTTACTCTCCTTCCTGCACACAGATATTATTACACTGTGCAGAGTGCACAATCTTTCTCCACCCCTCCCCATTCTTTCATTATCTCCATATTCCCCATGGATGCATATACAGACAAATTCATACTACAACCAATTTACAGTGTTAGAAATGGTAGGTTTTCAGGGGCTCAGGAACATCTCACAACAAATAAACAAAAGCTGCATATGACATACATTTAAAGCACATTTGTACCCAAAGAATCAAGGGAGCTGTAGTGTGTTAAGGGGAATTGTAGCTTTGTGAGGGGCAAACTACGCTTCCCAAGATTCTTTGGCATGGAAAATGTGCTTTAAATGGATGGTGTGTACATAGCCAAAAACAAGAGTGATCTGGAGCCTTTGTTCACCAGAGGTCAAAGATTATACAAGCACGAAGGAAAGATTACGCTTTCGCATCAGGA
This sequence comes from Podarcis bocagei, assembly GCF_964188305.1. Classification (NCBI taxonomy): domain Eukaryota; kingdom Metazoa; phylum Chordata; class Lepidosauria; order Squamata; family Lacertidae; genus Podarcis; species Podarcis bocagei. The sequence goes on from NC_138128.1 coordinate 21,510,609, forward strand.
GAGATGGGTTTCTGGAGGTTAGGATGAAGGACATTTGGCTGAGTGCGAGAAAGCGAGCTGCACAGACTGTCAGCTAAGCAGAGCATTTTGGTCTCTCCAGTGCTGTCAATCCCTCACTTTTCATAAGCAGTGAGGGAAAGAAAAATGGCAGAGTTCCAATATGCAGCAGAAAGGTTAAGACTGTCAAGCATGTACCACTGCAGTAAAAAAAGAAAATACAGTATACCAGCCACAAGGAATCAGTGCTGGTTTTTAAACTGGAGAGATGGGATTTGCCTACAGCGAGTGAACTCCTTAACACCGTGCATTCATTTCCACTTACATATACAAAACAAATGAAGTCAGAATCAAAAACACATTATCTAGCAAGAAGCAGGGATGCAATCAAAGCACAGGATATATGGCCGTCGGTTTTTGTTGTTGTTAATTGGAGGTCTTTGCAGGCCTGACCTGTCATAAATTGATAACTCAGACTACTTGCCCTGAAGTAATCTGCATATATATTTTATCAAGTCACCTTTAAAACTGCTGAAATAGCTGTGTTTAGTTTATGTTGTTAAGATTATACTATGCAGGGAGGTTTGGAATGAAAGCCCGAGAGAGCATTAAAGGCTTCAAAATTCCATCCACTTTTATCAAATCTTTGCTGGCATTTGTCCAAAAGAAGAAAACCCAGTCCCCCAAAGGTTGGGTCCAGACTTGCCATTATGTGAGCAAAAGAATGGTCTGTTTACAGTAGGGACTGAGAGCCTGTGAAAGCTCTTGCGAGAGGAAGGAGGAAAGTGATTCTCATCCCCCCCCCCACATTGTTCTGCAGGGTCTGTCAACCACCTAGAGATTTTCAGTAGGTGCAGTGGGTTGTTGAGGAAAGGAGTACTCAGCAAAAATTACTTTCTCTCTCCCACCCTTGCTCCAGCATGAGTATGCGGTGAGTAGAGTTCCAATCGCAGGTAATCTGAATCCAACCCAAATAGATGCTTGCTATATATGCCTAGAAAACAGAGGGATAGGCAGCAGGAAAATAAAACACACACGGCTTCTCTGGTGAACTTGGGTACCACCTTCAATACCATCTTGGGTACTTGAGAAAATGATGCACATCTCTTCATCTCTGGATGTCAACGTCCGGACCTGTGATAAATCAATGAAGGGCTGCTCCAAATATCTATTTTATTGTGCAGCCATGACCATTTGTGTCCATGATGCTATTAGGTACACCATCCTGCTTTCAGTATTTTGGCACCTGCAAACGTTTTTGCCATACTGCTTTGTTTTCAGTTTGGTATATGTCCCGCAGCTTCCTGCCGAAACCTTGTAACTTTTTGTAGCACCAATGTTCTTCATAGGCTAAATTTGGTTGGCAAGGCTGCCCGCTACCCAGCCCAGTCAATCAATTGCCAATAATGCAGTTGCATTGTTTGCTGAAACTGAAAACAATGATTTGCTGATTTGTCTCTATTGTGCTGGTGTTGTCTGCTGTACAAATGGCAAACTGCAAAGGAAATTTGCAACAAGGAAAATACTTGCAGATCTGACAAGAATAGAGCTGTTTTGCTTCCCAACTTCTGGATTGCAGAAAATGCTAGAAAGGACCCTTTACTGCTATCAAAATGGAACACACGTATTTCTCCATGGTTTCGGCTGTATTCAGCTAAGTTCTACCCACCATAGACCCATTGAAATGAATGAACGTAAATTAATCATGCCCATTAACTTTGATAGGTTTACTCTGAGTAGGACTAGCATTGAATACCATCTTTTCACAGTGGTGTTGTGGGTGGGTGGGGAGTACAATAGTGACTCCTCCCTTCTGTCAGAATACAAGGTCAGCATTAATTTCCATGCAATAATAGTGAAGTCATTTATCCTAATAAGAGGATAGCAGGTTGATGGGCAGTTGTTCTCTTTGAAATATAGGCATTATTCCTTAACTTCAGTAAAGCCTACTTTTCCCCGAAGGGCAAAGATGAGATCCATCTGCTGGCACTAAGGTATAATATATTAGGGATTAAGTGCAGAAACCTGACATGTCAGGGATCAGATTCATCAGGAACTTTGTTTTTAAAGGTCTTTCCTGAAAGACATTCAATCATGTGAAACACAAGGTTATTTGCTTAAGAAGGACTGTTTGAAAGAGCTAGGGACTAGGGTGGGGTTGGTTTGGGAGCTTACAAACATAACATTGCAGGCTTAGCACTGTGTTTTGATCCTGACATTTTGGCTATATGACATGGCTCGTAGCTGAGGGAATTCTGATTACAGGTCTGGAAGGATATTCCGGAGTTTCAATAAACAGCTGGAACAACATCTGTCAATGATGTGTCAAGGGCAGCATGCCTCACTGTAGAGCAGCAGGTAGGGCCAAGCAACCCATGGAGTCTCCTACCAGCCCTCTGGTCATGAAGAAAAAAGGCACAGCGCTCCTTCACCTTGGAAAGCACCATTCCCTAGGGCAGCACAATCCCACTAGATCTCTCAAATTACCTTGCGATGGTTATGCTAAAAGGGATTGGTCCAAGATCCTACTGCAAGATCCAGTGGGATGAGCATCTTAGGATGCAGTAGACTTCTGCCTCAGCCAGCCGTTTCTCACCTCAGCTGGGCTCAGCCAGCATTAATCCCTAATCCTGGCTCAACTGAAAACACACCGGTGCAACTTGCTCATTCCAATTTAGCCAGGGCTCAGCTGGCTGGGCTGAGGCCAGTGTAAACCCACAAAAATGTGTGGGGTGGGGACTTAGTCTGAATCCTAAACCCATTCAGTTTGGTCATGTGACCTGGAAACCCGGGGTAATGCTCTGTTCTAAAGGTTTGCTTTCCCTCTGCCAGACTTGGGCAGAGCAGCAGCAGTAGTTCGAATCTGATGTAACTTTATGCCGCCTTAAATTACACCAGGTTCCACACAGGATTGCTCCTGTGGCAAGGATTTGAACTCAGTTCTCAGTGGCCCACATACAACGTTCACTCACATATGTAAGAGGAAGGCTAAAACAATGCCACAGACTTAGCGCTTGGACAAACGTAGCCATTACTTTACGAGTGGCTGGACTTGATTTTGTTCCCGACACAAAAGAGAAGTTCGTGTATTTAAATTTAATGTGACTGTGGGGTCTCTGGGGACTGTCTGCAGAGAGGCCTCTGAGGGAGCTAAAAATATAGTTGAGAAGGATGCTGTTGGATAGTGCGGTCCATGACACCAAAAGTCACCCTCAGGCAAAGCTGCACAGCTTGTCAACCCCCAACCATGCGTTTGCGGCAGCTCGATAAGGGTTGTTTTCCAAGTCTGCCTGGTAATTCAAAAAAATGGGAAGGATGGGTGGTGGACTGCATTTGGCTTGGTGGGTCACAGGTTTACAGGCCTACCCACTGAACTGGAGCTGTAAGCTTTGGTCTGGTAAGCCACACATACTGCACTAGCCTACCCTTGAGATATATAAAAGTGGGTGATGGGTGTTTGGTATGTCTGGGGACCAGTGCAGTATTATTGTTGTTATTAAAAACACATTTGTATCAATGAGAAAAGTGCATGCCGTATTACTGGCCACATCAGTGTCTTTTTGCTTCAAGTTCTGGGTAGCCAATATAAAGAATACACACACACACACACACACACACACACACACACACACACACACACACATTAGCACCTTAGAGACCAACTAACTTTGTTTTTGGTATAAGCTTTCGTGTGCATGCATACTTCTTCAGATACACTGAAACAAAAGTGTGCATGCACACGAAAGTTTATACCAAGAACAAAGTTAGTTGGTCTCTGAAGTGCTACTGGACTTTTTTTAAAAAAATATATATATATTTTGACTGCATCAGACCAACATAGCTACCTACCTGAATAAAGAAAAACTGTCAGAGATAATATAAAGGCAGTTTTGAAAGGACCTTTGGGCAAGATGTCCTCTATGCCCACTTCCCTCAGTGAGACTTCCCTCACACTGCCATTGTTCCAGTGCCGGCCATACCATTAGGCAAAGTGAGGCGACCACCTCAGGCAACAGGTGCTGGGGAGCAGCGGCATCCCCGTCCCCCGCTGTCACTCCGAAGCCCCTGTGGCACTGTCCTTCAGTGGCGGCTGGTCCATCAGGGCAAATGGGGCACTGCTTCACCAATCTCAATCTGCCATCAGCCAACGCTAACCTGCCGGCCTTCTAACTTAAAACTTTGCCCGTCATTGGCTCCTGCTCCACCTATTGCCAGTCTCCTAGCCTTCCACACTACCAGTCCCAATGAGCATCAGCCATTGGGACAGAGGACAGAGATGTGAATGTCCTGCAACACCCCCACAAACTAGCCTGCTGCCTCAGGTGTGCCGGGGGCACTACCCCACTGCCAGTGTTGAATTAAGGCTTAACTGCCAGTCCAGTTGTCCTCTGCATGTGGAACGTGCCTTGGGCAGCAAAATATCTTGGGCTGTCCCTGTTGGTCCTTTTCTTCACCACTGCGATCACCTGCTTGCTTGCCAAGCAAGCAGTGGCAGCTACTACTGCTGCTATTTGTTTGCTCATCTCCTCTGGGCCAGAACGAGATGCAGGTGAACAAGCTCATTGCAATGGGACAGAGGAGAAGTGTGAGTCAAGGAGGCTCTTGCCAATGGGGCCCTGTTGGCATTGGGGACCTTGGCAGATGCCCACGTATTATAACCCTTGGTGTTGATTCTGGGAGAAGCTTCTCTCAAAGAAAGCAGTGCTGGCAATGAAATGGCACTGCTGTCTTAAGAGTTTGCACACACTGTGTGCCTCTACAGACACTGTTGGGAGGCAGTATGCCTCTGAACGCCCATTGCTGGGAATTATGAGTGGGGAGAGCACTATTGTGCTCAGTTCCTGCTTGTGGGCTTTATTTAGGCATCTGGTCAGCCAATGTGAGAACAGGATGTTGGAGTAGATGGGCCTTTGGCCTAGTCCAGCAAGGATCTTATGTTCTTAAGTTACATTCTAAGCAAATGACTGTGTATGTATCATCCTGCCAAGTGGTAATCAGGATTTCCCCATGCATTTGGGGTAGATGTGTAGCAAAATGTGCTTATGAAAGTCCTCTTCATTTGCACTCAGACACAGAGGAACTTCCAGATGCAGCTAGGAGAAGGCACACTTAAAGCTACCACACACAAATCTATCCTTGCTTTCACCCCTTTCTGTCACACACCCCAGGCTTCCTTATCGGGAGAGAATTTGTGGTCTGCTCTGCCACTTACTCACATTCTGTGCCCTTTGAAGGATAATGCTAAGGAGCACTAAAAGCCTTTCTATGGGGTAGGTAATTGGGTAGACTTATTACTTTAAAGAAAGCAGGCAGATCTCTTCATGTCTCTAGAGGGAGAGATTAAAAACCCGAAGAGCTATAAAATATCCTCATCAAAGAGGATGTGTTAAAGAAAGGAAGGGGGAAAAAATATTCCCAAGACTTCTACATAATGTAGAAGAAGTTTCCCTACCCCCTGGAAAAAATAAATAAGCTGAAGTAGTAATTCTTAGAACAAAACAAGTATATGCCTTATATGCAGAGGAAGACTTTGGAGGCAACGACACAATGTAAAGCAATGACCACATAAAATTATACAGACAATAAGGACAATACTTTGAAGGATATCTATAATTTTGGCAGCCCTATATTTTGTACTATTTGGCAGTGCACAACTGCTATGAGATGCCAGCATTGCTGAAGTCAAAAGCAAAACAAAGCTGCAACACTTCAAAGGCAAACATCAAACGTGAAAGGTTTGAATGGAAGGTAGGTGTGTGCGTGTGTGTGTGCGTGTGCGCACGCGTGTGTGTTTAAAAGGTACCGGTAACTGGAACAGCTTTGTGATTCAGCATTCCAGTGATCCCTTAGTCTTGGAGATCACCTGTACTGCATCAATCTTAGGGCCTAATTACACGTGATGTTCACAATGTAATTAGCAACCACAATATGTGTTTCTAAAAATTAAATACAAGGCATTGGAGGCAGTGAAATCTAATTACAGAATGTGGAAATTTTAATCTCTGCCAAATTCCACCCTCTGCCTGAACATTGGGAAGATATCATGGTCAACAGCGTCAAAAGCCACAAAAAGAAGCAAAGAATAATGTTGTATTCACCTTGTCTTTCCCCCCATCAGAGCAACCAAGGCCAATTTGACCCATGGCCTGGTCTGACCCTGGATGGGAATGGATCCAGATAATTAGTATAACCCGTCCTGGGTTTTTCCCCCAGTTAGTATAGCACCCAGATATGGGTCTACTGGTTACAAGTTCAAAAAGCACAGCAGATACATAGCTAGGTAAAACCATGATCCAAAAACCAACACATTCTCCATGCTTTCCTTTTGAAGAGCAAGTAATACATAGCTATTTGCCTGATTCATATCTCAAGTCATGGGGCTGGGCAAGCAAACAGACACTCCTCTGCGTAGGTTGAACAAGCGAAGTCTGTATACACTGGTGCAGCCCCCTCTGCATTATCTCACTGTCAGAAGCATCCCTAGGTGCCTCCTTCAATTGGGCTGGCTCCTCTTGGGTTGGAGGAGGTGTCGGAGACACTTTTGCTGGTGGTGACATAGCACCTGGGAAATCAAATAACACAAGGCTGTTCCCTTGACAGCCTGCTCACCCCTTCTGCAGCACCAAAGCCTTCACCACTCAAGCCACTGGGACCCTCCCTGTGATCAGACTTCTCTCAGGGTTCTTGATCTCCATACCCCAGCCTTTTGGGACCTTCCAGCAGACTGAACTCCTTCAACTGCCCTAGCATCTCCCACTCCTCCTTGTCATCTGCCCAGCCTCTCCATGACAGCTCCATGGGATTCATGATTTCATCCAAGAATGCCAGCAGTTGCCCTATCATGATCCTCTCCGCCACCTTCCCTCAAAGGTGGCATGTATTACTGCTTAGTAGTTAGTCCAAAGGGACGCAGGTGGCACTGTGGTCTAAACCACTGAGCCTAGGGCTTGCCGATCGGAAGGTCGGCAGTTCGAATCCCTGCGACGGGGTGAGCTCCTGTTGCTCGGTCCCAGCTCCTGCCAACCTAACAGTTCAAAAGCAAGTCAAACTGCAAGCAGATAAATAGGTACCACTCTGGCAGGAAGGTAAACAGCATTTCCATGCGCTGCTCTGGTTTCACCAGAAGCGGCTTAGTCATGCTGGCCACATGACCCGGAAAAACTGTCTGCGGACAAACGCCGGCTCCCTCGGCCAGTAAAGCGAGATGAGCGCTGCAACCCCAGAGTCATTCGCAACTGGACTTAACTGTCAGGGGTCCTTTACCCCTTACCTTTTAGTTAGTCCAACTCAATGGGTCCAGGGGCAGCTTCTTTAGTAGCATTTGTACCCAGGGGTACAAATGCACCTGGAGGCTTCTGCTACCTGAGGCTGGGCCAGCTATAGTTGTACCACTACCTCTTTCAAGGTGGCAGGGACCACCCCCTCATGCAATGGACATGCTCTGGACTAAACCAATCAAACCTCATACACTAGATTTGCTAAGCCAAGAGGCTCGAGGATCAAGAAGGCACACGGTTGGATGCAGAGCTGCAAGCACCTTGTCCTCATCACCAGGCTGCATACACTAAAAGTGATCCCACAATACATGACAAGCTGTTGCACTGGGCGCTTAGATTGGAACTTCATCAACTGTGGAGTCAAGGTCCCTATGAAGCCAGCATAGTTATCCTTGAAATGTGCAGCCAGTTTGGTCACAGTGGGTCCTTGAGGATGCCAGGGGTTCAGTGCTATCTGGATGTAAGAACAGGGCAATAAAAATGGTTACTTACAGCACAACCATCCACCCTGCACCACAGCCAGGTCCCCTGTCTCAGAGAGGTGGCAGAGCTTCCTAGACTTAGAACTAGGTCATCTGTTACTTTGCTGTGGGAAGTTCTTCCTCTCTCCACTCTAATAGTTAAAGGATCTTATTACCATGCCTTTTCTCCATCATAGGGTCTCCAATGTGATGCCCTCCAGATGTTGTTGGATTACACTTCAGCCCCAGCCAGCATGGCCATGGATCATGGATGACGGCAGTTGTATCCCAACAACAGATGGAGAGCACCAGGTTGGCTATCCCTGAATACTTCCACCCCTTGTTCCTGTATCAGGACAGCTGTTGGTGGGGGTGAAGTCAACTCATTACAGCCCTGAGGACTCACTCCAGGGACACCATTTTTGGTAGTGATCTCATAACCCCAAAACTGGCCTATCTGGAGGCCTGGGCCTCTCATCTTTTCCAATTAAACCCTACAACATAGATTCATAGAATCATAGAATTGGAAGCGACCCTGAGGATCATGCAGAAATATGCAGGTGTCCCATACAGGGATCAAACCTGCAACCTTCGCATTATCAGCACCACGCTCTAACCAACTGAGCTATCCAATGTGTATTTATTCCAGCAACCACTAAGTCAAGAAACACATCCTTTACAGGGGCAGCATTTCTGTAGGAATAAAGATAAGGGGGAGACACTGAAATTGATGTAATCCCTTAGTCAGAAAAACAGGGCATATATTTATCTGATAGGGGGAAAAAGAGAGTGTGTTGCATGCTAGCAACACACATAGATTTGGAATGCAAATGTTGCGGGGGTTAAACACCCAGCCCTCGGGAGATTTGAATTATAAAGCTGTGTTTTATTTCCTCTAAGCTATTCTCAAGCTGTTTTCAAAATGCGTGTGTCTCTCTTCATTTTCACTTCTTTGTACTGCCAAGGGCTCAGAGATATCTCATTCCCCAGCTGAAGTGAGGCTTACTGTAAGTGATCAATTTAGTTGAATTCACTCAAAGAATTAGCACCAAAGACTACTTCACTAATATTGTCTTCATCAAAAGAGAACACTGTAGAACGATCTTAATAATTTTTATTTCTTTCTAGCGGAATTAGGATATAAAAGTATTAAACAGCAATTACCCATTATCTAGTATGTAGATTGCTGCAATTTGAATATATGAATAAAGGGTGTTTTAATAGAGCAAAAAGAAGTGCGGCCCTTTTTAAATTAAGTAGGTGCTGTAAAATGCTTGGAATTACACGGTTTTAAAATTTTATCACAGAGGATTTAAATATTTGGAATGGAATCTTAGGTTAAAAGTGGCAAATTCCCAAAGTACTGAGGGGGTATGTTAAAATAATAAATTCTAGCAGTTATAAACCACAAACAACTGGAAGGGGGGGTGTCAGTATGCCTCATCGTCATCACTTATTAATTTTGATTACTTTTTCTTAGAAAAAAGTCTCAAAAGCAACTTACTTAAATATGTACAATGCAATGCAACTTACAGAAATATTTAAAATGCAAAAATACTATAAAATAAGCAAAGCTATAATATACAGAAACGCTAAGTGTTTCATTTCCACGTGGGCCGGAATTTTACAAAGCCTTTCCTTCTTAGGAATTTACCCCACAAAAGTCACTGAGTTTGGCAGTTCTGTAGGGAGAGCACCTAAGATCAAAATATCCAGGTTCTTCTGCCCTGCAATCTTATAAATCCAGAGGTCGAGCAAACTGTGAAGATAGTGTCATTATAGAGTTTAAATTATTAGATGGCACAGGACTTATCTGTATCTGGATGAAGTCAGGAGTTTCTTGCTGGAGGGAGAGAATAAAGCTCTTGTCTAGCTTCCGGACAGGTGTGTCCTCTAAGAGTTCCTTGGCACAAGCTTTCATAGGCTTTGGATTGTACACAGAGCCAATCCATTATTTCATTCAAAGAAATGAACAGCACTGATCAACCTATCTTAAAACAGCCCAATGTTGTGTTTTAAAAGGGAGGAAACATTTCATTAGCTATCCTAATCAAGTTCAGAGTTGTATAAAAAGTTCATTAAATGCCATTACTTTTGTTGCAAGTGTCAACTTTGAGTACTCAACCACAATTGACTGTGTGTAGCCAGGGGATGGCAGTCATTTTCTTCAACAATAATAGCGATGATGATGATGATGATGATGATGATGATGATGATAAGAAGAAGAAGAAGAAGAAGAAGAAGAAGAAGAAGAAGAAGAAGAAGAAGAAGAAGAATTTATTACTTGTACCCTGTCTATCTGACTGGGTTGTTCCAGCCACTCTGGGCTACTTCTAACAGAATATAAAGAACACACATTAAAAGCTTCCCAAAAGCTTCAGATGTCTACAGAAGGTCGTATCATTTATCTTTTTGACATCTGATGTGAGGGCGTTCCACAGGGCAGGCGCCACTACTGAGAAGGCCCTGTGTTTGGTTCCCTGTAACTTCACTTCTCACAAGGAGGGAACCGCCAGAAGGCCCTCGGAGCTGGACCTCAGTGTCAAGGCTGAATGATGAGGGTGGAGACGTTCCTTCAGGCATACAGGGCCAAGGCTGTTTAGGGCTTTATTGCAATATCAATTGTAATAAAAGTATACTACATATCTTGAAATTTATTCAGTCCAGATCTTCCCCATAGTGCTTTAAACCTGAGTGTTATTTTTTTCCATCAGCCCTCTGTTCCAAACCTCATGGTATGAGTGTTGAAAGCGATTAACTGACTTAAAAGATTTCTGGTTGTTAGCAATCGTGAGTCATGCAGCAAGAAGTAGAAAAAACCAGATTGTTTGTTAAGCCACCCTGAGAATTGTTGCTCTGAGAAGGGAATGAGAATCACTTAACAGCTCTCAGCACCCTTAACAAACCACAGTTCCCAGGATTCTTTGGGGGAATGTCATGGCCATTTAAAGTGGTATGAAAGTGCTTTAAACATGTGGTGCAGATGGGGGTCTCAGTTTACTTGAACTATAGATTATCGGGGATTGAATTTTGTACAGTAAGTCTGCAACTTCCACCAGGGGTTACGTTCTGGGGATCACGCCCAAAGGCAAAATTGTGCGTAGTGCAAACACATATGGTGAGTGGGCTTCCAAAGTCATTTCTCCCAGCACCCCGCCCCCTTTATAATTGTTTTTAATTTTTTGCCATGTGCATAAAGCTGAATGCGCACAAGCTAAATGAACATAACTTGCAGGCTTACTGTACCACTGTACCTTGTGCCTGCAAAGTGTATGCTATTGTGAGCCACGAACACTCTAGCATTGAAAGGCTTTTTTGTGGGAATGGGAGGGGAGATTACTCAAGAGCTTAGCATGTGTGTGTGCAACCATTGACTTCGAAATTTTACTCTGACTTAGTTTATACAGTCAAGTATTACAGTGCCTCATGCTGGCACATCATGTTGGCTGATTTACAAATTTTTGACATCGGCTCAGGAGAGCAGCGCTTTTCTTCGCTCCCGCTGGCTGCCTCAAAGGCAAGATGGTAAACAAGAATTTAAAAAATGATACTACTGACAAAGGAGGCAGTCATTCTCATATACAATGGTACCTCAGGTTACATACGCTTCAGGTTACATACGCTTCAGGTTACAGACTCCGCTAACCCAGAAATAGTGCTTCAGGTTAAGAACTTTGCTTCAGGATGAGAACAGAAATCGTGCTCCAGCGGCATGGTGGCAGCGGGAGGCCCCATTAGCTAAAGTGGTGCTTCAGGTTAAGAACAGTTTCAGGTTAAGTACAGACCTCCGGAACGAATTAAGTACTTAACCTGAGGTACCACTGTAGTGTGTGTGGAAACTCCCTCACTCCTCTCTCCCACCCCACCCCACAACAATTGTAAGGACCCTCTGGTACAAAGGCAGGCTTAATAAGTAACAAGGGAATGTGATACTTACACTGGCGGAGGAAGAGGGGTGTGGGGGAACCGCCCCTGGCAGTGCAATCGCAGTGGGGTGCCATCGCGGCTGTCCCCCGCCCGCACTGGGCACCACACCCCCAGGACATGCACCACACCCCTGGGATGTGTGCAAGCCACGCCCCCACCTGCTCTCCGCCCCCCCCCCCGGTGCCGGAACTGGATATTTTCAGCAGCTGGCAGATTATCACTTAAAAAAAAGAGAAGGCGTTTCAGAAAGCAAACCCCCTCACTTCAATGGATACGGTCCATTGTGAGATAGTCCAATCCCTGTCAGCCTGGATTGGAGAAAGATATGTGACTGAGCAGCTGGAGGGAGACTATCTCATTGTCACAGCGGCAGGAAGGCTGCCCAGCCAACCCAACTAACTCCAGAACTTAATGAAATGACCCTTCCTTCAGGGATCAAGGGGTGCACCATGTTTTTCTTGGCAGAGAAAACTAGAAAACTGGTTCAGGAGTTGGGCCTCTTTCTTCTCACTGGTTAGTTCCCACCTCAAGCAAGATTCTTTCTTTCTTTCTTTCTTTCTTTCTTTCTTTCTTTCTTTCTTTCTTTCTTTCTTTCTTTCTTTCTTTCTTCTTGCTTTACCTGAGTTTTGCCGGTATTCTTTGTGAGTACCCGCAAGACTCCTTGTCCTTTTCATGGGTACTTACGACGAGTGCTTGCAAAGCTGAGACGGTTTTTGAGGTGAATAATTGGGGTACATTGATCCATCACCCAGGAAACAAATACAAAATTGGTATCATTTATTCTCATTCAGATCAGGCAGGCAGGGTCCTCCTCACCATTTGTGTAGACTTTTTTATCTGGCAGAATTGCACGTGAGTTTTGCAGGAGTGATTCAGCTGCATTGGAAAGTGTGGGATGAATGAATGAATGACAAGTAACCACCCTGTAAGCAAATCAGGATGAATGCAGGACAAACTCGTATTGTTGTATAGCCCCCATATAAACAAATCTGAATGAAAGCCAATAGACCAGATATAATCTAACATCTGCATAAGTTTTGCGCAAGCAAATCAAGATAAATGCTGAATGTCTGAAGGGGCCCCTATTTTATGCACAGGTTGAAAGAGAAGCCCAGTTTCCAAGGATTTGCCTGAAGTTGGGAGCCCTTTGTCATGCAGATGAAATGAATTTATAACTGAATAAAAAGGAAAAGCAGGGGCAGATAACAGAAGTATGACAAAATGTTTCCTGCTCTGATAGACATCTAAACCTCTCTCTGACATTTCCAGACTGCAAAGATGGCTTTGAAAAACCCTGTGAGATTTTGTCGTATGTTTCCAAGTCACAAATACCATACAATCTGTTTCATTTCAGATATTTTTAGTCTTTGGCTGCATTGCAAATCAAAATAAATCTATAAGCCAGCAAACCCAGAACACTTGGATTTAAGAGTGATGTGGGTCAAGCTCATCAAAATGGTGCCTTGCGTGAAGTTGGCTGAGCAGGTTCATCCCACAGTGCTGTGTTCTGATGGCTCTGTGACGACAGAAACTATTTTAGGAAAGTGAATTGTGCCAAATCATTTTCCGACACCTCCCACATTTGATACACAGCTTAGGCTCTGTTTCTGTCCATTTCAGTGTGATGTCATAAGGAAATACTTAGCTACAGTAGCTGTCTCTGCCTAACAGTACAGATCTATTCCACTGGGAGTGGCCACCAGGACTGGAAGTGGCCACCAGGACCATATAACACCGGTCCTAAAGGAACTTCATTGGCTCCCAGTGTGTTTCCGAGTACAATTCAAAGTGCTGGTGCTGACCTTTAAAGCCCTAAATAGCCTCAGCCCAATATACCTGAAGGAGAGTTTCCACCCCTATTGCTCAGCCTGGACACTAAGGTCCTCCTCAGAGGGTCTTCTGCTGGTTCCCTCATGAGAGAAGTGAGGTTACGGGGAACCAGGCAGAGGGCCTTCTCGGTAGAGGTGCCCTCCCTTAAAAAAACACCTAAACATTAGTTTTTAATGTTTGATATTTTAGTATGTTCTGATATATGCTGTGAGCTGCCCAGAGTGGCTGGGGAAACCCAGCTAGATGGTTGGGGTATTATTATTATTATTATTATTAGTAGTAGTAGTAGTAGTAGTAGTAGTAGTAGTGATGGTGGTAGTTTGTTGCTGTATCACACTGCTTGTGGTCTACTAAGACCGCTAGATCCTTTTCACATGTACTACTGATATTACATTTGTTTGATTCTGAGCCAAATATTTTTAAAGCATGAAGGTACATTGTTAAAACAATTCTCTGTATGCTTCCACGGCAAGGATAAAAGAGTAAATATTCAGAAAAAGAAGGTGATGCATGGAAAATACAGGTTTGTACCCAATGGCTGTCCTACTCAGAGCACACCATTTGAAATTAATGAAAATGCTTGTTGAAATTTGCCCGGCAGTATCTGATGAGATGCTTCTGCCAGTGGCAGGATTGGTAGAACCCCCAGAATGGTTTAAGGTGGCACTTGGGGGAAGGAAAGGAAATGGAAATTCTGCTGAACAACCAAATGACCTTGTTGCACAGCCAGTGTTCAAGTGAGTGCTGAACAGAAAATGTAAGGTGACCTTAGTGCTGTTTACTTTCAGAGTTGTTTAGTCTCAGAGATGCAAAGGTATCCTGAGAGAATATTTGCTTAGAAGTATTTATGCAGCAACAAAACACATACACAGTCAAGTTAATTCCACATTTTGTCTTTGCCATGTATGCAGAAATTCTTTGAATATGCCCTACAAAACTGTACACTGGTTCCCCAAAGATGTGCAGGAAAATATCTCTCTTTTACAACCATGGATTCAATCTTTTGTAATGGTCCTTTCTATGCCAAGAATAATGGAAGCCCATCAACTCAGGAGCAGCTTCCAGGCAATTTTAATCGTTGCTGGCAAGTTCTCTATGGCGCGATCTACACTAGGGACCCCTTTGAAAACTTTCCTACTACTGCTGCTGACACTGATTCTTCTAGTTTCGCGTCTGCACTATAAAAAGCCTAATGCAGATAGGATGCCAGATGCCACTGACATTATTTTTAGCATAATGTTGCTCAGCTTTGCTGGAACTAAGTCTAAGTGGCATGGTACTTTGTCTAACATTGCCAATCAGCAGTCTGTCTCTTCTGATATTACGAGTGGTGTGATGCCAATCACCTGTTGGGGGAAAGGATGCAAATATCTCTGTGAGAGAACAATGTCAATTGATGCCAATCCTTGGTTCGGATATTCCTGCATCACATTATACATGATGTTGGCTTTGAAGTTCCCATTGGGGAAGACTTTTGGCTGGCACAGTCAGATTTACACATATGGGACACCACCCCACCAGTCTGCCCTTAGCTAGTCCCCACCTGTCTGCCCTCTTGCTTCCAACCAGCCCAGAGGGTGGCAATGGCGGTCAGTTTCCTCCTCTTCCTTTCTCTTCTTGGTGTTGCCTTTGTAGAACTCAATAGGGAAGAAGCTGGAGACAAGCTAGAAATAACTGCTTCTGCTAGTTATTGGCTCTGACTGCTCCTACTGTTGTCCTTCTGCCCTACGTGTTGGTCTTCTGCCTGATGGTCACCAATGGACACCAGCCACTACTGTACATATTGCGATCAATGTTTACCTTTCAAGCCCTAAAGGGATGGGGACTCAAATACCCGAAGGAGTGTTTTCTTCTCACTTGCCTGAACATTAAGACTTAGGTCCTCCTTCCGTTGTCTTTAACAGAGGTACAATTAGCAGGGCAGCTACAGGGCAGCTGCATTGCTCTCACAGCTTGTCAGCTCTGCACTTTGCTGCTGCTTACTGGGAGTGGGAGAGGCAAGGCAGCAGGGAGCTCTGCAGTGCAGAGGTAGAGTCAATTGGATGTTCCTGACACCATACCCACCTCTGCCAAGCTTCTTGCTGCCTTGTCCCTCCTGCTCACCCTCCCAGTAAGCGGCAGGATAGTGCAGTGTTGGCAAGCAAGGAGAGCGATGCAGTCTCACCTGTGCCACCTTGCAGCAACTTCTGGGTATAATATGTGGCAACCAAGGAAAGAGCCTTTTCATTAGTGGCATCCTGTGTCTGGAATGCTCTCCCCTTGGAGGATTGCCTGGTGCATGCATTGTGATATTTTTGACACCGAGCTTTTTTGCTCATCAGGGCATTTTAATCCTGGGCATGTTTTGAGAAGTTAGTTCCCCCTTGTTGTTTCATTGTCACATTTTATGTTTAATCTAACTGATGATACATTATCTTGAAATGGCGAATGGAATGAAGTGTGGTATAAAAATGTGGTTTTTAAAAGATATTTATAATATTATGCTTCTAATAAAATGTATATGCTAGATAAATATTTTTTTAAATAGAAATTGTAGTTATAAACATATGGAGGGCCAAGTTTGGGGAAAATGTATTAGTACTTCTGCTTGGTGAAATATAAATGTTCAACATTAAACCCACACTGGACCCAAGAAAGTTGGAATAATAATAATTATTATTAATTTATTATTTATACCCCGCCCATCTGGCTGGTTTTCCCAAACTGAATAAATTACAGTAACCAAGTATTAAATAATGTATCAATATCTGGTACAGTACATCTATCAATCAATTTATTTATTCATATAGTGTTTACTTGCTGCACTGGATCTCAGATAATAAACAGTAAATAACCACTATATTGGAGCGATGCCTAATGGGGCATAAGTTCTCCATTCGCCTACAGATTGGCGCAATAAATATATTATGGTTACCTATTCCTTGCAATGCCTTAAAGCAGAATTTAACACTTAAGATTGCAGTCCTCCTTCTCTTTGTCCAGAACTATATCAAGCCTACCAATAACATCTCTAATTCATGGACTGAGAAGTAAAGTTTGTTAGGATTTAGGGGACATAGTACATTAAAACTACAAAAAGGGACAGTCATCATCCATCATGCCATGAGTAGAAAACTAATTAGTCCCTAGGGAGTCCATGGCATCGGGGTAATTTTTCTTATGGTTAAGTTTAGTTTCTCCAAGACTTCTGTGCCAGCCCAGATAAATGGGTTTGATCCTCCCTTCCAGCAACTGAAGATTGGAATCAAACAGAGCCGTTATGCTGTCACTCCCACTGCATAAAAATGCTGGCTGGCTAACCTGCTTCAATTATATGCATGACTGAAAACAAATAATAGAGAAGGGGTGATGCAATGCTCCTTAGACGAGATATTTGAGAGTGCTCTGGAGTAACATGCAACGCCAGACGCCGAATCCTTCCTCACTCAAGCCCAGCTCCAAAGAGCTAGTCATTGGGCTAGAATGTCATTAGTTAGACATTCTGAATGCTATAGAGATGTCATGGGCAGGTGGGACACAGAGGAATGGTGGGAGGAACCAGCTGGGGAACTACCAAGGGAAGAAGGATCAGTTCTCAGGGAGTGGTCAGAGGAAGAAGAGGGAGAAGATTGGGAAGAAGAGATAAACAGGGCTTAGTGAGCTGGCAAAGTCTGTGGCAGAGATAAGTCCAGAATCAGAGAGCCAGTGTGGTGTAGTGGTTAAGAGCGGTAGTCTCATAATCTGGGGAACCGGGTTCGCGTCTCTGCTCCTCCACATGCAGCTGCTGGGTGACCTTGGGCCAGTCACACTTCTCTGAAGTCTCTCAGCCTCACTCACCTCACAGAGTGTTTGTTGTGGGGGAGGAAGGGAAAGGAGAATGTTAGCCGCTTTGAGACTCCTGAAGGGGAGTGAAAGGCGGGATATCAAATCAAACTCTTCTTCTTCTTCTTCTTCTTCTTCTTCAGAGGCAGAAGCTGAAGCAGGAGGGTGGGAGGCAAGAGGCAGAGATGAGTCCAGCTTGTGAAGAGTCACAGGTGTCTTCTCCACCTGCTGTGAGAAGCTCCCTCCCCTCCCCTTGTCTCCCAGAACCAGAAGAGGCATGTAAAGGGTGGAGGAGAGGTTGGCTTCACACAGCAGTAGTCTCCTATTGCTTGGGGAAAGTCCTGGAGAGGGAATTTAGACGGCTGTGAGGAGACAGAAACTTTCAGTCTCGGCAAACTGATCCATTGGGCAAGATCTAAGAGGGATGAGCTGCTGTGTTCATTAGGCCTGACATTCAGCCAAGTCTTTGCAGGTCACGTTCTTGCTAATGAAGAGTTAACTCCAACTTGCACGGTGTGATTTACTGCCAGCTTGCTCTTGACAAAGGGCAAATATCTGCCCACCATATGGTCTAGTTAAATACGATGAGGCAAACCTTACAAGTAATCTGGGATCTTGCAGCTCAGTTTTGTATAAAGTCAGAAACAAACTAGGTCAGGAGTGGAGAATCTCAGGCCCTTTCCCCACACACTTTTTATCCACTGTTGTGAATGACACCAAAATATTCAGGATAATTTGTGTAGACTGTGGAAAGCTCCAAAAAGTCTCTCTGCTAAGTGGGTTACTGGGCAATAGAATGACAGACAATATTCAGGGAAACTGCAAAGTAATGCATACTGCATATATATATGGCTCTGGCTCCCTAGCAATCAGATAAAGTGCAATAGTATTCATCTCCCTCCAATATCAGCTCAGTGCGATGAGGCAGCAGAAAAAGCAAATTCAATGTTAGGAAATAGAAATAATCATGTATTGGATGAAGTGGATACTAGACAGTGAAATGCCATGCTTTAATACTTGTGCCATTAGTATATTTCTGAATACCATTTGCTGAGGATAAACAAGTGGGGATGGCTATTGTGTCAGGGCCATAGATCTCGGAGAATGTCCTGTGACTGGCAGGATGTCACCACAAGGTCTGAAATCCTGGAGAGCCTCTGTCAGTTGGTATAGACAATACAAAGTTAGATGGATACTTGTTCTGAGGTAGTGTTAAGGCAGCTTCCTATATTCCTATGTGTTTTATGTGTGAGCTTTCCCAGAGTATCTAATTGACCACTATTGAAAGTGCTGGCCCCAGATAGACTTTCAGCCTCATCTAGCACGATAATTGTCATGTTCTGTAAAAAGTTCTGTACTTGAGGAATAAGCAGAACAATGAACTGCATACAGTCCACTAGCCTCCTTTACTATTACTTGAAATGTGAGTATTGACAACTGCAATCTGACACTCATTTACAGGGGAGTAAGCACCATTGATAGTGATGTATGGAAGTGAGAGCTGGACCATAATGAAGGCTGATCGCCGAAGAATTGATGCTTTTGAATTATGGTGCTGGAGGAGACTCTTGAGAGTCCCATGGATTGCAAGAAAATAAAATGCATCCATTCTTAAGGAAATTAGCTCTGAGTGCTCACTGGAAGGACAGATCGTGAAGCTGAGGCTCCAATACTTTGGCCACCTCATGAGAAGAGAAGACTTCCTGGAAAAGACCCTGATGTTGGGAAAGATTGAGGGCACAAGGAGAAGGGGATGACAGAGGACGAGGTGGTTGGACAGTGTTCTTGAAGCTACAAACATGAGTCTGACCAAACTGCGGGAGGCACTGGAAGACAGGAGTGCCTGGCGTGCTCTGGTCCATGGGGTCACGAAGATTCGGACACAACTAAACAACTAAAGAACAACAACAACAAGCACCATTGAACTCAGCAAGACTTCCCTCTGAGTAGGCATATATGGGGGTTGGCTCCGAATTTCAGTTTCTTTTTTAAAAAAGTTATCAAACCAATTTCCGCTTCCTTCCATGGACAATAAATAGTCAAATGGAAAAAAAACCAACATGTCTGCAGACCAGTTTGGTGTGGTTGCTAAACATTAGCTTCAGAAATGAGGCCTTGCATACCGTGCTCTTAAAAGCTAATCCATTAAGTGGCCAAGACTTATCTATCTTTGTTGTTGACTCTTGCATAAAACTCACAGCTTCCAATAGCTTTCCAAGCATGAGCACACAGGGGAATAGATGATCTTGAATCCGGTCACCCTCCAGTGAAGCATTCCCTTGGGGGTTACTTATTTATTTTCACATGCCACAAGCTACTACAAAAGTATGACAATTAGCAATAAAAATGCCCCCTTAAGTATGCAGTGCATGCTCTTTCCATGAGCTGCAGAAATCTAAGCCATAGCACTGTTTGTCTTCATCGTCTGGTACAAAAACTATTGGATACAATTTCCATTCCTATCATTTTATGCCCAGAGAACGCCAAAATTGTGAAATATGACTTTTAAAATTTCTGTGTTAGGCATTATTCTTTCTCCTGTTCAGTTTTAAGCTGTTGAACTAGATTGGTTTGTTTGTTTTGCTTTATACCAACTTGTATGGATTTGGTATTTATTTATTGATGATATTATTAAGAGAGAGAGAGAGAGAGAGAATTGTAATACTTAATTGTTCACTTGATATGCTGTGAGCCACTTGGGCCACCATTTTGTGGGAAAGTGGCATATAAATAAACAGATGGTGAAAATAAAAAAAAGATAAACAGATGAAATGCAGACAGAATGAACTACTTTTTTTTAAAAAAAATGATATTTATTACTTTTCAAACAGTTTCAACACAACACTACAAACAAACAAAAGAAAAAAGAACAATACAAATACAATACAAAAACACTACATACAAAACAAAACAAAGACAAACAAAAACAATTTAAAAACACCTCAAACATTTTCAATATCTTATCTTTCATTCGCTTATTTCCAACGACCTCCTCACACCTCCCTTTTTGTATTCCACTTCTATTAATTGTTTCAGCAATTCCTTTCCATCTTCCTCTGTTTTCTATCCTATAATTATCTTAACACATTCTTGCCTTATTTTTTCCTTTAATTTTCTATTAATCTATTTATACTTAATTCCTTATAACATTTCTACTAAAGCCATATAACTTCATTCCAACATTCTTCTAACATTCATTAATTTTACAATATTTCTATAAATAGTCTTTAAACTTTTTCCAGTCTTCTTCCCCCGACTCTTCTCCCTGGTCTCGGATCTTGCCAGTCATTTCCGCCAATTCCATATAGTCCATCAACTTCATCTGCCATTACCCAACACTTCAGTGCTTTCAAGAAGCAACCATTCTCTCAGCCAGCAAAAAGCAGATGGTTCACAACAAAGTTTAGGGGTCTGGCAGAATGAACTACTGGGTCTAAACCATGAATGAAAGATGAAGTATGGTTGAGGATACAGTTCCCAGTATGTCCTGTCCCCCCCTGCCTCCACTGGGCTATGAACATGTGGAATGTACACCCATACTCACACCCATATAAAATGGTATAACACAATTTTAAATAGTCATGGCCTCTCCCCAATAATACTGGGAATTGTAGTTTGTTAAGTGTAATGAGAATTGTTAGGGGACCAATATTCCCTTCATAGTGTTAAAATTCCCAAAGTACCCATGTAAAAGGGATTGATTGTCAAATGACTCTGGGAATTGCATATCTCTTAATACCTCTCTGAACCCTAGACAAACTACAGTTCCCAGAATTCTTCTGGAGGGGCAGCCATGACTAGTTGAAGTGGTATCATACTGCTTTAAATGTATAGTGCAATTGAGGGTACATACAGCTCCTGGATTCCATTTCTTGGTCACACTGTAAATATGCCCTCCAGATCTTTTTGGTTAACAACTTTGATCATTCACTCCAGTTATCATCCATTTTGATTAACAAACTCCAGTCAGGCATTATAGTACCCTGCCTTTTAAGGTAGTTGCTAAGCATGCACATTGTAATGTATTTGCTTGTCTTGTTTCAAAGGATATAAAAAATAATGTAGGCAGACAGACCAAAAATGGGTTAGAGATCGCTGGAGAGCAATTGAAGAATGAACAAGATGATGGACTATGCCGAAATGGCAAAGATGATCATCAAGATCAGACACCAAGAAGATAAAAAATTTAGTCAAGAGTGGAAAATATATATAGAATATCTTAAAGACTGAGGTAGATACTTAAAAAACGTTAGCAGGATTGTTATAGCACTTATAATTTTTCCCTATTTGTTACATCTAATTATGCTGTTTTAATCCATTATAATATGATTTAAGGTAAAAAAAGGAGATAAAATGGATTAAAACAACGTAATTAGATGCAACAAATAGGGAAAAATTGGAAACCAGTGGTGGGGGAAGTCCAAGTAATCGCAGAAGTGTAGAAACTGAAAATGATGTGAATGTATAAAAATATTGTTTTAAAAATGAAAATAAAATATCTGAAGAATGAACAAGCCTCTAAATTTAGAATTGCATGCATGCCCTTAGAAGCTTAAGACTTTAACTTTTCTTGTAATGTGAGCAGTTAGTAAGATGTCAGCCAAATGGAAGACCATTTTCTATTCCCTATTTGGGTAGTTTGTTGGAAAGCCTCTGTTTAATCACTCAGTATTTTGTAGCGTGAAGCCAAACAGGTTTGTTAAATGTTTTATTTGAAAGGTTTCATTGAAAAACAGAGTTTTTGTTTGTGACCTGGGATTCACAGGCATTTATAAACCTGCCATTTGGAAGGGCATCAGCAAATCCATTCATAGAATGAATCTTCGGTTGCAGACCCTCGTTGATGCTGAGCTCTCCAAGTTTGAAGCTGATGCCTGGATACGCCACTTCATACCCAGCCCGTTAACGCTAATGAGTTCCAAGACAGTGTTTTATCAAAGCAATGTGTCAAGGACTCACCGCTAAATGCCTCTTGTTTTGATGCGTTAGTGTTAGTTATTAAAGAGGAAACATACATTTTCCCCTCTTGACAGGGTATGCAGAGGGCTATCAGCGACAGAAAACTAAAATATGAACAGCTGGCATGCCTTTAATGATGCATTGTTGCATTGTTAACATAAAGCTGTTACACGCTTTGGTAAACACATAATGGGCCTCAAGAAATTAAGAAAAAAATTAAAATGTAAATGTTTATACAAGTCCCATTACTGTCACACCTGCAACCCAAGTGTAAATAAGAAGAGGAGGAGGAGGAGGTGTTTGGATTTGATATCTTGCTTTATCACTACCCTAAGGAAGAAGAAGAAGAAGAGGAAGAGGAAGAGGAAGAGGAAGAGGAAGAGGAGGAGTTTGGATTTGATATCCCGCTTTATCACTACCCGAAGGAGTCTCAAAGCAGCTAACAATCTCCTTTCCCTTCCTCCCCCACAACAAACACTCTGTGAGGTGAGTGAGGCTGAGAGACTTCAGAGAAGTGTGACTGGCCCAAGGTCACCCAGCAGCTACATGTGAAGGAGCGGGGAAGCGAACCCGGTTCACCAGATTACAAGTCTACCGCTCTTAACCACTACACCACACTGGCTCTCAGTTTGCATGGTGCCACCCCGGCCTGTATGAACTTCCTAATAAGCCCAGATTGTAACAGGTTATGAGCAAATCACACACCTAGAGATGCCAGCACAGATGCAGATGTGACCCCAAATCAGGGGGAAAGAAGGAAAACAACTGGAAATGGCAGAATCTGCTTCCCAACTGAGGGATTGGTAACAGTCTACACTGGGTTCCCTTCAACTCCATGACCCTATGACCCAGAAAGAAAACGGATGGGAAGCCTTCTTCTGCTCCAGGGCCAGATGCATATCTTGTCAACCTTCCAAGGGCCACGCAAGTGGGTCTGCTTGACACAGTTGCAGGGAGAGTGATCACTTTTTTGGGTTGCAGGAGCGGGCATACACCCCTTACCTCCTCTATGTGCACAATAGAATGTATGAAATGAGCGTTCTGTAGGAAAACTGGTATGCATATAAGGCATTTCTGTGTTTCTAAGGCCTCAAATTATTGTGGGAAGGTGGGGGGAAGTAGAGAGGCTTTTACTGAAACCAGAATACTCTCCCCCGACTCCTCCCAATTTTAGGTGAATCACATACGCACACGCAAAAACACATGCAAACCCATTTAGCCTTCTGAAGGCAGAAGCTAGCCAGAGAGCCCCTAAGGCAAGGGCACTGGAGCCCCTGCTGGACCCCTTGAAATCCGAGCACTGGAAAAATATACAAATTGAGTCTCCTCGTGTACAGTTGTCCAGAGTGAGCACCTGCCTCATGAATTAATGTGCATGGTGGTGGGGGTGTTGGGGTGTTGCATGGCTGTTCCTCAACCATGTGAGTGGATAACTTGCCCAGGAAGGACTCAGGCATATGCAAAATTGGCAGATCCTTAAGAATATTTGTAAGACATCATAAGGTTTGGGAACGTTGAACTTAAGGCTTGAATCCTAAACACAAATAAAAGGGGGGAAAGCCTCACTTCAAAGCTATTATTATTATTATTATTATTATTATTATTATTATTATTATTATTATTATTATTTTCTACACTACTCTTCATCTGAAGATCAAGGGCAGTTTGCAATATAAAAGTCCAAAAATGCATACCATTAAAATATGCATGGAATTGCATTGTAAATCTTAATTTCTGGAGGCACATGGTTCATTCATGTTGTATTTGGACACAAACAGTTAGGGGTATACACACATATTGATGTGCACACAGCACAGGTAAAAACATGGAGCTTAACAAAATTATCTTTCATTTCTTACTTAAATGACTTGCTGATGAAAACTATCTCGAGGGTGTAATCCTATACACCCTTTCCCCAGGAGTAAGACCCTTTAAACTACTTCTGAGTAAATATGCATAGTGTTGCACTGTAATTGCCTCACGCCTAAGATGTAACAGCCATAGAAGAGAAGAGTCTGTTGCTCCATAAAAGGCATTTCTATCAGATGGTAGATTTAAATGGGTGAGGGTAACAGACATTAAGAAGCCCACGAGGGATCCTGCCTCTCTCACACTTGCCTCGTTTTTATAGAGGGAAGGCATAAATTACTGAAGCCCCAAGGCTGACAGAATTACAACAGACACAGGTTTTCTTAATGTGATTACAGGATTCAAGCACATGGAGATAGAGACAAAGACGCACGCCACTCCCTTAGCAACTCTGCAAAGCCTGGTGGACTTTGCGCAAGTCATTCTGAGATATAAAGTTCCTGCTTCCCCCAACCACCACCAAGACAACAGATGCCAGCAGGTGGCTTTGGCACAAAATGCTGAATCCTGCGCATGTTTATGCAGGCATACATCCTGCTGTGTCTGAACAAGCCCGCTATGAAGACATGTTGCAACATTTGGGAATTTTTTAGCTACAAAAAAGGCAAGTAAGCGGTTGGGGGGGCAGGGGATAAAATAGCAGTGTATACAGGACATGACTATCCGATTCATTAATTTCAATGGGCCTGCTCTAAGCAGCACTTAGTTCATTGCAACCTCATGTCAGTCCAGAAAGCAGCAGTTTTATTATTACGTTTATGTCTCACCTTCTCCTCCAAGAAGGTGGCATATACAGTGGTACCTCAGGTTACATACGCTTCAGGTTACATACGCTTCAGGTTACAGACTCCGCTAACCCAGAAATAGTGCTTCAGGTTAAGAACTTTGCTTCAGGATGAGAACAGAAATCGTGTGGTGGCAGCGGGAGGCCCCATTAGCTAAAGTGGTGCTTCAGGTTAAGAACAGTTTCAGGTTAAGAATGGACCTCCGGAACGAATTAAGTACTTAACCTGAGGTACCACTGTGCATAGTTTTCCCCATCCCTCAGTTTTATCCTCAGTTTAGGCAACTGGCTCACCGTCACCTGATCAGCTTCATGACTCATGAGTAGGGACTGAACCAAGATGAACCACACACTGAGCTATGTAGGCACCAACTTGAACAAAATATTGGGGGGGCGTCCTTCTCCTGCCTCCCCACACTTCTGTGGAGTGTACTTTCCTCCACTGTGCACAGCTAGGTGCAGGCCTCCCATTTCCCCGCCCTCTTGCCCCCTTACCTGACTCCCCTGCCACCCATTTGCCCTGTAGCCTCTCCTACCGACCGGCCTGCCTGCCTCTCCCCAGCTGCCCCGGCTCAGATGCACTCGGAAATAGCACTGAAAGCCAGCAGCCAAACCAAGAAAAGAGGGTGGCACCCAGCGCGGGGGGCGGGGGCGGCGGCTGCCCAATAGAGGGAGGGACGTACCAACTAGCAGAAACAGGGGGCCAGCTAAACATTTTATTGTGGGGGGGGGGCAAAGGGGCCAGGGCCCTAGAGGCGGCACCTATGCTGAGCTATGTGGCAGTGCTAGACATTCTTGGCAGTGGTAACTCACCACACTTCTATTGGACCTGTGCACTAAATGTTACTGCTTCCTGCTTGCGGGGATGGGGGTGGGGAGGCAGGAATGTCCCTATGTGGCTGGAGGAACGTGCTTCCATGTGGCTGGAGGAATGAGGGAAGTGCCCTCAGGACACTTTTATATCCTGTATAACAACAAGCATATGCCAAGCAGTTGTTGTTATTGTTGTTTAGTTGTTTAGTCGTGTCCAACTCTTTGTGACCCCATGGACCAGAGCACGCCAGGCACTCCTGTCTTCCACTGCCTCCCGCAGTTTGGTCAAACTCATGCTGGTAGCTTCGAGAACACTGTCCAACCATCTCGCCCTCTGTCATCCCCTTCTTCTTGTGCCCTCCATCTTTCCCAACATCAGGGTCTTTTCCAGGGTCTTTTCTCTTCTCATGAGGTGGCCAAAGTATCTGTCCTTCATGATTTGTCCTTCCAGCGAGCACTCAGGGCTGATTTCCTTCAGAATAGAGAGGTTTGATCTTCTTGCAGTCCATGGGACTCTCAAGAGTCTCCTCCAGCACCATAATTCAAAAGCATCCATTCTTCGGCGATCAGCCTTCTTTATGGTCCAGCTCTTACTTCCATGCATCACTACTAGGAAAGCCATAGCTTTTACTGTAAATAAACTTTAAATAGCATTAGTTGCCAATGTCTCAGCATGCCCTTTCCTACCCAAAGCAGGATTACCTCCTCTAAGCTAGTCTTTGTTAAAAGATGCCACTTCTGAAACAGCACGTTTCTCTCTCTGCCACACACCCCATTTTAAATTGAAAAGGGCTTTCACTTGTAATACTGGTAATTACATGTAAATTATGTGCTATGCTTCCATAAATGTTCTCCTTAACAAGAATGCCTAATTCGTTTTCAGAGCAACATGGATAATCTCTCTTGATCCATGAAAGCATGTGGATTAGGTCACAAAAAATGATAATATTTAATAATTTGTGTCAAGAGGTAAATGAGTTTGTGCCTGTTGGCTTTTCTCCTCTGCCTCATTTTAATTTAATGCACCGTGAATAGCCTTAACATCGTATGCAGATTCGCTTCCATCATTGTGAACTCACTTAAGCTTTGATACTTGAAACTGATAGTTGCTAATTCCTACATAATCTCTTGCAAATGGTTCTCTAGCGCCAGTAAGAAATTTCATATTTTTGAGCTAAAACTTAAGATTTTGTCACATGTGGTAGTTAGAGCGTGGGTTTCTGATAATAGAGCAATGTGCCAAAAGAATGTTTAATTGTGTTTTTCGTTTCTTTTGTTAGCTTGCTAATGTGGATTTCAACCAGGGCCAAGGGACCTTTGGCCTTCCAAATGCTGCTGGACTCCAACTCCCATCAGCCCCAGACAGCAAGATCAATGTTTGAGGATAGTGGGAGTTGCAGTCCAGCAATGTTTGGAGATTCCCAACCCCAATTCAAACATAACATTATGAAATGCATTCAATATATTTGCAAATGTTTCTATTATCTACACACAACTGTTGTCCCTCACTGTTTTTGTGAGCTGCTGAGCATAATCTGGATAAGTGGCATACACATAAACATGATGATGTTGATAAATAGCATTTTTAAAAAATGAAGGTCTCTAGGAAAAGAAAAAGTCCCATTGGCCATGCCAGTGGAAGTCCAGAAGAGTCTGAGGTTGTGGAAGGCTGCACTATGTCAATACCTGAGAGGTACAGCCAAGAGGCTGATCTTTATTGTTGTCTTGTATTTTGAAAAAACACACCAAACATTGGCACCTCCATATTAGCACTGTGTTATCTCAGTATCTTAAGGCTTAGGTAATAATACTAAAAAATAATCTCTAGGGCGGGATTGACCCATTGAGTCGCATCAGCACAGGGCTTGCAATCCTGCAACCCGGCTTCTCTCCCCAGTTTCCCCTGAAATTGGCTTGGGAGCTCAATAGATCCCGCAGAACAGTGTGGGGGGTGAGGAGAGGGGGGTCATTTTGTTTGGGAAGTTGCAGTAATTGTGTTGAATTCCACACCTGGTTAGGGTTTGGGGGGGGGAGGGGATTGGTAGTCCGGTATCCCCAAAGACATGGGATTATTCTGGCATCTATCAGTTTATTGTGTTTATAAAATATCCTTTTTTCTCAAGGGAGCCCACAAGCACTCCATACCATAGAAGCACACAACAATAAGTAAAAACTATGGAACTAAAACAGTATAGCACACCTGCATAGCACTAGAACAACACTAGTAATGTGTTTACTTGTGGGTAAATTGCATCGAGTCAGGATTGCAACCTCAAAGTCCAGCTTATCATGCAGTTTACGGCGGCGCCATTCAAATAATGATAATATATTGTATCCATTATTTATTGCAGCTGCAGATTACCCTATATTACTTTGATGCAATCAATACGTTGCTCAGATTTATATTTCCTACCCCCAAAAAATCTATTCCAGCTACAGAAAAATGATAAAGAAGCATTTTGCCCAGCGACATTCAATAACACAACTTTATAGTCATTTAATGTCTGTGATCCCAAAAGTTCTCATCCACACTCGCAAATATATCACTGTGGCAACAAATAAAAAGCTTTGGCATCTGTAGGAAAATTGCAGCAACTATTTAATATAGCTCGGTGGTGTAACAAAATTAGGAGCAGGTCTGGGCTTAACAGAAAAGGGGACTCTCAGCTACATCACATTTAAAGGTAAGATCAGCTCACTTAAAATTCACCCACCCCTGAAAGTTTCCAAATATCCCCATATACACTTTTGTATTTGTGTGTTGGGGGGGGGGTGATCTTGTATAATTGGAGGGAGTGATATTTGGCTCAGCTTCAGCTAGGAGGCTGAGCAGCAAGGAATGCAGTAGAACAAAGAGGTATGAGATCCAGCTATAAGGAGTTTATTTAGAACAGGACTAACATGCAGCTGAAAAAGCAGGCAAAAGAAGCATAAAAACACATATTCTCCAAGTGTCCTGATTTTCCAGGGACAGCATGGCATTGCGAAAGCCACCCTAAAGGGAGATGGGAAAGATTTCTCTCAATATTTTATTCTGTTGCTCTCATATATTATCTACACATAGCAAATTCCTGCACTCTGCTAGGAGGGTCAAAAACAGCCCAAAAATTGCAGTTGCTTGCAAAAGCCTAAACCAGCTACTTGAAACTGCTGATGCTAGCTACAGGTCAGAAGGTCGCTTCCTGCCCAGCCAGAAACTGCTGTTAACCGAAAAACCACTAGCAAGATGTTTCCTGCTTTACTTCTGCTTTTAAGAAGAGATACGAAGGGAAAGCTTAGCTAGCAAAAGAAGACACGTGTACAAGGAGGTGGGAGGGAGTGCTTGGCTTAGCAGAAAGACAGGAATGTCTAGCAAGCAATAAAAATGTGTTTAGCAAGCAAGTCTGCGGGTATAAGAAAGTCTGTTGAAGTGTCTTGCTTTACAGCCAGTATATTTTAGGAACTATCCAGCAGGCTGTCTCTGAGTACAGACCTCATCTCTGTGCTCAGACTTTCAATAAACTCTTTTTCTCCAAAGAAGATTTTGCTTTCCTGGTACTTTTGTTCCCTCCGAGGTCCAGGGGATGGCATGGCTAAAGGATCCCTAGGTAAATAAGGCTTCATCTCTCTGGGGGCTCGTCCGGGATAAGCCCCCTCTCCAAATACGGACCGGAGGGCCAGGCTCAACCAAGGTGAACAGCTCCGATCGGCGTTCGCATTTCCAGTGCACACCCTGCCAGTTTGTAGGGGGAAATTGCCACACCGTCCTGGAGTGGAGACATCTAGTTGAGGGAGAATAAGAGGACAGAACGGCGCCGAGGGGACAGGTCCGCAGCGGAAAAGGTAAGCCCGAAGGAAAGGGCTAGGGGCCCGAGGGAAAGGGCTAGGGGCCCGAGGGAAAGGGCCAGAGGCCTGATCAGCCTCACCTGGTAGTTGGCAGTAGCGTGCCCGTGCAGTAAGAATGCCACCAGGAAAGGAATTGGTAAAGGTTTGGGAAAGGGAATGGGGAAGAGGGAATTGAGTGTTTTGTTGACATGTTGTGTGTCAGATACTCCAGTGGATGAATTGTTGAATGAGGGCCAAGGCTTAGTGTTCCCTTGGCCGAGCGATTGTAGGGTTGTGCATTTTCTGACAAACTGTAGCATGTGGAGTGTGAGAGAATTTTGAAAACCCAGTTAGGAGCGGTAGTATCTGAAAAAATAGGGTCTGGAGCAAGCCAATGTATTCCTCTGGAATGCTTTTTAAATAACTGGAAAACAGCCACGAAGAGTGATGATTCAAATTGAAAAACAGAGACTCAAAACTTTATGTGAGGTGGACTTGCCAACCCAGGGAACTGCGTGGCTTTGATTTGCAATTAATCAACCCCCTGTGGCAAATCAACCCCCTGTGGCAAAATATATTAAATGTCCACCCAGACCAGATCCCCTATATTTCTACATGGAAGACCAATGTAAAAAAAAGAATCTACCATGGCTAAAGTCTTGCTGTGACAGCAACACACAGAACAGGATTTGTACAGTGAAGCCTCTGGTGTTAGAAGACCCAGAAGATGAGGAGGGGGAGTGATTAAGCCACCACCTTACACTCCACCAACAGCCCCCCCCCAACAACCCCCCCCAGGCCAAGATCAAGAAGCACAGGGAAGTGCTGGTGTAGGGGGAGGAGGACCTGCGAAGGAGGATAGTGAGACGGAAGATGAGGAAGATAACGAAGAGTTTAGGAAGACACTAGATGATATGAATCAAGGAAAGAAAATGTGGACAGAAAGACAGAAAAAGAGACTAAAGGAGTTTGCAAAGCCAGCCCCTTGTTAGCTGAGGCAGCAGAATGCTGCACCCCTGAAAAGAGGAAGAGATGGCAACGTAAGTGGGGACAGGCGGCGAAGAGAGTTATGTCTCACAGACAGTATGAGAAAACCAGGAAGGATCAGGCAACTGGAGAAATGCCCCTTCAGAGGGTTTATGATCCACCAGCCCCTGTCCCAGCTGGACAAACGAAAGCACCACAGACAGCATATACCCTTTTCAAGTGCATATGTTTGTAATTGAAGAAATCAGAACCCCTCTTTTGAGGAGAATCCAGCAAAGATTGTAAAATTGTTTGAAGGGATTTTTTTTAAACCTATAATCCCACTTATGATGATGAACAATATCCCCTGGACTCACTATTAACTACAGAAGCATTGTTTGGCCACTGCATGAGTCAGCTAGGGAAATAGAGAAGGATCCTTTTTATATGGGGCAGGAAACAGCAGCAGGCTTTTCAGGATCTCAAAGTGACATTACAACAAGCCCCAGTGCTTGGCATCCAAACCCCAAGAAGCCTTCTACCCTGTTCATAGATGAAGACCAGGGGGGTAGCCAAGGGAGTCTTATGCCAGAAACTGAAAAATTGGCAGCAACCCGTTGCATATTTGTCAGAGAAGCTAACCCCAACAGAACAGAGATTGCCCCCCCCCTCTATGAGAGTGATTGTGGCAGTGGCCACCCTACTCACAAAGGCAAATAAATTCACGTTTGGACAGGACACTAGCTGTGTAACTCCAAGAGGAAGTGCCAGATGCTGTTATTACATTCACGCCTGAAGTTTCAGGTTACCACAGCCCTTAACCTAGCTACCTTATTACAGGTAGGAGAAGGTGAACAAGGGAGCTGCCCACTCAGTCTTACCTGTGCCTGTAACAAAACCCACAAACCAAGTGGTTAATATAATTGGAGCCACAGGTAAATCACAAAAGGCCCCGTTTTTGCAGTCTGTTACCTGCTGCCTAGACAAATTTTTGTATATACCAGAATGTCCCATTCCTTATTGGGCCGAGACTTGTTAACAAAATTACAAGCCCAGATTTCCTTCCAACCAATGGGGAAAGTAATGATGACAACTGGACCAGCAGGAGAGTTTTCTTTAGAAATGCCCCTGAGAGACCATTGATGCTTGATGATGGTAAAAGAAGAGGAGGGAATCCTCCCTGTTAGCCTGCTTCATGATGTTGACCCTGGACTATGGGCGGAAGATAAAAACCAATACCCCATCCCACGACAGGCAGCTGAAGGAGTGTGGGTGCATTTGAAGCGATTGCTTCAACATGGAATTTTGAAACAATGCCAATCACAGTGAAACACCCCACTGTTGCCAGTGAAGAAGGAAGATAGTGGGTACTGCATATAGGCCCCAAAAGTTCTGGAAAATAGGAAAGGAAGAACAGGACTTTGAAAAACCACTGACCCAAGAAACAGGGTCTAATTGGGTGTTCATGTTGCCCTTGGCTTTGCTTAGAGTTTGTAGCCTCCCATTGAAACGTATTCACTTGTCACCCTTTTGAAGTGATGTTTGGGAGACCGGTTCCTTATGTGTGCATGCTTTCACCTATCCCTGCTCAAGATGTGGAATTGAACAATTATGTACAGTCTCTCTCTCGAGATTTTCTCTCTCAACCCAGGCCCGAACTCCTTGCGTGACCAGTTTGAGCCAGGTGACGAGGTGTGGATAAGACTGGTCCCAGGCACCACTGCAACCGTGCTGGAAGGGCCCATCTGCTCTCCACACCCACAGCTGGCACCACCCCTTGGGTCCACCACATTCAAGTGGAGAAAGCTGCTTCAGATTGGACTGTGTCTCAGCATCCTGAAGATCCCCTCCAGTGACGACTGCCTTGCTGATATCACTCCAGAGGCTGATATCTCTACGCACGGTGAAGAATTGGATGGGAGGGGCGCCCGCAGGCAGCGCCCCCAACGTAGACATTTGTTCTCCAGCCAATTTAGAGGCACCACCAGAACTTTTGATATTGGTACCAGAACTCACTCCAGACGATGTGGAACCACGTTACACCCTTGATGAACAGCAGTGGACCAGCCAAGAAGGAGCAACGCTCCAGGAAGAACCAGACAGCCGTGTTTTTGTGCCCCAACATCTGGCCAGCACAATTGTAAAGAATTACCACGAGTCCACCCATTTGGGAGGCCCAGCTGCTAAAGCACATCTTGGGAGAATATTCTACCTCAACTAACTGCTGCTATATCCCAAAATGTGCCCTGTGCGCCAACCAAGAGACTGAGAACTATCACCCTTTGAACTTCTATATGGCAGGCCAACCCCTTTCGTCCGAGACATCCCCGCCAGTTTGGGGCAGATGGGAGATCACATCACCCAAGAACAAGTGCAACCCCTGTGTTTGTTGTGTGTATTTGCTTCCTTTCCAGGTATTCCCTCGAGCGTACACCTGCAGTCCCGCGGCAGTCTCGCTGAGCCGGTTCACCAGTTCCTCTGAGTGACAGCGTCTGGCGACCCCTTCATCCCCAACTGCAGTGAAAGTAGTCGAGGTGATCCCCTGGGTACATCACACGCATCTGAAGAAGGGTGTTTGGACTTGCAAGAGAAATCCTGCTGACCTTCTGAAGTTGATCATCACCTTGTGTCTGACGCTACCAGGAAAAAAAAGCGTTAGGCCACGGGCAACGAGATCCTGCGACTAATCATCACAAGGACAGTTACAAAAACTTTCTCTTTTCTCTCTTATTTTCTTTATTGACGTGCTCTATGTCTTATTGCCCTGACCCTACCGAACCATACCAACCCTATTGGCCTGCTGGCCTCTGCTACGACTGGTTCGTCTTGCCGGTGGTAAGAGATGGCGTGCTCTTTGGCTATTGGAAACTGGGGTTTGATGAGATTACCGTATTGAGACACCCCACTACCCCGTTGTGGCTCCTCTCCCACACCACTGACCAGCACGCGTGGACAGTGCTCTTACGGGAAGCTGCAGAGACGATCGAAATCTATTTAGTTCTGTACCGCTCTTGCTGTTGTGGGAGGGTAGTCAACTGTTATCTGGAAGGTAGAGCACTGTACCAACCTCATTTGATAGACCAGGTCCTACTCTTAACCCAGGTGATAGATGGGACGGAACCTATCTTAATGCAAGTATTGCAGGGGTGGGAGCCTTAGCCAGGTGTGCATTGAAATTACTAAACAAGTGCCAGTAAGAATTGCCACCCCAGGATTTCAGCTTCCATATGCTCTGGTCACTAGGGAGGCAGCACGAGAGTTCAATCCACCCAACAGGGTTAGTAGAAAAATTGACCCACATAGTGGGAGCATCAGCTCACCAGTGGGCTCTCATCCGTGAGGCTCAACAGGTAGTCGGGCACAAATATCAGTGGGCTCTTCAACAATGAGCACACCCCCTGAATATTGGTGGGAGGAACCATGGAGATATTGGGTTTGGTGGGTAGGAGTGATATGTACCGCTCTTGTCATATGGATGCTCTCGTATTTCTGTTGGCATGAACGGTATCGTATTTGTGGGAAGAATAGGCCCAATAATGCTTCTATTGCTTTTCTGCTTCTGTATACCCTGCTTAATGCAATGCCTGCAACATATGATGGAAAAGATGATGTCTCGCATGATGGGACCTCGCGTGATTGCTGTAATGAGGGAGTATAGACCCCTACCCCAGAACGAATCTAAGTAATAGATTGTTCAAAAGAAGAGGACGGAGTAAAGGGAGATGGGAAAGATTTCTCTCAATATTTTATTCTGTTGCTCTCATATATTATCTACACATAGCAAATTCCTGCACTCTGCTAGGAGGGTCAAAAACAGCCCAAAAATTGCAGTTGCTTGCAAAAGCCTAAACCAGCTACTTGAAACTGCTGATGCTAGCTACAGGTCAGAAGGTCGCTTCCTGCCCAGCCAGAAACTGCTGTTAACCGAAAAACCACTAGCAAGATGTTTCCTGCTTTACTTCTGCTTTTAAGAAGAGATACGAAGGGAAAGCTTAGCTAGCAAAAGAAGACACGTGTACAAGGAGGTGGGAGGGAGTGCTTGGCTTAGCAGAAAGACAGGAATGTCTAGCAAGCAATAAAAATGTGTTTAGCAAGCAAGTCTGCGGGTATAAGAAAGTCTGTTGAAGTGTCTTGCTTTACAGCCAGTATATTTTAGGAACTATCCAGCAGGCTGTCTCTGAGTACAGACCTCATCTCTGTGCTCAGACTTTCAATAAACTCTTTTTCTCCAAAGAAGATTTTGCTTTCCTGGTACTTTTGTTCCCTCCGAGGTCCAGGGGATGGCGTGGCTAATGGATCCCTAGGTAAATAAGGCTTCAACCCCAGTGTCAGATTTGATCCCGGAATACCCCTATTTTTCCTGCCTGTGTTGCTGTCGCCGAGCTTGAGAAAGAGGATGAGCCGGCGCTTGTCCTGAGCGATGGCAGCAGCTGTGAGGGAGCATCCCGTTGCTTCTCTATGGCTTCTCCATGGCTGCCGCCACAGGCCTCCTCCCTTGGGTAGAGGGTGTGTGTGCTGTGAGACATTGTTGTGGTGGTGGCGGCATTCGCCCTTCTTCTCTAAGAAATTTTGTGTGGGGCAGGGACTCAAAAATTGGGGGAAAGATTGAGGAGGGTCAGTTGTGTGTGAGAGAGAAATGTCCCTATTATCATCTGAGGAATGTTGTAGGTAATGGGAACCTAAGAAGCTGACCTATACTGTGTGCTGTATGGGGATGTTCTTGAAGGTGACTTGGAAACTTCAGTAACCAGATTACTTGCTGGGTAGCCATATAAACCCCTGGGCCTAATTCAAGAGGCTCATTTGAGAATTTAAAGCTATAAATGCTACAGGCCTCAAATAACCGAAAGACTAGCTCCTTCCCTACAGACCCTCTGTAGTATTAATCCAGGAGAGGGGGACCCCCCCTTGATTTGGAGGGGTAGCCCAGGAGAGGAGATTCTCTGTTGGAGAGGTCCTTCTGGTACTTTCACTATACAGTGGTACCTCAGGTTAAGTACTTAATTAGTTCCAGAGGTCTGTTCTTAACCTGAAACTGTTCTTAACCTGAAGCACCACTTTAGCTAATGGGGCCTCCTGCTGCCGCCGTGCCGCCAGAGCACGATTTCTGTTCTCATCCTGAAGCAAAGTTCTTAACCCGAGGTACTATTTCTGGGTTAGCGGAGTCTGTAACCTGAAGTGTATGCAACCTGAAGCATATCTAACCCGAGGTACCACTGTATGGGTTTTGCCGAATGCTGAAGATGCGCCACTTTACCCTGACCTCTGACGCTTGAGATGTATATATTTTAAGACCTGCCCTATTCTTGTGGTTGCAAATGTTTTAAACTGATTTTGAAGTTGTCTTCTAAATTGTTTCAGCCCACCCTGGGACCTTAGGGTGAAGGACGGGCAATAAATCAAAACCATCGTCATCTCAGCTTGGTCTATGTTGACTGGGAGCTAGTTCTCCAAGGTTTCCAGCAGACAGAGGGCTTTCCCAGCCCTGCATAGAGATGCCAGTGACTGAACCTGGGACCTTTTCCAGGTGAAGCATGTACTCAAGCTGCTGAGCTGGGACTCCTCCTCTAAAAGACAGGCAGAGTGGAGAACAGGCAATCAAACTGGGAAGCACAAAGGCTTGGAGATCACCTGGAAAATGATGCAGACAAGGTGAGCATCTGGTCACTCACTGGGCAAAGAACCTGAAAGAAAATTATTAAAATGTGCTGGGATGGGGAGGAGTTTCTCAGAAGCTGGAGCTATGCTGGAATCTGGAAAGACAAAACAACTGTCCTCAGCCTTTTCCATGCAGTCCTGAGTGGCTGGCTTGCAGCGGGCAGCAGAATATAAATCAGGTGCCCCTATTTTAGCCCCAGTAACTCATGACAAAGAATATTGCTGAAAGATGAAAATGTAAGGGCAATTTGTGGAGACTGAATATGCAGTAATTATCCACACTTGAATTTGAGGATGGTGCATAAATTGTACATGCTTTGCTAAAGGTGACAATAAGATTAATGCAGGCTAAAGAAATAAAGCAGTCGTCATTTTAATGAGCTCAACTCTCCTTCTGCCATTAAGTGAAAACTGCAACCATTTGAACTTTGTTGTTCTGGGATTTTGCTGTGTGTCTCTCCCTCCACCCTCCATTCTATGGTCAAACTGAAAACTCCTTCAACATAGTTAAAATAAAAATGAATTTTCAGTGCTGAACACAGCCAGGAGATAAAATCTTAAAGAGCCACAGAAGATCCATTCTTTTCCATTTCCAAAGTTTACATGAACTAGCAAACATTTTTCTTGCCCCTTACTCAGTAATGGGATGAAATAAATCAACCCCTGATTGCCTATTACACTCCTGAGATTACATTAGAATGAAGTCGGGCAATAAAAGGCCCAAACTCAAAGGAGCTCTCAACATACCTGTATGAGAAGCATTCAGTGGAAAAGCATTTAGCAAACAATGGTATTTGGGGAACTTCAAATTCTCATCAACCCATGCTTAGTTGTGAATAATATATGTGAAACATGGAAAGAATTTTGTCCCTCTGTAGGTGGTGTTCACTGAGTACTTGTTAAATTCAGTGTGAATTTAACTCTGAAAGGAAAGAAAGCAGAAATCGAAACAAGAAAGAGGACATTTTTCTTATCAGTCCCACAATAAGGGAGACAGCGTTTGTTTATGCATATACTTCCAGGATCTAAGGGGGAATGCCTCTGAGTACCAGTTGCTGGGGAGCACAAGCAGGAAAGAAAATACAGTGGTACCTCAGGTTACAGAAGCTTCAGGTTACAGACTCCGCTAACCCAGAAATAGTACCTCAGGGTAAGAACTTTGCTTCAGGATGAGAACAGAAATTGCGCAGCAGCGGCGTGGCAGGAGCGGGAGGTCCCATTAGCTAAAGTGGTGCTTCAGGTTAAGAACAGTTTCAGGTTAAGAACGGACCTCCAGAACTAATTAAGTTCTTAACCCGAGGTACCACTGTACAGTATTTGCGCTTTGGTGTGGTAAAATGCTCCTTGTGCTACCTCAGATATTGGAGGCAGAATGCCTCTGGGCACTAGTTCCGGGAAATGCAAGTGGGAAGAGCGTTGTTGCACTCAAGCCCTGCTTTTGAGGAGGGAGTGCTGGTGCAATTAATCCGGTCTAGTTGAAACAAAACTTCAATATCACCGCCTTTATATGATTAACAGCATCATGTATTAATTCCCTTCCTCTTCCATCCCTAATTTCTCCTTGATGTATTGAATTACTGGATTCCAGCTTCTCAGAGTCACTTTTACATTTGCAGCTTCCTCAGGAGGATTGTCCATAATGAACCAACTCCAACGGTTCCCATTTTCTCCTTATTTTTTCCTGTCTCACTTCATCTTTGGCTACTTTCCCGAGTTATGGCAAAAACAATTCTAGCTAAAGCATATCTACAACGTCAGGGGTCCATTTGCTTGCTCACCTTCCAGGGGTTGTGGCTAGCAGAGGTTTTTGAATTTTCAGACTCCAAATCTTTATTGAATTAGAGGTTCCGGTTGTACTAAGCAGGTCAGTGCACATAACCTGCATATTCGCTTGACCTGCTTCTCATAAAAGCGGGGCCCAGTTTTTTTAAGCTGTCCAGTAACAAAAGAAACCCTTGGACCATTTGCCATGACCTGAGACAATTGCATTCTTCTTGTTGACAGCGGAAGGCAGAGCAAATGCCACAGACAAAGTTCAAACCTTCTCCTGCCAGCATTGGAGTTAAAAATCGATCCTTTCTGTTGTTTTTCCCCTTGCCTGTAACTACATTGTTATGACTGTAAGAAAAATGCCTCTGTAATAATGGAAGCTGAAACTTTAATCAGGAATTTTGATTAATGAAGTATGGTACGTGGGAGATGAGGAAAATCTTTTTATAACGACTGAAGTATTGAAAATGACAAAATCCCAGCAAAAACATTGATGCTGCAATGAGAGCATTCTTCCTACTCCTAAAATGTCAGACATCTGGCATTTAACTTTATGTCCCATCTTTCCTTCAAGGAGCCCAAAGAGTTATATGTGGTCTTCTCAACAGCTCTATGAAGTAGGTTAGGCTTCAGGTGTACAATTAGAGAGGGACCATAGCTCAATGGGAGAGCACATTCTTTTCACGTAGACTGTCCCAAGTTCAGTTTATGGCAATTCCAACTAAGGCTAAGAAAGACCCCTCTCTAATGCTCCAGAGAGCAGCTTTCAAGCAGTGTAAACCAAGGCTGCTAACCTTTTTGGGTCAGTAGGAACATTTGGAAGTTTGAGAAAGTAGTAGTCAGCAGTCACAAAATGGTTGTTGTGGGACGTAAGATAATTTATTTATATAGCTCATTATGTAATTTATTTATGTAACACAAAATGGCTGCCATGAGGTCCAAGTGTAGGAGTAGCCAAGGCCATTCAAGGAGGAACTGAGCAGGAAGAGCTAACAGCCTCTCATGCATTGTTCATTTTTGAGGGTATATTTATGAGTTCCTTCAGGAGAAGGGCGTCATGGGCTGGTGTAGTCAGGAAGATACAGATGGATAGTTTGCCAAAGACCTGAGGGAGGGCTCAAGTGGGATATGGAGGTCTCTGCCAGAATTGATGGTGAGGCTCCGGGGGGGCGGGGTCCTTCAACCTGCTCTCTTACCTCATTTGTCGGAGCCCCTCTCTTACACTTCCACAATGCTGGTGTGCCCCTTTCCCCAGCAGCTTCAGACACTAGGAGTAGCCCTGCCCCTCCAAAGGGGGATGTTTTGCCAGCCCCACCCACCTCTCAGGTAACTGAGACATCTCCCTCATCACCTGGATCCAGGAGTCACCAAAGGAGGAGATAGTTCTATCCTTTATTCCCATGTTTGCATACAGGGAGACAGACCGGGAGAGAGTGGTTTGACTAAGGCCTTTCCATGAACTCAGGGGCTGTCAACAGGCTCTGGTGTGTGACTTTTGTGTGTGCCGTAACACAAAATGGCTGCCACACTGCAAAGAGCAGAAACAGGACCACAAAATGGCAGGCCAGCCACTCCCACCCATGGGGAAAAAGGGACCTATATCAGCCACCACTGTGATGACAGTGAGAAGCTCTTTGCCCCTCTTGTCTATTCAGAACAGAGGAGAGCATGGGTGGCTAATCCAGCGAAATGTGGGTATGTTCAAAGGGACATGTTCAATGTAGGTGAGGCTAAGAGAACTAAGATGGGAGATCAAACAGCCTCTAATGCATTATAGAAGTTTGAAGGAATTTACTGAGACTTTTTATGGGTGATATGGGAGGTAGTGGCAAGCACCATGGTGCCCATGGGTGTCACGGGGGACAAGGAAAGGGAGAATCGAGTGGCCTTGATATTATTTAGAACCTCAGCTAATGTCCAGGCTATTTCCTAAGGGCGAAAAGCACAAATAAAAGCATCCATAAATTTTCTTCAGTTTCTGCTTGAAGAAAAGCTAAACCCTTCTCTGTGGATTTGACCTTCTTTAGCTCATCTCATTTTCTTGCTCAGAAAGGTTAACTGTGGTGTGCCATAGCGATAAAGTCAAGACAGCAGGAAGCTCTTACTTTACATCCCACTGGTTAAAATGGACAGCTAAGTTGTACTGAGACGAACCACTCAAGTGGTGGCACAGGAAACTTCCCTAATGGCTCAGGTTCAGCACTTAATTGGGGCTTCTGTTATAACAGACCTCCTTCAGATGTTCTTCTGAAGCAACATTATTTGGAACAAATTCATAGAAGATAAGACTATCAATGACTACTAGCCATGATAGCTGTGTATTACCTCCACTGCTGGAGAGGATGTCTCTGTATAGTCTAACCCTCTGCAGTGAAAGTATATGCGGGGATCAAACCTGCAACCTTGGTGTTGCTCTAACCAACTGAGCTATCCATAAGAATGTCTTTATGAGATGCCTGAAAGTGAAAAGGGAAGATGCTTGCTGAAACTCTGCTGGAGTTGTGCTCCACAATATGGAACCAACAGTACGAAATGAGTTGAGGCCTCTGTAACATGGGGGACAATTTGTGAACACTTTGAATGAATATATTATTTCGGTCACAGACCAGTTCCAGCCCACATACAATATCAAGGAAGTCATAAAACACAATATGGATACAGTACATTTGAATTTGCAATTAGGTATAACAGGGACAATACAGATATAGCAACAGTATATATATATATATGCTTGGCTACTTGAGATCACATTTCAGTTGCTCTTTGAACTGCTGCATTGTTTCTTTATATATGGCAGCCTTTAAAGCAGAGGAGAGCCAATTAGGTTTTAAAAGAATTTAGAATGCTGATGCTCTGTGGAGAAGCAATGTTGGGCTACAAAACTGCAATATATAAGTAGATAAGGACTTCTAGGAAATTCCATCTTTAGGTTCCAATAGCTGCCCGTTTAACCTTCAGCCTCTTGCTTTATGGTGTGGCTAAGGGCTATTAATGGAATTAAAATCTTGTGTAATATGCCTGCTTATCTTGTATGCTGCAGCCTATTTAAAGGAATTTGTGAGTTTTAAATTAAATTGAAAAAATTTACTCAAGCAAAGCAATATACATACTTAGCAAATAATAGATAATTAAACCTCAAATCTCTCTGTCGCAGCCTTCCTTTGGATAGACTAGTATGCAGTTTGTTAGGAGAAGAAAGCCATTTAGGGTAACGAGGATGAAGCAGCCGTGCTTTGGGTATAAAATTCTCGCAGGGGTTTGTGCTGGATCTAAACCTACATGAAATATTTTGATGCCATTTCTATGGCACTGCAAATGGACTCATGCAGAGTAAAGACTGTGGAGAAAATATGTATTTCAGTGGTTCTGAAAAATAAGGAGCCAGAAGGGGAAATAAATGAGATTGAGGTTCATGGTTTCTCCCCTTCAGACAAATGACAAATGGTAAGCCATAGAGTAAACCTTGGCTACAGCTGGTGGTTTGTCTGGACTGAGAAAAGCCATGAGCCAAGGTTTGGATGGCACACTAAGTCAAACCATGGTTCAACAGCACAGCAGTAGCTGGTCAGTCCACAATCTCCTCTCTGGGAGCCTATATTCTTGCACAGGCATAGGCAAACTCAGCCCTCCAGCTGTTTTGGGACTACAACTCCCATCATCTGGTCTTGTTAGCTAGGGATGATGGGAGTTGTAGTCCCAAAACATCTGGAGGGCTGTTTGCCTATGCCTGTTCTTGCATGTTCCTGCTAAGCCATGGTTTGACTTAGCTTTAAGGGCAAACTGGAGCTATAGATGCACACCTAATTCTGATCTTTGGGATTGGAATCACAGTTTTACAGCTTTTCATGCTGTAAAATTTACTTGGATTTTAAGGTCAGTTTATGTTTAAATTGGGGAACTTTCTTCTCCGAGGCTAAAATGACATGGACAAGAATTGACCAAATTTGGGTAACTAGAGGAATGGTTCCAAAGATTAGCAAAGTTGAAATTTGCCCCAAGACCAGTTCTGATCACAATGCTGTGAAGATGGAAATGAAATTGACGCCATCTGGTTCCTTTAGATGGAGGATGAATGGCTCTTTGTTTAGGAATGATGAATTTATTAAAAAGGCCCAAAAAACTTTGAGAGATTACTTCAAGATAAACATGAACACAACCGTGGAAAAAAGAGTAATGTGGGATGCAAGTAAAGCCGTCATGAGAGGATTTTTGATACAACAAAATGCAATTAAGAAAAGGATGCAAAATGAGAAAAAAGACAAAATTTTGGAAAAAATAAAGGAAGGTGAGAAGAAATTGAGGGCGAAACCAAAGTCCCAGGAGATTTTGAAAGAAATAAAGTTACACCAAGTACAATGTATGAAAATGATGAATCAGGAAATAGAATGGAAGATTAAACAGATGAGACAAAAGACATTTGAATCGGCAAATAAATGCGGAAAACTGTTGGCCTGGCAATTGAAGAAAAGACAAAAACTTAATACTATTACGAATTTGGAAGTGGAAGGAAAGAATATACAGAACCCAGTGGAAATTAGAAAGTGTTTCCAGAGGTATTTTAAACAATTATATACACAGGAGAAGCAGAAAGAAATGGATATTGATAAATTTTTGAAAATAAATGGACTACAAAAAATTTCCCAAGAAAATAAACTAATGCTGGATTATAAAATAACGGAACAGGAAGTAGAAGGGGCCATTCAGAATATGCAATTGGGTAAATCTCCAGGACCGGGTGGACTGACTTCTAGATACTACAGATCTTTCCAATGACTCACTCAGATTTGCTCTACAGACTCAATAGCAAAGGGAAGAAAGAGAATGTAGCAGAAGAAAAGGAATTGAATACATTTGTGGGAAGGAAATGTATATGGCAGCCTGGTGAGCACACCCTCAATATGACTGAGAGAAGCTCCAACCAGGACATGGGGCCCACCTGTACTAAAAAACTGAAGGAATATATAAGCCATATATACATACTGAGTCTGACCCTGACCCATCTGGTGGGCTTTTCAGGGTTTCAGAATGGAGTCTCTCTGAGTCCTACCTGGAGATTCTGGGGATTGAACCTAGGAACTTCTGTACGCAAAGCAGATGTGTTCCACCACTGAACTATGGCCCTCCCCTGCCTTAAAGCTCTCATTTGAAAGTGTGCTGTTTGCATGGATGGTGGTAGAGGTGGAGCAGTCTCAGCCAGCTGACACCTGCATATCTGCATGGTGGCAAGGCTCCAGATTGGGTGGCCTGATAGAAAGAGAACAAGGGCTCTTGCACCTTTAATAGTTGTGTGGAAGAGAGAACTTCAGTATCCGCAGACGGCATGGCAAGGTTGGCCTGCTAAACCCTCCTGTTCTATGCAACAATTAAAGGTGCAGGAGCCCTGCTGACTTTTTCATCTGGCCACCTAAGCGTCACACAATAGGTGGCCCTGTCTTTTCAGGCTTCCTGATCATTTGGGGCCCTGGTACAAAGGGATCCACACAATCTTTAATCGCATGGTGGGTGGTGGTAGGAGCCGCTGCCTGCCATCTATATTTACAGCCAACATGTGGACAAGAGCCCTAATGTATGAGGAGGGCTATTGAAATACACAGAACCTACTTTGTCACTGATTCCATTGCTTGCCTGTCTGCCATAGACACTTAAATTGGAGCTCAAGTGGAAAAGTCTGATTGCTCCCCAGTGGCTAAAGAAGTCCCAGCTTGCCCAGCTAAAAGCCATTTTTCCAGTTCTCTGTCAGATAGACCAGCCACCCTCATCTGTCATGGCACAATGTAATTAGTTCCAGCTGCTGACTTTCCTGCTAAGGAATGGATGCTGAAATAGGAAGGGACCCTATCCCCCAAGTCCTCAAGAACACAGGACACAATACAAAAACAATACTTAGTAGCAATATGGTGCTTTTCCTAAGCACCTAAAAGTGTTTCCCTTACATTATATCAGGGTGGTTTTTTTTATAACCCTGAAAGGCAAGTCAGTATTATTATCCTCTTATTACTGATGGAGGGCCAAGCGAGAGACATAATAGCTCTCCAAGAGACACCTATTGGGCTGATTAACACTAAACAATGAGCTTCAAGTTCACGAGATTCCCCTCCTCCCACATGGCTGGGGGAAGGACTCTGCTAGCACTAATTTTAGTTTCATGGGATCCTGACTTAGTACATTAAGTATAAACCAAATATTGTGTTTTAAAGCAAACTCTGGTAGGTTTCTGAATAAGTCGCCTTGCCTAATTAGCCAGAGTTTGTTTCAAAGCATGGTCTTTGGTTCATATGTAGTGCTGAGCTGCAGTTCCATGGAAACTGAAAGTAAGTGCCAGTGAAGTCCTTCTCTGGGCTACGTGGAAGGAGCAGAGGAGACCATGTGTGAGTGGCTTCCTCCCTGTTCCTGTACATATTGCTAAACCATAGTTTGTTGGGAACTGGGCCAATGGATTAGTGTTTGTTGGTTTCAAGTCCCACCTTCAATAGAAGGGGTAATAGTACAGATTGTACAGGGGTGAAGTGAGGATTACTGAGAGAATGGATGTGAATGCTTTTTAATACACAACAACAGAAGCCTGATATACATTGTCTGCTAATTTTAAATAAGCTCTTCAGTAAAGCTTGTAGGCAGCTTACAACAGAGAAGACACCCACACCCACCCACCCACCCATACAATATATCAACAATAAATAAAAACCAGTAAGTAGACACTTAAGAAAGCAGCACT
Source organism: Podarcis bocagei (assembly GCF_964188305.1). NCBI lineage: Eukaryota > Metazoa > Chordata > Lepidosauria > Squamata > Lacertidae > Podarcis > Podarcis bocagei. Next base: position 21,555,240 of record NC_138128.1, read on the forward strand.
TCAAATCATAAAATTTAGTGGAAGAAATAAAACAAAGCCCAAGAATAGCTTGCAGATGTGTGTGTGTGTGTTTATGTATGTATATGTATAAAATGTATGAGCAAATAAAAATGTGATGTGGGAAATACTTCACAGTTGGCACCAGGCCATCATTCTTAGAGAGGGCATTCTACAAGAATTACTGCTCCAATTTACTATGATTGTGTCTGATCTGATACTTTGGCTTATGGTTCACACTTTTACACACTGCACCACAATAGTTATCAGAAGCCTTTTGCACTGTGCCTTTGTGGAGTTGGAGATACACTGAAGGAATTGGAGAGACAGTTGGCCCTTGGCAGTGGAAACTGTAGCTAAACCAACATCTAAAACACAAAGCATTAAAAAAACCTGAACGGTAACTTTTACTATCAAAAACTGTACCACAGAATAATATAGTGTTCATCCCCCACATTCCCTCACTCCAGTTCAGCCAGTGAAAACCTGATTGGAAATTCTTCTTCACCATGCCCAGAGTAAATGCTAGCTTTATCTAAGGATGACAGGCTCCTGTGAAATATCATGGGTGGCCAATTGAAAAATGGAATAATCTTGCGTGGATGAGAATTTGAAGGACAAATACCCTGCAAAATTACCCTAAGTATAGAGTCTCAGAATATCCAAACCCTTTTGTATGCAACCAGTAAAGCCACCCAAATTTTGTTCTCATGTCCGCTTGACTGTGCCAAGTGTTTTATGATGCATGAAACCATGCTACAAGTAATTTACAGAGCTTGGAAAAATAGTGTGCAAATAGTGTTGCTGTCTGACTGTCATTTGCAATTTATAAAAAATAATCTTATGAGACAAATGGGGTGCTGATCTTAGTTTGCTTAATATGGTCTACATGACGTTAGCAGTGTTCCCTTGCTAAAACTGATTAAAAGCCTGGATTAAGATAACTGATGGCCATACAAAATAAGAGCCAAAGCAATGGGTGTGGCAATGGAAAGGAGCCAGCACGGTGGTGTGAGGTCAGAGGAGGGATGGGCTAAATTTCAAAAGCCCTTGGCAAGTGCCTTTGGCAAGAGTGATCTGTCTCACTCCCAGGAACCTGCTGAGTGGAGAGGGAGTGCAATGGTGGACCTGCAGAACTGTCCACAGTTTTTGCAGATTTTGCAGGCTACTGACGCCAATTGAGTTGTTCATGTCGAATGGATAGCTCCCATGAGTGAAAAAGGTAGTTGAATGCACAATCCATTGAAAGACAGAGCGACAAAACATTAGGAACAATCCTAACCCTAACCCTAATCCTAATTCCTAATCCCTAATCCTATCTATGCTATTTCAGCCTTTGGCAACCTGATATTTTAGACCACTACTCCCCATCAGCATGGCTGATGGGAGTTGTAGTTCAAAACAACTGGATGGCGCCAGGCTGCGGAAGATTGTACTACAGTGGTACCTCAGGTTAAGAACTTAATTCATTCTGGAGGTCCGTTCTTAACCTGAAACTGTTCTTAACCTGAAGCATCACTTTAGCTAATGGGGCCCCCCACTGCCGCCACTGCTGTGCAATTTCTGTTCTCATCCTGAAGCAAAGTTCTTAACCCGAGGTACTATTTCTGGGTTAGCGGAGTCCATAACCTGAAGTGTCTGTAACCTGAAGCATCTGTAACCCGAGGTACCACTGTATTTATTTGTTAGGAGCAAGCCAATATGAGAATTATTTGCTGGTTTGTTATATTTTGGATGGTGTTGCCTACAATGTGCCTACAACCGTTGTCCGCCTAATGACTCTGATATTTGATTGGCAACTTCTGAGGCAAGAGTACTTGTTAAGATGCATTTAGAATTCTGCTGCATGAACCAAATTGATAGGACGACAGGTAGAACCTGAAAATTAGCTTCAAAGCAACAATCTTGGACTTGGGTTATATAAAGCTTGCTTCTGTAATGAGTACATCAAAAACCATTTCAGTGCGACAAAAGGCTATTTAGATGACGAATTGGGATGTTTCCCAACTGAGTGAGGCCTGGCAACCACAGCACAAACAAACATGCAACTCCACAGGAGAGGAGCTGTTTATGGACTTTAAGGTTGCCTTTGAAAACAATTTGAAAAAAGAAAAAGAAAGAGATTGATTTCTAAGAGGCATCCAACTGTGTGAATTCATTGATGCTGACTGGCGTTGTACGGCTAAATCTTTTCATGTCTTTTTGAAAATATAATTCACCTTTCCGCTGAATGACACACACAGGAAACATTATGCATTTAGGCTTTCAACTTTTACATTTTAAAATGTTAACTAGTTTCACATCCTCCAAGAACACATTGCCAGTTACTGGAAGCCACAGGAGCAGAGTGTGTTTGGGTCTTGTTTGTAAATTTCCCACAGACATCTGGTTGGCCACTGTGAGAATAGGATGCTAGACTAGATTGATGAGTTTCCTAATCCAGCATATTTTTCTTATATTCTTATTCAGCTACACACTACAGAAGCTTTTCTTTGACCCAGTGGCATGTGTTTATATTCCTGGACAAATTTGAGTTTGGGAATGCGAAATTTATCCCCAATTAGCAATAAATCAAGTTATATATTAAGAAATTCCCACTTTCAGCAGATGTGGGGTTGAATTAAGTCTCTGACAAGTTGTCATCTTTACACAGCATAGTTCTGCACTGGAGACAATACAATTCAGTGGGTGAGAGCTGATGAAGAAAGTTGGAAGGAGCCTTCTGTACTTTTCCCACTCTCAAAGATTGTGAAGCATCACAAAATATTTCTGCAGCTTCCTGCTCATCTTAGAAGAAAACATTGCTGCCCTTTGAACAACACAATTACTCACTAAAAGCTAGAAATTTGTTTACTTCCCCCATGGTTCTAGCATAATTAGGCAAAATTAAACAAAATTTTAAGGATGCAAGTGAGAAAACAGCAGAATAGACAAAGCTGAAGGCAAAGTTAATTGCTTGATCTGTTTATGCAGATCTAATTTAGAACATCAATTGAACCTTAGCACTCTCTGTTTATTTCCTTTGAGGATTATTTATTAGCACACTGCAGATGATTTTAATGATCAATACAACATTAGATTGCCAGTCCATGCTATGGGTGCCTTTCTACTCTATAAGGTAAGCACTACTTGGTATGACAGCTAGAGGTTGGAGGGAGAAGGTCGGCTAGGCTCTGATCACAACAGGAAATAGAAACTGGTCACTTCCTGTTAAGTTAGCACAATGCCTCCTCCCATTTTCAGGTCCTGGAAAGAAGCCAAAGGAACTACATGGGGCTTTTGTAGATTCCCAAGAGGATGGCCTGTGATAAGGCCAGCCTGACAAGTACGGCTGAGATTTATTCTTTGTACCAAGCACCATTCCAACTTTTAGTTTGATGTTTCTTATGGTAATCTGATGTTCACTCAAAAAACAAGTCCAACTTTATTTTTTATTGGAGTACTCAAGACAGCTTCTCCTTTGTTGGATAAATTTTCTTCTCACTGTTTTTATTTTGGTTGCTTTTCAGAATTGCAATGCTTCTGTCCCCTTCCAATATGCTCCTACCTATAGCTCTGCTCTGTTAGATGAAGGGGCCACCTAATCCAGTAGTCGGTTTCTCATAGTGGTGAATCTGATGCCTCCAGGAAGTCTAAAAGCAGAACATGAGGTCAATAGCCCACTCCTCTTGTTGCTTCCTAGCAACTGGTACTCAATCACATGCATGCTGCCACTGAACCTGGAAATTGCATAATAAAGCCATCGTGATTAGTAGCCATTGAACACACATAACTGTATTTAAAAGTTGTAATACGTTTGTTTTATTGCGTGCAGTTACAAAACGCCCACCACAAATGTATGCAACTCCCGATGTACATACAGGAAAAGAAGTGTCATACGGACACTAATATTTTATTAGGAATTTTAGTGTTTTTAGAGAGGCATGTGATTATAAATAAAACGAGTACATTTTCATACAGCTTAATCAAAGTGTAAAACTCATCAGTGTTATGGCTTGCTCTGCATACAGAACAGCAAGTGCAATTAAAACATTGCATTAGCTCAACAATTATGAATTTGGGCAATAAGCAAGCACAGAAAAAGGACCCTAGAGATACATAGCTGGGTCCAGAATTGCCTTTTTATTCAAGATGAGCTTTATTACCATGGGACCTGTATGAACGGCAGCAAAGCTATCACAGTCAGGCTAATTACTATAACAAGGCCTGCCTTATTTAAAATTAAATTTAAAAATGGGTGCAGCAATCTAGCCTTGCTGCATTTTCTGTCCTCAAGTGGTTTTATAAGGAATTGTTAATTCCAAACATTCCACACTTGAAAAGCCAGAAGGAAAAATGGCAAAAGTATTAAAACTTACAGGTAATGTTTGCTGATTTTCAGAAAATTGTTTGTTTGTTTTTTAATAAAATCCAGTATCCAACTAAGGTGTATTTTGAGTAGATAGACCCACTGAAATTCAATGGGCATATTCTGAGTACAGTTGCCTACAACCCTCACATTTTAGCTAAAGAAGACTTTGAGTCATATTTAGATGTTGGCACAGAATATTATTAATATTTGGATTCTGTGCTGAAGCTGAGATATAGTGACTTCCCTAAGGACATCCAGAGTTAGTCAGCACCACATACTTCCTTGTTCATTGCTGGTATTTTGCAAGACTTATACTTCAAGTGTGTTCCATCAGTATTAGAGACCAATATCTGAATGTTACACAGTGATCAGTCAACACATGGCTTATTATCCAAATATCCACAGCCCAAGTATATAATCAGAATGTATCATTATTGTTTCCTATTTTGGATGGGGGGAAATGGGGAGAGCCTGTAACATAGCATGAGAGCCGAGCTATCGGAAACAGCTGATGATATTAGCATTGAATTATGGAAAGTATGTAACAAGAAATCTGGAGATAAATCCTTTTCTAAAAGATGATGCATGGGTGCTGAACACAATTTCTGAATAATGTATTGTTACTTGCCATGTAATCCATAGTTATCATTCCCAAGGTTTAGCATTAAATTCACAATATTCAGCAGGGAACCTGAATGGTATAGCTGTCAAAAGGCAACCATAACTATAAAGTAAACATACAGAGAAGCATAGTATAATCTGCTTTGAAGTATTAATAAGACCTCCCAAAGGATACATTTTCCTGTCACAGAAAATCACTATGATCAGCACCCATACCTTATAGTGATTGTAGGATTATTTTACTCTGTTTTCCCCTGCTTCCTGCAGCGCAACTTATTGTGTGAATCATAGATTTCTCAATAAACACCAGATGAAAATAAAGTGGTTAGTGTTTTGTTTCATGTATCTCATGCAGTACATGTAATTTTCTACCGTTACTGCATAAAAGTGAAACAAATTCTTTAGTGAAGTCTCCTAAAAGCCCACAGTTAGGTATTTTACTGTTGTACAGCTAACGCATGAGAAACCATCTTAGTTATTTCTACCAAGGATGTGAATCAGTGGTAGAGGGGATGTTTTGCATGCAAAGCAAAACATTTGGCCTCTCCCGTTAAAAGGATCAAAATGAGCAAGGCTATGGAAAATGCCTGATTGAGACATTTGGAGGATTCCTACCCATCAGAATAGATGGGCTAGATCAGGAGCAGGGAATCTTTGGTTAGACTATAACTGCCACCATCTTTGTCCATTGGACATGCTGGTGAAGGACATGCTTTATGACCTCCTTATCTGATGAGATCCTTGGAGCAATAGAGACGCTTGAAAGAGTCAAAATGACAGCAGGAAAAATCTCTTTATTTTGTCATGACAAAATTGGTACAGACATGCATTTGCCCGATGTCTGCCCCCGAATTCTGAGCGAGCCAGCTTTTTATACATTTGCAGAATAGAATACCACCTGATTTCTTGTAAACCACCTGATTTCTGGGAAACCGAAAGTTATAGTAAGTTCCTATTACCATGTAAGGTCTTGTTTTCCCTCCTCCCTGCCATCTCCCACCTCACCACGGCCATGTGCATTCCTGAGTTTGCTTATCTCTTTACAACCTTCAATAATAAACATTTGAGCCTGTTCCATCAATGCCAGCCTTGTTCTCCTGACAGACCTCTCCTTTCTAAGAAAGGCCTTTGGGGGGTTTGCTATGGCCCTACACTGGCTGTGCCTGCATCCAGGGCCCTTGACAGGCTGCTGGGAGTTGAAAACATGTGGAGAGCCACAGGTACTAGCAGTCAGCAGGGCAGCAGAATATACATGAACTGGCATTGCTGCGGCTTCCCAGCAGGGGAAAACTGGTAACAAGGTTGGGGTGGTGCAAACGCACCAGCAGAGTTGACCCAGTGGTCCTGCCAATGTGTTTGCACTGCATCATCCTCCCTGCTAGCTCACCGCCTCCCCACCCACCCCACAGTTAGTATGGCAGCTTTATATGTCCCCCCCCCAATCTATTTCCTCTCTCACATTTGTTGCTCTGTGTCTGAATAAGCTCTTGTCATTCTCTTTGCACGTAAACAGTCAATGTGGGCCAACTATAGATCAGCCTCTCAGCCAATTCCTGCTGCCTTGATGGTTTTGCCGACTTTTCCCACTCCATACTTGCTCTGTTTTGACCTTTGTAATGCCCTGATATTTGTATATTGATGGTGAGTATAAAAATCTGGCAGCTAAGTGGATGGATAATAGTTGTTTGCAAAGTTGCTCAGAGTTTCTAGGACTGCAGGGTGAGAAGACAAAAGGAGGCTGTAAAAAAAAGAGAGAGTTTGCCTGCCTCTAATCCTTCAGCAACACACTTATTGGCCCAGCTGGTGCTATTAATATAAAAAGTACCTCTTGCAGAAGCCCACAATTACAAGATTTATGTCATAGTAATGACTGGCTGTTTATCACCTACCTCTCTGCTGCTCAGCAATGTAGCTAAAGTATATTAGTTGTCTTTCAGCAAATGTTTGAACTGACCTGAAGCATGTACTCATTTTACAATACCCATTTCAGAGGACAAGTTAACGCTATGTCAATAATTACTTCAACCACAAGTCTTGTATGCACATGCCATTTTAAGCACCTTATTCATGTCTGCAGGAATGCACCACTTTGAAAAATGAAACACCAAAGACTAAATGAAAGGCCACTTAAAGCATCTTATTAAGAAGAAGTTTGGTTCAGCTGGAACTCTGTACATGTCCTGGAATTATGTGTTTATTTTAGCTTTGCTCTGAGCAATGAGCATGTACAGGTTTGGGCTCCTCATTTGCACTCATCCTTAGTGACCTGAACCTCCTTTCCATTTCTTATACATGCCACTTGAATGCCAGATTCTTTGTCCAAAGTCCTTCCTGTTCTTGCTAGTAACCAGGAAAGTTGCCATTTTATTTTTTAAAAAAATGAAGGAAGAGAAAACAAAACAGTCAATCGCAAAATGTTAAAATCCTGTTTTGGAAGGGTCAATACTATCATGTGTGTTGCATCACATGAGATCCCAGCTGCAGAATGGAGGATATGATTAGGAAGTTTTGTGAAGATGTCAACGAAATAAATATTATTAAGGAGTAGAAGTTATGCTAATTTCATCGAAACAAAAATGTTTAAGTGAGGTCTTTTGTGAGCTAAAAGAGCAATCAACCATAGATAACTTCTATTTCATCTGCCAGCAACCTTTGTGTGTGGCATTGAGAGAAAGAGTTTGAGTGTAAAATCTCACACATTTGGATTTCAATGAGGTAATTGGAGGCCTAATTGGGCTAGCAATTACAAATGCTTTGCCTCTGAACAGTTGGCTGAACTTAAAAGCTGCGTTTTAAGTAGGAAATTGAACATAGCATTAAACATACTTTAATTTGCCACATGCTTTGAAATATACAGGTTGAAACATGCAATAAATATCTATTTTGCTTTATAACAATGGTTAATAGCCTTTGGAGGTTTGGAACACCTCCTTTTATATGTCTGGATGATATATAAAACCTCTTCCCCCTTCTGTCTTGACAATAGTAATCCTGATTGCCTATGATAGACAGGTGTCATGCTTTCATCTATATGTCCTATTTTTTTCATTTATGGCTATGATTAAGGATGGCCAAGCCTGTCTAATTCAGTGCCTCGTTTTTAAAGTCTTGGTTCTCCACATCTCCATACCAGTTTTTAGAACAGTCCTCATGAAAACTCATCAGAATCATTTCTCTTAATACTGTATATACACTTGTATGCAATTTCCCTTAATATGCACCTTTTCTCAAGGCAATTTCTGCTAATATAATATATCTTTGTATGTTCTTTTTACTAATATGAGCATTTCAATGCATACTTTGTCCTAGTATATGCATGTCTGTGCACATTACTTAGTAGGAAAACTGCATTACAAAATTCAGAGAAGTGCAAATTTTGAAAGCCGATGGAGTTTTGGTTCATGTAGTAGTGTTTCAGAAATTGAAAATTAGGTAGAGTTGCCTTTAGACGCAAAGTGAATCAAATTTCTCCCCCATCCCTAGATACCATGAGCAATTTCCTCTAAGTGGAGTTTGAATCTGGCATACTTTATACCAGGTGTGCAGCCTGGGAGTCATTTTGGACTCACAGCTGTCCATGGAGGTGCAGGTTAATTCTGTGTCCAGGGCAGCTGTCTACCAGCTCCACCTGGTACGCAGGCTAAGACCCTACCTGCCCGCGGACTGTATCGCCAGAGTGGTACATGCTCTAGTTATCTCCCGCTTGGACTACTGCAACACGCTCTCCGTGGGGCTGCCTTTGAAGGTGACTCTGAAACTGCAATTAATCCAGAATGCGGCAGCTAGACTGGTGACTGGGGGCGGCCGCCGAGACCATATAACACCGGTCTTGAAAGACCTACATTGGCTCCCAGTACGTTTCCAAGCACAATTCAAAGTGTTGGTGCTGACCTTTAAAGCCCAAACGGCCTCGGTCCAGTATACCTGAAGGAGCGTCTCCACCCCCATCGTTCAGCCCGGACACTGAGATCCAGCGCCGAGGGCTTTCTGGCGGTTCCCTCACTGCGAGAAGTGAGGTTACAGGGAACCAGACAGAGGGCCTTCTCGGTAGTGGTGCCTGTCCTGTGGAACGCCCTCCCAGCAGATGTGAAGGAAATAAGCAGCTATCCTATCTTTAAAAGACATCTGAAGGCAGCCCTGTTCAGGGAAGTTTTTAATATTTAACGCTGTACTGTTTTTAACACTTGATTGGGAGCCGCCCAGAGTGGCTGGAGAAACTCGGCCAGATGGGTGAGGTATAAATAATAAATTGTTGTTGTTGTTGTTGTTGTTGTTGTTGTTGTTGTTGTTGTTGTTGTTGTTGTTGTTGTTGTTGTTTTGCCAGCTTCCCTCAATGTTCAGAGATTGACTATAAATGATTGTTATATATTTGCCCACTGCCACTCCCTCAGCCACCCCACAGCTGGGGGGGGGCCATGGCGAAGGCTTGATGCCATGCGCGCTGCCCCAGCTCACCCCACCCAATGGGTGGCTTGCCCTGCCCCTGGGCGGAAGGCGCAAGCGACGCTCTGGGTGCCTGAGCTACGCCGCTGCATGGGTAGAGGGGAACCAGCTACGGATTGCAAACAACAGGAGCAAAGCCTAGCAAACAGGTCTGCAACCAACTATGCCTCTAAGAAGGCTTCAGCCGGGCAATGTGGAATGGGCAGCAAGCAGAGGGGTGCTGTGGTCCCGGGCCCAATTTTGAGAGGGCGTGCAAACAGGCGCCCCCACAGCAGGCTCCTTCATTGGAGCCTGACTCTGCTCCAGAAGGAGCTGTGCTTTGGCTGTGGCACTTATGCCAGGCATAGCTCCGTGGGGGCCGGGTCAGGCCTGACCCGGGGAAGGAGAGCAGGTGAGTGGGCGGCAGTGCTGCTGCCCACCCTTCTCGGCCACTGCAGCAGCTCTACCTCCAAGTCACTTCTGACCCAGCAGCGGAGAGCAATGCTGCTGCCCACCCTCCTTGGCTACGAGACACCTCCTGCCTGGCTGCAGCAGCTCTGCTGCCAGGTCAGACCAGAGCAGGAGGAGAGTGGGCAACAGCTTCCCTGCCCCTTGCCTAACCCTGAACTGTTACCTGTTGAGGATGCCCTATGCTCCCTGCCCCGCATGCCCACCCCGGGCAGAGTGGGCATATGCTCTGCTGCCGGCTGTGAACAGCTCCCTCCTTGCTTAATTTTCTTCGCACAGCACATACCTAAACTGTGGGATTTGCTCATACAAGATGTGGAGATGGCCATCAGCCTGGGTGGCTTAAAAAAAAATTTAGATAAATTCAGGGAGGATAAGGCTATCAGTGACTACAAGCCACAATGGCTATGTTATACTGTCAGAGGTAGCATGCCTCAGAGTATCTACTGCTGGACTCACTAGAGGGATATTGCCTCATGACCTGTATATGGGCTTTCCCCTGGCATCTGGCTAGTCACTGTAAGAACGGGTTGAGCATGTGGCTTGATCCAGCCAGGGCTCTTCTTATGTCTTTATGTACTCACTAGTTCTCCTTCCCTTCCCTGTTGCTGGGCTGCTATGGGCTGGGCAGGCAACCCAGCAGGCAGCAGTGGTAGCAATAAGGTGGGATCTGCTACTCCAGCGGCACTGCAAGGGGCGGGAAGCAGCTGATGTAATTTCCCCACATTCATACCCTCCAACGTGCTGATGCTGAAAACTGGGACCTGCAACTTCCCAGCCGCACTCCAGTGTGAGTTGTGGGACCCATGAGAGATCACAGAGCCCCAAAATGCACATTTTGGGGGGCTCAGTGATCTTGTGCTCTCAGCACGGTGCCCCAAAAATGGACGTCCCAATTTAATTAGGATGGTTGATGGGTGTGCATGTTTGGCTTTGATATAGCATACCCCAGGTGACCAAAGAGAGAGATGCTATATAGAGGTAGGGACACAGTTTTGTGCAGGAATTGAGATGGTAGGTCACTGCAATCCAGCACACCTCTCAATAGCAGAAAAAAAAAATTAAACAGAAAATAGAAAAAAAGTAGTTTAGCCATGATTTCACAATCCTGTGACTTCCATGCAAGGTAATGCTTACAGCTGTTTTATTTGATTTAAAAGGGGAAATTAGAAATGAATATGAAAATTAACAGTAAAATCAATAAAGAACGCAACTGTGATAATCTGATAGTGCTTCCCCCATCTGCTAGAAGGTTTGCAGGCATTTGGGATGGACAGATGTTTCAGTTAAAATATGCAGAAGCCCCCTGTCTAAAATCAGCAGTTTTATTTTCAATAACCTTATTTGTTTAAATTATGGATTTATAATGTGTTCACATTCCTGCATGGCATAAGGGAGACAACAATTCCCTTTCAAACAGAAATGATATTTCCTTCCCTTTACGTCCAATGTTCAGAGGTGAGTGCAGGTGCTTATGTAGCCATAATGGCACCACCCAGGCACAAAGGCGGCAGGAGTGGCTGGAATTTTCCCCACAGTGTTCCTGGAGCAATGCTACTCCTACTCCTACTCCTACAACTTCATCATCATCATTTGATCACCTTCCACACACATATCAAGGCGGTGTACAAAACGCAAATAAAACCAGCTAATAAACCATTGAAAACAACACAGAAAATAACAGCAGAAAATATTTAGAAGCAATACCAAGTAGGCTCATCATGTCACAGATGTATTCATTCAACTGGGAAAGCTTGTGGGAACAAAAATGTTCTCAATAGCTTCCAGAAAGCACAAATAGTGGGCATTTGCCATATCTTAACCAGATGCTGTTCCACAGAACAGGGAAAGCCCTGCTCCAAGTTACTGTGGGGTGAGGTTACTGTGGAGAACTTTGGAATTTGACGAAGAAGCAGTGACCTGCTGGGTGTATAAGGGATACACAGCATCAGTCTGAGAGGGGCATTGTGAATAGTTTGATAAAAGCAGCCACAGGCAGGTAGTGACCAGAGGATCTCTGCTGCTGCTCTTTGCCACAATGGCACAAGTTGGGGGGGGGGGAATGGCTGTCACTGATGCCACTATGCCATTATACTTCCCCTGAACCTTTTGAGGAATTTTGTCCCACTCCCCACAAACAAAATCTGTTCCACCAGTTTTCCAGCCAATTCATGGATGGACTTTGAGAATCTTTTGTAAAACGGTACTCTGTGCGAGACCAAAAGATGGGTGCCACCACACAGATCTTCTCAATTATGAATCATCTAAATTTTGCACCCCCTTTGTTCAGCACTGCAAATGTTCTCCAGTGAAGAAGAAGAAGAAGAAGAAGAAGAAGAAGAAGAAGAAGAAGAAGAAGGCTTTGAAGCTCAAAGAGAAAGTGACACAAAGGTGACCTGGGGCATTTCAGTTCTTGAGGCAATAAAATTCCAAATGGTTTTCCCCAATATTATATAAATGTCAATCTGTTGACAATGCCCTATAATGGTTCACCCAGCCAGGGCAAGGCAGGTCCTACCATTAGACACAATGAGACAGCTGTGTTAAGAGGATGGCTCTGACCCAGGGCCATCCCAATGAATTTTGCTTTCCGAGACCAAGGTGGAATCTACACACATATAAAAAACGCTGGGGAAATGCTTTTTTAAAAAACGTTTTTTAAAAAATACATTGAATCTTGCATAGCTCACTGTCGCCATCTAGCGTCACATTTGTATAGCGCACTTTACAACACATTTAAAACGTTTTATTTGCAGCTGTGTAGATGAGTTCTAAGGGACGCGGGTGGCACTGTGGGTTAAACCACAGAGCCTAGGACTTGCTGATCAGAAGGTCAGCGGTTCGAATCCCCACGACGGGATGAGCTCCCGTCGTTCGGTCCCTGCTCCTGCCAACCTAGCAGTTCGAAAGCATGTCAAAGTGCAAGTAGATAAATAGGTACCGCTCCGGCGGAAAGGTAAACGGCGTTTCCGTGTGCAGCTCTGGTTTGCCAGAAGCGGCTTAGTCATGCTGGCCACATGACCATTTATTGGCTCCCTCGGCCAATAAAGCGAGATGAGCGCCGCAACCCCAGAGTCGGCCATGACTGCACCTAATGGTCAGGGGTCCCTTTACCTTTACCTAGATGAGTTCTAAGGATCAGATGCTGTCCTCCCAACACCCCCATTCAGGATAAGGAAGCTTTCTTCAACACGGGCTTCAACATCACCGTCACCACATCTGAGGGAGACAGGCATGCTTAGGGGGGTTCAAAGGGGCCTGCACAGGAGGTGCAAATCTCCCCTACAACACCTCCTTGCTGCTACCTGCTCCATTGCCATCAAAATCTAATGGTGTAGGTTTTTTTTTTTTTAAAAAAGAAACAACCACACATTTTGGGAGGATATATAGAGCAATAAGAGAGCTCTCTGGCCAAATGCAAGCAAAACAACCGGCAAATTAAAATGGCCGTAAAAATAATTAAAATGTAATAAAAACTAACAACAGCAACGTTCTCAAATTTCCCCAAAGGCTTATCATAATAAAAATGCAGGGTTTTTTTTAAAAAAAGAATCAGTTTTCAAAACTTTAATAGCGTAGCTGCTGGCTGGGCATATATGGTTAGGTAGAAAAGGGGAAATAATGTCCCACAGACAGCAACTACTATTTCCCCATTGGGAATAGCCACCTCAGCAACTGGTAAAAAAAAATATGGCTCTGGTAGTGAGAGATCCACATGTTCATTTTTTTTCTGCTGCAGCAAACCCCAGCAAATCTGACCCCAGCAAACAGTTTTTTAAAGACTTTTTATAGAGTTTTAGGGGTATCTGCTAAAACCCCTTCTGTGCCAACACCCCTCCTCACTGCCGGGTGTAATCAAGTCCAGTGAAGATTGGTTGAAAGAGCTGGGCATGTTTACCCTGGAGAAGACAACATTATCGGAAGGAGATGATTGTGGTTTCCATGATGCTGCTGGAAACACTGAGCACAGGTCTGGGGTGAGGGCAGCTCCCCATGACACCGGCACGGTGGCTGGCAGTCCCCTTAACTTGCTTCTTTTTTGCTTTCTAAACAAAGTGCTGCAATCAGACTGGCGTTTCAGACAGTTTCACCTCCTGCAACCACCTCCTGCTTGTGGGATTTCCACAGGCATCTGGCTGGCCACTGTGACAAAAATTAGACATTTCCTACATAGGAGATACAAAGCTTTGATTCCTGAAAATGCTAAAGCTGTCCAATATTAGAAGCGACGGCAAAGGCAATTATTGTTGTTGTTGTTGTTGTTGTTGTTGTTGTTGTTGTTGTTGTTGTTGTTGTTATTTATTAGATGTTTTAATGGACCTCTTTATGGACATTTCCTTTCTGCACATTGTTTTCCTCCACCTTCTAACAGTGGACTGGATGGGTTTTTGGCTTGACCCAGAAAGGCTCATCTTACGTTCTTATGTCTCTTATTTATGCATTCTTAAAAGTTGGTTCAAGGAGGGCTGACGTGGGTAGGTATGTTGCCTTTGGCAGAGTTTGATAAAGAGAGTTTGCTTACTTGCTTTACCGCTTGAGTAGGGATGCATTAAGCTGTCAGTTTTGGTTTCTCTCAGCTTCACATTTTGCTGATTGATATTTAAGTTTTCCACAACAATTTGCAATTTCTAAAAATAAAACGATCCTGGTGAAAATTCATCAGGATTTGAATGTGAATTTCTTCTATTAAACGTATTTTTACATGCAGTTTTGACTAATATACACATATTTGCAGTAAAGTGTATGTTATTTTCAGGAATATATGCATTTTTAAGCACACTTTCCCCTAATACATGCATTTGTACACACTGGTTGGAGAGCTGCATTACAAAATTCAGGAAAGTGCAAATTTAGGATGATAGCTGCGTTTCAGTTCACATATTGGTTTGAGAAGTGCAAAGTAGGTAGCTTCTCATTGAAATGCAAACAAAATAAAATCTCTCCCCCCCCCCAATCCCTACACATGAAGGCTTCTGTAACTTTTAAAAATGAATACTCCCCCACCCCAAGGCTTTCCCTTTTAGTGCACCATTTCCTTCCATTTCAAATACTTTTTCTTATTTTTCCTTTGGGTACTTCCCCTTCTCTGCAGTACCACAGTGTGGATTTCCTGTTTTTTTAAAAGGAGGCAACACATAGTTCACCCAATGCAAAATTATCCCATATGCAGCCATTGTGTCTTCCATTCCATTGGTATGGTTATCACATTACTGCTGAGGATGGGGACTGGTGCCGCTGTAGAGCTAAGAGGAAAACGGATCTCATTTCACTGCAAAAAAACAACAACCCTCAATATCAATCTATTGGCTGATTTAAGCATCACATAAGCATACACTGTATTATGTTTAAAGAGCAACAAAAGTCAATGCGCCAAATGATCCAAGGAGAAACTAGTATTGATTTAATCTTTTCCGGGTTGTTATAATCAGAACGGAATAAGCCAATGTTCAATTAACATGCAGTGTTACATTTTCTAATTGTTCTGTCTACATACGTTAATCTTAACCAACAAATTAAATATTGACAGATGGTTCTTGGAAACACAACACTTGCAAACAACCATTGCACAGGTGTATGCATATATGCAAATGAGGTTGATTTCCCTGCCCTTATAGCTTTCTTTCCTTTCAAAGCATTACTCCAGGATCAGTTCCTTGAATGGAAACTACCAGGTATTAAATATGTGGCACTTCCTTCCTACTTTAGCACACTGTACTTTCCATGGACATCTATTTACATTTTTTTTTGGGGGGGGGACAGCCTAGTGACCTAGTTCACATGCCACATTAAGCCATCATTATAACAAACTATGGTTTAATGTGAATGAGTTGTGTGCTGTTGCATGTTGCTTCACTCCTCGCCTGCTGCTGCTGCTGCTGCTGCTGCAACGTCAGGAAGAAAACAAGCCATAGTTTAGCTCAGAGGTCGGAAACCTAAGGCCCATGGGCTGGAAGCGGCCCATGAGGGTCGCTTAACCAGCCCATGAGCCACCCCTGAACTGAGCCACCCGCTCAGCGAGTCCCCACCCGCTACGCTAAACCGGCACAGCGCGGCGCAGGGACTCTCTTCCACAGCTCTGGAAATAGCTTCTGCGCATGCCCAGACACCGGAAATTGCATCAGCGCATGTCCGGGGCACTGGAAATCACTTCTGCGCAGGCGCGGTTTTCGGTGTCTGGGCATCCACAGAAGCGATTTCTGGTGCCACAGACATGTGCAGATGCGATTTCCCGTGTCACACTGTGCCGGCCCGGCCCACGGTAAGCCTTGCCGACCCCTGGTTTAGTTTGTCATTATGTGTGAATCTAGGCTTCTGGTTTTTCTTCAAAGCACATGTGGAGGCCAACATTTATTCTTGACTGGCCACTCATTGTTTATCTGGGAAACAAGCCATGAGTTCAGGTTCACGCACAATGTGCGCTCAATAGGCCGACATGCAATGCTTGGCATGGACTGATTCATCCATCTCTACAGAGAACTGCCAGTGGGTGGGAAATTCATGCAAAATAAGTCCTTATAGCCAAGTACAGTGGTACCTCGGGTTAAGTACTTAATTCATTCCGGAGGTCCGTACTTAACCTGAAACTGTTCTTAACCTGAAGCATCACTTTAGCTAATGGGGCCTCCCGCTGCCGCCATGCCACCAGAGCACGATTTCTGTTCTCATCCTGAAGCAAAGTTCTTAACCTGAAGCACTATTTCTGGGTTAGCGGAGTCTGTAACCTGAAGCGTATGTAACCTGAAATGTATGTAACCCGAGGTACCACTGTACTTTTATAGACAAAGGAAGGCTCAAACAGTTGTTTTCTTGATTTGGGGAAGCTAAATAGGTTTGAAAACCTCTGCTCTGCACCCAGCCTCGCTGCTCCAAAACAGATCATGTTGTTATAAATGCTGTTCAAATCTTCATAGCCGTTTGTGACACTTTATCACATTTCCAATTGGCAATTCACATCACCGAGAGAGCATTAGAGATTTCTCATATCTAACACCTGATGGAAGTGTAATGTATGAGGCATATTCCCCAACAGTATGGATAGCTGTTTGGAGCTTTAGGGGTAAAAGCAGAATTCTCTGCTAGTGTTGACCTTGGTGATTGATGCTCCACAAGTGACTTTGCCAGGAAGACAGAGAAGGAGAGTTTGTGCCAACATCCATCAGAGCAAGCAAAAACTGCAAAGTTTTTTGTTCGTTTTAAAATGTAACGTGTAAATAATTCCTTGTCAGTCTTTTAATCAGCATGCATCCGTAGTCTAGATGAGCTACATGGCCATTTCAAATTGGCCCTAAGCATCTAGAAAAGATTTTCTAATTTCCAGCTTCACTCCTTAAGGTAAGTTGAATATGGTCTACCTAAAGTAGTTTCAGGTATTGTTTCTGCAGAGGAGTCTATCCTAAATCAATTAGCAAGGCACTGATGTACTCTATACAACATTTGTTGTTCTTGCATTATCGTGAATTGACTTAATTAGGAATTCACAGTAAAAAAACAACAACACTTTCCTGCTATTTTAATACTAAACCATTACATGAGTTGATTGAAAACATGGTCATAGGCCATAGCAATTTAATGTGCAATGTGATACAATGAAGTTTTCTGCAAAGTAGCATTTAAAAAACCCTTCCAACTTATTTAAGGACTTTCAGCAATAGACAATGCTATTAGGCTAAGTTGTATAATTACTGTCACTGGAGGATATAAAAAGATGTCCTAGAAAAAAAATAATTAGATTGCCCAAGCCTTTGGAGATAGTTAAAGTAGGATTGCCTAACAGGCCTAACAACTGGTATTTTACTGGTCCACCCAGTACAACTGTGTCCTTCCACCAGCTAACCAGCACTGGGGTCTGAAAAGTCAGTCAAATTCAGGTTCTACTAGAGTCTACTTTCCTCCTATGTTTAAAAAGAGTTAATTGAACATGCATATTATGGGGAGCAGTATTGCAGTGCCAGGCTCCATAGGTGATCGACAGACATTTGCACAAAGGGATTTTTCCATGCAGTCTGGAACACTGCAAAGGCAAGATCCTAGCACAAGTGTATGCAAAGGGGCCCCTAATCCTGGAGGGACCTGGAGAAGAGTCTATGAGAAGAGGCTCTCCATTTAAAGAACACCAGCCTAATTTACCAGTCATTGACTTCAATGGAGTCAGGGGGTGGGGAGACTGAGCTTCTATGAGGGCTTCTGAACTGGACTCCTTGAAGTCAAGAGGAGGGCTATGCAATCTCCCCATGCTGGGATGATACCGGCACAACAGACATCTCTTGTGCCAGTGCTTCTAGATGAGTATCTACATCTGGGGGTGTCCCTGAGGACAACGACTTGTCCAGTTTTGAATCCCTGGCCTCATCTCCCGAAGAAGGAGAGTCTGACCGCTGGTCATGGCAGAAGCATATATGCAGGGTTACAGAGAAAAGTCTTCTCCAGCCCTACCTAGAGATTCCACTGGTGGAACTTAGGGGATTCTGCATATGAAACACTAGCTCTGCCGCAGAGCTTTGGCCCTTTCCTACAACTCTTGCTGAGTTGTAGAAACAGAACAACTTATCTAGATTTGGGTTCAATTTCCTCCTGCAATGCTTTTCTGGTAGGTCAGAAACAGTCCTTATATCAATGTAATAATCTTTCCCCTACTGTACAAACACTATTAGATTCCCCGTGTGTGTTACTCTGCCCAAAGACTGCACGCTGGAAGCATGAATCAGCCCACAAGCTCAGAAGATTAGACACAATATTCACATCATCACTCCTGCAATCCTGAGGGCTAGAAACCTATTTTCAAATGGATGCTGAGGTTGTGTTTGCCCTTTTTTTTTTTTTGCCTTGGCGTACTTAAAAAAAATATCAGCAGTGGTTGCATGGGAACAGACGTTATATACAACTAGCAGACAACTGTTGTTAAAGCAATTGCTATTCTTTGTGGATAACCCGAAAGCCAAAAGCTCCTGGAGATTTCTAGCCCACCAGCTGAGACTATAAAACATGCTATTGGGGATCAATCCAACAAATCAAGAGTAGTGCATTTAAACTGTATATTTGTCCATTCAGGCATTGACCAACCGGAGATTGTGGGGGGATAAGCTGCAAGTAAGCTTATTGCTAGTCAGGCTGATGTCATGAAGAGCACATTGACTGGAGCTTCAAAATCATTCATTGGAGCTCACTGTCTCAAGTAGCAGTCTGTTGGGAATCTCTCTCTCAGGTTCCAGATGGATATAATCTACTACATCAAACTGAACAGTCTTTCAAGCTCTTCTCATGCTCTTTGTGGATGAGAAGCGTTGGGGCAGGAATGGGCCCTGATCCCAGTTTCCTTTAGTGTCGATTCAACCTACAGTACATGGTTTTCAATTTCCATTAATGCTGCTAGCACGGCATTCATGCCTGATAATAATCTATGAGTTGCAACCAGGAGTGGCTAAATCTCAGTTTCAGAACCTCATAGAAGTTTTGGATTCTCTCAGTTTCCTTTTTCTTCCCACCTTAAATTCAGTTCTTCACGTAATGTCTCTGACAGTGAAGGCAGAACATAGCCATTGTAGTTCAGCCACCATAGTCTAGTCAACCAGAGTTTCTTCTTCTTCTTACTATCCAGCAGTTAGCCCCCCTCCCCTGGGCTCATTGGCAACACAAAGGGCCCACCAGAGGTTGGTTAGACAAGGGACCTCTCAAACCTGTAAGGTCCTGGCTACAACCAAACTGAGTAGAGAACCTAGTGGGATGCACATTGCCCAGGCAGGAACATTCTGTGAACCATGAGAGCAGCAAAATGACCAGACTGTACAATAGTGATGGGACTAAATCAGGCCAAATCTTTACAAATCTGTATGGGACAATGACAATAAAGATATCGTATATCGTATAATGATCCTGCCCACTGCTATTTCTGTCCTCATACAACCTGACATGTTATGCTATTTTATAGGCATCGTTATGTAACTAAATTCAACGTAGAAATGCAAAGCTGCTATGGCTTATCAGTGGAATCTGGGATCAAGAAGCATTCATCTGGCAATGATAAGGGACTTAAATCTCTGGTACGTATTGTGATTCCTGGGCGTGCTTACTTTACACATCTTTCTTATGTGCATTTCTTAAAAGAACAAGCGTGAATGTGGCTTAGCAGGCTGCAAAGCTCTGCTCAGTCTCTAAGAGAACAGAACACATTCCAGTACAGAAATTTAATAAATTATGTTGTGTCCCTCAGCAAAGGGTAGCGAGAGGGATGAAGCAAAGTCACAGTCATTAAAGCACTTCTGCACTAAACCGTTCACTTCTGAAGAGATTAGAAATTATCTGCATGGCTGCAGGGGAAAGGTTTATGCAAAGCAGGGGACCTGCAGTTACAACATCCAGTCTGACCATTCTTACAAACAAGCTCAAATTAGAATTGTGCCCTGTTTCTCCTGAAGGTTCGTGAGACCAATACCATGAATTTTAAACTTCCGGAATTATACTAGGATTGTGATGCTCCCCTGGGAATCCAGTGGCACAATAAGTATGAACTCAGGAGCTGCCCCATATAGTAGGCTGGAGTGCTAGGTAGTCTGCTGTGTTGTTTAAATAGGTTAATCTTCTTGACTTGGTCACTGTTGGCAGTTTAGGTGCAGGGAAATAAAGTTTGGCTTAGCCTGGTGATGCCCTTTAGGTACCTTTCAGGTTGACCCTGAAGCTCATGTCTTAGACTCTGCAGTTAAGGAGGTGGGAAAAGAGCTTCCTTTGAGGCCAAACTCTTGCATCCACCTGGGGTCTTGCACTCCTGGGTGGTGGCAGCTAGGCAAGGCCTCCCTTCTCACCTTCATGGGAGCCATGCCCTACGGTAGTTTCTTAGGCAAGAGTGGGTCACCCAATGGCTGTACAGTGGTACCTCAGGTTAAGTACTTAATTCATTTCAGAGGTCTGTTCTTAACCTGAAACTGTTCTTAACCTGAAGCACCACTTTAGCTAATGGGGCCTTCTGCTGCCACCGCGCCGCCGGAGCACAATTTCTGTTCTCATCCTGAAGCAAAGTTCTTTACCTGAAGCACTATTTCTGGGTTAGCGGAGTCTGTAACCTGAAGCGTATGTAACCCGAGGTACCACTGTTGTTATCCGGTTATGTTAGTTTCTGCCCCATAGCAACCCCCCCCCTGCGCTGATTCTAATTTAAGGCCTATATAAAAGTGGCCCAGTCCAACTCCAGCTTATGTCTCTGTCTCTATGTTTGCCTATAGGGACGCAACTAGCATGCCAGTTTTCTATGAGCAAAGCATATCCCTTGGCATGTGATTGGTGAGCATTCTGCAGCTGGAAGTGGTATTGTTCAGGAAATGCTTTGCAATTTGGGTCCTGTTGCAGATGAAGCCCAGCCCTTCAACCAGCCTCTGCCAACCTGGTTCTCTCCAGATCTTTTGGACTAGGCCTCCCATCTGCCTCAGCCAGTACAGTCATGTTGGCTGGAGCTAATGAGAGGTCTGGTCCAAAACATATGGAGAGCAGCCGGCAGGCAAGGGCTGCTTTAGACAATTCCCGCTCTTCAAGCATTAAGTGAGGAGTTGAAAATGAAAACATGCCTTCTGAGCAGTTTCCGGCTCCCTAACATTACTCCTCAGCTGCAAATTTCAGCCTTGGCTGTCAGATGGTATAATTTAAAAAGAACCCACTTAGGTGGCCCTTATCATGCAAACAGAGCTAATCTGCTTTACCTCTTTTTAGCTCAGCTTGCCATGCATATCCTTCCAGAATAATATGCTTCAATAAACTGAGCTCTTATGAAAATGGAGTCAGATTACAGAGAATTACTTGCTCCCCCACTCAGTATCTCCAAGAATTCAAATTAAGTACTATAAGAGCAGCAAAGTACACGCCCGCTTCACATTTGCACCTATTTTCCCTAACAGGGAAACCTTCCCTCCCCTGAAGAGAAAATTATATCAGCTTTCCTATAAAATTGTGTGCACATAAGTGCTAACTTTTAGAGACTGCAATTAAACAATCATTTGAGGAAGCTCTACGTTTAGGAAACATTGATGGTATCTCCTTCTCCAAAGTGCACGGTGCATGTAAGCTCCATTATCACAAGGCCTGTATGAACTCTCGTGCATCAAACTAGACAGGTGTAGGCTCTTGGCAGCCTGAGAATCCCAGCTTGCTTGCCTGATTTCAGGAGCTGGGAGTCTTTGTGTTTGTGAGTTAAGCTATATCAGCCAAATACTGTGAACTATAGTGTTTTCATAGAATCATACAATTGTAGACTTGGAAGTGACCCAAGGCAGGAATCTCAACTAAAGCATCCATGACAGATGGCCACCCACCCTCTGCTTAAAAAAGTAAGTATTTAAGTAACTATTTACCTAACTTACATTCATTTCCGTGGGGAAAAAAAAACCCCCACCAAAACAATGTGAAAATGTAATTACATATCATTTGTGGACTTTAAAATAAACAATGTGTGATGGCCTGGGATTCGGACTTGGAGGCTGAACCTGAGGAATCCCAGCCTGCACAGGAGTCCCTGCCTCCAGGACCAGCTGAGCCGGGGCTGGGGCTTGAGCCTGAAGGGTCCTCACCTGTGCTGGATCCTCAGGAGCAGACACCAGCTGAGTCTGCTCTGACTCCTGAGGGGATGGAGGACCCATTGCCTGCAAGTGCTCCACTCTTAGCCCCGTCAGGGGAAGGTGAGGTTGCCTCTGGGTCCAGTAACCCTCCAGCCTCTCCTGAGCTAAAGAGGCTCAGGGCAGAAAGGTGGAGGGAACTAAGTTCCCGCAGGAGGAGTGCTCGGCTCCAGGCCAGGAGAGGCGAGTCACCTGTGGACCGGGGCCGCCCTATGCCTCGGGGCAGACATTGTTAGTAGCCTGTTCCTGCCTGCACCCTGTCCTGCTCTTCTGCCAGAGTTCCTGACCTCACCTGACTCCCTGCCTTGGACCCTGCTTCAGCTTTGACAGACAGCCTCCAAACCGCACCCTCAACCTTGGACTGGACTCAGACCTCGCTGCACAGTTAACCCTTGGGACCAGCATACAATGTGAATGAATACCGATAGTATACACTTGACTGATTTCCATTCCTGATTGCAGGTGTACTTGTGAACTGCGGCAATTTCTGCTCCCCCCCCTTTTTTTTGGATTGGAATTCTCCAACCTCCCTACGTCTAAAAGAATAGCTCTGAATTTTATTTTATTGCTTTTTTGGAAAAAAGAGAAGTGTTTTCATTCAAAATATTCTGAACTAAAAATTCATCAGCAGATGCTATAATGCTGACACCGCCTGAGAAGGTTGAGCGGTACATTGGTTCTTGCGTACAAACAAATGGAAAAAAGCCAGTATTTCACTGACACTCAACGGTTGAATGAACTTGCTATACATCGCCTGCTCTTTCCTGTTCTGCTTTCAGGTTCTGTAAACACGAGTTCTTTTTTAGAGGAAGCTTCAAACTCCTGAAATAAAGACTCCTGGGAAATATCAGAGTCTTGTAAAACCACGGCAGGTGGGTTCAACCATTTTTTGTTTGTTTTTGTTTTAAAGAGCAGGCCTGTCTTCAGGAATGGCAAGGGGGGTAGGGTAAGTACTGGTAGCTAGCTAATGAAACTCTTAAAGATACTGGCTAAGAATTGAAAATCAGGCTGCAGATGGTATTTTTAGACAAAAGACCTTTTCACAAGGTTGGGGAGGGTGTGAATGTGGAATTATTCCTTGAGCATTGCCTGTCGCCTGTCTTAATTTCCATTGCTTCTCAGCCCTTAGCACTCCTTAACCGTATGACAGATTATTATTTTTTTATATAAAAAAGATTAAATAACAAGTGATCCATATTAATGAATTCCAAGCGGTGTAGAAAAATAGGACGATTTAAGGGCCAGTTAAAAATGAGGCCGTTAACCTAGGAGTTGGTATGGTACATTGATGCACAGATTTCTTCAGTAACTATTGTCCAACTTTCCTTTCAGGTTGGAAGTCAACACTCATTGATGAAGCATCTGATTCCTGGTCCCTGACCATAACATGTGTGAGACACAGTGTGAATACTTTCCAAGCTAGCACTGCCTTCCTCCAGGTGGAGTTATACCATATTATCAACCTCTTCTGCGAGGTTCTCTGATTTCAAATAATATGAAAGGGAAGCCTAGGGGAGTAGCTACCATGCCATGTTAGTTGGGATCCAAATCTTGCATCTGTGTCTCCTTCCCTCCTGGAAATTAGAGGCTTTGCAAGGAAACAAGCTCTGCAGCACTATCCAAATTAGTGAGGCAGGGTTTCCTGAGGTGACACTGATGAGCCCTGAGGGAAAGAGAGACAGTTTGAGGACAAGAGAAGAGAAGCTACCTGGTCTACCTGCAGCAGTATATACCTGGATGAATGTATATGAATGGCATAGGTCACTGGAAGGAGAGGATGTGAGTCAAGGCTGGCTCAGAGGCCATTTCACTATATGTTGGCTGGGGTCCATCCTTCAGTTTGGACTTCAGGATAAAGAAAAACTAAAAAGAGATTGGATCTCAGTCTCCGAGGCTGTGTGAAATAGTTTTAAGAGGCCCCTAAATTAAGCTCTATTTCACCTTTCCCTTCCATCTCCCAGTGACATTTGTCATCAGGACTGATCTTCTTGCCAACCAGAACTTTCTCCACACTGAGAATTATAGCACAAAGCATGAATCCAGAATCCTCTGGAAAATATTGGGTGTACAAATCTTCCTGCTGGTTATCCTTTTATTTGCTAAATTATAAAACGCCAGTGAACAAAGTAATTTATATACTACATTGCTGGTGCATATTACAGCGCTGGTGTATATACAACCTTTTCCCCATCTTGACTTATTTGAGGGCATGATGGAGAAATATCATAAGAAATTAAAAGTCAGGGGGATTAAATAAACCAGCAGTACCACATTTCAGAAAGGGTAAAAGAAGGTATCCTTTTAACATGAGTTTTAAAATTCACTCAGAGCCGTAATGCTCTGTTTTGGCCTGAAATACCCTTATGTCTTTTGCTAGCTATGCCTATTTCAGCGAACATGTAGAGAGCGTGTGCTTGTCTATAGTTCCATAAATATTGTAGTCTCCAGGAATGAGTAATGGAACAGTGTCTTCCCTCATTTGCTGTATCTGCATCTGGTCATATTTCATGCCTATTATCAGAAATTATCATACAGGCTGCTGAATGTGATGAAAAATTCAAAGGTTTTTATTTAAAGCATGTTTTTTTCCAGAAAGCTGTAGGTCAGGCACTATAGATTCATAGAAGTCGCAAGAACGTGTAAAGGGAAGATCAGCGAGTGAGTCAAAAAGGTGGGATGCGACTGAAAGGAGCTGGTATCTTAGGAGCCCTTGATCCCCCTCAAAGAGCTCCCAACAAATTGCTGCTATTACTTTGCAACAAACAATTTTAAAATTCTCTTTTTTTCTCCAATTTTTTTTTATTGATTTTCCAATTTTTATAAACACACAAACAAACATAAATCCTAACTATACTTAGTACACTCTTAGTAACATTGTTAAGTGACTTCCTCATATCCCCCTGGCTGAATTTCAATATATATCGTTGTAACAGTTTTCCAAAACAAGTTTTTCATAAAATTTACTTACTCGCTTAACATCTTTCTTTCTTTTCATCTTTACTTTAAACATATCATCCCATAACATGACATATTTAAATCCTAAGCCTATCTGTTATTTGCAAGTACTTCTATTTAAATTATCTTAGCATATTTAAGTAAATAGTCATTGAATTTCATCCATTCCTCCTGGTACTCCTCCTCCTTCTGATTGCGGACTCTTCCGGTCAGGTCAGCTAGCTCTGAAAAGTCCATCATCTTCATCTGCCATTCCTCCACTGTTGGTACTTCTTGTGTTTTCCAAAACAATTTTAAAATTCTCACAACTCATTCACCCTCTTCAGGTGTTCACATCCAGTGTTGACGAAACTATACATGTGAGACTGCTCACTAGCCCTGCCCGATCATTGTTCACTCTGCCACCAACAAGTTAGGAGGATGGATATATAAGGCAGGGAGCCATCTGAACTTCTGAATGCTCCCTGTGCTTTTTAGAATCCTGGAAAAAAATCTGATTTCTAAAAGATGTGAGGAGCATTCATAAGTGCAAGAGGCTCCCTGCTTCAGACAGTTGCCTTCCAACTCATGGAGTGTGACAATTTCGACAATAAGATAGTAACCTAGTGAACACTGGATGTCAAGTAGCAACTATATGAAGCGTAGAAATACACCCATTTCACAGAAGAGCAACTATTGACTGAGGGGGAGACAAGCAAAACTAAGGTAATAATAAATGCCCATGGTGACCACAAATTATTCAAAAAAAGGACTGAAAAAGGACAGAGATTTGCACAAAATTTGCATGTGCCAGTTTATATGTATAGATGCACATTTAGAAATAATTTCTATTATTTATATGGAAGTACATTATATCTCACCATGGTGAGGAAGACTGTGTCCAGGTGGCCTGGGTGCCTGCTCAGTCTACTATACAGGTACTAACTGTTGATGGGCAACTTGAAGGCCCCTGTTCTCCTTTCTAAAGGTTCTTTATCTTTAAACCAGGCTTAGAATCAGAGAACCGTAGAGTTGGAAGGGAGCGCAAGGGTGATCTAGTCCATGTTGGAGTGTTGTGGGTATCAAGGAGTTAACACTCTGTGCTAAGTGGAAATGCTGACTCAGCAGCATGTGATGAGTAAGCATCATGAGACATAGGGTGTTGACTAATTGGTCTATAGCCAGCTAGTATAAAAAGGTATGGTTGACTTCCCCACACGGGTTTCTCTCCTATACGCAATTCCACCTGTGTATACTGATTCCTGAATGTAAGACTACTTTATGATGATGCAAGACTGCAACTGGAATAAAGCCCTACTTGAAGTACAGCTTGACTCCTGAGTGCTTCCTATGGGGCTTACACACATCACAACAGTCCAACCCCCTGCAATGTAGGAATCTTTTCCCCCAGTCTGGGGCTTGAACCCATGACTTTGAGATTAACATAAGGTTACTAGATGTCCGCGTTTCCTGGGGACAGTCCCCGGATTTACAAATCAGTCCCCTGACAAAATCCATCTATTTAGTAGGAAGTTGAAAAGTGTCCCCAGATTCATTGGAAAAAATCTGGTAACCTTAGATTAACAGTCTCATGCTCTACCAACTGAGCTATCTCAGTGTTCAGTAAAGAACTCTACAAATAGAGCACACCTTCAAATGAAGGACTATCTATAGAGGATTGCTACCTGCACCCAACAATTGCACTCAGAGTACACATTCTGCTTGGAACTTTTCCAGCGCTGTGTCACTGCAAAGAAGTAGCCATTAATTTGAATGGGCTGTATGTTGAAGAAAGCTTGTCCATTCTTTTGTAATGAGAGTACAACTCCCACCCTGGAAATATATTATACATTCTGCAACAGACAGCATGCAAATTAAACATTTAAGCAAATGCATCTATTAAAAAAGCTGAGGAAGCAGGATGAATATGCAATATGCAATTACTTATTGTTATTAAATAATGAACTCCTGCGGTTTGTTTGTTAGTCGGATAATGTCATTTGAAATATTCCCCATGTTCCTCCCAGAGCATTTTTAACAGGAAGGCATCAAGGACACAATGGAGTGCCCAAGAGTTTTCTTTTTCATCTCCATGTCTGCAGGCGACACTACTGCAGAGCTGAACAGACAGGAGAACTATAAGAAAAAATGTTTGCTTGCACAATGCACTTGCCTTAATTTTTCGCTATTATATTCCCCAAGTCAACATATATTTCTCATTCCCTGCTTTGCCGTTGGAGACGTGGTAGACTTTTTGCTTTGTAGGCATAACTGTTTGCAATAAGCGCATTCCATCCTTTGGTTTCCTTGCTCAGCAGAGCACGTGACGTAGGTAGATAGCTGCCAAGATTAAACCATATGGTTTATTCCACCAGTGGAAAACTATATAGATGTGCAGTACCTAAATATAAAAATGTACATTTTTCTCAGATGTAGAGAAATATGCATTGTTGAAAGGAACGTTTCCAAATTAGATGTAGTGTGTCATGTATGAGCCTTGTGAAAGTAGCTTGTCAAAGCCTCTTGTTTACTATCAAGGATGAATTGTGCTCTCCCCTGGGCTCACAGAACCGGAAGCACAAGTTCAGTGAGCCAAGGGAGAAGCATGCTTCCTCCTTGATCCCACCAGATATCTTTGCTCCCATGATCACCACAAAATCTGTTACACAGTGTAAAGAACCGGGGACTTGGACCAGGGTGAAGTAGGTATAAGGCACTGGGCAACTTGAACTAAACTTGGTAT
Organism: Podarcis bocagei; assembly: GCF_964188305.1. Classification (NCBI taxonomy): domain Eukaryota; kingdom Metazoa; phylum Chordata; class Lepidosauria; order Squamata; family Lacertidae; genus Podarcis; species Podarcis bocagei. Next base: position 21,583,369 of record NC_138128.1, read on the forward strand.
TCTTCTCCCCTACCCCACTGGGACAGCTCTCAGTGGCCGCATTCACACGATACATTTAAAGTACTGTGATACCACTTTAAACAGCTACGGCTGCTCCCAAAGGATTTTGGGAACTGTAGTTTGTTAGGAGGGCTGAGAGAGTTGTCAGGAGGTCCCTATTCCTCTGACAGAGCTACAATTCCCAGAATTCCCTGTGAAGAGGAGACTTGGAGTCTCCTAACAACTCCCAGAACCCTTCACCAGCTCCCAAAATTCTTTGGGGGAAGCCAGGTGTGTATGAAGTGGTATAATTTTTTTTTTAATGTATGTTTTAAATGTTGCCAGACTGAAGGCCGCCGAGACCATATAACACCGGTCCTGAAAGATCTTCACTGGCTCCCAGTACGTTTCCGAGCACAATTCAAAGTGTTGGTGCTGATCTTTAAAGCCCTAAACGGCCCTGGTCCTGTATACCTGAAGGAGCGTCTCCACCCCCATCATCCAGCCTGGACACTGAGGTCCAGCGCCGAGGGCCTTCTGGCGGTTCCCTCGCTGCGAAATTACAGGGAACCAGGCAGAGGGCCTTCTCGGTAGTGGCACCCGCCCTGTGGAATGCCCTCCCAGCAGATGTCAAGGCAATAAACAACTATTTTACTTTTAAAAGACAATGGAAGGCAGCCCTGTTTAGGGAAGTTTTTAATGTCTGATGCTGTATTGTTTTTGATATTCAGTTGGAAGCCACCCAGAGTGGCTGGGGAAACCCAGCCAGATGGGCAGGGTATAAATAATAAATAATAATAATAATAATAATAATAATTATTATTATTATTATTATTATTATTATTAGGAACTACTGGCTTGATGATTAAGGAGGTGAGGGACATAGCTCAGTGGCATGCATGCAAAAGATCCCAGGTTCAATCTATAGCATCTTCAAGTAGGGCTGGGAGAGAATGCAGCCTGAAACCCTGGACAGCTGCTGCCAGTCCCTGTCAACCATTCTGGGCTGGACAGACCAATGGCCTGATTCACAATAAGGCAACTTCCTATGATTCAGTCATGGCTTCAGCACCAGTCATATAATGGCAATAGAACAAGCTTCATGAGCCGAGCCAGTTCAGGGATCTGATGAACCAACATGGGTCTGAATGACTCTGTGTACGTGCTACTTCAAGCTTGCCATCTCAGTTTGAGCAATGTGTCTCATTAGTTTCCTTCCCTGCTCTGGAACGCCATGGGGAGTGCTGACGTGTGGGGGCAAGGCAGCGTGCTTGGGTGCAATGTGTCACTAGGCTGGTGACGGCTGGTGGAAGCTTGGCTTAGCCAGCAGAACTAAAGGGTGTGTGGAATTGCTCTGTTATTTCTCATTAGTTAGTAAAGAGTTTTAAGAGCAAATCCTGATGTCTTTAAGATGACCTTTCAACATTTAGATGAAAGAATTTGGTAAAAAAACAACCAAGAAAAAGAACAAATGGGAGAAACAGCTTGGACTGCTTTATCATTCTATTAATAACTTCTTTAATCCAGGATATTGCAAGATAACAAAAGCTACTCCTTTAAGAGGACCAAAAAATAAGCTTCAGAAACTGGTTTTTATTGGTAGCAAAGGCAGGAACATCCACTCTAATAGAACAATTTAAATGCATAACCGTTAAAACAAATTCTTTAACTATTCCTTCCATGTTCTGACATTCATCATGTTGACTAGCGAGACATCACTTATTCATAAAATACTTGGTCACTGGGAAAAAAGGCATTTAAAGGAGGGGGGGAATTGAATGATTGCTGGATGGTCTATAATATCAGCATTTTCAAACAGAATTCTGTTAGAGGCAGAAGGGACCGTCCACTTTGTTTTACAGATTTCATTCCCTATTCTCACACATGTTTATTTTTTTTTTTTTTTTTTTGTTTTAAGCTGCATCTGCCTAGTGGGAGATCTGAGACTACATATTTTTGAAAAGCTGCTGGTGGGGGAGCAAATTAGCAGTGAAATTGTGGGGGGCCTGACAAAGTTAGAATCAGTCTGCGAAAGCTTACAATTACGTTTTTCTAGAGATGTCACATTCTTTCCAAATGGGTAACTGTGATAGTCTCTTGAAGGAAATAAACAACATAGAGTCTTGTGGCACCTTTCAAAGACTTTCAAGTAATATTCTCTGTTATTATTGCTATAACAGATGAATATGCCCTTTGCCAGGCCCATCAGCCATGGACGAACCTCTATCTGAAGGCTGACTCGCGGCATCTCTGAGGACAACCAAAGCATTTTGGGGACAAAGTAACTTTACTATGCCTTTGCTTTGTTCCATTCCACCCTGGGTGGGTCACTTCCAAGCTTGGTCCTAAACATAAGCTAGAAGAGCTTGTAATGCTCATCTCAAAAAGAGAGATGCATGAGGAGGAATTAAGGTATGAGCTTGAAGAACTTCTGGCTTATCTACCTCCTACGTTCTAACCGTTCAGACAGCCCCTCTATCCCAGCCACCCTTCCTGCTTTCCCACATTGATGAACAGGTCAACAGCTATAGCTGCAGCAATCCGCTCATGGTCAGAGAGTTCTCTCAGGGCAGGACCTGGTGCTGGTGCACTGTGTATTTTTTCCAATGGCTGCTATAGTGTTCCTCGGGAACTAAATTTCTGTACTGAAACTGTAGAGGAAGTAAAGATGAAGCAAAGTTTGGGAGTAGATAACAAAGCTTGCACGGTGGTGGATCTGCAAAGACTTCAGTATATTCCCAGGCAGGGACACACACACACACACACACACACACACACACACACAACCAGTGCACTAGCAAATCTGTTATTTGAAAGGAAATACTCCCAGAGTCAAACCTGTTGGGGAAGATTGATCAAAGGAAGAGATTCGCTCAGCCTAATCATTATGTTTTAAGCCAGAACAGTCCATTATTAAGTGAGAAGTGAAGACTATTTATAAAGAGAAAGGGGCTGTGAATTGGAAAGCAATTTATTTGTGTCATCAAGACTCCTCAGATTTTAAAAGAGCTGTACCATATGCCTTAGACAGCAGCTCCATTTATAGCACACCAGCTGCTGTACTACACGTTACTGATGTAGACATGGTCAAAAACTAGATTGTGTATTTGGAGGAGATCTTTTCTAAATATGTTTTTGATGCTTTTTTGTTTTTGTTAAAAACCCCTCATCTTTGTAAAATGCTGGAGCATTATTTCAAATAAAATCTCGTCATGGGTGGTGGTGATTTGTAGGTGCTTCAACCTGATGTGGACAGGATACAAATTAGTCCAAATCAGCCAAATTCAGTTCAGGATTTGGTTGAATCCAGTTCCCCACTCACTTTATCATGTGCTGCAAGAAGGAACCACATTGCAATAGCTCCCAGACTGTCAGCATAATGTTAAAAAGTGGTCCTTAGTCTATAGTTTACAAAGTTGGCTTGTGTCAGTAAACTCTGGCTAAAAATAACTCAGGTGAACTCAGCTCTGGGTTTGGAGGACATGCCAAACCATGGTTAACTGAAACTTAAGAGAAAGTTTCTGGTCTTATCTCATGAGTGCAAGGCTCACTGTGACATTTTCTTGTCATGCTAAACTGCAGTAATGGCCTTTTTGAAGGTGTGCTTGCAGCCCATGGCTCCAGTGCCTAGATATATATTGGCACACTTGTCAATCTAGCCATCAACCATGCTAAGCATCAAAGCACTGCACTGGGAACCCTGAACTTTTATTTAGTAGCCCTCAAAAGGTTCTTGAAAATACCTCTCACCAAAAGAATTATTGAACTGTTAGGAATGTTATTAATATTATGGGCTTCATCACACTATTTCATATTTAGAGATCTATCACTGAGTTTTCTAACTTCGATGTGGCCAGTCTGAAACACTCATCCATCATCATTATGCCTTGCATCTGACTTTCCAGGGCTGTCCATTCTCATCATTTTTACTTTTGTTGCAAAACTGCACAGAACAGAAAGATGCCAAGGCTACAAGGAATTTTATAGTTTTAACCCCTATTTTATTACCTTTAATAGAAACTAACCAACACCAGTAAACCAAAGAGAAGAAGAAGTTCTGGGTTCACAGTGCCTGGAAGGAATAGCTTTTCATAAAACTCTTGTAAGTTTTTATGTGACCCAGCAAAATTAGTTGTATCTAAGCCTCATTCCATGGATTTCAACAGGGCTTAACTGAAAATCCATTTTGCTAGATTATGTCTGTGAAACAGGATAATGTGTTGTGCTGTTCAACTTTCAGTGGAGTGGGGTAGAAGTCATCCTTTTATAATATTGCAAGACTCAACCTCTTAGCAAATAATGATGCTGTATTTTTTGATGTTTTAAATATTTGGGTGGAAGTCAACTAACTTTTACTTAAGAGTATACTTATTGAAATGAATAGCCTTAACATAGTCATGTCCATGAACCTCAATGGGCCTACTCAGAGTTTGAATTTGTTTTTTAACAACTGTAAGTCACTTTGAGACATTTTATGTAGAAAGCATAATAAAGAACTATCAGGCCACCATATTGATTCATTAAGTCCCAGGATAGCATACCAAAAAGCTTGGATATCCTATGGCAAACTGACTCCCAAAGATTTTGCAAAGTTGCCCACTACAGCAGAACCTGACATTTGTCCATTTTGAAACTCATTTTGTTAATTTTGGCCCACTTCTTCAGTCTTGAATCCTGATTCTGTCTTAGGTGGCACTGGCTACTTCTCACAGTGTGGTGTCATCTGCAGATTTGATGAGCATCCCCTCAATACCTTCACCCAAGTTGTTTATAAAGATGTTGAACAGCAACAGGCATAGGAAAGAACCCTGTGACACCCTACTTGTCACTTCTTTCCAGGATGGTGAGGAACCAGTAGTGAGTACTCTTTAACCACCCTGAGATCTTGTGATAAAGGGTAGTGTATAAATCAGAAGAAGAAGGGGGGGGAGGAAGAAGAAGAATCCTGATTGTACATGGTAAATGGTCATGTAGGAGCAGGACTTGGTGACTCTCAATTTCAGTTTCTCTATGTTTCTACTTTTTCCAGTCTTAAACTCAGTTCACATCTCCACATCAGTTTGCTTGAAAATTTATCAGCATTTTTGTGAGAATTTCACTTAATCTACACATTTTCCTGTGCAATGTTGCCTAATACACACGTTTACAAACCAAATTACTCCAATGTAATGTATGTTTCTACATTGTTTCCACTAGTTCAGGCATTTTTATACACAGTGTAGCCTAGCCTATGCATTTGGGTGCACATAAATTCAGCTGGACCTGCATTGCAAAATTCGGGGAAGTGTTTCAGGAAATGGAAATTTGCCTTTAAATGCAAAATGGATTGAATTTCTGCCCCATCCCTGGCTGAAGACTGGGCAGGATTGGGCCATTACATTCCCACCCCTGCTCAATATAATAATCAAGTTGAGTGTCAAACAAACTCATTTGGAGATAATCCTAGGTGGTCGTTTTGTCTACCCAGCTGCAGCACACATGCTTTACTACATTTGACTATTAGTTAACAAACACATTCTGAAATATTGTGATGAGGCCTACTGGCATCTTGCAAATCAGTTTATAGCTCTAGATATCAGCTGGAAGAACTAAAAGTAGTTATTTCCCGTAATTGTGAATGATATCAGTTAATTTTATGCATGGCTAGTTAAGAAACCAGGGGCTATAAAATCATAGGATAATGAAAAGAACAGTTCTAATAGCTTTTATTTATTGCCTCTGCTATCACCAAAGACCACAACCACTATTATAAATGTATAAACAATACCAGTGAAGGCTTAATGCATTTTATCACTGATCTCCTTTGTCTGGGGCCTACCGAGAAGCTTTGTGCTCAATGTATTGTGTAATTAAGATCCTTTTTACTGGTATGCAAAGCTGAGACTGTTATCAAATAATTTATGTAGGAAATGAACAGCAGCTAGTGCAGTAACACGCAATGTGGCAATAAGAATCCTGTAAATATTAGACACTCGTATTAATTGCTACCATGAGCAACTAGGCAAGCGGCTAAGATGTAAATGATTGTCACCCCAGCTTGTGTCTTGGTGACAATGAGATGTGTTATCAAGCTGCGATCTTCAGACATCAAAATTTTGATGCTGATCAACGGCTTTCACAGAAATGACAGAAATAGAAGCAGAGTATGCAATTGCCATGTGCTGCCAAATTATTAACCAGTTTTTAAAACAGGGGCAGTTTTACTGACTTACTGCATTTATATCCTGTACTTTAGTCAAAAATGCATTCTGAGTGGCTTACAAAAATCAGTACCTAGACAGATGCTTGTTCTCAGGTTCACAATCACACAAGGAAAAAAGAATGGGAGAGAAGGGAAAATCAAGTTTTGTGTGTCTCGTTACTATAGAACACTACTCCTTAACTGGGTTGTTATGCCCAATACTCAGTAGCATCAGACTGGCTTGATTGATTTGTTGTTGTTTTTAATCCATGATAATTTTTCCTTTCTGAAAACTCTATTTGTAAGGATGAACTAGACATTAAAATGAAACAAAAGCAATCTGGGAATGCTAGGAGTCTGAGGGTACTTTCAGGTTACCTACTTAATGAGCATCCAAACAGATACGTTTTGAGGGAAATTAGATGGCATTGGTTATTTGATGAGCGTTTATTCTGATTTGTTGGTGGGGAAGTTAGATGACGTTGCAAGTGTTATCTCACACTTTCCAGCACATTTTCCCTGTCACTTTCCTTATCACAAAAAGTCTGAACCTGCTGGGTTCGTTTTTAAGAGAAACCTCTCCTTTTACCTTTTAAAGGTGAAAGATGAAAGGGCACTTTTGGAACACCTGACCCACTCAAAAATAAAGTGAGCAGCACCACAACGATGAAAAGCCCATCATTAAACTTTTCTCCCTCATGTCAAGAATTTTTCAAATGCAATTTCTTTTCTCATTAATTCATGGTTAAAAAAATAATAATAAGCAGAAGAATTTTCAGGACAGCATTAATCATTGCCAAATCAATACTCTATGCCAAAGGGCTGCGATGCCATTTAAATGGCATCACACACAAATATAGTTTGACAAAAAGGCACATCTCTCCTAACTTGTGAAGCTACTTCACATGAGTAAATACACAAACACACAAAAATTTTCAGTATGCAAGACTCAAGCGGCCCATTTTTACTCACTGCTGTTGTATTATAGTAAAACCCCATGAATAATCTTCAAGAGGCAACTGGCTTTCTCTTTCCTCCAGGCAAGAGGAAGTGTTGGAAGCTTGGTTCAGCAGATCCCAGGTTCCTTTAGATCACTGCCGGTTGTTTTATAGTGGGAGTAGATCACAGTCTCTTGTAACTGGAACATCCCTGCTCTATACCATTAGCAAACTCATTCTCTAAGTATGGATTCTTATGTAGCAAAAAAAAGTATTATCCACGTACAGTGAATGTGGTGGTGGTGGTGTGTGGGTGTGTATGTTAGCCAGCTTGAGGAAACTTTTTTGAAGTTCAAAAATGTTTAGAAAAAGTTCCAAAAAACCAACAACCATCCAGTTGGAGTATGCTTGGGGGGTATGGGAAGACTGCTGGATAGAGAGAGGAGGAATGGAAAACTGGGGAGGAATGGAAAATGTAATGGAGTATCCTGAAACCCAGTATCCTGACTGGCTGGCTGGCTAGAACCCTAAATAGGACTATTCCACACTGCAACATTTTCTTGCAACTCCCATTTGTCAGGTTCTAAAACAGATTCTCAGAGGAGGACATGCCTTTCACAAACAGGCTCAGTGCATTTGAATAAATACTGACCAATCTCTTACTTAAATCAATTATTGCCCCGTCAGTGATGAATGAACATGGGCATTTGTGTCTGTCTCTTTTAAAGTATGTCTAATATACTTTGCATGGTATCTAAATTGGCTACTCACTCTCATATCTTGATCAGAAAATGGTGCCACACACCCAGATGCTATTAGTCATCCTGTGTACACTGCCGGCATAAACTCCTTAATTTACTCATTTGTGAACTGTAATAGGAGGTTTTGCTTCTCTGTCACACACATGAATAAGAAACAACAAGGAGATGCATGGATCCCATTTCTTCTGGTTATACTTCCAAACAGTCTGACATTCCAGCACATCTCAATAGTCAGGTTTCCAAAGTGCAGCCTAAGCACTACTACTGCCTTAGTACTCATTCCTAGCATTTAAAATTCTCCCATTTCATTTGCAACTCAATGTTCTTAATTTAAGCTTCTCACATCTTTGGTTAAATTAGCTGTCTCGTTCTAATTAACAGTTTGTACACTTGAGAAATATAACCTCTTGTTTTAAGAGTAATGACTCTTTCCTATTCTCGGTGTCTACTTAATTTGTTCTGTGTCAGAGAAGGTAGAGATGGGAGCATTAATTACAGGGAAAGGTAAGTTTTCAACCTCCATTTTCAGCATTTACTAGGTGTTTCCTTGAGCAAAGATATCTTCATGGCTTACCCTAATGAGATCGTCAAAGATCTTCTGCCATTTGTGTTGAGGTGTTACAGGTTATATTGCTAGGTTCAGCACATCACTGGAAATGTGGCATGGAAATTAACTGAAATGTTAACAACCCAGTTTTAGAAAGCTGCCAGGACAATGGAAGGAGTTCATGGAAAAGCCATCTCTCCTGGATATTATTGCTGTTGCTGGTGAGAGCAATCAGGTTGGTGGGCCCACAGGATATGACCTTCTCTGCAATGACCCCACATCTTTGGAGTTTGACCTGGCATAAGCACCATGCCTACAAGTTTGTATGCAAATTCTCATATTTTTGCCATTTCTAGTAACATAGGACACTGCTTTATAAAGAGTCAAACCATTGGTCCATCCAAGTCAGTACTGTCTACCCCAGGGTTTGGGAAACCTGTATCTCCAACTGCATTTGGACTACAACTCCCATCATCCCTAGCTAGCAGGACCAGTGGTCAGGGATGGTGCGAGGTAAAGGTAAAGGGACCCCTGACCATTAGGTCCAGTCATGACCGACTCTGGGGTTGCGGCGCTGATCTCGCTTTATTGGCTGAGGGAGCCAGTGTACAGCTTCCGGGTCATGTGGCCAGCATGACTAAGCCGCTTCTGGCGAACCAGAGCAGCACATGGAAATGCTGTTTACCTTCCCACCAGAGCAGTGCCTATTTATCTACTTGCACTTTGACATGCTTTCGAACTGCTAGGTTGGCAGGAGCAGGGACCGAGCAATGGGAGCTCACCCCATCGCGGGGATTCAAAATGCCGACCTTCTGATCAGCAAGTCCTAGGCTCTGTGGTTTAATGCACAGCGCCACCCGTGTCCCTAGAGATGGTGCAAACTGTAGTCCAAAAACAGCTGGAGACCCAAGTTCGGGGAAAGCTGGTCTTACACTGACTGGTAATGGCTTTCCAGGGTTTCAGGTAGAACACATTCAGAGACTGAATCTGTGTCATTCTCCATTTCCATTTCCACTTTCCCCCCAGTTCAATTTTAACCTGCTTCCAAATGTGACCAGGTTTGAAAGTCACAGATTGAAGCTTCTCCCCACAGCTTTAATTCTGACACCAAATCACGTAACAAGGAAAGAGAATCATTTAAGGGGAACCTCCCTCCCAACCCTTCTGTTATATTTTTTGTGGGATCACATGTTTTTCACATTAAGGAACTTGTGCAGTAGGCGTCAGGTTGGATGCTGCAATTTGTCACTATGCAAATTTGCAAGTGACGCAGCTACTAAGGGCTACTAAGTTTTAAAAAGCTGCCTCTTGCAGAGGAATATTAACTTAGGAGTTTGATGAGGCTGTGGCACTTTACACTGGACTGAAAACAAATGCCCGCTTGGCATCTCTTCATAGCTTCCTGCCAAAATTTGGAAACAGTAATAACCCGCCTAACCAAAAACACATGATTGCTCCTTTGGAAGAATGAAAATCCCAGCTTGGGTTGCTGGATCAGGCCAATGGCCCATCTAGCCCATCATTCTGTTTTCACAGAGGGCAACCAGAGGCCCATTAGAAGCCTGCAAGAAAGAGCTGCGTGATTCCCAGCAACTAGGACACAGAGGCACACTACAGTGGTACCTCGGGTTAAGTACTTAATTTGTTCCGGAGGTCCGTTCTTAACCTGAAACTGTTCTTAACCTGAAGCACGACTTTAGCTAATGGGGCCTCTTGCTGATGCTGCGCCACCGGAGCACAATTTCTGTTCTCATCCTGAAGCAAAGTTCTTAACCTGAAGCACTATTTCTGGGTTTGTGGAGTCTGTAACCTGAAGTGTATGTAACCTGAAGTGTATGTAACCTGAGGTACCACTGTACAGCCAACAGTAGAGGTGGAACCATTGAGAGCAGATACTGATATTGTGAACTGCCATGAGACCTCCAGGTATAGGACGGTATATAAATTCAATCAAATCAAATTAAAAAGTTTAATCCAAGAATTTGTCTAACCTTCTTTAGAAGCCATCCAAGCTAGTGGCCGTCACTACGTCTTGCGGGAGCAAATTCCATATTTTAACTAGAGTTTAATAGAGATAAAAGCTTTGCTTTCCCATGAGTAGAAAAGACTCCCTGCTGTAACAGTTACATTAGAACACAGGGAAACCGAACCTCAGCATGTGACTACAAAGGTGGAGTTAAAGGCATGGCTTGCAGTGCCTGAAGAGGACTAGAGTAAGGATGGAAGGGTTGGTCAATTTGGTTCTCTCTGTTTCTCATTCTTCCAAACTTAACTTCAGTTCTCCACATTTTGCCTCAGTGTGCAATTTATTTGCATTTTTTTAAAAAATCATCATGAAAATTCATCACCCCCCCGAATTCTGGGAACTATAGTATGCAAAGGGTGCTGGGAATTGCAGCTCTGTGAGAACTAAACTACAGTTCCCAGGATTCTTGGGGTGTGTGCGTGCTTTAGATGTATGGTGTGTACGAAGGCTGAATGTCCTCATAGTCGAGCGACATCTGGGCTCTTTCCCAAATCCCCCCATGATGGTAATAGGCATTTCCCCCCTCTCAATTGCATCTAATTTTAATTTTGCAACACATTACCCATGCCTTTGTTAATGCCAGAAAGCAACTTTTTCTGGGCAGTTCTTGGGTTTTAAAAAGAGTGTGGGTGTATGCTACTTGATCTGTTTCATATTCTGTTGCATCAGCTCATTTGAATCAGATCCCAAAGGACTCAAAAGTGTGGGCTTAATTTTAAACTACAATTCATCACCTCCATTAGTCCAGTTAGCTCTAATATCCCAGAGAGCTCCATTCTGGCTTTATTATTTGAGTATTATTTATTCATAGCTATAATAGTTTTCGAAACTGGACCAATCCTACTGGAATATGTATGTTAGCTAACTCAGTGTAATCAAAATATGCTATTCTATTACTCACACATTTGGCAGGCAAAAAGTCATAGGTGGCTACCCATTTTCTTCCATTAAACTATGAAAAGATGGCCATGATTGGTTTTCATCCTGATCGTGACTCAAGGCAAATTAACTTTCAGTTTGAATTTTGATGAATTGCGGTGGACTGTAGATTGTTCAGTTAGAAATCCTTGCTCTATTTTTCATTCTAAATGCCATTTGAACAGCAAATTTGACAGGTTATTAAGATTTTAGTATCACTTTGGCAACAGTTTCCCCAGCTTTTGTTATGTCTTGCATCCAGAATTCAGATAGGTTAATTAAGTTTTTTTCTTCTCCCCATTTGACTAGCATATACCCAGCTACCTCCTCTGCTAAAAACGCTAGCTCAAGCTTGACCTTGTACATTTTTTCTAGATATGTGTTACTACATGCAATAAGAAAGAAAAGCGGGTATGTTTTTAAGCTTAGTCTTTTCAAATTGACATTTGCAGCAATTTTCCTTTAAGATTTTGAGACTTGTACTCTCTATGGTCATGGCACTAATTGCAGCAGAATAACAAGTCTAGAAAATCATCTGAAGGAACACGATACTGTTGAACCATTAAAGCTAGGCAATTTTATTTCAGGACTGCATCTTTAAAAAAAATAAAATCAATGTCTGGTAGTCTTATATAAAATGTTTTGGATTTACCTGAAAGAAGACGGAGATAAATACATAATTCTATTCTGCTGACTTCTGGCAAATTTCAGAGGCCAGTTTCAGAGGCCTCCCAAGGCATGACCTTTTCTGTGTTGCCACCCACAGAAACACTCTCCTCAGTGACCCTGGGCCAAAATTTAACTTCTTTTAGGTACCAAGCTAAGAATTTTTTTTTTTATACATCCAAGCATTTGAATGTTGGTACCTGTCTCTTGTTTGAACAATGGGTGACTTTTTAGCTGATCTTATGGCAGGAAAATGTGCACCTTCTCACAGTAATAATAACAAAAATAAATATATAAATAGCTTGACTTTGGGTTTTTCCTTGTCCATAATGAGTTGAAAATGGTAGTGTGGAGTAAATTGACCCTCACTTATTGTCATCCAAATGTTGCCTTGGTCCTTCAGATGTTGCTGAACTACACCTCCTGTGTGTAGTGGCCGTCCTGGCAGTTAAAATCCAATGTATCTGGAGGGTCCTACTCCCCCCTCCCCCTCAATATAATGCCAGGGCAGGCCCAAGAAGTTTGCTGCCTGAGGTAAAGATGGCCATTCCACACACAGTGGCTGACTGGATAGGCAGTTTAATGTTATTTCAACTCTGGCAATGAGATAGCATCCTCCACAGCGCCTGTGGGCAGCAGGCTAGTCCAAGGAAATGCTGCCCTCCAGCAACTGCTGCCTGGGGCAGATGTGTCACTTTGCCTAATGGGAGGGCCAGCCTAGTTTAATGCATTAGGGAAGCTATACAACTGAGAGACTGAACGCAGTCTAATAGTTGCATGAACATTGTATCTTGAATGTCAATCAGGTGGCATTATGTTCTCAACTATAAAACTTTGTGAAAACTGTGCAGGCTGCATCACTGAAAATTGAGTTCCAGGTCTCCGAGATCAGAAAAGCGCTATCTGATCATGTGTAAATATAACCTGCCTGAGTGTTAATGACAAGATAGATGGAGAGTTGTGCAAACTATTCTGATCCAGCCATTTCTTGGCTTTTTCACTGCCAGAGTAATCAGGTTGGGCTGCTCAGCGGCAGATATATTGTTCCTTTTGATTTATGATATCATCGATCCTTGCTCCATATCTCAAACTTTTATAAAGTAGAATGCTGGCTCTCTTTTTAACACGTTCTTGTTGCTTAAAGTTTTGAGAACTTTAGAAGCCCTTTCCTATTAGTAGTTATTTGTGTGCATTCTATAACATTTTTAAAAAGTATTATTTTCAAATCATGCAACCAGATGTTTGCAAAGCTATGGTGGTATTGGACTTTTGCACATGCACACACCTTCCACTGTCCCAACACCCCAGTGAGAATTTCTGATCCAGGTTATATGCCTCGTAAGTTTGACGACCTCTCTCTGACCTGATCTCAGAAAGTCTTTACTTTGATCGCAGTATCGGGGACATAAAAATACAAAACAAACTGTAGGCAGAGTCAGTTGGTACTTTCTCCCCACTAAATTCCCTTGTTCATGTCTTGTTCCAATAGCACTGTGGTTTGCATGGGAATTCCACTAAAATTGAGCTCTTTTTTTTCTTCCATTTTGGCAGCGGTTTTAATGCAAACCACTTGTGCTACTGATAGCTGCAGAAAACAGTGAATTGAAGTGGGCCGATTCGGTTGTGCAACCAAGTTGGCTGCACGGGGAAGTTGACCATACAGCCAACCCCTGAAGAGAGTAGGCTTAAACTCACTGCCCATGAGTGGTTAGTACTGAAAGGCGCTTGGCAAGCTTCCACCGGTGCTTCCAATGGCGCATTTGCACTGCATCAACCTGGACGCCACCTCGCCTCCTTCCTCTCTACCCTGGTATGCAGCAGTGATGTGGGTAACTGGAGGACAGGTAAGCAGCAATGCCCCATTATGCCATTCGCTACAGGAGGGGTGTGGCCAGGGAAGAATTCTGTGTGGTCAGAGAAGAATTCCTTGAGCCAGATAGAGGATCATGCCTTGAACTTAAAGTACCCCATCCCTGCTCCAAAGTATGGCAGAATGTTCAGAGCTCCCATACGTGCATTAAATATTAACATCTGCAAAGCCCCAACGTGAGGGACACGGGTGGTGCTGTGGGTTAAACCACAGAGCCTAGGACTTGCCGATCAGAAGGTCGGCAGTTCGAATCCCCACGACGGGGTGAGCTCCCGTTGCTCGGTCCCTGCTCCTGCCAACCTAGAAGTTCGAAAGCACCTCAAAGTGCAAGTAGATACCGCTCTGGCGGGAAGGTAAACGGTGTTTCCGTGCGTTGCTCTGGTTCGCCAGAAGCGGCTTAGTCATGCTGGCCATATGACCCGGAAGCTGTACGCTGGCTCCCTCGGCCAATAAAGCGAGATGAGCGCCACAACCCCAGAGTCGGTCACAACTGGACCTAATGGTCAGGGGTCCCTTTACCTTTACCTTTTTAAGCCCCAACGCATGCACCAATCACACTCCTTACCAATACATAATTGGCATCAGTCAGGGCCGGGCAGCGGCACTTATACACATGTAGGCTTTCCAAAATGGTAATAGGAACCCAGGCCAGTCAAGGTTCACAATTCTGTGGAAGAGACTTCCTTCAGACTGATGCTAATCTAATGTCAGCTGGGAGGGGCGGCAAGCAAATGGGATGCCATGAAAGGGAGTTTGGTACCCTTAACAGGGCTTAAGAGTAAGTGCTTCACTGTCCAGCCCAGAGGCTGTTTTAGGGTAGCATGAGTGGTTCAGCTGCACTGGGTGCCGGTGATGTAGAATGGAGCGTGAGAGGTGGAGGTATGGCAAATTGTAAAATTGCACAGGGTGCCGCTGAATTTGAGATCCCAAAGTCTGCCGTTTTGATTTTTAATAGCCTTTAAAAAAAAAGTCAGGCATTAATGTGAATGGCAGTTTCCTGAGGAACATTCCCAAGATAGTTGGAAAGCAGAGAAGCAGTTTGTTTTGCAATTGCACAGTTCCTTGGCTTATTAAATTTTGAAGAAGTAATCAATTTGGAACACAATGTAAAGAGTTTATGTTTCATAATTTCTCTTTATTGCTGAAATATTTATGCAATTGTTCAGGCTTGGAAGAAGCTGCCAGATGGAAAGGCAATAGCTGTGGACTTCATCCTGGCACTTTTGACAGAACATATAATATTGAATAGTTTTATGCTAATGCTTTGCACCCAAATACATATTTTATTGCTACTTTGAAATGCAAATTCAAATAGCTGGAAAAACCTTATCAGTGGGAAATAAACTAGTATGCAAAGTAGTAGTTAGCAATGTTAGTTACAAGAGTGTCGCTAGTCAGTGTAATAACATCTGTCGTGTCTCAAGTCCAAAGATGTTACCTGAATGCATTATTTGGCCTAGCATCACAAACTGCAGTGGCATTTGTAAATAAAAATGGAAAAGATAAAACCAGCAGTGTTGGATTTTCCCTAAAAAGGAGACTCCTATGATTTCTCTGCTTAAGGTCAAGTTTGGCAGGTATTCCATCTATTTCTCCATGCTGAGAAATAGCCAAGCGCACAAGAAAGAGGTATCAGCAAACTTGGATAATTTCCTTACAGAACGAAGAGAGAACTAGTTTCTAAAAATAGTGGACAATGTTTGAACTCATGTGCAGAACAGGGGAGAAGAAAAGGAGCATGAAAAAACACACCATGAAGTCTTCCGGTTCAGCTCTGCCTTAATAGAGGTAGCCCCCATGACAGAAGGAGATTGTTAGCAAAGGAAAAACAAGGATGATTGAGGGCAATTGTCATTGCAAATTCCCCCCAGGGTTGGGGAGGGGAATGGGTTTCACTTCGAGATCATCTTGGTACCTGGCTCTCGCTGCAGCATGGAATGTGGGGGGAAGGGAGGCGCTGAATGCAAAAGTACTTCGCCTGCCAAAAACTGTCCAACACCGCCATTAAGAAGCAGAGCTTCACCTGTTAATTAGAGCTTAATTGGACTAAAGTACAGGCATGGACTGGAAGAGATGAGATCACAAACTGTGGAACAAACCAACTGCAAGGATTTTAAGGTTTGAACTTGAGATAAGACTTCATTCGGTGCAAAAGATGGGGGGGGGACCCTATGGTTTCTTTATTAAAAATTTTAATCTCTACATTTATGATTCGGCAACCTCTCTCTAAAGCTTAGTTCAAATTATATTTGTACAAGTGAGGATGGAAGGAATTGGATTATAAATATGGAATATAGCATCAAATGGTGTGTGTAAAAAAAAGGGGAAAGGGAGGGAAGCTCTATTTTGCAAAAAGTTTACGATGGAAACTTAGAGCTGACTCTTCCCCATCCTTTATTATTTACAAAGTGAACTTAATAATGCTTTAATTGGAATTAAATTTAATTGGAATTAAATTTAATTGGAATTATAATTGCTCATATATCTTCAGTTGAAAGGAAGGATGAAAGGAGTCTGTGAACTGCCAAGGAACTGATAAGGTTCATTATTGAATCATTTGTAGTTCGACAGACCACTCTTCTTCCCAAGCTGAGAGGAAAAATGGTGACAACAGGTTATTTACTGGGACAGAGTGACTTTTGCAACTGTTGTTAAAATTGCAAAACAACGAAGCACAGGACGGAGCAATGGAGAATTTTTTGGAACAACAATAGGATATCAGCTCTGCCCAAGGCATGACAGATAACAGCAACAACCAGGGGAAAGAAATACATAACATCTTACAAGGACAGGAAGAAACACCACGGACAAAATAATTGCCACACAAAGGAAGAACAAGGATATAGTTTGAGTTCTTCACTTGTAGCTTTATAAATCATTTAATGTGTCAACACGAATAGAAGTTATTAATATTGCAGTTGTTGTATAAGGGATGACCAGAATGTAATTGAAATTAATGAGATTTTGGAACACAGAAATAAAGAAAATCACCAAACCATCAAATCTAGCACGCAGGGCACCACTTCATCTAAATTACGTAATTTGGTATTTGAACAATTGGTATTAATAACTGTATTATAAATTGGGATTGTTATAATGTGGCTATCATTCGACTGTAATTAAAACCTAACAAAAAATTACTATAAAAACACACACAAAAAACCATGCAGGACAGTTATCCAATCCATGCTTTCAAGGTCCTCCAGCTGCTCCTTATTAGGGGGATGCATTCCTGCTCTGGAGAGCCTTGCTTCGTTAAAAGGGAAGAAATGAAGACATAATTTGGGCTGCCTGCCTCAATCCATGCCTTTAAAGGCTCCAAGCTAAGAAATTGCTTGTGGGGAAGAAGACGGAGAGCAGAAACTAGTGTTGGGCCAAAAAAAATCTACTGCATTTTCTATCAGCTAATGAGAAAAGAAATTGCTTAGGAATAGAGGATGCTGTTTTATACTCAAACCATTGGGTCCACCTAACTCAGTACTGTTTGAAATGACTGGCATTGGTTCTCCAGAGTTTCAGATAGGCTTCTCTCCACTCCTACGTGGAGATGCCAGAGACTGAACTCCAAAATTAAATAAAGAATACTAATCAATAATACAGGAACAGGGAAGTTTTTAAACTAACTTTCCATTCCAAATCAGGGATCAGAGGGTGAATTTCAGCTGTGTAGCATTGCTCCCCACTTCCCTTGTAGCTGGACCCTTGGTAACACCTGCATAAAAAAATGAAAAAGAAAATAAATACGTGGAAAAAATGAAGAAATGCTGTGCCCACGCAAACGCTGTCTTGTTTCTTTCAAGCAGATATTTCCCAATTAAATAACATCATTCTGAAGACCTTCAGTTGTGTCGCTGAAATGACAAATCCAGCTATGACCAGAAGCTGAAATTGAACAAATTGCTTTGAAAATTGTACCATGGGACGTGGCACAAGCTTTTTTTTAAAAAAAGAAAGAAAAAGCTTAATTTGGATTTCATCTCAGCATTTTGACAGCAATATAAAGTTGGAGTGTCAATTAAATGTGATCACTCTCAGAAAAATACGGGTGGAGAAAGAGAGGGGGTGGGGGAGTGACATTCCAAATGCCAAGCTGCAGGTAGAAAATAGTAGGACAGTCACTATCTGTGAGCAAGGTATGCAAAACCCAGCTCAAGAATTTACAGGATTCCTGTTCAGTTACGCTGTAACTCTAAGCCTCAGCAATCTGTCTAGTTTTGCTATATAATTCTGGCAGAAAATGTTTTAGTAGCGCTCAACAGATCAGCTGCTGGTCTATTCCACTACAACCTGCTTGAATACTATGACACAGGTAAAAAAGAAAGAAAGAACCTTTCTCTACACTCATAAACTAGCATGTCAATGAAAAGACTAAAGTAATATCTGGTTTATCCATGCCAACCCCCCCCCCCCAAAAAAAAACAACAACAACACTGTAGAATCCTGAGGTGGTAAGAGTTCACCAGTCTTCTCCAACCCTGGACTACAACTCCCATCAACTTTGGTACCTAGACATGCTGGATAGGACTGATATGAGTTGTAGCCCCAAACATCTGTACAGCACCAGGCTGAGAAAAGCCAGAGTAAACTACATGTTAGTTTTATACTGGAAAGTAGGGATACAAAAGTTAAAATAATAAAACAGATTAATTGCCATAGGTTTGTCATGTCTACTAAAATCAGGACCTTTAGCATGGTGGCCCCTGCCTTTTGGAATGTGTCTCCAATAAATATGAGGCAGGGATAATAATAATAATAATAATAATAATAATAATAATAATAATAATAGTAACAATAATAATTTTTATTTATTTATTTATTTATTTATTTATTTATTTATACATACATACATACATACATACATACATACCCCACCCATCTAGCTGGGTTTCCCCAGCCACTCTGGCAGTTTCCAACAAAATATTAAAATACAGTAATTCATCAACCATTAAAAGCTTCCCTAAACAAGGCTGCCTTCAGATGTCTTCTAAAAGTCAGATAGTTGTTTATTTCCTTAACATTTGATGGGAGGGCGTAGATGGGTAGTATTGGCATTTAGACACCTGTTGAAAACTCATCTGTTCACCCACTCTTTCCCTGATGGGTTGATGTATTAAGCTGTAATACTGATTTGTAATGTACTTTGTTTTTGTTTTATGAATGTAATCTTATTGTTGGTTTTATGTTATTCACCAACATGGATTTTTTTCTTAATGTTTTTATTTTTCAAATAAAAACAAAGCAAAACAAATAAGTGTGACAAATTATTTCCCCTTCCATCTTTAAAATGCTTCATTGCAAGTAATAAAAACGTACCATCACAGAGCTTTCCTATTTTGAAAATCTAAAATTATTAAAATGTTAACATACCCAAACCCTTCAAGAGGAAGTTTGCTATGAAGTATATCACATACATGCTTAAATTCTCTAATGTCTATGAAAGAAAAGGTCTTTTTTCCCCTCCCTCCCCACATGCTCCTTTCATCAAGAAGTGATAATTTGTCAAATTATTATTTTTTTCATAACAAAAACAGTACCCTGGATATCCAATCAACCTCATCTAATCAGAAAAGAATCATGTTGCATCCAACACACAAGAGGTAAATTAGGAATCACCATCTGGCAGAAAGAGTTTCTCAGAAACTGTTCTCCTGTTTTAATTAAAATATGTTTTAATTAAAAACAGGCATGTCAAGAAGCCCTGGGCATCATATTTTACCATTCCCCCTCCCACATACAATATTCATAAAATGTATGCATCAATTTGGGTGGGTGGGTGGATGCAGTGGTTTTCTTGTGGGCGATACCAGACCTCCAGATGTTTCAGACTCCAGCTGTAGGACCACGTTGGCTAGGGCCAAGAGGAGCTATAATCCAATACCGTGAGCTCCATCAAAGCTCACAGAGAAACCAACTTCCTGCCTTACGTGTGAGAGCTCATAAGCAGATTTTGGTACTGATCTTTTGATAACCCTTCACCCTAAATTTATGCAGGTCTTCCCAGAAGCTCCTTTGAGTTCAATGATACTTATTATCTGGTAAATGTGTGATCATAAGTGTAATGGTTTCTAAGGGGTTGCTCGTGCGTAAGCAGGTACCTATCTCCGTGGCTGGGTGCAAACACCTGGCTGGGCTGCCAAAGTGAACCTCATCTGTCCGGACCGCCACTCACCCGTGGCTGACTCAGTCGCTGGCAGAATCCGTGAGTGGGCGTTTCTTAAACTTCTTCCAGCAAAGAAGCTCTTTGACGCCTAGTCTCCGCCTACCCTCTCTGCGCGAAAGCCTTCTGCGCAGGGAGGGCGTGGGCAACGGAGGACCCCTACTCTCCCCGCTGGTCCCAGGCAAGGAGTCATGGGACCGCCTCGCCACTTCCCCCACCTGCCCCCCTTCTCCACTGGTGCTACGCTGATTCTCTTCCCCAGAAGATGGGCTGCTTCTCCTGATCCCTGGACGCTCTCTGGAATCCCTCTGGCTTTTGTGCTCTCCCTCCAGTACTGATGGCAGTTCTCTGACAATAAGCATTGGCATAAGAGCATAAAAGCACCCTGCTGCATCAGGCCAAGGGCTCATCTAGCCCTGCATCCTGTTGCGTGTCGAGGTCCCCAAGCACCCCCCCCCCCAAATAAATCACAATTCACACAGATTTTTTGTTTAAGGTTCTGGGCACAATTTTGGCCAATTTAAAATACATAAATGTGAGTGGTTGCTTAGGCATTGATTAAGACTATCTGTCCCCGCCCAAGGACAGAACTGACTTCCTGATTCCCGCGAAAGCCAGTAAGGGAAAACAATATTGGGGAGAAAATGGAGCTGGGCACCAGACCCTCACCTCTCCCCGCATGCTCCCAGGGGCTTGCACAGCCCAAGCCCCATGCCAGGGATTCGGACGAAAGCATGGCAAACCCCTGGATTCCTTTAATGGAATTTCCTTGCAGCAGCAGCATTGGAGGGGCAGGCACTGCCAACCACATCCCCTCCACCAACCAAAAAATTAACCAATGCCTAACCACAACCTTGCAAGTTGTGACAATTTGCTACACAGTAGGCAAAACCAAATGGCACCAGCCAATCAGCCAAATGGACAAAATTCCTACCAGGCCCCTGCCCCAAAGCAGACGACCCCATGACAGGCATAGCAAGGTCAAATGCAAAAGCCCTAAATTAGGGAGTGTGGGCGGGTGCATGCAGTGAAAGAGAACGCTCAATGCTGCATGCTCAGTATATAAAACCCTTGGTCCATCCCACAAATTGGCAACATCAAAATTTCCCCAGTAACTCAAACAGCCCAATCACTGCTATGGCCATCCATACGATCCTGCCCAGCAATGGGGGGGGGCTGTCAAACCCCACCGCAACACGTGCTCTCCATGGAGAACATGCTTTTTCACAATGGCCTATGGGAAGTCAACAAGCATGATCTGAGTTCAACAGCTCAGATTGACCTGTTTTAGAACCATTTTGCACACAGCCACTGCTTAGTTTGCCAGGATGCTAGACATAACTGCTGGGGGACACACGTCAGTAGTGGGCAGGGCCAGATGCAAAAGGGGACAGAACAATGGCTTGACTTTGCTCTTAACTTCATACAGTAGGCTGCATCCCAAACAACATTTTAAACTCATGCACAACACGCACCTCTCTCTAACCCACCCCCACCCCCCATTCAGACAACCACGAGGCATTATCACACTTCAAGGACACAACTGAGTCAGGCAAAAACACCCAAGGAGGATGCAGAGCACAAACGGTGAGCGAAATAGTTCCTCACCCCAAAGAGAATGGCAGGGTTTTTTTAAGAAACCGAATGAAAATAAATGTTGCATCCATAAACCCAGTTTCGATCTTGTTAAGCAAAATGAATCAACTGTCATGGATGACTAAACATTCCATTATTTGCTACATATTTAAAAATTGTGTTCTCTGGTCACTCACAAAACGGATGCCAGCAAACGCACCCACCAAAACCGGCTTAAAACAAAACAATTATGCCTCCTGATTTTTTACTGCTGGGAAAATTCAGAAGCATCTTTAGATGTTTTAAAGATGTTTGATTTTTAAATCTTTTCATCATTTTATCACTTGTTTGCTGTCCTGGGTTCCTTTGGAAGAAACGGACGGGTGTGATTTTAATAAATAAATAAAAGTCTTCCACAGAAGCCCTGTGGGTGGAAACACCTCCACCCCAATAATATGATAACAGGAACATACGGTCTATCATCCACCCACCCCAATTCAAACCCTAATGAATAGAAGAAAAACTAGGGAGCCAGCAAAGGAAGTATATGTTGCAATAATCGGTAATTTCAACTACTCCTCCGGTTGACTAGATAAATATATATTCTGTTTGCAAGAGACACAATCATTTACAGATCAAAGAATCATAGAATTTTAGAGCTGGAAAGGACCCTGAGGATAATCTAGTCCAACTCACTGCAATGCAGGAATATGCAGCTGTCCTATATGGTGATCGAACCTCCAACCTTGGTGTTGTCAGCACCATGCTCTAACCAACTGACTCAGTTTCATAATAATTACTATTGGAGCTGACTAACAGTGAACCAGTATAAGATAGGCTGGTGCAAAAGTACACCAAATCCAAGATCTGTTCAGCACTGGAGCTACTGGTGGCTAAGCCAACCTAAGCCTTGCAAAGGGAAAACAAGCCTTTAAAATAGTGTCTGTTGCACTGCTCTTTTTTGCTACCTTAACTTTGCTAGCCAGGGCACATGGCCAAGCTGATTGGTCTTAGGCTGAAGTCCCCCCACCTTTCTGGTCCTGTCTGCACCATGCACCAGAACACCTCTTTTTCAGGGCTAATGCTGGCTTAAGATCTGTCATATCTTCAGCTGGACTGAGAATGGTGGAATTAAGCTGGGATAACCCGGTTGCACCAAGAACCTCCTGACTCATCCAGGGACCTGCTAGATCCCAATCCACTCATCCTTGCAGATCTTGCTATGGGATCGCTCCCTTAGCCCTGAATGGTGGATATAATCCAATGTAAGATGTGTTTCCAAACCACTTGGGAATCGTGGGTGCTATCAAATGCAACATCTATGTTAACTGCAAGGTTTATTTATTTACTTATTAGACACACCCTGACCTTCTCTACTACTGTGATCCCATAGTGGGTTACAAACAGTCAAAGAGAAAATTCATCAGCAATTAAAATATAACCCATTACACTATACAGTGATACCTCAGGTTAAGAACTTCATTCGTTCCAGAGGTCCGTTCTTAACCTGCAACTGTTTTTAACCTGAGGTACCACTTTAGCTAATAGGGCCTCCTGCTGCTGCCGCACCGCCGGAGCACGATTTCTGTTCTAATCCTGAAGCAAAGTTCTTAACTCGAGGTACTATTTCTGGGTTCCAATGAGTGTCTGTGTCTCATTTTACATGTGGAGAAGTTGCCAAGAGGGGTACTCTTGGCCCCATTCTATGTCCTATGACACGAGCCTTTCAGCAAAAGCTCACAGATCCTAAAGGCACCAAAGCCAGCAATAGGTGGGCAGCACAGAAGCACAAAGCCTTATGCTGTGATGTGTGTAAACTCAGCACGATCTCTGCAATCCTCTTTAGGAGAGATTACTCAGGATGATCGGCTTACTCCTATCGGTCTGGGAGGCTGTCATTTTAGACTATCCTTCCAAAACCCACCTCCCCACAGAAGGAATGCCTGGGATGAATTGGCGATGATGTTGTGTTCCTGCCCCTCTATTTATTTGGTAGTTTTCTTGGGTGGAGTTGCTTTTGCCTTGGGTGATGAGGTGAAAACTTCACAAGTTTGCTAGAAATAAAGGAAGCCTCATCCCCCCCAAAATATAAATTTATTTATTGTATATATTAGATTTGTATACCGTTCTTCATGCAAAGATCTCAGATCACAGCATAAAAATACAGAATAAAAACACACAATAAAAACAAGAACAAAACAAACTAATAACCCCCCCACCCACATTTAAATTGCACCCACAACAGTCTGTGACCAAATCTTCCTGAATTGGCCAATGACGGGAGGAAACAGCTGATGTTTGTGGATTATCCTCTACTTCGCTTTACCCATATTCAGATTCTGTAACAGAGTTTAGTGTGCTAATTACTTAATTGGTTAAGCCAAATTCACTTGATTAATAAAATTGCTCTTAATGAAAAACTCTCAACTATTCAAGATTTAAAAACATTGAAAAAAAGAACTATGATGTGGAGATCTCAAGCATCTCTTAATTACAGTTAGAGAATTTAAGAGATGCAGAAGCAGCTGGTTGGGCATTTGAGATACTTAGTGAGAAAATGCATTGAGGAATTCATCTCAAATAAAAAAGACGAGGGAACCACTCTTCCTGCCTCATCTTGGCTTTAAAAGTCAACAATCCTTTCTCTTCACTACCTCCATCCTGAAGCTATCAAGTTTGATTAAGGGCACCGTCTTAAGGATAGATCCGCTGGGGGTAACAGAGTTAGGATCCAGCAGACCTCAGGCTGAGTTGGGAGATTCCCAGCTCCAGCTGGTTATGCCAATGTAAGTCGGAGATACACTGGCCTAGCAGGGCTTTTTTTTCAGCCGGAACTTGCCAGAACTCAGTTCTGGCACCTCTCAGGTGGGCACCATTGCAATTTTAAGGGAACAAGGGAGGCGTTCATGGTGTGTTCTGGCACCTCTTTCCCCACAAAAATAGCACTAGGCCTAAGTTCCTGATCTTGGCTCAGCTGGGGGCCTGACCCTTTTGCCCCCTCATATTTTGGGGGCATATTTTATGGTGCTGCAGGAAGATCAAACCTATCCATCCTGAAGGAAGGAAATCAACCCTGAGTGCTCACTGGAAGGACAGATCGTGAAGCTGAGGCTCCAATACTTTGGCCATGAGAAGAGAAGACTCCCTGGAAAAGACCCTGAAGTTGGGAAAGATTGAGGGCACAAGGAGAAGGGGATGACAGAGGACGAGATGGTCGGACAGTGTTCTCGAAGCTACCAGCATGCGGGAGGCAGTGGAAGACAGGCGTGCATGGCGTGCTCTGGTCCATGGGGTCATGAAGACAACAACATGGGGAGGCAACATGGGGTGGCCCCCCAATGTTTTTAAAAAAACAGGGGCAAGCACGGAGCCAACCACAGCACAGCTTCAGCGGCCTGCTCCTTCTCCTGTGGCCCAGAATGACATCTTGTATTTACTAGGAAAGGCATTTTATACTCAGGACAACTGTCTGCATTATGTCAGATGGAGAAACAGCATCATCAAAGCCCACACTTTGAGCTCAGTAGTTCAACCTGTATTTTTTGTTTTATTACATTTTTGCCCTACCCTTCTTCAGAGAAGCTCATGCTGACAAACAAGAACCCACCCCCCTTATCTTAACAACAATCCTGTGAGGCAGGTTAGGCAGAGAGATTCAAAACCCATTCTCTGCCTTGTTCCCCTGATGAAGCAAAGGCGTGCATTTAAATACCAACACGCCAAAAACCCTTGTTCGATCTCAAACCTGCAAGTCTATTTGAAACACACTACGGTATTGGATTTCTGTCTGAAAGCAGCTGATTTAAGCAGTTGATAGGGTATGGCAGATGCCCCATTCATTGTGTTATCATTTTATATAGCCTGTCCACAAAACCCCCCAGAGGAGGATGTACTGCCTCCCTGTGAAAAATAACCCACTGTCTGTGGCTTATGGAAACCACAGCAGAATCTTAAATACCCTGCATGAGCCAGGACACCTCCATTTACATGAATACGGAGGCGCCTTTCTAGCTAAGTAGCCAGACTGAAACACACAAGGTAATCATACAATTAAAATAACCAACATAATGAGGGTTTGGGGGAAAAGGGGGGGGATTACAAATCAGGTTGGAAGGCCCCAAAAGCTTCGCTTAAAAAAAAGTCAAGCAATGAAGTAACATAGCAGCACATCATCTGAAGAATGTGATTTTTTAGACAAGACAGTAAATGTCACATATAATATATGGCAGCAATATCCTTTCCTTCCACTATTGCTTTTTTATTTCTTTCCCCCTTGTATCTCCTGCTGTTAACTGTTCATCTCCCATCAATTTTGCCCTCCTTGCCAACTAGCCTGGCCAGGCACTGAGGCTCTTTCAGCTTAATTAAATGCATCTACTAACGAGACAGAGGCAGGCAAGTTCAGGCATGTCTTAAGCAACAGCTGTCATAGATAAGCAGGTGGTAAAAACCATGTTATTTTTGAGGTAAAGCTCTGTTACTTTCAAGTGCCATTTATATCAATTATTCTGTATTTTGTTCCATTGCACTGTGAATAATAGTACTTTGATTGCTTGTACTTTATAGCATGCACACAAACATCCCTTTCTTTTTGACACAGTGTACAGTAATGTTGACTCTGTCAAGATGAACCAATAAAAAATATTGACATATTCTATTACAGCATTCATCTGTCAATATTTTCCACTAGCACAAAAGCTTTAACTCATCTTTGCAAAACAGCAATTTCCTATCTAATTCACAAAAGCATTCTGGAATAAGATTCACACACATCCCCGCAGAGAAACACTGATAAGGAAACATTTTCAAATTGATGGACTAATTGCTGTATGAACCGTGACATGGAGATGAAAAATTTGCTTGCAACATGTCAAATGGAAACGCTAAGGATGGCTTTTAAAGCTATGCATTTGGGGTTGAATCCAATGAAGCGCTAAGGAACTGGTTTTGTTAGCAAAAGGATTTAGCATTGCTGAACAAAACCCTCTCTCCTCTCTGGCTCTCCCTGTCCACCCACTACATCTATTTGGGGGCTTCCCCCAACCCTCTGTAGCAGATTTGTGGGGGGTGCAATGTTTATGCAGAAGAAGAAGTAAATTTCCATTGCACAAAGACAAATCCTTGCACTAATAGATCAAGTGTGTTGGATACCACCCTTGGAAACATAACTCTGTGGATATCCTGTTCTGAAGGGAGGAAACAGGACTTGCCCAGTTTGCCCAAGGGAGAAAGTCATGTAGAAGGCATTACCATCACAAAATGGATGTAGGAGAAAACCCATAAAACACTATCTGCACTTGTCTTGCGATCAGGAGTTTTGGATTTGTGGGGATCAAGGTTCCACCTAGCCGAGATTCTGGAACCCGGGCTCTTTTCAGAAGAAAAGGACCCCACAGCAGATCTAACCACCACTTGTAACCTTAAGATGTCTTAGGACTGAAACATTCCTCTTGCACCAATTGCCTGGGCCTTGTTACCCCTAGGATCTTGGGAGTGGAGGGTACAGTGATTCAGGTAGGAACTTCCTATATGCAACAGAGCATCACCTTTTGCCCGCAGCCCATCAGGCTCTAACTCTGCCAGCTCCCAGATCCAGCACAACCTTTCTTTGCATCTTATAATTTACAAAGAGTGACTGAAATGTATTACACGTATTGTAGAGAAAGACTACTATGAGTCTGCTATCAAATGTTATGGCTTTTTTCTTCCTTCCCTCTTGGAAGAAAGGAAAGTACAGGTTAAGTCTTCCAGATTTGTTGAAAGAGAAGATGTATATGCATTCTCTCCTAGAGAAGAGGGATGCATAAATATCAATTTACTCCTAGAAGCCCAGGGAGGTATAAATTTAGCACCTGAGCAGAAAGTTTGTGCTGAATGCAATAGGAAGGAATGCATTCTGGAGAAATGACAACATCCAACTATTTATTATTGTGCATGGCATAGACAATATGTATTATACAGTTTTTCTATTTAGGTATTGAAATTGCTCCTTATACCCCAGCATGACAAACACCAAAGTTATTAAAAAGACTGTGATAGAATGTAATTGCTTATTACAGGTGTCCATTAAGTGCCCATGGAATAATGCATTAAGATATAATGCTCAAGGGTTTCCAAACTGCACTGCTGTTGTTCTGGCCAAAGAGAAATATACACTGAAGGACAAAAAAAGATATCTATAGAGAGGAGAGGTAAATTGAATATGAGTGTTGTCGCTCTTCTGATTGATATCCACAATGTGTTTTCCACTCTGTGATCCAAAGCAAAATGTGTATATCTGTGAAGGCAGAGGTCAGTGAAAATTCAACTGGTAAACAAGACTGTTGCCACAGTTGCAATGGAAGATGGCTCAGAGAGTGACATAATGGCTGCACTGTAGTTTCTTTTATGTCATCTATTCAACAGAATGAGGGGTCAGATAATGACCTCATTACAGAGAGATGGGTCCTTATTTCAAATGGCATGGCCAGAGGTCATGGGTTTTGACTTTGTGTGATTTGTGAATCATGTGTTGAGCTAATTGATAAATATAAGGGATTCCTCGGGTCACAGAACATTACAATATACCATCTCCCTTAATTCATTGAAAAATATTGCATCAGCAGTATTAAGTCTGCTGATCCTTTAATGCCTGAGACTTTGCCTATATAATTGACAGCCATTTAGAAGGGTCTGCAAACGTCGCCTGAAATTTTGTTATACAAGACAAGTTACAGATATGTCAGAACTGTTGAGCATATTCTGTAATAACCTCCCTGAATGCAAATTCTACAGCTCATGCACAGGGGGAAGCATTCAAACAGTATAAAAAGCTGCTTATCTGGATATATTTAGATGTGTCTGGATGGACCCCAGAAGAGAAACCATCACAGTGCTTGCTAAAATAAACAAAAACTACCACAAAGGATTGTTCACTACTTTCATTCTTCAACGTCAAGGGTCCCCCCCCCCCCCGGCTTCCTTAATACATTTGTAAGGAGGGCCAAAAATAAATAGCTGCATCTTTTGGGAGCAAATGTGAGCAGACAGCATTTTAGGAGATGCACGGCTCTTTTTATAAGAGTCATTTCTCAAACGCTACAGCCACCTTTCATTGTTGGTATGGCAACTGATATAATTAGAATGAAGCCTTTCCTTAAAAGAAGAAGTAGAACTGTACTAATAAGCATTTGGTCTCAAGTATTAAAACACCAGTGTTCTTTCCTCATGGGGCAAAAAATGTATTTGGTGATCTTTCAACATTTCATTTCCTATTTCACTAACCTGATTTTCTTTTGCTTTCCTCCCCTTTTACTTCAATTAAGAGATGATCATTCATATCATTGTGTGGGTTAATTAACAGAGACAAGTTAAAACCTGCTGTTCTCACCTGCAGTTGCAAAGTATCTATTGTGCTTCTCGCTTTCCCAGGGCCTTGGTGCTGTTGTTGTTTTAAAAAAAACCAACAACAAAGGCAGCTACACAGAGGATTTCTTTCCAAATACATTTATTTTTCTTATCACCACATTTCAGCAGATTCTGTTTTCCTCCCTTCCTTCCACTGAGACAAAAATGGTGACAAAGGGGCCTTCCAGCCACACAGACCTGGAAGTATTTTTTTTGCTCAAGGTGGTCTGCTATTGAATTAAACATTCCATTCAAAAGGGATCCCAACTGCATTGAAAAGACACAGAGATAACTTGGGGTGCTTTTGTTGATCTTAACATAATTTAGGATATGCGTTCATATGCATTTTCTTTATATTCTGAATATTATAGAATCTGATCGTTTATACAATGTCTTGTGCACACCCAGCCACAGAAGGGAAACGACAGATAATTATTTATTGACAAAAGCGCACATTTACAGCAGCTCCTTAGCTGCACTGGATGTGTGTGTACACACACACACACACACACACACACACACACTTTCCTAACATCTACAAAGCTGTTTTGCAGGTTCATGCCTGGTGGAGCAGATGAAGCAACAGTGGGACCACAAACACACACACACACACACACACACACACACACACACACACACACACACACTGGTCTTATTTACCCTCATTTGATGGAGTGCACCCACACAACCTGAAACTTCCCCTGCACAGAAGTCATTGTTGTGCTTCCCTCTTCAAGCCCCTCCTGGTTCCAGGAGACAGCGGGGCAGGAATGGCAGGGATACAGCCACCCTGCCCCTTGCCTGATCAGGTGTGTCTTCAGCAGTCAGCGCAGCGAGAAGAGGCGGAAGTGTCTCCTCCCATCATGCCAAAATCAAAGGGGGAACCCCGCCCCACCATGTCTGTTCCAGAGCTGCAATGGCTGTTCTCGGCGAGGCCTGATAGAAACAGACTCCAGTCCTGTTGGCAAAGGGCATGGGAGCACAGAGTTTGCTATTGGAAGGAATGGTGATTGTGATAAAACTACTTTTGAAGAGGGCATTTATATTTCAATGGGATTTTAAATGTGCAGCTGTTCACTCTGATCCAGAAAGACCCTTCCAACCAATGAAAGAGAGCCAATGTGGTGTAGGGGTTAAGAGCAGTAGTCTCATAATCTGGTGAACAGGGCTCGTGTCTCCGCTCCTCCACATGCAGCTGCTGGGTGACCTTGGGCTAGTCACACTTCTCTGAAGTCTCTCAGCCTCACTCACCTCACAGAGTGTTTGTTGTGGGGGAGGAAGGGAAAGGAGACTGTTAGCCACTTTGAGACTCCTTAGGGTAGTGATAAAGCGGGATATCAAATCCAAACTCCTCCTCCTCCTCTTCTTCTTCTTCTGGGTTGCACTAAATTGCAGCATCTCAACTGACAGTTGACTACACTGAAAAACTATGCATTTGAAGTGATAGAGCACCCATGGCGTCGGATCTGTGATGACTCATTAAGATATGCAAGCCATGCTGCATTACTCACGTAATAAAAATGCACATTTGAAGCCCAGAAACAAAGAAGGAATTCATGGAATCAAATGTATAAATGTGTGCCATCAGTCAGTATGAGACCCAGAGCTGATCCGGGTTATGTTATGTTATTTATTTATTTTTATGGAGGAAAGCCTCAACTCCCACCCAGCCAATTAACAAGCATCTTGCCCCGTATTTGCTATTTTTAACAAGACCTTTAAAGTCTGCCTCAGGAACCAGATTGTTCTACCAATATTGGTCAGTTTTATTATGTGTGAAATTGAATTCAGTTTCTCCACCTTCATTTGGACACACACCATGAAGTCAAGAGAGCCTGGGCTGGGACAATTAGGGAGGATTCAGATGGACCCCTCCTCACATGCAATTTCATTGCTAGGCTCCCCACCTCAAGCGCATTGTGCATCTCAGAGGTGGCCAAATGTGACCAAAATTTCTAATTATCAGGACAGCACTTCAAAATTTGAAAGACATAATAATGTGACTTACACCTCTTACCCAATTTTAATGTTAAAAACCAAAAGGAAGCTTTACCACCCCCCCCAAAAAAAACCCAACAAAGGAAGGCAGGTTATTGTTTTGTTGTTTCTGTTTTAACTGTTTATCTGTGCTTTTAGCTGGTGTTTTTATCTTGTGAACTGCCCTGAGATCCTTTGATGAAGGGCAGTAGATAAAATCTAATAAATAAAATAATGACACTAGAAGATGCTAGACGCACCTCTATGGGGAAGGAGCTCCACAATTTAATGGCTGTCACAGAGCATGCTTTATCATCATTCTCCACATTTCCCTACAAACCATCTTTGACACTTGAGATATATGTATTTTAGGACACACCCTGTTTTGTGATTGTAATTCATTTTTAAACAGTTTTTGATGTTGCATTTAAAAGAAGTGTGACCTATTCTGGGACCTTAGGTGAAACGTGGATAGTTAATTAACTAATTAGGTAAAAAAAAGGTAAAGGACCCCTGGACAGTTAAGTCCAGTCCAAGGCGACTATGGGGTTGGGGTGCTCATCTTGCTTTCAGCCTGAGGGAGCCAGTGTTTGTCCACAGACAGCTTTCCGGGTCATGTGGTCAGCAAGCAGACCAATGAGAGAAAGCAAAGCTATGAAGGGTTTGGAAGGCAAGGATGAAAAACTTGATTGGGATTGGGAAAAGGAGCCAGAGTAAGGATTAAAGGAGAGGTCAGAGCAAAGAGAGAAGTGATGATGATAATGATCTACCAAGTAAGGTAAAGGTAAGGACCGCTGGACAGTTACGTCCACTCAAAGGCGACTATGGGGTTGCAGAACTCATCTCGCTTTTCAGGTTGAGGGAGCTGGTGTTTGTCCACAGACAGCTTTCCAGGTCATGTGGCCAGCATGACTAAACAGCTTCTGGCACAACAGAACACTGTGACAGAAACCAGAGCACACAGAAACGCTGTTTATCTTCTCGCCGCAGCAGTACCTTTTTATCTACATGCACTGGTGTGCTTTCTAACTGCTAGGTTGGCAGGAGCTGGGACAGAGCAACCGAAGGTCACACCATCACAGGGATTTGAACCCCCAACCTTCTGATCAGCATGCCAAAGAGGCTCAGTGGTTTAGACCACAGTGCCACACACGTCCCTTTTATTAACTACGTAATTAACTAACCACCTAGCTAACAACAAGAAAGCCCCCTCTGAAGATCTCAATATCCAAACAGGTTGGTAGGGATGGCGACAGCTATTTGGATATTAATAGTGCAGCTATTTGGATATTAATCTATGAAGAACACAGGTAATGTTGGGAAGCCTATGAAGGTTATACAGTACAGATAGGTGGACTATAGGGGAAGTTTAGCAAAAGCTAGCATCTTGTATTGCCTGCATTATACTGATCTGAACCAATTTACACAAATATTACCAGATTGAAATTGGGCCATTGTTTTCTCAATAATTCAGTGCACTTCTGCAGTTTAATGGAACAGGTTTTAATGGAGTTGATTTAAAGTGCTGTATGGAAACACAGAGTCATCATGTTATTCGAGAGGTCTTATTAACTCCAACCAGGTTATAACAGATGTTGGCATATCCACGCTGAGGCAGAGGAAATGTATGCAAAAGAGCCGCGTGGAGAGGCAGGCAAGATTGCAGAGAAAGGAGAAGGCTCAGGCTTTCTGTCTCACCCCCACCTGCAGTTAAATATAGATGCAAACAGCAGGAAAGGGAGCTTTGCACTACATATGCTCAGATATACAAGTTCAAACCATATGCAAAGCAGGTTATAGAGAATTTATGTGGCAACCTTTTGGTACTGAGGCATTCTTTTCTATATTTGTATTTCAGATGTTTCCATCCTATTTTCAGTCCAAATGGATCTGAAAAGCTGTTTACAAAAGACTAAAAACAGGATATCACAAATATTGCCCAAAATTATTAAAACAGATCCTCCTCCAGCATGCATAAACTGTCCAAGTTTCCAAGCCACCAGCCTACTTAGTATAATATCACTTTGCCTACATGTTGAAAACACTTCCCATGCATTACTATCTTAATCATCTCTGCAGCAGCCCATAATGGTTGGCCAGTGTTATTATCTCCATATTGAAAGTGGGAGGCAGAGAGAATGCAGCTTGCCTAAGGGTACCCAGTGAAGTCTCACTCCAACTTCCAAATGCTGGAGACTTATTTGCCACTTCAACAACATCCCCCTGTTGTTCTTCACAGTCTTGGATACAAACCATTTAAAAATAATAATAATCATGAAAGAACCTAATATTTACTACTGTGCAAAAAACACAAAGTTTACAATGCAGTTGTACATGTGAATTATACATGTAAATAAGAGAACAGCTCACCAAACTGTGAATCAAATATTTGAGGCCTAACACTTGAGCCATGTCTCTTGCTGTCTCCACACCTTATTTTCCTCATCACACTCTCCTCTGCCACGCTGCCCCTGTCACTGAAATAGCTCCACTGGCTGTGCTCCCCAAGGTACTTCCATCACCTTCAGGTCTCTCCCTCAAGATCCTTCCCTGAAACAAGATGGACTTGCATTGTCCGTACCTTCACTGTTACCTGAGTCTCCTCTGTCTCATCTTCATCACACGTTTGACAACCTATCCTTGCACCTGACTGCTCTTTCTCGACACTGAATCACTTGTCTAATGTCCACAGTGCCAATGCTGTGTTGAGATCTCATGTTAACCTATACACATTTAAAAGAGGAACAAGCATGGCGGAAAAGGGGTTTTTATAATATCGAAAAGGGTTGCAAAAGACCTACAGAAGGTATAGGCAAACTCAGCCCCCCCATATGTTTTGGGACTACAACTCCCATCACCCCTAGCTAACAGGACCAGTGGTCAGGGATGATGGGAACTGTAGCCCCAAAACATCTGGAGGGCCGAGTTTGCCTATGCCTGACCTACAGAATGCTGTGCTGTCCTGAGCTGTCCACGGTGCTGAAAGCAACAGTGCCTATTTGAAAGCAACAGTTGTTTATTCAGACTGGCTTTGAGACAGGTAGCCCATAAACCTCTATGCAGTAAATAAGGTGTGGGAGACATGTGACCCTCCAGATGTTTCTGACCCCCCCAGAAGTCCCAGCAGTCACGGTCAATGTCTAGGGGTGATGGGAACTGTAGTTAAGCAACATCAATGGGAGGAGGGAAAAGATTCCCCACACCTGCAGTAAAGTAAGCTTCTCTGAAAAATCACACACACTGTGCATGATTATTTTCATAAGAGTTCGCAGCAGTGAGCATTAAAGAACAAGAACACGTGGTCATGACAAGCATATAGGTGTTTTCACAGAAACTCAAGTGTCCAAAGTAGGGGGGGGGGCACAACAGATTTGATTTTTTTTTCACCAAAGAACCTTCTCTGTCTGAAGAGATGAACTACTGTTATCCTTCTGATACAAATTTGAATTTATTTTACAAGAATGCTGTAAAAACTCAATAGGGATGTCTCCTGCTTGTTTTTGCTCATCTGTTGAGGATTACCACAGCAGCACAGAGCAGGCTCTCTGTGGCTTTTGGAGATTATGTTTGAACCATTTTAAGAGCCCCTTGATTTTAACCGATGTCATCTTTAAATAAATCACAATTGCAGCCATAGTTAAATGCAAACACTCTGGGACTTCTTATATCCTGGTCAGAAAACAAATGACAGTGGCTGCAATTTTATCTTAAAATTTTGTAAAGTCATTTGGAGATAATTTCCAGTAGTAGTTTTATTATTTATCAGACTAAAGACCATAGCAAAGAAACTGAGTGTTGTTGTTGTTTAGTTGTTTAGTCGTATCCGACTCTTCGTGACCCTATGGACCAGAGCACGCCGGGCACTCCTGTCTTCCACTGCCTCTCGCAGTTTGGTCAAACTCATGCTGGTAGCTTCGAGAACACTGTCCAACCATCTCATCCTATGCTGTCCCCTTCTCCTTGTGCCCTCAATCTTCCCCAAGATCAGGGTCTTTTCCAGGGAGTCTTCTCATGAGGTGGCCAAAGTACTGGAGCCTCAGCTTCACGATCTGTCCTTCCAGTAAACTGAGTGTTACTGCTCCAATATAGCTAGAGGCCATGCTTTGCTGTGTTTCAGGGGATGACAGGGAACGTACAACATGACAAAGATAGGGCATCAGGAGGAAGCCAGAGAACAACTGGAAGGCTAAAAAAAGAGGAGACCTTCTATACTGCGGTCTCCTAAACCAACCTGCTGGTACATAAAGAAGTTCCAGGGAATGCTTACAAGCTGCATGATGAGACTGGTCTGTATGCATCCCTTCCCATCATCACTTCTACCCATCGCATTGTCCTCACGGCAACCCTGCAGAGTAGGGAAGTTCCCTGGAACTTCGTTACGTACCAGCAGGTTGGTTTAGGAGACCACAGTATAGAAGGTCTCCTCTTTTTTTTAGCCTTCCAGTTGTTCCCTGGCTCTTTGCTCCTGATGCCCTCTCTTTGTCTATATATCATCCATGTCTGACCTCAGCCTCATCCTTTTAGAGCTGGCATTCTTGAGGAATGAGAATGACATTCCTCCTCTGACATTTCTAAGTCTTCTTCAGCAGGTCTCCCACCAGAGGGCCTCTCAAGGGTTTATTCAGCTCTGACACCAGGAGAACTTGCTTGCTCTTCATGGTCCTTGACCCATGGTTTGTCCTCCAAGGACTTATTGTCTGGCACCAAGTCAGGGCTAGGCACCCCTAGACAGATGAGAAGCCATGCAGATCAAAAGCTGTTTTGCATGCCATTCCACGTATAGACAATGATTTAACTACCAGATTGCATCCCTGCACAGTTAGGTGATCTGACCTCAACACACATTAGGATGAATGTCTATCCACACCCAACCCACACTTGCATGTACATCAATCTTCAACTTTACTGATAACACAACTTAAAACAGCAAACAATAAATACTTAGAAGGATACATAGAAGGCTGAATCAGATTAAGGTAAAAGAGATAGTATGGAGTAAGTGAAATACAACACAAGGTTAAGCTTGCTAGGCTGCAGCTCAAAATGACAGAGGACAAGGCTAGAGAAAGGCTAGCCTGAGCAGGGGCAAAAATTCTATCTAGGAAGAACCAACCAGTGCAAGGTAATAGGGACAGTAAGACCTGATCAGGTGCTTACAGATCTATGAAGGGGGACATTAAAGCAGGTCTAAGTGCAGAGACTAACATAGAGCGCAATGCCCAGTCGAGGAAGAAGTGTTAGGAGATTTGAATGGCACTAATCAGCTGTTCAGAACAGGGAGCTGAATTTCAGCTGATCACACTGAAAGAGTCACACCGCTAAAGAATGGATCAGTCTGATTACTCCACGCATGCCCTAGCTGCTGAATTAGTTCACAATTTGATCCAGACATTAGATTCTTTAATTAAGGTTTTTTTTTAAAAAAAAAACACAAAAAACAAAACTTTCTCCCCTTAGCTGTGGGCTAAGAGGAAAGGGTTAAAAACCCTCGCCACGTGCTATAGTGCTGAAACCCATAACTATCTGAATTTTTTTTAAAAAAACTAGACAAATCCTTGAACTTACATAAATAACTTCATACCTAGTTTGTCTTAATACCTCTTAACTGAAACATTAACAGAGTTAAGTTAGGGTTAGCTACTCATGAGCTAAGAGCTATATTAATATATTTGTAATTACAGTGGTACCTCGCAAGACGAATGCCTCGCAAGACAAAAAACTCGCTAGACGAAAGGTTTTTCTGTTTTCGATTTGCCTCGCAAGACGAAATTTCCCTATGGGCTTGCTTCGCAAGACGAAAACGTCTCGCGGCTTTGTTTCCTTTGTCTAAAAACAAAGACATGTTTTGTTTATAAAGTTAATTTATTTTCCCTTCAGTTTTTGAACTGCTTTTTACAGTATGTGTCACTTTAAAGAGCAGTTAATAAACTGTTGTTGTACCAAATTTGGCTTTGTTTCGACTTTTTTTGACCATAGGAACGCATTAATTGATTTTCAATGCATTCCTATGGGATTTCGTGCTTCGCAAGACGAAAAATTCGCTAGACGACAAAAATTGCGGAACGAATTAATTTCGTCTTGCGGGGCACCACTGTATTTGCAAGGCTTTCCTTCCTCACGAAGCAAAGTATGACAGGATTTAAGATGTATCACTTTAAATCAAAGATCCAGCAGAGTCATTTTCATTTTAAAATTGTAAACTCCCCCTTATGTAATCTACTGAAGTGTAGGCTCCTAAAATAAAACAAGTTGGTCTTAAGGTTCTTCCAGTATCAAGGCTTTTCTTTTAAAATAAGCAATCACAGACTACCATGGCTCAGCACTCTGAATCTTTCAGCAAAACTATCATTGCTGATCCATTTATCTTCTCATCCCACCTCACTCAGCCACCTTCCTCACAATCTTGGTTCCATGATGGAATCTTGGAATGCAAACCAGACAATTAGAGCAGAGCTTCTGTGTTTGAAGAACTGGGAGCCAGAGTCACTGTGATACCATATAGAGCTTTTCGCAAAACTTCACAAATAAAAAGATTTCATCTTTGCAGTCAACAATTACATTATCGTTAGGAAAGAGGCTGTCTTGATTACTGTGCATGGGACTATCGGTGGGCAACTAATGAGAGCTCAGGGATTTTAATCAAAGAAAATTAATGTCCCTTGATAGTTGGAACGCTCCCTCCCCTGCCTTTGGATGACAGCACTCTTCAGTTGGGGAGAGCGAGAGGGAGAGGGAGGAGGGGAGAGAGAGAGAGAGAGAGAGAGAGAGAGAGAGAGAGAGAGAGAGAGAGAGAAACAGTGCTGTGGTGCCAGTTTGATTTTGGCAGACACAGAATGTCTGGGTAGAGTCAACTGGTTTTTGAACAGGAGTTTAGTTCATTTGGAAGCAACTGATAGTGCTGGTGGGATTCACACCATTGCTTTGGGAGTCTGATACAGGACCAGCCATTTTTCTGCCTGTTGTATTCATGTCCATTCTGATCTCCTCCTATTTTTGGAAAGTTTTTAGCTGTTTTATTGATACTTTTAACAACCAAGTGGTATTCCTATTCCTATTATATGCATTATGTTAGTTAAATAAACAAATGTGTCCCCAATGCACTATGAAGGAAACTAAACCTTATTCTACTGCCCCTAGTTCAGGGAATTGGAGAGCACTTAACATAGAGATCAGAGCTAAGCCATGGACTGTGGCCAAGGTAAAAGCTGCAACTTTAATATTTATTGCTAGGGAACTGCCTGTTTCTTTCAACACAGGGATATTATCAAAAGTGGCATTCAAGTGCTGATCACCATAATGCTAAGCCATACATTCCTATGTTACATCATAAGCTTCCCTACCTTTGTCAGCAGCAACAAATTATGTGGAGCAGAAACAGGGAAAACATGCAGTGGTGTGAGACAAAGGAAAACATTGCAGTGGGAGGTCAGCTCAGGGATGCCATTTTGGGCAGCAGTCCTGTGTCATACACCACATGCAGTTACCATTATTTTTCGCTCTATAAGACGCACCAGACCAGAAGATGCACCTAGTTTTCGGAGGAGGAAAACAAGGGGGGGGGGAATTCTGAATCCCAGAAGCCTGAACAGCAAGAGGGATCGCTGCACAGTGAAAGCAGCAATCCCTCTTGCTGTTCTGGCTTCTGGGATAGCTGCGCAGCCTGCATTCGCTCCATAAGATGCACACACATTTCCCCTTACTTTTTAGGAGGGAAAAAGTGAGTCTTATAGAGCAAAAAAATACGGTAATTGCTTTTAAACACCCAGTAATTATGCAACCTTTTGTTGAAGAGGCAAAGAAGACATACAAAAGATGCCAAAAAGTTGTGCCTTGGCCACATGTATAAAGGGCAGAAGTACCAAACATGACGATAAACAGCCAGAAAGTAAGACATAATCCAGTTTCTCCATGTTCAGAATTTAAAAAGCACGCCACCAGTGACCAGGTAATTTTATTACTCTGGTATACGCAATACTGTGCCTTTACACCATGTAGGAGTATTTGCCTAGCAAAGATATTTCCCTCTACATATAGCATTTCATGTGAGGCAGCTGCAGTTCACTGAATTCTGTGTGAGTTCAAAAAACCTGCCAATTTTCAGTCTGGTCTGAAGTGTTCTTGCACTTGTCCAACACCAACTGAGAAACAGTCTGCTTTGCAGCTCCCCCGCAGCATGGTGCAGGCAAGTGCATCACCTGAAGCCACGCCAATTACATAGAATTACTATTCCATATAAGCAGCAGTCATGGCTATTCAGCATCATTAGGTTTAAATCAAATCTGTCTACTGTCTGACCAGACAACAGATGCCTTGCCAGACCCCTTAATGTTTGATTTGTACAAGTAGACTCTCAAATCTGAAATATTTTTCCTATGGTATGCGCAGTTACCAAAGTCAGAGTTGTGTAAAGTTAAACCTTTTCCTTCTTGCTGAAGATGTCGAATTTACAAGTGGGACCTGCAACAAAATGCTGCAGTGTTGACTGCTCTTGTTCAGGGTTCCAGCCAGAAAGCCATGCCATTTTCTAAGATACTCCAAGTCATCTCTCGTTTCCAGCTGGGCTTTCCACTCCCACAAGAATAAGCAGCAGGCTATGCCCACTAAGTAGACCTCAGTGAACCATTTTCATTTAAAAATCCCTGTATATTAATGTAAGATTATGGTGCAGAGGTCAAAGTAAAGGTAAATGACCCCTGGACGATTAAGTCCAGTCAAAGGCGACTATGGGGTGCGGCACTCATCTTGCTTCAGGCCAAGGGAGCTGGTGTTTGTCTACAGACAGTGGCCAGTTTGTCCATGTCATGTGGCCAGCATGACTAAACTACTTCTGACACAAGAGGACACCGTGACGAGTGCCAGAGGGCACAGAAACACTGTTTACCTTCCCGCTCGCACTGGTATATTTTCAAATTGCTAGGTTGACAGGAGCTGGGACAAAGCAATGGGAGCTCACCCCATCTCTGATTGGCAAATACAGGAGGTTAAGTGCTTTAGACCACAGAATTGTGCAGAAGCATAGTGTAGTATGTGGCTTAAATATTTTATACATATCAGGCGGAATTCACCTAATGAGCACCTAATGATTCAATGGAAGCTGGAGTCGCACTTGAGCAATGATGCTTCCCCCCTTTGCCCCAAGCACCCCCTGAAATTAGTTTGGGAAAGATGAGGAGAACCCCCAGAACAGAGCTTGTGGGGGATGAGAGGGGGGATGTTCCATCTAGCAAGCTGAAATGCTTGTGCAGACAGAACATTCATCCTAGAGCAATGTTGAACTCCACTACACACACACTATGGACTTTTGTGTATAGTTACATATAATTACTCCCTTCACAAAAAAGTCAGTGCACAAGTGGCTCGGACGTCAGTAGGCACTCAGTGGAAGTGGTGCTTTGATGTGAGGGGGCAGTACTGGCACCCTTTTTCTAGAAAAAAAAGCAATGTGAGGAACCATTAGTGAGCACACTTTAGGTTTGGTCAGCTAACCAGCTACAAATCTGCCTAACAGTTACCTCGTCCAGCCCACATTTTACCAGATTCTCCGCAAACATCATGTCAAAAGCCTTACTGAAATCAAGATACACTATGTCCACAGCATTCCCCTGATCCACCAAGCTCTATAAAAGAAAGAAAGAAACGAGATTCATCTGACATGAGTTTTATTTGAGAAACCCATGCTGGGTCTTAGTAATCACAGCATCCTTTTTTAAGTGCTCACAGGCTGACTATTTAATTATCTGTTCTAGGACCTTTCCTGCTATCAACATCAAGCTGTCTGGTTGGTAATCACCTGGGTCTTATTTCTCACACCACCCATTTTTGAAGATGGGGACAACATTTGCTTGCCTCCTGTCTGGAGGGACCTCATCTCATCTCCAAGAATTCTCAAAGATTATAGACAGAGCCTCTGGGATTACATCTACAGGTTCCTTTAGTATTGTTGGATGCATGGTATTTTAGAGGTGATTGAAATGTTAAGCCTCTCCTATGAAGCCACCAAAAAGCATTCATTTGTGCTAGCATGGTGGTGGTTACCATGCTGGTGGAAAGTGTAATGCTGGTGGTCAACAAAAGAGGTTTAAAGACTGTCTCAAGGCAAATCTAAAAAAATGTAGTATAAACACTGACAACTGAGAAACACTGGCCTGCGAGCGCTCCAGTTGGAAAACAGTCTTTACCAAAGGTGTCATGGGCTTTGAAGACACTCGAACTCAGGACGCAAGGAAGAAATGCGCTAAGAGGAAGGCACACTTGGTAAATCCACACCGTGATCAACTCCCACCTGGAAACCAATGTCCCCACTGTGGAAGGATGTGTGGATCCAGAATTGGCCTCCACAGTCACTTACAGACTCATTGTTAAAACTGTGTTTATGGAAGACAATCTTACTTGGCTATGAGTGATCGCCAAAGAAGAAAGAAGAAGGAGGAGGAGGAGGTTACCATTTCTAAAAGGTGCTGCTGACCCACCATATGCTGCATCTATAAGCTGCCGCAGAATAACCTTTGGTGCTGTGCCTTTGTACCCTGGCTGATGAACAGAGTAAAAAGCGTTTAAATGTTATGCTCACCACGTGGAGCCCTATCATGGGTAATCAGTTTGTACTGATGACCACATGGGGGCATTTAAATCAGCCTTCAGTGATTAGCTTATAAAATACAACATGTGGATTTAGTTAGAACCCAAATTTAATATAATCCTAACTTAAGTCTTTTCCTCTATGTAGACTATAAACCAATGAAGTAAAACCTCATTTATACAAATTAGCTGGGCTCTTTATTACGATTTTTTAAAAGAAGGAAATAAAGCAGCTGGGAAAGACCCCAACATTGCATTGAAGGCTGTGCTGAGAGAGGAGGAGGAAGCAGATTAATTTAGGTTTTAAATGGTTTTGTGGAACCACAAGTTCAGTAAGCATAATTACTACCTCCCCATAAATAAGTGCAATAGCTGCATGACATGAGACTCCTTAGGAGACAAAGCCTTTGCAGATAAAAGTGCATGTTTATTGCATGCCTACAGTATGCCAATTGCTTTATAGGACCCACAAATTATCTTATAAGCTGCTTGGATCGGGATCAAAAGTTAGATGACCAGGATGATGGTGAAGAATAATTCTCTCTTTGCCTGAGTGCCACATTCACCCTTGGCCTATCTAGGTATAGCCAGCACACTCTCTCACATGCATGCCTATATAGCACATAAGCAGAACATATGCGCAGGTACACAGCCCTACTTCTCAGCTAAATTAGTGGGCGGGTTATCAATTGGATGACTAGGGAAGGAGCAACTTGAATCCTTATCTGAGTACTGCCCATGTCAGTGTGGGGCAAATGCAGGGCTCTCTCTCTCTCTCTCTCTCTCTCTCTCTCTCTCTCTCTCTCTCTCTCTCTCTCTGGTGGACCGGACACATTCCCTCCCCCAGCCAACAAACTTTAACAGTCCTACTTTGCATGCTCCTAGAGAGTTTCTACCCGAGTGGAACGTGACCTTGAACTGTCAGCATGCGATAGTGGCCACACCCCAGGAACAGCTTTGACTGGCCAGCTAAACCAGGTGAGGGTAGTCAATGGGTCCTAAATCTTCAGGGAGTTAGGAACTTCCCCTGCATGCAAAAACAGGCTCAGGTGGATTGAGCAGATGAGATCAATAATGGGTCCAACGCTCAAGATGGCAGGAAGTGAGGAGCAGATGGGGCTCATCAACCTGGGAAGGCAGCCCATCTAAGAGAAGGAAAACTCTGATCCTAAACCTCTGCTGCCTTGCAGGATATCTTTAGGAGAAGAAAAGGCTAAGGAGTAAACCCTACACAAATCCAGAGTGAAGTCCCCTAGATGGTTGGATGGCTCCTTATATACCTCCTACAAGCAACTCCTGCAGCCAAGCCACGTATGGCTCTGCTTGCCTTAGGACAACATCAGTGAGGCCATGGGGTGTGGGTCTTGTCACCTGGGCAGCCCAGGACCTCCTGCCTAGGCTTGCACCCCAAGGAGGTCATTTTGCTGCTGCTAACCCCTCAAGACAGATGGGTGCCAAAAATAAGTTTATTATTTATTTCTTACATTTCCTCCACAGAGCTCAGTTTATCCCCCTCCGCATTTAATCCTCACAAGAACCCTTTGCGGTAGGTCAAGCCAATAGACTGTGACTGGTCACCCAGTGTGCTTCATGGTGAACTGGGCATTCCAACTGTGGTTTCCCAGGTCCTAGTCCAGGAATAGGCAAACTCGGCCCTCCAGATGTTTTGAGACTAGAATTCCCATCATCCCTGACCACTGGTCCTGTTAGCTAGGGATGATGGGAGTTGTAGTCCCAAAACATCTGGAGGGCCGAGTTTGCCTGTGCCTGTCCTAGTCTAACACTCCAACCACTGTACCACACTGGCTTAATGGGTAATGCTTCT
This sequence comes from Podarcis bocagei, assembly GCF_964188305.1. NCBI lineage: Eukaryota > Metazoa > Chordata > Lepidosauria > Squamata > Lacertidae > Podarcis > Podarcis bocagei. The sequence continues at coordinate 21,626,753 of NC_138128.1, forward strand.
TTTTAAGCCTGGATGAATGACAGAGAGGGGTGTGTGTGTGTCTGTAGCAGAAATTAGCTGGCTCTGCAGAGGTAAAATTCACATTTCTTGCTCTGCCCACTTTTGTCTCTGCCTCCACCTACAACTAGCATGTAGCCCCTGGAAGGCTGCCCAAAAGGAAATATGACCTTAGGACTGAATATGCTTTCCCATCCTTGAGTTTTATGACATGGTCTTTAGTAAAGTTCTAGCTAGGGAACAATGGTTAGTTTCTGTGTGTGTTGGTTTTTTACATGAGTAGTACTCTCCTATGTACATGTTACCTGTGATTAGCATTCCTTAAAAAAAACCTGGAGCCAACTCTCCACTCTCATTGCAACAAAACCTGCTGCCAGGAAGAATGAGGACAAAGATGTCTGGGCTTGAGAAAATAAATGGCAGCCTTTTCCTACCATCTGCTCCTCATCAGCAAGCCAAGGGAGGGACAATGCACACCTGCAGGCAGGAGCTGAAATGCCACAGAGACAAGAAGCTTTAGCAACTGTGCCCAAAGGCTACAGAAACAAACACACAGATGGGAAAAAGGAAGAGCTTTAAGACTTCCTGTCCCCTTCCTGTGTCTCACAATGGAATGCAGGTTCTCCAAAGAATTGACCTGTCTCTTTGCATTTGACCCTGGCCTTACCAACAGACTTGGTTGGACAGGAATTAGGAAGGAAAAACATCTTACTGGACAGCGGTGGCAAATTTGGTGCTGCCCCACCAACTTCAGCAAGCCCACAAGTGCCTGCCTTCTTACTTTTAACCAATACAGGGGATGTAATTGCCTATCCTCCTCCTCCTCCACCACCACCTCAGTGTTGGTGCTGCCACAGCACAGAGGGTGGGGAATTAGTTGGCTCTCTGTGTTAGTGACTCTGGCTCCACCTATTGCTTGGGCTCCCTATCTTCTGCCGCACCAGTCCAAATGGACATCAGCAGCCTCTAGTACTGGACCCTCCACCAACATGAAAACATTACATATATATAAGGAGGTCAAATATGCAAGTATGTCCTCCCACACAGTTCTGGCTTCATTGCGCAACTCCGCGTCTCCCCTCATCTCATCTATTTTTTGTATGTTCTTTAGTATCAGTCCCTTTAATAGCAACCTCAGAACCTCAACTAGTGGAGTGTGAACAGGTTTGAGACCAGAAGCAAGGGGTGTGTGGAGAGAGTGGGGACTAGTAATTCCCAAGTTATGCAGATGTGCTGGTCTCTGCACCCCATTAGGTACCTCTGGGTACTTTGCACCCACCACTTAGTAGGAGAGAAGGAAAAGGAAGTGAGGGCCACTGTCTGATCAGCTTACTTGAGGGGGGGACCGGCCCCGACTGCAAGTTGCATTTCTGAAAGTAACGAAATGCTTCTAAGCACGCATACATTGGGTACTGATTCAAACCACAGAGAAACTAGCAGCTGGGGTCTGTACAGTGCATTTATATCTGTCATGCAGCAATCTATGTCTTTTTAAAAATTGCATGGCCAGATAAGGAGATATGGGGGTAAGCTCTGTCCCTCGAGTTTTGAGGGATGCTGAAAATCCCTGCAATCTGAAAGATGATTCTCACATGCTCTAAAGAATGCCTGTAAGTACTTGCCAAGCACAATGTATACCTATTTTCATAATGCGTGGAGCAGGTGATGACAAGCCTCTCTGTACCTGATGCTTGGCTTACTGTATGATTTGTCTCTTACCCGTTAACAGGTGAATCTCTTAGTCTTGAAAGAACTGGGTGACATGAGCAGTTGTCTGCATGGGGAGAGCATTTCCAGCTTTTCAAAGATGACATGAATTCCCAAGTCTGAGGCATCACCTTCTATAGCAAAGATTGCATCAGTTTTGTCTGAGCATAGGCAGTGACTCCAAAAATGTTTTATATATGTCTGCACAGTGGGACACTATTGCTGATTTATCAGGTGGAAGAGCTTAGGAGAGGGAGAGGGAGAGAGAGAGAGAGAGAGAGAGAGAGAGAGAGAGAGAGAGAGAGAGAGAAGCAGCAGATTGTCTGAAGGCAAGCAGCTTTACAGAAAACCTGATCTAACCCTATTGCTGTTTGGAGGCTAAGAAACAGATACTAAATCACTGCTGCTCCTTTATTTCTATTTTATTTTTTTGGAAGATGTACAAGCAACACATCACCAGAGGGAACATCCCTATCACTCTAGATAACGCACCAGTGATCAAATGACTGATTGCATGTCAGACACATCATATTGGCTAGGGGAAAATTCAATTTTAGTAGCTCTCCCCAGCTCATGAAACCCTAATAGCCTTTAAAAACTCTTATAAAAACCACCCAAATGAAAGCTGTGATATGGCTGACTAGCACACAAGTCAGCCCACTGAATTATGACTTGGAGCCACTGATTTCAAGGGATTAAGGAAGAAGCTGATCAACACGGTTGTCATGATTCTCCTAGTACCTTTGGAGTTATTTTTCTCAGCAGGTGACTGAGACCACATGGAAGTAAGCAACTGGACGATCCCAACTCTACAATTCTGTGATTTTATGATTCTATGAATCATAGGATCATAGAATTGTAGAGTTGGAAGGGACCCCGGCAGTCATCTAGTTCCCTGCAATGCAGGAATCTCAACTAAAGCATCCCTGACAGATAGCCATCCAACCTCTTCTTAAAAGCCTCCAATGAAAGAGGGTCCACCACCTTCCGGGGGAGTCCATTCCACTGTCTGAAGCAGGTATAGGGGAACTTCCAGCTGTTGTTGGATTCTAGCAGTACCCATGGTCAGGGATGATGATTGGTGCTGCTGGAGTCCAGCAACATCTGGAGGGACACAGGTTCCCCATCACTGGCCAAGAGATGCTAGGCAGACAACCCAGCACTCTCTTCTCCCATAGTCTGGAAGTTCACTGCATAGACTTGAGCCTTCAGAATAAGCTACCCAACAGATGCCACAGAGGCAGGTGTGAATATGGAATGTAAGTGGGACCCGCATAAAAGGTTGTAGTTCGAAGTGCTCCTGTTCACTGTTCCAGTAAGTCAGCCACGCCTTCTTCTGTGAGACTCCATCCCTCTACAGCAGAGGCGGTTTTGGGGTAGCACGACTGGTGTGGTCGCACTGGAAGCCATGCTGCAGGGTGCACCACAACATTGCTGCAGAACGGAGTGAGAGAGGCAGGGGGGTGCCCAATTTTAGCATTGTACTGGGTGGTAATGAAATTTGAGAGCCCAAATTCGTCACTGCCAACAGATAGTTTCATGACCTATGAGTATGCTCAATCTTCATGTGGGCATTTTGAGGGTTTCTTCCCCACTAAACATCCCCCCCTAGTGTTTTGGGTTTGTTTGTTTGTTGTACTACTGGAGACACTGAGATTCCCTCCCGCCCCAGCCTCCTGATATCTCCCTGTTGCATTGTTGTTTTGGCTTCCTGAGTTTTGGCACTCAGATCTGAACATCGAAAATGATGGGAATGAAGGGGCAAGCAGAAAGTGGAGCAAGAGGGATAATCCGGGGTGTGGGGGGAAGTGTACAAATCTTTTCAACATAGTCTACCTAGAGGTAGCCAGGAAGGTAATACCCAGGGGCCCTAATATCACAAATAGTTATCATGAAATTTCAACATGCAAGAATTTTAGAAGCACATGTGTAACATATACATTTGAAATTAAAAAAAAAAACACCACCCTCTGAAGGCATTGGTAAAATTTCAGTTGGTGTTAATATCTGTGAGTTGAGCCCTTTGTCATCGCCAGTGTTAACTGATTCTTACTACAGTCAAAGCCAAGCTGTTCCTGAGTGGTAGAAGAGAGACCTCTTGTGGCTTTAAAAAAAATAGCACAGTCTAATATATACCAATGCATTTGAAGCACCCCAATTTTATTTAAGCAGAAAGAGGCTTAAATAGATTTCACCGAGTAAAAAATTGTGATCTTTTTTAGAAAGTAAAATAAATAGTAATAATTGCAGGGGGAAAGAAATAAAGAGGAAGATAGTGATAGCTATGTTTAAGCAGGCCCTAAATTTATAAAAGAAGAGCATGGCATAACATTTGATGCAATGTGGAAGGAAACATTATAACTCATCCCCTGAAGACTGGCATGGGACAGTCAGCTGAGATGTTCCCTCTGGCAAAACCCTTAAAGCAGGGGTCAGCAAACCTTTTCAGCAGGGGGCCAATCCACTGTCCCTCAGACCTTGTGAGGGGCCGGACTAGATTGGGGGCGGGGCGGGGGGGGGGAACGAACAAATTCCTATGCCCCACAAATAACCCAGAGATGCATTTTAAATAAAAGCACACATTCTACTCATGTAAAAACACCAGGCAGGCCCCACAAATAACCCAAAGATGCATTTAAAATCAAAGGACACATTCTATTCATGTAAAAACACGCTGATTCCTGGACCGTCCGCGGGCCGGATCTGGCCCCTGGGCCTTAGTTTGCCTACCCATGCCTTAAACTGCACCAGCTAAATGACCTGTTCCTTTCTATTTGAAGTAAACTGCAAACTATTGGTTAGCTTATCCTTTCAGCACCATAGACAGCAGTCCCACTTGAAAGCCACTCTAGCCTTGCAAGTATCCTGCCATGCTCATCACCTTCCAGGCCGTTTCCCAAACACTCCCTACGACTTCTGCTCCACATCTATCTATCTATCAAGGTCCTTCTGTACCAGGAAGGGGTCAACTTATCTAGGCTCCCTTCCTTTTCCCCAACTTCAATACATGCACAGCCACGATGACTTCCTGCTCCTTCCTATGGGCCATAGTTTGGTGGTGGATTATCTGCTTTGCATGCAGAAGGGTCCCAGGTTCAATCCCTGGCATCTCTAGGTAGGGTTGAGAGAGAACCGTGCTGGGAACCCTGTAGAAGTTGCTGCCAATCAGTGTACACAATACTGAGGTATATGGGCCTGTGTTCCCTATGGTGTAAGGAACTCTGAAAGTCAGAGGATTCCCAGTGGAAACTGCCAAAAATGCAAGACGGTCCCTCCAAACATTACACTCCATAGTTCAATGAATCTAAGGCAAGAGATGCATTTTTATCTTGGTGTGAGAGATGTTATGATCTGAAACTGGGATAGGGTATCACATTGCCACCCAGCTGCAACAGAGGGACAAGTGAAACATCTGACTTGCCCTACAGTACCTTTATGAAACAATTGGTCCCCAAATGTACTGATTTCCCTCTTCCTTTTCGGATTGTATCTTTCAACCTTGGAACCAAGGGAAGTCAACCTGTGGCCTTCCATATATTTGTATTATGATATTAATACCCCACTTTGCCTCCAAGTAGCTCAAGGTGGTGTACTTCTCCTCCCCATTTTATCCTCGCAGCAATCCTGTGGCGTAGCCTAGGCTGAGAGACTGTGACTGGCCTAACATCACCAGGGAACTTTATGGCTGAGAAGGGATTTGATCCCTGGTCTCCCAGGTCCTAGTCCGACACTCTAAATCACTGCACCAAGCTAGCTCTTGTCGTTGCACTCAAATTCCCACCATCCCTGAGGAATAGCCATGCTGTCTGGGGATGGTGGGAGTTGGAGTCTAAAAGCATTTGGAGGGCCCCTGGCTAGCTTACTAGCCATTATTTTAAATGGAGAAAACCCCTGAAAGCTTTGATAGAAAGGTAGTATAAAATGCAGGAAATGAAAAACGTACATAAATAAAACTGCTATCTTTTCAGCTATACCTCGAATATCCTTGCTGTAAATAAAACATTCACCTCTACATAGAGACACAGAAGAGTCACAGAAACATAGAGTTGAAGGGGACCACAAGGGTCAACTAGTACAATCCCCTGCAATGCAGGAATCTTTTGCCCAATGTGAGGCTTGAACCCTCGACCCTGAGATTAAGAGTTTCATACTCTACCAACTCAGCTAAGTGAGAGGACATGCAGTAAAACAAGCCCGCGAACTGTAATCACATAACCTTCCCAGATTCAGGGGACTGAGATGTCGCTATCAGGATCACAGTGGGCAAGTAAGGTTAATGCCTTTGCTTTTCAGCCTCACCCTCCTAAAGACTGGTCCATTTACATGGCTATGAGGCTTAGTTTTGAAAAGTTCCCGGGGATGTTGGTGCAGCTGCGGAGTGTAGATGCATACATTACATGTAGTTTTACCCTTAGATATTTTATTATAATAATAATAATAATAATAATAATAATAATAATAATAATAATAATAATAATAATTTATTATTTATACCCCGCCCATCTGGCTGGGCTTCCCCAGCCACTCTGGGCGGCTTCCAAAAGAATATTAAAATACTATAATACATCAAACATTATAGTCTAGGTAGCATAAACATTTGTTTAAAGCTGGTTCCCACATTACCATCTCGGCATATGGTTTCCAAATAATATAGTACAGTTTGTATTGGCACTATGGTTCCATGTTCACAAGCAGCTGCTTCCAACAGAGGTTTCGCATTTGACCTTCAATTCATTCCCCAGAAATATCCCTCCATTCTTTTGTAAATAGTGGAAGGGTTTTTCCCCCTCCCAGATAATTTGATCACAGCAGAATGTCACTGAGGAGAAACAAAGATGCCTTTGCATGCGCTGCAATGGGAACCCAAAGCTTAAAGAGATCTATCTCACCAGCGTCTGGATAGTCATGGCATAAATAAATGCAAATCTAACAGTTACTCTTCCAGATTGAAACAGAGGTAAGCACAATAAACAAACAACCAACAGGAACACACCGAGCATATCCACATTCCCTGTTCTCATGCTTCTGCAACTAGTTCAAAGCTCAAACGTGATGCTAGACTTTGCAAAATCCTCAGGCAGAGCAAAGAGCTACCAGAGTCATCTGAGAGCTAACATACAATGAGAAGTGGCCTGGAAACACAAAGAGATTCTTGACAGTATTTCTGAGCAGTGATATTAGCAAAAAATAATATTATTATTTTTTAGCAAAACAACCTTTGAAGGGGGAAACTTTACTTACAGGGGTGCTGCCATCTGAAAAGGTGTTCATACTGATTGAGCTGCTCATCTTGTCAGATGACAAGGAAGGAGGTGATGGACTGCGCTTCTCCAGATGCTCCTGGCTCTGTAAATCTTGACGTTGTAGATATTCACGCCATGCTCTCTGAATGCTGTATGTAATTTGAAACATGAGTGAATAGAGAAACCTCTTATATATGCGCGCACTACTGAAATATTTCCCTCCAATGGGGGCCTGATAGAAGGTAATCTCGCAGAGCCAGAGTGAAATTTTGCACAGTGTTGGAATTTAAATGAAAATCTTTTCAAATCTCTCTTTTGAAATTGGACTTTCAAATATATGCTTTCCCCAAAACACAGGGCACAAACCCAGCCCCAACCGCAGCCTGCTTGTTTCTTTTCAAGGGAAGAGCTAAGTGCATGCTTCAGGCTGCAGACCTCTGCGCACTTAACCTGCAGTAAGTCTCACTGAACTCAATGGGGCTTCCTTAAAAAAAGACTTATATAGGATTGTGTTGCTTGTCTAGTTTATGAAGTTTTAAAACAATAATGTAAAGTATCAACTTCAGTGGCGTGTGGGGGAATTCTTCATAGGGGAGCAGTTAGGGCCAGAGGCACCAACTTTCAAGGGTGATTTGAGAGGGGGCACCAATGTTATGTGCGTGAGCATCGCACCTCCCTCCCTAAGCCAGGCAGAAGCTTCCCAGGCTTTGGGAAGGAGGCACTAGGCTTTAATACTTTAATACTCTAATTTGCCAGGAACATTTAGGGGACTAGCCTTGATCCCTTACTCCACTGACCACGCACCACTGATCAACTTGTCAATTTCTATACGAAATCTAACAGACAGAATTTGGCACGTTGAAGGGTGGGGGAAAGCAAATTAGGAAGAGCAGGAACTTGAATTTAGACACATCTGACTTATTCGCTTCTCTCCACCAACCAACCCTACCCTCCTCATCCTTCTTAAGCTTCACATTTAGCCAGTAGTGGTTGGTGGTAGGGAGTGGAATGGCTCACCTGGTTTCCCAACATGAGGTCAGAGGGTCAAGAGGGTTAGCGTGGTGCAGCCACAGTAGCAGAACCAAAGCAGTGCTTCTGATGTTGCACCTGCACCAACCTCCCCTCCCCTCTCATCTCAGTTACCAGCAGCAACCTTCGCACTGGGAAGCCAGGTAAGCAATGCTGCTCCACTCCAGCCCCACTTGTGCCCACACAAGGGTAGCCAGGCGGAAATGAGGACAGGGTTTGCACCCCTTTCAAAGCTGTGAAGAAAAGGAAATTTCAGCAACTGTAGCTTTTGCAATAAGTTACGCCTGCCGATATTTCCTCTTCTGCACAGCTATTAGAGGTGCACAATGTCAGGAGTGCGTGCAGGAGCCGGGCCCTGTGACTGGTAGGGCCTCACAGGACTGGGGCCTTCCTGAGTGTGGCCTGGAAGGGCAAGGCGTGGTCGCACAGGTGAGGCTTGACAGAAGACTTGTAGCACCTGGTGGCAAGAGCCGGGAGGGGTATATAAGACCAGCATTTCCGTCTGGCTCTTTGCCACAGCAACACACTACCCACCTAGCTGTCCTTTGGCTTCCTGACTCCTGGTTTCCTGACTCTTGGACCCTTGGCTTCCTGACTCCTAGTTTCCTGACTCTTGGACTCTTGGCTTCCTGACCCCTGGACTGCTGACCCTGGATTGCTGCTTCCTGACCTCTACCCTGGTCCCGACGTACCAAGCCGGGACTCCGACTGCCTGTAACTTGGAACGTGACACACAAGTCCATCCCATCTTTTGCTATCTGGTTACCCAATCCTACCCACTTACCTACACACACACACACACACACACACACACACACACACACACACACTGCTTTTCTAAAAAGAGTACAAAGCAACTTGATTTGTTTTAGATCAAGGGGGGGAAAAACCCCAATACAATCTTATTTAATACATAGACGTAAGCAGAGATGTATTAATGTGTTAATTAGCTCACCAATGCCAAGGTGCCTGTTATCAGCAACAATGATTTTGTGAATGGCCCCTGTTAAGAATGCAATTATCGCCATCTAGGCGTTATATATTTTATTTCCCTCTGACCTTAGTGCTCACAGTCCCCGACAACATGTGAATACACAACCATAACTTGGGATAACACTTCAGACATCTGATGAATAGAATGTAGTCAATGAAAGTGTATCCCATAATAAATGTGTTAGTCTTTACAGAACCACAAGACTCTTTGTTGTTTTTGCTGCAATAAACTGGCAACACAGCTACTCTGGAACCAGAGGCATATGCCACACAGACCATGGAAAATATATGCATTTGCTACTTTTTGATATGCACAATCTTAAAACAGGTTTCCAACACAGTCTTTAAAATAAATAAAAAATCGGGATTATTGAGAAGGTGCTCGGTTACAACTATGTGTTTGACACCAGGTGGCAGTGTAATATCAAATAAATTAGCTTTCAAATTAGAATAGTTAACTCAGATAAAATTTGCTCATTAGATGAATGTCAGTATAAATCCCATTTGGCACCTTTATTGGGCTTGAAATTGTTCTACATATGTTTATATTGTTGATGCTTATATTGTTAAATCGCTTTGGGTTGTTTTGAGGGAATTGATTCATACACAAACAAAATCCCAGACAACTCCTTGAGATTCTGGTCAAATCTACAAATTCTTGTGTCAATTCTTTATTTTATTTTCTATATGCTTCAGAACACTTTTTTAAAATAAAATAAAATAAAATAAAATAATAATAATAATAATAATAATCCTCTCTGACATATACAGGCTAAGCACCTAAGCTCTTTACTCCACAAAGGCCAATATATTTTGCATCATCCCGAGTTCTTAGTAAAAACACAACACAAAACCAAACACTATTTTTTGTTGGGAGCCACCCAGAGTGACTGGGGCAACCCAGGCAGATGGGCAGCAAATAAATAAATTATTAGTTTTAGTATTATAGGAAGGAAGGAATCTATAACATGTTTTCTGCCTTTAGAGAATAAACCATGTGTTACTTCCATTCAGTGATGGGTGAGCTCCTTCCATTTAAACTGGAAATTTAAACTCCCATCATCCCAAACTTAGCAGGACCAGTGGGCAGGGATGATGGGAACTGTAATCCAAAAACAGCTGGAGATCCAAGTTTGGGAAAGCCAGGTCTACTTGCAGGCTTCCCACAGGCATCTGGTGGACCACAGTGAGGACTAGATGCTGGACCAGATGGGTTTTTGGTCTGATCTTTTGGGGGTTCTTATGAGTAAGCATGCAAAGTATTGCAGTGCACAACTAAATATGCATCAACGATAAACTGATTTTTTTCAGTACGAAGAAGCACTCAGTTAAAGAGAAGAAAAGTAAAGGCATTTACATTTCTAAAATGGGATCTAGAATTTTCACACCGCACCACTAGCTTCTATCCAAACCCTACTTAAATTCTTCGTATTCTTTCATCTACCTACAATCTGCTTCACTAAAAGGCATACACTTGGTTTTAATTTGAAATCTTCATGTCCCATAAATATTCTAGTAGCATTTTAACGTTCGCTAAATTGCTTGAGCTTGAGCTTTTTGATCTGAAAGTTGGATTCAGTTTAGTAATGGAAAAGGTTACCTAGGAAAAGTACCGTATTTTTCGCTCTATAACACGCACCTGACCATAACACGCACATCGTTTTTAGAGGAGGAAAACAAGGGAAAAAATATTCTGAATGAAACAGTGGACGTATCATTTTTGTGCTTCATGCTGTGGCCACAGACATGTGATCTGATGGTGAATTTGGGGTGACCCAATGCAAAAATCCTGAGAATCCCTGTGGATCCATGCTTTGTAACCACGTTTTTGCACCATTGCAGCCCCAGGCAACAGTGGGTGCGTGATTTTTTTGGGGGGGGACAGGCTGTAGTCATGGACATGCTATGTGCTCTGATGGTGAATTTTGGCTGACCCAATGCAAAGATCCTGAGGATCCATGTGGACCCATACTTTTTAACCACGTTTTTGCACCATTGCAGCCCCAGGCAACAGTGGGTGCGTGATTTTTTTTTGGGGGGACAGGCTGTAGTCATGGACATGCTATGTGCTCTGATGGGGAATTTTGGCTGACCCAATGCAAAGATCCTGAGGATCCATGTGGATCCATGCTTTGTAACCACGTTTTTGCACCATTGCAGCCCCAGGCAACAGTGGGTGCGTGATTTTTTTTGGGGGGGGCAGGCTGTAGCCATGGACATGCTGTGTGCTCTGATGGTGAATTTGGGGTGACCCAATGCAAAGATCCTGAGGATCCATGTGGATCCATGCTTTGTAACCACATTTTAAGTGGGGAGGGAAGGAAAAACACAGAAGGCTAAGAATGCAGGAGAGGGCTATAACGTGAGGAAAGGAAGGCAAAAGTTTCCCCCCACCCACCCACACAAGCCAGCCAGCGTGTGCTCTCTCTCTCTCTCTCCCTCTTTAAATGGAAGAAAGCATATTTGAATGCTGTGTGTCTCCAAAAACAAAAAGCAGGAAGTCAAATCAGAATTTTTAGCCGAACCTGTAGTCTCTCTTCCCTTCACAAACATTGTTCCTCCGGAGCAGGGAGAGGATAGAAGGACGGACGCTCTGCTTTCCCTCTCTACTTGCCTGGAGGGGAGGGGCTTCCCCTGCTCTTTGTTCGGACGCTCTGCTTTCCCTCTCTACTTGCCTGGAGGGGAGGGGCTTTCCCTGCTCTTTGTTCGGACGCTCTGCTTTCCCTCTCTACTTGCCTGGAGGGGAGGGGCTTTCCCTGCTCTTTGTTCCGTTTGAGCAAACACAGCAAGGAAACAGAGAGGGCGGGCAGTAAGACCCTGAGGCAGAATGCAGGAAAGCAGCCACTTCCTGTATCACGGAGCTCCCTTCTCCCTGAAGCGCGGTTTGATTTTTGCCTTATTTTTCGGCTCCAGGGACCACACATTCGCTCCATAACACGCACAGACATTTCCCCTTCCTTTTTAGGAGAAAAAATCTGCGTGTTATAGAGCGAAAAATACGGTAATCTTTGGCAAGTCTTACAGAGTCAAATTGAGGCTCAGACTACAGGCCAGAGGCTGGTTAAGCCAGAGTGGGGAATCTCACACCCACAACACAAACACACTTATATTGCTGGACTCCAGCTCCCATCATCCCTCACCATTGGCCCTGCTGGTCAGGGCTGATGGGATTTGGAGTCCAGTAACTTCTGGAGTGTCACATGTTTCCCACTCCTGGGTTAAGCACACATCTGTTCTCTCCCTTCCAGCTGGGAAGATGAAGACCTATTTTTTAGAACAGAAGTTCATGAGCGGGGTAGGTGCTAAATGCTCTCTGAAGGAACAAAGGAAACTGCCTTGCACTTGGCCCATCAAGCAGCACTGTCTACTCTGACTAGCAGAAGCTTTCCAGGGTTTTTGAGAAGAGTCTTTATAGCTCTACCTGAAGACACTGAGGATTGAACCTTGAATCTGCACATATAAAGCCTGTGCTCTGTCCCTGAGTTATGGCTCAACCTGTGGCTTATCTGCTTCTGATTTAGCAGCTTTTTTGATAGTTGCATCCCCAGATACAATCAATTCTGCCAACCTGAACATTGCTAATCAGTGTGCTGGAGCATCTGAGAAGGGAGGGGATGAAAACATTTTCACCTTCTTGGTGGCGCTGTGGGTTAAACCACAGAGCCTAGGACTTGCCGATCAGAAGGTTGGCGGTTCGAATCCCCGCGACAGGGTGAGCTCCCGTTGCTCGGTCCCTGCTCCTGCCAACCTAGCAGTTTGAAAGCACGTCAAAGTGCAAGTAGATAAATAGGTACCGCTCTGGCGGGAAGGTAAACGGAGTTTCCATGCGCTGCTCTGGTTCGCCAGAAGCGGCTTAGTCATGCTGGCCACATGACCCGGAAGCTGTACGCCGGCTCCCTCGGCCAATAAAGCAAGATGAGCACTGCAAGCCTGGAGTCGTCTGCGACTGGACCTAACGGTCAGGGGTCCTCCCCTTTACCTTACCACTGCTAAAATGAAAGGGAGGCAGTGTATTCTGGGGACTGGGGAAAAAGGCATCTGGGGGCAGATGAGAGTGCAGTCATCCAGTAACTTATAAAACACCCAAAAAGAGGTCAAAGGAGGACACAGATTTGCATCAAAATTGCATATGCTAATTTATATGTACAGCTGCAGTTAGAAATGTAGATCTGTGTGCCTGTTCATTTTGCTATTCAGGTGATAACTGTCTTCTTGAAAAGCTTGTTATAAATACACATCATCACAGAAGTGCTTTGCCAGGTGGGGTGGAGTTTCTATGCTAGCTTCCTAATAGATGGGTCGCTGCTGCTTACCAGGAAGAGGAGAAGAAAGGGTGGCGTGGCAGGGAGGTCAACTTGCTGGAAACACATTGGCAAGAGTGCCAGATTGGCTCCACTGGTGTGTTTGCACCACACTGACCTCCCTGATGCCTCGCCTCAATCGCTTGCGGCAACTGATGAGAAATTTGCATAGTGCCTCCACCCCACCTGGGGCACTGCTTCTGTATCCCAATTCAAAGTGCTGGTGTTGACCTATAAAGCCTTAAACAGCTCAGGACCTACCCAGACCCTGAAATCATTCTCTGAGGCCCTTCTTCATGTGCCTCCTCTACAAGAGGTCTGGAGAGTGGCAACACAAGAACGGACGTTTTCCGCAGTGGCTCCCCATTTGTGGCGCCTTCATTATACGCATTTAGGCATGAGATGAAAGCATTCTTCTTTGGATGTTTGACATCTGATGTTAAATGTGTTGTGGGAGGGGGTGGTTGCTGGGGTTCCCCCCTTATTTTCCTTATGTATTTTGTGTAATTTTATATTGTGAACCACCCTGAGATATATGGAAGAAGGGCGGTATACAAATTTAATAAATAAAAATAAAATAAAATGACTTCAGGGCCCCTGCTCTACATTCTTATGCAACTTTTTATTTACACTGGCCTCTTTTGCATCTGACCACCATAGGGAAGCTTTCAGATAATGTAACATCAGCCTCTCAGCAGCCATAAAACACCTGGGATCCACCATCAATACCTATCTTCTTTTTTGCATCACATTGACTCTCTTCCATCTTCCCTCAGAATTCATAACCAGCAAACAAAATGTGCCGTGCAAAACTTCCTCTGTGGCTTTTGTTCTGCATTTGCGCTCCACAGTAATTTTTAGTTTATATGATTTAAAGGGATCAAATATGCTCTTGTTACCTTTTTCTGTTAGATTAATCCTCACCTTACGTGTAAGGAAGAAGAATAAAGGCACTTAAAAATCAAAGGCAATCAGCCAAATAAAGCATCTCCCTAGAGCTCCGGCAATGTTGCCGCATTTCTAAAGCAAACATAAAAGCGTAGACTTTATATCACTTACACTTTCACTTTGGATTCCAAGGGCTGTAAATTAATGTGATATTTCTCAATATTATTCTCCACATCCATAGCAAGCTGATGGCTGTAAAAGAGAGGTTATCCATTAAAATCTATTTCACCATGACATTTGTAAAGTCTCCAAGTACATAGATCCATTTAAAAGAGAACATGCTCCAGCTGCTTGCTCTGAAATGGGGGCCGATGAGGGAAGTGTTGCTGGAGATCTTAAGGCCAGGCTGCCCTAAAATGTTGCCAAAAGCAGCATAATGGGCTAGTTTTGCCTTTACCTTTGTTTGGACTTCCTTTCTTGATGTTTCTGATGCTGCTGGTTCTTCCAGCACCACGTTCTTCAAGCTGAAAACAACCATACCTCTTCTTATGCAATTGATGTGCTTTGTAAAACTGTACAAAAATTAACCAAGGTTGGGTCCTGAAACCCAAGGTTGGTGGGCCAGATTTCTGTACCTTTCACTTCTGTGGGCCAACTTTGACAGATGGGCGGGACCACCCACCTGTCAATCAGCTGCCACCATAATGACATCAGGAGATAGACACCTTTCAAACTTCAAAACCAGCTGAGTGGCACTAGAAGCACACCATAAAGGTTGTGGGGCAAGTAACTGTGGTTTGTGGGAAACTGCCTTGCAGGCCTAATGAGCCCTATGGTTCAGAAATTTCCCACCAATACCTTAACCCTTGCAATTATCACTCATGCAACAGTACTTGGTAGGTCAGTAGGGACGCAGATGGCACTGTGGTCTAAACCACTGGGCCTCTTGGGCTTGTCAATCAGAAGCTTGGCAGTTTGAATCTCTGCAACAGAGTGAGCTCCCGTTGCTCTGTCCCAGCTCCTGTCAACACAGCAGTTCAAAAGCATGCCAGTGCAAGTAGATAAATAGGTATTGCTGCGATGGGAAGGTAAACAGTGTTTCTGTGTGCTCTGGTTTCTGTCATAGTGTTCTGTTGTGCCAGAAGCAGTTTAGTCATGCTGGTCACATGACCTGGAAAGCTGTCTGCGGACAAACACCAGCTCCCTCAACCTGAAAAGCGAGATGAGCGCCGCACCCCATAGTCACCTTTGGCTGGACTTAACCATCCAGGGGTCCTCTACCTTACCTTTACCTTACTTGGTAGATCATTATCATCATCACTTCTCTCTTTGCTCTGACCTCTCCTTTAATCCTTACTCTGGCTCCTTTTCCCAATTCCATGTAAGTTTTTCATCCTTGCCTTCAAAACCATTCATAGCTTTGCTTTCTCTTACTGGTCGGCTTGCATTTTGAAATACTTCCCTATGTGTGACCTTTGCTCACCAAGTTCCCACAGACACCTGAAGATCTCCTGCTACCTCAAAAGGATTCACCTTTTCTCCTTTGTTGTTCCACAATACCTCCATTATATCACTTCTATTATTTCCTTCAGGTCCCTCCTCAAAATACTTTGGCACCATCCTGTTTTGGGACTACAACTCCCATCATCCCTAGCTAACAGGACAAGTGGTCTGGTATGATGGGAACTGTAGTTCCAAAACAGCTGGAGGGCCAGGTTTGGCCATGCCTGCTCTACCCCATATACCCCACTGCAGCACGCCCCCATCCTGCCCAATCTTTGTGAGCTTGTAGACACATTTTCCAAGAAAATAAGTACAAGGCAGTGGTTGGGCTTGAGCCCCAGATACTACCCTCCCTAAAGCACTTCAAAATACACATTTCTAAGAAGGAAAGCTGGTGATGCTCAAAGGAAACACCCACCACCCACCCCCTTCCCAAGGCAAAAAACAAACAAACTGAAACAGGCAAATCACCCCCTCCCCAAACAGGCACCCCCTAAAGATGTCTCCCAAAGACTCTCCAGCCCCTGCCAGTTCCCCAAACTTACCACTCAAGACCACTGTTATTTTTGCATTCCCTATATTCTCTTTTTATTTATTTTTCAAGCAGTCCAGGCAACTGGGCAGCAAAGCATAGACTTCCAGCTGCCCTGTCCTCTTGCTTTCCTTCCCAAAGAAGAATACCTCTGGGCCACATGCACATGGTATTTTAATATTTTGTTTGATGTCTTCATACACTTGACACAATCCCCCACCCACTTCCAGATCTTGAAACAAAGGAAGAGAGATAATTTCTACAAGTAAATTAAAAATTGAAAGGGAAGAAAGAGAAGAAAGTAGGGCAGCTAGAGAGGGCCATTCTTTATTTTCCTGAAAGCCCAGCCACTGCCCAAAGCTTTTTTAAAAAGAGAGAGCAAAAGATAAAGTCCATAAGGGCAAGAGGCCTCGGGGCACTATAGGAGGTGACAAGGGGTGCTGTGGTG
Source organism: Podarcis bocagei (assembly GCF_964188305.1). Taxonomy (NCBI): domain Eukaryota; kingdom Metazoa; phylum Chordata; class Lepidosauria; order Squamata; family Lacertidae; genus Podarcis; species Podarcis bocagei. Next base: position 21,643,394 of record NC_138128.1, read on the forward strand.
CCTAAATGTACCTAACTGAAATAATTGCCGATTCTTCCCCCTTATATTCTTGCCTTCATTTCCCCTCCTTTCCTCTGCTAACTGCCTTCTATTAATGTATAGGTTGTAAGAGGGATGTGTCCTCTTATACTTTATAAAAGGCGACACCTAGATGATGCTACATAAAGGATATATAAACATGCAGATAGATGCAGACATAGAAGCTCATTTTAGAATTATATTAAAAATAAAGCAAGATGCTTAAAACTAAATGAATTCCTATCCCAATGATTTGACTAATAGCATGATGCTTATCTATTCAGAAGTAAGTCTTGATGAGTTCAGTGGGGCTTCCTCCCAGGAAAATGGGTGTAGGATTACAACAAAACTTTAGCTGAGCGATCTGATTAAAGCTGAACAAACCTAAAAGTCTCCATTAAAATCTACACAAGGTTTTTGTTTGGTGGCAATCCAAATATGTTAGTACTTACTTTTCAAGCAAATATTTCCCATCACTAATTTGCTCCAATATATGTTGCAGCTTTTTGAGTTCTTCCTGTAGTGGGACAAAAATAAAAGATGCCAATGTATTAATTTGATGTACTCAGTATTTGTCTTGAAGCAAGACATTGCAGCTCTCAGGATAACTGAATGCCTTTAGGAAACCTGCAAGCAGAATGAGTGCAACAGCAATCTCTTCATATTTGATTCCCAACACCTGATATACAGAGTTATACCACCTCTGATGCTACAGACAATATAGCCATCACAACTAGTATCAACCCTATTTCCACGACTGTATTTTGTTTGAACTTCAATTTGTTGCAAAATGTCCTGGGACCTGCTGGTAAATGGCAGGTAATGATGATGGTGATACAGACAGCAATCTCATCCTCCTTGCCTCTCATGCAACAGCTGCTGGTTCCAGCTGCAACCTTTGCTGGTGGGAGAGGAAAGCTGTAGATCTAAAAGGGATTGGACAAATTCATGGACAGCAGGTCTATCTGCCTGTTAGTCATGACGGTGACCCACATGCATGTCACTTGCTGAAGACGAAGAGTAAGAAAATATTATTAGTTCCATGTCCCGCTTATCAGCTTTGTGAAGGCTACCCTGTGAATACTCAATGGACATTTGGTCCAACCAAGCAGGGCTCCTCTTGTGTTCAGGTGGATTGCCCCATCCGGTTAATATGGGATACAGCTGGAGAAAAGGGTCGCCTACATGATGCCCATTAATTGGGGGGGGGGCAAAGGTGGTGCAGTGAGGCAAAGATGAGGCAGAGGAAAGGGAAGGCAAAGAAAAGCCAAGCAAAATCTGTGGCAAAGATTATTAATAGCAGGACAAGAGTCCCCTGGCCTAACAAGAAAAGCAGAGGGATAAAACATATAAATAGGCTCTGCCCTTGATATGAAAAGCAATTACCTGTCCCTGAGAAATGCATCTTTCTGTGTGAAGGGACCTTTGCTGAAATCCTTTTCATTAACAAGTTCTAGACTCAGATTTAACACAATAAAAAGTTATTCAGGCAAAAACAAACAAGCCACCAAAGGCTCAAAGAACCCAGATAGACTAGAAAACAAACACATCATCTCTAACTTAATATATCTCGCCATTCTCTACTGTGCATCAATCCTGTACTAATTTAACATGAAGTGGACTTGAAGGCAATTTAAGAAGCTGAGGCATTGCTTCACGTCTTCCTTTAGCTCATTAGTTTTAGATTGTAATGTAAAGACAAAGGCCAATCGGAGCTAAGTGAGGCTCACGGTGAATTGCTTGCCAGTCTACAAGGTAAAAAACCCTCAAAGTTGACAAGGTTAAGATCATTCTAAAAACAAAAGGAGGAAATGTGCATTGTACACTGAGCCAAAGCTGACCTGGGAATAAATCTGGGAATAAAAATAAAGTTTTGGATTTGTTGGCAAGGAGACCCATAGCTCAAACATACCTGTGTTCTGCAGGTTTAGGGCTGAGTCAAAGGTCACCTGATACTAGAGCTACTCCTTTAACGTCTGTAAAGGTAAAGGTACCTCTGACTGTTAGGTCCAGTTGTGGAAGACTCTGGGGTTACGCGCTCATCTCTATAGGCTGAGGGAGCCAGTGTTTGTCCGCAGACAGCTTCCTGGTCATGTGGCCAGCATGACTAAGCCGCTTCTGGCGAACCAATGTAGTGCACGGAAACGCCGTTTACCATCCCACTGGAGCAGTACCTATTTATCTACTTGCACTATGACATGCTTTCGAACTGCTAGGTGGGCAGAAGCTGGGACCGAACAACGGGATCTCACCCTGTCGCGGGGATTCGAACCACGGACCATCTGATCAGCAAGCCCTAGGCTCAGTGGTTTAAACCACAGCGCCATCCGTGTCTGTAGGAAATACTAAACATCAATGGGCTGGTTGCAGCACATGTTATTGCTGCTGCTGACAGATTAATGACTATCAGAGTGAGGGCCTTCTCAGTGCTGGCCCCCATTTGGAATTCCATTCACAGGGGGATATTATGGCATGTTACAGTTAATTTTAAAGTAAATTCTGAAAGTATTTCATTCCAGTCTGCCGTTGCTCGAAGTATCGTGCTTGAGGATTACAGGGGCTAGAGGTTTTAGCTTCATGATTTTTAGCCTAATGGTACTGCACACCTAGGGACACGGGTGGCACTGTGAGTTAAACCACAGAGCCTAGAACTTGCCGATCAGAAGGTCAGCAGTTTGAATCCCCGTGATGGGGTGAGCTCCCGTTATTCGGTCCCTGTTCCTGCCAACCTAGCATGCTGGGAAAATGCTAAATGCTGGGAAAATGCTTTTTTAAAAAACGTTTTGAAAAAAATACATTGAATCTTGCATAGCTCACTGTCACCATCTAGCATCACATTTGTATAGCGCACTTTACAACACATTTAAAATGTTTTATTTGCAGCTGTGTAGATGAGTTCTAAGGGACGCGGGTGACGCTGTGGGTTAAACCACAGAGTCTAGGACTTGCCGATCAGAAAGTCAGCAGTTTGAATCCCCATGATGGGGTGAGCTCCCTTTATTCGGTTCCTGCTCCTGCCAACCTAGCAGTTCGAAAGCACATCAAAGTGCAAGTAGATAAATAGGTACCGCTTTGGCGGGAAGGTAAATGGTGTTTCTGTGCGCTACTCTGGTTCACCAGAAGCGGCTTAGTCATGCTGACCACATGACCCGGAAGCTGTATGCCGGCTCCCTCAGCCAATAAAGTGAGATGAGCACCGCAACCCCAGAGTCGGCCATGACTGGACCTAATGGTCAGGGGTCCCTTTACCTTTACTGCACACCCGACCTCCTGCCAGTGGCTTCGCTGTGATCACCAGGAAGGAGCTTGACCAGGAATGTGAACCCATGTCTTACTCTGTCCAACATTCTATCCACTCTTTTGCTGCTCTTTGGTTAACTGAGGTTTACCAACTTTTGCCAATTGTCCTCTCCCTCCTGCCTACTCCAGTTCCACCTTCTACACTGTTCCAGAAAGTTAAGGAACCATCTGGAAGACTGTGGGGGCAGCACGGGGGCAAGGAATCCAAAAAAGTCACCCCCCCCAAAAAGTGGCTTACTTGGTGACTCTGCTTGTGTGTGTTCCCCATGCTAACCTTCCCACTGCTTTGCCTCTACCCTCTTCTTCCCAGTAAGCAACAGTAATCCAAGGATCTAGGAGTCTTGGCTGACCACAAACTTGACATGAGCCAACAGTGTGACGCGGCAGCTAAAAAAGCCAATGCAATTCTGGGCTGCATCAATATAGCATCTAGATCAAGGGAAGTAATAGTGCCACTGTATTCTGCTCTGGTCAGACCTCACCTGGAGTACTGTGTCCAGTTCTGGGCACCACAGTTCAAGAAGGACACTGACAAACTGGAACGTGTCCAGAGGAAGGCAACCAAAATGGTCAAAGGCCTGGAAACGATGCCTTATGAGGAACGGCTAAGGGAGCTGGGCATGTTTAGCCTGGAGAAGAGGAGGTTAAGGGGTGATATGATAGCCATGTTCAAATATATAAAAGGATGTCACATAGAGGAGGGAGAAAGGTTGTTTTCTGCTGCTCCAGAGAAGCGGACACAGAGCAATGGATCCAAACTACAAGAAAGAAGATTCCACCTAAACATTAGGAAGAACTTCCTGACAGTAAGAGCTGTTTGACAGTGGAATTTGCTGCCAAGGAGTGTGGTGGAGTCTCCTTCTTTGGAGGTCTTTAAGCAGAGGCTTGACAACCATATGTCAGGAGTGCTCTGATGGTGTTTCCTGCTTGGCAGGGGGTTGGACTCGATGGCCCTTGTGGTCTATTCCAACTCTATGATTCTATGATTCTATGATCTGCTGGGAAGCTAGCAAAGCAGTTCTGCCCCACCTAATAAGCCATTTCCTGCAGCTGCAGAATCTCTGCACTGGCTCAAAAGTCATCTGTTGACACAATGAGCCTTTTCATCTGCAGAAGGCAAAGCTTGGACCCAACCCAATGAGATTGCAAAGTTATAGTGTTCTGAAAGTTGGTAGATGTACCTTCTACCACACACACACATACAAAAAAAAAAAACAAACAGTCTTAAGTTCCTGCTGTGGGGAAGCAGAATTTTCAGAAATTAAAAATGGACACTGCATCACAGTCAGTTACAGATTTACTAATGATGCAAACTTTCATTTCCCATCAACTTGGAAACACTGATCAATACTTCAACAATGTATCAGGTATAAAGTAGATTTGTCAAGATGCGTTAAAAAACATCTTCCAACTTCTCATTTTCTGAACGACACCCCCCCCCAACCACTTCATCAAATGGCTGAAATGTTGCAAGATGATTTTAAACACTTACCGTTGCAGAACAATTTAAAAGTCATTTGGAGGAGCCCAGTCATTAAACTCATCTTCCATTTCCAGATTTCCTCAAAAATAGTTTCTCCTTTTTGACATGTGTAAAACTCAGAAAACTCCCCAAGTTTTCCTGAAAAATTACTTGCCTATAGTACTTGATTCTAAAAGATAACCTTTTTCATTTTCCAAAGCACTCCAGCGGTCAATTTTGTTTTCAGTGTATCCCAAAGCAACATAAGGTAAATTAGAATGTGGAAACAATTTACAATTGACTTTATATATAGCCAAGGGTGACAAAACCTACATGACTTACATAAATCATTTTGTGCATGTGTTTGACATCATTTTATATTAACCTAGGGGTAAAGACTTAGTAAGAAACAACAACCCTTTCTAAAAAATGTCTGCAACATTTTTTGGACCATTCAATCATTCGATTAAATATTATTGGCTTGTTTTTTATGGAAAGCTGTAATAGGACAACTACAAAAGGGGCTAGTAAAATTTGCATAATTTGGAAGAGCAGAAGACATAAAATCTATACTAATTTCAGTTTTGCATCATTAAACATGAAGTATTGATTATTGCTCCTTGCAACAAAATTTATGAAGCCAGCCATGTTGCTGTGTCCACATAAAGTGATTTTGATGTTTTGCCCTGAGACCTCAAGTGCCGTAAATGATGGCTGCTGGTGACAGGCTACAGCTGAGATGCTGTTGTTCCAATTCACAGCCTTAGGAGATACATCTCCTAGATTATGCCGGGAGTGACCCAGCTGCAAACTCCAACTTCAGAAAATTAAATTGGAAGCAGTCCAAACTTCTGTTGAAATACACGGTGAATTACGAGGCTTCTATAAACTTGTTATAATGTAAATGTACTGTAAAATTCAGTGCGATGCCTCTTCTTCCCATCCCCGCTGTTGAGAAAGGACATTAATAGTTAAAGAAACGGGGGGTCCAAAAATGTAACCTTGCTTTTTGAAGTGCGGAAGTGCTACTCATTTCTTGCTTGTTTCTATGGAGTTTGTAGATTTATATTGTTAAGGAATAATATTGTGGTGCCGTACGCAAGTGTTACTTGGGAAATTCTATCAAGGAATAAAGTGCAGTAGGCCATTTTACTCTCCTCTAGGTACTTCTTCCAGCTCTGCCAACATTTCTTTCACACAACTGGTGATGTCCATGTGTTTTCCTAGGCAATGTCAGAATCACACCCTCACAACTTGATCCCATTATGCTCTGGTAACCTTTGAATTTGTTAGGGGCTGAACATTCAATACCTATATATTTATAACAGGGACTCCCAAACTATGTTCTGTGGACCATCAGTGGTCCACAAGCTGCATTCTGGTGGTCTGCAGCTTGTCCACATTAAATATCTATTACTAATTTTAATTCTATTTTTATTGCTTCTTTTCTTTCTTATATTGTATGTTATTGTATTTCCATGTGAATTACAAAGGATTCAAATTGTACTACAGCAATACAATATACAAGATAAAAAGAAGGAATTAAAACACAATGAAAAATCACAGAGCACCTATCAGAGTGCGTGTCAATTGCTACAAAAGCAGACCCACCCAGGCCTTCAGCAGTTTTCAAGCAGTATGTTGGATGGGTTTTGGGGGGGAAGTGCTGGGTTTACAAAAAAAAGAAAAGTGTAAATTTTCATTAAAGTATTATTCCTGGGCAATCTAGGAAAAGGACAACATAAGAAATGCATAAAATTGATCAGCATATTAGGGCCACCCAGCAGATAAAAAATAAGTAAATACCCATAGAACGTATAATACTTAAAATGTCTGAGCAAATAAAAAGTGTTTCACCAGATGCCTGAAATGACGTAACACTGGTGCCTGGTGAACCTTTCTAGAAGGCATTCCATGATCTCTTTCTCTCTCTCTCTCTCTCTCTCTCTCACACACACACACACACACACACACACAGCAACACATCATCTGTCAGGGCTGCCTCAGGTCCCAGCTCACAAAGGACCAACGCCAGTCTCTCTTTATATACAGAAATGTTTATTGCAGTTCATTTTCCGTTTCACAGCCGAGGCGCGCAGCCCCACGTCCGTAACGCTAGACCGCTGAAGTCCCCTCTGAGTCAGTCCCTCCCCTGCACCAGTTTAAGATGCTTGTGCTGCTCCACCTCTTCCTTTCTCTCCTTTTCCGCAGGGTCTTCCTGCCCGCTGGGGTTTCGCCCCTCCTGGATTCCCCTGACGCTGAATCCCCAGACTGCTCTCCCTCCCTCCTGCAGGCTTTGGGACCTGGCTCCTCCTCCGGGCTCTCTGTTCTCCCGCGCACCTGCACATTTGAACTTGGCGCGCGCGCCCAACTTCTAACCTTCCTCTTGACAGTTACACTACTCCCTTCACTGCTCCCCTCCCCTTTCGGGAGGATGGCTTGTTCTGACCTCCCCTCCATTTCTGCTGCCGGAGCTGCTTCCCCTGACACACTGGAACTCCCCCCCCCTTCGCTGCGCTCTGGTGGGGAAGCTGGTCCTGATTTCCAGCTGCCGCTTTGGGATCCCCTGCTGGCCCCTTGCCCCTGATGCGTCCCCCCTGGGACTCCCCTTGTCTTGACCACAGGCGCCCCCTTCTGGGAATCCTCTGATTCGCTGGAAAGGCTCATGGAATCCCTCGAGTCACTGTCATCCTCCTCCTCGCTGTCCTCGGACTCTTCCCAATCGTTGTCCATCTCCTGCCTCCTCTGTGCCTCTCTCCCTGAACCCCTGACATCATCTTTCTATATACAAATAATAATAATATGAGAAACTTTCAGTTAGCCTTTTAGCCTATGCAAATGTACAAAACTGAAAACCCCAGCCAAGAGAACCTGAAGTGTAATAACACATCTAAATGTAACTTTCTTCTTATCCCAGCTTTCATCTGTGTTGTGGCTCTTACATGGTTAATTGTCCCTATCATTTAAGGGTGAGTTGCCATGGTGATTGTTCAGCACAGAGACTGATGGACTAATGAGAGAACACAAAAAGTATTGCCTGCTTCACAGAGGCTGACAGTGTCGGTAAACTTTGTTCTTTAAACCAAAAGGCCCACACTTGGGAGAATAATGTTATCAATGGCTGTCGGTGACAATGGCTTTATATGCGTTTTGCCTCTAGGGGAGGGTTCAGTTGCACCCAAGTCCTCCTTTCAGGCTTGTCTGGTTTGTTACTGTGGAAACAAGATGCTGCGCCACATGGGCCTTTGGGCTCTTCTTATGACGTGGACTGTCAATTATTGTATCTTTTCCAGCAGTCCAATGAGGCCTAATAAACTGGCATTCTGTCTCAGACATATGTAGTACGTATCCCTTGCTTAACCTGATGGACCAGGTTAGTTTCCTCAAGAAAGCTTAAAAGAGCTTAAGACCAGTTTTCTTGAGGCATCGCCCTAACACAAACATGTCGACTCGATTGCTTCAATCTGCAGAACTGGCACACGTTACAGGTGCCAGATGATACCCATTCCACACTGGTAAGAAATCGATATTTTCACATGGCAGCACCTACACTCTGGAACTCCCTGCTTATTAACATCAGACAGGTGCCTTTGCTGTGTTCTTTTTGGAACTTGCTAAAAAAAATATTTAAGTAGGTCTATCCAGACATGTAGGGATGCGGGTGGCGCTGTGGTCTAAACCACTGAGCCTAGGGCTTGCCAATCGGAAGGTCGGCGGTTCGAATCCCCACAACGGGGTGAGCTCCCGTTGCTCGGTCCCAGCTCCTGCCCACCTAGCAGTTTGAAAGCATGTCAAAGTGCAAGTAGATAAATAGGTACCGCTCTGGCGGGAAGGTAAACAGCGTTTCCGTGCACTGCTCTGGTTCGCCAGAAGCGGCTTAGTCATGCTGGCCACATGACCCGGAAGCTGTCTGCGGACAAACATCAGCTTCCACGGCCTATAGAGCAAGATGAGCACCGCAACCCCAGAGTCATCCGCGACTGGACCTAACGGTTAGGGGTACCTTTACCTTTACCTTTACCTTTACCTTTATCCAGACATGTAGAAGTTGGCATGTGTTTCATTTTATTATGACCCAACCGCTCATTTTAATTAAATGCTGATTTAATTTAATAAAAATAATAATACCTATTTTTATTTTTTATTGACTTTTTTTTGTAAACTAGAAGTTTAATTTTTTGTAAGCCACTTAAGGCTCTGTTTCCAATCAAGCAGTATGTATGTAAACAAACAAACGAACAAACAAACAAACAAATAATGAAACAAATAAAATTGTTTTCCTCACCACAATTTAACATATTATTCTCTTAGTTTTGGAATTAATTACTCTACCAAGTACTGAGACTAGCTGCTACAGCAGTGTTCCTCTGTTTTTAGACTGTCCCCTTTTAGATGAGTTAATAAACCTATTTTAGGGTATAAACAAATTTTTATCTCCAAATGTATTATTAATTGTTCCTAAAATGTTTATAGCCTCTTCAGAAGACCACTAGCATTTGGAATGCTTGGTGCCTGCTGACTAACACTGATGATTGATGGTGGAAGTTTGCATCCTGTACCTCCTGCAAAAATCTATAAAGGAACAAAAATGAAGAAAGTTTTAATTTATGGCAACATCAAATTGTTTCCCTGACAGGGAAGTCATTGATTGTTCCTTTTTCTTTCTTTGAAGCTGGTCTGGGACCGTAATAGAATTCATTTCATTTTCTTTCTTTTCTTTTTCTACAATTTTAAATTATTTATTTGCTTATGGTTACAAATATGTATATGCACTGATTTGTCTATGGAAAAAGAAACAGTTTGCACCGACCATTCCTCCCCCAGTGCTTTTCCCAACCCATCTGCAGTAGCAATTTTTGCCTTACTCCTGCTGCAGGAGGGGCAAACAAAAGGACTAGGAGAGGGGTAAAGGTAAAGGTAAAGGGACCCCTGACCATTAGGTCCAGTTGCGGACGAGTCTGGGGTTGCAGCGCTCATCTCGCTTTATTGGCCGAGGGAGCCGGCGTACAGCTTCCAGGTCATGTGGCCAGCATGACTAAGCCACTTCTGGCGAACCAGAGCAGAGCACGGAAACACCGTTTACCTTCCCGCCGGAGCGGTACCTATTTATCTACTTGCACTTTGTACTTTCGAACTGCTAGGATGGCAGGAGCTGGGACCGAGCCACAGGAGCTCACCCCATTGCAGGGATTCGAACCACCGACCATCTGATCGGCAAGCCCTAGGCTCTGTGGTTTAACCCACAGCGCTACCCACGTCCCTAGGAGTGGGATGGACAGGGCCAATTGCTGATCCCTTGCCTCTTCAATGAATTGGTGCTTTCAAAGCTTTCCACTCTGGGGGTTTCAGCAGTAACATTCAGCTAACGTAACAATCTGTGTCCCTGTTTACACGGTGTCAAGCTGTTATGCTCATAGAGTTGTTCACGTGTAATGCTCAGAGTGTACAGTCTGCGTTCCTGTGTACACAACAGCTGAGCTGCACAAATCAACAAATGTACGCTCTTTCACACAAGCACTTGCAGAGACAGCTTGCACCTGTATTAGGTGTGAACAAGCTTTCTCTGTGTGGCAACCTGGCAGAGCCATTTGTTGTTGTTGTTGTATAATTAGAGGTGATAAGAATATACAGCCGGGCGCATTGGGGTGCTTTCATGCATGCATTTGTATTTCTAAACAACATACATCAATCAAACACCAATGAAAGTCAGAATAGAGGAAGGTGTCATGTTGCACAGAAAATGAAGCCAAGAGCAGGAGCTGGAGGGCAGGAATAATTGGAGCCTTTCAAACTGGAAAGATATAACTGCTAATTAGAACACCACTGGGATAAACATTACGCTTTGTGGATGCTTAGTGGAAATGGTTAAGTGATGGCACTGCAAGCAAGATTTCTAAATACCTACCCGATAAATGGAATACACTTACGGGAGCAGTAGCCACCAAGCAATTAACTCATACTGTTTATTGCTCTTCGTTTCATTATTCTCCCTTCTAGCAGATGCTGCAGTTCAACGTGTGCCCTACTATATTTTATTAGGGGCTGTTCACAGGGCAATAATCAAGAGTACTGCGACCATTTCAAAAACACATCTTTAGCACCAGCACAACAAGCTCTACATTTGGCAGAGCACAGCCACCATGTGAGACAGAAGAGCACCATCAGTAGTCCATTGCACATTATATGTTTCTGGGCTGGAACACTTTAGGACCACAGACGGAGGATTACATTTATGAATGTTCTCTTGAATTAGGGTGGTTTTTAAAAAAGCCCTTTCACATACAAAATGTGCCTGCCAGGGTGACTCAGACCCTCCAAGTGTCCCTATTTTCCAGGGACAGTCCTGGATTTACAGAAGCCATCCGAGTTTCTGATTTGATCCAGGAATGTCCCACTTTCCTTTCGTTGTTGTTTAGTCGTTTAGTCGTGTCTGACTCTTCGTGACCCCATGGACCAGAGCACGCCAGGCACTCCTGTCTTCCACTGCCTCCCGCAATTTGGTCAAACTCATGCTGGTAGCTTCGAGAACACTGTCCAACCATCTCGCCCTGTCGTCCCCTTCTCCTTGTGCCCTCCATCTTTCCCAACATCAGGGTCTTTTCCAGGAAGTCTTCTCTTCTCATGAGGTGGCCAAAGCATTGGAGCCTCAGCTTCAGGATCTGTCCTTCCAGTGAGCACTCAGGGCTGATTTCCTTCAGAATGGAGAGGGCTGATCTTCTTGCAGTCCATGGGACTCTCAAGAGTCTCCTCTAGCACCATAATTCAAAAGCATCAATTCTTTGGCGATCAGCCTTCTTTATGGTCCAGCTCTCACTTCCATACATCACTACTGGGAAAACAATAGCTTTAACTATACGGACCTAGCCCATTTTCCTTTAGGATGTCCCTATTTTCATTGAAGAAATGTTGGAAGGTATGGTAGGAAAAGGGCTTTTTCAGCTGGTACTCGGTGGAACTCAGTTCTGGCACTCCTCAGGTGGGTGCCACTGCCATTATAATAGATCAAGGGAGGCATTCCTGTTGATTTCCAGCACCCCTTTTTCTAGAAAAATAGCAGTGGGCAGGATGTCCCTATTTTCATAGGACAAATGTTGGAAGGTATGCATACTGCCTATCCATAAACAGGGTGTGTGTTCTTTTTTAAAATGTAGTCCAGACGTTCTGCCATCCTTTGACTCTGGGGTGGGTGCTGTTGCACTCAGGCCCTGCTTCCAGGCTTCTCAGAGGCAACTGGTTGGCCATTGTGAGAACAAGATGGTGGTCTGGGTTGACCTTTGATCTGATCTAACAGGGCTTTTCCTAGGTTCTTATAGCTACTCCACAGGAACATTCGTAAGATTTGGACAGAATATGACTAGAAATCTTGGAGGTTTATAGATGGCAGTTTTACTACAAATCCTTATACAGTCGTACCTTGGTTTTCGAACAGCTTAGTTCTCGAACGTTTTGGTTCCCGAATGCTGCAAACCCAGAAGTGACTGTTCTGGTTTGCAAACTATTTTTGGAAGTTGAACATCTGACGGGGCTTCCGTGGCTTCTGATTAGCTGCAGGAGCTTCTTGCAGATAATCAGAAATTGTGCTTTGGCTTCTGAATGTTTTGGAAGTCAAACGGACTTCCAGAACAGATTCCCTTCAACTTCCAAGGTATGTATGCCTCAGCCCAGTATACCTGAAGGAGCGTCTCCACCCCCATCGTTCTGCCCGGACACTGAGGTCCAGCTCTGAGGGCCTTCTGGAGGTTCCCTCACTGCGAGAAGCAAAGCTACAGGGAACCAGGCAGAGGGCCTTTTTGGTAGTGGCGCCCACCCTGTGGAACGCCCTTCCACCAGATGTCAAAGAGATAAACAACTACATGACATTTAGAAGACATCTGAAGGCAGCCCTGTTCAGGGAAGTTTTTAATGTGTGACATTTTAATGTATTTTTAATCTTTGTTGGAAGCCACCCAGAGTGGCGCAGTACAAATTATTATTATTATTATTATTATTATTATTATTATTATTATTATTATTATTATTAACAACCAATACATTGGTGGGGGGCTGAGTTCAGGCTGGGCAGCACTGCTTTGTGGTGGTTCCAGTCCTACTTGGATGGTTGGTTTCAGTGGGTGATGCTTGGGCACTGCAGACTGCTACTGATCTCATGGAGCTAATTTCATTGTTCTTTGGATCCTGGGTGTGGGGCTTGTTACCCCCCACTGAGATCTTTCATGTTTCTCAAGGGCTGCATTAGCAATGACAATGGCAACTATCACACAGTTTCGCTCAGATTGTAAGACAACAGGAACACCTCCTTCATCTCAGATTGCACAATGCTCCACTCCGTAGGATCCCATCCAGATATTCTCATACGACACAAATGAATTATGAACAAAAACCACGATAATGAATAAAGAAAGAAGAGGTGGAAGGAGAAGCAAAGTTCCCCGAGAGAACATAAAGAAGGCAATGGAGAGTTAACAGCTGACATTTCTTTTTATAACAGAGCACGGGCTAATAGAATGGAAATCCAAAGACCATTTCCCTATTTAGATCTCCCACCCACATGCGTCTCTGTGTTGAGACATGCTGTGCTCTGTCCCATTTCTTTGGCTAATAAGTTGTTTTCTTCCATGCCTACCGCCTCAGTAGCATGAAAAGAAACTGCAGGGTCCTATTGTTCTCCCATTGTAATGAGTTATCCCATACGGCTTTACGAGTTAAAAAAAATACACACACAAACCCTAAAAATGGTACCGCAAGGGGCACTCAAATGTAGGATACACACACACACACACACACACACACACACTCCCCCCCCTATTTTTTAAAAACAAATCTCTTTTATGTTAGCTGCAGCGGTAGCTCTACATGTTAGAATACACCAGGTTTTTGACATGAGCAAAAGCCAGGAAAAGAGAATACGTTTCTTTTGTTTTGGGAGTTTTGCTTTGTTTGTTTTTTTAAAATACATGAATGTTTGTCACTGGAGATTGTGGCCACAAGTGCCCGAAGGAGGCAATAAAAAGGCATGCAAGCCAGAGCTAGATGAGAGGGTGCATGCGGCGCTGGGGCAGCCAGCACAGTGCCCTCCAGATGGCTCTACATTTCATGCCATTTCTTTGCTGTGGTGTTTCAAAACTGAAAACTGCCCTGAAATGCAATAAACAAACCTACCTGTGATTAACAGCCTACATCAGCCAGGCTTGGGCTGCACTGTGCTCCTTTCTAGTTCCCAGACACATGATTTGTACACAATCCTATGCATGTTTGCTCAAAAGTGAGCCCCACTGTGTTCAGTGGGGTTTAATACAGGTAACTAATCAAAATTTCAGCTTTAAATCTCTTTTTCTTAGAGGTCCTTTATGGCCTTAAAGTCACTCTAACACAGAGCTTCCATAACATGGGTCTTCAGTTGTTTTTGGACTACAACTCCCATCATCCCCAGCTAGCAGGACCAGTGGTCAGGAATGATGGGGACTGTAGTCCAAAAACAGCTGGAGACCCAATTTACGAAAGTCTGCTCTAACATATCCTGCACTGTGTCCATCAGCCTTCCTCAGCTTGGTGACCTCCAGATATTTTCACTACAACTCCCATCATTCCTAACCATAGCTGGGGCTGATCAAACAACATCTGAAGGTTGGGGAAGGCTGGTGTACACCAAAATTTGGACTGATAATAGCCTAGATTAATTCTCTGAATGCCATCTTACAATTGCATTGTATCACTTAAAAATAAAAATCACACCGTGTCATTCTCTTCTGGAACAATTCCTTTGTATTGTTTCCACACTACATAGATCTAGTTGTTCGGTTTGTCTTCTGAAAGAACCAGTAAATGCAAGAAAATCTCAGTTGCAACAAAAGCAGAGAGAAGACTATAAACAAGCATACCTGATAGAGATGTTGAAGCTTGGCCCTGTGTATGGTTTTACTATAAATGCAAAATGCATTTCCTGATTATTATGAGCCCTTTAATAATCAGCTTCAAGAGCATCCTGTTAAGCAGCCTTCTATAAAACAACCCATTGACCCAGTATAATAAGCTAACAGCTCCTTGAAAATGCTACTATATCAGTCCAGGTGCATCTAAAAATATTTGAGGGCTGCAGTTCTATTGCTGGTGCTTATGAAAGGAATAACCTGACTGAAATCAAGACACTTATGAGCCCATCGGTGTTTGCAGGATTGTAACTTTAGAACTGAGAATGGATCAAATGCACTGGTAATCCCAGTGTCTCTAAGTAAACTAGAACCCAGCTGCTTTTATTACAGTCTAAATCTTTATATAAAGGGTGATTTCCTTTGAATAGGCTTATGCTGTGTTTATGCCATGAAAAACTTACTCTTGAAAGAAATGAAGCCATTTGGATTACTTTTAGCAAAAAGCTACCTAAAGAATCAACCATCCATTAATTATTCTCAACCAAACCAGAGCTGGGTTGAAAATCAACGCTTCCTATTTTTCATTTCCCTGCCTTCTCTTATTCAAATGAATTATTCTCTCTTGGTGGATCAATATAAAACACGCTCGGATTTAATATCCAGCAGCTGTTTAAGCCACATAGGCAAACGGAGCCCAGTCTGGGAGCGAGAAACTAAAATAAGGAAGATGGTCATAATGAATGGAAAAAGCTTGGAGCAGTATTCCTGTGTGATGTCTTTGCTGAGCGGTGCGATTCAGAATCCACCTCACAAACAACATCTGGCAATATTGAGATGGGGGGGAGCAAAGTGTGTGTGTGAGGGGAATAATTGTTTGTGCCTATGCAGCACAAATACAGTGGTGCCTCGCAAGACGAAAAGAATCCGTTCTGTGATTCTCTTCGTCTAGCGGTTTTTTCGTCTTGCGAAGCAAGCCCATTGACGGATTAGTGGATTAGCGCAATTAGCGCCTTTTAGCGGCTTATCTGCTGATCGGATCAGCTGATAAGCGGCTTAGCGGCTTAGAAAAAGGGGGGGAGGGGAAAAAACCAGCAGGAACTCGCAAGACATTGTCGTCTTGCGAAGCAAGCCCATAGGAAATTCGTTTTGCGAAGCACCTCCAAAACGGAAAACTCTTTCGTCTAGCGAGTTTTCCGTCTTGCGAGGCATTCGTCTTGTGGGGCACCACTGTAATTTGGAGGGGAATAGCTCTTTTTATAAAAGAGAAAGTATCAAAAACGGTCTAAGGTAGCTGCTGTACAAAAGGCAACAGTTTGTAGTTCAGGCCTGTGCGTACCCTCCATTATTCCTCAGATGAAAATAGGAACATATTCTACATGAGTGTCCCACCCCTGTCGTCGTTCCCTCCCTGCACCTCTTCCTTAGAGGCTGGGGCAGGGACACAGACGTTGTGGCCAGATTAAGAAAGTTGAAGCCAAGCAACTGCTCTTAGCCGGCCGTTACCCCTATGCACCTCTAACAGCCAGGGCCTTGCAGACAGACCCTGTTCCATCCATTCCCCCACTCACGGGTACCAACTGCACACCTGAGCTATGGGAGACCACTAATAGTGAAGACCTCAGCAACTGGGCAGGGATATAAGGGATCAGGCAGTCCTTGGAATGTTCTGGATCCAAGTCATTAAGGGCCTCATAAATTAATATAAAAACCTGGAACCTGGCCTGGTAGTGTATGGCTGTCTATTCACTCATCAAAACAATTTCCCAGATTGAAAGGTCCTTTGCTAAAAAGACTAGGAGAAGACAAAAAAGTAAAATTAAGTTTGCAATCTTACACACACATACCTAGGAGTGAGTTCCATTGAACTCACTAGGCATTTCTGCTGAGCAAACATGCACATGATTGCACTGTAAAAGTGCAATCCTACACATGCCTATTCAAAAGTAAGTCCCACTGAGTTCAATGGGGCTTGCTCCCAGTTAAGTGGATATAGGACTGCAGCCTCAGGAACACTTGGAAAGTGGAAGCCTGTTGATAATGTGTTTGAGACTCTTTTAATGACTGTTTCTATGGTACTTGAGAATGTGAAGTGGGAGCATTTGCAAAGCAAACATTTCATCAGCTGCGGAAGCTGCTTAATCCAAGCACATATCAGATGCACCACAAGCCATTATCTCTGTGCCCTGCAAAAATAAGAGCTTCAACCAAGCATCCATCAAAATAGAAAACGTTAGGCTAAATATGTATGGAATATAGTTGGAGTGACTTCAACTGGTTTTAGAGTATGTAAGCGTTTAAATAACTCCATTAAAAGCAGAGTGCCTTCTTTGTTTGTGCCTATCTAACAAGAACAGTGCCTCCTTGCTGATGACGTGTACAGGTTGCTGCAATGCCTACATTAGAAGGGGGCTAATGCAGTACCACCCACCCTATTTAGCACTGCTACATAGATTCCATCTTGCCCCCCAAACTGCCCTTAGATAGCCAAAACCCTTGCCTTGCCTCAAGAATCCCGGGTGTAATAATATGACCGCTGCACTCTTGCAAATGACATGCATGTCTGATGACCCTGCACAATTTCCTAGGGCAGGGGATAGGAGAAACCTGCCGCCCTCCAGATGTTGGGAGTCCAACTCCCATCAGCTAGCATGGCCAAAGATCATGGATGATATACAGGGCCGTCTTTAGCACATGCGGTGCTGGGGTGCAAATATCTGCTCAGTGCCCCCAAATTACCATGGATGAGGGGGCAAAGCTACACACTGCCAGCCATGCCGCTCTGGGAGAGCAATCCCCTGCAGAGGCTTGGAAGGGAAGCTGTGCGCTCACCAGCCTTATAGTTGGCGGGGCACAGCTTCCATCCTAAGCCTCTGCAGGGATTGCTCTCCTCCCGAGGAGGCTTGGGAGGGAAGCTGCATGCCCGGAAAGCATTATATAATGTTTGGATTAGATACAAGGATTTGCTGGAAAATAAAACCCCAAGGTGGTTGTCGCCAATGGAGGCAAAAGCCGTGAAAAAGCACAATATGGAGGCCAAATGGCCAAAATATTGGGAAATTTTGGAACAAGAGGGAGATATACTGAAATTACAGAGCTATGAGAAATTGAAGTTTAAAGTACGAGATTGGCTCCATTATTATCAAATAATGGAGGTTTACAAACAGGACAGGAAAATTGGCTTCCAGGTGGAGAAATCAAAATTAGAAACAGAATTGTTAGAACCCAATACTAAGAATCTGTCAAGAATGTACAACTTGTTGCTGAAATGGAATACACAAGATGAAACAGTTAAATCAGCCATGATTAAGTGGGCACAAGACATTGGTCATAACATTATGTTTGCTGACTGGGAACAGTTGTGGACCACCGGTATAAAATTTACGGCATGTAATGCCTTAAGAGAGAATACTATGAAAATGATTTATAGGTGGTACATGACCCCAGTCAAGCTTGCAAAAATCTATCATTTGCCTGATAATAAGTGTTGGAAATGTAAAGAAACTGAAGGTACGTTTTTTCACCTTTGGTGGACGTGCCCGAAGATTAATGCTTTCTGGGAAATGATATATAATGAAATGAAAAAGGTACTTAAATGTACGTTTCCTAAGAAACCAGAAGCCTTTCTCTTGGGCATTGTCGGCCAATTGGTGTCAAAGAAAGACAGAATTTTTTTCATGTATGCTACAACAGCAGCAAGAATACTTATCGCAAAGTATTGGAAGACACGGGATCTACCCACTCTGGAAGAATGGCAGATGAAGGTGATAGACTATATGGGACTGGCTGAAATGACTGGCAGAATCCGAGACCAGGGGAAAGAGACGGCGGAGGAAGATTGGAAGAAATTTAAAATTTATCTTAAGAAAAATTGTAAAATTAATGAGTGTTAAAATGTTGTGGTTACAGAAAGTAAGGGATTACAGCTGTAAAAGATCAGGTAAAAGAAAAGAAAAGGAAAAAATGGATTAAATTAAGGGGAGGATTTGCTGAAACAAATTTGGGAATTGGAATGCAGAAAGGGGAGGTATGGGGAAGTCGGTGAAGTAAGTTTTAAGAAAAAAAAGAATTTGAAATTATATGTGTTTGTTTGTTTTTGTGTGTGTACGTTTGTATTGTGTATTGTGTGTGTTTTTAATTTGTGAAAATTTAATAAATATTTATATAAAAAAAGAAGCTGCATGCCCGTCAGATGCGCCCCACCAACCATAAGGCTGGTGGGCATGCAGGGAAAGGGGAGGCTGCCGGCAAAGCCACGCAACTTCCCCACTCGCTGGGGTGCCCGAGAGGCTGGCACCCTGGCGCAATGCACCACTAAGCCATATGGGAAAGATGGCTCTGATAATATACAACTTTAATAAATGATTATGCTGATGATGGGAGTTGGGAGTCCAGCTGATTTGGAGGGGAATGGGTGGCACATCCCTGCCATTGTGGGCTGTACTCAAAGGCAGTTTGCAATGGCCAAGATGATGTATCAAGGAGTGGAGACTGTACTGATAAGTTCTTAACTTTAGCAGCTCGTTGGGGGCTACTATAATATGGAACCATACTAATTAGGTATGCCATTAAGAGACAGAGCATGGCAATCTCACAGGTGAAATAATCCAATCCTCTCTACACCCGACTCCATAGTTAATTACTTGATAACAGTCATTAACATGATTGTTCGATCCACTGTGGTCTCTTTACAACCTGTGTATAATTTTACTGTACCATTTAAAAAAGATGGCCAGAGATTACACTCGGAGGCAAATTACCACACTATTCATTCGCATCTTTTTAACATCTCAGCTGCAGTGAAAAGGATTTTAAGAAGCATCACAGAAAGCAACAGGTTGAGAAGCAGGGGGTGGGATGGGGTGGAGGGCTCTTTCAATGAGCCAGTCAAATTTGCTTTCCACTTGTATTTATTTATTTAACTGCAATTTGGTAGGACACTCTGTCCTGTGGAAGGCAGGCTGCCCACCAATACATATTCTTTTCAGTGAATAGCAACAAATTACAAGCACTAAAATAGCATAAAAGGTATACAAGTTTCTTTGATTAAAGACAGACTGGGATGTGGTGACTTAACTGCTTGAGTTAAATTTCCATTGTAGTTAAATGGGCCAGTAATTTTCTATTATATATTTTGTACTACTGGAAGCTTAATCCTTTCGTTCTGTCCACAAAAACAGTGTAAAGATGTTATACAGCTAGGGGGAATGTCCCTGCCACCGCCACCGCCGCCACTGCCTCCACTTCCTGTCTGGTTGTCTTTCAGTATAGCTTAGCTTCTAGAAACCAATGCTATATGAGACCTTCAAACATCAGTTCTTACTTCTTATCTTCTTAATAGTGTGATTCCCTTTCAGATTGTAAGTTCAGCAGCTGCATTCCTAAACAAAAATAATCTCAAAAACAAGGATGAGAAACCCATCACTCTCCAGATGTCGCTGAACTACAACTCCTATCATCCCTAACCACTGGCTGTGCTGCTGAGCATAATGGGAGCTGGAGTCCAACCACATCAGGAAGGCTGCAGGCTCCCCAGCCCTGCAGTAAAATCATCATCATCATCATCATCATCATCATCATCCCAGTTCCTCCCTTGTTACTTGGGAGTAAATCCACTTCAGCAGAGGCATTCCAGAGCATAACCACATCATGAAGGAAGCATAAAAAGACTAAGAGGGAATATGTTGAACCACTTCCCTGTTGCATCATCTGTTTTAATTGACAGTGCAGTTTACCTGGAGCCTAAGAGTCAAAGAACAGATCTAGGAGTTCCAAGTGATAGCCTTTAGGCTTAAATGACCTGAGTCTGCTTCAAAGGCAGTTGCCTGGAGTGCAAAGTGACTGAAATCCGGCTAACAAGGAGGTGACAAGCATTGAGTAGGAGTAGAACAATCCCTGGCAAAGAAGAAAGACGGAAGCTGGGATGGGCAAAGCGTTTTGATACGTTACAGGACAAGAGGGGGGATTTTAATAGTCTTGCAGATTACTTGTGCCGTTGGGAAGGAAGAACTCAAACCCTCTCTGTCAGAAAAGCTCTGATTCCAACCTTTGTTTGTCTCAGTGGGAAGATTCACTTTTATGAAGTATCTGAGCACACTCTTTTAAACTGAAGGGGATGGAAAGAGCAGTACTCACAGGAAAGAACAGGCGGGATTGATTTCATTTTATTACTGGTGTCACCATGTAGAAGAAACAAAATGGCGAAATGGATCAGGGATATTGGAGCTGCTCTTCTAAAATGGTCTTATGTCCCACAAACACTGGCCTAAAGAGAAGCACTGAAGATCAAATCAAAATCCTTTAGGTGCTACAAATCCACACTGACTATGGGTTTATTTATTTATAAATGTATTTATAAACTGCCCTCTCATAGAACATCTGGGTGGTGTGCAATATTAAAGAAGCAATGAAAGGCAGCACAGAACAATAATTAAAACTGGCAGGCTCCTCAAGTTTTTTAACAACTGTACAGACCTATGGACATATATAGTTGTATCCA
Organism: Podarcis bocagei; assembly: GCF_964188305.1. Classification (NCBI taxonomy): domain Eukaryota; kingdom Metazoa; phylum Chordata; class Lepidosauria; order Squamata; family Lacertidae; genus Podarcis; species Podarcis bocagei. Next base: position 21,664,539 of record NC_138128.1, read on the forward strand.
ATGGTTTGTGGCATCCAGTATTACTTTATCATATGGGTTGTATCCAAGGGTGATGTTGCATCAGTAGAAAGTCCCCACTTATTCAGGGCACCCAACTTTTGATTAACACCCCCCCCCAAGTACCACAGGCTCTTCTTTCCCTCCCCCACCCCTCTTCCAAAGCTACCCCAGAGGACTGTGTAGTACTCCTTAGGGCTGCAATAGGCAATGGGTGTCAGCAAAAAATTGGGTGCATGGGCAGAAGCTGGGAGAGTGCAAGCAATGCTCAACTCATGGACTGCATCCAATGGTAGCTTTGCACTTTGGGAAAGCCACCATTAGATTCAGCCCCCTGCGCTGGGCTTTGCATGCAGGCTTTACACTCCAACAACCAAGAAGCACATCTGACAATCCAGTTGCAGTATGCAGGCATCCAGCCAAGGGTCATATAATCCAACCCCATGCAATTCTTTTGTCCAATGTGGGGCTCAAACCCACGACCCTGAGACTGAGTGTCATTCTCTACTGATTGAGCTGTCCCAGCTTGCCAAGTTCTTCTACATATACCACTGTTCGGTAGCAACCGTTCAGCAAGGGGCCAGTAAGTGGAGAAACCCTATGGAGGTGATGTTCCTTCTCCTGATATTTTATTAGTATCAAAGTGGCACCTTCTGTAATGGAATGAGAAAGACAATGGCATTGTTTTAAAATGGAAGAGAAGGGAAACTGTGTACTCTGAAGTGTGATCTTTTGCATAACTTTTCATTGAAAGCAACAACCAACACAGAAATGGGGGTGGGAATGGAATAACAGCAGTTCCTCTCTCAATTCCCCAGGAGTTAATCTAATCTCTCTCCCACTGCCAATTTTTAAAAGGAAGATTTTTATATGGTTGCATAGCAACTTTGCTCTGCATTACCTGTTGCGGTGAAGATTTTTCACCCGCAGGAGATAAATACCAATTAAAACACTGCAAACCTGAGTACCAGAATAAAAGTAGATGTCAGACTTCAGACTGACTTGAAGTTTTTTCTCTCTCTCACTTCTCTGAGAAGTCATGGAGAAGTGTTTCAAGAAACAAAGTTCCTATTTTGAGAATGAGCTCGGAGAACATTATCCACCATACATGCGTAAGGTGGGTTCTTTTTTAAGTTATGTGCTTCAAAAAATAATGGTGGTTATTATAAAGCTACACACATCAAAAGGTGAACTAACTTGCTTAGCCCTCCCTCCAATCAAAGCATGGAGGAAAATATTTCTCAATAGTTTCTGGAAAATATTAGCTAGTAAATCATGTATTTGATTTTATGCAGCATTCAGTGCTTTGATTTCTAAGTGGTGTACAAATAGAAAGGTGCAGACCTGCAGAACATTTTCACGGATGAGGAAAAGAGGGGCATGGAGTGTCCTACACGCGAGTAGGACCCTGGCAGAGACACATGCCCGACTGGCATGTTCTCTCCCTCCTGGTCGATCATTCAGGAGATTCAAAAGCGTTCTTCAGCCTGAACATCACAGCGACCGATGCCAACAGACACCGGCACACTTAGGGATCTGCAGAGTCTTCGCAGCTGGCGTAACAGACCACAGCAACTCAGCATTTTGGCTAATCTACTTTATTTACATATACATACACACAAAGCTCTGCAACATGGCTCCCGCTCTCTCTAGCATCAGACAGCAAAGAGAAAAGGAACAAAGAACAATAGTCCCACTTCACGGAACACAGTGACACAAACATCCTGTCTCCGTCACTTCCCACTCTGTGGAGTCATACACCGTCAAAACATACACCGTCATGTGAAAGACAAAAATCCCATGACTGCAATCATGGAGCAGGAATTCTAACAGGGAATAGAAGAGATTCTTCTATCTTTTCCCCAACTATTCCTGTCTGTAAGATTCAGTAGTCAACTCTGAGGACAGTCATGGCAGCACCAGGCTTGAGCATAGGCATTCTTCCACTGAGTTTCAGGAGTTTGCTGCCACCAGTATTGCACCTCTGCTCAAAATGATTTCAAGCAAAGACTGCAGAGCTCCTACAAAATTGGCTGTGGAGGATGCTCAACACAGGGTATGCAATCCTCCGAGTAGCTGTGGGGTAGAAATTCAATCCGGTGTGCATTTTCTAGTGCAATTCTACCTAATTCATGCTTCCTGAAACAATATGTGAACCAAAATAAACCTATACTTCAAAGTTTATACTGCTCTGAATTTTGTAATGTAGTTTCTTCAACCAAAAATTGTGTACAAAAATGCATCCATTATGGGGAAAATGTACATTATATTCCATAGGTTAGTGAAATTTGTTGATTGATTCCAGCCAGGTAAAAGCACTCAAGGGGCAGATGGACAGGGCCAGTAAAAGGTGTGGCTTGAGAAGAGAGTTGTGGCCTGGAGAAAGTCTTGAGGACCAAATAAAGATGCCCAGAGGGACACATTCAGCTCCTGGACCTGAGATTCCTCACCTCTGCTCATTATAATGTAATTTTTAAAAGCACCACAAAGACTTGGGTAGTTGATTCAACCTGTGAAGTTTTAATGAGTGTCTTCCTCTGCGACAGTAACTCTGAGTCAAAACAAATAATGTCAATTCTGTCAAGATTTCTCCCATTTCAGGGACTCATCCTTCCTTGTGCACTGTGTGGTATGTCAGGAGTTTCATTCTTTCTATTTCTGGTGTTCAGGCAAGAGTGTCATTGCTCATGTAACCCAAAACAATCACACTCAAGAGGGAGGCACCAGCATGCTTGGGGGAACTCCAAGGTTTGCAGAAGAAAACAATTTGATTTGGGTTTTTTAAGGCCCTATGGTGGAACTCCAAAAACAGCTTGGTGCAGACTGGATATGTTCAGTGGCCACATGTCAGATGTCAAGGAAACAAACAACTATCTAATTCTTAGAAGACATCTGAAGGAAGCCCTGTATAGGGAAGTTTTTAATGTTTGATGTTTTACTGTCCTTAATTTAAAAAAAAAAATTGTAGGAAGCTACCCAGAGTGGTTCGAGCAACCCAGTCAGATGGTTGGTGCACCTGGCTGTTAACCAGAAGGTTGGTGGTTCAAGCCCACCCAGGGGCTGCTGTGGGCAGGATCCCTGGATGCCAGAGGGTTGGACAAGATAACCCTTGGGGTTCCTTCCAACTCTACAATTCTATGATTCAGTGATGATGATGATGATGATGATGATAGGAAGAGGAGAAATGGAATGGATGGAATGGCTGGCTGGCTGGAATAGTGAACAGGAGCACTCTGCATTGGAGCATGTTGCTGCAAGACCCACCTCTCAGTAGGGTTCGGGGGGGGGATTTGATTCAGTTCACATTTAAAGGTGAACCTACCAAATCTGCATGCTCCAAAATAATAAATGATCCAAAACACAGGCATCCTTTAAAGTTCACACTTCTCTGAATTTTGAGATGCAGTTCTCCAGCCAAGTAATGTGTACACAAATACACGTTACAGTAAAGTGTCCATAAAAATGCATATGTTTGTGAAAACAGCATACAAAATGCATGCTACTAGGCGGAATTGCTTGCAAAAATGTGTGTATTAGTCACAACCGCATACAAAAAATTATTTATTAGGTGATATCAGTACTTTAATGCTGGAAGATTTTCATGAGGATTTTTATATAAGAAAATCAGATTGCTGTGAAAATGTGGAAAACTGAATTTAAGATTGGAAAAGTGAGAAAGTGAGAGAACCAAAATCGTCAAATTCACTGTTCTAGATATAATTCCTATTCTTAATGTTATATAGTTTATGGATGGAATCCTGCAGCACCCAGCTGTGTGGCTGAATAAGAAAGGCATCTTATAAGAAAGCTTTAAATGCAAATTTTATAAAAGCAGCATATGACTGAAGCTGGTTTTATTCAGCCTCTAAAAGCCAAGCATTTGGTGTATGTGAATAATTCAAAAACAGCCTCCAACAAATTTTCCCGGGTCTACATGGAAACAAAATGAACTCTCTAGAGCCTGCCACTCTTCTTATTACAGCCCAGATCACGCTGAACACTCTTTCCTCTGGGTTTTATTTTATTTCTTTTTTAAAAAAAATAAAATAAAATATGTTTTTATAATAAATGAGCGTTCGGGAAGGATATGCAGATGATAACATTTACGATGAGACCCTACAGAGAAAGAGTTTGATTTGAAATTCATTTTTTAGTTGTTAATTATTCACCAGCACGGATCGTGCAACTGGATAAAAATTAAAAATTAGCAAATTAGTTTTCATTTGTCTATGTAAATTATTTAGCGTTCCTCCATTTTATTATAAAAACACACAGGGATAATTTGAAGCATTCAGCGTATTTGGAGGGTTTGCGCTGGCTAGAGTGCATCGTGATGCAAATTAATACTGTCTGGTGGTAAAAGAAACTTTAAAAGAAAAAGTGGAAAGAGGTAGGGGGAAATGTTAAATTGGAGAGTGCTGTTGCACCCGGGTCTTGCTTGTGGGCTTCCCATAAGCATCTGACTGGCCACTGGGAGAACAGGATGCTGGACTGGGTAAGCCTTTGGCCTGATCCAGCAAGCTCTTCTTATGGTCTTATGTTGGTTTAGCACCATGCAGAGCCATCCTATGAGTGAACAGGTTATGCTCCATGATGCTGATGGAACGACTACCATTTCCTCCATGTGCTCAGCCTAGGAGGACACTGTGATGATGTTTAAATCACCCTTCAGCTCAAAGGTTCCCAGGGCACTATACAGTATTTAAGATGAAGTGCAACATAAAATCATAAAAACGTAAGAAACGGCCATCATTAGAATACAGTACAATAGAATGTATGACCTAGCAGCAGACAGACAACATCCATGTCCAAAAGCCTGAAGAAAAATATGCATGGTGTCATGGACTAATTACACAGCTGTGGGGACCTTCAGCCTAAGCAAGACCTACCAGGGCTGAGCTGAGCTGCTGTGCTCATTAGGCATGACAACTCCGTCAATTCTGTGAAGATCGTGTTCTTGCTAGCAAAGAGTTAACTCTAGCTTGCACAGTGTGATTTACTGCCAGCTCGCTCCTGACAGGTGGTCATTTGACATCGAGAAGCTGTAATATGGGGGACAACCGTTATCTCCACCAGGAGGGAATTCCATGAATGCCTTGTCCCGTATTACCATCATCGCCCAACCTTGGGGGGAGGGGAGATGATGATGATGATGATGATGATACCTCTGTCATCAACAGGATGACTGACAAGGTGAAATATTAAGGCAGGGGGCAGTAGATAATGGAACTGGTACTCCTTCAAATCCTTGTGTCTGAAGCTGTATAGGGCTTGATACACCAAGCTCAACTCCTTGAAAGACCCACAAGTAAAAAGAAATGAAGAAGCTTAATTCTTCTAAGCAGTTACACAAACATTAATTTTTTTAAAAAAAATCTGCAATAAAAATATGCACTAAACAATCCCATTAAAACATTAAAATATAAACACCCATAATTAAAATATGCAATGAAACTATCCCTATAATACACACAGCATTTCAAGCAGAAGACTCGGGTTGAGTGATCAAGGGACTGCCAGTGTACACTGGTGCAGTGTGAGAATAGGATTACACCCTAAATTACAGAAGTTCAGTCAGCCACCCCTTTGCTGAATTATGAAAAAGAAGCTGATCCATAAAGGAGGCCAGTGGTTGCAAGATTCTTTCCCTTCGCCTATTTAAATATTGATGCCTTCTTCCTAAGTGTATTTCTCCTCAATCTTTAATACAAAAGCTTTGTGTTCTGCTCTCTGTCATGCTGAGAAAAGTTCATCCACGAGAAACTTCTGACTTCAAATTAAGATGCATTCATTCTCCTGTGCATGACTCCGGCCTCCGTTACATAAAACAGAGTGCCATTGTGGGTGCAATCTAGCTGTATTAAAATCAAACAGAGTTGTATAATAGCTTCTAGTCATTATGATCTACAATAGAATATGAGTTGATGTGTTGAAGCAGCTGGTGGACTAGAACCAGGAAGACCTAGGTGCAAATACTGTGTGCATCCATGAAGCTTACTGGGTGACCTCAGGCCAGCTGCACCCTTTGGGTTGTCTCCAACATAGAGCTGAGCCTGCTCAATCAGGGCAAGGATCAGCTGAAAAAGCCAATGCAATTCTGGGCTGCATCAATAGGAGTATAGCATCTAGATCAAGGGAAGTAATAGTGCCACTGTATTCTGCTCTGGTCAGACCTCACCTGGAGTACTGTGTCCAGTTCTGGGCACCACAATTCAAGAAGGACACTGACAAACTGGAACGTGTCCAGAGGAGGGCAACCAAAATGGTCAAAGGCCTGGAAACGATGCCTTATGAGGAACGGCTAAGGGAGCTGGGCATGTTTAGCCTGGAGAAGAGGAGGTTAAGGGGCGATATGATAGCCATGTTCAAATATATAAAAGGATGTCACATAGAGGAGGGAGAAAGGTTGTTTTCTGCTGCTCCAGAGAAGCGGACACGGAGCAATGGATCCAAACTACAAGAAAGAAGATTCCACCTAAACATTAGGAAGAACTTCCTGACAGTAAGAGCTGTTCGACAGTGGAATTTGCTGCCAAGGAGTGTGGTGGAGTCTCCTGCTTTGGAGGTCTTTAATCAGAGGCTTGACAACCATATGTCAGGAGTGCTCTGATGGTGTTTCCTGCTTGGCAGGGGGTTGGACTCGATGGCCCTTGTGGTCTCTTCCAACTCTATGATTCTATGATTCTATTATTCTCCTTGCACAGTGCAACATTATTTCCCTCTTTCCCCCCTGCCCAATCTGTTTCTGGTATTTCCGGCCCAAAACCCTCCAGAGAATATTTACAGATGGTGCAGGGTGTGCGCTGGGGAAGTAAGAGGGGGCAAAATCCTTAGGAATTAGTGCATATTTAATTGAAGATCATCCTCTTAGTCTAACCTATTCCACAAGGGATCATTCCTTATAATGATACAGTTGGAGTACACACATTATGTACACTACCCTGAGCTCTATGGAGGTGTGTGGATGAAGGGATGGGGAACCATCAGTGTTCATTATTAGACAAAAAAAACCCCATAAAATAACATGGAATAGGTAAGCCACAGTGAAAGGAAAATAAGATGTACGTACATCACCCCTCACACAAACTTATACAAACACCTGAGACGTCTATTTTCAGGACACATTTTCAAGGTTGTGAGGTTTTTAAATCTGTTTTTAATGTTGTACTTTAAATTGTTGTAACCCACCTTGGACCTTAGGGTGAAGGTCAGGTATGGTAATTAATAATAACAGTAATGATATGAGCTGGTGTAATTAGGTCTTGTAAAACTGATGCTTGACAGCGTATGGGGGCAGAGTTGATATCTGGCTTTGATGAACAGACTTATTCTGTTTATAACCATATAAGAATAAATGAATGGCTGTCATCCCCTCCACCTTTTCTACAGGTCTCTGGGGACACATTCTGAATTTTTAGGCTGCATTCCTAACTCTACTTGCCTGGGAGTAATCCCTGCTGAATTTAATAGGATTTCTAAGTAAACATGGTTAGGGCTGTATAGTTAACAAGTTATAAACTTTGCATATGTTGAGTGTATTAGATGTATCTGGGACCTTAGTAAATGCATTTCCTAATTTTCTGGGTGCAACTTCTATGAGGCAGTTGTGGCTGGGTCCATTGAGACTGGTAGGGTGGACTGCAGGGAGCCAGGAGCCAGTAACAGGCAGAGCCAACAAATTCTCATTTTGTCCCCACCCTCCTCTCTGCTGAGTTGTACAAGGGCAACACTGAGACTTAGGAGGAGGATGCTGAAAAGCAGTGTTGCACGCTGGTTTGATTGTAAGAAGATCAAACCTATCCATTCTTAAGGAAATCAGCCATTAGTGCTCACTGGAAGGACACATCCTGAAGCTGAGACTCCAATACTTTGGCCACCTCATGAGAAGAGAAGACTCCCTGGAAAAGACCCTGATGTTGGGAAAGATGGCGGGCACAAGGAGAAGGGGATGACAGAGGACGAGATGGTTGGACAGTGTTCTTGAAGCTACCAGCATGAGTTTGACCAAACTGCGGGAGGCAGTGGAAGACACAAGTGCCTGGCGTGATCTGGTCCATGGGGTCACAAAGAGTCAGACACGACTAAACGACTAAACAACAACAAGAAGAAGTCAAGCAGGTGAGGGTTGGCTGAGGGCAGACTGAGGTTGTTGGGGCAATGCCTCATTCACCCCAATGGATTCATCTCCACTGCATAGAGAACTGAATTACCTGCAGCTCCTTCTGATGACTAGCTATGGTGTTGCAGAAAGGAGAAATTGTGCCTCTTTCTCAGTGTAGCAAGATTTGAGACCCAAGGTGACTTTAGAAGGCAACTACTCTCTTTACTGAAAAACAGATTTAGGTTTATTTATTGGGACATTAAACTAACCTTCCTTATTTGACCTGTGTCTTACTACACAAATACAATGGAATAAAATTACCAAGAGAAAAATACACCCAAGTGTAATGTTAAACTGTTGATTTATGCTTTCCTGAGCATAGTCAGGCACAGTGGTTAAAGTATGCTCGCCTCAAGCACACCAGGGTTTTCTTCTCCTGAATAAAGGAACTGAATATTACTTATAGATGCATTCCCTCGAGTGTGGGAATATACAGCCATAAAATACACTGGGCATGTGTTTTGTAAAAAGGAACAGGGCAAGCTGCAGTTCTTTCTCTGAACCTTTAGTGTAGGGGTACCAGCAGAATAAACCGTAACCTGTTATTTTCAAGCACAGATTTTAACATGGAGTAACTACTTAGCATTCATTCACTTCCATGGAAATGTTCATTCCTTCTGTAACAAGCCCTGTAATTCCTGTATCACACACAAAAAAGCCAATGTCACCGAAGACGGGTGATTTGAATGGAAAGTAGGCTTGTGTATACAAATCATTTCCTTCTCAAACCACATATTGGTTTGCCTCCTGGTGTCCCAGCATGTATGAAATTGTTGGTGCCTTTAAAGGGATATATATTTATAGCCCACACCAGTAAATAATTCATCTGTCAATTTGGGGGAGGGGAGAGAGCAGGGAAACATTTCTAAGTATAATGATCATGAACTAGCCATGTGAAAGTGATTGTCGCTCATTCATATGTTGGTTGTTGTAGTTTATATTGCTGCTTTAAGAGGATACTTTATCTAATTGTTTTGTGCTGCTTTAAAATGAGGGTTTTTAAATTTTATTTGGGATGTTTTTCTGATGCTGAAAACTTAACAGAAATTTCCTCTGAAATATGGAGCAGTAAATACATTACCTGAATAAATAAAGAACCAAATACATATTCTTAGTCTGGGGTAGTTTTTTTCACTGCTTGTGCACACACTTGTATCAAGACCATAATAAAACTCAACACTTTCAACCATTCAAAGTGCTTCACACACATTATCTAGGTGTCAGCTGTGCAACAACTCTGTAAGATATGTTAGTATTGTTATTGGCATCTGTCTTGAGAGACAATGGAGTGCACCTCCAGGGGTGAAATCAAACTGCTGTGTTAGCAGCACCAACAGACCTCCCTGGGCAGTGTGTATAGAGGTCCTGGGCTGCCAGGTGACAAGACCCCCTTCTTGGCCTCACTGATGTGGTCCAAAGGAAAGCAGAGCAATACATTTGACACCAGCTTGGCTGCAGGAGTTGCCAGAAGGTGTACAAGACACCATCCATCCATCTTAGGGACTCCACTCCAGATTTGTGTAGAGTTTACTCCTTATCCTTTTCTTCTCCCAAAGATATCCCACAAAGTAGCGGAGGTTTAAGATCAGTATTTTGCTTCTGCTAGATGGGCTACCTTCCCAGGTTGAAGAGGCCCATCTGCCCCTCACATCCCTCTACACCACATGCAGAAACCACCTTCTCAGTTGTGTTGGACCCACAATTGGTCTTGTCCACTCAATCTGCTGGAGTCTGTCTTCGCATGCAGGGGAAGTTCCTAACTCACCAAGGGTTTGAGACTCATCGGCTACCCTCACCTGGTTTAGCCGGCCAGTTGAAGCCATCTCCTGGCATGTGGCAGCTGTTGCATGTTGACAACTTCTAGGAGCCAAAGGCGCACAAACCACCCCAGAAGGAGCACAACGTGTCCTCCACCAGAGGTACTACCCCTCCCCTAACTCCCATATTATAGATGGAGGCCTGAGACAAGTTGGGGGACATCAAAAATGAGAATGGGTGACTTTCCCACGATCACCTAGTAAGGTTATGGCAGAGATGAGATACGCACTGGGGACTTCCCAATTTGCATCTCAGTCTCTTACAGGTGCAATACTATATTCACTTACCTGGATTAAAGATTTGGATTGAGGGGCAAAGAGTTAGACCTCTCTTGAATTGGGGGCAGGGTACAGTTGCTTTTTACATAGGAAGCTGCCTTATTCTGAGTCAGACCCCACAGTCCACCCAGTGGCAGCTCTCCAAATAAGGATCCTTCTTTTCCATACCTGGAGATGCCAAGGCCTTGGGGCCTTTTGCATGCAGTGCAGATGCTCTACCATTAAAACACAGCCCTTCCAGAAGGAAAATGTCACCAGGTGCTCTAGACAGGTGTAGCACCACCTTTAAGTCCAGGGATCCAGATTAAGAGTTGGAGGGTGGTGGCTATGACTCTTTGCCCCTCAATCGGAGCTGGAGACCTCACACTTACAATGTTCAATACCAAAATGTGTTTAATGAATGCTCTCTCTCTCTCTCTCTCTCTCTCTCTCTCTCTCTCTCTCTCATCTTTGTTCCATCCCATTCCACTGAAATCCAAAATGTAACCACTGTACAGAACTGGACTCAGAAGGATACAAAACACATTGTATCCTTGTGCATTGATATAAACCTGTACTGTTAGAAGGGCTTTCCCATGGGAAGAAGAGCAGTGGTGGATGGGAGAAAATTACAATGAAATAGTTTAATTGCTATGATCTGTCTCAAAGCCAAGATGCTTTCCTCCTAATTTAGGTTGTTGATCTTTATATCACTGAATCAATAAATATAATTCCAAGAACAATTTTCTTACTTGGCTCCTAATGTGTGCCACACAGTGTAGTTCCAGTCTGTCAGCTTTCATAACCCAGTGTCCTATTTTTCTCCCCTAACCCTTTCATTGTATTTTGTATCAGTAGGAAGTCTCCATAGCAACTATCCAAAATAAATTGATTCAGCCACTACTTTCTGGATGCCATTGCTGTTTCCGAGGTCAAAATCCAAAGGCAAGGTAAACTGAAGACCTCTCTGCACACAGTGTTTGTATTTTCTTTTAAGCTGACTAGTCTCAGTGGAAATACCGAGGGCTGGGGGCATCTAGGTTATCTCTCTCTAATGCAGTATCTGGCAACACCAGTATTGTGATGTTTCAACAGATTTTATTGTGGCATAAATTTCCTTAAACTAAAAATCTGGATCAAAATAAAAAAAAAATCCTTCCTGTAGCACCTTAAAGACCAACTAAGTTAGTTCTACCAAGAACTAACTTAGTTGGTCTTTAAGGTGCTACAGGAAGGATTTTTTTTATTTTGACTATGGCAGACCAACACGGCTACCTATCTGTAACTAAAAATCTGGATCAAAATAAAAAAAATTCCTTCCAGTAGCACCTTAAAGACCAACTAAGTTAGTTCTTGGTATGAGCTTTCATGTGCATGCACACTTCTTCAGATACACATGCACATGAAAGCTCATACCAAGAACTAACTTAGTTGGTCTTTAAGGTGCTACTGGAAGGAATTTTTTTTATTTTGACTATGGCAGACCAACACGGCTACCTATCTGTAACTAAAAATCTGGATCAAAATAAAAAAAATTCCTTCCAGTAGCACCTTAAAGACCAACTAAGTTAGTTCTTGGTATGAGCTTTCATGTGCATGCACACTTCTTCAGATACACATGCACATGAAAGCTCATACCAAGAACTAACTTAGTTGGTCTTTAAGGTGCTACTGGAAGGAATTTTTTTTATTTTGACTATGGCAGACCAACACGGCTACCTATCTACTACTAAAAATCTGGATGAAGATTTTCTTTCAAGGCAAATTGAATGGATTCATAATTTGCATGTTCTTTGAGACATTATTATGGTAATGGTCTGGGTGTGGGTGCATGGAAGAGAAATGGAAAATCCCATCCCATCCCCAATCCATACCATTCCCAAGCAGAGAAGCTGACTTGGAACTGTTCCTTGGAACAGTGTATGGGAAGATTTTCCCCATTCCATTTCTTTATTACCAGACCCAGCACTAGGTTTGTAGGAAGCCTTGGGCATAGTGTCATTTGATGGGCCTGTTCCTCTAAAGTGGCCTAAGCAGGCTCACCTGGCTGTGGTGGCACTGCTCCTAAGCACTGGGTGGGTAGCCTTTTAATTGCCACTATCTCCCAAAGCGGGTGGTACTGTGGGATAAACCACAGAGCCTAGGACTTGCTGATCAGAAGGTCGGTGGTTCGAATCCCCATGACGGGGTGAGCTCCTGTTGCTCGGTCCCTGCTCCTGCCCACCTAGCAGTTTGAAAGCACGTCAAAGTGCAAGTAGATAAATAGGTACCGCTCGGGCGGGAAGGTAAACGGTGTTTCCGTGCACTGCTCTGGTTTGCCAGAAGCAGCTGGCCACATGACCCGGAAGCTGTATGCCGGCTCCCTCGGCCAGTAAAGTGAGATGAGCACCACAACCCCAGAGTCGGTCACAACTGGACCTAATGGTCAGGGGTCCCTTTACCTTTATCTCCCAAAGTTACACCAGGTCAGGGACACTATAAAAAATGAAAAGGAAAGCTAGATTCATCTGACTGGCACTGCTTAGAGTGTTGACTCTGACAGCTGCCCAAGTCTGTCAGGTAATTGCACCAAGTAAATTTATTACTCCATGAATTTGGTCTGCATTTCCAGTTTAACTAATAGTTCCTTCAGTTTCAGTTCCTTCAGGCTGCAATTGCTTAGCTGGGAGCAAGCTCCATTGATTCAATTGGGACTTCCTTCTGAGTGCCCCTATTCACCTTATTCTTGGATCACAGAATCATGAAGTTGGAAGGGACCATGGGCATCATCTAGTCCAATCCCCTGACATGCCAGAATATTTTGCCTAATGTGGGGCTCAAACCCATGGTCCTGAGATTAAGAGTCTCAGGCTCTACCAACTGAGCTGTCCCTCCTCTGTTGTTCTCTATTGCTTCCTCATCCCTTCATATTATGCCACTGAGGAGAGGTAGGTTTCAGAAACATCTCAAAACTTCAGAAAGGGGAGGATGGAAATTGTTCTACCCAGGATGATCCTACAGTGCCCTTCCAGTGTCAGTGGAAGAGGCAGGTTCTTCCTCTACCCTAACATTGTCCATAAGGGTCCTCCTTCCTTTTGGTCCTTAGAAATAAATGGCAGCCATTAATTTAAATGGGTAAAAGTGAATGGGTGCATTCGAACATACAATTAGACTTGGGCCTAGTTAATTTTTGCTAACTATTGGAGAGACAAGAAGAAGAAATCCAAGAACTAGTTTTATAATATATGGTAACATCATCAATGTGCTTTTCATAACTTGTAGATACTTTGGGGGCACAATATATACATATTTTCAAAGATTCCAACAAAGTCTGATGGTCTTGTTGGAAAGTTAGTAAAATGTAACCCTAGATTATCTTAGAGTTAGGTGGATTTGAGGGACCATACCTAAAGAGTCCAAATTCCTTGGAAAACAGAAATAGGATCAAATATTATCTTGACAAGATGGAAAATGCAACCAAACTAAAATGAATTTTCACAGAGATAAATCTAAGGTAATGTATTAAGGTAGGAATAATCAGATGCAGAAACCCAGGGTGGGTGATACCTGGCTTAAGGGCAGTACACGTGAGCAGGATCTAGTGCAGAGGTTATTTGTGGCCCAGCAGACCATATTGTCATCTGTCCCATGGGCCAACTTTGACAGGTGGGCAGGTAAACCCACCTGACAGCTGGTATCATTATGACATCAGATGATTAACAGGTGGGTTGTCCCACTCACCTGTCAAAGTCCTTTGCAGGTGGCAAAGTCCTTCTCACTTCCCAAGCATCCAGCAGCCTGCTGCTATTACAGCAGGGTGCAGTTGTTGCTCTAGCAAAGGAACAACCAGGAGCTCATTTAAAGCTTCCAATTGTACCTTTGTAGCCACATCAGTACCTGTCCCACACCTGATGTTGCAAATGATGTCAGGTGTGGGGCAGGTGGGTGTGGTTTGTGAGGAATGACCTTGCAGGCCAAACTGGGGCTCGAGCTGGGCCAAACCTGGCCTGCAGACTGGAGGTTCCCACTCTTGTTCTAGAGGTTCTAGACTGCCTCCTTTCCTACGGATCATATTGGATGTTAAGATAAACAGAGAAGGCCTTCTTGGCAGCTCCACCACCTTCAGAGGTTTGGAGGAGTGCAGCTCCTACTTTGCGGAATTCCATCTGCACAAAGGTGTGTTTGGCATCTTCATTATATAGTATAGAGAAAGGCTAGCTCACAATGTGGATGTTTTCATTGTAGCAGCAGATGGACAACAAATAGGGATGCTGAATGGGTTTCCTCTATCTGTGAACTGTTGAGCTAGATGACCCTTGAGGTCTCTTCCCATGCTATGATACTATATATGAGGCGCAAAAGCATTTGGTATATTCTTTTCAAATTCTGTTTTTGTAATGGGCTAAAGTTTCATAGTCAAAATGCTTCCAAGACAATGGCATCATTCCAAACAGGAAATCAAGGTTGTAATAGAAATGTTAATATTTTATGATCAGCATCACCAGAGGAGTCTTATCTAAGCTCCTGTGTTAATATGTCTTTAATGCTGAACAAACCCAAATCATGCAAATATTTTAAACAATTTCAGCTCTCATATTTACAGTTAGGATTGCAGGTTTGCAAAGTTCATTCCTACAATGCTTTCAATGTCTCCAGGACTAATTTCCTTATTTAAATAAATAGCATTACACAAGCTTGTAAATTTCCACTCGGTAAATGAAGAAGAATTATCTCCAGTGCGGAAGTTTCATGCTGTAGTTTTGAAAATTGGTTATTACAATTCGTGACATTATAATGAGCATTTCTTCAGTATTAAAGATTTATTTAATAGAAGCATTCAGGACTTTTACAGATAACCTTTATTAAGTTCCTCACAGTGGCCGTAGGTGAATTCTGACTTTTTTGTGCTCATGTAAGGCAGCAGAGGAGTAGTGGGAAATCCAAAATCGGGTCACACGGCTGTCCAGGCGTGCACCACTGGCGATTTGCCCTGCCTGCAAACCTGGCTGACCAACTGCAATACAGGGACACCACCTAGACCAGGCGTAGCCCTACAGATGTTGTTGTGGTATACTAAAGTGCAGTTGAACCAACAACTCATATTTTGCTACACAGGCACACGATAGGAGCTGAAGTTCACAGAGTTTTCCTGTAAGTTTGCTGGAGAGAACTCTTTGCCCACTGTGCCCATGCAGGGAGAGAGTGTAACCACGTATATATATTCTCCTTCCTGCCTGGGCAAACCCTTTTCCTCTTTCCATCTCTTTCCGCTCTGCCAGCAATGTGAGAATGTGTGCTAAGTCTGAGCTCAGACTGTGTTTTAAGCTAGACTCAAGGGTGTCTTTGTAATTGAATTACCATTTTAAGCCTGCCTGAACAAAGCTGCTGTATCTGTTACTCTTCATCAAGTATTCTGAGTGAGTAGATGTTACTTTTATCTTTTAATAATACTGTTTGTAGGTTGTTTTAAGGGGGAGAAAAGGGGGAAATACCAGGGACGCGGGTGGCGCTGTGGGTTAAACCATAGAGCCTAGGACTTGCTGATCAGAAGGTTGGCGGTTCAAATCCCCATGACGGGGTGAGCTCCCATTGCTCTGTCCCTGCTCCTGCCAACCTAGCAGTTCAAAAGCACGTCAAAGTGCAAGTAGATAAATAGGAACCGCTCTGGCGGGAAGGTAAATGGTGTTTCTGTGTCCTGCTCTGGTTCGCCAGAAGCGGCTCAGTCATGCTGGCCACATGACCTGGAAGCTGTACGCCGGCTCCCTCTGCCAATAAAGCGAGATGAGCGCCGCAATCCTAGAGTTGGCCATGACTGGACCTAATGGTCAGGGATCCCCTTTACCTTTACCAGGAAAATCCAGTCTTCCTTAAGGCATCCTGGATTACATAAACTAAAAGGCTAACACCAGCCTATCTAAGCTTCCCTTTAAGCTGCAGAGGGACAGCACTTTGCTGAAGTCTCAAACGTGAGGGAGGATAATATCTAAGTAACATATGCTCTCCTAGGATCTATTCATATCCCAAAAATTGTGTGCAACTCTTATTTTTCTCCTTGTTACCTGCTGCAGGCTGTTTTAAGCCTCTTGGATCAAAATAATTAAAACTAAATGTCTAGTAATTATGCAATGTACATAATTACATATATTGCATATGTTAGATAATTTTGCCACAGCAGAGAGTGAAATAGTGTATTTATTGGCAGAAGACAAACTGAAGCAGAACAGCAACAATGCTGCATGCAATAAACACAAGGCAGAACAGAAAATGTTGCCTTTTCACCTCTCTAATTTCTGGAGGGCTATTTCATGCCTAATATGTGTTAGAGTTTGTTCCCAGTGAAGTGGTTTGGTTACCATTCTTCATGTAAATATTACAACTTACAGCAACCATAGGCAAAGGAGTACACAAATCTGGAGTGGAGTTCCTAAGATGGTTGGATGGCGCCTTGTACGACCCCTTCTGGCAACTCCTGAAGGCAAGCTGGTAACAAACGTATTGTTCTGCTTTCCTTTGGACCACATCAGCAAGGCCAGGAGAGGGAGGGTCTTGTCATCTGGACATCCCAGGACCTCCATACACACTGCCCAGGCTTGTACCCTGGGGAGGTCACTTTGGTACTGTTAATGCAGCCATTTGGCTTCACCCCTGGAGGTGCACTTCATTGTCTATTGAGACAGATGGATGCCAACAACGGTGACCACAGTAATTTCCCCAGTTACCTAACTGCTTTGCCCTGTGAACTATACAGCTATTTCCTTCTACCCACCAAAATAAATATATCAACACAGTGGTTTTCAAACTGTTCTGGGAAACTTAACTTTGGAGCCCTTGGAAGCTTGTGAGGATATGATGATCAAAAATGACAAGCAAAACTTAGCACTTGCCCATCCTAATTTATCTTCCCTGCATTGTGTTGCTGCAGGAAGAGCACTGGGTGGATTTCAGGTTATACCCACAGTTTCCATAGGATGAGGACTCCCATTTCTTTTTTAATTCTCTGGCATCCTGACGTGTGGTAAGAGCAGCTTTGGCTTTTTGCCCCTCTGCTCTCCTGCATATACCTGTTCTTCACAATGAGAGGAAAGTTCCCATTGGCACCAGTGGCTGCTTCCCTCCCATTGCGAATAGCAGGCACTGGGGTGGAGGGTTGATTCTGATTGGGACCATGGTAAAGCAAAGGGTTAATGCTCCTCTTCCCTCAGGTCAGTCCCAATTTAGCTCCCCCATGCACACATATTGGCTATTTAAAAAAAAAAAATGCAAAGGGGGAATGCATGACAGTATCATGCTTAGTTTGGGCCTAAGGCCTGCCAGGGACAGAGTCTACCAGTCCCAGAAACCTCTTCCATGTGTTTGGGTTCTATAGCAGAAAGGTCAGTGTGAAAACGGAAAGTATGTTAAGCTAGACCCAAACTTAAGTCACGTTTAGCATACACCCACCATACTCAATGGGGCTTTAAAAGAAGTCCCATTGGATTCAGTGGGTTTACTCTAAGCATGACTTGGAAGTCAACATCACACACAGTGTTCGAAGATCCATTAATGCACCATTTTCTTTTAGCAGAAATTTGTACAAGTGCATTCTTCCTCCTCATGAAAAATGAGGCAATGGGATTTCTTAGACTTTGAATACGGTGAAGGCCCTGAACTGAATACCATTACAATTAAATTATATAGGTTTTACATTCTCCCCCAAACATGGCCCATGTCACACTTACCTTGGGAATACCGAGAAGTACAAAATGGAAATTCATTATTTACTTGCTCGCAATGCACATGTCAAATATTACAAAGTACAAACTTCATTTCTTGTTCTCTCCCAAAGCCAGAAAAGTCCTTTGGGCAGTGCTTTTGTAGTCAGTGACAAATAGGCATGCCTAATTTATGTATATATAATTTTATGCCAGCATAATTGTGTACAGAACAGAGAGTAAGTGTTGCATTGTTAAGAAAAAGAGATCTCAGAAAGAAAATTATTGGAGAGTTTTGCACCGCAGTAAGACAGACTATAATGGATTCTTCCTTCTCCAGGATGCTGCATATATTGAAGATTTGTTTCTGTTAAATAAATCCTGACACAGTGTAACATGTCATGCGTTGTCATTCATCTGAGGTTGTATTTACCTAATTTTAAGACCTGCTAAGGAACAGATTATTGTTATTATGTCCTGATATGTAAAAAACCACAGAATTCAAAGAGGGTGCACTTTCTTTTTCCTAATGATGGTGTAGTTGCTAGGCTGGATAGATGGCCAGGTGCTTGACAGCTTTCTGGCTATACACTAAAGAAGCTGTCCTGTTTCCCAGACGTCAGAGCTGGGGCAAACCTGGTTCTCCATCACACGGGTTGGCACAATCCATTTTGTTGCGAGAGGTGAAGTCTAAAACGGCATTCCATTCCACGTACAGAAACTGACTAGACTGGCAGGTCAATCGGATTTCGACGTTGGTGACAAGCAGATTCCCTCCTGGGCAGACCATGTGGCATGCACACAGATTTGTCCTCTTAACACCTCACTCCACTCTCCGCCCCCATTTCATGCAGCCTAACAGTAGGCCAGCCCTGCCCTCCACTGCTGATCAGAAAGCTTTTGTCAGCTGTGATTAGTGGTCTACCATTGTAACAGAGTTAGACTACTCTGGGGGGAGCGCTGGGTTAGCTGCTTTTGGTTAGAAAAAGGCTACATTATTAGAGCCAAATGATGTGTTCCTTTCAGAGTTAGACTTTCATTGACAGAACATTCTAGAGCCCTGTCAAATATCCCTGTTCTCTCAACCTCAGTTTTCTAGTACAGTGGTACCTCGGTTTTCGAATGTAATCTGTTC
The DNA here is from genome assembly GCF_964188305.1 of Podarcis bocagei. Classification (NCBI taxonomy): domain Eukaryota; kingdom Metazoa; phylum Chordata; class Lepidosauria; order Squamata; family Lacertidae; genus Podarcis; species Podarcis bocagei. The sequence continues at coordinate 21,683,577 of NC_138128.1, forward strand.
TGGAAGATCGTTCAGGTTCTGAAATGTGTTTTTTTTTAAAAAAAGAAAACTCAGTATGGAAGCCTTAAAATGGAAAACTCAATACGGAAAACTCAATATGGAAGCTGAGTTTCATGTTCAATTTCCAAGGCACATTCGAAAACCGAAGCATTTACTTCCGGGTTCACGACGTTTGAAAACCGAAACGTTTGTCAACGGAGACATTCAAGAACCGAGGTACCACTGTACCTGTGTTTGTGCCTCTTTAACTGTTTTGCTGTAACCAATTCTCTCAGAATGCTTCACAATTTGCCAGTAACAGACCCTCCAAGTGTTCCTATTTTTCAGGGATGTTCCTGATTTAGAGAACCCATCCCAGTTTCTGATTTGATCCCGGAATGTCTCACTTTTCCTTAGGATGTCCCTATTTTCATTCAAAAAATGTTGGAGGGTTATGGTAACATGGTTAGGCTTTGGTGAGCGATGGACTCTTCCATCAGAGCTGGAATAAACTTAAACTGGTTATAATACACAAACACACACACACACACACTTTATATACATAGGGGGCAAGTCATACCTCAAAGGTGACTGTTGGCAGTTTCTGAAGACTTGAGAGCCACTGCTCCTCGTAGAAGCCTCAAAGTGGCTTTTCCCTCAAGCCATTTTCTCCCAGTCCTCCAACCCAGCCAATTATGTACACACTGCCTCTCACCAATCAATGCTCTGCTGCTCCCCTCTCACTGACAGTTAACCCCCCACCAACTGCCCATTACCTGTCCAACAGAGTGGAACCTCTAGCCAATTAGACAGAAATTTGAACTGCCGCTTACTAAATGTTTCTTCCGCCATAACTTGTCATCTAGCAACCACTGCTAAACAGGCTTGTTACTAGAACTATGCAAGGCCTCATAGCTGTCACAGAGGTCACGGAATATATCTTCCTTTTAAACAGACACAACATGTCATTATATATATATATATATATATGTAGGTTTTGGTGTCTTCGGGTGTCTTCCCGTGTAAGAGTTGGGGTGTCTAGGCGACGTTTCGACGAGGTCTCACTCGTCATCTTCAGGCTGGTGCTTTCGGCTTCTTGTTACTAGAACAGAGCTCTGTTCTAGTAACAAGAAGCCGAAAGCACCAGCCTGAAGATGACGAGTGAGACCTCGTCGAAACGTCGCCTAGACACCCCAACTCTTACACGGGAAGACACCCGAAGACACCAAAACCTACATATATATATATATATATATATATATATATATATATATATATATATATATATATATATCACACACACACACACAGACACACACACACACACAAACACACCATTTCTAATAAATAGTGTTGAGGTTTCATGGTGACTCTTGTTTTTTTAAAAAAATTGCAAACTAGATATAATTCTGATATAAGGAACAACACACATCCGAGCACTGAACTTCCCCCAACTGTTGGATACAGAAATGGTCATAGATGGCTTAGCAAGTAATCAGATTCAGTCTCTATGGAAAGTGCAAATGGCTTATAAAGTAGACATCCACATGCAAACGTCTTAAAACAGCAATATTTGTTTGATGCATGGAGGTCCATAAGGCTTTTCCCACTTTAACTTCTGTTCCTCCCCAATAATTAGCTTAAAATATTCTTGATTAAAGATCTTGACATAATTTATTGTATTAATGTTAATGTCAAATGAAGCACAATAAAGAATGACTTAAGAAGCTTGCAAACCTTTAGCAAACCACAGTAGCATAAGATGACACATAATTACAACCTCTTAAATCCTTTACTATTTATAGCATCATTCTTTAGGGAAGAGAGCTTCATGTTGTGATACTCCTGAGCCTTGGACATGTGAACTATGGTTAAGAGTTCGTAGTAGCACCCATTATCCTCATCAAGCAATAGAAATAGTGTACATTCTTCTTATGGTTATAAGCACATGACTGCAGAGCTGGCCCACCTATGAGGCAGGAAGAAGCACCTGCCTCAGGCAATGGAACAGGCAGTGCCCAGCCTGCCCCACTGCTTCTGCCACCCCCAGAATGCCCCCTTCTCATCATGTGGTGTTACTGCTTGTCTTCCCTGCCTCTGGAGCGAAGGAGACAAGCGGCAATGCCTGAAAGAGCACCCTGGCTCACAGCAAGTTTGATGAGAGCCATAATTTTCCCATATGCAGTGTTGCTACTTGTCTTCCCCATCAAGGAGACAAATGGCAATGCCTTGTGGAACACTTCAGCTCTTGCCAAGTTTGAGGAGAGCCAGGACATTCCTGTGCACAGCATGCCCATGGGAAGCCCACAAACAGAACTGGAGTGTAACAGCACCCTCACCATCAGCAGCCAGTATTCAGAAGCATGCTGTCTCTGGCAGTGGGGGCAGGATACAGCCATCACGGCTAGTAGCCACTGATAACCTTAACCTCCATGAATTTGCCTAATTCTCTTTTCAAGTCACTGTGGCCTGTCAGGATCTCCGCTCGGCCAGCCTGATAAAGCTCATTTTCCTCCGGCCGAGTCCTTCGGAATCGCCCGTGACGTGATTGACGACCTGAGCCTCTGATAACGCTCCAGGCACATCCCCCATTCAGCAGAGTTTCCAGCACAGGGAAGAGAAGAGAGGTTTGGGCTACATTGCAAAGAGTTTTATTTTCCTAACTACGCAGACAAAAACCACATCCTCTCTCTGTGTAAGCAGAGAGCAACTGAAACAAAGGAATGGGAAACCACTAACTTCACATCCGTCTCCCGTGAGACTTCCAACAGTATGGAATGTGTGGAATGTAAACAGAGTCTTGTGACTCCAAAGCACTGCTCAGTGGCAAACAGAAACTAACATGGCCATCCCCACCTCTTGTAGGAACAAATTCCACAGTTTAACTGTGGTGAAATAAATGAGTTTCTTTAATGCCTGGTGTGGCTTGTTGTAGCATTATATCTCTGCCTGCAGATTGTGTGGTTAGATTCTAAAACCAAATGCTCTTTGGAGATCAATTTGAGTTGGTGTTTCAGCTCCCCCCAAACAGGTGGTTGTCATTCAGGCCACATCATTTTACTCACACACTAATCCATCTTCCTCTAGCAGACGGTATGCAGAAGATCATAAACATTTTGCTACAAAGTGATGCTGGGAAACTGTTATGCTTGGCAAAATATTGATCATTCAAAATGCTCCAGAAAGAGCAGAAAGTGAATTGTTAGCAGCAATGAGGACATAATTACCCCTAAATTTAGAACAAATACAGTAAAACAATTGGGAAGTGAATGGTTTTCTATTTAAACCTTATGCTCTCTGTTTTATTACCAGGCAAGAAAAAGTGGAACAGTATATTAAGATCAATACTTCCTGTTCCTATGGTAGCCTAATTTTTCTTGGCAAGTCTTTGGTAATTATTCGTTCTAAACCAGTACATTAGTATTCTAAAATGTGCAATATCTTACAGTATTCTTGGTGAAAAATATAAAAAGCATGGCTACATCTCTTGGAGCAAGTTAGTAGGAGAGGAAAGAAAGGAGCTGTCTTTTGTTCTTGTCCATATGCATGTGTGCAAATTTCAAAATATTCACTTTCCCTTTGTCAAAAACTATGCTAGAAAAGGAGACACAACTGGCTTACAAACACCCAGAAGGCAACTTTGAAGCTCAAACTATACAACCACTGTTACATCCATTTCCAGACCATGGTTGTTTCAGCCCATAGAGTGATGGAGCTGCAGGAACCACAGTCACAAAAGTGGTCATTGCTTGGGACTTCTGGAAGAGGAACATGGAGGACTAAATGTCTTTGGTCAGCAGGCTGCCAACAGAGATAATTATGTGATGATTGATGATAGCCAAGCATAAAACTTGGCTATCAAATTCACTCTGGAGAAAGAGTGAACAGGGGATGAATGTCTGATGCTCTGAAAAAGGCATTTTCTATGTCTGGAGACTGGGAAGTTGTCAGCTCCTGGGAACCCTGACAGGGGTGAGCAACTTATGAGTGGAGGAATCAACATTGTGCCCAAAAACCAGTAAGAGCCCTGATGGGCCTGGGGTCAGCAAAAGTCTCCCTTTCTTAATCATCTCTGAGATGGTTATAATTTACAACTGAGAAAGGTTTCTCCATCTGCCAGTGGAAATTTACATTCAGTGTGTGCTACTTTTTGGCTTTAAGAAGAAAGGAAGGGTCAATCATTAAGGACTGAAGGCAGAACCAAAAAAAAACCCCAACACCATTCTCTAACATTCAGCAAATATTTGATGAGCAAGTAAAATTGATTAGGTCTAAGACTGATGAAATGGGGAGTGAAAGTACAGCAGACAAAAATGAAATAGGGAAGGTGGAATCAAAGTGGACACAGAGACTTTGGAGAAGCATATGGATAAAAGATTGTCAGAACAGGAGGGTGAAATGGTAGAGTTGGCAGAAATAGATGGTGAAATGGAAAAGCTTAGAGGAATGAAGCAGCCAGATGGTGGAGTTGTCCTGTTGGAAAAGTGGAATGAAGCCATGGATGGAGAGATGAATAGACATCCTGAGCTAGCAGCAAATAGAGCTGAGAGAAAAAGGACTGTGTATAACTTGGACTGAATTTAGAAGAAAAGCTATCAAACCTCTGGCTCTTTTCTGGGGGGGGGGGATAGAAAATGTGTAAAGGGAAGGGATAATTTTTAAAATCAGGATGGAAGACCATGGCAAATACAACAGGAAATGGGAATGGAAGATATAGAACTGGGTGTGAGTTAATACAAGAAAAGAACTAGGGAATGTTATTTTAATATATGATCACAGCAGAGAGACTCTTGTGTTGGACAAAGACGGAATAACTTATTATTGTTTAATATGGAGGAATGGTTGTTGAAGTTATTTGATTAGAGAAAACCCATTGCTGACATTTATTAATAGCAATTAGAGAAACCCTTTTGGACTGTTTGTGTGAAAAGGAAAATGCATGAATTTGGGACATCTGGGTTGGAAGATTGGGAAAATATTCTCTAACCATTGGATGTCATTCTAGAGTGAATGTTTTGAATAATTTCTTTCTATGCATCTGACAAACGGAAAATTGAAAGTCCTTTTTATTTTTCTTCTTTCTTATTTTTTCTTTTCTTTTCCTTGGGTGTCCTCTGCTCTGGGCCATTTTGGGGGTCCATGCATTACACACACATGAAGGTGGTGGATGGTTGGTGGAAGGACCCTGAGTGATGACAGGGAAAGGAGGACCTCCCAGGGTGAGAGAGACTGATAGAAGAAAGGAAAGCTCCCAGGTGAGAGCTGAGAGGCTTCTGTGTAAGACAAAGGGTAAGAGCTACCATTGAGAGGGGACTCTTTGTTTTCTTTCTTATTTCTTGCTATGACTTTGTTTTTATTTAGATTAGTCTATTTTATCTTACTGGATTATGGAAAAGCTTTAATAAATTATTATTTTAGAAGAAGAACAAGAAGAAGAAGAGGAGGAGGAGGAGGCCATTGCTTCTTTAACACAGGGTCTGGCTTCTCCACATGATCTAAGGGATCTGAATAACAAAATAAACAACAAGTGATGATGATAGCAGAGCAATGACCAGATCCAGTTCTTTAATAGGACGAGACAAAGCAGCTGAATATATTTTGTTTGCAATTAAAAGTTGTTTGCATCACTCCTCTCTTCATCTATCAAACAGAAAGAGTGTTTAGTTTTAAAAACAGGCTGTGATGTTGTCTGGTGGGAATACGGTTCAGTGACAAAAGTTTATTACAGGAAGTCAACTCTGGAAAGTTACAAAGTGATGATAAGGCTAATTGAGCTGCCTTTCTTTCCCTCCTGCATTGCAGCAACACACACACAACGATGCAGGTTTTATGGTGGCAGCACTGCTCAAATATTGTCTCCCATTGCTTTTTTAATTAAAACACAATGCCTACTGGGTTAATAAGCAGGTGCCGGTCTGTAGCCAAGCAGTTTGTGAGCCTCAGGCTACACTCTGTGTGTGTGCGTGTATGGGGGTGGCAGCATTAATCAATCGGAAACAACCCAAACTTATATGCAAGCAGCCTTATTTGTTTAAACTAAAGCTCTTTGATGCGATCATGAATCATAATTTTAAAAATATATAATACAATTGAAATAATGCATGTCATGTGTCCAAGTCCCTGTGGGTCAAGCCAGTGCCTTTGTACTGATTGACCAGTAAACTAGTAAACAAAGAGGGTTTGATTTTGACTTAGCAACTGGCAAAAACACTGTCTCCTTGTTTTTCTGTACCACTCTGTAGGAAGACTTAAGCAGGGGAAACTTTTAAAAAGCACAAAAATGGAAGATTCGGGGAACTAAAATATGGTATTCCAATAAAACTAAAGTAATCAAAACAGCAGTTTTGGAACATGTTAGTCAAACACAATGTTGATCCAAACCAATGAAAACCATTTAAAAGATGCAGTTTTAAAACCAGCAGTGGTTTAGACCAGGCAATGAGACCCTTGTGGTCCTCCACATGTGGATTGACTCCAACTCCCATCAGCCTCAGCCTCTCAATGAGAAGAAGCTCAGAACAAATGGGTTTTCAAACCTTTACACATCTCTTCATAAGCCAGTCCCTTCTGAATCAATGGGGTTTATTACCAGGTAGGTGAGCACCAAACTGCAGCCCAAATAATTTTGGTCTAAGTGAAGCACAGCCATGTGTTACCTCAAGTACACCTGAGTACATGGCTGAGTCACAAGAGTTTTTATCAAATGCTTCATTTTCCTTTATTAAACCCCTTTACATAAAGTTCACCAAGCGTATGCTTGTTGAAGTTTAGTGACATTTCTGGAAATGGTTTCTCTCACCCCCCCCCTTTCCCTCCCTTTCTGCTTCAAGAACAGAATTTGCATTCAAATTAATGTGACTGACACATGGCAAGGATAGGCAGCAGTTCTGAGCACAGTCCATTGAAATGTAACTGGAACTTGTACAAGAGCAGGGATGTGGAAAGGTGTTTATATATATATATATATATATATATATATATATATATATATCCATATCCAACTGGTATAACAAGGAATGCATTATTATCTTGCAAATATTTTATATATTGCCATTTCCCAAATAACAATTTGAAGACACAGTGGTGTGTTTTGACAAGTCTGCAAAGGCATTGAGAGGGATTATCATATGGAACGAGCTCAAAGCTAGGACTCAAAGCTGGGGCACCTGTTGCTACTTTTTGTGATTTAATGGACTAAGGAAGCCAGAGGAAGTTACGCCAGCTTAAACTATGCCAGTTCCAAGCTCCATTCAGAAGACGTTCTTGCTTGCTGAACCAATCTAAGCCTGGCAGAGGGAAAACAAGCCTTGTAAACCGAGTTACACCACCCTTTCCCTCAGTTTAGACTATGCTGGGTTGTAAGGTCACATGACCAAGCTGAACAGGCTAAGGATCCAGCTAAGTCTAGCCGCCTCCTACACTCACCTGGAAACCCCCTTTTCAGGGTTTACACCGGTTTTCCCAGTAGTGATGTATGGAAGTAAGAGCTGAACCATGAAGAAGGCTGATTGCCAAAGAATTTATGCTTTTGAATTATGGTGCTGGAGGAGACTCTTGAGAGTCCCATGGACTGCAAGAAGATCAAACCTATCCATTCTGAAGGAAATCAGCCCTGAGTGCTCACTGGAAGGACAGATCCTGAAGCTGAGGCTCCAATACTTTGGCCACCTCATGAGAAGAGAAGACTCCCTGGAAAAGACCCTGATGTTGGGAAAGATGGAGGGCACAAGGAGAAGGGGGTGACAGAGGACGAGATGGTTGGACAGTGTTCTCGAAGCTACCAGCATGAGCTTGACCAAACTGCGGGAGGCAGTGGAAGACAGGAGTGCCTGGCGTGCTCTGGTCCATGGGGTCACGAAGAGTCGGACACGACTAAACGACTAAACAACAACAAAATCTGCTGGATCTGAGTTGGGATGAGACACTTAGACATGTGTAGCTCTAGCTGAAGCCGGGCTCAGGATTTATGTTGGTGACTATTAAACTGGAAAAGGTTCCCTATTCTGAGTTAGGCTTTTCTCAGTAAGCCTTGCCCCCTTGGCCTCAGGAACCTGGCTACCCACCCCGTCTTACTGTCCTGTGGAGATGCACAGGTCTGATTGGTGCACATAGTACTGAATGCAGCAGCAAACGGGGCAGTAAGCAAGAAGTAAGCAAGCAAAGAGAAGATGGATCGCCCCCAACTCTTAGAAACTCTCCTGTAAAGACAGAACCTGAGGCACCGTAGGAATTTCTGTGAAAGCAAGTTTTGCACTTCAGTTTTTAAACAAATATTTTAACTCTTTATTTGCACCAGCTTTGAAAGGAAAATGTTTGCCAGTCTATAGCCGTATCTTAGGATATTTCCAGACAGGTATTTATTGTAGGATCGGTGCTTCTCATACGTGCAAGGTATTTTTTTGCAGCATTCACACAAGTAATAGCTTTGGCACCTAACTGCCAACCCCTACTCCTCCCACCCCTTTAATCCAGGTTTAGGAATGCAGGAATCTGCCTTAAATAGTGTCAAATCATTGGTCCATCTATCTCAATATTATCTGCACTGTCAGGAGCTCTCCAAGGTTTCAGATACAGGTCTCTCCTGGCCCTACCTTGACACTGAAACTGGGTCCTTCTTTGCAGAGCAGATGCTACGCTATTGAGCTATGGCTCTTCCCCTTTCCGGGGAAAATCTGATAAGTAACTTTTTGCCAACAACCCAACTGCAAAAACTCAATGACCCATTTGCAAATTAAGCCCCCATCTGGAACCACCCTTAATTAATTTTTATATAGGGGAATGTTTTGCTCCCCCAACAATCAGTGTCTGTTCTCATTTCGACACTGCGCATCTCTTCTTATTTCTTCCAAAATGTTTTGGCATGCATAACGTCTTCCCCCTGAGATGGTAGGCTTGGTACAGACATCTATTTGAATAATTTAAATCAATTTACTTGCATAAATTATACAAAACACTCGTGGGTACTAATTCCTCCTTTGTATGCATGCCTGGAAGTTGATGGAAACTATGTGCACAGAACCAAGGCCTAGAATATGCAACTGAAAGTCCTTAGCTGAACTCCCTGCTCATTTATTCAAAAGCTATTAGTCATATCAGACATCTCATTGATGTAATAAGGCAACTGGCTAGATTTCCACAAGAATCCATTTCATATTTGAGTGTACTCACCCAAAAGCAATAATGCACTCCTGAAATTCAGAGCAATTATTTATTAGAAACATTTCCATTTGGTGGCAATTTTGAAATAGGGGACTGTGATGATTACCTGGCTGTTTATATATCTGGTGGGGTTTTTTGCAGGTTTTTTTAAGGAGAAAAAAAAGAAATGGCAAGAGCCTTTACAAGCACACAAAATGGCTATCTTAGTGACTAATGGTTCACTTCAGATCAAACACATAGTACATTTCCTTCACAGTGGATAGATTGCACATTCTTGCCTCTATTGACTCTTCTTTATTAGTGCTTTGTATAACACTAAGTAAATGTTTTGTCACCAAAATTTGACAGACAAAATTATTATTTGCTGATTTTTCCAGCACTGAAACAAACATTAGCCTGCCTCTGTTGGTGTGGAGGATGGGAAATGGATGTGATCATTCAGAAAATGTAATTTCAGGATGTAACAAGCATGGTTCCACCTGGAAATTTCTAGCTGGAGAGCACTAGAATTAACTTTAGGCTAGCTTAAAAGTATTCTGTCCTCTAGTCCTTTAATCATGTCCACAACCATGTTTACAAAAGTTAGCAACATTACCAAGCAACCTATGGTTAGAGTCAAGGTCTAGTCTGCATTTCTCAGATGGATTTCATCATAAGATCAGTTTTTCTAGGCCCACACCCAAGGATTCAAACCCAAGTTTGATGTTGGTCAAATATCCTGTATATTTCCCCCTTATTCTTTGCTTTGTTGTTTAGCACTTGAATGTGAATGCTGTTGTCGTACTACAGCATTGGACTTGTTGAATTTAAGTTTCAAAAACAATAACCCACAAAGGTTGGCTGTGTGACCTACTTTGCCATTCTCTGTTTGAAGGGTTGTTGGGTCCAAGTTGAAAAATAAAAGAGCAACAGGACAGAGCAGGGGACTTGAAGTTTCCCATCAAGAGTTAGCACCTGGACATTAGAACACCAGCTCTGAGCAGACGCACCTTATTTTCGCAAAGAAATTGGGCATCTTTCAGCTATTTTTTAGGGAAATTGGCAAAAACAACACTGCTGGTATCAGTTGCCATACATCCAGATTTTCCCAGACATTTAGCCGATTTCTGCCCGGACACTGCTTTCAGATATAGTATTCTGAATGTAACATGTTTTGAGCATTGGTTTTTGGAACAAGTTGGACTGGAAAAAATTCAGATTTTCCTGTTTTCTTGGACAACCTCATACTAAACTCAGATAATGGATATCATCATCATTAATTAAATTTGTATACTGCTCTTCAGCTGCAAATCTTAGGGCAGTTCACAACATAAAAATACAGGATAAAAACTCTCTCTTTAATGTTTGGTATGGATACATGTGTATAAAATTCAAATATGCCCCATCAAGCACAAAGGACATACCTGATTAGGGTAAGTGTGTGTCCTTTTTAAAAAAATGGGAAGCAGGGGCAGAGAGAAAACCACCCTACTGTTTTTGTGTTGCTTTAAGAAATTTATCTAATTCTACATGCATACATTTCCCAAGCCTGACAAGATGTGCATGTCTTCCGGCATGTTCACCTGGTCCAAAAGGAATCTGAGGAGTGTTCATCTGCCTGGAAAGTTACTGGGTGTTATTCAACTAAGCTTTATTCATAGTAGGCCCATTGAAATTAATGAACATTATTGTTAGGCCCATTAATTTCAGCGGTTCTATTCTGAATAAAACATAATTGAATACCACTCACTGTCACTGCAACGACAACTGCTCATATTGCTATAGCTTATGCAGATAAATTCAACTAGAACACTGATGAACATTCAGACATTTGTAACATTATCTGATTAGAGAAAAGATCTGTACCCAAATCTATTAACTCACTGACACTTAAAACAACAACACACACCAGAAACATTTTCAAATGCTAACAAAATACATTTGACAACAAAAGAAGTCAATATATTATACTGAACACCATTTGAAAGATGTTTATCATTGTACAGGGACCCTAAAAAGGGGCCTTCTCTGTGCTGGCACCCAGTTATGAAACACCCTCCCCTTGGATGCTTGAATGACCACTCCACTGATGGACTCTTGACCCATGATGAAAACCCATTTGTCTCCCAAAGCCTTTGGAGGTTAAATCTGATTAAATCTGCTTGGATCTCTCTTTTTGTATTACTGCTAAATAGAATTGAGCTGTTATTGAATACTACAAATATTTTAATAGTGTCTCATGATACTTTGTTCATTTGGTTATTATCAATACTTATTTTATGGAAATTGCTTTGGGGTTTTTAAAAAAAATAAAATGATGTATGTAAAAAATAATAATAACCAACCACCACCACCCATATTCTTTCATGTACACCATGAACAGGGAGAGACATATTATGTAGATGACTCCAAAACTGTGGGAAATCTACAACAGTGTACAAAGTCCTCCACCGAGAAGCTTCATCATTCTGACTGGCATTTTATTTATTTCTTCCCTCAATTAACAAACATGAAATCATTCAACTTCAGATGAGCACTTTATGCTGGCTGAAGCTGGCAAACAAAAGCCATTAATTACAGTCTCTAAATTTAGTGATGTATGAAATGTTGGCATCTATGAAAAAACACTGTAAGGAAAAACAGCTCCCAAGCTGGACTCCAGGAGCAGGGCAGGCAGTGCAACCACTATGATGCCGTACTCTCTAATCCGAAGGTAAAGAAGCAGCCAACCCAATCCATTGCCCAGAAACAATGCTAACTCTAACTATTTGACGTTTGTGGCAAGGAACTGGCAGTGGAATATAGAATGCAGAAGTTGTCTGCCCTGGCTTACACAAAGAGAAGCTTTGAGGTATTTGAAGAAAGAAACAGGACAGGAATTACAAGTGAGTCGTGTTTCCTATTATTGTGCTTCTACTATGACGCTCATAAAAAAATGCATAAGAATGCAAGAGCCCATCTGGGTGAGACCAAGAGCCTTTCTAGTTCCCTCATTGGCCAACCAGATGCCTATGGGAAGCCTTGAAGCAGGACATGAGTGCAATAGCAGTATCCCTCTCCGATTCCCCCAGCAATTGGCATTCAGAGGCATACAATCTCTGATACTGGAACATAATGCATAAATTGTTTTCTCCGCACCTAACACCACCCAAATCTAAGTTATAAATGGAACATTCTACTTGGGGATTCAGATGACTCCCACAATTATAGTGGGGTGGTGCACATAATAGCCATGTCCTCTGGTCTTCCACCCGCCGAGCAGGCTTCTTGTGCATAGTGACCTACACAAGCAGAGGGTGGATCCTGGTCCACTTAAGGTTCCATCACATGAAGGAGCTCTAGGTACACACATTGGTACATCCATAAAGGTAAAGGTAAATGACCCCTGGAGGGTTAAGTCTAGTCAAAGCCGACCACTTCACACACCAGCTGGAAGCACAGATGAACGAGGAATGTCTGTTGGGACTGCAGCCCCCATCACACATTCTTCTCATGGAGAGAGGGGTCTTAACTCCCTATTAGAAGAACGAAAGGAAGAGCAAATCTCTTTCCCTTCCTCTCCCGCTTCTTTATCAGAACATCTCAGGTCATTTAAAGAAAGAGTTCAGTATGAATGAGAAAGTCAATTGCCCTTAAATAGTACCAACATTACAGTAAAATAAGCATAGATACACAGAGAGAATGAAAAAAGGCATTGTGTCCATGCACTTGACTTCTCATGTGGATTTTGGAACTGACCACAATAACCTGGTGCTGAAATATCATTCCTTCTCAAAGGTCTGCCATCTCCCCTTCTAACGGTCATTTTTTTAAAAAAAAAAAACCCTTTCCATATCCAAGAGGTATAATGATCAAGGTAACAGTTTGTGTCAAAACTATTAAAAATATGATAATTCCCCCAAAATATAATACCCCCCAAAACAATAATCCATAACATTACTATATAGAATACAATGAAGAACTTATTAACAAGGTACCAACACACAACCAATAATAACCAATGAACAATTCATGAATATATAATAAAAATATAAGTGTCCAATAGAATGGGGTTGAGGAATCTTTGACCCTCCAACTGTTGTCAGCCCTAGGTGGGCAACGGTCAGGGATTATGAGAACTGACATTCAGCAATATTTTAAGGGCCACAGGTTCTCCACACCTGCAACAGGAGATGCCCAATGGGGCCAAAAAAAAACCTGATTAAGAAAAATGAAATTATAAACCAATAACCCATTAACCAATGCATAAGATTAGGGAATATGTAAGCAACAGCCAATAAGACTAGACAGTATAGCCAGTCTGTTCTCTAATAGAAACTTCCTGGCTTTCCTCTCCATGTGGGTATGGTTCCCTTGGAACTTTTAGCAAGTCCTATTTGCTATTCTGAGTTGTTGATCTGTTGGTCACAAATAAATACAGCTACTGAAGTTTTCCTGACTTTTGCTGCTTCCTGGTGTTAGGACAAAACTGTTGCAAGGTTTCCTCCCACAGGGAGTACCTTTCCCAAATCCACAGCATGCTATAACCAGGACAGGTTATAATTTAAAGCCCATTCATAAATTCCAGTAATATTCCCCAGCAGGTTACATGTACCATTATACACCATAGTTTCCCTCTCCAACCTCAACACAAACAGGAGGTAACTTCTAAAAACCCAGATTCCACAAAAGCAATAATGTAAGGGGACGCAAGAAGTTTTATGCTGTACTAAGGAATGGGAGGCGACGTGGGTGGTGCTGTGGGTAAAACCTCAGAGCCTAGGACTTGCCGATCGCATGGTCGGCGGTTCGAATCCCCGCGGCGGGGTGCGCTCCCGTCGTTCGGTCCCAGCGCCTGCCAACCTAGCAGTTCGAAAGCACTTTCGGGTGCAAGTAGATAAATAGGGACCGCTTACCAGCGGGAAGGTAAACGGCGTTTCCGTGTGCTGCGCTGGCTCGCCAGATGCAGCTTGTCACGCTGGCCACGTGACCCGGAAGTGTCTGCGGACAGCGCTGGCTCCCGGCCTATAGAGTGAGATGAGCGCACAACCCTAGAGTCTGGCAAGACTGGCCCATCCGGGCAGGGGTACCTTTACCTTTTTAAGGAATGGGAAGAAGATATTAGAGCTTGATGCCTCTCAGGGGAACAAAAGTCAAATACTATATAATAGAAACTCTGTGAAAAGCAGGCTGACTAAACAGCAGTGCAACGTTATCCATGCTGAAGAACCCCAACCACTACATAACCCGAGTCGCACATTCAGAGAGCTCCCATCTTGCCTTGCTGCTCTGAGCAAATTTAGAAGTGTAATAAAGCCATTTACACAATTAACATACATACTGTGTAATGGTGAGTGGAAATGTTAGCATCCTTTTGTTAGCTAGGCAGAGGGAAAGAACACAATGGAAGCTCACGGTCCAATTTTGCAGCCATCTGGGGTAGTGAAAACAGCAGTAAACTTGAAAAGTGCTGTTATTATACACATTATTGGTCCTAACGAGCCGATGTTTTCAAATATTTATGCCATTTATGCCTAGGTTAATGCTTTCAGATTTTTGTAGGGAGGAAAGGAAATGTTTTCAGCTTCTTACTGCCATTAGATGGCCATTAATCATATCCACCAGTAGAAGAATACAGATTACACCGTCAAAGAGCACTAGGGTAGACTGTCTGCTGGAACATGTAGGACATTCAATTGCTATTTGCAGCACAATCCTCTGCCTGTCTTTACTCTTGGGTAAAGGACTGCAAGCCATATGCTTTTATTTTATTTTTGTTTATGTGACAGGCACCACTAGTAACTATTGTCTATGACTGCTTTATCTCTTCATGTCAAGAATACCTCCACATATTGCATTTAGTGGAACGTATCTATCACTAATCTCATTGCTTGGCTTATGAAATGAACATGAAGTTACTCACAAGGACAATAAAGCCCAGATTTTAATTTAAAATTCATGTAAGGATATTCATACACTTCTTTGTGACAGGCACTGTCACCAAGGTCTATATTTAATTGCTTCCTCCACCCCCAACCCAAGTGAATATGTTTGCTGTCCCGATGATAAATCTACAGCCTATCCCTTGCCAAAGAAAAATTGCACAGGCTTTTCAGTATGTTGGCGCTGCAGGTCACATCTATCATCCTCAGGCCTCTGTTTTGCTTTTAATTACAAAACTTCACTCAAGAATGTTACTTCCAGTCCTAAAGCGAAGTGAAGGAAAATGTAGGTTTTAATTTGCAGAGTAGCACTTAAATTTTCAACCCAGACGACATTAATTTGCTGGTACTAAGCAACCGCCACAACAACAAAAAGTGTAATTTAGATTTCCATGAAAACCTTGTGACTATGTTACAACTCCACATTTCCCGAGCGCGTGGTACATTTGCTACAAAATTGTGGAATATTTCTATTCCACTGGATAAATAAATCATCTACTAGAATAATAAACTCTCTGGATGAGTTTATATTGAAATAATATATGAGTGTAAAGTGCATTTGTTTTAATTAACAAAGCCTTGAAATATTATCTTGCCACTTTTAAGGGAACCTTAGAGGCTTTTCCAAAGTCTTTGGGCAGCGTCCAGAGATCCAAAAGTGGAGTTCTTCCCAGGTAACAGAGCTTAGCCTGCCTCCTTCCTGACATCAAACCTTTACACTGCCCCCAAAAAGTTGTTCTAATCATCTAGGTACCCTCTGTAATTAAAGTGGCCACTCACACACCCACAAAAAGCGAAAATGCATCAAAGAGGACACCAGTTTGCATTTAATTTGCATATGCTAATTTATATGCCTAGGTGTACACAAGGCTGAATTTGCAGCAATTCTTAGTGATTCAAGGTTATGTTCGATTTAGTGGTTTATTGGAGGCTGGACATCCGGTTGCAAATGACATGACAGAAGCTAGATATAAATATTACTGTAGGCCGGCACAACTTTGTGACCAAGCCAAATGCAAAACCCTAGAAGGATATCGCTATTATTTTTGCTGCCTGGGGCTTCAAGAATGAGGAAATTGTTGTCCAGTTTAGGGCAGTGCTTAGCTTGGCAAATGACAAGTTGGCCATGCCTGCGTGAGTTACAGTCACTATGAAACATTATATATGCATGAAATATATTTGGGGAGATTTTATTTAAAGAAGCAGTCAAAATGGCTGCATACAGCACCCTTGGAAAGTTACCAGAGACCCAAAGTCCTGGCATGGCCTTTCCTGAGCCCTCATTAAATCAAGTCTCCTGACCACCGCTCTAGTTTCCCACAGTGCCCTGGAGTGACACTATGTTGGGTTATGATCAGAAATTAAAGTGGCAGCCACCTGAGACTGACTGGAAAACCTGTTGCTGTTGTCACCGGTTGCTGATGCTCCTACCAGGTAAGCCAGCTGGATACCTGTAGACAAGAGAGCCCACCAGAGGAGACTTTACCACCACACACTCCCTTGGACCTGGAGCAAATCCTGTTTTAAATTCCTTTTAGCAGTTTAACAGAATCTGTTCAGTTCCTTTTAAGTCTTTTAAGAGGAAGAGTTTGGATTTGATATCCTGCTTTATCACTACCCAAAGGAGTCTCAAAGCGGCTAACATTCTCCTTTCCCTTCCTCCCCCACAACAAACACTCTGTGAGGTGAGTGGGGCTGAGAGACTTCAAAGAAGTGTGACTGGCCCAAGGTCACCCAGCAGCTGCATGTGGAGGAGCGGGGAAGCGAACCCGGTTCACCAGATTACGAATCTACCGCTCTTAACCACTACCCCACACTGGCTCTCCAGTATTCTCTCAAGTATTCTTGGTTGCCTCCTACTGTTGCAGTAGTATATCAACCACCAAATACATTTATTTTTATGTAAATTAGCAAGTGTGTGAGTGTAAAAAGTCAGCTTGCTACTCAAATTAGATTTTATTTTTTATTTTTGAAGTATGCTAAATCTCCAGTAACCTTTCTGGAAAATCAGGTGTGTCTTTCACAAATCACGAGAGAGGATCAACTGGAATTAAGGCTCAGGCTCTTAATATATGTTTGTCAAGAAGGAGATTTTTTTAAAAAACAAAAAAAACTTTAATTTTAATTTTATTGTTACACAGCTTCTTTCCACCACACAAATACAATCTATTGCTCAATTAATATGGAGCAAAACATATTCAAGATAGGCTCAGTTAATTGCTCTCATATTATGGATTCATGGAATCACCTGCATAATATATTCTAGAAAGCTTCTGTAAAACTTTTTGAAAGAAAAATGCCCCCCAGGAATCACAAAATTAACCTCTGATCTTATTTTATTCTTTAAAAAATAGTATTAAGACTAGGGAACAAAAGAACAGCTGGCTGAAAATGTGCAGGAAACTGCATTACATCAAGGAGTTTATTCATCAAAGCACACATACACACATGTGTTGTGTATCCCTCTTAGTAATGGGACTATCTGATTCCTCCCTATGTGTTGACACAGGAAAGTTCAAAGCCCAAAGCTCGATGGTTAACTGGAACCAGAAGCTATAACGATATAACACTGGTTCTGGCCAGACTGCACTGGCTGCCAATTTGTACCTGGGCCCAATTCAAAGCACTGGTTTTGACCTTTAAAGCTTTATGCAACTCAGGACCTCTGTACCTCAGGACTTTCCCCATAAGAACTTGCCCAGACCCCAAGATTATCACTGGAGGTCCTTTTCTGCATGTCTCCTCCCTAGGAGGTCCAGTGCAAATTTCTGCTTTTGAATCCACTGAAACCTGATTTGGAATAAACAAGCAGGGGATCGGTCTTCAGATGTCCCTCCTGAGAAAGTAGCCCAAGTATGGGTATTTCTACAATATTCTCCCCAATGAAATCATTGAACTTTTCGGCAGTCTTCAACTTTATTAATCCTTTTACACCTCTGCCATTATCTAACATGCCAATTGGGTGGTTTTCTGCTTCTAATGTAGTTAAAGAAACGTTTAAATATATATTTTTTGTTATTAGCAGTTCAAAAATCTATTTTCCACTTGCCTCATTGCCTGCTTATGGTTGCTGGGTCAGAGTTGAGGATGTTTTTATTTTCCACATTTGGAACTGACTTCCATTTCTGTAAAGAAGCCTTCTTGGCCTTTGGATCTTCCTTAATTCTAACTCAACAACCATGCTGGCACCCTCTTGGACTTTTTGTGCCTTTCCAAATCTGTGGCATGTATTTTCTCACTGCTTCTAAGTCTTCTGGCTTTGAATAACCACAAATTAGGAATGCACCATTATATTGTTATTGGCTGCATATTGTTAAACGATAACTAAATTGTGTGAATTTCAGGCAATTAACTTCAGCAAGTTGCTCAGGCTCTGAGTGCATTTCTACTGATAATGTCAAAATGTGCTCCTTTAGAGCAGTGTTTCCCAACCTTTTTTGGGCAAAGGCACACTTGTTTCATGAAAAAAATCTCGAGGCACACCACCATTACAGCCCCGTGACGTCAGCGCGCAGCGTCACGCGGGGAGGGACGCACGAAAGTGTAAGTTTCAATTTTTCCCCCTCCCCCTTGCCTTCCTTCTGTGCCAACCGCCAAAAAGCCAAGAATCGTGGGACCGCCGGCGGAGGGGGGGAGGGCGAGCGGAGGCAGCGGCGAGCCCCGTTCCTCCCCATCCGCCCCATTCCGTGCAAGGAGCGCGAACAGGTGTGAGAAGGGGGTCAAACCTGCGGGTCGGCGCCGGGGAACCTCCAAGCTTTGGGGGGGGGAGGAGGCAGCAAAGCGAGGCAGGAAGGAGAGCGCGGCTTGGCTGGGTGAGCTTTGGCAGGGGCAGGGAATGAGAGCCGCGAGGCGGGTGCTGCGGACGGAGGCGCTGCCCGCCGAGCTCGCAGGCAGCCAGGCAGGCAGACGGCGAGAGCCCCACGCTGGGCGGCCTCTCCTCGCTGCCGCCGCCCCGCCTCTCGCCGCCCAACTCGCCCGCCTCCCTCCAGGCAACATCTCGCGGCACACCAGGCAACATCTCGCAGCACACTAGTGTGCCGCGGAACAGTGGTTGAAAAACACTGCTTTAGAGGATAGTGATTTCTGCAGGATAAAACTACCAAATTTTCACCAATATATACATGCAAATGTTACTTTGCTTCAATGCAAATCATTGTTGGCAACCAGTTTCCCTGAAGTGAGAGGCAGCAAGTTAGAGCTCTGATCATTCAACTCCAATCATCCCTGGCATATAAATTTCCATGTGAACCTTTTTAAAAAATAAAAATAAAAATCACAAATGGAGCAAACCAAACTGATTGGGAAAATGATAAATCAAAAGAAACCAAAGCTGACATCTCTTCCCACAGGATCCCCAGCACTGGGTAGGTTCATACGCCAGAAAATCCTTTAGATGGGAATCCAGTAAAATGTATGTTGAATACACATGGATATTTCTTTATAAGCAAACCATAAGCAACATATTACGCACAGCTTGGTTGAAATTGGATGGGCTTTGCCATCACATTTGATTCAACAGTGGTTTCACTAGACTGTCCCTAACCCTAGAGCAGGGGAGGGGAATTGTTGGCCCTCTAGTTGTTGCTGAACTGTAACTCCCATCCGTTCTGCCAAGCATGGCAACATCTGCCAGGCCAAAGTTTCCTCGCCAGTGCCCTACTACAACAAGCTTCTAGGATAATGCTGCACTTGGCTTCAGTAGGACTAAAGTAATTTTTAGATTTGCCCTGTTCAGAATGGTCCTACTTCCTGCTAATTTAAACCTAACTAACATAATGCCATGCTCTTGTGGCTGATAGTGATCACTTGAACAGTTCTCATCGCTTACAACCTTTGCCTCTAGCACTTTCAACTTTTAACCACAGAGTTCATAATACAAGCTGGTTCAGCATGGATTGCAATCAAGAGATGTAGAAACACTCAGGAAGCAAGGCAGTTGCATTCTGATACGCACCTGTGCCTTTGGAAATTGCCAAGTGAAGGGGAGAAAAATACATCTGGCTCCCATAAGTGTCAAAATAATCCATTCCCTGTGAGTCAAATTACACTACACAAATTCAGTGGGTCACATATAAACATACCCAAAAGCCCTTAGACAGGATATTACTCAGTGTGGAGGAGTCACAGTTTAACTGGTTGTCCTTCTGCTCCCTCCCAAGCAAGATTGTTTTTCACCTAGGGGCCGCTAGGGGTGCATTGGAAGATGGCTGACAATACCATCTCTCCGGCTCACACGAGGCAATTAAGAGGCTGATATGGGAGTATGCAGCCTCCCTCGTTACCCCAAGGATATGGGGAACACTGCCTTGCCTGCAGTTGCCATAAATAACCCCCAGATTCGAAAAAGGGGTGACGGCACTAGGCACACAGCCCTGGTGGGAGACGGCTCTCCCTGAAGCTATCTCTAATCGCACGCCTGGTTGCAGGAGCTCAAAATAAACAATTAGAGAGAAGCAAATGCACATATTTTGAGTGAAGATCGGGAGATAAGACTGCTAATTAAAGTGATCTCTGTGAAGTGGAGTGACGGGCTGGATTCAACAATAAATCAAGAAGAAGATTCATCAAAGGATTGGTATGTTGGAGCGGGACTGAAAAGGGGGGGGACTTTTCTTTTCTTTTTATCTTGAGTACCCAATAACCCTCCCCCCAAGAAAGAACCGTTGCAATTACTGATTACAAGCAGGATGATTAAGAACTGTGTGGAAATAAATTACTAATCAAAGACATGACTTGTGGGAACATCGGGAAAGGAATGGAAGCTCTTTGTGACGCAGTTATAAAAAGAGATTTGTTACGGCAGGCCTGGTCACAGGATGTTCGAGGGGGAGGAGGACCATGGTTTGTTATTATACCGGACTGTGAGTTTGACCTGGCAGGGCCCCCTAATTGAGGAGAGACTGGCAGGCCTGTGGAAATTAACGGACAGACTTTGGGTATTTTTTTTTACGGAGGTGCGGAAATGGCGTCTGTCTATCTTGATATGGCTCTTGGAGGAGTGTAAAATCCACACAGGATATAACAATGTTTGTTTTCAACCCGCTTGTGGAGACTACCAGAGATCACAAAGAGGAATATATGATAACAACAAGAAGATGAGGGAAATAACAAAGAGAAGATTGAACAGAACTGTGAATAATATTTGGACAGAACTGTGTACATTAAAGCAGCAGCAAGAGAGATGTTTGGATCCCTTTCTGAGCTCGAAGCATGGGTACCCCCAACAAAAAATTAAAAATTTGGCTGTGTAATTTGGAATTAATGTGATTTGGAATTAATGTGATTTGATTGGCCTGTTAATAAAAATTATTTTTAAAAAAGAAGATTGTTTTTCACCTGATTGATGTGTGTGAACAACCAGAAGGGAAATGGTTAATCATCCTCTTATCTGAACACCCTTCTTTTGACCCAATCCACAGTTGAAGGAATTGTCGCGGGCTCACGTAAATGCCCAAGGAGCAGACCAAAGTGAAGACTGCTGGTGCATGATCTGCTCCCTGGCCCCAGCCCACCCCCAGCCGACCATGAATAGACCATAATTCAAGACTGGGTTTGGCAGGAACCCAGGATGCTCTGCGACAGCCAGGAGAAGGGGCCAATGGCCACAAACAAAATGGTGTGGCTCTGGAGGACAGGGGAGCTGCCACGCCGGGTCGCAACCATCGCCCACCCAAGTACTGGGTAAGCAGCCTTTGCATTTGTTAATCTGTTTCAATGGAAAACAAACAAACAAATTAAATGGTGTCCTGAAATCTGCTTCTGACAATTTAAGCAAAGGATGGTAACAAAATGTTTTCAAGGTAGTGGCAGCTACACTACAGCACTTTTATGCACTGAATCTCAGGGATACGACAGACACATACCCAAATAGTGAAACTTTACAAATTCCTATTAAGAAAAGTCACTTTAGATTTATTCCATTCTCACCCAATAACCATTCTTTGTCAATTCATGATAAAAGATACTGCATTCAAAAATATCAAATGGGGTGGAAAACTTTGGTGAGATACTCATTAGATTGTGGGGGCTTTGTTGCTCTTACTTTACTTTTGAGGAGTGGGGTGGATGTTTGTTCTACCAAACATCACTCCAATGGTCAGTCTTCTGAAGACTTCCCTTGGCTAGGATTTTACATAAGTGCAGGAATACTAGGAGGCTGTGTACGACGTGTCCGACAGCTGTGCATTATGGTTAGTGGCACTATTTAAACTTAGTTTAAAGTTTAGTTTATAGTATAGCCAATGTGGTGCCGTACATATATTGTTTGACTACAATTCCCATCATCCTTGGCTGTTGGCCATGCTGGCTTGGGCTGATGGGAGCTGTAGTTCAACAACATCAGGAAGACACCACATTGGCTCTGTTTGACTTAGGTCATTTGGGAAAATTTTACTCATGCCACAGTACTCTACAGAATACCAGAAGGCAATGACCCAAAAATGAACACTTTCTGCTATTGCCTCTATGCTCTGAAATCCCCTTCATTTTGCCATACATACCCATTATTTGCTTCAGACATCTTGTAAAAGCCTATTGTCCTGCCCAGGTCCATAAGATTGACCCTAGTATTACTAGATTTCTAGTTTTTTCCCCCATTTGTTTTTATGATATGGTTTTATTATTTTTAGGTTTGTTTGTTTTTGTACACTGCTTAGAGATTTTAAATATTAAGTAGTTTAGACGTGCTTTTAAATAAATAAAATAAATAAACTGGGATTAAATTCATTCTGAAGCTCCAGGGCAATAAAACCATATAAATAAAATAATAGCGGAGGGAAAATATTAGGAAAGATGCAACCTTGGGAATTTGTAATGCAATTTTTGGAGTTGGTGGTTATATGTAATTTATCTATTCTAATGCTTGTTTGGGTTCAGTTGGGAGTCGTTGCAGGTTGCCTTGTTGTGTGAAATAAATAAAAATATGGAAAATCTCCTGAGCTCAAATTTAGCAGAGTGTTCTGGGTATTCATCTTTTAAACATTATAAAGCTGGAGGAACATTCTTGACAGTTATAAATTCAGGCTTAGGATGCAGCAGCCAGGATGCACACAAGGCATTTGAGAACATGGTCCATGAATAAGTTAGAGCTTAGATGAAACTTTTCAAGAGTGCCTTTAAAAGCGATCTGTAGTGTATTTTTTTGTTTTGTTTTGTTAACAAAACAAGCAAAAGATACACACTGGCCAAGTGTGGGAGGATGAGCTGCCCAGGCTGCTTTCATATAGCCACTTTCCCCATTGCAAACAAACTTTGGGAATTTCTACACTACAGAATTTAAATCATTGTGGTTTCCCTAAAGAATCCAGGGATTTTTTGATTACAACCTTAAAGGTTCCTGTCTAAACCAGCTTAGGTCTACAGTGCAGATGTTGTTGTTGTTGTTGTTGTTGTTGTTTCTATACCATGTGCATGCCAAAACTGAGATATGCTTGTTCAGCTCATATTCTGAAGCAACCACATGGAACTCAGTGTTATGAGCAGACCTAATGAGAAAAAAAACAGTTTTTCATTGTGGTAAAGTAGCCAAACTCCTAATAAGCCCAACAGCAGGAATCATGTAGAATTTTTTTGGTGGGGTATTTTAACCTAAAGTGCCTGTAAAAGGAAATCATATTATAGAACAGGAAACCTGACAGCACAAAAGCTTGCCAAACAAACCTGGTATTTGCAAGGTATACAGATGGGAGAAGCTGGAGCATCTGTGCTAATTCAGTAAGGCTAAAAATGTTTTAAGGGAAAAACAACAGCTTAAAAAAAAGAGCTTAGCATGTAAATACTAGAGTTTGATTTTGAAAGACAAAAGAGTAGATAGAAATGACCTTTGGGTAGCATAATATGAGCAGGAGATCAGAAGACTGTATAAAAATGGAGACAGGTATTTTAAAACACCTGATGGGAAGCTCACAGACGCCTGCATAATGTAAAGTTCAAGATGTCATTATTTTCTCCATGCTGTTTGAAACCAGCTGAAGTCTATTTGAACTTGATATGGTCTGTTCCAGATTAATAACTAGCCAAATGTGTTTGGCAAGACACACGTTGGATGGAGTGTTTTGGATTTGGCATGGAAACAAAGCCTCTGGTGATAAAGGGTGTTGAAGACTCAGCTGTCACAGACATGCACCAGGTACTATACAGACAGCATCGTCGCAGAGAAAATGTTTTAGGCGGTTGTTCTGCAGCAGCTGGACTCCTTAGTGACCAAGCTACCCTTCACGCATGGGAGCTGAATGTCTGTGATTACATCCCACATAGCTGAGGGCTGTGTATAGATGATGCAACCATGCAAGCAAGGGACCAAACCCAAAGATCTTGCCTATTTCAAATGGCACCCTCCCTCCTAGAGAGGGTTGGTTCCGAACAGATAGGAAAGACTCATTCAGAGGTATGGAACATGTTTTGCAAGCAGAAGACCCCACAGGTTCATTCTCCGGCATCTCCAGCATTAGGCTTGGGCTGATAACCTGACTGGAACTTTGGAGAGCCACTACCCCTCAGAGAAACCAGATATGAGTTAGATAAGGCATTGCCCTACATATGGACCTTTAGTTCAATATGGTGCTTGGGGTGCTAAGCTGGGGTGCTCATGGGGGGGCAGTGGTGTCCTCCCAGCAGCAGACTGTGCTTGACAGGACAGGGAAGGGCGAGGCAGCAACGAGGCCAAGAAGCTCCAGGTTGGTAGCAGCTCTGCAGGTACCCATCACATCTCCTTCTCAATGAGCAACGTGCTAGTACCAGGAGGACACCACTGCCACTGCTGCCCTCACAAGCCACCACTGGGGCCATAGCTGTCAACTTTTCCCTTTTCCTGCGAGGAATCCTACTCAGAATAAGGGAATTCCCCTTTAAAAAAGGGAAATGTTGACAGCTATGACTGGTGCCCAGGCCAATTCAAGTTCCAATGGCTCAACCCCCCCCCCTCAGAACTACTGGAATTGACCGATGATTGTCCACAAACCGGCAGTGTTCCATGAAGTCTGATGTTTAACAGCTAAACAAAGCCAGCAGAAGAGATCATTTGGAGCTTTAAAAGAAACTAAATTTTGGAGGCAGTTGGGAGGCAGAAATGCATCTGAAATCCAAGGGAGAGCAGAGTGCTCTTCTGCTCATGTTCTGCTCCCACAGGCCACTGAGAGAACCGGCTGCTGGACTAGATGGACCAGACAAGGTGGAAGTGGTGCTGTTGAGTAACCCCTTCGTTCTTGCAGGAGCTGTGATGCCCATTTTTAAAGACTGGTGGTGATATTCACACCCATCCCAGGGCTCCTCCAGATTACCTGTTTATTCAGCATTAATCCTGATTTGCTTGTACAAATCATATGCAGTAGTTAGACCATGGGTGGGCAAACTAAGGTCTGGGGGCTGGATCCTGCCCAATCGCCTTCTAAATCCGGCCAGCGGATGGTCTGGGAATCAGTGTGTTTTTACATGAGTAGAATGTGTCCTTTTAATTAAAATGTATCTTTGGGTCATAGGAATTTGCTCCCCCCCCCAAAAAAAAAATAGTCCAGCCCCCCCCCCACAAGGTCTGAGGGACAGTGAACCGGCCCCCTGCTGTAAAAGTTTGCTGATCCCAATTTTGCTGATCATTTGTTCTGATTCATTTCTGGATGATCATACAACAATGAGCATTCACCCTCCATTCATCTTGATTTGCTTGTGAGGTTTTTTAAATGCCTTCTCTCAAGTCATTTCTTCACCTCATGTGTTTCAAGGCACTTTCCTGTCCCTTTCCAAGCTGAAAGAAGGCCCATGTTTTTAAAAAAGAGGGTTTGTTGTGTTAGGGTGACAGAACCCTTTACTCCAGTTTAAATGCACAAACCTAAAATTCTGGCATCCACTTGAATCCCTTCCACAAAATAATGACAGCCTGGATGCATGGACCGAGACAGATAAAATGAAGGGGGGAAATTTGTAGAAGGGTTAATGAAAGACCCGTACCAGTTAATAGGAATGATAACCTAGACAGGAATGCACATGGAAGGGGTGAATGGGACACTGTGACCAGAATAAGGCTAGGACAGCAACTGAACCAACTTTTTGTCTACCAACAGTGGTCAAACAGATGCTATAGCATAGATTCACACCAAGGTGATAGCAAATCCCCTGTGGCTATTCCGTTTCTGGTTTGAAAATGTATTGTCATTAGAAATGAAGGCTGCACTTCTGGTTGTCACGACAAAAAAACTCTCATAGTTTATAGCCATGCTAATCTGTTTTGAATTGATTAAGCAGTATTGTGCAGCCACTGCAGCTTTTGAGTCATCTTCAAGGCGGCCCAGCGCTGAGTAGATTATAGTAGCCAACCCTCAAGGTTATATGGCTTATCATGGTGAAATGCCCTGTTCTATGCAAGGGTAGAAACTGCACAAGTTCAGCACTCCTGGCTGCTACCATTACCTGCTTATTCAGGAGTAAGACAGGTTTCAGGAGCACTTAAAAAAACACACACACCAAGATCTCAGTGCACATTGAATGTCGAATATAATGTTGTGTGTACACAGCCTTAGAAGCATATTCACAAATAAGAACTCTGATTAACAGAGAGTTAAGAACCACTTTGAACCAGGGCAATTGAATGAAACAAGGTAGCTCAGTTGGTAGAGCATGGGAGTCTTAATTTCAGAGTTGTGGGTTCGAGCCCCAAATTGCGCAAAAAGATTCCTGCATTGCAGGGGTTTGGACTAAATGACCCTTGTAGTCCCTTCCACTTCTATAGTTCTGCGATTCTACTCAGCACTCACATACAAACATTTCCCATGCCACTGAGACCAATTTTGCACTTGTGAAAATCAAAAACATTTTTGGCTTAAATGATTTTTAAAAAACTGGAATCATCAAAACATTTATTCTGGAGAAGCCAGATTGGTTTCAACAGCATTTTTCTAGAGTAGGGTAAATACGTCATTTCCAGTTTCTCGCCGTTTCCCATTTTTTAGTCTACAGTTGTGCTTATTTCATTATCAGTTTTTCATTTAAAAAATAAAGTTCCCATGAAAATTCATCAGCATTTTAGTGCAAATTTCTCCTAATATACACATATCCTATATGCAAGTTTGCCCAACATACATATTTCTGCAAGGCAAGTTAATGTATTTTTAAATGCCATTTTCACTAATATATGCACTTTTTAAAAGCAAACTTTACCATGGTTATATGCATTTTTGTACATCTTACTTGACTGGAGAGGTGCATTGCAAAATTCAGGAGAGTGTGAATTTTGAAGAACATCTTTGTTTCAGTTTGTGCACTGTTTTGAAAAGTGTGGATTTGGTAGATTCACTTTTAAAGGCAAATTGAAAGTCTCAACCCCATCCCTACAAAAAGTAAAAAGCTTTATTATCATAGATCAGAAATATGTATTTTCTTCCAGGTGCAGCTGATTTTATATCAATCAAGTATTAATTTCCAAATTTGGAACTGCCAAACATATCATACTGACCCACTTTTTTCTCTGTTTAACCCTGCAGTTACCCATGGAAACTAGTGCAAACTAAAATCAATCGCTCATGAGCTCCCAGTTATTACCTTTTTTAAATGCAACAAGCACCTTCAAACTGATCCTCTTCCCAACACCTCATCCAATTAGCTGGACTCATTCACAATTTTGTTCTACTCATTTTAATTTCTACGGAAAACAAGCTGCAGGCACTGTGTGTGGAGAGAGGTTTTGTACCACCCTAAAATAGAGGTACAGCATTATGAATGGGAGCTTTTGTATGCCAGACAAGCTATCTATAGAAATTTTCGCCTTATTTGTTGAGCTAGTTACTGAGATTCAAAGTCCACTGTGTGCTCCTTTGGTACATTATATTTCCTTATTATATCTATCACTATGGTTGCTTTGTGTGATGTCATTATCATCCTGTTTTATATACTCTGGAAGCCAGCAGCCCATAGAAGAAGCTGATTAGTACAGAACAAAATATGAAACTGTTCCCTGTTTCCCTCTCCTTGTCTCAGACCATTTTTAAAAACCTCTCTGTCCATTTATTTTAATATCCCCCTCTTCCCTCAGGTGCCTGTGCACAGGTCCATCACTTACTCTGCATCCTTCCTTCAGCCACTTTGTTTCTGGACCGCCAGCAAACCCCAGTCCTCAGACTCCCCCACAGAATACCGTATTTTTCCGTGTATAAGACGAGCCTTTTTGACCTAAAAATGAGGTTCAAAATTTAGGTTCGTCTTATACACAGGTAGTGCTGAGGGGGAGCGGGCAAATGTTTTTTTGGCATGAGCCTGAGATTTTAAGCGGTGTTTTGCCACTTGATTGTTGGGGAGGGGGCTGAAAATCGCTCACCCACCGGAACGAAGCCCGAGCCCAACATTGGAAGCGGCAATTGTAAGCGACGCAACTGGTTGTTTGCTGCGTTCTGGTGGGTGAGTGGTTTTCAGCATTCCCCCCCAAAAATAATCCTCCCCCAAAACTCAATCCCCCCTATTTCTTAAATTTTGAGGCCCCCTATACATGGGGACATCTTATGGACGGAAAAATACGGTATGTGTGATGTTTTAATCCTGGCCAAATTGGAAATTTATCCTTCTCCCACAATCAACAGCTGGGCTGAACATGTCCTAAGAGCTTTGTTGTCTGAGGACTTGGAATAATTGTGAACATTCTATACCATCTGGTATCAAGGGCTTCACCAGCATAAGCACAGTCCAGTGTACACAATTGTGTACACAGTGTACACAATTGTCACATATTTATCCCACCCCTCCTGTAAGCACCCCCAAGCAGCATATATGCGGGGAGGAGTAGCCCATTTTATCCTACAACAACACTGAGAGGTAGGCTAGACAGAGATGATAATTGACAATCCAGTGGTGTTCATGATTGAGCAGATATCTGAACCACTATAAAGAACTTTCCTGAGGTCATATAGCGGCCAATTTATTATACTCACTGGAAATGATTTCACAGCACGTATGACTTCACAACATGTATGGCAGAGCCAAAACATATATGTGCATAGTCAGTTTACATTACATTACATTATATCCACATTCTTCACATAAATGAGAATTGTCATATACAAAAAAGTTATGGGAGAGTCACCCGCAGATGCGCATGAAACATTGCAGTTCTTTAGGCTGTAAGTCAAACCTATAGAAGAGCAGAAAACCCAAAGCAGGCAATGACAGAAGCTTCTGATCTATAAAATGGCTTAATTTGTGAACAAGTAGAGCACAATTACGGTGTTTTATGCCACTAAGCTGCCTTTCAAATAAATTATGTATTCAATATGTAATTAAAGTTCCAAGGTTGGCACTTTGTGTGTGCTGACATTTGTAATATATAGGCAACCATTAGCAAATGGATACCGAGGCTTTGGCTGGACAATTGAGTGAATCAAAGTCTAACCACCTTTTGGTAAATTAATCATCACTAATGCACATTTTCATTTGTGTGAATTAACAAAATAGTCTGTAATTGTCCAATAAATTTGTTAGAGAATGCTGAGGCTTAGATTTATATTAGTTCTGCATAGCCCATTAGTCAATATTTTAAATTCGAAGCCAAGAACTGGTGTAAGATTATTCTACTGAACAGATATCACCGTATATTTGAGTCATAATACAACCCTGTCTGCAAAGATTAAGGTCCAAGGTTGGTTATTCTGCAGGGAACAGAGCTGAACAAAACACACAAACTTCCTTTAGTGCAAGATTCACACAACCATATTGGTTTTGAGGCGGGGGGTTGTTCCATCATGAATTGATTTCTGTACTCCCTAAGAGACAGATCTTTACCAAATTGGGTTGTCTCACAGCAAATCTTATCAGACACTATCTGAGCATTCAAAAACATACAGTGACAATCACATGAGAGGGTTGTGTGAATTTGCTCTGCCCCTCTCCCCAATGTTTCCACATGGTGACATTATATCTGAAACTGGGCAGCCTGTCAAGTGTTGCCATGAGGTGGAGTCTTACTTTAGACAGGTCCTCAATTCATAGACATCCTTGTATGCGGGGGAAGGTGGGTAAGTGTGGCGCATTCCCATCACTCACACAATTACAGCTGCTGGTTTTTGAACACCTGAATAATGCTACTATCATACCATGGAACTGCATGCAGTTCCATGTGGAACAGCAAAAGTATTCCAACACAATCCACCTTGAAAAGGATTTCCAAGAGCTGCTACCACAAAATATTTGAGCTTTATTTGACTGTTTTCTAAGGACGCAATAAGGGATTAGTAGTTTGGGAGTATGTCCAATCAAGAGAATGCTTTCTCATGCTGCTGGTGGCTTGCACAGCTTATGGATGTGGTGAATTGTAGGCTGTGGTGCAGTTCTCATGGAAATCTATGGTGTGAAATCTAGTGTGCATCTTTTGTATTATTCATAATAGAAAAATCTATGATGCACCTTTTGTCTTGGTACTGAATCCTCTAGTTCCAGATTTGCACTAAAGCATGAAACCAGGGGCACAGGAAACTCCCATATGACATGCCTCAACATGCTGATGTGCATGGGATATTGTGGAATTGGTCCAACTTGCACCCACTTCTCCTAGTCTCCTAGTCTTCATCAACTCTGCTCCCTATCATCTTTTGCTACCCTCCTTGAATAATGTGTTTGCACTCAGACCCTCAACCTGGAGCAAGTTAGCAACTTCTGTACTGAATCCAGGACCACAATTCAATACCAATGCAAAGCTGCGATGTCATTTAACTCATACCACAGCTTTGATGCACCAACATGGCAGAATACTGTGGATTAGCTTACAATTCACGCCAGAGGTATCTTTCCAAAGGACACGCTCAATGCAATAAAAAAAAATACGAATGCAGCTTCCAAAGGTCAACCTGCCAGTGTTAACCTACCATTGCCCAAATAGTTGCATCTGAACCGAATACCAGTTAGCCATCTCAGAAATGCACAATTCCACTTTATTTGTCCCTTAAGTTAATAGCATGCAATGCTTGGATTCTTAGCTATGTAGCCTATCTACAGGTTTTGTAAAGATAGAGCAATGCTGTAAAAGTTTAATCAATACATGAGGATATTTAAATAGGGAACGTAACAACAAATTAAAAATTAGATTTTTAGGAAACAGTATTATAGTGAGTTCACAGCGGCTTATGCAGTGTAACAGTGCCATCCTATGCTTTTGTACTCAGAAGTCAGTCCGACTGTGGTCAGTAGAGCACTTACTCCCAGGTAAGTATAATGATGGCAGACTAAGTGAATGTTTTATGCCACACCTATCAGCCAACAAGTAAAATGTGGAGCCTTTCTGTACTTGGGAGTGATATCGGTATTTTTTTTTGTATCCTTCTATGCCATCTCACATCTAGATCACTAGATGCTAGTGAACCATCAGTGGTGACACTGATCTTTAGACGTCTCCCCCAAAGCATTTTGATAAGTTAACTTTAATTACTACAAATTTACACTAGGAATAAGCTCAGAGCCACATGTCAGACAGATCTCAACTGAGCACAACTCAACTGCCTTTTTACACAAATATGTAGGTCCCCCCCAGAAATACTCATGGTAAAACAACTCAGTTCTTGGCTTCAGAGGTTTACATGGATCTATACTTATTATTCAAGGTGAAGTATTTAGAATAGCTATAATGCCTCCTGAATAATGAAGCTCAGGAACCCTAGGAGGTTACTCTGAACCACAACCACATTTTTCTCTCTACAGGAGTTGTAAAACGAAAAGACAAAAGATATATATATTTTTTAAAAAAAATTACAAAGATTCTGCCACAGCAGCAGGATCTTTGCTATTTCAGAGTTCATTGAGTCTCCAGATATTTATTCAGTCCTTGCTTTTAAATCTATTGCTGTCAGACAAGTATCTCATCTCAGCACTCAGACATACTGGTGTGAACAGTAGTCTTCAATTTCAGTTTGCTTTGAAAAACTTACTCATTCTAAATTGCCTGTGCTGATCTCTATTTGCACAAGATTTGCTCCAAAAGAAAATGTTACTTGGATGAGAATCTTCTACACAGACACTTTAAATACATTCAGTTTTAAAACAGCACACACATAACTACACATATACCTTAATACACAAACACACACACACCCCATATTCACATTCAGTTCACTCAGAAAGATGCATAAAAATCAAGGGGGAAACCCCTGCATGGTTTATTTAGTAAAAAGGTATACATTACCAGATGCATTGTGAAGTTGCAGGATCACCTGCAGAGGAGAGAGAAAATGCTAGGAATCGGATGCTGCCACAGTATTCCTTAATATTACACAGAGCCTGATCTGACTGTTACAGAATACCAGCAAAGTGTGAGGCTGGAAAACCTTTGAGTTGAGCTCACTCTATAGGCATCAGAAAGCCTCAAAGGGGAGTGAGAGGAGGGAGGGAGCGAGGGAGGGAGGGAGAGAGAGAGAGAAAGAGGCAGCCCACAAATAGCTAGATGAGAAACTTCTGGCACCTTTCCAGCCCAGGAATGAATTCACTGTAATTTGGAGATATATAGTGAAGGAAATGAAGGGAAACTTAGGTTTACAGATGGATTTGTCCCTGCTTAACCGGCTCTGCAAATATGTGCAGGCTTTATCTCAGCTAATTTTAAAATGCTGTTCCAGAAATAATACTGAACAAATCTGACTCTCCCCCCACAAACACACACAGATATCACACACACACATATGTAGCAGTTCTGACCAGCTTCCCCAGATACCAGTACCAACTTCAAACGGATCATTCCATCAGCTATTTGCTCTGCATTTTATTAATCCCAGCACAGAGCTGTTGTAGCAAATCTAATTCCTTTTATGCTTGAAAGTGGATTCATACCTCTTTATAATGCACTTTAGACATATAAACAGCTTTATGCCATAGTGAATTTCTGATACCACACCAAGAAACTAAAATATAGTTCCCAAAAAAATCTTTCTCTCATTCACAAACACACACAATCTCATACAAGAAGAGACCAGCACTATTAAAATGAAGGTATTTGAGACTTTTCAGTAAGAGCATAAAGAAAGAACAAAAATCTGAGCCCTGAACAAAAATGGCTGTCAACAAATTGTAGATATATGGGTGAAAAGAGGCAGTAAAAATAGTTGCACCTAATATGAAAGCCATTTTTACCCATTCAGTATAGGCAAATCTCCCCAGTTGAAGAACCCCCTAAAAAAGAAAAGACTAAAAGACTGGATCCAGATGAAGTTTGTTATAGTATTTTAGTCCTACTGAAATTAATGGGTCAAATTAGCCATGACACTTGTCCCATTTGATTTCAATGGGAATGTGGCTGCTGTCCTTCAAGCACTTAGCTGGGAGTAAATCCCATTGAACCCATGCTTACTTCTGAGTAGGCATGTATAGAATTCTAAAGCATGAATATCTGGATTGAGCCCTATATTTTTTTACTGACCAATTGTTCCAAGAGCATAAAACAAACCCACGTTTAGGTGAGTTCATATATTTTTTTGAAACTACACTTATTTAAAATAAAAATACTCGAAAATGAAATACATCTTTCCAAGTACTCACCAAATTGCATGCTGGTTCCAGTAAAAAAACACTGTGGCAAATAAGAAAATAAAAATAGTATTAATGTTCAAAAAACCAACCAATATGATTAAAATGCATTTTCTAAGGTTGTTCTTCATACTGTATATCCTTAAGGCTGAATTCACACAACTGCTTTTCTATCATCATGAGATTTTTAAAAAATATGATGACTCCATGGTGGGAACCATGTCAAACTGAATATCGTAAATGGCCCAGCAGGCATTCAGTTCCCAAGTCACCCCACAAAACGCAAACCTTCAGGTATTTCAGGCTGCAGATAAGTCATGCACTGGGCTCTTTTCACAAGAACCAAGTCTGTTTCTGAAATAAATATTTGTTGTGGAGGGATCGAAACATACAAAGAAATCGAAATAACAACTTCTAAAATGTTAATTTGAGAAGCCTTCTCTCTCTTTTTATTATTTAATACTGGGTTTGATTCTCAAGTTCCTTTAACTATCAAATGGATAGAATCCACCTCCTACAGAAGGAATCTCTCCACTGGTTAAAGGAGTCCATGCTTCAGATCACTTCTTCTGTTGGAGGGAGCCAGTAGAGCCCAATGGTTGTGTCAAGGATAAGGAACCTCAGAACCAGGAGCCAAAAGCAACGCTCCAGATTCTCAAAAAAATTCCCAGGCCACACCACCTCCCCAGCCACACTCCTCTTCTCCAGTCCTACTCTGTACCCTTCTTGAGAGTTTTTGTTGGAATGTGTCCTTGAACTCTAATAATGCTTTTTGCTTGCCTGGATGGCAACTAGCTGGCTGGTGCAGAAACAGGACTACTGAACATGGTAAAAACCACATTTGTTGCTCTGCCTGCTTTTGCCACTGGCCCCACCCATCCCAGTATGATTGTCCCTGGAAAGTAGCCCAGAAAGGTATGTGGCCCTCAGGCTTGAACAGGCTCCCCACCACTGCACTAGTTGTATTAGCTAGGGAGAGTTCAAATCCCCTCTTGGCCATACAGCTCACTGGGTGTCAGGGGAAAATCACTTTCCCTCAGCCAAATGTATATTGCAGGGTTGTTGAGCAGGTGAAATAGTGGGTGGGGATCATATAGGCTCCTTGGGGAGAAGGTGGACTATAAATGTAGTAAATGATGAATCCATGTGTAAGAATTCAGAACAGGATACAGTGGTGCCCCGCAAGACAAACGCCTCGCAAGACGGAAAACCCGCTAGACGAAAGGGTTTTCCGTTTTGGAGGCGCTTCGCAAAACGAATTTCCCTATGGGCTTCCTTCGCAAGACGAAAGCCCATAGGGAAATCTCTGGGACAGCAGGGAAGCGCAGCGCATCTTCCCCACTGTCCTCGGACCTCCTCCGAAGGCTGGCGGTGGGGCGGAAAGCCCTTCTCCCCGAGCCAGCCTTCGGAAGGCTTCTCCGAAGGCTGGCGGTGGGGAGAAAAGCCCTTCTCCCCTCCCCGCGCCAGCCTTCGGAAGGCTGCTCCGAAGGCTGGCGGTGGGGCGGAAAGCCCTTCTCCCCGCACCAGCCTTCGGAAGGCTCCTCCGAAGGCTGGCAGTGGGGAGAAAAGCCCTTCTCCCCGCGCCAGCCTTCGGATGGCTGTCCTGAAGACTTGCGGTGGGAGGAGGGTTTTCCTTCCCACCGCCAACATTCAGAATGCTGCGCCCCTTCCCCTCTGTTCCCGTACCTGTCCTGAAGGCTTGCGGTGGGGAGAAAAGCCCTTCTCCGCACCGCCAGCCTGGCAAGCGGTTTCCATAGGAACGCATTAATTAATTTTCAATGCATTCCTATGGGAAACCGTGCTTCGCAAGACGAAAAACTCGCAAGAAGAAAAAACTTGCGGAACGAATTAATTTCGTCTTGTGAGGCACCACTGTACAGTGGTACCTTGGGTTACATACGCTTCATATTACATTCGCTTCAGGTTACAGACTCCGCTAACCCAGAAATATTACCTCGGGTTAAGAACTTTGCTTCAAGATGAGAACAGAAATTGTGCTCTGGCGGTGTGGGGGCAGCAGGAGGCCCCATTAGCTAAAGTGGTGCTTCAGGTTAAGAACAGTTTCAGGTTAAGTATGGACCTCCGGAATGAATTAAGTACTTAACCCGAGGTACCAATGTATATTGGTTTATGAATAAAACCTCACAGAATATAGTAGGACAGGGGAGAAGGGTTAATTGGTTTCCAGGCTTATAGTGCTGATTATTACCTGACAGAAAACAATTTTACTGCATGTACTAGGACTGTACCAGTTGGTTGCCAATGCAAGTTGCACTATAGTGCAAAACTAGCATGCAGAAAAGATACAGGATCTAAACACCAGATTCCTATTCCTTCCTGTTAACAACTCTTTCCTAAAAAATCCACAGGGTTACCTTTCAACATTACCCGCCCCACCCCGCCGTCCTGTGCTCTTCCATAAATTTTACTCTACAGGAAATGTAACATATGTGTAGGACCTCAGTTCCACTTGGATCTCACCATAAAGTGACAGTGGGGGGATCATCATGCGGTGAGAGAAAGTGTGCTCCTGGTAGATTTTGAGCACATTCAAATTATTTGCAAATAAGATATTACAGATATTAGTAATGAGTCTACCCAGTTGAAATAGCTAGAAGGGTTTAAGCCCCAATTCATTCCTCTTAATAAATAACTTGCAGGGTGGAAGTCGAGCAGATGCATAATTTCAATGGTGTATCACTGAACTGAAAAGGAAAATGCAAAACAATCCATATGTTAGAGGGCACTGTGGACAATTAACATTCACAGGCTTTGACAGGAAGAGTCAAACTCTCCCCATGTAATCCCATCATGACCCATAGAACAGACAACCCAGAATATTTACATCTAACCGAAGGGCAGCCTATATGAAGCCCTCCAGATGTTCTTGGATTCCAACTCCCTTTGGATGAAGAACATTATACAAATTTAATAAATCATCATTACCATCATTGACCATAGGCAATGGGATTTGCATTACTGATCACAGAGATCACTATTATCACACACCAGCTCTCCATATCCCTGATTCAAGTTCCTAGGAACATTGACATGGAGACAAACAAAATTATAATCCATGAAGTGAACAGTTCTAAACGTTGCAAGCCAGTACAGGATTCGCTCATTCGAAGCTGTTTCTGGTGACATTCCCTAGTGTGAGTTTAAAAGCCTTTTAGACAACGTATCATTATATGGAACACATGGCATTTTATAAGTTTTGTTTCCCTATTACATTTCACCCATTTATTTATTTATACAAAATAATATAAAAATCTCTCTAAATGATTTGCATAGAGAATAAGGAAAGAACAAACAATAACATGCAATACAATTTTGTAGAAAATAAGTAAAACGAGAACAAAACTATACTGATCTGTGTACAAAGATAAAACTTATCTGTGTACAAAGCAGAAAATTTTAAAAATGAAGAGTTGGGGCCCATGAAAGCTTGGTGGAAACATATATGTTTTTAAGAGGCATTTAAAAGTCATGATTTTCTTTAACCAAGTTTTTGCTGCTTCATATTTTAAACAAATATTTGTTTCAGAAAACACAGGCTGATTTTTATGTTCACATTCCTGTGTGGTGAAAGAGTCACATTGAGAAAACTGGAAAAAGACTTAAATCCCTCTTCTTCCCCCTATCGACCTCCATTGCGAATCCCCGCAGTGGGATGAGCTCCCGTTGCTCGGTCCCTGCTCCTGCCCACCTAGCAGTTCGAAAGCACATCAAAGTGCAAGTAGATAAATGGGTACCGCTCCAGCGGGAAGGTAAACGGCATTTCCGTGCACTGCTCTGGTTCGCCAGAAGCGGCTTAGTCGCTAGCGCAAGTTAGGAAGGATATTAATAAACAATATATTCTCTCCTGCCACCCTGAACATTCCCACAATTACCAAGTCAAAACTGTCCCATTTACTTGATTGCTGCAGCTTTCTATTATAAGATTTTAAGTTTTCATGCTGTTTAATGGTTTTGCTCATCTTCTTCTGTTTTATTATAGGTGTGGGGCAGTACAATCCTATACACAACCCATGGGGCACAGGCCCTTTGTGGCCCTTTGTCTTATTAAGATGATCCCCACCCTTTAATGTTTCTCACTCTCAAGACTCTTCAGAGGGAGAAAGAGACGCCGTACGGAATGGTGATGTTCTTTGGAGTGGAGTGACTCTCTGACCCAGCCACAGTCAGCTTTGTCCTCCTCCACATTCAGTGTGTGACTCTTGGAAAATTCCCTCCAAATGATAGTTGTACTCAAATTCAAAAAATGTTCTCCATCCCTAGTACTGTTTAATTGTGCTGTTCCATGTATGTCACCTTGGAAGTAGAAATAATAAATGTTTTAAATAAAATAAAAAGCAATAAAAATAAAAATAAACGCTTTGAATAAAAAAATAAATGTTTTAAATAAAAATAAATGGAACATGTTTTTCTATTGTGTTGAGCCTTGCTGCTTCTGCAACTTTAACATTTTAAAACCGTATTTTAATTATTGACTCTTATTTTATAGGACCATTCCAGTATGTGAGCTATACTGGGAGTGTGTGTTTTGTTTTAGCTGAGGACTATATGCTGGATGGGGCTGATGAGATGTAGAGTCCACCAACACCTGGGGAGTCACCACTTCCCCATCCTTGTTTTGACTGAGGGACATCATGCAAATAAATACATAAAGAAGTAAAAAAGAAAAGAAAAAAGTGTGGAGTTACAGTGGTACCTCAGGTTAAGTACTTAATTCGTTCCGGAGGTCTGTACTTAACCTGAAACTGTTCTTAACCTGAAGCACCACTTTAGCTAATGGGGCCTCCTGCTGCTACCGTGCCGCTGGAGCCCGATTTCTGCTCTCATCCTGAAGCAAAGTGCTTAACCTGAAGCACTATTTCTGGGCTAACAGAGTCTGTAACCTGAAGCGTATGTAACCCGAGATACCACTGTATTCTCATTCGGTCGTGATTGTGCTTCACAATACACAATGCCAAAAACATTCTAGGAATGTACCTCTCCAAAGATTTCCCCAAATTTCTTGTTTTGGGTTCTTTATACTGCCTTTAACGGCACAAACAAACTTGTCTAAAGCGATTAATGCAGAGAAGCAAGCAACAAACAGTGGCTTTTTTATATTATTGTTTTTGCCACAAGCATGTGAAAACAGCAGTGTTCCACGACTGGCATTGTGTCAGACAGATGAAGTAACAGAAAGGTATAAATAGCTTAAAAGCTTTCCACATGAAATACTCAACTTGTTCAGCAAGACATCCAGGAGGATACAATATTGTGTGTGTGTGTGTGTGTGTGTGTGTGTGTGTGTGTGCATGTGTGTGTGCGCGCGCGCGCACGCAGTTGGTCTCTCTCACATTTGGAATTTATAGCACATTCTGAAATTGAGTCTTAATGAGAAACCTGTTGGACTTGGCAAGCTTCTGCAGTCAAAAGGGTGAGGAAATGCCGTATGACAATCCTAGTAACATAAGCGATGAACTTGGCACAAAGCCAGATACATACATTTTTTAAATGGCAGCCGTTCTTTTATCAAAAGTTAGGGAGAATAAAAATAGACGTGCAAAGCTAACACTTCTTTTAAATATGCTGTAGAGGCCCCCAGGTACACCATACCAGTTTAAATAGCCATGGCCCCCCTCCAAAAAATATCCTGGGAAGTGTAGTTTGTTTAAAGTTCTGAGAGTTGTTAGGAGACCCTATGCTGAATTTCCTTTAGGTCTGATAACAGGTTAGCTTCCTGTATATGTAGTCAGCAGTTGAATAAAATATTCAGGCAGCCCTGCACACATCTCACAGGAGAGTGAAATCACATCTAGTGGCCAGCTCCTCCAGAGCACTCCTGCATCACATACATGTGATGGAAAGGCAGGTTTCTGGAAGCAAGAAGAATTACCGACGAAAGAAGAATGGCGGACGAAATTGATGGACTATGCAGAATTGGATAAATTAATAGGAAGGATTTGAAACCTGCACAGCCAGAGATTCTCTAGACTGGAGTAAATATACGAACTATTTGGAAAGTAATTGCAATGAACAGGTTACGCTAGTAGGATTGCAAGAAGTTTTGTAAAGAGGACTATTTGAAATATCGCAAGAAAGACTATGAGGAGAATTATTAGTTAATGATAATTAAGAGTAATAGAGAAATTAAGAAATGCAGAATAAATGATAGAGAAAGAGGCTCAGAAAAGCATACCATAATTTCCTCCTTAATTTCCTTTGAATTCTACTAGTTTGGGTCATGTTTACTGAAGCAATCTATGATGACTGCTATTTAGCCATAACTCTTTGAAAACATATGCTGGTGGTGGATACACAGCCCATTCCTATAGGCAAGAATTGCGTGGACAGGCGGAGTCCCCAGATCCTGCGCGGTCCCCCCGTCATGTGGAATAACGACTCAAGACAACGTGCTATGGGATTAAATTGGCCACAACTTTATTAAATTTCAAATGTGGGTAGACCTTGGCTCAGGCATTGGGCGTTCTCCCTCCCCGGTCCCCAGCTGGGGACCTAGGGAGCATCAGGGTTATCCAGTGTGTGGGGGGGGGGATGGGCCGGCTCTGGAGAACATATGTTCAAGCAGAGATGGCCGCCCCCGTAACGCCGCTGCCGCAGGAGAGAGCAATGACGACCTTTCGGTGTACGGCCAAAGCCTCCCTTCAGAAAACCCCTTTAACGGGGAACCCTGGTATCGCCACCGCAAGAGGAAGATGGACAAAAGGATTCCGCCCAAGGCCTGATACCGCCAAAGTTGTGACGTTTTGCTACGGGAAAGGCGAAACCTGCCAATGCAGGGAAATTCCTTTCCGGCCCTTTAACAGCGACCTTAACGTAGCAGCGCCCGCATACCTGTGAAGAAAAGTTAACTTGCAAAACCTGTGAATAAAAGTTAACCTGCAAAATAAGACATTAACTGAGGGTGGGTAGGGTGGGAGAAGCTCTGGAGCCAAGTGAGGATTCCTAGGTAAGATCCTCCCTCTATTGTGTGGGCAGGTAATCCCTCCCCTACCTGGCCTGGTCTCCTTGGCAACGCTTCCCCCAGGTGGGATTGGACAACTGACTGAGGTAGGCGGAGACCTCCAGGTATCCCACCTGAGGGAAGGCAAACCAAGCCTATGCTGTTGGGGCC
Organism: Podarcis bocagei; assembly: GCF_964188305.1. Taxonomy (NCBI): domain Eukaryota; kingdom Metazoa; phylum Chordata; class Lepidosauria; order Squamata; family Lacertidae; genus Podarcis; species Podarcis bocagei. The sequence continues at coordinate 21,724,221 of NC_138128.1, forward strand.
GCTCCAGATCCAGGGGCTGCACGTGTCCACGCAAAGGGCGCCCCCCGTTTTAAGCGGGGAGCGGTCATTGTGCAATCCCTGAGCAACAGGATCAGGGAGATCAATACCAGACATGCTAATGTACATTATAGCAGCGAGAAGAAAGAGTGAATTTAAAACTAGAGATTGTCCAGTCGAGTTCAGATGCCTGCAAAGAAATATAGCATTATTCTAACTTGCTATCTCAAGGTAATAGATGGTGAAAGCCAAGCGCAGACTCATCAGCTCTGGACGTAAAGGCAATCCATTCATTCACACACACAAACGTATTTCTGATGATACTCACTGGTACAAAATACCGGCACCACTTTTTATGTCATTGTGTGCTGGCAAACACAGCACATTTATCAAGATGTGAGTACTGGCAACTCATTTTTTACCACCAAGGCACTTTGTGTGTGTAATATGTATATATATGAGACTATGGACAACGAAGTACAAAATGGATGAGTTGTTTATCACATTAAAGAGGGTGCACATATTGGCATAAGGCATGTGCCTTTGCTGAACGCTTTTTGGTGCCTGATTAAAAAAAAATTGTTTAGGAAAGTCTATCCAGACATGCAAAAGTTTTTAATCTCTTCTTAGCTACTGTTTATTTTCATCATCTCTGGAATGTTTTAAGGTATGTGTTTCTAACTGCTATAATCGAGAATTTTATTTTATATTTTTGTAAACTACTAAGGCGTGTATGCATGTTGTTTTTTTCAAATCAAGTGGTATCTAAATTATGTTAAATTAATAAATAAACATATAACATTTTGTGTGCGTACCTTTGAAATCAGGGGCACCAACCCCTCTCCGGATTGGCACTTTAACACATTTTAAAGGGCTATGTGCCAAATTTGAAACACACATGCCTTTCATGATTGATAAGAGGCTTGTGTATTTTTGTACTTGGATACCTTTCGATATACTTTTAAAAAGAAGAAGAAGAAGAAAAAGCCGACAAACACCCCCCTAATATGTGGCCACTTTATACTCTAATAGAAAATCTAATGTGCGTATTGAGTCTCACCAGCCACAAATTAGAGTGGAAAAGCGGAATGCCTGGCTGGCTCAGCATCTTCTGATGCCCTGCATTACTCTCCATCCCTCTCTAGCCTCAGAAGGAATAACGCTGATGCAAAGTTAAAAGCCACAGATGTTTTACAGAGGGAATTCTCTTGCAAAAAGTCAAGAGAGGCAAAACAGCACGCAGCTACAATGCTAAAAAGAAATGGAACATTGACTTGTAGAATTGAAGAGTTGAAAGGGACCCTGCTCCCCTAAAAAAAGCTTAACAACTTTGGTCCACCCCCCCAAAAAATGGGTAGATTGCTGCCAGGTTTTTTCCCCTGGGAGTAGATCATAATCTCTTGGGAGTTGGACGTCCCTGTTCTAGCTCAACCCCACTGCAATGCAGGAATCTCAACGAAAGTACCCATGATCGATGGCCATCCAACCTCTGCTTAGAAACCTCCAAGGAAGGTGAGTCCACCAACTTCCAAAGGAGTCTGTTCCACTGTCAAACAGCTCTTACCACCAGAAAATTATTCTTGATGTTCAGTTGAAACCCCCTTTCTTGTAAATCGAATCCACTGGTTCAGGTCCTACCCTCCAGAGAAGAGGAAAACAAGTTTGTTCCCTCTTCCCTTAAGATATTTGAAGATGGCTATCATATCTCCTCTCAGTTTCCTCTTTTCCAGGCTAAACATACCCAGCTTCCCTAATGGTTCTTTGTAAGGCTTGGTTTCCAGACCTTCTGTCGTCTTGGTTGCCCTCCTCTGCACAGACTCCAGCTTGTCTATATATAGAGAGAGATCAGTTGCCTCATGCAAGGAGACCCTCTGGGCGATAATGACACTTACAGAAAAAAACCATGATCTCTCTGCAGGGAAAGTTCTGTGTTTCCTCCCTGAAACAGATAGCTAAGGGAAGAAAGCTAGAATGATATATATGGGTGATCCTGGGCTAGTCACTTTCTCTCAGTCTAACCTATCTTACAGGGTTGCCATGAGCTTAAAACAGAGATTGAGAGAACAATGTACGTCGCCTTGAGGAACAGTGAGATGTAAAACAAGTAAATAAATTAAATACATTACAGTGGTACCTCAGGTTAAGAACTTAATTCGTTCTGGAGGTCTGTTCTTAACCTGAAACTGTTCTTAACCTGAAGCACCACTTTAGCTAATGGGGCCTCCTGCTGCCACTGCACGATTTCTGTTCTCATCCTGAAGCAAAGTTCTTAACCTGAGGTAATATTTCTGGGTTAGCGGAGTCTGTAACCTGAAGCGTATGTAACCTGAAGCGTATGTAACCCGAGGTACCAATGTAATGAAATCAACCTGGTGAAGTTCCGTATCTCTCCTTTCTGGCTCCAAGCACTCCCATGAACATAAGAAGCTCATTTGCACTGAGTCAGGCCCTTGGTTTATCTAGCTCAATATTGCCTGCACAGACAGCTGCTTTTCTTAGCCTTAGCTGTAGACGCCAGGGATTGAACCTAGGACCACCTGCAGACAAAGCAGGTTGCTTTCCCTCTCTCTGAAGTTTTGGGATGGTAGCACCCTTCCTCTTAAGTTTAAATTTCCACAGCCTTGCTGCAGCAAATCCTACCAGGGTGTTCCTCTGGCAGGATCTCTCACGCAGAGTCTGCATCTTGTCTGCATCCTGTTGCCACGGCACTGCCCCATGTCACATCACTCCAACTTAAACAAGATGGGTTTTTCACGCTCCAGCTGGCGCTGAATTCCGCATAGCAGGGATATGAAAATTGTGAGCTATAGCCAGTTTAGATCAGCCAGAAAACAATTTCACAAAACATTTTCACATGTAAGCAGACAACAGGAGGGATCCTCCAGTGCCTGCACAATGTAACAAGAAGATTTGGATGGCGATCACGCGCTAACACTCATGAATAAAACCAGTTTGGTTTTGTAAGCCTTTCTCTCTCTCTCTCCCTTTATGCAGAATAATAGTTTATAGGATTTCTATAAGTTAGAATGCTTCACATCTTTTCATTGGCCATAAAGATGCTCATCTATGCAAAGCAAAGGGAAAGGAAAAGAGTTTTTCTCCCCAGGTATAGAACTGTTTGCAAAAGCATTTTTAAGAGAGAAAGATATATAGTATATTTGCAATTTACTACCATTATAAACTGGAAGGCATTATAAACCCAGATTTGCTCTCTTATGGTCAGACGTGACACTAAAGGACACCGTGTGTTTTTACATCTCTCCCTTGGTATCTTTTAAAATGCATCCACTTAGTTTACTAGCATAGCCATGTTTTTACTACTTTCACTAGAGAACTAATTCACACTTCAGAAGAACAAGCTGTATCCTTATCCTGCCTCATAAATCTACAAAATGACCAACTAACTGTTCTGGTTGTGGAAACTTTATTGCCAATGGCAACCATGTATGGAAAAACTTACCTTAAAGGGACCTGGCTGGGTTTGACACATTTGGGCTTTGGAAAATCAGGTGTAATTCACAAAAGAAGTGCTCCTCTCTGGATTTGGGGCGCTACGTTGTCCTACTTCTGTTCAAACAGTATCCCAGAGATGGAATAGGGAGAAGTTGGTTGCGCGAATGCTAGGCCCTTATATTCCAGAGTTTCTGTGTATGGCTCTGGATAAACACAGAAGTCCACGAAGCTAGAGGGAAGAGGAACTGAACTTCAAGGCGCTAACAAGCACATCCCAGGCATACCCCTGCCAGGCAAGAGGCGAAAGCATGACAGGACTTTGAGAAGAGCTGAAATGTGTGATTACTCTGAAAATATCAGCAGTAAAGGGTTTGCAAAATAAAAAGAAGTGGCATTAACCTGAGGGACAGGTTCAAAGATATCTTTCAACAAGCCTTTGATGGCATGTTCTAACGCAGTGTTTCCCAACCACTGTTCCGCGGCACACTAGTGTGCCGCGAGATGTTGCCTGGTGTGCCGCGAGATGTTGCCTGGAGGGAGGCGGGCGAGTCGGGCGGCGAGAGGCGGGGCGGCGGCGGCGAGGAGAGGCCACCCAGCGCGGGGCTCTCGCCGTCTGCCTGGCTGGCTGCCTGCGAGCTCGGCGGGCAGCGCCTCCGTCCGCAGCGCCCGCCTCGCGGCTCTCATTCCCTGCCCCTGCCAAAGCTCACCCAGCCAAGCCGCGCTCTCCTTCCTGCCTCGCTTTGCTGCCTCCTCCCCCCACCCCCAAAGCTTGGAGGTTCCCCGGCAAGGGGGAGGGAAAAAAATTGAAACTTACACTTTCGTGCGTCCCTCCCGGCGTGACGCTGCGCGCTGACGTCACGGGGCTGTAATGGTGGTGTGCCTCGAGATTTTTTTCATCAAACAAGTGTGCCTTTGCCCAAAAAAGATTGGGAAACACTGTTCTAACGGATGGGGGTGTTCCTCCCACACCCCAAGTGTAACTGTATATGTTTATTTTTATTGTTGTGAATAAAGTCAGAAGGCAGGCAGCAAATGAACCTGCAAATAAATTAATTAAAATGCAAAGTGAATAATACTTATGTGTTGTTTTTAAAGTAAAAGAATGGGAAAGTGTTAACAGCATCAGGGGGGGCGTTTAAATAAGAGAACAACACCATTTCTTCTTTTAAACAGGAAAAATAAAATGAAAGCAGCATTGCAATAAGAAGAAGAAGAAGAGTTTGGATTTGATATCCCACTTTATCACTATCCGAAGGAGTCTCAAAGCGGCTAACATTCTCCTTTTTCCTTCCTCCCCCACAACAAACACTCTGTGAGGTGAGTGGGGCTGAGAGATGTCAAAGAAGTGTGACTAGCCCAAGGTCACCCAGCAGCTGCATGTGGAGGAGCGGAGACGCGAACCCGGTTCCCCAGATTACGAGTCCATCGCTCTTAACCACTGAGAACACTTTGCTGAACCCCATTGCTCCTTGAACCCATGCCCCCCCTTACGTGGGGACCAAGCAATGCCCAACTGTCATAACAAGGACTACCTGTAGCCCTCCTCCTCCTGTATTTCAGAAGGATCATTTGCTGAGGGCACATGGCCAACAACATGTAACACCATTGGTGTTTTTGGGTGTGTTTTTTAACTTACAGTTTGTTTCTTTATTAAGGAAAGCAGGACAAAAAACAAAGAGACTTCTAAAGGTTGCTCCAGTCTTAGTGAAGCAGTTGCCTGGACTGGCTTCACATGTAACACTATTGTTAAAACATCTGCATTGGCTGCCCAACGACTGCAAAACCCTGAAGAATTTAGGTCCAGGTTACTTTACGGACCACCAGAAAACCATCCTACATCATAGGGCTATCACCAACACCAGCTGCAGGGGCTTCATTTGTTGTTCCCCATATTGCTGAGGCTCATAAGACACCAACATGAAACTGAGTCTTTGGCGTCATCAGCCCTTCGCCTAGTGATTCAGCAAAGCACCTTCTATTTTAACTTTTGAATGTTTCCTGAAGAATTTGCAAAGCTACCAGGCTTACGCAAACAATTAAGAAACCTTCTTCCGTAATAGTTAGCTGACGATCTCTGGTTCAAAAACTTTATGTAGCAAAATGTAAAAAAATAATAATGTTGTAAACCAATCCAGCATTCCCACTGGTGCATATGCACAGTCTTGGCCTTGGTGCCATCCACTCCACCTTGCTCCACTCCAGCCTAGGTGAGCTGTGGTGATGTTAGTGTCAGGAAGGCAACTGCCCTGCTATATTCCTCCACACCGGCCTCTACTGAGCTGTCTTGCCCCAGCTAACACCCACTCCCACGTCCTTCCAATTCAGCACAGTGGCTCACTGTAAACACAATAAATTGCCAAAGCTCATTAAGTTTATATGAACACACAGTACTATCAGCATCCTATAAATCTAACACCAGGGTCAGTGATGTACGCATAATGGCTAATAGCTGGCACTGGGTGAGTCCTCCCATTTCTAAGCTTCCTGAACATGTGCATTTAGAACACCTATTTATGTTAGACGTATTGGCACACAATGCATACTTTGTTTGGAATATGCGGGGACTGTCATAACCTTTTATGTTTATGTGCCATATAGTGTGTGTTAGGAAACCTCAATATGCAAATGTTAGCTTGGCAATAGATTTTTGTGAAGAAACATCTATGTGCCGCATAAATAACACACTGCTATGTAAGTATAACACACGCGGTAGGAACCTTTCTTCTTAATTCATTCTTTGCCTATGACTGAAGCGAGGTTGCTACTAATAGGCACAGGAAAGTTGCAAAGCAGATATGATGCATTTGTTCTGTTTTCAGTTTTTTGTCCTTCCATGAGAACATGAACAGCACTGTCCAGTATGATGGTTCATCCTTGGATACCTTCCCTTCCCGCTGTGTGAAACAGGGTTGTGTTCTTGCCCCCAACTCTCTTTGGCATATTCTTCTTCCCGTCGCTCTCCTATGCCTTCAGCTTAGATGATGTGTCCTTCCATTCAAGAAGCAATGAAGGTCTGTTCAACCTGGCATGTGTCTGCGCCAAGACAAAAGTGCAGCAGGTTCTTATCCGAGATAAGTTGTTTGCAGATGACTTTACCCCTGAAGGCACACATTTCCACTGTCTCCTGAGACAGACAGGTGCCAACAATATTTTGGAGATGTTTGCTATTTGCTGTATGACAGTCTACTGTGCACACGTGGGTGTAACTGATATCACCTAACAATGTACACCAGAAAAGCTATAATTTTTGGCTCCTGCACAACTCCATTTACACTGTTATTTGATTATATTTCCTGCAGCTAGTCAGACAGAATGCAAGACATGGAGAAGAGATGATTTTCCCCTCAAAACATCCTACCAGCACAGAATAATGTCATTGTTGCCTGTTCCAGTACAATGCTTTATTGGGGAGACACACACAGAGAGAGAGAACATCTCTATTCAAGCAGAACTCTGAGCTTCCTTCCTGCATTATTTTTGCTAACATAAATAATCAGCTAAAATACATACAGAAATGTCAAAACAGCAATAGAAGAGGCCAGCCCTGAAACAATCAGCAGCAATAAACAAGCAATACAACAGCTAGAGAGGCATGAATATTATAACAAGCTACAACAATCTAAAGCTCAGTTTTAAAAACAGCAAAACTACAGGCATAGGAATAGGGTAAGTGTCAAAGGCCAGGCCAAATAATAGCAACTTCAGCATATGACTGAAATGATACAATGAAGATACCAGATGCACCTCTGTGGGTAGGGAATTCCACAACAGAAGAGTTGCCAGAGAGAATGTCCTCTCCTGCAAACATCCACCACTGAATCTTTGATGACAGCAGAACTACCAAGAGTGACCTATCTACTGATCTTAACACTTGAGAGGGTGTGTGAAGAAGGAGGTGCTCTTTCAGATGTTTGGGGCCTATGTCATACAGTGGTACCTTGGTTCTCAAACTTAATCTGTCCTGGAAGTCCATTCTAAAACCAAAGTCTTCCAAAACCAAGGCACACTTTCCCATAGAAAGTAATGCAAAAGGGATTAATCCCTAAAACAGCAATTTAACATGAATTTTACTATCTAACAAAACCACTGATCCCTAAAATGCAAGCAATAAACAATGTACTGCAGTCACACAATCAATCAATCAGTAGCTGAACTGGATTTCACACAGTCACAAAAGCAAAACAAAAAAAAGCCGCAAAAACAAAAAATGCAAAATGAATAGCAAAAACAGACAGACCTCAGTCTAACACTCAAATCGGAAGTATAACATTCAAAATGGAGCACGTTCGGCTTCCGAAAAAAGTTCGCAAACCGAAACACTTACTTCTGGGTTTGTAGTGCTTGGGTTCCAAGTTGTTTGAGTACCAAGACGTTTGAGAACCAAGGTACCATTGTAAACTGAGCACTTTAGTTCAATTGGCCGTATAAAATTGACTTTCCCTGGCACCTAAAACCACATAAAGTGTCATTTGAGTCTTCCTCGCGTGAGCATTGTATGGTTGGAGCATCACCACGAACAAGCCCTTGTCTCCCCTCGCTAGCTAAATGCAGGGGCATCTGGAGTTGGAACCATGTAGCAGTTCCTCAATTTATCTTGCACTTGCCATGCTGCTCCAGTCCACCTGCCTTCAGAGTCTATGAAGTTCCTCCATTCTCATCCTCTTCTGCCTCTGTCCATGCCTTCACCTGCATTACAACCTCTCCAAATCTGGCCACTGGCCAGGACATTAGACTCTGGCTTAAAGCTTGCATATTTTGAAGAACTGTCCAAGCAGTTAATGATTTACACCCTAGCTCTTCTAAAATGCCTGGGCAGGGGCCAGGTTGTAGCCTCTCAGATCACTGGCAGTATGAATTCAGCTTAGAATAGTTAGGAGGCTGAATGATTCTTCTTATTAAGATAGCATCATTAAATTTTATTACTCTGTTTTTAATCAGTAACTAAACATTAACTGATGGGAAAGTAATTTTTTTAATAAAAAAAACCAGGCTGATTAAAGATGAGAATATTTATGAGAATTCATTCCTGGAGCAGAGTTGGAGGAGGAGGCAGCTAAGTCCTTTTTAATAAAGTATTTTTTAAAATAAAATAAAAATCTTCTGTTCCAAGCACTCTTTTTCTTTTATTTATTAATGTAATGCCAATCTGGTGGGTGGGGAAAGCAATGCTTCTTTGTCCAGAGCCATCTGTTTCAGCAGCGGCTAGTGATCTGGAGTAGAGGCCTTTAAGCAGCTGCTATTGATGAGCAGTCACCAAGAGGGAGGGGTGCCCTTAATGATGGCTTTGCTTGTGCAAATGTGCTGCTGATGCATGGCCAAAGGGATCGTCATTAGGGGGAGGCTTCAGGATCCACTGTGAAGCCTCTCAGACTTTGTCTGCCAGTTTCTTATGCAATGGCTTCATAAGGATAGTTCTGCAAGTCCAACTGCTGCTGGACACAAGTCCTTCTCTGGGTGCCCCCAAGACCCAGGAAAATACACTAAAGAGGAACACTGGAAAATTCAGGACAAAAGAAAGAACTTCTTCACCCAGTGTGGAAACTATGGAATTCACTCTCACGAGATGTAGTGATGGCCAGCAACCTGGATGGCTTTGAAACAGGTTTAGATAAATTCAGAAAGGATAATGATATCAGTGGCCACTAGCCATGATGGTTATATTCTGCAGAATGCCTCTGACTACCAATTGCTGATGATTACAAGTTGGGAGAGTGCTGTTGCACTCAGGTCCAGCTTTTGGGCTTCTCACTGGCATTTGGTTGGCCACTGTGAAAACAGCTGCTGCTGAAGGAATGCAAAAGATAAAGTTTATGGCCAATGATTGGCAGGTGGTTATCTCCTAGACACCAGCTGGGTGAAGTCACATGCTGTGACCTCGAAAGGCAGGGTCATGAGATAGATGCACCTGCAGTCTCATCCTTTTAATCCATATGAGAAGGTCTTGGGACCTCTGAGGTGTGACTGACGTGTGCATGAGTAATGCACAAGTTAGCTTACTCTGCAGAGTGCAACCTAAAAATATGGGAGCTGGAGATACTGGTGCTATGCATTGGCCAGCTCCAAGGAGAAGCATTCACTGTCATTCACCCAAGGGTGCTTCAACAGCAGATGAAATGTAAGAATGAAGCAGTATGGGAAAGGCATACTGCCCAACCTCTAGAGACCCAAAACCAGGATGTGTGTCTTCCAGGATGCTCTGCTGGGCAAGTCACATGACCTGCACCTCACTCTTGCCCCAAACAAAGCATTTTCAGCCACTGCAATCTTGCACAAAAGAAGGATGTCTCTTTTTTCCAGAACACTTGGCAGATAGGGAAGTAATTTGTACTTGTTGTGTGTAAATGCTCAATTGTCTGCCTTAGTCTGAGGAGGCTCTTTATAGATTTGGTGTGCATTTTTATGCCTAATGCTTGCTGTGCAACTAATCGTTCTGCCCAGACACTGAGGTCCAGCTCTGAGGGCCTTCTGGCAGTTCCCTCACTGCGAGAGGCCAAGTTACAGGGAACCAGGCAGAGGGCCTTCTCAGTAGTGGCGCCCGCCCTGTAGAACGCCCTCCCATCAGATGTCAAAGCGATAAACAACTACCTGACATTCAGAAAACATCTGAAGGCAGCCCTGTTCAGGGAAGTTTTTAATATGTGACATTTTAGTGTATTTTTCATCTTTGTTGGAAGCCGCCCAGAGTGGCTGGGGAAACCCAGCCAGATGGGCGGGGTACAAATAAATTATTATTATTATTATTATTATTATTATTATTATTATTATTATTATTATTAAACTTGTAGTCTTCGCCCAAAAGTGTGCTTATTGCCTTCAAATCCAAAAGAGCAGGTACTCTGGGTAGAACACTAATTATGGCAACAAGATGGAAAGTTGCGCTCCAAAGTAATATTGAATTGGACATTATCAAGTTGGGAGAAGGTAAGCAGAGTTCCAGCAGCCATGAAATTAAAAGATGCTTGCTTCTTGGGAGAAAAGCAATGACAAACCTAGACAGCACCTTAAAAAGCAGAGACATCACCTTGCCAACCAAGGTCCGTATAGTTAAAGCCATGGTCTTCCCAGTAGTGATGTATGGAAGTGAGAGCGGGACCATAAAGAAGGCTGATCGCCAAAGAATTGATGCTTTTGAATTATGGTGCTGGAGGAGACTCTTGAGAGTCCCATGGACTGCAAGAAGATCAAACCTATCCATTCTTAAGGAAATCAGCCCTGAGCGCTCACTGGAAGGACAGATTATGTAGATAAGGCTCCAATACTTTGGCCACCTCATGAGAAGAGAAGACTCCCTGGAAAAGACCCTGATGTTGGGAAAGAGAGAAGGGGCACAAGGAGAAGGGGACGACAGAGGACGAGATGGTTGGACAGTGTTCTCGAAGCTATCAACATGAGTTTGACCAAACTGCGGGAGGCAGTGGAAGACAGGAATGCCTGGCGTGCTCTGGTCCATGGGGTCACGAAGAGTCGGACACGACTAAACAACTAAACAACAACAACAAGCAGAGTTCCACAAGGGCCTACCTTAATGACTCACAGATTCACTAATAACACAGTCCACTGAGAACATGCAGGGGTAACTTTAGAAGAATACAAACAGGGTGAGATTTGCATTCTCAAAATATACACCAGGGGTTCCAACCAGATTCAACTTGGTAGCTGCCCTATAGCCAGGGGATCAAAGCAACACAATGAAAGGAAGAGGAAACACCTCTGCACAGGGTTGTTCTATAAACAACAACAACAAAACAACAACAACAATTTATTTCTTGTACTCCACCCATCTGACTGGGTCGCCCCAGTCACTCTGAGTGGTTTCCAACAGAATATTAAAAAAATGCATTAAGAAGGGCCACCCTTTGCTTTGAAGGTTGTGAAATCTAATTCCTCCCTTTTGTGTAGGACTCCTAAACTCCTATAAGTCGTCAATTGGATGTGAAGCCATTGAAAAGAAAGAGTGAGACAAAATGCTTAGCAACTACACTCTACATCAACTTGTACATCAACGCTTCCTCCGTAGCTTTCAAAATGCAAATCAGAAACTACCAACGCTAGTGATTCCTACAGTGTACTGTAACCTGCAGAGCAAACCAAAGCGACACATGCCATGCCCAGAGGGCTTACAATCTAAGTGTAACCGATGGGACGGAGATGAAGGGAAGTGAGAGGACTTGATAGAAAATGATACTGAACAGGATAGTTAAATAGAGGAGTGCTCAAAGATTTATGAAAGAAGAGTCGGTTGCACATTACTATAGCCTCGGGTAACCAACGCGTGCCTTCCAGAAGCTGTTGGACTCCATAAGCCCAAGGCAGCATGGCCAATAGCAAGGGATGGAGGAGTTGCAGCCCAAGCAATGTCTGGAGGGCCCCATGTTGGCTAAACCCTGCTGCAGACTAAAGTAAATAAGTTGTTTCTCAGGCAGTAATAATCCTTTTAACGTAGGGATGGGGAACCTTGGGCTCAGGGGTCTAATGTGGCCCTTTAGGCATCTCTGTTTGGTCCTTGGGATACTAAACAGGTCACACCTGCTCCCCAGGCCACCACACAAATCCATCTCCTCAAGCCACACCCTTTACCAGTGCTGGATTTACGTATAAGCTAAACAAGCTACAGCTTAGGGCCCCACTCTCTTGGCGGCCCCCCCAAAAAATAAAGGAAAAAAACTGGATGTACATTTCCAAAATATAAGATAAAAAACAAATAAAATAAAACCTACATACAGCAACAATGTTTTGTGTTGTGTATGATGTAAGTAACGGGCCCCGCCTAGTAGCCTGCTCCCTAAAATATCACTGGTCTGCTCATTTCTATATAGGTTGCCTACATTCTGCATGTGCAAATGGCTTTAGATACCTATTAGGTCCATAAATTACCATATAGCATATATTCAACACAAAAACCAGCAACAATTTGTTGTTGACAAAGGACAGCTGGACATATAAAGGGCCCTGTTACCTTCAGTAGCTTAGGGCCTCATCAAACCTAAATCCAGCCCTGCCCTTCACCGATCCTGATCCACAACTTCTTTGAGCACCTTTGCCTGGAATGTGTTCCTGAACTCCAGTACTGCCTTGGGTTGAAAAACATCCCTGGGTTGAAAGATTAGAAGAGGGTGAAATTAAAAACCTCTTGACTTTTGCCTGGCTACCAGGTTGCCCAGGACAGAATAAATCCTTCAGGCTCATAAGGATTCCCCACCCTAGGTTAATTTCTGCCGGATGAATATCTGGCCCAATATTATTATATATTTGGCACTTCACTCCCCAAGCACCCCTGCTCTACAGTGGTACCTCTGGTTGCAAGTGGGATCCATTCCAGAGGCCCGTTCGCAACATGAAAAGAGCGCAACCCGCAGCGGCACGTCTGCGCATGCGCGGGTTGTGATTCGCCACTTCTGCGCATGCGCGAGCGGTGAAACCCGGAAGTAACCCTTTCCAGTACTTCCGGATCACCGTGGGACGTAACCTGAAAGAACATAACATGAAGCAGACGTAACATGAGGTATGACTGTATTTTGCAATGATCATGCAAAACATTTGCAAGATAACATCTTGATAGGAAGTCGTAAAGCACTGGAGAACCACCCCGAACTTTTCAGTTTCTACTAAGTGCAATCAGATTCCCGCTTGACATCCAAGGATGGAGGAGCTTTTATCAATTAAAGATAGCAAATACAGCTTCACACCCGTCATTCTGGAGCTGCGTTGTTTTTAATGCTTTTAACTTTCGTTAAGGCCTAACAAACTTTCAATGTAATTTGGCTTTGAAAGACTTGAAAGAAGAATTACTCTAGATGTGCCTATTGTACACTGCAGAAAATTGTATCCTATAAATAGCATATTAATCATTTATGGCTATCAGCTATGGCTTCTGATTTTAAACAATACACATTTTGAATGCCAATGGGAAACAGGGTGGGGGTGGGGAGGAAAGGAAAGGCTGGCTCCTTCTGTTCAAAGCTGAAGCCAGAACAAAAATCTCTCACCTCTTGGGAGCTAATTAGTGCAGGAAAGACTTGTTGAAAAAAATTCCAGCCATCTCTTAGCATTGGGTCTGTTTGCTATTTCAAATCTTAGATAATAAATCAAAACAAAAGCTATTAGACAGCTCTGAAGCCCCTTTGTTTCACTAATGTCAAGAAGCCGATTTTGTGAAATTGAAAGAATTGCTAAGCCATTTGCATACCAGGAGCATTTTGCCCTCTGAATGAATTGCAAGAACATTTTTAAATTACAAATACCGTATCCTCACAGAATTTGGGTGCATTTTGCAAATATTTATCCAATGCACATACAAAATGCAAAGGCATTCAAACGAAAAGATTATTCATTGCTATTGCATATATATTTTTAAGAGGTTGAATATTGGCACCCCATTTCCCCCATACTCTGTGGTAATGAAGCTTTCGAAAGGGATCAATTTTAAATGATGCTGGAAAAACAGAGCCAACCACTGCCGCAATGCAGCTTTCAGACATATATCTATGGGAATGCTATGGGCATCTCTGGGCATCCACAAAAGTGCTTAGTCCATTTCCGCCTACATTATGGGTGAGGAATCTGTGGGCTTCCAAATGTTTTTGGACTACAACACCCATATCCCCGACAATTAGCTATGCAGGCTAGGGCTGATGGGATTTGAAGTCCAACAACATCTGGGCCACAGGTTTCCCTAAATGAATAAAGCACTTGGCTACACATCTACACTTTGGGTGGTTGCCTCTTTTCAAACAAGTCTTAAATGGACTCCTTAACTTTGTCTACTTCCTAAAGTTAGTAAAACAATGAGGAATCTGACCGGTGGATCTCATACTGCCTTCTCCATAGCCTAAACCTTCATCCACTTGCCTTCACCTTTGATCAGAGCTACATCAGCCCAGGTATTCACTATGCTTACAGTTAACCAATGTTGACTGCTATAATGTTAGAAAAATAGAAAGTTGCTGTATAGCAAGTGAGATTATTGATCTAGTACAATATTGTTTACACTGAGGGGCAGTGAGTGTCTTGGGCTTCAGACAAAGGTCTTGCCCAGACTTACCTGGGAAAGCTAGAGATTGAACCTTGGACTTTTTTGCATTCAAAACACATCAGTCCTTGGTGCTGCTACCCATGGTATGTATAGCCATAGTTAAGGCTAGCAGGCAAGGCATGCTGCAGGAGGGAAAAGTTGAGAGGAAGAGCATAGGATCTTGCAGGCAACTCTTGATTGCTTGTCTATGGTTAAGCAAGCAAGAATATTACATGCAGATGAGCCCATAGTTTTATTGCTGACCCCAAAGATTGCTTGTGACATTGCATGTTATAACACACCTTCATGTACCATCCAAAGTCATTTATGTGAACCACCCAATTTGAGTGGCAGATGTCCATTAAAACATACTCAAATGAAGGAAGTGCAAGGAAAGTTATGCAGAATTACACAAGACAAACTGATGATTAATTCCTCGCTAGAAAAATCTGTATATTTCCAATAACCCGATATTCATAACATTTAGATATTCTACTCGTGGACTGGCCCTGCTATGGAATCAGACAGTTGCAAAACATTGTCAGCATCACTGCATCAGCTCTGTGACTTGCATGCTGCCTTGTGCTTCCCTCTGGGGGTCAGCTAGAGAGTTAGAAGTGATTGCTATGCATATAAAGATCTACATTCAATGTAAAGACTAAGTATTTTTTATTAGAGTGAAACGCCACTGTATCACTGGGCTTGCCACATGCTTAATGAGTTGGTAGCGAAAACTCATTTCCATGTTTAATATATGCAGGGGTTACAAGGAAATGTTAGGATTTAATTAATCACAGCATAAAAGTTATTGAACTTAATTGTAGGCAAATAGTGGTAAATTATTCTTGCAATGCCATAAGTAATGTAGCAGTGGTTACACCACCACCCCCAAGCAATATATCTGGTTTAGTTTGATACATATTTATTGGTATAACCAGATTCTGCACATTTATTTAATATATTGGTGCATTTCTAACAGATCAATCCCAAACACAACAAATTTGTAGCAGGAGGAGAAAGCTCAAGGTCCCACAGCACGGTGCTGCATAGTTAATTATACAAGGAGTATCATATTTTAAACAGAGCAAAACAGACGTCTTCTGTAAAGACAATAATTTCAGCCCTCATTTGTGAGAAAAGAAGGTAGGAATAATCAAGTCTTTCATTTTTCATAGAACTCTCCTCTGTCACTCATATCCCTTTATTGCATGCCATTTATAATTAACTAGCATACTCGAGATCTGCTGCAATGACACTCTACTTCCAGTTTTATCATGGACCTGGCTTTATATAAAAGCCTTCTGTGCTTATTTTTATTACATTTTTTTAAAAGTGTAGACTTCTCAGAGTAATATTTAATAGTGTTCTGAGAGCAAGAAATGTGCCTTGTAAAATGAGTTCATCCCCAAATGGTCTGTTCTTTACTGTTGCAAAAAATAGTCCTACTGAGCATATGAAGGATGCACTCAAAATGGAACGGCTTGTTCCTTGGCCGCAGAACAGAAGTATTACTTACCATCATTAATTTATGGACTACTCCACTTAGTAACCTCCATAGAAGTTTGAACACTTTTGAGAGAGCCTGATTCATTGCTCAGCCTCCCTCCCATAGAACCTGTGCAGGGGGTGCCTGTTGAAAAAGAAAAAAGATCTGGCTCACAACATCACATGGTTTGTCCCTATTTGGTGATTGGTGACAGAACATGTGAACTGATTCTCTTGATGTATGACACATCTATGGAGCCTCTATGGGGAAAGTTGTCTTAGCTCAGTAGTATAGCATCGGGTTTGCATGCAGATGGTCCAGATTCAGTCCCTGGCATCTGCAGGTACAGCTGGGAAAGAATTCTTGAAATACTGATTGCCTCAGACTGATGCCCTGCCAGGCTTCAGGGAATCAGATTTCTCCCTCATGGCAGTAAATAAAAAGATCAAATGAAAGGAATATCTTTAATAATCACAGTAAGAGATAAAACAACACATCTACCTAGAAACGGCGGTGCTCCCAGTTAAGGCCTACTCCCCACCTCCGTCCCTGTTAATCTACATCACTCCTACATCACTCCTACGTCTTGTAATCTGAGCTTGTACCCTCTGCGCTTTCTGTTCTAACACTTTCTGAGCTCTCCGTGTCTTTGGAGAAGGGGGGTGAATGCTGTCCAGAGGTTGTGAATCTGTTAACTCTCTCTCTCTTCTCCATAATTATCTTTTTTTTCTAAACTAGGGAGCGATTTTTTTCCACTTAGCTGCCTTGTGGAAAAGGTGGAAAATAATTTTCATAAATAAATATCATAGCAAATAGCTGTTGATGGAATTATGCTCCCTGAAACAATGTTCCCACATGAATAATAAAAGGTCAATGTGTGATAAAAGGACAAGGTTTAATGACTGTAAGATCTAATCACTGACCTGGCTTCTAGAGGAAAAACTCTATTAAGGAAAGATGCATGACTAGAAATTTCAACTCACATAGCTGATCCTATGTATGCAGAAGCTTTGAGAAGATGACACACTGAGTTGTCAAAACAAAAATCACAGGAGAAATTCAGCAAGGGGAAGCTTATTAGTCGTGCTGCTGGTTTCTAATGAAAGCCAGTATAGCCTAAGTATAACTTTCGCATAACCTTAACCATCTCATTCCTAGATAAGAATAGCAACCACATTAAAGTATGACAATATAAAAATGTCTTAGGCTTTAAATCTTTATGGTTCAGCTCTGGTAAGCATCAGTCATGATGGTTTGATCTGAAAGCTTATTTATATGGCATAACATGACACAGAAGAATAACCAATTCAGTAGCAATTCGGATGATGTTGGCCAGAATCAACATATATGATAAGGTGGTAGATAATATTGAAAACTAAAGTATGCACCTGCCCAGAGGAATACCATCAAAAGTCATAAACGGTAAGTCTGCAATAGAGAGTGGTTGTATTGACACAAAAAATACTTATTTATGAATGAGATCTATATCCTACCCTTAAGCCTAAAGTTTCAGGGTGGGTTCCATCAATTAAAAAAGCCCACAAAATATAAATGTAAAACATAAAAGAGAAAGTTATGAAGATTAGCATTGGCACATATCTGGTCTCCCTCCACTGGCATCTCTGCAGCTTACCAGGAATAAGGAGGCAGGGGAAAGGTGACTGGAAGGTTGGTGTTGTGCAGACACGCCAGCAGGAACTCTGGATTGGCTCCATTGGTGGGACTACACAGTGCTAAATTACCTGTCACCTCCACCTCCCAGTAATCCACCGTGATGCCAATGCCAGGTGGCTGCTGCTGCTGCCCTCCCTCCATCTGCTCCTTCACATTAGAAATGTGTGTTTTAAAGAGAAAAATATGTTTTTAAAATACGTATTTTATGGCAACATTGTGCACATTTTAAGAAGAAGAAGAGTTTGGATTTGATATCCCACCTTTCACTCCCCTCCAGGAGTCTCAAAGCGGCTAACATTCTCCTTTCCCTTCCTCCCCCACAACAAACACTCTGTGAGGTGAGTGGGGCTGAGAGACTTCAAAGAAGTGTGACTGGCCCAAGGTCACCCAGCAGCTGCATGTGGAGCAGCGGAGACTCGAACCCAGTTCCCCAGATTAAGAGACTACCGCTCTTAACCACTACACCACACTGGCTCTCAAAAAAAATTCACACTGATGTGGAAATCTGCATGAACAGACTTACATGCAAAAGTGACCTGGAGCACAGACAGGCGAATTTGGGCATCCTTTAAGTTGAGCAATTTGATCTTTTCCCCTAACGTGTGCATTTGACATTCCGAAAAAGCTTCCACTCTCACATGTTTTCTGGTAGTGGATAAGCAAGCATTGTGGAAATGGAATGCACCGTTGGAAAAGTCCAGTCTATACATCTTTATTTTTTTCACAAAGCTAGAAGCCATTACTTTGACTTCAGGAACCATCTGCTCTGTAATTTTTAATGCTCTTACATCTGATTCCCTCGAGGTGCTCAGAACTGCCACAGGATCCTCTTGAGGTAATTAAATCTAGTAAAACACTAAACTTCCACAGCTGGGGGACACTTCCAGGAGCAGCAAAGCAGCTGTAATGACCATCCCCACTTGCACAATGGGTCAAAGGGACAAGTACTGCATCCTGTCACTGTAGCGATTCAGAACAGTTAAGCTCATCAGGCTGATACTGCAAGAATTAGCTATTCCATATAAATTCTGTAACGGGGCATCATTTTAGCAAGGTGGCTGTTAGGCATTCGATGCCTTTTCAAAAAGAAACACACAGACACATATGGATAGGGTGAGTATTTAAGGGAAGGTCACAGTACATGAGGATATCCACAATTCTGCCCTTCAAATGCAGTATTGATTTTTAAGGCCTCTCAGAATACCTCTTGATTGCTGGCACACATTTCGAGAACGGCAGGGAGTCCCCAAAGCAAGTCTCCATTATTCGGCTGAAGCAAAACAACAAGACATCTTGAGCTTAGAGCCAGTAAACAGGTCTCCACCATGGTCTGCAGGAATCAATATCTGGGTTACAGTGTAATGCATATCTGGGTCATAAGTGGAGCAGCTGGAGCCACCACTGTTTTCACAGAGAAATTGTCCCAATGGCAACATGGGACTAACTAGTACAGCAGGACCTTCTATAGATCCATATGGAGCCCCACTGGCAATAGTAGCAGAAAATGGGCAGAAATATCTTGTTTCAGAACAACATCAGGAATCAAAGGGGAGGGGAACCAGCAATAGGTTGGCAGATTTTTTCAAAAGTACTGAAAAGAAAACAAAACAACTGGTAAATGTGGAGCAGTGACTGATCTCCCAAACAGCTAAAAAAATTAGGGTAGCTTCAAACTGGTATCCTGATATTGTGAGCCAGGCAGAAGTGATATAAACTGAGATAAGCAAACAGCAAACAACCCAAGACAGTAGCCCTTCTTATCTACAATCAACAAGGCACATAATGTGGGTTTTTTAAAAATAAAAATGATGCTGATTTACAAACTAAAAATGCCTTGTTAAAAAAGGAAGACATGTTTTGAAATCAACCATAAGGTGATGATTTTGGAAATGCCACGGGGTAGACAGAAGCATAAAATGAAACCAAAAAGAGCATTCCTTTTGAGTTATGGATGCACTAATTAACAATATTATTTAAGATTTTGTGTAAATGGTTTCTGAGTCAAAGAGTCAGGGATGCGAGATAAATATTGTATTAAAGTCCATTGTGACATGCAAGGAACACTTGAGATATGACCCTGAAACAGTCACAGTACTTTTATGGTCCAGTTTATATTTTCAGCAAAATCAGGTGGTAGTGCTTTTGCTCTTATTTTTCCAATCTTATATTCTGTTCTCCCCATGACAATTTGTCATTTTAGTGCAAATTCCTCCTAATAAACACATTTTGCCTAATATATGCATTTTTGCAAAGCAGTTTTCTCTAATATAGTTTTGTGTGGCTTTTTTTGGCTAATATCTGCATTTGCATGGACAGTTTACCCTAATTTATGCATGCATTTTTGTACACATTACTTGACTGGAGAAGCACACCGCAAAATACGGAATTGTGCAAATTTCAAAGGATGGCTGTGTTTTGGTTTGAGTATTTCAGAAATGTTGATTTAGTTCGTTTGCCTTGAATAAACCAGTTCAACAGAAAGGGAGGAGCTGTCTGCAGTGAGGAATAGCAGGGAAGTAGAGTTGATACACTGATCCTTAGTTTTAGAATTGAGACATTACAAGCAGGTCGTCCCCCCACCTTGTTTTCTCCTACTCTCTCTTCAACAGTGAATTCTTCCAAGAAAAAATGTTATGACTTGATTCTGCAGAATATACAAACTTGCCCCCCCACACCATTGATTTAAACATATGTTCATACTTCCCATTGAAATCAACGGGCTTAGAAGTGTTTAACTTTATAATTCAATATTGCCTAAATGTGTTTCCCACCATATATTAGACACTATTCTTTTAGCTTCTGGGGCTCAAGCTGAAAGACAGGCAAATCAAAATTGTAGGGGGGTGGGGGGGAGGTGAGTTTCAAGGTTTTCTTGCATCTTACTTACAAAAAAAACATGAAAGTTTAATTCAATTTCTACCACTTACGTTATTTACTTTCGTCATTACCCACAGAAGCCTGGGGAATGACAATGAACCAGCCATCATCAATTTTGTTTATAGCTCTTTGCTATTAGTTTTCACTATGTGCTTCATAAATTAGCAGAATGCTGCCATATTTAAGGTGCTTAGCTTCAAGAAAGCTTCCCAAACTAAATTGGTTCATTGAATTTAAGAAGTCATGAAAATATGCCTGGTTTCTTTTCTTTTTGGGAATATGGCTTTTTCTCTAAGTCTAAATCAAGAGTAAAACTGACAGTAACCCTTAATTGGAACTCTCTAATCATTGGAGTTCTTTAATAATGACCTTCTCTGGAAGAAAAATCAGGTCCTTAATTATATCTGTGGCTGTTTACGGTGGTTTGGGGGGGGCACTTTCATTACATCAGAATTAGCACATTCCTTCCTTGGTTTATAACCACACTATTTCTTGCCCTGCTTAAGGTTCATACATACATCAAGGTGACTCCCACGTTGCTTCCAATTTTGTAAAACTGCTTACACTGCTAGTCCCATCAGGTCTTACACCGCCTGAAATGAAAAGGTCGCTGACAGTAGACACTGTTCCTTTAAATTCAGGAATAGCATGCAGCGTGGGGCACCAACCCAGAATTGGTGCAGACTGCCAATGTCGTAACTGGGACCACAAGTGTAGCCTTGATGTATCCTTGTTCCCATATAGCCTATTGATGGGTGGAGCAAGAAAGGAGATGGGTGGATCACTTGGTTCCTGTTCCGTGCCGCTTTTGCATGTGGCCGTTCACAAGTCCATTCCATCCAGTTTATACACTAATCTGTACATATGTATAGTCCACTTGGAAGTTTGCATTTAAAAATATATTTAAATAGTATTTCTGAACCTATTTTCTTGCAAAACACATATTTTAAATGCACATTGCTACTGTGTTGTAACCTCAGCACTGCATCAGAATTTATTTATTTTTTTGAAAAAGCGTGAAATCCAAAGGCTAAATATGATCTGAACTGCACAATAGGAGGTGCAGATCAGGAGAGTTAATATCAAAATTCAAAAAGGTAAAATTCCTGAAGCAGCCCTGCCCAAGAACCCCTGTGTGTGTCTGTGTTTACCAATCCATCTCTTACAGCTTTTAAAACATTCTGGAGGAAGAAGCAGCAGTGGGTTTGTTGTTGTTTTTGTGATGGTTTTGAAGAGCAGCGAAGAGGTCAGCCTTCAAAGATCACTCCTGTCAGTCTCTGGCATCACAATGCACTAAAAGTTATTCACTCTTCAGTCCCCCTATAGTAAAGCCCACCCAAGGATTTCGGTGCTCTTTTTGCCTTTAAAGACACATCACGGCACTTTTCAGACACGGCTTCCGACCCCTAATTGCCACAGCACCTCTTTCCCATTTGCAGGAATATAATGATACGAGGCTCACAATCTGCGGGCAACAGTTTCACTGCCAAGAGTAAGAGCATGAGTAATGGAATGAGCCTCGTCTCAACTCTTGGCCCTTTGTGCCATCCATTCTGACTCCTTACCTGGGCATTCATTTCCTACAACTGCATTGCATCCCTCCCACCCAGCAGTTGCTTCCCATGTGTATTAGAGGCGCGACATCGAAGGGAGAAACTGCCCCTACGCTTTGAGCGCTACATGAGATGAGAGCTCATTTTAAATCAGAACAGAGCCATCAACACAGCTATTTGCAGCCTCAAGATGCTACACCAGAGACGTTTTATGTGCTCCTTTCCTAGCAGGGGAAATGAACAAAATTTTCAGCATTAAAGGGTGGTGTGAGTAGGTTTGCAGGTGCGTTGTTTTTTAAAGCCATTTCAGAGGCATGCAATTCTAGGGTGGCAAATAAAACCCTGCCACTTCTAAATCACTCCACTGTTATACACCAGCAATAATTTGAAATAATATGAGCCTGTCAAAATTCAAAAGCATCATCTGTAGGAATGGGAGCTAAAGGTATATAATATACAGCCTTTCTTCCATCTGAAGGTTTCCCCTTAACTTGCTTCTTTTTTGATGCTTAACAAACCAGTACCTTTTTGTACAACAGGGCGCGTGAAATGAAATGGGAACACATTTGCACTGGTATCTCTTGGGAGCCTAGGATGCTGCCTTACAGCAAGTTAGGTGCTGTGTCTATCTAGCCTAGCATTGTCTATTCTGATGGGCAGCAGCTGCTGGGATCTCACACATACCTATTTCTTGTGGGAATGTTGTGGATACTAGGAGAGGATACATTGATTAAATGTTAACTGACTCATGCTAGTGAGTCAGTAGCAGAGTACATTCCCCAGTATATAGCAGGAAGCTAGTTGGTAGATTTGTTTGAATCTCTTTACTTAAGCAATCCAATCGGGCTTTGTCCAGATTGGGTTTTGTTCCTGGTAAATCCCCCTTTTATTCCTCCTAAAAAGAATAAAGACACAACAGTCTTCTTTAAAAGTAATTAGAAGTTTACGCACATTCAGTTCACCGTAGGTTCCCTGAAGGCAGACTTAGCTTAGAGTTACAGAAGAGAGTTTGAGTTCATCCCATATGGGAATGAGCCCATGTGCTGCTGACAGAGCCAGCAGACAGCAAAATACATCAAGATGGAAGGAGGAGGATGGGGGTGGGGAGATGGCTATGTGACCAGCCCTTTTATGGGGTCTTGCAGCATCACACCCATCTACCTGTTTACACGCAGGGGGAGGATGCTCCAGACCAGGTGTGACAGGAAGTCCTCCTGGCTGGAGCAACATTCCCCTGTGTGTCCATTCTGGGCAAACAGGAAATGTTGTACTTGACTGCTTATGCTACATCCCACATTTCTCATGCCATAAAAACATGAGAAGAACACCATTAGACTAAGCCAGTGGACCATCTCAACGAGCATCCTGTCCTCACAGTGGGCAGCCAGATGCTAATGGGAAGCCCACAGGCAGGACCTGATGCCCTCCTACCTGATCTTTTCAACTGGAGATGCCAGAGATATAACCTGGCATAGTCTGCATGCAAAGCAGGTTGTCTTACACCAAGTTCCAAAATCAGAGGCCATCAAAGATTCAGGGGCTCAGGCCCCAATACACTCATTCTGCATTTGTAAGAAACTGGTCATTTAGTGTGGCAACATCTACACTTTGGTACCCCCTGCTTATTTACATCAGGCAGGTGCCTTCACTGTATTCTATCCATCACCTCCTAAAAACATGGTAGTTTAGTCAAGCCTATCCAGGCATGTAACATTTTAGCATGTGTTTTAATCTGGTTCTTAGCTTGTGGCACTAAAGCATGCTAGAGAAAAAACCTTTCCATTGTTTAGGAACAGATAGCCAGTTCAAGTAAAGCATCCCTTTCCTACAAACGGAATTTGATAAAAAACCAACAACCTGGCCAGGGCAATGGTTGTGCAATACGTATCAATAATAAAACAGCTAATCTAACAATGAACTATATAGATGACGATAACTTCAGACAAATGTAGTATTTGACAACTGAACGTGTTTCAGCCGAGTAGGTCATCCTCAGTGGTGCCATCAGCAATGTGTATCATCGGCGGGCTAGAAATTAACACAATCTAACATTCAAGAGCTCAAGTCTAAAGATAGACATATAATCTCATTTGTACTGAATTCATTTTCTTTTCCCTAAATTAACTTTGCTGAAAAGTAGCCTTTACAAGATGGCTGTGCAGGGGGAGGCGGGTATGAACAATACAAATATAAATTAGCCAGTCGAGAAATCCTGACTTTCTCCTGGAAGAAATGCTGTGACGGCTAGTAATAATTCCCCAAGGTGAATCTAGGAATATAATGCACTGACTGATGTATAATAGCTGTCTCGCCTGTGAAAAGTAAAGAGCCATTTATGGAATTTTAGCATGCAGGGAGACTAACATGTCTATTAAAGGAAAAATGTCAGCTCTGGGTCTCTCATCAGGGACTAATTTAAATGCAATTT
This sequence comes from Podarcis bocagei, assembly GCF_964188305.1. Classification (NCBI taxonomy): domain Eukaryota; kingdom Metazoa; phylum Chordata; class Lepidosauria; order Squamata; family Lacertidae; genus Podarcis; species Podarcis bocagei. The sequence goes on from NC_138128.1 coordinate 21,748,700, forward strand.
TGCTAAATTAGATACAGAAAGAGCCAGAGGAGGAAGGAAGGCCAACTGTAAACTCAGATAATATAGCAATTCTTGGGCAACAGCAATTCATTTTGCTAGACTCCAGTGACTGGTGGGGTCAGTAAATCGGTTATCACCTTCCTTCACCTCATGTCCTCTAAAAACAAGTTCAGGCTAAACACATGGTAATGATATCTTGCAGGCTGGGTGGCAGGTACTACGCTGCATAATCAGATTAACTTTTTATGTAAAGCGAATTTTGTAGAACATGAAAGGCAGACAGAGGCACAAGTTGCTTTTCTCCCGAAAGAAACACCATTCATTAAGGAAACAAATTAATCCTCTGTTGCTGCTTCGGGCTGTCACAGTACAGACAGAGGTAGTTCTGCAAGAGACCGTGTCTCTATGGTAGATAGCTCAGGGGTGCCTTGGTTCAAATCACTACAGCACAGGTAATTTAAAGGGCTGTAGCTCAGAGGTAGCGCATCTGCTCTGCATTAAGAAGTGATGCCCCCAACGTCACTAGGTAGGGCTGTGAGAGACCCCTGCCTAAAATACCAGAGAGCAACATCCATTCAGTGTAAATCGGTGTTTCCCAAACTTGGGTCTCCAGATGTTTTCGGATTATAATTCCCATCATCCCTGACCACTGGTCTTGACGGGAGTTGTTGTCCAAAAACAGCTGGAGACCCAAGTTTGGGAAACACTGGTGTAAACAGTACTGAGTTAGACGAACCAACAGTCTAACTTCAGGCAGTTTCCCTCATGAAGCGTAGTGGATAGCCCTGAGCAAGATACTCTCTGAACCTGGCCTACCTAGCAGGACTGTTGTGAGGTGAAAATGTATAATATAATTTCATCTGTGCCAATCTGAGGTCCTTAAAAGGAGGACAAGAGAGATATGCAATGAATAAGCAGCTAAAATAACACCTCTGGGGAGCTGTATGCCTTGCTTTGCAGCAGCACTGGTGCCAATAGCAAAATCAACACTGGGAACAAGGATATGGCATCACTCTGATGGACTACATTTTTAATATTTTTTAAACAAAAATTAAGGTATTTTAAGGCCACATCTGAAAGGCAAGCTTCACAAAGTGATCACGTCATATAAACATGAAATATAAAAGTCCAACATTTGATAAAAGTATCATAAATCTTCATTTGATTTTATGTCCACAAGTTGCTTTGCAGAGGGAGAAAGCGGGGGCCGGGGGGAGGTATGCGTTTTAAAAAGAAAAACTAAATAAATAAATAACAGAAGCTGTATTTCTCAATTTGGAAATCAGAAATGTATGTTACAAAGAGAAAATGCCTTTTGAATTATAACAAAGGGTTATAAGCAAATAACTGCATGGGGGTTCAGTGTGAGAGACAGGAAAAAATGTATCACTAATAATTTACAAAACAAAGGCTACACCAGAATGTTATAATTCAATTTATCATTCTAAAGTTGAACAACACACCCAATGTTCTGTTAATCTATTACCAACTTGACGTCCTTCCCTAACTCACATGTAATTTGTCCATTTTGTCATTTTGTCTATCTGCCACATTTCCCCCAAGCATTTCTTTTCCCAATTAGCTTCCAAGTTTATCCTGATGCTGCAATAGGGATTAATAATAAATTTCAAGTAATACATTCTGACTCGCTCTTTCAGATCACAAAGAAGAATTGTGAAACAGTCCAGAGGTACTTGATAATCCATAATTTCTTTAAGGAAGTGGATTTATGTTTGCCACCAAATATGTAAAAAAAATATAAAAATATAAAAATCAAGGTAGGCAAAGCCATTTCTCTTTAGACAAATGAGTACACATTCACTCCTTAAGGCAGGGTGTGGGGAGGCTAACCTGTGGCTCTCCAAATGCTATACATCTCCCTGATGACTCGTCAAACTGGCAGGGGCTGATGGGAACTGGAGCCTAACAAGATCTGAAGACATCTGCTGGGTGGGCTCCCAGGGGTTTCAATGTCCTCTCAAGGTTATGACATGTGCAGGGAAAGTACACTGTCTCATTGTACTCTGTATGTATGGAAGCTTGTTTACTGTGTAGGGTGAAATCATGGGATTGTTCTTCCATACTCCACATTAGTTGGGGCACTCGGTCCATAGGTAATGCAGGGGCGTCATCAATGCACTGCTCTGCTAGGTTTGGCCATGGAAGCCGTGCAAGTGTCTGTCAGTGCCACAATGTTGTCTCTTGCTTCTGCTGAGATTGTTTTGTTTACTGCTTTGCTGCTGGGTATGCATAGAACTTCAATAACGTTATACCATGGGTCAGTAAACTAAGGCCCACAGGCCCAATTGCCTTCTAAATCCAGCCCACAGACAGTTTGGGAATTGACGCGTGGATCACCAGTGCATGGATCGCCAGAGTGCGCGTTCTTTTCCTCCCCCTCACACAGCGACGGCGCTGCCACCACCTCCCTCCCTCCTCCTGGCTTCTCCCCGCCCTGCCTAGAGGAGGAAGGGGGCTGGGCTTTGTTGGTGCCAGCCCCTCTCTGGAGCCCTTCTGCGCACTGCTCATCGTCCCACCGCCAGCCCCTGCTGCTCACAAGACACAGGAGCTGCGGTTGGCTGAGTGCCCCTCTTGAGCGACCGCCATTTAAAGCAGCCCCTCTCTGGAGCCTTTTCACACACTGCTCATCGTCCCTCGTTCTTTTTTTCCCCTTCAAAATATAGTCCGGCCCCCCACAAGGTCTGAGGGACAGTAGACCGGCCCCCTGCTGAAAAAGTTTGAGGAGCCCTGCGTTATACCAATGCAGTGCCAGCATTAGCAGCCTGGGTCATAGAGGTTGCAGTGCTAGTGAGCTCCTATCTATCAGAGAAGAAGCTAGCTCAAAAACTCAGTTTCATTTACCTTCTTTGTTTCAATTAGAAAAGAAACTCATTCATTCCATTTAAGAATCAGAGCCTCTAATCAGTTCAGCTAGTTAAATACTTTTAATCAGAGAAGAACCAATTCATTAATTAACTTTGAAGTGAAGATGGAATATAGAAAGAATGATACTTCACTCAGAGCTCTGAACATCCAATCAATTCCTCCAAAATAGTTCATCAGAATACAATCAATCAATTCCTAAACCAATTCATTTGGTCGAAAGCATATCACTCTCAAATAATCAGTCTGGTGTTCTTTGAAGGCTGAATCAGTCAACCAGCTAGAACAGGGATGGGGAACCTGTGGCGCTCCATAAGTTGCTGGACTCCAACTCCCAACCATTGGTGAGGGACAATGAGAGTTGTAGTCCAGCCAGAAGCAGCAGGTCCACCAGGTGTGGTGGAGGCACTATGCTACCTTCCTGGCAGGTAGTTCACTTTTGCTTACTGGAGGAAGAGGGGTAAAGTCAAAGAGAGGTCAGCACACTTCAAATACACAGTTCAAATACACCAACCGAGCCAATCCAGTACTCCTGCTGTTGCATTTGGTTTCATATCCTGGCTTCAAGCTTACCCTTAGCCACGGTTTAAGTATTTTAATTGCATTAAATGTCCACACTGATTTTTATTTCCATTTACTTGATTCTTTTATTTTTTGTAGTGTATAGAATTAAAATTGCAATACAATAAACTACAATATAGAAGATATATAAGAAGCAATAATAGTACAATTAAAAATCATACAGTATCTAGCACAGTGCATTACAACAGGCAGGTAAATCATTAAGTGGTCCAGCAAGACCCTCAGCAATTTTCAAGTCCATGGCAGAAAAGTTTGGGAACCACTGGGCTAGAGCACTGAGTCTATGGAGGTCTTAATTCAAATCACTGTTTGCCAGATTGCAATCTCCCCACTTAATGTATTCCACAGGGTTATTTTAAACATAAGCAGAAACCGTAAGCATTTTGTATTCTGATAGACACCATAGGAATTATTAAAAAAATATATCTAACAATCTCTCACCTATCTATGATTGACTCCAAACAAATATTTTTCCTCTTCTTGTATACAGAGGCTCCTGGTTTTCAGAAGGATCATAATCTTGCATTTATCAACAGCCCTGCCATGGAAGCGGTTACAAGCAGAGAAGCAAGGAAGGGGAAAAACATTTTGGACAAAGAGTATGATTTACAAATGGCCATACACACACAAAACAGAAACTCCAGCCTCCAGCTGTAAGAAAGAAATACACTAAAACAGCCCCTTGCACAGAAACATGCTCCTTAATGAAGCTGGGGGAGAAGGCGTATTATTAAGGAACAGAACCGCACAGCAAGATATGCTTTGTGGACTGCCATTGGGCATGGAGCAACATTCTAGAGGGAAACGAGATGTCATGTTGCCAATCTGTAGGCGGTTCGTTTTAATTGGCTTGTAATAAATGTTGTGCCAGAGCTCTAGGATGCAAATGGGGGAAAGGGGGAAGGTTATTTTAATGCAGTCCACGTGACAGAACAAATGAGGAAAACTGACTGAACTAGACAGAAACATGTAGGCAGGCATTAAGGTAATCGGATACATTTGGAAACTGGTAGGGATCCCTCACCTTTTGGTTCTTTTCCTCGGGAGTGAGCATCCCTGCAGATTGGATTTAATGATAATACTCTTACCTCTTTTCAGGATCTCAGGTGTGGTGATGCATAAAGCGGTAACTCAGCACAACATTTCCATGGACTAGAATTCTCCAAAACTGTCAGCCTGGAAAGGGTCATAGAGTGATAAGATTCAGCCCAGCCCAACCAAAGGTATAGTCTCCATGCTACAGTAATCTCTCTCCTACCATGGATAAACTGAGCAGTTATTCATAAAACCCCAGTGAAACAGATTATCAATATATCATTTTACAGTCAGAGAACTCACTGTCCTGTCCTAGAATGGCAAAAAGGTTGGATCAGAAGTTAGGTCTGCTTTTTTAATTGTCAAGATTATTCATTACCAGCGGCACTCAAGGGTATCACCTTTATACTTTTGCTTAGGAATACAGGAAGCAGATTTGTACCAAATCAAACCACTGATCCTTCCAGCTTAATATTGCCTGTCTCTAAGGTTCTCTCTGGGATTTCCTCCAGCTCTCTGGGATTCCTTTCACAACTCTATCTGTAGGTGCTGCAGACTGAATGTTGCATGTACACCATGTGGTCTACCGTTGTTTTTCCTTCACCTCTGAATTTATCATATAGATTCCCATTCAACTAGAAAGGGACATTTTGCAAATGCAAGATCAATCTTACAATAGCTGGGGTGGCTCATAACAGCACCAATCCTATACCTTTGAACTCAACAAACTGAATGTATCAGCTTGCTCTGACAATTACACTATTGGAGGAATGGTGAATGTATGGCTCTACAGATGTTGCTGGACTATAACTCCCACCATCCCTGACCAGTGGGAATACTGGCCAGAGCTGGTGGGACACAGGTTCGCCATCCCTTCACTACCTATTTTCTAAGGCTGGTAGACTGGGAGGAGGAATCCCATGAAGTCATGAGTTATAAAATAAGAAAATTCCCCCCCCCTTTTTCCCTTTTCTTTTTTCCTCAATCAATAGGAGAAATGTGATTCCTAACCCTTGACAGGAATTCAGAGGATGTTACCAATTTCAGGCTAGTTAATGATGCTGCTCCAAGCTGCTCAGTCAATTTATGGATGCTTCTACCGCACCAAAGCCTGCCGCTTGGCAGTTGTGGGGAGATGTTGGCCTTGCTAGTGGCTTTGTTCACTGGCTGCTTGCCTCTTGGCTTAAGTGCCCAAGCAACAGAGATGCTTGGCTTCCCATCTCTTCCCTTTTTCTGAAATCAAAGCTAGCAGCTCAAAATTTTAATCAAATTTTATACATTTACAGCAGTCTCACCTGAAATTAATTAAACCACTGAAAATCCCAGCAACCTCTGGTGCTGTAAGCATCGTAAATTGCTTCAACATATTCAGATTCACCCCACACTGATGTATACAATGCACCCGAATTATATAGACGTGGGTCCGAGTCAAGCAAAGACTAATGTGGAGTAATTTTGTTTTGAAGAAGTACCCACTGAGTTGAATGTCTACCCCTTTCATGAATAATTTGTGGCATTTCTTTAAAGAAGATCTGAGACTCAGTGGTAGAGTACATGATTAGCATGCTAAAGGTTGCCACTCCAATCCTTGAGATCTCCAGGAAAAGACTTCTGTCTGAAACCCTGGCTAGCTGTCACCATTCAGTATAGACCAGGGGTTGTCAACCTGGTCCCTACCACCCACTAGTGGGCGTTTCAGGATTCTAGGTGGGTGGTAGGGGGTTCTGCGGCACTGGTGGGCAGTAAGGAAATTTTACCGTCAAGAAAGATGCATTAGTGGGCAGTAGGTATAAAAAGGTTGACTACCCCTGGTGTACACCAATCTTCCCAGATCTGATGCCTTTCAGATGTTATTAACTATAATTCCCTGACCACTGGCCATGCTAGCTTCAACAGCTGGTGCAAGTTGAAGCCCAGAACATCTGGAGGGTGGCAGGTTAGGTTAGGGAAATCTGGTGTAGACAATACTGAGCTTGAAGTGGACCAAAGGCCAGAATGCATGTGTTTTGCATTAAAATATTCCAGGTTCTATCTCTTGCATTTCCAAGTGGGGTTGGGGAAGACTCTTGTCTGAAACCCTGAAGAGCCACTGTGTAGACATACTGAGACAGAAGGACCAGTGTGTGATTTTGGTATAAGGCAGCTTCCTGTGGCCATCCAATGCCACGACTGTACAAATTTGAGCAGTCCTAGCAATAGCTCCAAGCTGACACATGTATGTGGGTTTTGCTGACCCTTAAGCCCAGCAGTGGCTCATCTTTGCTTCCAGGCTGCTTCTATTGGCCTCACCTTTAGTCTGAACTGAGCCACTCACACACCTCAGACAAGGAGCCAACCATTACCTAACTCTAAAGATAATCCAGCAAGTGGTGAGCTTTCATCTCATCATTTGTTTGAGGAATTTTGGGGCATTCTTATGATTGGTCATTGCTCCAGAAAGATGACCCCATTATCATGATTTCACTGTTTCAGATTAAATCCTTGGCACAAGGTGGAACATATTCAGCCAGTGGGAATTCTTGGTTGAAATCAATGGGACTTGTGTGATGGATGATTTGTCTCACTGATTTCAGTTCAGCTAACTTAGTCTGGATCCATCCCCACATGACTGTGGAATCCTGCTAGGTTTCAGAATAAATGTTGCACATTCCGCAAACCCACCAACTGTCCCTTGGAATTGGTTTTACACAGCGATCCTGGGCACTTGCTTGGAAGCAAGTTTCATTGAAACTGAATCCTATGAGATTATAAGCCAAACTAGACATATTATGAGGGAGGGGTGCATATTTTGTGTCTTCTGCATAATGCCCATTAAAGGAAGGGTGGTAAAGAACCAGACAGAGAGTTTCCCTGCTCTTCCTACACCTACACATACACATGCACACACACACACACATCAGTCAACAAAGTGAAGTAGGGTAGGGAATCTCAATGCCTTGTTTCATACATATTACCAGGAGAGGCAAGGGGAATGCAGAGCTACTGCTATCTGTGGCAGCCACATGTCCCTTGCAGAATATAGTTTTACCCACATGTCAGTTTCAGTCCTCAGCTGATCAGCTGTGCTACTGTATGGAGTCCTATTTACACCAGGCAAACACAGTCAAGGGGAGAGAGGTGTGGCTGAGGAGGACATATCAGCTGGGGAGAATCCCAAGGGCCAGACTGAAAGGCCTGGAGGGCCACATTTGGTGCCTGGGCTTGAGATCCCCTACCCCTTAAGTATCCACATCTCTGAAAGTGACTAGCATAGAATACTGGAGGAAATGTTTCATTGCAGAGTTCCCCTCCCCCAACATAACATGTGATATAGTGCATAATTAAAGAAGAGGAGGAGGAGTTTGGAGGAGTTTGGATTTGATATCCCGCTTTATCACTACCTGAAGGAGTCTCAAAGCGGCTAACAATCTCCTTTCCCTTCCTCCCCCACAACAAACACTCTGTGAGGTGAGTGAGGCTGAGAGACTTCAGAGAAGTGTGACTAGCCCAAGGTCACCCAGCAGCTGCATGTGGAGGAGCGGGGAAGCGAACCCGGTTCACCAGATTACGAGTCTACCGCTCTTAACCACTACACCACACTGGAAATGTTAATTTATTTTGCTATATCATGTCAAATATAATAGCCAGCTCTGGACCCATTATTTGCTGAGATACAATTGCCTGCAAAGATTTGCTTTTCTTTAAAGAAGAGGAGGAGGAGGAGGAGGAGGAGGAGGAGGAGGAGGAAGAAGAAGAAGAAGAAGAAGAAGAAGAAGAAGAAGAAGAAGAAGAAGAAGAAGTAAAAGGTTAGTGTCTCACCGTTCCTCTCAATTTCTGAAAAAAACAGAAGGGATGTTTCACATGAATGGAATCAGAGCATGGCATCCGCCTGCCAAGCACATCTGCCTGTTCTAGAAAACTAGCATGCAATCTGACTGGGGCTAAGAAGAACTCCTGCTATGCATATTTAGGGGGAGAGAAACAGCTTAACTCAGCACGCACTGGATTCAGCATCCCACTTGCCTGCCCTGCTGGGATCGGTTCCAGCGTCTACCAGCAGCTTCCACTTCCAGCAGAGCCTCCAAATATACAAAATCATTTTCCCATCCTGTAAAATTAGCTGTACCTGCTAATTTTTTATTTATTGCAGCTATGAAGAACACCAGTCAAATATTATGGTTTCTCAGGATTTGTGGGAACGTGGAGAGTGTTTGTTGAATTACAGACCAGACTGGTATCTGTTCCACAGGCAAGGCAGGCAGAGGTCTCACAGTACAACATCTCCCTATCACTTCTGTCCCCATGTTGGGGGAAGCTGTGCCTGTAGATTGTTGCTCACATAACTTTTTTATAGTTCAAGATGATGGCTCAAGGCAAAGCTTGTCCATTGGCAGTGGAGCGGGGGCATTTCCCCTAAATGACTGTGCTGATCATGTAGTCCTTTAAAATAATAATTCTGATTAGGCAAGGGTAAACAACCTATGGCATAGGGGCCACTGGCAGCAAGTCTTAAAGGTACTCTTGATTTGGAGAGTAAGAGGCTGCTGTCCCATTCTGGCCTTCTGACAAAGGCAGAGGAGCTGTCCAGCAATGCTAGTAGTCAGGAGGGCCTAGTACTGGGCAGGAGAGGAGCTGTCCAATTTGCCTCTAATAGCTTCCTTAGGGGATGCAGGTGGTCCTGTGGGTTAAATCACAGAGCCTAGGGCTTACCGATCAGAAGGTCGGCGGTTCGAATCCCTGTGACGGGGTGAGCTCTCGTTGCTCGGTCCCTGCTCCTGCCAACCTAGCAGTTCGAAAGCACGCAGTGCAAGTAGATAAATAGGTACGGCTCCGGCAGGAAGGTAAACGGCATTCCCATGCGCTGCTCTGGTTCGCCAGAAGCAGCTTAGTCATTCTGGCCACATGACCTGGAAGCCGTACGCCGGCTTTCTCGGCCAGTAAAGCAAGATGAGCGCCACAACCCCAGAATCATCCGTGACTGGACCTAATGGTCAGGGGTCCCTTTACCTTTACTAGCTTCCTTTAACTGTGCGCCCATTAACCACTCCAGCATCCTGGTGGTACCTTTCCTGATCTGTCATCATGGCTGAGCTCTTATTGTTGTGGTTTTGAACAATCCCCAAGCATATAATCCCCAAGCATACATCTGGGTCTCTCCCTTTCAACTTTACCCCCTACCAATCCTCTTATTCTTGGGACATGACAGAGGTGTATAAAAATATAAATCACTGAACAGAGATGAAGTGGCTGGAGAGAAGGTTCTCTCTGACACACATAATACTAGACCCTTAAATTACCCAATAAAGCTGAGTGTTGGAAGATGCAAAAGAAATACTTCTTTACACAACACATAGCTAAACTATGGAATTCTCTCCCACAAGGTGCAGGGATGGCCACCAGCTTGAAAGTGGAATAGACAAATTAATGAAGTGTAAGGCTTTCAGTCACTAATAGCCACAATGGCAATGTTCTATCTCCACCGTTAGAGACAGTAAGCCTCTCAATACCAGCTGCTGGGAATCAAAAATAGGAAGAGTGGTGTTGCACTTAGGCCCTGCTTGTGGACTTCCCATTGTCCAGAACCCCACCACAAAATATGCAAACAGAGGCTCTCATTCAGGCAAGCAACAGTACAGGCTTAACAGCCAACAGACGGTTCAGGAGTTTAGGAGCAGGACAAGAAGTTCAGAAGTTTTGGGGCAATGGTATCCCTGCTCCTCTTTCCAAAGCAGCTGAAGTTAGGGCAAAAATAAGAGACCCCCCTCTCCTACAACTAGTGAGGTAAGGTTAAGCGATGTGAGAATATTCTCCAGAGAATATTCTCTGCTAGAAAATTTTCTGGAGAATATTCTCCACAAACTGTAAATTCTGTGTTGTCTACACAGCTGCTTTAAATGTACATACCTCATTAATCGAGAAAATTCTCAAGAAAATTCTCCAAAAGCTTATTCTCGAGAATTTAACATCACTACCTCCAACCCAGTTTCCCACCAATACACATTTTATCCACTGGTGTGATATGAATTAATTGTTTCCTTCTCGTTCTAAAACTGTACTGTGGTTTTAATTTATTGGTTGGTTGGGGTGTGGGTTGGTGTAGTTTAAATACATATTAACTCCAGAGCAGATTGTGGTGCACAAGGAAGGAGTGGGGAAATAACCATTGTGCAAAGGAAAGTTATTGTGCTAACAGAAACAGAGACTTAGCATTACTTTGGATACAGGCCTATGCCATTATTACCAAATCATCCAACCTGCTTATGATTATCTTCTTTGGTATTCTCATAACATTAGTGATTTAAAGGTACTTGATTAGTCATTTGACCAAGTCCTTTTTGCCTAGTCAAATGCCCATCTCTAAATAATTATCCTTTATACAATGCTTTAAACCTCTCAAAGCTCTTCATATATATTATCATGAAATATGTGGTATTATTATCCCCATATTACAGGTGGTGGACTGCGCCAAAAGATAACTTCATCAAAAATTCACCTTGGGTGCATTGTGGAAAACAGAGTCGCACAAAAGCATTTGCGGCTAATGGCAGGTTTATGGCCCCTTTCCCCATTTATCACTGATGTCTAATGTAATTATTATTAACTGTATTTTTCCCTTATGAAACTGGCTTCACTAAATTATACACAAAGGAGGCAGACAATGCATTGTAATATATATCACAATGCTGACAACGATGTAGCAAATCATTTGTATACTGTTCAGAAAAGGAATCTTTTAAATGCAGGGTGGATTCTTCAAAACGGCACATGCACAATTCTTTAGAACAACTATGGTCAATGTTATATATCAAATAAACAATATTTGAATGCTCTCTCCCTGCATTCTGCCATAGCACACGGCAATGCATGTGCCTTTGAGACAACCACAGGCCAGGCTTTGTGTATTTCTTGATTTCAAGATTGCCCCCAATGTCCATGGGTTTCTGAGCAGTGGAAGTTTACACACATTGACCTCTGTACATGTAGGCTTCCACAGAAGCTGGAACATTACTGCTGTCAAAGGTCATTTACATGCATTTAAGTTCTAACTGAGAGCCAATGTGGTGTAGTGGTTAAGAGCGGTAGTCTCGTAATCTGGGGAACCGGGTTCGCGTCTCCGCTCCTCCACATGCAGCTGCTGGGTGACCTTGGGCTAGTCACACTTCTTTAAAGTCTCTCAGCCCCACTCACCTCACAAAGTGTTTGTTGTGGGGGAGGAAGGGAAAGGAGAATGTTGGCCACTTTGAGACTCCTTAAAGGGAGTGAAAGGCGGGATATCAAATCCAAACTCTTCTTCTTCTTCTTCTTCTAACTGAATTGTCACAGATTGTACTCTTCCATTCTATTGCCATTTAACTCCAACCTCATTCCCCCCCCCTTTACTTCCATGCTGAGATAGATAGATGATAGATAGATAGATAGATAGATAGATAGATAGATAGATAGATGATAGATAGATAGATAGATAGATAGATAGATAGATAGATAGATAGATGATAGATATCTGGCTCACTGGGTGGGGTGGTGATGCTGGGACAAATTAAAGGAGGCAACATGGCTTTGAATACTATTTGCTGGGGAACCACAGTAAAGAAGGCTATTGCACTCATATTCGAAAGCATGTCAAAGTGCAAGTAGATAAATAGGTACCACTCCAGCGGGAAGGTAAATGGCATTTCCGTGCGCTCCTCTGGTTCACCAGAAGTGGCTTAGTCATGCTGGCCACATGACCCGGAAGCTGTACGCCGGCTCCCTCAGCCAATAAAGCGAGATAAGCGCCACAACCCCAGAGTCGGTCACGACTGGACCTAATGGTCAGGGGTCCCTTTACCTTTAATGATATGGTAGAACCATTCACATGCAATGTACTAAGCACTTCCGCTCTCCATTGAGCTACAAGACTGGAGAAATACTTCTTAATCAAAACATCTCAACCTTGGAACCTCTTTTAATATTGATTTTTAATCTTGATTGAAGAGGTGATACCAATGAGGTATGGATTCAATATACCAATGGACACAATGCAGTTAGCATTATACAGCTGAGGGCATTCCAGGTCACGGAAATGAACATGGATTTGAAAGCTTTGTTAGAAAACTGCAAGGAGCCGAAATGGTAGCAATGATTAAAAGATATGACCCTTTTCTAAATGGGATTCCTCGGGACTGTAAAGCACTCAGAAACTAAGCTGATGACCCAGAAAATGAGCTCAAATTAAGACGTATCTGGAAGCTGGAAGAGGGAAGCTGCACTTAGCAGTTCATCAAGAAGCTCAAGAAACCAGATTTTACAGAAAACACAAGGTTGATGTTGAAAACATAACACAGGAAAGGTTCAGAAAAGAGTGACCAAAATGATGAAGCAACTCCTAAACTATATGAAGTACTTCTCTCTCTTTTTGGCCTGTGTTGAATCTTCCAACATTGAGCTTCATTGGGCAGCTACAACCTCTACCCTCTCTAGAATCTGAACGATGCCCACCCTGGACCTTGTTGCTTGCCACTGGCAATCTTCATTTGAGGACTCTGGGGCCTTACCTCGGACAAGCCATGTGGTTTTGTTTTTGCCACCCTCCCCAATTATCTAGGGATAATTCAAAATAGGGCATGAGGTCATCAAATGTTTTTGGTTTTTTTGCCTTTGGTAACCAAAAGCAATACTATCCTCCTATTGTGTGGTCTGAAGGATACATGAGACTGCCACCTCACTAAAGGTAAGCAGGTCTGCACCTGGTCAGTGTCTAGAAGGGTAACTGCCAGGGATCCATACCTGTATGTACCTCCCCTTAGGTTCCATGAGAGAAGAAAGATAGAATATAAATCTAAGAAAAGATATGGAGTACTGTCAAATCTTGGTCAACTAGTAAAGCACCCTCTCAAATTGTGCATGATTTACTAACAAGATACAGTTGTATATTTTTTTTACTAAATGAAATATACTAAATATAGTTCCTGGGTTCTCAAATCTGTCAACAACCTGCCTTTTAGAATTAAAGTTAATAGACACCTAATCAGTCTTATCTGCCCTTCAGCTTTGTATTTTAACACATTACAATAATGCTGCACACACTAGAGGTCAATAATGGTGCAAAGTGAAGTTTCAGCAGAACATGGTGGTTCCTAGTTTTCACTCCTCCAATTTAAATTTAGACATAGGGTAAATCTTATGAAGATCCTATCCTAATGCCTTTAAGCCTTAAAGTTTAAGGCTTCACAAATCCCACATCATCAAAATAAAAGCCTTTGTTCTCCACATTTATATTTATATTTTCTACCAGTTGAAAAGAGAAGTCTTACCACCTACCCTACAAAAAGAGGAGTGAAGTCTTCATTCAAAGAGCCCCCTGAAGGGCTAAAAGATATTTTTTTCCAAGCCAACTTTGTGACAGTCAACAAAAAAATGTTTTTCCCCCAGTGGAAACTGAACAATAACTGACAAAGCAGTAACGCATGAAAGTATATATATTAGCATTTTCAAACTTCTGGCATTTTGAATGCAGTCCATAAGGTAATAAATGCTATTAGCAGCAATGCACCACAGGGCTATTGCTCATGCCTTCATCATGTGGAGTTGCTGCAGGGGATGGAAGAGCTGCCAGTATAATTTAGAGGTGCTCTGAAGCTTTTTTATGCTATACTGTAGCCAAAAATTTACTTGTGCCCTCGGCTGGAGTCATTCACACAATACACAGAGGCAAACCTAAGCTTGCAACTGAATGAATAGTCATCAGAGAAAGCATGTTCAGGGGTTCAGTTGTCCATGTGGAAGCTCAAAGTGTGGTGGTGGGCATAGCTTGGGAGGTGCTATGAGGCAACAGAGAAGAATGCTTGGGAGCACCATGGGCTCCTCAATTCCATCAGGATTTGGCATGGTTTGGCAGTCTTAGGTGGAAGACAAGAAGGAGGAAGCAGAAGAAGGGGAAGAAGAAGAGGAGAAGGAGGAGTTTGGACTTGATATCCCGCCTTTCACTCCCCTTAAGGAATCTCAAAGCAGCTAACAATCTCCTTTCCCTTCCTCCCCCCACAACAAACACTCTGTGAGGTGAGTGAGGCTGAGAGACTTCAGAGAAGTGTGACTAGCCCAAGGTCACCCAGCAGCTGTATGTGGAGGAGCAGGGAAGTGAACCCGGTTCACCAGATTACGAGTCCACCGCTCTTAACCACTACACCATGCTGGGAGGGGAATCTTGAAGGCTGTCACCCAGAGATGGACGATGCAGGTTCTCCAATTGTGACTCTAGATATCAAAGAGGAGGAAGCAGATCTGCCTGTTCTCCTTACTGCCCCTCCTGGGGAGCACAAAGCCTAATTGAGGAAGGGGTAGGACTTCCATCAGTCAGTGTAAGAGGCTGAGCAGGAGCAGATAGTGCTGGAGCTGGGGTCAGAGGGGCTGGACACAGTACTGTTGCCGAGATCCAGGCACCACCAGTGTAGGGGGGAACCAGCCTAGACAGAATACACATCTGCACATGCAACAGTCTCATAAGCCATGAGCTCACCCTGCCTCATCTTTAAATGCTTGGCAGAAGGAGTGTGACAACTGCTGGGGCAACTTTGTTGTTTCCATTTAGTTCTATAACTCTTGCCTTGGTCGTGTGCCTTGGAATCATGACTTCTGGACCCTGTGCTTGCTGCTGAGTTTTATTGTTATTAGGAGACTGATAAATTGAATAGAATAAAACATAAAAGGAAATAAGGTCTACGATTAATACAGAACTCTGCATAACAGGGATGTAAAACAATCTGTACATCTTGGACTTTATTAACCTCACCAAAGTTGCCTATATTTAAAGGATGTTTTAAGAGAAGGACTTTCAAAGCTTCATAAACAATGTTTATCCTCCCCCTGCTTTGGCACAGCACTAAAGTGACTGGTACTTCTCATGGCCACCCAATTTGCTTCATTTCGACAGCTTTAGCAGTATGAAAACAAATTAAACCCATTTGTTTCTGAGGTTCTGTACCTTGACAAGTTTTCTTTTGAAAAAAAAGTCTCTGCTTATAATAGGGTTTGGATGGGAGAGAGGGTTTCTGAAATTAACAAACTTATCTCAGGAAAGGAGAATTTAAGAGAAACCCAACAGGAGTGCTGCCATAATGTTTATCCCAAGATCATTTAGCTTGGCCAGCAATTTTCTGAACTCCCATAGCTCTTGCCACACAGACATCTGAAACTATTTCAATCTACCACATTACAGAAAGGGATAACACAGCCTCTCAGAAAGCTTTCAAGAGCCTAAGAATAATGCCCTCAAATTTATGACCCAATCCTGAAACTTTCTGCGCCAGCAAATAAGTTCTATAGATGGGACGTATCAACAACTACCCAATAAAATATTAAGATACACAGACACACACACAGACGCACACATGTACACAGACACACACATATTATTAAATTGGTGTTGCAAATATTCCAAACCAATTTGTCATGCAAAAAGGTTAGCCAGTGCAAATGTTTTGGAGGTTCCATCATTAGTAACAATTTAAGGAGGAAGGTTAGCAGCACCATGCATTCAGCTGGAGGAAAAGGTGCTTAAGACAGTTAAGAACCCACCACATCCAAACAACTTTCCACAAAGCAGGGAGGATGGAGATAGGATGTAGACCTTCACCCCAAGGTCTAGTGGGTCTTAAGTCTGGACCAGTTGAAGACCACTCATCTATCACACTCCCACAAGTTAATGGTCAAGTGGCAGATGGGTTTCCCATGGAAATCTGTTCCTTAGGCATGGAAAACACAGCTGCATAATAATACTTCCTCTTGCAGGTTTCACAAATTTCTACTAAAAACCCCTACAGAAAAGTATTACTACTACTACTACTACTACTACTACTACTACTACTTTCCTAATAACAACATGCATTTCAGGGAGCCAAGCTATACAGGTTTCCACCAGCTTAACAACAGGCTTTCAACAACAGTAGAAAGAGGCTTTGAAACATCAAAAACAAGCACCAGTGACCACAGATCTTTCCAGACGATTTTGCCCTTCACAGTGATATACAGCCTCTCATTATCACATTTATAATAATGCAGCAGAACCATTTCCTGGTGCACCCATCGGATTCTGCAATTTATGAATGCATTACCACAATAAATACAGTAACAGGTCAGCCCTGCAGTGCCAAACGAGAGACTGTGGAGATTACATTTTTAAAAAGGGGAGGGGGAGAAATCAGGTGGCGACAGAAGCAGTAAAATACAGATTTGTGCACAAATTTACCCTTAACTAAACATTTTGGCTGCTATCCCAGATTCAAAGGCGTATGTGGACAAGAGGCCCATATAACATTATTCTGACTCTCCCCATAACGTTCTACAGAGAGGGGAGGATATAGGTCCCCTCCTATGTGAACACACTTCACTTAGCAGCATTCCCAAAAAGATTCAACACATTAGCTCCTCAGCACAGGCTCTCGTGGTAAAATGGACATTTTCACAGTGTTCTTCCATGAGAGCATACAGAGTTTTGCACATCTGGCACTGAAGAATAGGAGCATGAGAAGACGTGCCCATACTGAGAAGCCAAATTCAGACATTTTGCAGGGCATGCCTGAAGGACTGCCTGCACCCACATGAGCCTGCCCTGCGCTTTAAGGACCCAATCAGGCATATAATGCCCAAAGGGCACTTCATGAAGAAACTCTATCATGTCCTTGTGCTAAATATTTGAATCCACTCCAGATCAGGACAGGTGGATGGCAGGAAATACACTTTCTCACTCCCATCAAAGGTCAAGATTTCCATTTGGGCAAATCATGATCCATCCAAACCCTGGAAACTTGTAGGCACCTGATGAAGTCTTATTAATAGTGTGTTTGAATTTTGAGAAGTTTTGGCCTCAGCAGAACACAGTAGTTGAAGCAGGAAGTGGGAGGATGGGTGGGGGAGGGGGAGGGAGAAGAGAGATAAGAATATGTTGCCGTGGGTTGCTGAAAAAGTTCTCTTTAGTAATTAGGATTTCTTGCTTATGGGTGAAGAAAGAGATGGGTGAAGAAAGAGCATGTTGATCTTGTTTACATCAAAACCATATTCTTGTGGCACTATCCCATGCTATTACAGTAAGGGTGGGTGTGGGTGAGTACCAAAACCAATTGTGTAGGGTCAGTTGTGTAGGTTTTCCTCGATCAAATGCCAGAAAGATTCCACCATGCCTGACTTGTGTTTCTGTGTTGTGGTTATGTGCTCAAATGATTCTTCAGCATCAACTTCATTGGACTGGTTGTGTTGTGCAGATGCCCGATTATCATCTTCCAAAGCAACTACTCTATTCCAAACTTAAAAATAGAAAGTGTAATGCTGGTGGTCAACAACAAAATGTAGTATAAACACTGACAACTAGGAAACACCGGCCTGCAAGTGCTCCAATTGAAGAACAGCCTTTACCAGAGGTATCGTGGGCTTTGAAGACTCTCAAACTCAGGACGAAAGCAGGGATTGTGCTAAGAGGAAGGCACATTTGGCAAACCCTCACCGTGATCAACTCCCACCCGGAAACCTATGCCCCCAATGTGGAAGGACATGTGGATCCAGAACTGGCCCCCACAGTCACTTACAGACTCACTGTTAAAACCGTGTTTATGGAAGACAATCTTACTCGGCTACGAGTGATCGTCAAAGAAGAAGTGCTCAAATCCTACAAGGAAGTAAATGATGGAGACTTCAGAAACAAACACACAAGTACAAGCAGGCCAGACCTTGATCAAACTTAAGAAGTAATTTCGTGGTGTGATTTTTGTCCTGTTAAGCTAAACAAAAGGTTGGATAAAAAATTCTACTATATCAGCACAGCATGACATTTTAAATTCTATCACAGTATCACAGGCGTGACAGATTATCACTGATTCTTCCCCCATTTTAGAGCTGACTGATCTTTTTATCAAGCAGATTGAAAGCAGCATAAGAAGCCATGCCCTGGGTAGCTGACACTATTCACTTAGAGAATTGTAATTTTCTTTTTGTGTTTGCAACAGCAGTCCACCTCCACCATTTTCTGAGTACAGGAAGATTTTAACAAAAGAGGCAAAACTTGGCCTCTAACATTATGTAGCTAAAGGACCCAAGTAAATCAAATTAGTGCTACATCTCATCTTGGAGAAATATGGGATACCCAGATTTTCTTAGGTACAACTGTGTTCAGATGAGAACCTAGGCTCTTACCTGCCGTTTAAGAGTCCTAACCTTGTAATTCAGACTGTATTCACTTGGAGACAGACACACCCCTCACTCATCTTGATGAATTTGCTGAACCAGTGAAGAAACCCCACAGGGGGAATCCCACTGCCAGTTTCATTTTCTAAGGGCCAAACAACAGGTCTCCTCCGGAAACTTATTTGCATATTCAGCTTCTGCCAGTTTCCTTTGCACTATTCCATCAATATTTTGTTCAAAAGAAAAGTCACAGTATTTAAATACTGCCACAGCTTGGCTTTCACAATATAATCAATCTGAATATTTAAATGCAAGTTAATGATAACAATCAGCTCTAATTCCTTGTTTCCTCTAGCAAAAATACAGCAAGACATTGTTTCCCTATGAGAATAAGCAAGGCGCAACAGCCTGGAGCTGCTTTGGAGACCAGTGGGCCATTGCAGATACTTGGGAGGCTCCTAACAGTGTGTTACTTCATTAAGAGGTGACATATGTAAGAAGGATCTGTATTTCTTTAAATGTGTGGAATGAGGCCACCCAGATGATATAAACAATAAAATACATTAGGAAATCACCAGTTTAGTTTGCATTGAGGGAACTTGTGCATTTTGTATTAGGTCTAGATCATAAACCAATGCCATGGGGTTGTTACAAAAAAAAAAAAAAACAACCCCAAACCCTGCTTCTCTGTGGTTGGCCTCTCTGAAGGGACTCTATGTAAGTGGACACTCATTGCATGCAAAAGGATCCAGGTTCAAGGCTTGGGCTTGGGGAATTATGGCCAATCAGAGTAGAGTCCTGGAACAGATAGGTAAGATAGGACTGGCCTAGAGGGTTTTCAATCATTCATATGTATTAAGTAGTGTATGTGAGCACTACACGCAGCACAAGAAACATCAGGTGATTTTCTGCACTGCTAACACTGCAGCTTTGTTGGGGCTGCTGATAGCAATCTGCTGACTGCCCATGACTAGTGCCTGCATACATTTCTGGTGTGATATAGGGCAAGGCTTGAAAGAAAAGCAGAGTGAGATGTGATAAGAGTGAATTGGCCTATTTGAGCCCCTTGCACAACTAGCTGGTACCTTAAACAGGAGCCCTCGGATTAATGGGTGTGGGTATACGGCAACATTTATTTGCAGTTTCCATTTGTAACGTTCTGTAACATCCCAGAGTATAGAATCACAACACCTGCATAGCTCATATTTTTGCCCTTCAGATCCATTCAAATGATCCCTGATCAGTGAGCCAGTGTTATTCAGATTAAACGTGCAATTTTTCATTCTGGTACTGCTGTGTTGTTCAAATACCACTCTGGAAATTAATGTTTGTTTTTCATCTTAGCACACAGCACATTTCCTTGCCATCCTCTCCCTTACAGGATAATACTGTCTCTCAGGGCAGATGTCATTGGAACAGTGAAAATTTCAACATGATTCTTGATATTAGCAGCAGTATCTGTACTACAATATCCCCAAAATATTCTGTTAGTTAAATGTATACAATATTTGGTATACAATATACCAAAGCTAAGCAACCAACTACACATTAAATGCAAGCATAAACAGACCCATTTTGTAAACAAAAGCAGTGTGGGGAGGAGGCATTTTGTGTGAAAAACCAGCAGGAGAGGTGGCTGCTTAACCCTCTTCTTGCCACCATTTCCCTCACTGTCACGCTGTCTCCACATCCAAGAGTTTCAGCTGCATCTTTACAAGGCTCAGAATATCTTCCTTTCTCTTGTATGCACAGCATATGACCTCAACACTCTAAAGTGGTCATACAATATTTCCTTAATGCTATTATTTATTGCTTATTTATTGACATGGCACCTCACAAAGAACATGTATAACTGGTCCCTATCCCAGGAAGGGTGTGAAATGGAGCCATGGGTAGGCAGGGGGGAAATATGTGATCATTTCAATTTTACATACTTTGGCATAGTTGTGTGGACAAAGGCAGGGATGGGGAATCTTTTCAGGCTGAGGTCTGTATTTCCTTCTGAACAACAACCTGAAGGGTACATGTTGGTGGTGGTCAAGGCCAAAGCAAAAGTATACAGAGCAAAGAATGAAGATTTCAAGGTATTTTCTACACGCACACCCTCTCAAGCCTCAGCCCAGAAAAGCAAATAGCATTGTCAGAGTTCAAGAACACATTTCAGCCAGGCAAAAAACATTGGGGATGTAAAGTAGGATCCGTGAAGGGTGTGGCGAAGGTTGAGTTCTGAGGGCCAGATGGATAAGCGCAGACACATTTGATCCCTGTGTCTGATGGTTCCTACTCCTGGTTTTGAAGGGGACAATTCAAAGGCTTCCTGGACAGGTTGAGATTTGAGGAGAGACTTAAAGGGGGCAAAGGAAGGTGCAGTCCCATAGAGACCTTCTAAGAGGCAGTTCCAAGCATAAGGGCCAATAAGGTGGGAATGAGGGGAGCTGTTTTAGGGAGCAGGAGGCCTTTGGCTGGCTGAGGGTAAAGAACTGCATGAGCAAAGGTCACAAGAAAGGACATGTTGGGAAATGAGCACTGAGAAATGATGAGGGACAAGGCCACAGAGGGCTTGGAAGGCAAGATTACTAGTGGAAGGCAAGATTACTTCTTGGAAGGCAAGATTACTTCTTTGGAAAGGTCACTGGTGGAATTTTTTGAAGCGAGTATGGCATCCTAGGCCTACAAAACCATGTTTAGCTCTGGACAGAATATTGCTTCCACATGCTGGTTAATATTGTGCAATTTCAGAAAATATTGCAGTGCAGTGACCAACTTTTCGTGGACAAATGCTGAGATTTATAAATGGCTTTTCTCCTTTTTAGAAGCTAAACACCTACCTCACATCCGTACTATGCCGCCTAATTTGGGTGTGATGCAAACATGAATCACAGTTTCTTTAAACACCTTGGAACAAAATTAACCCACTGTGACTAATGCATTTCTTAATATATAGATCTGATCTGTATGCAATGCTCTTCAGGTATAATGGAAGCCTTGTAGCTGACTGCACTTAATCCACACTTAAAAACACACACACACCGGACAGTGAGGTGGCTTATTAGGCGAAACTACCTGCAGCTGCTGTGTTGCGATTGATGGGGAGGGAAATCCACTCTCCATATCTTTAAGGCGCATGGAGGTAGGCTGCTGCATTGAGCACAAATGGAAGCACGTGGCGGATGAAAGGATAGCTGCCCAGGCTCAGATTAGCAGCCTATGTCTGTGGCCAGGTTGACTACCTACCCAGCAGCTGGGTACTTGCATAGGGCTGGCTGCAGCACCCTGTACCTTCCTCAATGCCTCCCAGCAATCTATCAGGAGTGAACATGGAACAGTGGTGCCAAACTGTATGGGAAACTGCCCTACTAGAAAAGCGAACTAACAAATTGAAGCAGTGGCGTAGCGTGGGGGGTGCCAGGGGTGCCGTCTGCACCGGGCGCAACATCTGGGGGGCGCGAGTCCAGAGGGCCCAGCCCCGTCGTGCCCTCGGCCCGCCCCTATTGTCAGAGCGGCCAGCCAGCCTCTGCCTGCTCCTACCTTGCCCACCCGAGGACTGCGGCAGCGCCCGCCCCCGTGGCCACCTACCCCCGCCTCGCCCATTGGCTTGCCTCCCTCGGCCCCGCCTCTCTCCGATGGCCGCGGGGGTGTCCTGCTCGGCACCGGCGCCTTTTTTCAGGAGGTAGGGAGGCTGGACGGGGAGGTGGGGTCGGAAGTGGGCAGAGAAGGAGGGGAGCTCGTAGCCAAAAGGGCTGCACCGGCCGGCAAAGGGCCGGGGAAAGTTTGGAGAGGAGAAACGCACCGTCATGATTTCCCAGTGGAAGCGGCAGGATTAGGGATGGCGAAGCGTAATTACGCATGAATTTCGCTGGGTGAGAGCTTTGGGGATCGATCGGCGGAAATGGGAATCAATTGGAATATGAGAAAGAGAGAGAGAGAGGGACCATCATTCATAAGCATAGATTTGTAGGGTTAGGGGGCGCAAATCCACGGGTTAGGGGGCGCAAATTACTTGCCTTGCCCCGGGTGCTGACAACCCACGCTACGCCGCTGAATTGAAGTTAACATGGGGACAAACATAGGAGGGTGCCTTCACCCTGGTGTGGCTCCCCTTAATTACATCCACGCACACACCATAAAAGCATACAAATCAAGATAACTTGACCCAGCAACACCTCAACCCTTCACACACACAAACAAAACATCCTGTAGACAACCACACCCTGGGCCCTCCAATCTCTTTCACCGCCAGCAAAAATAAAGTATCTGTTTACGTGATGCTGACACAAAAGCTTTGCTCATATACTGTGTAAAGTAATGAAATTTTACTGTCTCCCTCTTTCCTCCCCTCTCTCTTCCAATTTTTCTTTTCCCTCAACCTATTATAGTAATGTCTCACTCTGAACGATTCTATGACTTGAAAACAGAGACTCTGTTCTATTGTTACCCAAGAAAATCTTTTATTTTATTTTATTGTTTTTAAGCAATGCCCTGTTGTTGTTTAGTCGTTTAGTCGTGTCCGACTCTTCATGACCCCATGGACCAGAGCACACCACTGTCCAACCATCTCGTCCTCTGTCGTCCCCTTCTCCTTGTGTCCTCAATCTTTCCCAACATCAGGGTCTTTTCCAGGGAGTCTTCTCTTCTCATGAGGTGGCCACGGATCACTGCCTTGCCATGGCAAAGGGGCCTGAATAACTCAGAGAAGCTATGAGCTATGCCATGCAGGGCCACCCAAGATGGACAGGTCATAGTGGAGAGTTTTGACCAAACATGACCCACCTGGAGCAGGAACCGGCAAGCCACTCCAGTATCCCTGCCAACAAAACTCCATGGACAAAGCAATGCCTACCTGTGCTTAAAGCTTTGGTGAAGAACCTCAGGCCCCTGTCAGATCCTTGGGACTCTCCTCAGGCCACACCCAGTCACCCCGGGGCTGCACCTTCAGTGCTTTTGCCTGCCTAGAATGACTTCTGGGCATCAGGTTCCCCACCTCTGATTTAAGTGATCAAATATGCCTTTGAGTTGTATGTGTCCTTACAGTACACCACAGACACACAGAGACACAGAGACACACACACACACAATGCATCTTGAGAGGGTTTTCTTTTTTAAAACAACAACGTAGGTTGATGTAACACTAGAATAGAATTATGGGCCAAAACATGCAAAAGTACATGGTTCAGAAATAGGCAGATTTCACCCATCCATAGTTCAGTTGGTAAAAAGCATTCTCGGTTCAGTAAGCTGGAATCTGCTTTTCTAAGTATTTTTTGTTTGTAGATGTTGCCATGACTGTGGCTGGCTCAATTGGGATTTGGGGATTTCTGTTTAATTAGTTTTTATATTACTTTAATATTAGTTGTTTTTATGATTTTTGGTGAGCTTGGGGGTCCCATTTTTGGGATGAAGAGGTGGGACATAACAATTTCAACAGATAATTTAAAACCATCCATATATATTCTGTACAAATGTGTCTGTTTTGTTTATTTGAAAAATGTACCAACAATTTGAAACAGCAGAGCAGTACTGGGGGGGGGGAGAGAGAGAGAGAGAGAGAGAGAGAGAGAGAGAGAGAGAGAGAGAGAGAAACTGAGGGAGGAGAACTTCATTTTCCTGTGGATGTGAGGGGTGAGGTGACCATAAAATGCCAAATAAAACAAGGGAGGAATCCCCCCAAACACACCTGGGAAAAGACTGCTCTTCTGCCTTGATTTCTTCCTCTCCCTTGAGATTGCTATGTAAATGATGCAATGTAGCCTCAGTGAGCAAAGAAGAGTTTGTTGTTGTTGTTGTTGTGTTGTTTAGTCGTTTAGTCGTGCCCGACTCTTCATGACCCCATGGACCAGAGCACGCCAGGCACTCCTGTCTTCCACTGCCTCCCGCAGTTTGGTCAAACTCATGCTTGAGAGAACACTATCCAACCATCTCGTCCTCTGTCGTTCCCTTCTCCTTGTGCCCTCCATCTTTCCCAAAAGAAGAGTTTACTGTTATCATTTTAGGTTTTCCCAAGGGATAGGGGATGGAAAAATGAATCAGCTCTTGAAACACCACACAATGGACTGATTTCAACTAAGTTGTTGCACTAGCAGAAGCACTAACACAATAGGACTTCCCCCCACTCTGCTTTCCTAGCTCACCCCCATATCAAATCTCCCCAAATCTGAGTCAGCAGAACCCCCAAAAGTGTGGAGGAAATGAGAGATTGTTCCATCTAGCGAGCAGAAATCCTTGTGCTGGTGGAATTACCACCTTAGCACGACATTGAATTTCACTCATAGGGTTGCCTTCAGCAATTTTTACTCTGAGTAGACCCATTGAAATTAAAGGACCTAACATCGTCATAAATTATGGTGCTGGAGGAGACACTTGAGAGTCCCATGGACTGAAAGAAGATAAAATCTATCCATTCTTAAGGAAATCAGCCCTGAGTGCTCACTGGAAGGACAGATCCTGAAACTGAGACTCCAGTAGTTTGGCCACCTCATGAGAAGAGAAAACTCCCTGGAAAAGACCCTGGTGTTGGGAAAGATTGAGGACACAAGGAGAAGCAACAAACAACAACATCGTCATAGCCATTAATTTCAATGGGTCTACTCTGAGTAAAAGTTACCTGAACACAACCCAATGCATTTAGCATCCTTTCCAGAGGATTATGCTAATTTTGAGCTAAGGCAGGAGCTATACAGGAACAGAAGAATCTGCCTTATAACTAGTCAGACCATTGGTTTATCTAGGTCAGTACTTTGGCCACCTCATGAGAACAGAAGACTCCCTGGAAAAGACCCTGATGTTGGGAAAGATTGAGGGGACAACAGGGGACGAGATGGTTGGACAGTGTTCTCGAAGCTAATAACATAAGTTTGACTAAACTGTGGAGGCAGTGGAAGACAGGAGTGCCTGGCATGCTCCCGTCCATGGGGTCACGAAGAGTCAGACACACCAAACGACTTAACAACAGCAACAACAACAACTGTTAATATTGCCTAGCAATGGTTTTCCAGGGTTTCAGGCACCACACATTTCTAGCACTACCTGGAGATACAGTGGTACCTCGGGTTAAGTACTTAATTCATTCCGGAGGTCCATTCTTAACCTGAAACTGTTCTTAACCTGAAGCACCACTTTAGCTAATGGGGCCTCCTGCTGCTGCTGCACCGCCGGAGCACGATTTCTGTTCTCATCCTGAAGCAAAGTTCTTAACCTGAAGCACCATTTCTGGGATAGCGGAGTCTGTAACCTGAAGCGTATGTAACCCAAGGTACCACTGTACAATGGATTGAACCTGGGACCAGATTCTCTACCACTGAGCTACAAACCTCCCCTCAATATTATCCCTATGGGTCACAGATTTTCCAAGAGAGGGTTGGAATAAAAGCTACCCTCTCCCTCTGATGGCCCTGCCAGTTCTGTCCAAAATCATATAGGTCGTGACAAAGTTAATTCAGCTCTAAACTTGACCAACCTCTTCCAAAGCATCATCAGTTTATTTTACCAGCATAGACATTCCAGTTACTTTTGAACAATCTGTTCCATTACCGAGACTGGAATCTGCAACCCAATTAGCTAAGGCTCCCCATATTGAAACAGGTTCTACAAAGTACCCAGGTTATCAGCTAAATAGTTTCAGCAAAGTGAGTGAATTTTTTATTATTAACAACGAAGAATTTCTTTTAAAATTGCTCAGAGGAACGTCAGTTAAGGCTATTTTTTATATCCAGTCATAAATGTGGTGGGGTGTTGTAGGTTGTTTTTTTTTTCATTTCAGCAAAATTAACACTCACTTTCTCCTGTGTCAGAATGTCGAGTTTCCAGGCCGTAGCTAATTAGGCTATGGCAGTAATTTGCAATGAAACATTTCACCGCATTTTATAGCTAACAAGCAGAAGGGGGGGGGGGAGAACCTTGCATTTTCAAGGCTCCTTCTTTAGCAACCTCCTTCTGAGGGGGGAGGGAGATTTAGTAAAAAAAAAAAATCACTATACATGTTTTATTGATAACTTGGTTTCCATGTCCAGGAGGAAATTCTCTTCAGTAAAACTGAAATGCAACAACATTTCCCATTGTGTGAAAGGATCTCACATTCTCATCAGTGCCCCATCCCTCTTTATAATAAGAGTCAGAGGCCATAGATCAGTGGCAGAACACATGATCTATACAAATGGTCACAGGTTCGATCCCCAATATTTCCAGTCAGAGGATCTCACACGGCAGGGTTGGGAAAGACATCCTAATTGAGACAGCTGGCAGAGCTACTTCCTAGGGTTGCGCAAAAAAAACACCAGATGTATCTTGAATCCAGAACCAACGTTTCTGTTTCAGAGGAATTTGGGTATTGTCCAACCCAAAGTGTGATTTCTCCAAGGAACCTCAAACAGAAGCAGGGACTTCCAAATACCTCAAGGTGTTTTAGAGATATCAGATTTTAAAATAAATAAATAAATGCTGCAGATGTGTATTTGCAAAAATTGAATCATTTCTCCCCAAGCTTGTCAAATAAGGAAATCACCAGAGGGAGGGGGAGAGAGCTCTTTTGTGACTGACAGGTCTAGCTTCTAATCAGAGGGAATGGTTTTTACAATGGCTATCTAATCACAGTGCTTTGAGGAAGGGTTGTTGACATAATCATGTAAAAATCCCTGTCTGTACTGTGTTCTTTGTTGGTTCAACTAGTGGTTCTTGCTTAGAGAATGCCTTGACCACATGCCTATGCATCCACTCCTGACAAATTAGCTTTGTTTCTGTGACTTATGGTACCAACTGAGCAGAACACAAGCCAGAGGTGGGTGGTTGGTTGGTTGGTTGGTTGGTTGATTGATTGATTGATTGATTGATTGATTCATTCATTTCCTAACACCCTAGGGCCTACTCCCATCTTTCTGAAATTTTGCCAGGGTTGAAAACTTTATCATTCAGTGCATCAGTTAAAAATGGCGGGGTCTAGTTCATTTTCTAAGGCTGCTTAAGTTCTGCTGGAAAATTAGACGCAAGATTAGACATGCACACTCCTTGCTGAACTTCAGTTCTATGACTAAGAATTTCACATTCCGTATTACCAAAAATGCTGTTCCTTTTCCAGACAATGCTTCAAAAAATGGCAGCAAGATGTTTCAAAATTTATCTGGAATGGGAAAAGGCCAAGAATAAAGCACAAAATACTTACAGACTTAAAAGAGAGAGGAGGCTTTTCTCTTCCAGATTTTAAAATTTACTATGAAGCAGCATGCCTTACTTGGATTCGGGATTGGATTAAATTGGAAAAAGGGGAGACAACAGAGTTAGAAGGACACAACAACAGATTCGGTTGGCACTCATACCTGTGTTATGGAAAAGCAAAAGTTCACAAAGGATTCCATAATCACATAATTAGAAAATCCCTGATAAGGGTATGGGAAAAATACAAAGAATTACTGGAATCCAAAACTCTGTGGTGGTTGTCACCTATCAAAGCATTATCACTTAAAACGTTAACAATGAAAGGAATATGGCCAACATATAGAGATTTATTAGTAGAACAAGAAGAAAAGTGGAAATTGAAAGATTACGATGAGATAAAGGAAAACCTTCAGAGCTGGTTGCATTATAGGCAATTAAATGAAATCTTCAAGGAAGATAATAAGAGAGGATTCACTTGCACAGTTTCCAAATTCCAAAAGGATATCATAGATGATAATTCTAAATTGTTAAAGAAGGCATATAATAGTCTGTTGGAATGGAAAACTAAAGATGAGGAAGTTAAAGCAGTAATGATTAAGTGGGCACAGGATATAGGTCATAACATACAATTTGAGGATTGGATAAGGCTTTGGAAAGTGAACCTGAAATTTACGGATTGTATATTGTTAAAAGAGAATTATATGAAAAGGATGTACAGGTGGTATATTACACCATTAAAACTGGCCAAAATGTACAAAACAGAACAAAAGAATGGTTGGAGATGTAAGGAAGGGGAAGGTACATTTTATCATATGTGGTGGGATTGTAAGATTATTTTTTAAAAAAGGGAAATGATATATAATGAATTGAAAAAAATGGTTAAAATAACCTTTGTGGAAAAACCAGAAGCCTTTTTGTTAGGTATTCCAGGACAAGAAATGCCGAAGAAAAATTGAACATTATTCATGTACAATGCTACGGCAGCAAGAATTCTAATAGCACAAAACTGGAAGACTGGAGAAATACCATCCAAAGAGCAATGGCAAGAAAAATTGATGAACTATGCAGAGCTGGCAAAGTTAACAGACAAACTGTGTGAAAAGGACAATAGTGACTTTGGGGGGGAAATGGGAACCCTTTACAACATACTTGCAGAAACAAACAAAAAACATAGACTCGTTGGCAGGATTTAAATAAACATTTACAACTTTATTTACAGAGAACAAGAAATACAATTAGTGGTAACAGAACATTATGAATAAACAGCAGAATATAACATGTGGTGTAACAAACCAAAATGGAAGTTGGGGGAAGTCAACAAGGAGGGGAGAAACTAGAAAATGGATATTAAATGATGATATTGAATAATTGTTATGAGAAAGGAAAATCAATAAAAATAATTTATTTAAAAAAAGAATTTCACATTCCAGCAGGCATTTTAAGGCAGTGTTCTGTTTTATAACTTTTTATTGTTTTATTGTCCCATTTTCTGTTATTTGCTTTTGTGTACTTAGTAATGCAAATAATTAGACAAAAAATCTTGAAAGAATGAATGAAAATAGATCATAGGATCATAGAGTTGGAATAGACCACAAGGGCCATCGAGTACAACCCCCTGCCAAGCAGGAAACACCTTCAGAGCACTCCTGACATATGGTTGTCAAGCCTCTGCTTAAAGACCTCCAAAGTAGGAGACTCCACCACACTCCTTGGCAGCAAATTCCACTGTCCAACAGCTCTTACTGTCAGGAAGTTCTTCCTAATGTTTAGGTGGAATCTTCTTTCTTGTAGTTTGGATCCATTGCTCCGTGTCCGCTTTTCTGGAGCAGCAGAAAACAACCTTTCTCCTTCCTCTATATGACATCCTTTTATATATTTGAACATGGCTATCATATCACCTCTTAACCTCCTCTTCTCCAGGCTAAACATGCCCAGCTCCCTTAGCCATTCCTCATAAGGCATCGTTTCCAGGCCTTTGACCATTTTGGCTGCCCTCCTCTGGACATGTTCCAGTTTGTCAGTGTCCTTCTTGAACTGTGGTGCCCAGAACTGGACACAGTACTCCAGGTGAGGTCTGACCAGAGCAGAATACAGTGGCACTATTACTTCCCTTGATCTAGATGCTATACTCCTATTGATGCAGCCCAGAATTGCATTGGCTTTTTTAGCTGCCGCGTCACACTGTCGGCTCATGTCAAGTTTGTGGTCAACCAAGACTCCTAGATCCTTTTCACATGTACTGCTCTCAAGCCAGGTGTCACCCATCTTGTATTTGTGCCTCTCATTTTTTTTGCCCAAGTGCAATACTTTACATTTCTCCCTGTTAAAGTTCGTCTTGTTTGTTTTGGCCCAGTTCTCTAATCTGTCAAGGTCGTTTTGAAGTGTGATCCTGTCCTCTGGGGTGTTAGCCACCCCTCCCAGTTTGGTGTCATGAAAATGAATGCAAAAGAAAATATTCGTATAAATAGCAGGTTTGCAGACAGATTCTATGCAGAATTAGACACGTTTGTGTCCATTTATTTCAATGAGCTTAAGCATAGGTATCTCTACAGAGAACTGGGATTTTTATTATTAAAGTTTGAACTCTCTTTAATATCTCAAAAAGACCCTCATAATATGGTTTGTTTGATATGCAACAACATGTATAAATTGCATCAATTGACCAATTAAAACCAGATGATTCCCTCACTGGTTGACAGTCCTACAAGGAATGCATCTGCCAGAGTTTGCAACATACCTCGAAGAGGCAAGAATCAGGATTGGTTGAAAGTTGTTTCTTTGATTTTTCAACTCCTAATTAGTCAAGGAGTTGCAAAGGAACTCCAGAGTCAAATGTAAATCAGTCAGTTCGAGAGAGAACGAAAGAAAAGAAAAACTTTTTTAATACTGATAATGAAAATCTAGCAATGATAGAGGAAATAAGTGTGTGATGAAAAATAAGTTGAAACAACTTCTGGGAACAAACATAAAATTAAGTTGTTTACAAAATTTGCAGGGGTGGCTATACTAGAATCAATAATCTGCCCCTCTTGAATACGCTTGTTAATGGATAATGCATATATCACTCTCCCAGAAGGGTTTTCGGAGGATATTTGCACAGACAAGGAAAAACAAGGTTGTTATTCAAGGGGGCGGTGGAGTCAGTGAAGTGCTAAATGTTGTGTCTTTACAATCCCAATGTGTAAAAGTACGGAGAATATTGTAAAGCAATTTGCAAGGCAATCATCCTAAACCCAGGTAATATTTTGAATCTAATTCTGCAATAGCAACATGTTACTCTTTCTGCATCTCATTTGGCCACACCCTGATATTTTGGGTGGTACTGAGCAGGGCTGGGGAATCTGTGGCTGACAGATGTCATTGGACTCCAACTTCCATCAGCCCCAGACAGCATGGTCAATCATACAGGATGATGGGAGTTGTAGTTCACCAATATCTGCAAGGCCACAGATTTTCCATCCTTGCTCTAGTCAAAGGCACTCTGGGCTTGATCAAATCCTCAAGCCCCAGAGGTTTATAGATAAAAAATAGTTTTGATGAACGAACTGCTTTTCCAAAATGCTTTCATCACCCATTATTTGGGCCTCAGGCACTAATGAGCAAGATCAGAAGCTTCAGGCACTCCAAGGCAACCTATTTGTTGAGCATTCATCCTGATTTGTTTGCATAGAGATTAGACAGTGTTGGCTATTTAATGCCCATTCATTCTTATTCATTTCCAGGTTAAATGATGTTTCATCAAAAGAAGTTTTATCCCACACTTTTGAGTGTAATTCCCCATTGCTTTCCTTATTGCAAAAGGTCCAATCTGTTGGAGATACGGGTTTGTTGCACAAGACTTTCCAATCAACTACAACTGCACAACCTGAATTTGCCAGTATGTGATTGAACCTCACCTGAAGTCAGAGCCCTTCCACTAATAAAACATACCCAGCACAGGAAATGGGAATTAACCTCTGAGTGGTTCCTGTTAAGATGAGAATAGTCCAATTTATGTTGAGTCCAGGGCACCTGTGGGGGGGAGATGTAAAGATGTATTTAAATAGCCCCTTTAGACTCCTTGGCCCTGCATAGTGCTAAAAAGGAAGGAATCATAGATTTCTGGGAGCTGGAAGTACAAAGCAGAAAGGGCGAGCCATTTAAACAGGGTTTTCTTGTGAATGAAGTAATCTGAAGGTGTAAAAGAGTGGCTCCATTCAGACAACACTTTATTCCATTTTCCTGGCATTTCCTTATGTGATGATTTTTGCATTTTATGTGACATAAAAAGCCACCTCTGGAAAATTGGGAGGATTTAGTGGAAATCTGGCGTTAATTTCCATGTCAAATGCTTGCAGGGGGGGAAATCAGTTTGCAACCCCGTTAACCTGATTTTTGCTATGCAGCCATACATACAATCAGGAAGCCAATCAGCCGATTGCACTAGCATTCCATTTGGCATCAAGGATACAGCTCCAGGTAAACAAACTTGAGGCTTTCATGGGTTTCCCCACCCCCAGTAAGAAAGAAAGAAAGCATAATTGAATGACTGCTGTGTCAGATGGATGCTAAAGATTGCCAAGTATGTTGAAGCGTGGTGGGATATTGCCCCCAATGGAGCCAATTTGTGTTTAATTTATCAGGGGAGCATGTAAGTGTTAGATTGCTCCTTTGTTCTGCAGTTCGAAAAAGCATCAGCGAGGAAGACTCATTCATGATGAATCAGACTGTTTTTCAAAGTCCACAATGGTGTTGCCTGGAACTTAGCCTTCCATGCTGCCACCTACATAATCACTAAAAAAAATACTCCCATATCTACTAGCCCAATATTTTTTCAAGCCTCTTAAAAACTTGTAATCCTTGTTCAATCCAAAAAAGAAAAAAGAAAGTGCAATTGGTTCTGCGCACTGCCCCCATCCCCGAAGCTCAGAAAAGTTGTATCATGTATTTTTCAGAAATTGTGGGGGTGAAGGAACATTGACTGATAAAGAGAGTAACCCCATTTGAAGCTCTTCAACTATACAGTGGTACCTCGGGTTAAGTACTTAATTCGTTACAGAGGTCTGTACTTAACCTGAAACTGTTCTTAACCTGAAGCACCACTTTAGCTAATGGGGCCTCCTGCTGCCGCCGGAGCACGATTTTTGTTCTCATCCTGAAGCAAAGTTCTTAACCTGAAGCACTATTTCTGGGTTAGCGGAGTCTGTAACCTGAAGCGTATGTAACCTGAAGCGTATGTAACCTGAGGTACCACTGTACAAAGACTTCTCTTGTGACTCAAGAGAGAGTCAATCAGAATCTGAAAACTTCTAGGAAAAATACCTCTGCTCTGAATTTTGACAGAACATTGAGTAGATTTTATGTGTGAATGCAGGAATTTGTGTCAACTTCACCTTTGCAGTAGGCCTCTCCTGCTTGTTTGTGTGGCACCAGAAGCTGATATTTTGAGGCACACAACTGCAGCTGTCATGCAGCTTTTTTTAATACTTAAGGTTGCAATACGATACACCGCGGTGTAAAGATATAGCCTGACAGCCCTAGACATGCAAAAAGGACCCATCAGTTTAAGATCTTCTGTTCTCTTACTGCCTCCCTAAATGAGCAAAAGTACAGTTTTTTACAGGGTAGCGCCCTGCCCTTTCTACCTGCTACATCTCTAGAGCAGTGATGCGTTTATCTCCCTGAAGGAAATGTATTACATGCTTCTCCTTGCCATGAAGGATGGTAGCTGCCAGCAACTTGTTTCTCTATGTGACAATTCCATCTCAGCATCTCCTTGGCTTTGCAATAAACTGAATGGGGCACAGTTAGGGAACAACCTCTGTTCTCTGGTTCAGAAGGGAAAATGGAAAGAAGCTGTTTATTTTAGATACATTACAAGGCAAAGTAACCCGCAAAATTAAAATGCATGTCACCTCCTTTAATTTAAAAGTTGCTTGCTTCCCTTTTTTCCCATCTCTTACTTTATGTCCCTTTAAACCAATGCCCTAAAAATTACAACCATCTGACTAGCACATAGATCTAGTAAATTTCTAACTTTAAAACCACTTTATCTCAAGCCTGATAAACAGTGTTTGTTGTCAGTGCAAGTAATTAAGAAAGTTATGTGTGCTGTCACAGCACCACACCAAATTGAACTTTCCTAGCGTTCATCTGTCGTTGCTATATTGGGCAGTAGATCCTACGTTTGATTTTCCTATGAGGAAAGGTTGCAATGTTTGTGGCTTCTTAGTTTAGGCTAGTAAATGCACATAAAAATGGAAATGAATGACGCTGATTGGCAGGAGATTCAGAAGGACAATAGGAGGGCACACTGTGCACAGTTAACCATTAGAAGTGGCTACCACAAAAATATGGTGACAGACACGGGCTTCAGATGTGAAGAACTTCTGGCCCTCCAGATGTTCCTGAACTACAACTTCCACCATCCCTGATCATTGGTCAAGCTGACTGGGACTGATGGAAGTTATAATTCAGCAATATCTGGAGAATCACAGGTCCCCCATGCCTGCTTAAAAAGGAGAGTTAGACAGATTCATGAAGGACAAGTTGGTCGCTGGTTACTAGTAATGATGATTATATATGCTGAATACTGGTTACTGGGGAACAACAGTAATCAGGTGATACACCAAGGATAAATCATGAAAGAGAAAAATAGATAGATTGTGGTATCTGGACTGCTTCCAGCACAGCTCCAAGTCTGCAAGATGTATGTACAGCTCCAAGTCTGTACATGTATGTACAGAGGAAAAGGATGTACTTGCTTTTCACGCAAAGGTAGCTATTTTCTTGGTCAAAGTTTGCATGTCAGGGAAACATCACTTTTAAGCCAACCTGTGCAGAGAGCTCAGGATGAATAAATGAAACATGCACTTGATAAAACCACAACAGCCATTAAAAACATACCAAAATGAATTACATTCTTCCCCTTATCTGTATAATAAATACCCCAGACAAGGGTCTTACAACCAAATAAGATGTTATAGTCTTATTTCTTGTTCCGCCATATAAGTACACAACACCAACCAAGATTGGTGTTTAAGAAAACCTGGAAGACTGTTCACTTTTTACTGGGTGTATGGCGTTGCAGCCAGTCAGCCGAGCCTCAACAGCCTTTCGGTGAAAAGGGAGGTACTTGCCTTCCCTCTCGCATGTTATAGGGCACCCTCTATCATGGTTTACCCTTCCGGGATTCCCTGTTGATGAGCAGGAGTCAATATATAGCCTGACTTCACCCCAATGCCCAAGCCAAACCACTCACATCTGTAACCAATAAAAGCTGTGGCCCATGTGAACCCATAAACCAAATATTCTGTGTCAGTGTGAGTTATTGTGTTCCTGAGAACTTTGGAGCTCGGGTGCCTTGGCATGTAAGGGAGAGAAGTGGACTGGCAATGCTGCTGAAACCAACATAATCAACGCTATGGGGCCCTCCAGACTGCTTTGTAGAGTGGGGACCAGTGTTTCCTGTGTTTTTGTGCAGGTATTGTCTTCAACATGTAATTAATGCAATAATTGTGTATTAGGGGTGAATTTTATACTGTAACATCTACAGATCATTCCACTTTGTTAGTTGTTCCATGATGTGCCTCTGGGACAAAACACAACACACACACACCCAAACATTTATAGTAGGAAAAGTTACAGGATTTCAGCAGGAAGCTATGGGACATGTGTGGAAGTCACACTTGTGGAAGTCAACAGGTAGTTCACACACACCTTGCCCAGTGTGATTACTAGCAGATTATGAAGAATCTTCAGAGACTTCCTGCTCCCAGCAGAACAGCTTCTTCCCCAGTTAAGGGGAAAACTCCTCTCCCACACCGTTCAAAGTAACGAAAGTGTTTATTGTCTCCAGATACAAGACAAAGCTAACAACTGCTATCTACTATATACTTCTTCTGGTCACTGAAGTAAAGATATGTGCAGATCCACTAACATTATCACCACACTAGCCAAGGCTGCTGTATAAAACCCACAGCCCCTTCCCCTAACTCTCACAGAATCAGAGGCAGACCCTGACAGCAAACAGTACAGTATCAGGACACAGATATGCAACAGGACATAATGAAACCAATGCCCTAGAAACTATTATACAGTGGTGCCCCGCAAGACGAATGCCTCGCAATACAAAAAACTCGCTAGACGAAAGGTTTTTCCGTTCGCGATTTGCCTCGCAAGACGAATTTCCCCTATGGGCTTGCTTCGCAAGACGAAAACGTCTCGCGACTTTTTTTCTTTGTCTAAAAACAAAGACATGTTTTGTTTATAAAGTTAATTTATTTTCCCTTAAATTTTTGAACTGCTCTTTACAGTGTGTGTGACTTTAAAGAGCAGTTAATAAACTGTTGTTGTACCAAATTTGGCTTTGTTTGGACTTTTTTTGACCATAGGAACGCATTAATTGATTTTCAATGCATTCCTATGGGATTTCGTGCTTCGCAAGACGAAAAATTCGCTAGACGACAAAAATTGCGGAACGAATTAATTTCGTCTTGCGGGGCACCACTGTACTTGTCTACATTCCTGAAGCAATGGCTCAGCAAGTCATACAGTCCACCTTCTTGGTGTTGCTATGGGAACCTAGTGCACCTGGCACCTTTATCTCAGAACATCCAGAGGGAAGGGATGTGCTCCTTAAGACATGAAACCAAGCACCGTGTCATTTAACCCATTGTTCACATTATGGCAACGCCATGTACCAATTAGAAACTGCCCCAAAATCTTTACATACAGCGTTGAAAACAGAATCAGATAGAACTGCCAAGGTACCATCGTGAGCATGAATCATCATGAATGCGCAATTTAAAAACATGGAAGGCCCCATATCTCAGAATCCTATGAAAGTCCTCTTTGAGAGTTGCTTTTAGGTTTCTACCACTACATTTTGTACCCCTGATATGACCTGATATGACCATCATGAAGACTTAAACTAAACTGAACTGAACTTGATTCAACTATTCTTCCCTCAAGCATTTGTGGCTGATTCTGCTTTTTAAAGGGAGAGGGGGGCAGAGGTATGTTTAACTGAAAGCAGCACTTCCAAACCAGGAGGATGAACCATGAGGAGAGAAGAAACCTGTAGGCCAAATCTACTCTTGAAAGAGTGACATGTAAACCTATCTCCCTCACACTAAATTCAGCTCAAAGTTGGGCTTACCTCAGGAAGGAGGAAGTTGTCAAGATATCGAGGGGCCTTGTATTAGGCCTTGTTCACAAGTGCTGGTTCCGTCAAGAGTGTAGACGTCTGAGTAAAGAGGCGAGCTCATGAGAAAGCAGTTTTTCTCTCAGCAAGTTGCTAGCACTCTCATTAATTACACCTGTGCTACCTAGTCTGTACCAGAGCTTCAAGGCTAAAGATGGCCAGTTTGCTAATCGGGAAAAATCCCACAGCTGTGAAGTCACATGTGGATCCTGGAGTCAGCTTTGGAAAGTTATAACCTAGGCATCTTCTGATGGGCTGGGAAGAGTCAGGCTAGTTACAGAGTGAAAGTCTTTACCTCCCTGACTGACACCTGTGTTCCCTCCTCATGAGGTCATGGATTAAATGACAATATACAGTGGTACCTCCGGTTAAGAACTTAATTCGTTCCGGAGGTCCGTTCTTAACCTGAAACTGTTCTTAACCTGAGGTACCACTTTAGCTAATGGGGCCTCCCACCGCCGCACGATTTCTGTTCTCATCCTGAGGTAAAGTTCTTAACCCGAGGTACTACTTCCGTGTTAGTGGGGTCTGAAGCGTTTGTAACCCGAAGTGTTTGTAACCCGAGGTACCACTGTATTAGGCTATCTTAGCTTAGCTTAATTGTTGTTGTCTTGTTTTGTGATTTCCCATCTTCCTAATAGTATTTTCCTTTCCTATTTTCCCTATTTGGTAAACGGGTTTCATTCTAGCCTGGTATTTTAAAATTACTAAAACTTCTACCTCTTCACTTTGGTTTAAGTCTTATTTGGTTTAAGTCTGGGCTTTGGACCACTTAGGTCAGGTCTGCCACTGTGAAATTTTGCCTTCTTTTGTCTGAGGACCCAAAGAGTGGTTCTTTAGCTCTTGATCCTTGGGAGCTGTTCAGCAGTGGCACGGTCTCCCTCGGCAGGTTGTGGACTCTCCCTCTTTGGAGGTTTTTAAGCAGAGGTTGGATGGCCATCTGTCATGGATTCTTTAATTGAGATTCCTGTATTGCAGGGGCTTGGACCAGATGACCCTCACTGCCCCTTCCGACTCTACAATGCTATGATTCTAACATTAAGTAAGGGAACTACAGTGTGCATTTTATTTTTACTATTTATTTTTTTAAAAAAATAAATATTAGGATTGTGCCCTAACATATGCATGCAATTAAAGCATTTTTAAATATGACCAGACTGTTATAATCTCATGGCCTGAATGATTGTTGCAAAGTCAGAGTATCTAAAAAAATACTGAGTTAAATTTATCTCCTGACATACAAAGAATTTTACCTTAGACCAGGGATGGAGAAACTGTGGCACTCCAGATGTTGCTGAAATGCAACTACCACAATTTCTGTTGATGAACAGGCTGTGACTGATAGGAATTGAAATCCAACGATATCTGGCGTGCTGCAGGTTTCCCATTTCTAAAGTATTCTCTTGAAGACTTCACCTGTTTTTGATCTTTAGGACCCTCAGAAGTCTAGCACCGCTGGCACGTAAGGTAAGCAGTTGATTGG
Source organism: Podarcis bocagei (assembly GCF_964188305.1). Classification (NCBI taxonomy): domain Eukaryota; kingdom Metazoa; phylum Chordata; class Lepidosauria; order Squamata; family Lacertidae; genus Podarcis; species Podarcis bocagei. The sequence goes on from NC_138128.1 coordinate 21,787,141, forward strand.
CTCTCATGTTGCTGCCTTGAGCAAATCTGCTGGGATCAAGTAATAGGGTCCTTTGTCACTCCAGATGGTGACAAGATTCATCTTGGTGAAACAGGGCATTTCTGCCAACAGTGCCCTGACATTCAACTTGCTCATGCAAATTATGTTAATTATCTGCAATCAGATATGCAAAGCGGGTCCAATCCCCAGGCTTGTGACACATTTCCAAAGTGCCCATTCATATTGAACATTTCACTTGTCCTTGACTTAAAACACGGAAGAGAGAGAGAGAAAGAGAAAGAGAGCAACGTCCTCTTCAGGAGCTTATTAATGAGTAATAAAGAGGATTGCCAACCAGTCTGTTAGGAGAGACATGCGTTCCAAACAAAAATGATATGCGTTGGCATGTGCTTCAGGACAATCGTGACCAGGAAGCATCTTGCCAGGTAATCAGCCTGGCGTGGATTGCAACATGGCGCTGACATGATTCTTGTCACTCTTGCCAGGCCACTGAACCAACTGCACACCGCCAGCTGCAGCTGCCTCTTTCAGGGCTTGGGATTGAATTTATTGGGACTGAAAAGGAAGAGCCGCAAGGGAGGCAAAACAAACAAAGGAGGATGGGGTGGCACAGAAGAAGAATATTGTAACACCTTCCTGATAGATAGCTTTATTATCTCCCCTGTCTCTTTGGAGGTACTTGATAATGAATACCATTTGGAGATGCATTAAAAAAAATATCAATGGGCAGTATGTCTCTTCTTCTTTTTAATAAAACATACCCATATAACTCTGCTGTTTTTTCCCCCAGAAGAAACATCTCCGACAAGGGAAACATACCTATTGATTAAAGTATACTGACAAGGTTTGGGCAGGATTCCAGGAACTATTTGAAATCTAAGTTGTTGCATCCATGTGTGTTTGCCTCCCTTTCCTTCACCTCCCCTTTATTTCCTTTTTCATGTTTTGCATATTGATCGACAGTTCAATTGAAAGTTTATTGAATGGGGGTGGGGAATGATAACGGGTGGGGAAGGGTGAAGTTGAGAGTCTCGTTAAAATGTTATTGCTGTGATGTCTTGTTGAAATTCATTTTTTCTTATAGATAAAAAATAATCATCATATGAGCTGAGAGATTTTTATGCATACAAGGGCTGAATTGAGAATGTTTCCGAAAGACAAAAAAGGAGACAAAAATCTGCTGGCACTAAAGCCATGTTTACATGGTATGAGCTCTAAACTGGGTGTTGGTGTGAACAGTCTTGCTGCACACTTGGCTCCCATTCCTCCGTCTCATACTGTAAAAAGCAACAACCCATCACTTGTCTGTGCAGAAGGGGAGGAGCGTACAGATGTCTATCAGTTTTGTTTGTGTGTGTGTGTTTAAAGGACAAAGAGCTCATTAGAAGGGGGGGATGAATTAACTCCCCTCTCCAAAGTTTTCAAAGGATCTACAGTGCTACCAGCATGATGGGAAAGGTCTATGGCTGTGCCATTGGTCACTAGAGATGTCATGGGCACTAAATGATAGGTGCCCATGATGCTCTCACCACCAGAATACCTGCAGCTATTGGAAGTAAAGGAAGCGTTTGTTGGTGGGACTAATCCCATGACTCAGTAACTCCATTCTGTGTTTTGAGAACAGAGGATATGCAATTTCTCTGCAATCAATATACTACCTGAGAAGGAAACTCTCCATCACGGTGGGCATGCTAAACACAAGAATGTTGCTTGGATCTCCTGCAGGGAATGCAAAAGCTTATACAAAAAGGCCTCAGCCAATGGAGTTCTGTTAAAAGAAGAGAATGGACCACTGCTGACACTAAGATGTTCATTTTTTTCACATGCTCCATGCCAGAGCCCTGGTTAGTCAACAGGCCATTGCCATGCCAAGCTACAACACACACACAAAATGATGCACACACATTGTGTGTGGACCTCAGGCTGTTGTGTTTGAACAAGGGCCTAGCAGTCTATTAGACTGTCACGTTGAATGGAGACTTTCAGGAACATAATAACTAAAATTCCAGACATTCTTTGTCTAATGATAGGGATACGTCCCTAGGCTTAATGTGAACTTTCCAGCAGGGGTGCACAGCAATGGAAACTGTATTTAAAATGTCGTTCATGTTTAGCTATGTTGGATGGACTCAGAATACTTATAGTGCATGAACTGTTTCATTAGGAAGTTAAAACATCTTACTATATATCGCCTAGACATTTATAGAAGGAGGTTCATAGCTGAGCAGAAATGGAATTTCAGGCCAGGTCAGCCTAAGTGCAACTACACTGCACACATTTCCCCTTATGGCTTGATATTTAAACTCTATTTTGCCACTAAGTTGTATCAGTCTGTTTCAACAATATTACCTAGTCAGATGGCGTTAATGTTCAGTTGTTCAGGCAATCTTGAGGGGAGGAGGGGAAGGCGCCTAGGAAGAAATTACCATTATGAATGATGAATAGATAAACCTCTCCCAAACAAATTCCTTTTTTAAAGGAGCAAGGGTATGTTGTGGAGTGGGGGGGAGGCAATTTCTGAGCACCAAACCAAAGCAGATAAATACAATAGTTTCTCTTGGCAAATAATACAGAGCCTAAATGTGTGCCGCAGTAAACAAAAATCCATTTCATTTTAGATGTGAAACGCGAAGGCACTGACATTTAAATTTGAAAATCAATTTATAATGATGCCTCTTGGATTATTCTAATTGATGGTTTTCCTTAAAACTGAACTCAAGGAGACAATGGTGGGTCAATACCAAATTAAAAGCAGCAGCACGGCCGGGTGACCTTGAACTTAGCAGCATCAGTATTCAGGTGGTAAACATGGTTAGTCATATTTTCCAGGGAGTTACTCTCTTGCTGACTATAAAGAATGGCAGCATGGGGCCTGAGTTCAGTTAATAACATCATAACAGCCCTGCTGGATTGGACCAAAGGTCCACCAAGTCTAGTGTTCTGCTTCTCAGAGTAGCTTAAACAATCAATCCCTCTTCTCAAGGGACTCTGGGAACTGTAGCTCGGTGATGAAAATAGAAGTCTCCTCACAATGTGGTTTTTTTGGGGGGGGGTGCTTGAATTTCCCACCAATTCAGCTTCAATGGGTGACAGACACTAGGTTCTAGTCTTATGAGACAAGTCCACTTACCACTTATTGGTTTGGTAGCACTGCAGGCCAGTGCCACCTTGCTTGACATGATCCAACAATGAATGCCTGTTTGAGGACATATCCAGAGAGCAGTGAAGCCAAATGCAGCAGGCTGGCCAATTGCAGGCAGGCTAAGGAGCAGGCTCTTCCAGGGAGCAGGTCCAACTGAGTGCTACTTCCTCCTCGTTCAGTTTGTTGAGGCAACAGGTGCCTCAGCCTCACTCACCTCACATAGTGTTTGTTGTGGGGAAGGAAGGGAAAGGAGATTGCTAGCCGCTTTGAGATTCCTTAAGGGGAGTAAAAGGTGGGATATCAAGTCCAAACTACTACTACTACTACTACTACTACTCCTCTTCTTCTTCTTCTTCTTCTTCTTCTTCTTGGCACACAGTCTCTCCCAGGATCCTGACCAGTGTAATTAGGTTGCCATATCTCAGTAAGTAAAAATCAGGACACCCCAAAAGTTGTTGAGGAGTTGTGTGTTTTTTTAGGAAGACCCCAAAATTTCTGAGCTTTTTATATAGGAAAACCCAAAAGTTGTTGCCACAATTTTTCGATTGACTTGCCTAATATCCAGGACAAAGCAACAGCTTTCGGGAATTTACAAAATGTTTTGTACAACAATGTTGTAAACAATTACTTAACTGCTTGATTTAGTGAGAGTCTGGTCCAATATCTGCCATTTGTGGGGCATGGGGGAGGGTTTCCCTATTCTGCTTTTGATATAATCGACCTTTCATGAAGACTTGGCGGTTACATGTTCACTTAGACAAAGACCTGATCCCTTATAAAAAGCCAGAGACAGGTGTTTGACTCATATTTTACTTACCAATTTCACCTATAATTCATAAAAACGAATGACAACGAACCTCAGAAGCTGAAATAAATACCAAAAACAGGACTGATTTTAATATTTCTGTGTGGTGGATAGGTTTATTTATTGTTAGCTCTTCTATTTAATCTTCAAAACTGATCCATGTTCAAGAAGATTCTGGGCTGTAAAGAATGTACCCTATAAACTGGAGAACCCCCAAACAAGTTAATTTGTTCCAGATGATTTACCGTTATTCATTTATACTTAACAGGACCATAGAACACTGTGTTACATTTTATCACTTATGGCAAGACATGAGACATGCTGATATCAGCTGAAGATTATGATCTAATGGTGTGCAGGTTTATCAGAAAGAGAATGGGACCCAGAAATCTTGATTAGCAATCCCTGCTACCTTGTAATGAGTTTCCAGATCAGCAGGGGTGAAATTACATGCCAAAATAACATATAAATTATTCCCTGCTTAAGCAGAGGGCTCTTCTGTGCTGTTGCCTATTTGCAGGATCATGAAGTTTCAACTTCCTATATATATATACATTACGGAATGAAAGCTTGCGTTTACTTTGGATAAATGGACATGGCTTTGAAGTCTGAACTTGGGAACTTCTACCTTATCAGCCAGATACACAGAAGAATTGTGAAAGATTTGTGATGACTAATTATCTTATTCACTCATTGAAGTTTCGTCATTTCAATTCCATGTTCAGTTCAGTTCAGCTGAAAGGTTTTAACAAGAAAAAGCCAGAAGGACAACATGGCGATATGATATGAACATAACATCTAATACAGGTAATCAAATTGATAATCTGCAATTAATCAACCTCTGTAGCTTCATTCCTAAATTCCCAGGCCTAAACATTAAATTTCATGGAGGATAAGGTTATCAGTGCCTACTAGCCACAATGGGCATGTTATTCCTCCAATTGTCCAAAACAGTATGTCTCTGAATGCTAGTTTCTGGGAATCACAAATGGGCAGAATACTGTTGCATTCAGTTTCTGCTTGCAGGGTTCCCATAGGCACCTGGTCGGCCTCTGTGAGAACAGAAAGCTGTGATCTTATGTTTTTAATTGAACCCCCTAAATGTGTATTATGATTACAGAGCAAAAACTTCATATTATCTGTATCAGAATACAGTGGTACCTCGGGTTAAGAACTTAATTCGTTCTGGAGGTCTGTTCTTAACCTGAAACTGTTCTTAACCTGAAGCTAATGGGGCCTCCCACTGCCGCCGTGCCACCATCGTGCAATTTCTGTTCTCATCCTGAAGCAAAGTTCTTAACCTGAGGTACTATTTCTGGGTTAGCGGGGTCTAACCTGAAACGTCTGTAACCTGAAGTGTCTGTAACCCGAGATTCCACTGTAATAGTGTTGGGCAGGGCCTAAGTAGGTTACTGAGTCCAACCCCATGTTTGAAGCAAGGAATCGAGAGTGAGAGCATATAATTGGAGCATCTCCAGCAAATAGGACGACTCAGAAAACCTCTGCTGGAGGATTGCTGCAGGACGCAATAGATGCCATGCAGTAAGACTGCCCTTATTGCCACATGGTAGGTGCAATTATGCACTCTAACCTGGTCAGCCTCAGAGTGAATTCTATGCCAGTTTCATCACATGCCACTCCCTAGAATACCAGGGGGTACTGAGGGCTCCGTAGCGCCAGAGAGAGGGTGCTCAGAAGTGAGCATGTGACTAGCCCTTTGCCCCTCACCATTCCACAGTGAGATGGCAGCCTCAGCAGGGTCACTTGAGCTATCCACTGGAAAGTCCCCCGCAGCATTCCGTAGTCCATCAGGATCAATGTCTGATCAATCTTGAATTGCAGTCTTGTACCCTCGCCAGTCATACTACTTACCTGCAAACAGTTGGCCTTTGGGGAGAAGTTGGGGGCAAAATAGGAGTTGAGCAAAGAGATGTAGCAAGGCATCGGTCTCTGATTCTTCCCATATTCATCGCATGCGGTGCTGTTTCCATTCTACTGCAGTTAGGTGACTCACTATCCGCTACGGTTGAATTTTACATAATTAATTATGTGATGAATGACATTGTTATTATGTTGCTCCACACCATTTTAATGGGGGAGGATATCATAATCAATTGCAGGTCATTAAATATCGTTTGTGGGTTGAAAACAACAGCAGTGTTCACTGCAGTTATTTCCATTACAGACACGGGGTGGATAAGCGAGCATCGGCAATTTCTGCCCTCATGTTTTTGCCTTTATTTATTTATTTTACAAATTTAAACAGACAACTTTAATTCCAAATGCAAAACATACATTGATCATCGACTTCCCTCCCCATCCTGTCCATGGTTCATTTTATCAACTCTTTTCTGCTACATATTCTATTCCCTCCCCCATTCTCATTTTCCCAATTTTATATCAAAATATTTCTTACTGCTGAATTTATTCTCATGCTGTTGATGTTTTGATGTGTTTACAATCACTTGTGGAGGAAGAGGAGTGCAGGGGGAGCGCACCGTCCCTGGCAGTGCGATCCCAGTAGGGTGCTATTGCAGCTGCCAGCCACCCGCGCGCGCTGGGCACCATGCCCCTGCGGGCAGTGTGCCCCACCCCCAGGGTGTGCGCCAGCCCCGTCCCTGCCTGCTCTCTGCCCCCCGGTGCCAGAGCATGAAGCTTCACCACTGTTTACAATGATTCATCAGATATTCTACATATTTTTTCCATAAGTCTTCCTTATATATATTTTCATCCTGATCTCTTAGTCAGCTCATCAAATTTGCCCTTTCTATATATTCTGTCAATTTCATTTGCCATTCCTTTCTTGATATTGTGCCCTCCTTCCATTTCTCCCTCATGTTTTTGTGAAAACTCTCCAACATCCCCAGTTGAACAATTCAACTTTCTCTTTCTCATTTGTTAACTACTCCTTCTTGTGTAAGCTCTTCTGCCTTTGATTGTGGTCCTGTGCACATTGTCTTGGAGCTAAGCCCCTTTGGACAGAATGGGACTTACTTCCAACCAGGAAACATAGGAAGGATTACACTGTTCGTTTGCTATTGCTATCTCCAGGAAACAGCAAATGTTATACTATTTGCAGAACCCCTAAACCTTTCCATCTGAGATAGTTTATAGAAGAGTTAGAGGAAAGCTTTATTTTTCATCCACCATCTGTTCAGTGAATTTTGCAAATTTATGGGGATGTAAATAACTACACTGTGTATTCTTTCAAGCCATTATGGAGAAAACTAGATTCATTGTTCTCTCAAGTATGTGTTTTTACTGCTTAGCTGATGTCTTACGTGACATGTGGCAAAAGAGGAAAGTGAACTTTTCACTGCTATTTACGCAGTCTCATCAATCGTGTGAAGAGTGCTCAAAAATGGATAGGAGAATAGCCTTATTCTTAAAGTGATCTACATTCAGTTTCTAAATCTATCACCGACCACTGTCACAGTGAAAAGGCAAGATTCACACACACCACTTCATCTGAGCTGTTGTAATGCACACGTATCTTTTATTTCTTCTATAGGGAAAACCCATATGAAAGTTGTCCCACCTGGCAATCACACAATTTAACCCCACAGTTCGGAATTCCTTTCCAAGATGAGGTTCATCTGCCCTCATACATTCCTTTCAGGTAAAGGTAAAGGGACCCCTGACCATTAGGTCCAGTCGTGGCCGACTCTGGGGTTGCGGTGCTCATCTCGCTTTATTGGCCAAGGGAGCCACCGTACAGCTTCCGGGTCATGTGACCAGCATGACTAAACCGCTTATGGCAAACCAGAGCAGCACACGGAAACGCCGTTTACCTTCCCGCTGAAGTGGTACCTATTTATCTACTTGCACTTTGACGTGCTTTTGAACTGCTAGGTTGGCAGGAGCAGGGTCTGAGCAACGGGAGCTCACACAGTCATGGGGATTCGAACCGCTGACCTTCTGATCGGCAAGTCCTAGACTCTGTGGTTTAACCCACAGCGCCACCCGCGTCCCATACATTCTTTTACTTGTTCATAATTAATATTAGGCAGGTGTCTTTCACTGTATTACCCACTAAAGACTCTTTTGTTAGGCAAGTCTAGAAAACATGTAATATTTTAAAAATTACTGATTTTATCCATATTTTGATTAACATTGGGTTTTATTGATATTGTATTTTGAATATTTTATATGTTTTTATGTAAACCACTTAGAGGTTTTTGTCAATTAAGTGGTAGGTAAATAAAAATTAAATATGTATTTCAACCTAGCAGAAAGCCACTCATGTAACTTGCTCCAAACGACATAATCTTCACACATCAGACTGAAACAACAGAAGTTTGCAGAAGTTACTTGGTCTGAATGCATACTACATTTTTACTCTCCTTTTTATTTTATTTTATTTTATTTTATTTTTAAAAGAAAAACAACCTTTAAAAGGCATGCTTTGACTGCTTTCACATGGTTTACTTAAGCTACCTGGTTCCAACCTCTAATAGAAAACATTGCAGGTATTTGTGCGTGTGTGAACAGGGATGTAAGAAGGAATCATTTTCCATTTTGCCCTGTACTCATTGCATGCAGCGCTGTTTACATTCCACCTCATTCCACCTTCTGCCAATAACTACATTATTCATTTCTCTGTCTGCTATGGTGAAGTTTTGCAACTTATGTAATTAATTATGTTTATTATTTTGCCATTACATTATACCATTCATTTCAATGCAAAGGAAACACAGTACAAATGAGGGAGGGAAGTAATCAATTGTGTATCGTTTGTGGACTGAAAGCAACAATAACAGTGAATACCAATCGTATTAGCTGAATTGATTTCCATTCCAGACATGGGATGTACTATAAGCAAGGATCAGCAATTTCCACTCTCGTTTCTGTTTTCATCAGAATTCACCAACATCCCTAGACGCATGGGGGTATTTCAGCACAATGTTCAAACAATACTATCACCTTTATGAAGGGTCTGTTCCATCATCTTAGTAGATGCCAATGACCTGCTGGCAGGACTCTTGCTCACAGCTAGAGCAGAGCCTAAAGTAAATCTATTATCAGCTTATCTGACAGACTTTGCAGAATTATCCTAAGCAAACAAGTCTGTTGGGCAAAGTACAGCTCTTCAGGAAAAGCAGGTAGACAAGGAATCAGATCCTGCAGAGAGGAAGGTCAGAAGAAGGGGTAGAGAGCCCAAAGAGGGTATAACCAATTGCCCTCAGATCTCAAGCAGTTTAGACAACTGGTGTGAGCCTAACTGGAATTAACATGGTGCTTGTTAAGTGGTCTCAATTAGGAAGTAGAGTTGAGGCACCAGAATAAATATGTCAAAAAAGGTCTGATAGCAACTATTCATGAATGTCTGGAGAATGGAGACAATTGCAGGCTAGTCTATCCAAAGCTTTGTTGTACTGAATGAAAACTCAAGAAACTACTTTAGGGAGAGGAATTAGTAGGTGCTTTTTAGAATTAATATGGAACAAAGTTTGGCAGTTGTGGTCCATTAGCATTCAATTCTGTGTCTTGTGTTTGTTTTGTTGTAGGGATTCATACCTTGTCCTTCAGTCAGATTTTCAGGGCAGCAAAAGATCAATCAGTCTGTCTCTTGCAATTGCCCCAGCTGACCTGGATGTGAAGTTAAACCAGGGGAACCCGTGTCTTAAACCAGGGGGACTTATATATGCAGAGGAAAAGAAGTGCAAGGAAATAGAACTTATCTATTTATTGCATATTAATTCAGCCTGTCTGTCCAGAAACAAAATGTCCCAATTCACAGCTCAGCCTCTTAACTGCTACACTGCAGCAGCTCTAAATCTGCAATAACAGAATTAAATAATCAAACAGCAGGTTTTGCAAATAAGAATTTAAAGCATTTTTATCTTAAACCCAGGTTATCAGAATTCACATAACTGAAGTTAAAAAACTAGAATTCTTGCAATAACTATGTGTTTGCTTCTTGAAAAGTCACTAGCCTGTTATACAAAGTCTTCATTGCCTCTGGTTACAACTAAAATGAATGTCAGTGCCACTCCATTTACTTATACCAACATAAAAAATGTATCATAAATACCACGTTTAATCATATGCAAATTGTCCGCATGCTGCATGTCTCAAATCCACGGAGCCCAGGAAGCTGTAAAGCAATGCTCAACACTTTAAATTTAAGCTTTCGCCCTTTTTTATTTGAGATGTGATGGATTCAGCTCTGGAGAATAATATTTGTTTTTAAAAATGTAATGTATGAATATAAACATTTCACCACTTCACGCTTTATAGTATATCATCTCTCTGAGCAGAACTCATTTGTTACGGTCCAAACTTCAATCGCTATCTCTTGTTAGGGTCCCCAGTTTTAAGTTCAAGACCAGTCTCAGTCCATGGGAAGCATGAAGCATGAAGCATTCGTCTCATGTCTTGGGCTTGCAGCCAGCAGTGGGGAGAGAGGCAGGCAGCAGGGCAGGGAATGATCAGGAATGGATTAATCGCTATGCTAAGTAAGCTACGGAGAAGCTACAGCTCAGGCAGTTACACAGATATGCAGTTGAGAGTTCCCCTGACACAAAGAGCACAGCTATCTTTCTTCTGCCAAAGGGCACTTCTGATTTCCACCACAGCTCTGAAAATGGTTCTGCTTCTTGGTTATAAAGGGAAGCAAAGCCTCATTTGCAGGTGTGGACAAGTTTAGGATAGTAGAAGCATAAAGAGCAGGGTGCAGTATGACTTTCCAAAGGCATCTGCAAATATCTGCTCTAAGGAGCAACCACCTTCTTCTGTCTGAGATCCACTGGTATTCCTTATCATCCTCTTATGAAACAAAAATATGCCTGTTGCTTACGATGCTCATACTCAATTTTCTGACCATGGCAGGCCCGTTATATAACGTTAGCATACTCTCTGCATGGAAGAGCAGTGAGGAGGAAGGTCACTGCCTGGCCCTTGCATCCTCTTTACCAGTGTGTTGGGGGAGGGTTGGCTGGTACTATGTGCTGCCCCTGAAAAATGCCCCACCTAAAAAGAAGAGTGTCTACAGGGCTTGGCCTTTGTGTATATACCATATGCATGAGGGAAGTCGACTACACCCCTACGCCCTTCTGAGATGTCCATGAATTAGCAGAATGTGGGTGTTATGTACTAAGCTTGGATCCTGGAACAATAGGCAAGTAGGATCCTAGAATGCAACAACTGATTGGCTTGCAGGAGAAGACCAATCATGTTCCAGGAGGAAGTTAATCAGCTTATTAGGCTGGGAGGATTGTAGAATGCAACAACTGATTGGCCTGCAGGAAAAGACCAATCAGGCTCCAGGAGGGAAGCAGAATCAGCCAATCAGACGGGACTCATTTTGTAAATAATGTATATAAAAGCCTGAGGTTTGGAGAGGCAATTAAATCACTGTTTTACAAGCTGCAATAAAGAGCATGAATTCAGTACAGGGCTCCGAGTATATTTCAGTGGGAGGGGAGAACTGAGAAACGTACAGTTGTATGGACGTAGGATCTCCAAGGATCAAGAACCCTGCACTCTCATCTCCTTTCTTATGTTTCACTGAACATGTTGATGTCGGAAGCAGGCGATGCACATGCATTTTGGGTGAAGCCACATTCCCTCTTCATTCCTCCATTCATGTATGGAGGGCTAAGAAGTGAGCCTGCATGCTGTATGTGTGACTGCTTGACACGCCATTGCAACTGGGCTCCACACTGCTTGAATTAACTGGCTTGCGTGCACTTGTAGTTCTTCCTTTGAGCTTGTGGCATGCTTGCAGTCTAGACTGTTTAGTAGAAGTAGCATGTGAACTTGTCCATTAGCTGTACACTGATGAACAGAATATGTTGGTTAGTCTCTTTCCTCTTATTCACCCAAAGGCCATATAGACTGGAAAACATGGACAGGCAGACAGAGAGAGGGGGGTCCTAACTAACTAGGGTACTAAATATATAGACTATGCACTGACTACATTTGAGATATTTGCAATTTTACCACCTGGAATGCAGCCCAGAATGCACTGTACTGGAAACAATTTTAAGCTAGATAAAAGAAGGTGTCTGGCAAAGCAGCAGCTGCTGTGTCTACTTGACCTCAATTGCTCAAAGCACCAAAAGACATCAGTTCACACCTTAAAGCAGTTAGATGAGAAAATGAACCCAATGACCACTATTTCACATGGTTCTGAGAAAACAGCCATTTATTTCACCACTAGCTGATTACTATTTTTCAGAGAAGAATACAGAGCAATTTGATTGTCATGGGTTTCAGATGACATACGCCTCTGTACGTGCAACTTGTAGCAGGCAACATGTTGTGGAATTCAGTATGAATGCATGAAGGGGCTCTCACACATTTGCAGACCTGCCCTGCCTTCCAGTCACCAATACACCTGTTGGATATGCACATTCAGTTCTGAATGGAATTAGTCCCACTTGGGAGCTCAGGATTGCAGGTCCCAAGTGGAGCTGATCTCTGTTGAAAGCAGTGGGGCTTGCATTTGGCACTGAATTTAAGCACTGCCAAGGATCAGTCAGCAGGTGACAACTTAAGAATGTGCTATCAAGTAGGTTCCAGTCCACTTGACTTCATTATATCGAATGATTGAGAAGTTTGGGGACTCACCCACATGTCAAAATGACCCATAGAGAGGTAGTCACTTTTTTATCTGACCCACTGGATAAAGAAAGGACCTCAACAGAGATCCTGCTCTGCTGGATTCCATCATTTGGTGACCATAAAATAACTGAGCAGGGGGAGCTGGAGATGATCTAGTCTCAATCCAGTCTCCTGTACAATTCAGAAACAGAGCAAACATGATGCAGTAAGACATAGCAGGTTACAGCACTTGCAAACTTTGCTTGAAGTACTGATAGCATGAAATATATTCCATGAGGATCACCCTCAAGGAAGTGAACTTCAGTTGCATTTCCCTTAATATAAGCTGTCTCCATATCGACATGAGCCACTACTTGTAAGATGGCCAATGAATACATTGCAAGGAAAGCGGACACAGATCTTTCCATTAAAATTCCATGTCCCAATTTATATATATACAGTGGTACCTCAAGTTAAGTACTTAATTTGTTCCGGAGGTCCGTACTTAACCTGAAACTGTTCTTAACCTGAAGCACCACTTTAGCTAATGGGGCCTCCTGCTGCTGCTGCTGCACGATTTCTGTTCTCATCCTGAAGCAAAGTACTTAACTTGAGGTAATATTTCTGGGTTAGCGGAGTCTGTAACCTGAAGCGTAGGTAACCTGAGGTACCACTGTAAATTTAGATGCAAATTTAGAATTAATTACTATAATTTAAATAGAATTATAATGTATCTCACCATAGTAGGGAAGACTGATCAGGTGACCTGTATATCTGCTGCCCAGATGCTGTTGATGGGCAACTTTAATGCCCCTGATCTCACTTCTGATGGTTCTCTCTCTTTAGAGGACTGTCCTTAGGTAGCACTGGGGGTGGTCTATTTGGGCAAATGGAGCACTGCCTCATCAGTGCCAGTCTATCCCCAGCCAGCCCTGGCTGTCAGCTACTGTACCTCCTCCCTTGCCTCTGTTTTGCACTTGCAGAACACAACAGGGAGGAGGATGGAAACAAAACTAGAAGTATGGTAGTTAGCTCCACCTAACGTTGGCTTCCCTGCTTTCCATTCTATGAGTCCTACTGGACACCAGTTACCACTGTTTGATAGCCCTTGGACTGGGCAGCTTTTCAGAAACAGAGAACTGTCCTTTGACAGCCCTTCAAACAGAGTACAGTGGTACCTCGGGTTACATACGCTTCAGGTTACATACGCTTCAGGTTACAGACTCCGCTAACCCAGAAATAGTGCTTCAGGTTAAGAACTTTGCTTCAGGATGAGAACAGAAATCGTGTTCCAGCGGCGCAGCAGCAGCAGGAGGAGGCCCCATTAGCTAAAGTGGTGCTTCAGGTTAAGAACAGTTTCAGGTTAAGTACGGACCTCCGGAACGAATTAAGTACTTAACCCGAGGTACCACTGTACTGTCCTCTGTAAATTAGGATGCAAGGCCACCATAAACACCGATATATAAACTGCAAATTCATTCACATAGCACAAGAAAGCTAAGCCTTCTAGAGCCTTTGAAACAAAATAATACAACACAAAAGCAGACATTTTCAATGGGAGTCTTGTCATTTTTTTAAAAAAAATTGCAGCTAAAGGGGAATGCTGGTGTCACAGTGCATACAGTTTACACACAGTAGGTCTAACAAGGAGCACAACAAATTTCTCTTCTACGGTTCTGGAATGAGATTTTATTTTTACAGCTGTGAACCAAACGTTATTCATTTCAAGGACAAGCTCTGAAAGTTCAAGTAAGTAGGAAAAGTGGAAACCTTCTCTGATATATCAAGACAGACAGATGAATAGCCAAGCAAGATTTACAGTCCTTGTGCAGCTTGGCAGTCTAGGATTGCTGCAAATGACTATGGATTTACAGTTGCTAATTTAGTAGGGTGGGCGGGAACACAACCAGACTAGAGAAGGAAGTGTACACATATCTTACTATGGCCATAATAGTCCCAAAGTGTATAGTATAGTATTTTTGACAAAGCAGTTGATTAAATCAATAGTTTTCAAACTTTCCACCTTGGAGCCCATTCTACATTTGCTTGTTTGCTGAGGATCACCTGCACATCTGCCATAAACCCTCTTCAGCTGTTTCCTTGAACCACAAAAGGTTACAAGTGTGCACAGGGATGAATGCATACAGAAGCCCTCTTCGAACCTTCATGCACAAAACTGAGAGGAGCCAGCACACCTGGGGAACGATGGGAATAGCCTCTACTCACTTTTTAACTCTCGCAATTCCTGAAAAGTGCCCTCAATTCAAAATTAGGGAGAAAATTGCTTTAGTTCACACCTGCCAAATTTTTCCTTTCTGAACTTGTTGGGGAGGGATGTACACTAGCAGTTCCTCTGGCTTAATGCAGCCACAAAAGGAGGGAAATGGGTGAGATAAGACAGTCCCAGTGCTTTTTTGAAACTCTCTAGGCAGAATCAATTGCAACTGCTAAAATTATTATTCATAATATACTCTCTCTCTCTCTCTCTCATATATATATTCCTGTTCTGGAATTTGGATGGCCTCTTGTAGATGTTCAGTTCAAACTGTACGACTGTATTTCATCGCTTCTTCCCTGAGAGATAACTCAGTGATTCAGCATACTGAATCCCACTGAGAACAACTCAATCACAGCCGTTTGATTCAAGTACTCACACGGCAGTTTCACAGGCAGTAAATCTTCAGATCCTTCTGTGCCAGAGAAAGTGGTAAGACTCCCGATATGCGGTGTGGGGAAAGCTGAGGTTTCTAGCCTTAACCCAGGGTTAAGGCCACTGCGTTGCATTATTTCAGTACCTAGGATCGCACTAGGCAGCAGCAGAGAGCTGGCTTTTATTGATTTCCTATTGCATCAGGCAGAAACACATCGTTATTAACGTCCACCCTCCAGAAAGGAAGCTGTGACAGACACCCCCCACGGAAGATGGGTACTGGGTTAACAGTATATCTGAAGGAGCGTCTCCACCCCCATCATTCTACCTGAACACTGAGGCCCAGCGCCGAGGGCCTTCTGGCAGTTCCCTCACTGCGAGAAGTCAAGTTACAGGGAACCAGGCAGGGGGCCTTCTTGGTAGTGGCACCCGCCCTGTGGAACGCCCTCCCACCAGATGTCAAAGAGAAAAACAACTACCAGACTTTTAGAAGACATCTGAAGGCAGCCCTGTTTAGGGAAGCTTTTAATGTTTAACAGACCACTGTATTTTAATATTTTGTTTGAAGCCGCCCAGAGTAGCTGGGGAAACCCAGCCAGATGGGCAGGGTATAAATAAATTATTATTATTATTATTATTATTATTATTATTATTATTATTATTATTATTATTATTATTAGGCCGGAGGGACCAGGGTTCAAAACCCCACTCAGCCATGAAGCTTGCTGGATGACCGTGGGCCATTAACAGTCTCTCGGGCTAACCTGCCCCACAGGCTTGTTGTGAGAATAAAATGGAGGGAGAGCCATGCAGGCCAACGTGAGCTCCTTGGAGGAAAGCTGGGATATAAATGCAGTAATGAAATGAAATAAATCACAGAATTGTAAAATTGTAGACTTAGACGGGACCCCCCCCCCAAGTGTCATCTAGCTCAATTCCCTGCAATGCAGGAATAAATAATACCAGTGGCGTAGCGTGGGTTGTCAGCACCCAGGGCAAGGCAAGTAATTTGCGCCCCCTAACCCCTAACCTGCCGCCGCTGCCAGCTTCTTCTTCTTACTGCTGCCTGGTCTGGTCTGGTGTGGTTCTCTCCCGCGCTCAGCGCTGCGCTGGGCGGCCGCTGCACTGTCCCTCCCTCAGATAGTCCCTCGCTCTCTCTCCACACCGCACGCCTGGCACCCACCCCCTCCACAGTGGGCGGCGACCCGGCGGTTCGGATCAGATTCGCACAGCCAGCACTGCAGTGAGAGAGAGTGAGCGAGCCAGGTAGGGGCAGAGAGCTGAGAGTGCGAGTGCGCCCCCCCAGATGTTGCGCCCGGTGTGGCCGGCCCCCCCCTGCACCCCCCACGCTACACCACTGAATAATACATTTCAAAATGGCATAAAAACTCCAGCAGCATCATATACATTTTAAAAAAACACAAAAAACCCACTTTCAATTAAAAGCTAGGGGAAACAAATGCATTTTTCAAATTTCCATAACCATTACAAAGTTCCTCAAAGTGGCTTCCAACCAAATAATTAATGCGATATAAATAAATAAGTAATAGCATAATTAATCATTGTTAATCTTTAATTAAAATATAAATTCTTAAAAGCTAATTTTGAAAAAAAAGGGTAAGCAACAGCTAACCAAGAATAAACTCCCTCACTTCCCCCCAAAACATGAATTGCTATTTTCTGCACCTCCCACAGCCCATAAAGAAATACTGGCCTTACCACAAATGCCGCACCACAGCAATAGGTCATATTTGTTAATGTTTTTCTAGCTCATTAAAATTCAACCTGCAAGGTGATTTTTATGGTCGGTAAGAATTCAATTTAGAGTGAATCATTTGCTTACATGGCCATGAAACCATGGAAGTCTGCGGACAGAAGGCTTAAAGCGCAGTAATCCATCTGGCCGTTTGCTTCCCTTGTGCAGTTTAAGCAGAAAGCAAAGCATCCAAAATCATCTAAGGTATGTTTTAGTTGCTTCAGGTGTACTCTGATAGCCAATGAACAGATGCATCGATACTTCAAAAGATAAACTATACAAGCAAATGTGTATGGCTTTTTTGTTTTTTAAAAAAGCTATTCATAAACTCCCTCCATGAACAGTTTTAAACTGTCAGATATTGTCAATGCATGACATTCAAACTATGTCCTCAGGTGCACCCCCCCCCCGGTGGTTTTTATTTAAGGACTGTTATTTAACACCAAGTATTCAAAGCTGTGCATCTTTGCACTTGCAAAATCCCCAATTCTCACCACATGTTCTCCAGGATTAGCTTGAAATTGTGAGATTATCTAGATGTTGTTTTCCCTCTGGTTTGTCCCTAGGAAGACAACTGGAGCTTGCTTCAGCTTGTTGTGTACTTTCCCTCTTTCCTGCTATTCTTGCCTTGGGTTGCCAATATTCTGGTACTTTGATGGGCAAGGAGCAGGGCAACTTCTTCATTTGCTTTTCCTTCCTTCCTTTAACCCAGGCATCCCCAAACTCGGCCCACCAGATGTTTTGGGACTACAACTCCCATCATCCCTGACCACTGGTCCTGTTAGCTAGGGATGATGGGAGTTGTAGTCCCAAAACATCTGGAGGGCCAAGTCTGAGGGTGCCTGCTTTAACCCCTCATCCATTGGTGGCCTCCACTTCTCCACCGCTACCCCAAGACACTTGAAATGAGACTACAGTGGTACCTCGGGTTACAGACACTTCAGGTTACAGACGCTTCAGGTTACAGACTCCGCTAACCCAGAAATAGTACCTCGGGTTAAGAACTTTATCTCAGGATGAGAACAAAAACCGTGCTTCGGCAGCACGGCGGCAGTGGGAGGCCCCATTAGCTAAAGTGGTGCTTCAGGTTAAGAACAGTTTCAGGTTAAGAACGGACCTCCAGAACGAATTAAGTTCTTAACCCGAGGTACCACTTTATGGGGTGTTCCCATAGCATTCCACAAATGTACACTCTGTGTACCTGTGTACCCATTAACTGAGCTGCACAAATCAACCAGGGTACACTCTTTCACACAAACAGTTGTACGTGCATAGAAACAGCCAATGGCGTACGGGGGGGCGGAGGGGGCGGTCTGCCCCGGGTACCACTCTGGGGGGGGTGACAGGATGGCCCACTGCCTCCCCCCAGCTGTAGAGCGGCCGAGGGCGAGCACGCAGTTAGTATGGGTGCCGCTCACGCGCCGTCTGTCCAGGCTGCCATTCTCGCGCACCATCCATATGGGCTGCCACGTGTGCACAGTCTGTATGGGATGCTGTGCATGCACAGTCCGTATGGACGTCATATGTGTGCCATCGGGCAGTTCGCCCCGCCCCTTGACGTCCTGCCCCGGGTGCCAGAGAGGGTTCCTCCGCCACTGGAAACAGCTTGTACCTGTGTTCAGTATAACATGTGAAGGCTTAAAGCATCATGACATGGATTTAAATTAACTCATTTAAAGCATATCTGAAGCACATTTTTCTCCTGAAAGAATTCTGGGCACTGTAGTTTGCCCTCACGCAATTTCTCCTCATACCAGCAAGATGCCCTCCTTATGGTGGGAATGGTGAGGATCTGCAGTAGGGATTAACTTGTTTTGAATTTTCAAACATTTAAGGAGGTGGAGATAGGCTGAGAGACTGGATGGCGCCCATATGTTTTCCACTGGGGGAGGGGGAAATGACCTGAGGGGAAGGGGAGTTAATTAGCTGACCAACTATGCAGCTCCTGGCAATCCTTTGCTCAAGATTATAACTGCTCTTTGAGGTGGTTTTGGTTTTTTTAAAAAATGAGAGAAAGGATGCAACTGCAGGTCACATGTCATGTCACACTGAGAAGGGTTGGTAGGTATGGAATTATCCAAGGTAGGATCACTTGATAAGTAAATGACTTGTATTTTTTTCTGCTGCATTTCTGCCAGGACACCAAGGCAGTTTATAATTTTTCAAACATTAAACCAAATAAATGATATAAAATGTAAAATTGGCCCCAGGGGCAGGGGGGGAGGACAGTCCATCTGCAGCCGGCCCTGATGTTCTGTTTGCCTGTATCTCTCCCTGTCTTCTTCCTTCCCACAGGGCAGATGGCGTCCGCTGGCCCTGTGATTTGGAGTCAACAGTCTGACAGCAGTAGGCCCCGATGTTGTCCTTTCTAGTTAATTACAGTGGGCTTTAAATTGATCCCCAAAATGGAAGCCAAAATGACAACACTGAAGTTTGCAGTTATCCACACTCCGAATTTCCCCCTGGAAGCACAGACAGAATTGCAGATCGTCTGCTGACAAACCAACCTGCTGGGCGCCAAAATATCTTTCACACAATAATCAGATGCTTTACTTACTGTGCCGAAGCAGTTTATTTGTTATTTCTGACATCTTCAACAAATCAATATAAATATAATTCCACAAGTCTGCAAGCAGGCCGGCCTCAATAAGATGAGGAATTACTTCCCTTGCTCTGCCCTTCATTTCAATTCTTCCTACTCTGCCCGACTCATTTTTTCTGGTTCTTAGACAAATGCCTTTTGCCAGTGTCATTCCATTTTCTGAGGTAAAATGTGTGCGCTGGCATTCAACCTGAGAAAAGGGCTTTTCTTCTTCTCCTCCTTTTCCATATATAGCACAGAACAATGAGACATTTCTGCTCTTAAGAGATCTTGAAGAAATCTCTCTCGGGTTACAGAAACTCCCCTAACTACAGTATCAGCAAATCTCAACCACACAAAATTGCTTCTAGGTTAAAAGATCAACCAAATTTTAAAAGGAAGCCAAAGGCCTTCAGCAACCATTATTTGAAGGGTTTCTTTTCAACCCACCGCAGAAAGCCTATTTTGAAATGTCGCTTAAAACAAAGAGTATGTGAAGGGAGCTCTTTTTCTTGTACGAACCCTCCCAAAAATTAAAAGCAGCAATGAGGCCCTAATCCAGAGGGTGAGAATGGCTGGGGGGGGTCAAGTGCTGGTAGCCTTCAAACCTTTTATACTCCTGATTTATTTTTATCTTTACTAAACTTACGTAGGTAACTACAGTTAGAACTGGATATGGAACAACTGATTGGTTCCAAATTGGGAAAGGAGTACGGCAAGGCTGTATATTGTCTCCCTGCTTATTTAACTTATATGCAGAATTCATCATGCGAAAGGCTGGGCTGGATGAATCCCCAGCCGGAATTAAGATTGCCGGAAGAAATATCAACAACCTCAGATATGCAGATGACACAACCTTGATGGCAGAAAGTGAAGAGGAATTAAAGAACCTTTTAATGAGGGTGAAAGTGGAGAGCGCGAAATATGGTCTAAAGCTCAACATCAAAAAAACGAAGATCATGGCCACTGGGCCCATCACCTCCTGGCAAATAGAAGGGGAAGAAATGGAGGCAGTGAGAGATTTTACTTTCTTGGGCTCCATGATCAGTGCAGATGGTGACAACAGTCATGAAATTAAAAGACGCCTGCTCCTTGGGAGAAAGGCGATGGCAAACCTAGACAACATCTTAAAAAGCAGAGACATCACCTTGCCAACAAAGGTCCGTATAGTAAAAGCCATGGTTTTCCCAGTAGTGATGTATGGAAGTGAGAGCTGGACCATAAAGAAGGCTGATCGCCGAAGAATTGATGCTTTTGAATTATGGTGCTGGAGGAGACTCTTGAGAGTCCCATGGACTGCAAGAAGATCAAACCTCTCCATTCTGAAGGAAATCAGCCCTGAGTGCTCCCTGGAAGGACAGATCGTGAAGCTGAGGCTCCAATACTTTGGCCACCTCATGAGAAGAGAAGACTCCCTGGAAAAGACCCTGATGTTGGGAAAGATGGAGGGCACAAGGAGAAGGGGACGACAGAGAATGAGATGGTTGGATGGTGTTCTTGAAGCTACCAGCATGAGTTTGATCAAACTGCGGGAGGCAGTGGAGGACAGAAGTGCCTGGCGTTTTCTGGGGTCACGAAGAGTCGGACACGACTAAACGACTAAACAACAACAACAACAACAAACTTACGTAATGCCATATCCTAGTAGCTTTATTGTTATTGTCTCATTGCTGGTACTGTTTTAATTTTTACTGTATGTTGCCTTCTTTGCAGGGAGGTTAGAGGTAGCCAAACCATCAAATCCTGCTGGAAAACATTGAATGATATCTTTCCATGGAACTTATGTTCTAAGTAAGAACAAGCAACAGCCTTTACTAATATGTGACGCTTCGCACTTGAACTAGCTTGCTTCTTTTTATATTCTACTTTGTATATGGTTTGGAGGGGGGCTTTCCTGTAAATTTGCAAAAAGCTTTTAATATATGTGCAAAATTTAAACAAATAAGAGCCCCAGTGCATGACAGTGTTTATTACTTATTCATATTTAAAGGATGCTAAATTAATTTCTTTTAGGTTGCTGCATGTTGCCAGGCACAATTACTATAATTCATTATAATAATTGCGGCTGTTTGTTTCCGTCTGATATAATCTTCTACAAAGTACATTTTCCTTTTTACATCTTAGCAACTAAAAGGATTTGCAATTAGTTTATGATAGTGCATAAGGAACAGGAAAAAAGAGTATAAGCCAAGTAGAGACAAAACTGAAATATCCCCTGTCCCCGTCCCAGTTCTTACCATGGAAAAAGACCCTAAGCAAGGGGGAAATGGGAATTTAGAATTTAGACATTGGGACAGATGAACGGGTTGAGGTGTCCCTTGGCATGGACACCTCTCTAGTTTTCTCAAAATCATCTGAATTGCTGCCTAGAGGCTGCAGTTGGTTGTTTAATCCCAGCACCATTTGTCTGTGCTTTCTCTGTATGGATAAGAGATGGGTAGTATACCCCGCAAATATCCCAGGAAAAAGCAATCTCCGAGCTCGAGAGAAGGTGGAGTTGCGGGCTTCACGCCCTCTCCACGTGTGCGGGGGCTGGCTCTCAGCCTCCACGCGATTGAGGGGATCCCCGCCCACGTCATCCCCTGGCCTGCCAATCGGCTGGCCTAGGGGAGGCATGGCTTGCGCTATTTATCGGTGTGGCTGGGGATCTCCCTCTTTGCCACCGCAGCTCATCTGGTTCCCCACCCTCCCGCCCTTTAGGTTTCTTTTGACCTTGCTATGGACCTCAGTTGGTCGCCGTCAAGGGGCCCGGTAGGATTTTTTCCCACTTGGCACATTGGCACCAGCCACTTGGTTTTCTGCCTACCTCGTAGCAAATCGTCACAACTTCCTTGGCGTTGGCGGTTAGGCATTGGTATGGGTATTGTTATGTAGATGAAGGGGGGGAGGAAGCGCCATCACCTCCCCCACATTTCGAGGGGTATTCCCGTAAAGGATTCCAGGGGACGTGGTCCTGTCCGAAACCTATGGAGGTGAGAGCCTAAGGCACGCCCCTGATCGGTGATCCCGGGGGAGTTCCTAGTTGATGTGCATCAGCAGGGCTCCCCCTACTGGTGGTTGACCCTTCCTGGTCTTCATTCAAGCAAACAGGCTGAAGGCGGATAGTCAGTTAGGACCAATGCCTAAGCCAATACCGCTCATCACCTGTAACCAATAAAGTTGTGGCCAATTTTTGGCCCATTAACCTGAATGATTGTGTCATGTGTCATTATTTCCAACGGTGGGGGGGGCGGGAACTCCCCACGCAAAGGGACATCCCATTTTGTCACCAAGATCTCATCCAGAAAAAGAAATTTTAGGGGGCCACAATCTTATGCGGCACCCAAAAAGCTCATTTTAGAGCACAGCCCCAGAAAAAAATGCATCACCGGGGCTTCTTGATCTTGCACAAGTCATATGACTCACATGGGAGCACAAGCAGGAAGATGCACGTCCCGGTTTTGAGACTCAAGATGTTGGAGGTATTGGGTAGGATTATAAAGCCTGCCCTGCCTTTTTAATGAAACGCCCATGCTAGTGTCACAAAACTTCCTATCCCCACTGCAGAGAAATGGAAAAGGCACATACACTCTATCTTGCCTGAAAATCCACAGAAAGAGTGTTTCCCATGTCAGCTTGGTCTAGCAACAGCAGGGGGGTGCGGTGGGAAGGCCACTCCCATTCCCAGGGGGGTGGGGTTGCAGGCAGGCCACATGTACTCCCCGTGTACAGTGGGGGGGCATGGTGAAGCCTCCTGTGTCACTGGGAGTTCCAGCCGTGTCGCGCCCCCTGGCTGACCACTCCGGTCGACCGGGGGCATGGCTTGCCCTATTTAAACCGCCACGTGGTTGTGGGCTCCTTCTCCTTGCTTCCACCTTCCAGCCATGTGGTTTTCGCCTGTCTGGTAGCAATCGTCACAACTTTGTGCGGTTTGGCAGTTAGGCATTGGTGAAACCTGGTTTATGGAGGGGAGGTTGTGGCCTTCACCTGCCCCTCCTCATTAAGGGTATTTCATTAAAGGGATCCGGGGGTGTGGATCATGCCCAAAGCCCGGGTAAGGGCTAGGCCATGCCATGACCCCATCAAGGACCCTGGGGGAGCTCGCAGTAGATGTACATCAACAGGGCTCCCCCTACTGGTGGTTGACCCTTGTGAGGCAGTTGTCAAATATAGTTGGTTCAGTTCCAATGTCTAAGCCAACACCACTCACATCTGTAACCAATAAAGTTGTGCCTTAATTATCCTATTAACTCAAAATATTGGTGTCAGTGTGTGTAGTGGTTAAGAGCGGTGGACTCATAATCTGGTGAACCAGGTTTGCTTCCCCGCTCCTCCACATGCAGCTGCTGGGTGACCTTGGGCTAGTCAGACTTCTCTGAAGTCTCTCAGCTCCACTCACCTCACAGAGTGTTTGTTGTGGGGGAGGAAGGGAAAAGAGACTGTGAGCCGCTTTGAGACTCCTTAAGGGGAGTGAAAGGCAGGATATCAAGTCCAAACTCTTCCTCCTCCTCCTCCTCCTCTTCTTCTTCTTCTTCTTCGTCTTCTTCAAGAAATGGGTGAGGTCTTGGGGCCTTGATATGCAACAAGTATCTCCAAATTCAAAACTCTCTATTTCCCAGTTTCATGCTACATACCACACAACCACTATCCAAACTATGCCCAACCTCTACCTAAACAGCACACACGCAGTTGTAACTACAACTCATCATAATTTATGGAAGCTGAAAACTTTGAGTCATCTCGTCCAATTCGCATCTGCCTTTGGAAGTGGTGTGTAACAATACAGAAAATGTATAAATCAGCAGTTGCTGGCTGTACATTGCTCAAGGACCAGCAAAGCCTGCTGAGAGAGAAACCGAGGAATTGCACGGTGTCTATATATAATCAAATATTGATCACAAAGCTAGATATGGAAAAGTAGTGTTTACTGAGCATTTGACCCTTTACCAGCTTTGTCAGATTCATAGAGGTTTAGACATAGCTTCCAGAACATTCTAGAAACCGCCAAGGGTATATTTGAAGGGGATGTTGGTGTCAGGAACAGAAATGCCTTATTTGTGTACCTGAAAATGAAATTATGAAGGAAAGTTGTAAATTATGGAGATAAAGTTACGAAGGGGAAACACCTCACTAAAAGATATTTACACCACTTTCTTCAATTGATGGAAATGTTACCAGGATACACCTTTAGGGCAGATCCACACATGGCTTCCCATAAAGAATTCTGAGAGCTGTACTTATCACTCACACAGAGTTACAATTCGCAGCACCCTTGACAAACTACAGTTCCATGGAATCTTTGGAGGAAGCCAATGTACATTGAACGTGTTTTGAATACATGGTATGGATCTGCCCTTAAATTAACATCCCTGTAGGGAACCCCCACTTTGAGTTTTCAGCTGTTAAGTACTGCATTACACAGAAAGTTGGTGTGTTTTGTTTAGTCTTTGAATCTTTGGCCAAGTAAATCAAGAATGTATCTGAATTTTCTAAAAGCTGACGCAGTGATATTTTAAAACACTGTTTTGATAAGCTTCAAAAAGTTGATGTATCATACAGACTTGAAAATATATGATCTCATTAAAAAAGAAAAAAACCGCTGGCACTTGGAAAGATCTCCAGTCGCCAATCACAACTTCTGGGTGGCTGTAATTTATAACTTTTGTCCCCAGAGCTAAGCCATTTAATCTGATAATCAGCATCAATCAAGGAATTTTATCACCGTGTTTTGCAGTCTGAGCAGAAAACCTCTCTCTTGGGGACAAATTAGGCACCCCAGTGTGACACTTGCAAATAAATATTGTTCGCCATAACATTCGGTGCTATGATTCAGTTGGATCGATTCACTATAGAAATGCTTTTGAAGCAAGAAAGAAGTGTGTAACTACATGGGGGTGAAAGACACAAAAAAAGACACGTGGCGCGGTGGCATTTTGGTAGACTAGCAGGCCAGCTTTCTCAGCAGCTTAACAGCAACACACACTTTTGTTTATGCTTCTTCACTTGCCAGTTGAAAAATATTGTGCCCAAATATGCTTCATGATTGTCCATAACTCACCACTGATGCACGATCCTTATTACACTGGCACGCAGACCCTTTCATTGGCTCAAAGGACTACAGCTTATTTGAGGTGGGGAGAGCCTCATTATGTGTCATAACACATTGTGACAAGCTACTTATTGCCGAAAACAAAACCAATACATCAGGCGTACTAAGGTAATATGCAATGATGTCCAATTTTCTGTTAATTTAGAAGCTCTTTCTAAACCCAGGCAACTACTGGAAAGTAACTAAAGTAATCATTTTCCCATTCACAAGTCAAGGATCCCGTTAAGCCTTAAAAAGGTCTCTCTACAGGGCACAAAAAAGCAACATTGTAGAACTGCTGAAACACAGTTTTTCCTTTCCTTTATTCAAGAAATTACTTGTGCCTTCATGGACTGAAAAATTAGCTAACTAATCCAATCTTGTATGTAGAATTAATACATGTGAGACTGTATTATTAATCCTCCCCTCTATGGTGAGGTATATCATATTTTTTATTTAAATTACAGGAATTGTTTCTAAATTTGCACCTATACACGTCAATTAGCATATGCAATTTTTATGCAAATCTGTGCCCTCTTTTTTGGTGAGGGGTAAGTAAAGTAGCCACCTTAACTGCAAATTTTCCTTCCTTCCTTCCTTGTGTCAGGACAGCATCCTCCATTGCACCTGAGAGCAACAGGCTAGTTTAGGGCTTGTAAGGCAGGCCTTACAAATTGGGAAAGGAGTACGACAAGGCGGTATATTGTCTCCCTGCTTATTTAACTTATATGCAGAATTCATCATGCGAAAGGCTGGGCTGGATGAATCCCTAGCCGGAATTAAGATTGCCGGAAGAAATATCAACAGCCTCAGATATGCAGATAACACAACCTTGATGGCAGCAAGTGAGGAGGAATTAAAGAACCTTTTAATGAGGGTGAAAGAGGAGAGCGCAAAATATGGTCTGAAGCTCAACATCAAAAAAACTAAGATCATGGTCACTGGTCCCATCACCTCCTGGCAAATAGAAGGGGAAGAAATGGAGGCAGTGAGAGACTTTACTTTCTTGGGCTCCATGATCACGGCAGATGGTGACAGCAGTCATGAAATTAAAAGACGCCTTCTTCTTGGGAGAAAAGCGATGACAAACCTAGACAGCATCTTAAAAAGCAGAGACATCACCTTGCCGACAAAGGTTCATATAGTTAAAGCTATGGTTTCCCCAGTAGTGATGTATGGAAGAAAGAGCTGGACCATAAAGAAGGCTGCTTTATGATGCTTTTGAATTATGGTGCTGGAGGAGACTCTTGAGAGTCCCATGGACTGCAAGAAGATCAAACCTATCCATTCTTAAGGAAATCAGCCCTGAGCGCTCACTGGAAGGACAGATCCTGAAGCTGAGGCTCCAATACTTTGGCCACCTCATGAGAAGAGAAGACTCCCTGGAAAAGACCCTGATGTTGGGAAAGATTGAGGGCACAAGAAGAAGGGGACGACAGAGGACAAGATGGTTGGACAGCGTTCTCGAAGCTACAAACATGAGTCTGACCAAATTGCGGGAGGCAGTGGAAGACAGGAGTGCCTGGCAACACGATGGCCAGAAACAATAACAATGTGATCAACTTTATGGAATAATTCAAAACATCAAAACTAACAAACTGAAGTCTCTGAAAGTCCTTAAATGAATCACAGTGCCAGACTTTACCAGCGGAGAGCAAGCTGTGAAGCTTTGTATAATCAGCAAATGTCGAATTCTGATGTCCAACTCTGAACTCTGCTGAACAGTGTTTCTGGATAACAACTACTGTTTCGTTGAATTCTTCATCAGCCAATTAGTTCAACACTTGTAAGTAGAAAGATGTGTAATTTCTTCATTAACTGAAAATAAAATATTCAAACAATGACCTACACATTAATAACAACAACTTCAAATAGCGTAGAAATTATAAACTGTAACATAAAAAGTTACATACCCAATCTTTTTTTGAACAGATATAATGAAAAATACTCTGGAACAGTGCTCATGCTATCATGTAGTCACTGTTACTAACATCATTTTTTGAAATATATATATAGCCAACCCCAGGCGATACTAATAACAAGGAGACCGAGTTTAAAGACACAGTACAAAGTAACAGCAAAGATACAGATAATCAAATAAGACAATTGAGGTCTAATTCAGAGTTAAGTCCCCTTGGCTGAATAGTTTTAAACATAAAAATAAAATGGGTTTCTAGATGCAATATAAGGCAACTGCTTATGTTTAGCAACCAGTGATCAAAGTGGGTTGCGAGAGCCTAACCATCCCACTTCTTCTCAATGGGCAAAATTGAGCCTGGCCTAATTTGAAATGAAACCATCCGACTTCTTTTTCCTCTCCCAAATAAAATAATTCTACTTCCCCTTCCTGCCCGCCCTGCCCCCCATCTAACACTGTTCAGGAATCTTCATTTCTAGTTCACACCAGTGCCTCTGGTATAAGAAAAGTGCTCTACATATATTCAAAAGCACAATTCAATTATAGACAATGCTTTTTCGTTCCTTCTCTTCCTTTTGCTGAAATTGCATGTCCTGCAGAAATATCTGAGATATTGAAGCCACACATTGCCATACTCTTCTCTCGCCTTTGTTCCTCATATTCAGTCCATTGGCAAGCGCTGTCACATCTCCCTTTACAAAAATAAAAATAAAAAATTAAGCCCTTTTCCCTAAAAGCACTGGTCAATACTCTGATCATGTGTTCCCCAGATTTCTGGGAGTTTCTGAAGATATGAATATCAGAAGAGTCTTGCTGGACCATCTACTCCAGCTTCCTCACAGCATCCAACCAGATGCCCACGTCATAAAGCAATTACCGTATTTTTTGCTCTATAAGACTCACTTTTTCCCTCCTAAAAAGTAAGGGGAAATGTGTGTGCATCTTATGGAGCGAATGCAGGCTGCACAGCTATCCCAGAAGCCAGAACAGCAAGAGGGATTGCTGCTTTCACTGCGCAGCGATCCCTCTTGCTGTTCTGGCTTCTGAGATTCAGAATATTATTTTTCTTGTTTTCCTCCTCCAAAAACTAGGTGCGTCTTGTGGTCTGGTGCGTCTTATAGAGCAAAAAATACGGTATATATGTAATGGACCAAGGTATTAATTTGTCCCCAGTGTTTTCCTTTTGCCTTTTGCATGCAATTAATGGGGGAAAGTGCATTCATTCCTTTAACCTAATTGTGGCGTTCCAAGCCATAGCTGCTTGTACAGGGTATATCTCTTGAAATCCATCACCTGAGTATTGCCTAATAAAGTTTGTAAATGGCTTCCAAATGAGCAAAAATTACTTTTCCTAGCTCCGTAACAAACGTGCTTTCTATCCAAGAGGAGATTGGTTTTAGATCCTCCATTCATTCCTTTAATGATCAGCTAATTTGAATCTCAAGTCCCAAGAGTGCCACTGTTTCGGTTCAGAGTAATGCAACATTTACAATGTTTTATTGACATGAGGGCTGTATAAGTGCAGCTTCACGTATGCATTATACAAGAGTCAGCAAATTTAGGTGGATTAATAAAGATATCCATTAACTGTTGATCATGCAGGCTGATTGGGGTTTTTTTTTCTCCAGACAAATCAACTTTCTGTTCACAGGAAGTCACTCACACACATATTCAATCTTTCCCACAGTAGTGGAGCTTTATATAAACGCTGAGAGGCTGCTTTAGAGATAAGTGTGTTGGACTTAGCCCGAGACTCATGTTCAAATCCTTACTTAGTTATGGACCTGTCACTTGACCTGTGATATTAAATCATATATATCCGTATTCATGTCCTGTGCATATCCGTTCAAGCGGTTGTAAGAATGAAGCCCTCTTCAGGTGCTGTGCCAGAATTGTTGTTGTTGTTTAGTCGTTTAGTTGTGTCTGACTCTTCGTGACCCCATGGACCAGAGCACGCCAGGCACTCCTGTCTTCCACTACCTCCCGCAGTTTGGTCAAACTCATGCTGGTAGCTTTGAGAACACTGTCCAACCATCTCGTCCTCTGTTGTCCCCTTCTCCTTGTGCCCTCCATCTTTCCCAACATCAGGGTCTTTTCCAGGGAGTCTTCTCTTCTCATGAGGTGGCCAAAGTATTGGAGCCTCAGCTTCAGGATCTGTCCTTCCAGTGAGCACTCAGGGCTGATTTCCCTAAGAATGGATAGGTTTGATCTTCTTGCAGTCCATGGGACTCTCAAGAGTCTCCTCCAGCACCATAATTCAAAAGCATCAATTCTTCGGCGATCAGCCTTCTTTATGGTCCAGCTCTCACTTCCATACATCACTAGTGCCAGAATAGGATAGGTAAACACCATTAGGGGTTGGGGAACATGCTCAGTGGTCTTGCTGCTAACATTCCTGGAGGCACCATCTGCAAGCACACCATTCCCATTCCATTCCAAGTGTATCGATTTTCCAGGGACATTCCGAGAATTACAAAAGCCATCCCAGCTCCTGATCTGATCCCAGAATGTCCTTGTTTTTCCTGCCAGGGTTGCTGCTGCCAAGTTCAAGAAGGAGGGTGAGCCGGCGTTTGTCCCAAATAGCAGCGGCAGTGAAGGAGCATCCTGTTGCCTCTCCGTGGCCTCTGCATGGCAGCTGTTGCCACCTCATTTTCCTTCTTGATCAGTGGGATCGACAGAGCTTTACCACCCAGAGGATAGGAGTGCTCTATGAATGAATCCATTTTTGTTTTTATTGCTTGATTCCTTGGTATGTGGAAGGCAGAGTAAAAATGCTTCAAGTCAATAAGTTCACCTTAGCGCCTGTTTCTTGCAGCACCCTGGCTGCGATACCAACTGAGATCTTGCTTATTAGATCAGCAAGGCTGAATGAACATGCCAATAAAGCATGACTGTGCATGAGAACCGAACAGTGAGAATGGTGCAACATGTGCATTTGCAAACATGCATGCAAACATAGACGCATTTCAAGACAATGTCCGGCAGAGTTATGTCCCTCTTTCTAAACTACAAGTTGCAGCTGAGGGTTGTTGCGAAGAGAAAATAAAAAATGCAAGAGTCAAAGCAAATGGGGAACAACTATAATCTAATAAATAGTTCCCAACTGCATTTCATCATATTCATCAGGGGAAATGGTTCCAAGAGTTAAACCAAAACTGCATCTCCTTCTAGCATTCATTGACAGAAGAATTTGATTGAGATGTGATGCTGAGGAAGGTTTTACTTAGCTGTTCTCTCTGTACCACTTGCTTTAATCAAAATCATGCACCACAAACACATATCCTAAAGAAATGTATTAGCCATACTGGGGAATAAAGATAGGCATAGTACCTTGCTACCAGTATATATTCTCCTCCAACAAACCTGATAGCAGCTTTGGGGAAATGAATTTCACAGGGGAAATAGCACAGAGAAAAGATTCAGCACCTGCCACCTTAAGCTAGGTAAAGGTAAAGGGACCCCTGACCATTAGGTCCAGTCGTGACCGACTCTGGGGTTGCAGCGCTCATCTCGCTTTATTGGCCGAGGGAGCCGACGTACAGCTTCTGGGTCATGTGGCCAGCATGAGAAAGCCACTTCTGGCGAACCAGAGCAGCGCATGCAAACGCCGTTTACCTTCCCGCCGGAGTGGTACCTGTTTATCTACTTGCACTTTGACGTGCTTCCGAACTGCTACTGCCCCAATAAAAGTTGAAGTTCTTAAAGGGGGGGAGGACAGCAAATCACAGTCCAGATCTTATGAATCAAATCCATTTTTGGCCCCCTAGTTCATAGGTACCAGTGGCAGAGCTTCATGCTCCAGCACCAGGGGGCGGAGAGCAGGTGGGAGCGGGGCTGGCGTGTGTCCTGTGGGCGTGGCACCCAGCGTATGGGGGGAGAAGCTGCGATGGCACCCCACAAGGATCATGCTGCCGGGGGCGGTGCGCTCCCCCCACTCTCCTCTTCCTCCGCCAGTGATAGGTACAGAAGGCTACTTTCAGCATCAGTCCAGCAATACCAGTGCACAAATTGGTTGAAAGGTTTATGGTAGGCTTGCCATACATCAGGAAAATTCCTGACATGTTCTGGTTTTCAGGTGTAAAATTGGCGTCGGGGGGAATCAGTAAAATTTATGGGAAAACCTGAATGTATGGCAACATTGTGGGGAAAGCAGCGGAAACAGCTCAATAAGCTTAAAATCACTATTTTTGTTTCCCCAAAAATGCTCAACAATTTGGGTTTGTTCCCCAAAAAAGCTCAACAATTTTGGGGTCTCCCTACTTCCTGTGCACTTCATGAGTGTCAGGAATTTTACATTTCGAAATATGGCAACCCTAATTTGGGGTAAGTTAGCATGTTAGTTCTATTTAGAGTAGACCCACTGAAATTAATAGATGTGGCTAACATGGATCCATCAGTTTCAATGGACCTACTGTCAGCGCAACTTAGCTAGAGATGACCCTTAAAATAATATCTTAAAATATTAATATAATGGAAAAGGCGGGGGGAGGTAATGGAGAGCAAATTAGAAATAACAAGATATCCACATATAAAAAATGGCAATGACTTACACTGAGACTTACATTGAGAGCCAGTGTGGTGTAGTGGTTAAGAGCGGTAGTCTCGTAATCTGGGGGACTGGGTTCACGTCTCCGCTCCTCCACATGCAGCTGCTGGGTGACCTTGGGCCAGTCACACTTCTTTGAAGTCTCTCAGCCCCACTCACCTCACAGAGTGTTTGTTGTGGGGGAGGAAGGGAAAGGAGATTGTTAGCCACTTTGAGATTCCTTAAGGGGAGTGAAAGGCGGGCTATCAAGTCCAAACTCTTCTTCTTACACTGTAAACAATTAGCTAGTTTGGAATTATTTGAGATTCATTATTTAAGACACACCGAACCCTTTCTACACTCTTCGTACTAATTCCCCAAGTGAATATAGTACCCTCAGACAGTTTTCTCCTTGCAAGTTTGATTTATTACTTACACCATTAACCCACTTCCCTCTTTCAAGTTATCATATGAAGGGTCCTTCCATAAGCCCCAGACTTATGTTTCTCTCCATACAGAATTTTATTCATCGACCAGCCTTGTTTTCAACAGCACAAAGCACATTCGAGAACAAATTCCACCCGATTCTCCCCCAGCTAACAGTTCAAATGGAAAGCAGTGCAGCTTGCAAAACCAAGGCAGC
The DNA here is from genome assembly GCF_964188305.1 of Podarcis bocagei. Taxonomy (NCBI): domain Eukaryota; kingdom Metazoa; phylum Chordata; class Lepidosauria; order Squamata; family Lacertidae; genus Podarcis; species Podarcis bocagei. Next base: position 21,819,775 of record NC_138128.1, read on the forward strand.
CCGAGTCTTTCTTGAAAGCACTTTTAGAGACTCTGCTTCTGGGTTCTGCAGAGGCAACAAGACGACCACTGTGGGGAAAGTATAAGATTGATCGAAGTTTGGTCTGATCCAACAGGGCTCTCATGTTCTCAGGTTATCTTTGTACTCTTTCGGTATTTTGCAAGGCACCTTGAGGGCTCTTTGAAGCCACCTGCCAGGATAGAAGCCTACTATATTTTTACAAAATAATTAAGTCATTCCCAGTGTTCTGGGCTTGCCTCCTCCCAAGTTCTGAATCATGCCAAAATGCAAATAGGGTTTATCAGAAAGCAGATCATATTTACATTTATACACTTGAGCTGTAAATGTGGTATGCTTACAGTTTTAATTCGGGTGTGTGTGTGTGCCAATGTAGCTCTGAGAATCTGCAGGAACATTGAACGAGGTTGTCTGAAGACAATGACTGCATGATAGTCTCTTCAGGCAATATCCCTCTTTGAACAAGCTAGAATTTCCATATCAGCTTGAGCTGAGCACAGAATAAAAAGACTTTGGAACTTCACAGATGGAAGAAACACCCCCCAGGTCTTCATAATGGGCAAATAAATCCCTGGGATCTGGAGCTAAAGGCACTGATTTGTACTTATGGGGAAGAAATCCATAAAGACCTTAGAAAAGATATATATATAAAACACCAAAGCAGAGATGCTGGCATTTTTGATGGCACAGAATTGAGGTAACAAGGCCTGCATATCACCATTTTACCACATTTGAAATATGGCCTGACATTCAAATTTTTGCTAGCTATAGAATTCCAAGGAAGTTTTGCACCTGTAAATTATTGTGATACACTATTTTCAACAAAGTGAGAGAGTACATACATCTGTGCTTTGCTTGGATCTGATAAGCTCCCCTAGATTCCTTATTGAATGTAAAAGATATTTCACATACAACCAAGAGACATTGAGGCCAGGAATTATGCAGTATCTCTATACAAACCTTCAGAAAGATTTTCACACTGAACAGAAAGAAAAAGGTTAAATCCAGGCTGTATTTTCAATGGTTTTAAAAATGTTTGCTCCTCTCATAAAACTTAGCATGTATATATCAGCAGCAACAATGAGGTATTCTTCTTGAGTCAGCTTTAAAATAATGTTGACATTGCAGTCGATACGTTATGGATTGCCATATTTATGTCAGAACGTATTGGCACAAGAATACATCAATAATATAAAATATTTAAGGATAAGTCTTAAGTTTAAATTAAACCTTACGATTCCACGTTCCTTTCTTCATCTTTTTTGCTCTGCTGATCTTAAATGACAGGTTCCGCAGGTAATGATTTTAACATCTTTCTCTTTTTTGTCAGCAACTAAAACTACTATTTTTAAATAAGTCTCTGCAGAGGAAAACTGGAAGTCAGATCTTGGCTAGCTGATTCTATACATCTGTAATAAATGCCTATATTTGCACCTGAATTTGCAGCTAAAGAATTGTATCCAATGGTGTACACACACACACACACACACACACACACACACACACACACACACAGTTACTGGTTCTCTGCATTAGACAAGCAAGAATGTCAATACCATACTTTTTTTACTTTAAAATAAGGTTAAAAATCTGGGGCATCTTATACATGGATAGTGCATATGCCCATTTTCTAAATTTGGGGTCCCCAAAAGTAGGGGGCGTCTTATACATGGGGGCGTCTTATACACGGAAAAATACGGTACCCTTCAGAATCAAAACAAAGTTCCATTAGGCACAAATTAGAATGGCATTAAGCAGATTATTCCTAGTTGGTCCCAAGGATCTTAATGCAACACTAGTGCATCTGAATTACCAGGCATGTTGATAGATTCAACCTTCATAAAGCCCTCTCATCCTTTTAGGTCATCAGTCCAGCAGGCTAATCCCGATAACTACATACTCACATGAATGGCCTACTTATGTCAACTAAACATCTTAGGTTAATAAATATATGTAGCAGTATAGCTCCTCTTCTGCAAATAGGAAAATCACAACTTGGAACTAATGATCTTTTGAGAGTTTCATCTTTCTACTTTACTCTGACCACATGCATGAGCAGCCATGGATTATCCAGTGACAGCAATGTCTACATAGGCTATAAAATGATAGCCATGTTGTCTCTTGTGATAGTAAATTCTAAGTTATTCATGCATTGTGCAAAAATCATTTCCTTTGTCTGCCCTTAACTACTTCCAATCAATTGCACTGGGCAACCCAAAGTATGAGAATGGAAGGGGGGGGGATCTCTTATCTACTCCATTTGTAATTGCATAATCTTCTGTCACATACTCCCTGACCTTAGTCAACTTTTCTCTGAACTAAAAGCTTCAGCTTTTTTGGTTACTTCTCATAGGTAAGGTATGTCATATTTCAAAAGGTGAAAATCCAGGCACAAAAGTTGTTGAGGTTTTTTGCCCAATATGAAAACTGTAAGGTTGCCATATGTCCAGACACAGTTTAGCTCTATGGAAAAAACTGCTGGATTGTGGTGACAAAGTAACAAATATTGAAAAGAGTCATAAGATGGCGGCTCAGCAGGGAGTTGCATAAAGGGGCTCTGCATTGTTCCTCCAAGAAAGGTTTTATCAGCTGTTTTTAAAGTGTTTTAAAAAACCTTATCCATCTGTAATTTGGATGTCTTTCTGGGACTCGGAACCTTGTCTGAACTGTTTATCTCCTCTAGAAAGCAATCCAAACATGGCTGCAGAGATGTGATAGCTTGACTTATTTAATAATAGTTTGGTTCAGACATAGCAGACAATGAGCCAATGGCTCATCAACCCGATAACAAGCCACAGGCCTGCATGCTCCCTGCTGCCATCCTGTGCCCACTTTGGTTCTTCTGTCCCCGCTTGTTTCCTTTAACGTCGGAATGAGGAAATTGCAGTTTCCTCGTTCCTCATTGGATCGATCATATTCCAGCTTGTAAGCAGTGATTAAGCTAGTGTCAGGTGTGCGTGCAGGAGCCAGGCCCTGTGAACAGTGAACAATAGGACTTTGCAGGACTGGGGCCTTCCTAAGTTTGTTCTGAAGAGACAAGGCGCATCCTCACAGGTGAGGCCGATTGGTAACTCACAGCACCTGGTGGCAAGAGAAGGGAAGGGATATAAGGTCAGCATTTCCCTTCGGCTCTTTGCCACAGCAACACGCTTCCTGCCTTGGGCTTCTTGCTTCCTGATCCTTGAACCTCAACTTCTTGACTCCTTGCTTCTTGATCCTCGGACCCTTGCCTTTGTGCTTCCTTGCTTTCTGACCCTCGGACTCTTGGCTTCCTGGCTTCTGGACCCCCGTTCCTGTTCCCACCCCGCCATCTTGCCCCTGATCCTGACTTCCCCTGCAGGGACTTCGATCGCCCGTGAACCAGACTGTGACAGCTAGTTTCTCAGTTAAAATGGTACAGGGAGCTGAGCACATGAGCAAGAAAGGCCCCTGAGTGCATTGTTTGTCTCAGGCTCATAAACCATGGTTTATCGTGACTTTATTGAGACAGTAATTGTTGTTTTATTTTTAACTCCCCCTCCTAATAATTCCTAGCATTGTACTTACCCTTTTCAACAAACTGATGCTCATCACAAGCTGCCCATTAGGACCCCAAGATCTGTTTCTTGGATAGTCGCAGCTAATTGGCAGCCCATCAGCATATATACCTTAAGTTAGTAATGTATTCTAAAAGTTGTTGTTGTTGTTTAGTCGTTTAGTCGTGTCCGACTCTTCGTGACCCCATGGACCAGAGCACGCCAGGCACTCCTGTCTTCCACTGCCTCCCGCAGTTTGGTCAAACTCATGCTGGTAGCTTTGAGAACACTGTCCAACCATCTCGCCCTCTGTCGTCCCCTTCTCCTTGTGCCCTCCATCTTTCCCAACATCAGGGTCTTTTCCAGGGAGTCTTCTCATGAGGTGGCCAAAGTATTGGAGCCTCAGCTTCAGGATCTGTCCTTCCAGTGAGCACTCAGGGCTGATTTCCTTCAGAATGGATAGGTTTGATCTTCTTGCAGTCCATGGGACTCCCAAGAGTCTCCTCCAGCACCATAATTCAAAAGCATCAATTCTTCGGCGATCAGCCTTCTTTATGGTCCAGCTCTCATTTCCATACATCACTACTGGGAAAACCATAGCTTTAACTATACGGACCTTTGTTAACAAGGTAATGTCTCAAAAGTAGTAGCCATGAAAACGTATCTAGGAAATGGGTCATAACCACCACTTCTGCAAGCCACACAACTGCTACTGTCTACCTAGGAGACCACTTCCTACTTCTGTTAAAGTGGACTTTGGTCTTCATAAATTTTGGCCATGATAGATTTGTTAAATTTTAAGTTGGTTTTCCTACAACAGACTATACAAACTCTGTCCCAGCTAAACTGTCATTACCGAGGCCTTTCCCATAATACAGTCTTATCTCATGATATTACATCCAGTCCACTTGTTTATTGGTTGCATCCATCAGCTGTATTATTTGGGCAATCAGTAAGGCCTCTGAGGAATGGAACATCGAGTCACATGTCTGGGCAGTATCAGTACCTAAGACAATTAAATCCTGATCTAATTGACTGCAGCTCTGGGACAATCTGACAATAATGAGTAAATCAGCAGCCTCATTGATTTCACTGGCATTACTCATGCCGGTAACATTACATGCCCAAAATACCTTTTCAGAATTGGGTCAATATAGTAAGGGTCCCTTGCTTGTCAGGAAGGCTTCAGTTTGAATTGCCCAGGCAGGGCAAATGCAAAGTAGTAGCTAACTGGCTTCCCCGTTGCTGACATTAACAGCTGCATAATAGCTCCATGAGCAAGCTTTGCAAACATGTAAACAGCACAATTAATTGCAGTGATTATGCTCTTAGAAAAATAGAGCATTTCAGTAATTTGGAGCACATTATAGCTTCGTGTTTACAGAACTCCAGGCACATCAGAAAATTAAATATATTTAATTTAGGCTTCAATTGTCTCCTCTTCAAGAAAACGTAAGGCAACAAAATCTTGCACACACAGTCAATTCCATAATCTGGCAAGTCAAACTGAGGGCAGGACTGCATGCATGTAATCTTCCTGAGGGGGGAATATATTTTAGGCCTCAACCCCTCAAAGAGGACTGTGGTTTCTTTACATGCAGTGAGTGTGATCAGTCCCAGTGTCACAATTTGTATCCCAGTAGGATATCATATGCTGAATGAGCAATGAGAGTGGCTCTGTGTCTTGCTTCACATAGGTGTGTTCTCCATTGGAAAGTTGTACAGTCCAACTCTTGTTTAAAGATAAACAAGCACAATAAGGAAGATCACAGGGGCAGCCAGCTGCTGGACAGCAGACTGAGCAGGCACACAGGTTGCCTGGCCACAGTCTTACCCATCAATATATATTTTGCATTTTTATTTCAATTGCAGTAATTATTTCTAAATGCTGGATCAACAATACATCTTAAGGAGCACACACAACTCTTATGGAAATCTGTCATCCGTGGTATGCCCCACAGAGGACCTTAAGGTCCTTTAACAGCAACATCCTAGAGGTCCTGGACCCTAAGGAAGTCAGATTAGCCTCAACCAGAGCCAGGGCCTTTTCAACACTGGCTCCAGCCTGGTGGAACACTCTGTCTCATGAGACCAGGGCCCTGAGGGGTCTGTAAGACAGAGTTGTTCCACCTGGCCTTTGGCTTGGAATCAACTTGATCGCCTTCCCCTATTTTCTTTTTCCTTTCTCCCTCTGTGATGGAACTCTTATTTGGGGACTTCCCTGGCTTTTTTCTGGCCCACGTAGGACCAGTCTGGTTAGTTGGCCTTGGTGAAGATTTGACGTTTTCATCCCTAAAAAGTTTTTGATTTGAGTTTCCACTGAAATGAGGCTGCATTTTAATGTTGCATTTTAATCTTACATTTAAAGAATATCCAACACACAATTGAAGTTCATAGTTTGCTATGACTGTTGGGAATTGTAGATCTGTGAGGGGGGAAATGAGTCTCCAGGACTCTTTAGGGGGAAGTCATGTGCTTTACATGAACACTGGATGTGCTTAAAATATATGGTGTGCTCCTACCCTTCACGTCCACTCTGTCAGTCACTAGTTTTATTTCTCTCCTACATCTACCTTTTCCAGCCATCCCATCCAGCTTTCAGGGTCGTCCCCTTTTGACCATCAGTCAGCATCTGTAGGCACTGAGCACGCTCACTCCTCGCTAGGGTATTGGGCAGTGTCCTTCATTAGTTTTTCTTTTTCAAATGGCTGCATCCAACACTACCATTTAACTCCAGCAGCAAGCTGTGCAGTGGATTCCCCCATTCTCTAGCCCTAGAACCCCCTCAAAAACTGCTGTGGGGGGCCTGCAGGCATTGGAAAGGCAAGAGCAGAAATCATTCTATTTGTGACTTAAAGGCTAATTCTGTTATTTGTCAGCCAACCAAGGGGTGTTGGGTGGAGGTGAAGCTAGTGACCAAGCAGAGACCAAGCATGGTCTTCATTGAGGTAGCTCTGCGGGAGTCTTTCCCTCCATATGATTGGCTGAACGAACAAGGTCTGAAGCAGGAAATGCAAAAGCTCTCTGTTCCTTTGTCCTCAAACTGCACACTGGTTTTTCTTCCATTTGCTCAGTAAAGTGTTATCAGGGCTTTTCTCTCTGGCTCTGTTAATAGAAGCACCCTCAGGAGTATATGGGAACACAGAGAAGGTAAAGGGAAGTCCTTTTGTGGCATTGGCTATAAATGTTAGATGTTTTATTATGTTTTTCTATTCTGCTGGAAGCTGCCCAGAATGGCTGGGGAAACCTAGCCAGATGGGCAGTGTACAAATAATAAAATTATTGTTATTATAACCCCCAAACTTTGGCATTTCTTCAGATTCCCCCAAGTATGCTGCTACCTCTGTCTTGTCCAAAGCTGTTGCCACTCTGACTGCATAAACAAAAACAATAGGAGAACTGAGTCAGAATTTAAAATTAGAAGGATTTGGGTTGATCAGAAATGGCTGGGCCAACTTGAGACTTTAGTCCTATGGCAATTTATCCCATGCTTAGTGAAAAGATTTAAGTAGTAGTGTCATTAAATGAAGGGGACTTATTCATAGGCGGGTTTTGCTTTACTGAATAAAAGGCTCCCACACGTTGACTTTTTAAAAACTGGTCGTACTCTCTCAGGGGAAAGATGTTGCCAAATTTGGCTTGAGCTAACTCTTGATAATGTGGAAATTAAGTGATACTGTGAAGTGAGTCCAAGAGATGTGCTCTACTTCAGTGATTACATCTACAGGAGTTGTCATTATTTATATAGACTGTCACTTTTCTGTATGAAATAGTGGGGGGGGGGAATTCCATTGATTTGTATTAATAGGATACTGGTGACATCTAGTGGCTGGCTTAATAACATATCTCCAGTGTGAGTAACTCTGGGATTTCACTTCTGAAATGTAAAATAACATCGCAGTTCTCCACAGGCTTATTAAAGGTTCCAATCTAGCAACACTCTTAGGACAAGCCATGGGACCAAGTGCACGTCAACAAATGTTTCCACCAGAACTGAGTCTCTAGGCTATACTCCAAAATACACTGAAATGGAAAATCGGTAATGGGGATCAGTGGCTAAGCTATGCTCTAAGAAGCCCTCCAGTCAAGTAGAACTTCATTATTCTGGAGGCATGCAAGCATTTCAGTGCTAAACCAGCAGGATGAGCCCATGAGAAAGACCCATGCAGTCAGCCACGTTCAAGCAGTTGTGCTACTCATACGCACTGCAGCCTCAAGCAATAACACCATGTGGGAATGTGGTTCTTGCAGCTGTGGGTATGAACAAGGGGTTTGGGTTGGGGTAAAAATAAAACCAGATGCTGCTTGAAGACTTGCTAAAACTACTAGTGTATAGAATCTTTAATCTGCAAATAAATACAGCATGCTCCCTGTTATACACCCCACAGCCCTGGGAGTCCTCATAAGGGAGCTGTGCCTGCAGGAAGAACTGTGAGGGGAGAGACTCCATCAGGCAAGGCCTTCTTCCACCTGCCTTGCCCCACCCTCCAGTCTCTGCTTCTCAGTTTGTGTTGTATTATTTTATGCACTGTGACCCGCCGTTTTTTTACTGATTATAATTTAGAAATTATTTATTATAATTGTTAAGAGTGGATTTCTGTTTATTTTTTATGTGCCGGTATTTAATATTATTCTATACTATTCTAATGGATTGTTGAATATTACTTTATTTGATATTAGTTGCTTGTTTAAAAGTTATGTCTTATTATCACGTTTTTGTATTGGATTAGATTGTTACAAGGTGTATATTCTTTGTTTCTTCAGCTTGTAAACCGCCTTGGGTATTGTAAAATAGAAAGACGGTATACAAATTAAAAGGGAAAGGAAAGGAAAGGAAAGGAAAGGAAAGGAAAACACTACGCAAGCTCTAACAACCAATTTGGTTTTGTCGACAAAAATGCTGGCAAGGGAATCCAGAAAGTATTTCATGATGATTCAGACTCTCAGAAGTGACCACTGGAAAACATTGATCCACAGGTTGACAGATGAGGCACTGCACTCGCTTTCAATCTCTGGGATTATTGAAACAACTTTGAGGCGACTCTCATGAGGGTGTCGGAAACAGAGTATGCAGTATCGATTTCCATTACAGTCTTTATTGTGCAACCATCTATTTGGTAAGTAGGGTATTAAACAGCAGATAACAACACTGGTGTTTTCTGAAAAGCCAGTGCTAAAGCATTCTTTATGGTCCTACATCTGGTATTCAGGTACCATATTATTTATAGGGCTCCCCAACACTTTCGCTGGATGGTGGACTCTTATTTTTAACTGCAATCGGCAGAAACTCAGAAGAGGAAATACTTGCAGTTGTAATGGTGGAAAATGTTTCAGCTGATGGATTTTGCTCCTGCCATGAAAGGTATAGTAACCTACTAGGAAGAAGAGGAGTTAATCCTAGTTAAATGTTGGTGTTATAGTTAATATTCCAGCTTCAGCCTATGATGGCTTAATTGATTTCCCCCACAATTCATTCCATGCTATGAGTTGAAGTATTTCCGGGGTGGGGGAGAGAGATTTAAAAAACTTATTTGAAGTGGGATGCAGATTTAACATCTTTTCTTTCCCGGATGAATAGAAATCTTACTCCCTGCAGTCTCACACAAGGGACCTGCTGGTTAAATATCAAAAACTTGTTTCACGAACTTCCCTAATTAGATGTGAATACTGCAAAGATGTGTAAAGGAAGCGGGAAAGCAAAAATATGCAAAGCGTTCCCTAGGTTGTACATGAAGCCTGATAAATATCTCCTTAGGCTGCAACAAACACCTACCTCTGCGCCACAAAAAAGTCCTCCCCAATGCAGGACCACTATGTAAGCCTATTTATAGACCAAGAAGCACCTCCACCTGGGGTTATCAAACCAACTCTTTGTTCTTTACAACCCAAGCAGCAGCTTGAGTTACACCACATATTAACCCTCCTGCTTCAAAATAAGCAAAAAAAAAGCCCATCTTGATTATCAAGAAAGGCTTTGTGCAAATAGTGATCATTAACCTGGCCTCCCATACGAACGACTGTGGTCTGCTGGAAGATATGTACCTGACTAAAAACCAAATACTGCCCCTCAGTGTCTTCCATTTTTATACCAATTTATTTGCCGGTGTATATTTTTGCAAACCACTTTCGGAAGCTGCTTTTTTTAAAAGCACTCTATATAAATTTTGTTAGGTAAACAAAACAAAGATTTGAGGAGTGGCGTAGCGTGGGTTGCCAGTGCCCAAGGCCATGCATTGGTGGTGAGTGGGAGGGAGGGAAATAGAGGAGAATACACATGTGTATTCAACAGCCTAACGGTGTCCACGACACCCAGGAGATTGCAGTTGCAGAGATAAGAAGAGTCATTCCATTGTCTGGAGAAGTAGCTTCCTGGTTCACATGGAGAAACCTTTTTTAAAAAACAAATAAATAAAGGATACAGGATATTCTCTCACAAAAATATATTAACTTTTGTCCCATACAGAAAAAGTGGTGTTCTCCTAGCTCTTCACTGGCTGGCTCCATGCCTCTGCATTCAGCAAAGCTCTGAATGGAAAATAGCTGTACTCATGCAGCTCCTTCATGCGATCAGGCCTTCCCAAAAGCTGAAGTGAGTGCAGCTGGCTTCTTCTTCTTCAGAATGTATGGTGCACTCTTGTCAGTCAACATTAACAGTACGTCACCTTCTTTGTTCCTACAGGTCCAAGGATTAAAAATGGTGCTGCTGTGTTTTTTTACTGATTACCTAATCACTTTTTATTAATTAGCATAATCAGCTACAGTCTACAGTGGTACCTCGGGTTAAGTACTTAATTCATTCCGGAGGTCCGTTCTGAACCTGAAACTGTTCTTAACCTGAAGCACCACTTTAGCTAATGGGGCCTCCTGCTGCTGCCATGCCGCCGAAGCACGATTTCTGTTCTCATCCTGAGGTAAAGTTCTCAACCGGAGGTACTATTTCTGGGTTAGCGGAGTCTGTAACCTGAAGCATCTGTAACCCAAGGTACCACTGTATCAAGAAACAAAGTAGATTGCACAAACACAAAGTCTGCCCCCCTGCCGCTGATATATACATTCCCCCAACCAGAATGTTCTCAAGTTTTTAACCAAGTTGAGTTTTGAACCAACTGCCTTAAAGCACACACAGAGACACACACCCTGCCCTAGAAAACAGAACCCGCCCACTCCAGCACTCTCATTTCTGACAGTGGGTAGATGTAAGTCTTGGGGAAGGTCAGAGCGTCCTTGTGTTTGGAATGCCAAGAGGATGGGTGTCCTCTTTCACAGAGTGATATGGGAGCTGGCCTTCAGAAGAGGTCAAAGTGTACAAGCCAGGGTGAACTTACAGGTGGGTCTCAGTGCTGCAGTCTGCCCAGTCCTTATCATTTGCCTGGCCCAGCCCCACCACAGACTTTCAGATGAACCAATGCAGACACCAAACTCCTTGCATGTTGAGCTGAGGCAGCCAGGAGATAGGGAGGAAGGTCTCAGAGAAGAAAAACTTGGAGGTGTTGAAGGGAATCCGAAAGTGAGACAAAAGGTTTAATATTATTAATCTAACAATAGCAAGGAAGTAGATATGAGAGGAAAGCTCTCAGAAGAAGTGAATGTGGAAAGGTTAAAGAAAATGGCATTTTGGGTGGAGGGATAAGGTACAAGTTGCGTGTGAAAGAATCAGAGAAGTTACAGGAAATGGGTGAAAATACTTTTGCGAGGAATATGGGGGTAAAAAGATAAATTATGAAGAAAAAAACCTCCTCCACTAAGAGTCTCAGCAAATTCTGCCTAAGCTCAGGAGGCTGTGACAATACCTGACTCTGTGGTCAGAAGCTCAAAGTTCCCCAGTTGGAAGGCCCATATGTTATCAGGTAAGCAATAAAAAACTCAGCAACCACAAATAAGTACTTCTGAATACAGGTGCTAGAAGACAAAAAAGCAGTGGGCTGCTGCCATCCCACCCTGTTTGTTAGCTTTCCAGAAGCATCTAGTTTTGGAAGTCAATGCTGGACAGATCTTTGGGTCCAATCCAACAGGGCTCCCTCCCTGCCCTAGACTGCAAAGCTGCTTTGCTGGGGAAACAAAGAGCACCATAGTTCAACGGAACAGCCATTTCAGATAATTACCTTTCAATTCAAGCCAGCCATCAAACATAACTTGTTCATTGAGACATAATGGAACCATAAAATTCATACAGAGTAATTTGTTTTGAGTATAATGTTTCCCCATTTGCTTCTGGCAGCACTCAGTAGAAAAAGCCTTAATAACCAGCTTCACAATGGCGCAAGTTTCTAAACAGCAGAAAATTTATCGGCACTTGGAGGAGCTGGGCGACTGCTGTCCCAAAACCAAAAGCCATCAAGCCAGAACACACACACACACACACACACACACAGAAACACAAACCTCCCCAGCGGCCATCACCTCCAGAATAATATACCGTAAGTGAGCCTGCATTCATAAAGGGACCAACGACCCACATATTTTCATGAAGCCAAGTTCTAGAACCTAAGGACATCCAGAGAAGTTGAATGGGCAAAAGGAATCTGCTTCACGCAGCATAAAACTATGGAAATCATTATGCTTTGATGGGCTTTTTGCTTAAAACATTGCACACTGCATTTTTAACAGCCTGGCTGTGTTTTCATAACAAGCAACCAATTCTCTGTAGTGGCTGCCACCGAACTGGGTAGCTTTAAAAGGGAATTGCATAAATTTCTAGAGGACGAGGCTGTCGCTGGCTACCATTGAGGACAGCTATTCACGATACTGGCAGTAGTTCTCTGAACGTTGTGGCCAATAACACCAAAATTTGACCTGGAAGAAAAGGTATTGGACAGAAGCATTTTACCCCCAGAGAGTTGACCATAGATCAGGCCCTTGGCCCCAAAAACATTGGCCACCCCTGCTTCAAAAAGTAATTCTGAACTCAAAACCTAATGGAAGGTTTGAAACTGAAAATCAACAAGTAGGGAGGTTGTAAAGGATGGCATTTGTTGTTGTTGTTTTTAATAAATTTTTATTAGGATTTTCTCTTTTTTTTAAGACAAACACACAAAACATAAACATACATGTCAACACTACACACAAAAAACACATATAATTTTAAAACCTTATTTTCTTAACCACTTTCCCGGACTTCCCCCACCTCCCCTTCTTGCATCCCCATTCCAAAGTTTAGCCCAGCAAGTTCTTTATACCCCAATTAAACCCTTATTAATTTTACTTAATTCGTCTTAATTAGCCAATTTCAAACTTCTAAATTTCATTTTAATACTCAACCTTAACCCCTTTTTCTAAGGTCGATCCACCTTCCCTTTCACGAAATTCCCAATTAATAAAATAATTACAAAAAATCTTAACAAATAAAAAACATATAATTATAACCCTTTAGATTCTAAAGTTCTTTCCCCCCCCCTTCCCCCGGTTTCGATCCCCAAAAATTGTCCTTCAATCTATCAGTTCTCAGCCTGGATCTATCAAGTCCGAGGCCCTTAAATCTCTCTCAGTCCCTTTCAGCCGGTTTTGTTGACAGTCCTTTATGTTGAACATCAGATCTCGGAGCATCTTTGACCCAATAGGGTCTGTATTTTTTCCAACCAGTCCTCCATATTTAAGGAAAGAGTCCGGATCCTGCTTCTTGTTCTTTCTCAGCCCAAATTTCCCAAATGTCCCAAACTTTCCAGTCTTCACCTTGATCAAATTTGTAATCCATAAGTCTTCCGGACTCCCCATAGGGAGAAATCCCCAATCTTCACTCTCCATTTCAAGCCAAATTTCTGACTTCCAAATTTTATCTTCTTTGTGTGCTAGCTTAACAGGCCTCTGGTTGTTCTTTTTCAGTTGCATCATTTCTGCTCCTCCTTCACATTCCTCCAAAACAGCACATATGTCCTGCTTTCCAGCTGTAGATTCTTCTTGAGTCGAGTCCACTACTTCAGCAGATGTGTTTATTTTAGAGCTCAAGGATATGAGATTCATAGACATAACATCACTCTGCTCTTGCAGTTTTCCCAGGAACTCAAACACCCTGTCCAACTCTGCTTGTAATTTTCCATCTGCAGCCATTGTAATGTCCCAAGTCCCCTCTAGAGGGATTTTGGTTACTAAGTGTTCTTTCTCCAACAATCAGGTTATTTTGTTGTTATTGCCTCTCTAATTTTAAAAGCTTACAGTCCAATATAACAAAAGTAACCGACACAAGTAGCAAAAACAGAATTTCCTGACTTTGACAGCTCAGTTGACAGCTGTCAAACACTGTAGATATCTTCACAGGCTCCCTCACGGGTCGCACCCGGATCCGGGGGGGGGGGTTACACTTCACTCTAACGATCAGTTCTAATCCTCCAGTAATAAACTTATCGATCCAAATCGTGAAATTAAGAGTTTTATCCCGAAGAGAAAAAGACAGTCTCTCGATCTTAGTTTTTTAATCCTTGCTTTAAGATGTCTGCAAGGGGGGGGGGGAGGCGGACTTCCTTTTGGCACTTCCCCCGGTCGTACCGAATTCAAAGTAAATTTTTAATTCCAAATTCCGTCTTACTCACGGGTTGTCACTTTTGGAGTCCGAATAATCAAGGAAAGAAGTCAGCGCTCTCCAGCTATGGCTTGCGGCTTCACTCCGTGGAAGAAGCGGTCTACTCTCAGCACCACGCCGCTCTCCGCCACCCGCTCAGGTTGGAGGGGGCGCAAATGGTGCCCGCTGAGTCACCAAGCCCACAGGCATCCGCGCCTGTGGTTTCTGAGGGTCCCCGCGTCGCCGCCGCAGCAGGACCCCTCTTCCACTGAGCCGATTCCCTCCGGAGCTCAGAGGGAATCCGCCATTTGCTGTTCGCGCTAACCCGGAAGTGTAAAGGATGGCATTTGGCCCATTTGCTTATATGCAATTTCATGAAAACCAGGTCATTTTACGTAGCATCAAGCTTAATCTGAAGAAGAAGAAGAAGAAGAAGAAGAGGAGGAGGAGTTTGGATTTGATATCCTGTTTTATCACTACCCTAAAGGAGTCTCAAAGCAGCTCACATTCTCCTTTCCCTTCCTCCCCCACAACAAACACTCTGTGAGGTGAGTGGGGCTGAGAGACTTCAGAGAAGTGTGACTGGCCCAAGGTCACCCAGCAGCTGGATGTGGAGGAGCGGGGAAGCGAACCCGGTTCACCAGATTACGAGTCTATTGCTCTTAACCACTACACCACACTGGCTCTTTAGCCAATGGAAGTAGGTATTTACACCAGAGAAACGTCATGAGTAGGGCAGTATCCAACGAAGCAGTTGTGCCACTAGAATGACATTTTTTCCCAGCGCAACCCCTAAATCTGCCTCAGAAAATGGTGGGAATCCCCTCTTAGTGAGCGGGGTGGGGGCATGGGAAGAGGAAAGAAGGGAAGTTGCAGTGCACAGCTAAGAGTATTAATATATCTGGGCAAAAGGCAGAATTAAAATCTCTATCTGCATAAAAGAATAGCTTTATCATATTATTTCCCACCAGCAGAGTTTCTCCAGATTTAAAAGTAGCCCTAACTTGTTAATACTTCAAATAATACATAAAGAGCTCAACATAATATGCTGGCTTGAAACACTTATCTTTCCATCCACCTGAGTATGTTTGCTATAAAATAAGTGAAAACAAATATTAAAAGGCGGCATACTAGTGTGCTTATTTGGCTTTATTAGCAAGAAGGGGGAATAATTACAATTACAAATAAGCCATCCATTTAGAATTTACATTTTCCTCTAAAATATTTTATTATTATTATTTCTCATGAAATAAGTAGTAAAAGAAATGCATCCAATTGACTTGGGAGTATATGACTTTTTTTTAGGTCATCAATGTTCAGGTATGGTGTGTTCTAAAAACAAGTCTTGTGCTTGAGTAAAGAGAACTGTGTTCCAGAGCCTTCAGCAGAGTTTCCAAGACTGTGTAGATACTGCTTGTTATAGCTTAAAGGTAAAGGACCCCTGACAGTTAAGTCCAGTCGCAAACGACTCTGGGGTTGTGGTGCTCATCTCGCTTTACTGGCTGAGGGAGCTGACGTTTGTAGCAGACAGTTTTTCTGGGTCATGTGGCCAGCATGACTAAGCCACTTCTGGTGAAACCAGAGCAGCGCATGGAAACGGCATTTACCTTCCCGCCGGAGTGGTACCTATTTATCTACTTGCACTTTGATGTGCTTTCGAACTGCTAGGTTGGCAGGAGCTGGGACCGAGCAACGGGAGCTCACCCCTCGCGGGGATTCAAACTGCCAACCTTCTGATCAGCAAGCCCTAGGCTCAGTGGTTTAGCACAGCGCCACCTGCCAGCCCCTTTGTTATAGCTTAGGCAACATTAAACTACTCAGATAATGGAAAATGAGCAGTACAATTGTATGCATGCCAACCTAAAGGAATTTCTACCAGATTCAATGGTATATGATCCCAGTTAAGTATGTAAAGGATTGTAGCCTAAAAGATTCCACACAATACATTTGTGTACAGTGGTACCTTGGTTCTTGAACTTAGTTCGTTCCAGGAGTCTGTTTGACTCCTGAAACCATTTGAAAACCAAGGCGCAGCTTCCGATTGGCTGCAGGAGCTTCCTGCACTCAACTGGAAGCTGCGGAAGCCGTGTTGAACATTCAGCTTCTGAAAAACATTTGCAAACTGGAACGCTCACTTCCAGGTTTTCGGCGTTCGGGAGGTGATTTGTTCAGGAGCTAAGCCGTTTGAGTACCAAGATACCACTGTATTATCTTGGGATCAACATTCAAGTTGAAAGGTGCACCAGGTTATATAACCGCCAGTAACATCTAGTTGTTAACCAATTGATGACTGCATTGCTAGTAATGCAATATTTAACTATTAACAGCTTCACATTAAAACATTTCTGCAGCGATAGAAGCCTGACGATGACACTGAGGCCTGTCTCCTCCTGGAATTTTAATCCATTTCATTTATAGCCACAAGAAATGGCTTTTCTTATTGCAGCAAACTGTAACAGCAAGTTTTACCATTTTATTGCTACCATTACCTTAATAAAGAAAAAGAAATACATTTTAAGCTATTTCCATAGGAAATGTCATGCTTCTGCTTTTCATCAACACAAAATATGAAAATTCCTACATTTTCAAGAAGTCACTTTTAAGGTAGTAGTGTGTTTAAACGGTTTCTAATAAAAAGCTAAAAATTTCATAGAAATAAATAGTCTAGTGAATTAAGGCTCCACTGCTTCCTTCTTAAGAGCAAAAGAAACCTAGAATGTAAATAAAAGATATGAGAGTTCAGAGTGTGGTTATACTGAACAGGTATTTTGTTTTGTTTTTTGCCTCAAATTCATATTGTTTATGAAATTCTATTCGAAGTGCAGGAAAACAGTAAGCGGATATGAGTTCTAAGTAAAGCAGGTGACTGCAAACAGCTGTAAATCCATGGAAACTTTTTAAAAAATAGTTCCATCCCACCCACTTTGGCATAGAATTCAATGTAGCATCTTAAAAATCTTCCAAGAGGTCAGCTAAATGCTTGTTGGCACAAGATCTAATATTGACCGCTTTCCATTCTGTATATTGCCACTCTCTTCCACAGAAGAGTAGGGGGGGTCCTGCGTTGCACAAAATTTCACACTGCCATTTCCACATCTTGAACACAATTCTGCTATTTCAACACACTTCTGTGTGCCAGTGCAGCTAAGTGGCAAACATAGGTGTCTGGCAGCTGCAAAAGCAAGAAAGAGTAAGGCATCTCATCAGCAAGTATTTCCAGCTTATCGGCTATTTTTTAAGCAAGGAAGGGCAGGTTCACACATGCATATTCACCCCCTGGCAAGCGCAGCGCAAACCCACCATGGGCATGTACAATGGGAAGGCATATTCGCCACAGCTGCATCTTTCAAACCCCTTTAAAGGCGACGCTTTTCAGTGGAGTCTATTCACAGCTCTTTACTTATCTCACATTTGGTTTTGTCCTTTGTTACTACAGTGAAGTTTGGCAAAAGGATCAAGCACACCTTGTCTCTGCCCTACATGTGACACTGTCACGGTTTGTGGCCATTTCTCATAAAAGGCTGTGAACCTGAGAAAATTCTTTTACTTTGGATGGGTGCTCATACAGCTGTACCTCAGAAGTCAAACAGAATCAGTTCCGGAAGTTCGTTCGATTTCTGAAATGTTCAGTTTCCAAAGTGCGGCTTCTGATTGGCTGCAGGAAGCTCCTGCAGCCAATCGGAAGCCCCGTCAGACATTCAGCATCCGAAAGAACATTCGAAAACCGGAACGCTCACTTCTAGTTTTCGATTGTTCAGGAGCTGAAACGTTCGACTCCCAAGGCGTTCGGGAGCCGAGGTACGACTGTACTTCATTATGCTGAGCATACAAAGTTGATCTGTACAGACTGCTTTGACAAGCCAAATCCAATGTGTTACCAAAAGTTTTTACGTGGCCCTAGCTACCAGAAGTCCATTTAACTGAGATTTTCTGAATGCAAATAATATGCTTTGCCACCAACTATACATTTTGTTGACTTGCTCTATTGGGCTAGTATTTAGTGCAAAAGGTGGTTTGGCAAGATATCCTTATCTAGAGCATTACATATTGCAATCTTTTAAAAAGAAATATTTTGGTTATCAGTACCTGAGCACCTAATCTGGAGAGATACCTATTCCTCAAACTAAAGTCATTCTTTGGTTGCAATTTGGCTAAGTCATCTTCATTCTGACGTCTGATTTTTTCCCGTCTTTTTGCTCTGTAAAAAAAAGGGAACTGCTATTAACACAAATGTGCCCAGAAGTTTCGTTGCACGTTACACCTAGATCAGGGTTACAGTTAAGTGCAGCTGCCAGATAAATGGAGGCAGAGTAAGTCATACAAATTTGACAGGCAGTAAAGACAGACACTATCTTCATTTATTTATTTATAAAGGTCGAAAAATTGAGTGCAAAGTGCAAGTTTTGACACAGTCGGTCGAGTTTTAAGCTTTGCCTTTAACAACAAAAATGCTTTAAAACAAATACAATTCCAGTACAAAAGCAGAGACAAATGCCCCTAACCAAGACAGCCTGCCTAGCAGCCTGATAGAAAATCCATCAAGATTTGTTTCTCTCAAATGACATTGTATTTGCTTTTGCAGAACTTATCCAAATCAGTCTACCACCACACCAAGATTTCATGATCCTTGCAAGTCATTACCATGTTTGTTTTTTTATTATGAATCCAGAATTTCAAATAAGAAACTGCAGATTAATACCACATTTAGTAAGGCAATCACCCCTTCAGAACACAAGTTACAGTAATGGAGTAACAAGGTGCCATTATTAGTAGGCAAACCATCGTCGTTCCACAATAGAAAGATTAAAAACTGCAGCCCATAAACCAAAAGATCTGCTCCAACAAGTTGGAAGACGACTTCAGTTCAACAGCAACCGTCTCTTCAGCGATGTGTAGATACACCAAATACACGAGTTTTTGCTCCAACTGCGGTCAAAGTGCTTTGACAAAGAAGCAAGTTTGACAATTTACACAAGTCCAGGTCTCGAAAAAGTTCTATGCAAGTTAGTTAAGTTTTCCAACTACTTTGTCCAAGCGCTAGGCATCAAAGTTTCGCCACACACACACAATAAACCACTCTTCGACTGGCCAAGCTGCTGATCAAGCGCTCCCCACTTCCGGTAGGTATTTCCTATTCAGATTTCTTTTCTGCAAGAAATAGTTTAGCAAAAGGTTATTGTAACAGTTTGCTTACAGGCTCTTTGTCGCTTGTCAGAAGTGTCACGGCGCTATACTGAGCTTTTAGATATCAACTGAGAATGGGCTAAGAATCCATCACAAAGGAGCTGGTTCTTCCCAGACAAAGCTTCAGATACAAGTAAGCAACTGTTTTCATGTTGAGATGTCCACTCTGGCTTAAGGGAACAATGCAGTTGGAAACATTCCTGTACATGTTTCACTTAAATAAATGGGAGAACTGTGTGCTCTCATACGCCAACCATTCATTTCAATGGGAGTTGGTGCAAGAGGTGCAGTTGGTGCATTTAACTTTATACATCCAATTTATTGCCTGCCCTTCGCCATAAGCTCCCATGGCAGGTGGCAATTAAATCATACAGTTAAAAAAGCATGTAAAACAGTAAAGCTATTCCAGTATAGAAAGCGGTGGTGGGGTGACACATTATTACAGACTTTAATACTTTTTTGCATTTAGCTATTACTCCTTTGAAAGTGCTAAATGAGGCTGCAGCTTCTCTCTGCAGAACCTCTGCTGTGGCTAATTCATTAGGCTGGCTGGGGCTGGAAATATACAGAACACATTTTTAGCACCCCTAACCATTTTCAAAATATTCACAAGAAATATGAAAACAAAAAGCCACAGTCTTCAATAGGGAAACATTTAAGAAAAGCTAGCTTTCAACAGCTGAGGAAATGGTCGGCATGAATTTTGAGGTTCTGCTTGCAATGCTGAATAGACTTGTACGAAAATAAAAGACAAGGTTCCCGTCATTTGAAAGTGCCAAGTGTAAGAGTGTCTTTCCCACACATTTCAAATCTTGTCCAGCAGACAAATTGCAAGTATTTTTGAGATTCTGAGGACACCAGAAGCAGCTCTTGTATATGGCAAATGCTTTATTTACAGTGGTACCTCTAGTTGTGGACTTACCGTATATACTCGAGTATAAGCCGAGTTTTTCAGCATATTTTTTATGCTGAAAAAGCCTCCCTCTGCTTATACTCGAGTGCGGCGGGTGGCGGCGGAAGGATGAGTGGCGAGAAAGGAATCCTTTCTCGCCGCTTGTCCCTCCGCCGCCACCTGCCTCTCGCAAGGGCAGGCACAGGAGCTGCAGTTGGGAGAGGCGCTGTGCTGCACCATGCCTCTCCCAACTGGGCTCCTAAGCCTGCTCTTGCGAGCGGCAGAGGCAGCGGAGGAGGAACGAGCAGCCCGAAAGGAGCCCTTTTGAGCTGCTTGTTCTTCCTCCTCTTCCGCCACCAGGTTTGTGGTGTGGTGAACCGGCTTATACTCAAGTCAATACGTTTCCCAGTTTTTTGTCCTAAAATTAGATGCCTCAGCTTATATTCGGGTTGGCTTATACTCAAGTATATATGGTCATTCGTTTCGGGATGTCATTCGCACCCCGAAAAGTCCGCAACTAGAGTGCCTCTTCTGTGCATGTGCACGGCACGATTGAGTGCTTCTGTGAGTGCATGAAGATCGCTTATGCGCATGCACGGGCGGCAAACCCAGAAGTAAACACTTCCGGATTTGTAAGCTGAAAGTCCATAACAAGAGCGGAACGCAACATGAGGTATGACTGTACTATGATTATATCCCAACTTTCACCCAGGAAGTTCACGGAGGCATATAAGTTGCTCCTTCCCTCTTCCCCCTACTTGTAAGTTCACAACCACCTTGTGAAATATGATAGACTGAGAGGAAAGCCCAACATTACCCTGTGAGGTCTGTGGCTGACTAGCAATTTAAACCCTAGTTTTCCACAGCCCAACACTCTGCCACTAATCACACTGGTCCCTTCATGTTGCAAGACCTGCATCTAGATATTTTCACGAAAGCAAACTGGCCTCCTCCTCAAAGGAAATATTTGCAATGACCTGCTGATTTCACCAGCATCTTTGCTTTGTAAAGCACCTTCCAGGGGAATATATTTGAACAAACACAGGACTCCTCCTTCTTTATGTGAAGTTATGTTATCTCAGTTTAGTGCTCCTACACATTTCACCTATAGCTATTAATGGGAGGATAAACACAGAGAATTATAACCATGTGCATGACGGCATTTCGGCATCATCTGCTTTCTTCTCAAGGTTATCGCCAGGCTATTTTCCCACAAGGAAATGATTTTCATATGGCAATTCTGGCACATCTAGAGTGACCTCTATGTAGAGTTTAATTTCTTTTAATTTCAAATTCTGTTCTGAGGAACCCTGGGCTTCGTCAGAAATTCCCAGCTGTCATTCAGTTACCAACACTTCCCCGAGAGATTAGCATTCACAGGTCTTCTCTTACAGAGTGTCAAATCTTTTACGTATTGCTGTCACAGTTGGAATGGCAGTGAGGCCCAAGAATCCAGCATCCCAAATGAACTTCTCATCTAGAACAGGGGTGGGGAACATCCAACCTCCAAGGGTTCCAAATTTGGGTTCCAGTTTCTCTCCAAACATACACACTACCTGTGATGTCATGTGAAGGGCAAGTAATACCGCCAGTGAACAGTCAGGAACCTTAAGGTGTATTCCTAATTGTGCACTGACAAGGGAACCACCTATCAGGTGACTGAAAAGAGAACCAAAGCCTACTGGATTGGTGGCCAATCCCTGTCAAGTTAAGGTAACACTCAATCATATCCCTTGTTCAATTTCATTTAAAATTATTTGCTTTTTACTTGATTCAGTAATAAATGATTTATTAATGGTTGATTTACAGATGCTTCCTTTGTAATTTATTATTTAGAACAATATCAACTTGACTATGAATATATATCAAAATACTGAATAACTTTTGTTAACGTAAGTAATGGAAATATTTTCCGAAACTACTCTGGAAATTTGGCTAATGAAAGCTCAGTTTTTCTAGCCAGGAAGGAAGGGCCGTCACTGCATTTGTCGTTTGAGAGAGAGTGAGTTTCCAGCTTACATCTTACATACAAAGCAATTTCCACATGGTGTACACTGGGAATTTTGCTCTGTAGCAAGTAGCAGTCTGATCACAGCAACATACAGGTAACTCGGGTTGCATTCCGGGGGTCTAGGAATATACGCAAAAATGTGTAAAGCCAGGAGGAGCCCCCAGAACCAGCCCCCAGGCAAGGTGTAGGGCTGCTTATCTCAGAGCCCTCCATCCACCTTCCCAAAGCCCGGCAAGCACTTGCTAACGTTTCAAGAGACAAAAATGTCCTTTTTTTTTGCAGCACCGTGAAAATGCTATACAAGTGGTTTTTTTAAAAAATCTCATTTTTAAGCCGCATAAACTGCTTGCTTCGAGAAGATATTTAAACATCACACACCAGGCAACTTTTAACATGCTGCAACAATGACTATTTTACCCTATGCGCCTTTCAAACACAGAAGTTAAATTTGTTGGCAAAACACATTGCGCCATATAAAAGTGAACCGCAACACTGATTTTTTAATGGCCTGCTTTAAGCTATCTCTAACAAGACATGAATGAGAGTTGCCTCACTGCTGAAGAATACTTCCGCCTCATTCACTCAAGTTTACCATATCCGTTCCTGGATCTTTGGCGCTACACCGTTTTGTGTTTCCAAACCAATCTGCCCCTGTAGTCTTGATTGTTTTGTAATACATCAATGCATACTCTAGGCTAGAAACACAGCGACATACTTACTCAGCCACAGCTAGTTTCTGTAGTTTTTCCCTTTTCTTTGCAGACCAGTTAAGGTCACCTCCTACGACAGAAAAGATATATGCATGTCTTTTAACAGAGTGCACGGATGTTTTTACAAACAGTCACAATCCATGTAAATAATAATAATAATAATAATAATAATAATAATAATAATAATAATAATAATAATAATTTATTATTTATACCCCGCCCATCTGGCTGAGTTTCCCCAGCCACTCTGGGCGGCTCCCAATCAGTGTTAAAAACAGTACAGCGTTACATATTAAAAACTTCCCTGAACAGGGCTGCCTTAAGATGTCTTCTGAATGTCAGGTAATTATTTATCTCTTTGACATCTGATGGGAGGGCGTTCCACAAGGCGGGCACCACTACCGAGAAGACCCTCTGTCTGGTGGGTACAACACCATGAGGACCGTTAAAGTATTTACCACAGTTCACTTGGTGTAAGTATTGTGTGCTACATGAAAAATCTAGAAGGTTATAGGAAGTAAGAAGACAGAAGCAGCTCTAGACAAAAGGAACTCTCCCCTGAAGTGCTCCCATACCAAGTACTGTGGGGTTCAGTGCCAAGATCAGGAAATAACATTCCTCTGCCTTCTCTTTAGAAATGAAGAATAAAAGGCAGATTTGGGCCCGCCCCATGTCAGGGTGGGAGTTCGGAGCAGGTCAGCAAAAATTCACAGAGAATTCTTGTCAGAGAATTAACTCCTTAGTCAAAGAAATAGGCCCAAATCAGGCCCAGAGAGCCCAGCAACATTTCCCAGAAGATCCTGCCCCAATGAGACAGTTGTGAGGACTGAAGGTCCCTGCCTTCCTACAGTTCCCTCCTCTTTCCCAAGCAATTGGAGACTTTTGACATCTTGTCCATCTCTGCTGGTTCTGACAGAGTTGCTATGCGACAACAGCTGCAAGGATGCTATTAGCCCAAAGATGGAAGGAAGAAATGATCCCATCTAGGGAAGAATGACAAGCCAAGCTGCTGGACTATGCCGACACGGCAAAACTAACTTGGAGACTCGGGAATCAAGAAGACCAGAATTTTGAAAAAGAATGGGAAAATTTATAATTTACTTAGGAGACCATTGTAAGCAAATTAAAACTTTACTTGGAATCTAACACTCACTTGTAATGTAATGAAAACTATGGATGATTTGAAAAAATGAAATTTGGAGAATGGATTAATATGTAGTTACAAACATTGTAATAAGGAACCATGTAGGGGACAGGGGGGAGTCAAGAGACTCAGAGAATCTCAAGAGATTATTATATAAATTGTTTGATTGTAAATTTGTACTGGTAAAAACAAATAAAAATATATATTATTATTTTTTCAAAAAAGAAATTTACTAGTCGCAAGACTAATATAATGAAGAGACTTACCCCTGAGGAGATTCACAAAGTACAGCATGACAACAGCAATGAGGCCCACTAAAAAGCAAAAAAGAAGTTATATAAAGTTCAAGTATACAAACCAGGCGAGTCTCAATAGTGAGTTTTCAGTGCAGTAAGGCAAAAATCAAGAAAGCAAGCAGATGAAATAGGCTCAAGACAAATAGCCAGGTTATATGAAGGACTCCTTGAACCCTTATGAGACAGAGAAGCCCTGCTCACAGCCCACCAGTCGTCTATCAGGCCAGCAGGTACAAGAGACAAGGCCTTCTTAGTGGTGGCCCCATAACATTATGCAATCCAGAGGCTGCAGCTAGTGCAGAATGTGGCTGCTAGGCTGGCAAGTGGGGCACAGCAGTGGGTCTTGAAAGTACTGCTCTCACTGCAAGTGAGCTACTAGGTCTAGCATATATGTGTTGACACCTAAAGCCCATAAATATCTATCATCCCTAACATCTATCATCTCAGACTCTACAATTTGTAGGTGAGACTTGTTGGTAGTGCCACCACTAGGGACTGCCCAACAGCCCATGAACCATAACTTTTCAGTGGCAGTTCACTGTTTGTGGAACTGCCACCTGGGTGAGGAGCATCTGTCGCCCTCATTATTGAATTTAAGGAGAAATTTAAACACATTCCTGTTCACTTGGGCATTTGATGGCTTAAAGACTCCTGACAAGCCCAAGATCAGTGGTTGAAAATGTTTTTAACTGCTTTTTGGAATAGTTTTTGTATTGTTTTGTTTTTTCATATTTTAACACTGCTGTGTCCGTTGCCCTGGGTTCTTTCGAGAGGAATGGTAGGACATACCATATTTTTCGCCCTATAGGACGCACTTTTTCCCCTCCAAAAATGAAGGGGAAATCTGGGTGCGTCCTATGGGGCGAATGCAGGCTTTTGCTGAAGCTTGGAGAGCGAGAGGGGTCGGTGCGCACCGACCCCTCTCGCTCTCCAGGCTTCAGGAAGACATCCGCAGCGTGGGGAGCCTTGCAGGAGTTCCCCGCAAGGCTCCCCACGCTGCGGATAGCAGCCTGCTGCCCAGCGCGAGGGGCGCCCTGAAGCAGAGCGCCCCCCGCGCCAGGCAGACATCCGCAGCATGGGGAGCCTTGCAGGAGTTCCCCGCAGGGCTCCCCACGCTGCGGATAGCAGCCTGCCGCCCTGCAGGGGGGGGCGCCCTGATGCAGAGCGCCCCTCGCGCGGGGCAGACATCGGCCAGACCCACAAGCTCGGGGGACAGCAGGGAGGCGCAGCGCCGCCATTCCGCTGTTCCTTGACCTGGTTCTGTTGCCTCGACCTGCTTTTGGGGGGGAAATAAAGGGGGGGAATTTCCTTTATTTCCCCCCAAAAAACTAGGTGCGTCCTATGGGACGGAGCGTCCTATGGGACGAAAAATACGGTAAATAAATAAAAAAGTAACATTATGTGGGAAGTGTGTATAGCTCCCTCATTGGTTATTTCTAAAGACCTATCTGCTTACATCAGCTCTTAACTGATTAATTTGAGGCTGGCTCAGGCTCTTAAACTTGCAGTGTTGCTCAATTTTATCTTCTTATTGCTGCTCTATTTTATCTTTTTATTGCTGCCTTTATTTTAAGATTAAATTGTTTGATACTGTAATGTTGTCTTGTGTTTCCTCCTTTTAAATTTGATGAGAACTGCCTATACAGTAGGATTGCCATACATCCAGAATTTCCCTGACATAGCCAGAATACTGTGGTCGGAAGCCGCGTCCGGGCAGTATACAAATATTTAAATGCAAACAAGGCAATGGAATACAAAACAGGTCTGCGGCAAAGCCCAGAGGAGCAGTAGCACCCCCTTGTGGCTCAGATCAGGATGCCAGCCCAACTAGATGCTTATGCATTTACATTGGTCCCAGTCACTAATAAGTAACATCAGGGTTTTCACTCACAAAGCTAGGCATTTCCCCTTCACCTGCTTTTACCTACAGCAGCTCCCCAGTTAAGCCCGCACTGTTAAAGCGGGAGTCAGGAACGGGTCAGGAATAACTCACAAGGTGTCAGTGAAGTTAGCTGTCTAGTCAAAGACACAAAACAGCTCAGATCTAGCGAGCACAGCAACTGTTCCCAGTAGGCCTTGTCCCAATGAGGAAGCTGCGAGGACTGAAGGTCCCTGCTGCCTAAGTCCCCTCCTCCCCAACATCCTATTCCAAGCAACCCGAGACTTCTTCGCCTTGTCTGTCTTTGCTCTGCCCTCTTCATACCTCTGCACGTTCTGGGAAAACAGGGCGAAGGGGAGCTAATCACAGCAGGAGGGAGAGACTCCCTGGATTCTTCAGTAGGCTGCCTGACCACTGCCTCTTGGCTTCCTTCCTCTCCTGCTTCTGCTTCTGGACTTCGCTCTGCCACAGACTCTTCCTGCTCTGTTAACTCTTCAGCTTCCGACACTGTCTCTTCCCAGTCTGCTCCCTCTTCTCCCTCTGACCACTCATCATTGTCCCACCACCCATCCCCCGGCTCTGAGCCTTCTTCCTTTCGGGGTTCCCCAGCTGCTGCCTCCCACCACCCCTCTCGAGTCCAGCCAGGGCATGACACGCACACAGGTCCAATCACTATGTGAAATCACTCAAGTTCAAGAATCCCTGTGAACTAGGGTACATTGGCCTTTATGCAGGTCTAGGAAGAGAGAGGAACATTGTGGGCCTAGCACAGAACCCACCACGTGGTTCGGCATCGTTCTTCTTGAGCAATAGCTTCATGCGAATTATTAGCTATTCCAACAAGATGTCATCATACAGTAGACGCTCCGGTTGCAAACGTGATCCGTGCGGGATGCACGTTCGCAACCCGCAGCGTTCGCAACCCATGTCTGCGCCCACGCGGGTTGCGATTTGGCACTTATGCGCAAAGCACGATTTAGCGCTTCTGCGCATGTGTGACTGCCGAAACCTGGAAGTAACCTGTTCCAGTACTTCTGGGTTTCGGCGGCCCACAACCTGGAAAAACGCAACCTGAAGCGTCTGTAACCTGAGGTATGACTGTACTTACAGCACAAACAAGCACTGAAGAAGATTTCTAGGAAGAGGTAGCCCCGGGAATCCAGGATCATGCCAGCTGCGATGGCAATGATGGCCAGGCCCAAGTTCTGAATTGACTGCATGCTGAAAAGCATTAAGGCGATTAGCTTACAAAGCTCAGTTTTTCAACTAATAAAAAGAAACCAATTGAAAGATATTGCCCCCACTTGCTCATAAAATCCAAACGAGCTGACAGATGAGCAAATAAAAAGCCATATGCATCTATTAAACAATGAGATATAGCTGGTAAAATAAAATAAAAAGTGGCGGGTTAATTTGCCTTCCAAAGCAACGCCACTTCCAGGGAGACACACTCATAACAGCCCCACAACCTGACCTAGACAGGCTGGCAGGAATATACCGTACCCTCAAGGTGGCCCACATGAGAGGAAGGTATAAAACATGTTCAAGATCTGACATACATGGACACCTGCTATCTGGTACACACACACACACTATCTCAGATGGCTAGGTTTCCATTCTTCCAAGCTGAAAGCGATATACCTGGAGTCAGGCCTGTAAAACAGGGCAAGGCCCTGGACACTGGTTTTGCATCAGGGCGAGAAAATCCATTGAGCAGCCCCAGTTTCAAAAATCAAGTCTTCCGTTCCCAAGACTGAATCCAAGAAAATAAGTTTTGATGTTTTTGAACTGGTGAATCAGGTGCAGTGAAAGACATCTTAAAGCAGTGGTTTCTCTGGGCCACACTTTCAGTACAAAAACTTGCTCGTGCCACACCCATTTTTTAAATGATAAAAAATACATTGGCAAACAACTCCTGGCAGTGCTTGATTCATAACATAGAACACAACTACTTTCCAATATGATCATGGGACATATTATAAAGTATAAAACACCCCAGCTACATAATAACATGAATTATTCCCATAATATAATACTGATTGCCCTTGAATCTTCCTGCCACATCCTTTGAGAACCACTGTCTTAATGAAATTCCTAAATGACCTGCAGTGAAAGGACGTGCTTTATGAGAACAAGTCGGTATCGTGCTATTAATCCCAAAGTTTAAAAGACAAATCCTTACTCCAAAGTATCGAGATTCAAATATCTATTACTCACAAGCCATAAGCAGTTCCGAGCTGGTGTTCAGGGACAACGAAAGCTACCATAGGCCACAAGGCACAGGCCAGCAGGGAATAAGCCACTCCCAGGAAACACTGCAGAAAACAGCATTAAAAAAAACCACACACACATTAAACGTGATCTACCAACAGCTCCAGAGGGGACAAGTTATATGGGCTTCACAAATTAGGTGTCCCATTTCTATCCAGTTTGCCCAGTTGTAAGGGGGCCAATCAGAAGGTCGGCAGTTCAAATCCCCGCAACAGGGTGAGCTCCTGTTGCTCGGTCCCAGCTCCTGCCCACCTAGCAGTTTAAAAGCACATCAAAGTGCAAGTAGATAAATAGGTACCACTCCGGCGGGAAGGTAAACAGCGTTTCCATGCGCTGCTCTGGTTTGCCAGAAGCGGCTTAGTCATGCTGCCACATGACCCGGAAGCTGTACGCCGGCTCCCTCAGCCAATAAAGCGAGATGAGCGCCGCAACCCCAGAGTCGGCCACGACTGGACCGAATGGTCAGGGGTCCCTTTACCTTTAAGGGGATGTTTACACTAGCTTGCTCTGAAGTTGAAGCAGCGTGTGCATATTTAAAGCTCCTCGACAGAGATAACACAGTGTATGAGAGGTGCAACGTCCAACAAATGGCATCTAGCACAGCTGCCGAGTTGATGAGTACCAAAATTCTTACAGAGTATACTAATGTCCTAAAGCGGCCTGGACTGCCATAAAAAAATAGTTTCTGGCGTACGTGTAGCATCCTTGGGAGGAAAGAATCACAGTGAGCACTCAGGGCTGATTTCCTTCAGAATAGATAGGTTTGATCTTCTTGCAGTCCATGGGACTCTCAAGAGTCTCCTCCAGCACCATAATTCAAAGCATCAATTCTTCGGTGAGCAATCTTCTTTATGGTCCAGCTCTTACTTCCATACATAATTGGTATATAAATTTTGTTAATAAATGAGAGAATGAATGAGGAGGAAGAGGTTCCTAGGGGTTTGTTCCACTATGGAAAGGGTCGGCAACCTTTTTGAACTAGTGGGCACATTCCAGAAGTTGAGAGTGTGTTGGATGTGCCAACCACAAAATGGCATAGCTTAACACAAAATGGCTGTGATAGGGAGTGTGGTATAACACAAAATTAAAGAGACAATCACCCCTGACAACCTTACGCTTACCATGGGAAGTCAGCTAGATCCTGCTGGTCCTGCTTCTGTGCATTTCACACACCGATGCTGTTGGTGTGTAATAACAACGGGGAGCATTCCTAGGTTGTTGGCATCCATCCGTCTCGGGAGACAATGTATGTGCCTTCAGGGGTAAAGTCAAATCACTGGAGAGTTATGGCGCTTGTGGTACCTATTTATCTACTTGCACTGGTGTGCTTTTGAAAAAATAGTTTCTGGCGTACGTGTAGCATCCTTGGGAGGAAAGAATCAGAGCTACACACAAGTATCCATTATTTTACATCCCATATAATGCACAGAATGCGGTTTGTTGTGGGAGATGCGCCTTATTGCATTAGATAAAAGAAAGTGTGGGGGAAATGCCTACCATGGCAATCCACGGGTTCCAGAAGGTAAAGGCCAGCGTCATATGGGAAGCCAGAGTAATCACTACAGCACACATCACCCAGGTGACATTCCTTCCAGCTTTGTCCACCAGGAATCCAAAGACAGGAGACATGGGGGCCGAGATGATATAGACAATGCTGTACAAAGGAAGGCTATTTCAGAAGAGCAAGGCAACCACGCTACAAAACACTACAACCACTCTAGGTTTTCCAGTGTGCTGCGACTTTCCTCTTTCCCCCACCCGCAAAAATTCAGTTCCTGAATTATTTTTTAGACCTGATATTTTGTGATATGCAGTCATGCCCATCGATAAATTCATGGCAATTTCATTGGACCGGTCAACTCTTATAAAAAAATTGAATTATCACTGAAAAGCTACACTAGCAGTCAAGGGGAGGTGGAATTACAATTCACAAAGAAAATATATTTTAAATTGTATACATTTTTGTTATAGTATATATTATCTTAGAAGATCATGCCATTTTCAGGTGGTTAAGGAAGTGATCTACATGAAAGGACTGTATTGTTTTCGGCACACTTTTCTGTAATTGCAACGCCTAGAGATTTGCCTTTGTAAGTAAGAAATCTGAAGATTCAAGGGGAAGGAATGCTGCAGGTATTTAACCGTATACTGCATACATATGCCTCAGAGTAAATTTTCAGTTTCTTTTATTGATCTTTTATCCTACCAAGTGTGTGCTTTAGGTGTGCTGCTCAAAGTCAAGGTTCTTGAGCTGAAAAAATGTACGCAATGCAATTATTTGGTTTGGGTTTTTTTACTTAAATGGACAACACTTACCTGTTGATTGCACTTGCTTCTTGAGGAGAAAACTTGAATTTCTCAATGAAGAAAACCCTGTAAAAATCCATATAAAAAGTTTTCCGATCTTACACCTGCTTACAATAACTATGGGGGGAAAACAGCCTGCAATTCTAATAGTGCTGATTTGTAACTAGGCCATAATAAGAAAAGCTCTGTTGAAAGAGGACTGCTGATTATTAAGTAATGAGGAATAGGAAATTGTATACAATAAATATCTGCTAACACTCCCCAGAAAAGGAAGCTGTGAGAGCAGCATGAAGAAGACTGGACATGACGTTACTCATAGACTGATGCTAGGAAAAAACACTCTGACCCAAAATAAGCCCTGATTATGTCACTTGACTTTTAATGGAAACGAAAAGTGGGTGGAGGGGGGGGTGAAAATTAAGGCAAGACGGAGCAAAATAAAAATAAAAATAATTTATTGTTATTTATAGCCTGTCCATCTGGCTGGGTTTCCCCAGCCCCTCTGGGTGGCTTCAAACAAAATATTAAAATACAATAGTCTATTAAACATTAGAAACTTCCCTAAACAGGGCTGCCTTCAGATGTTTTCTAAAAGTCAGATAGTTGTTTATTTCCTTGACATCTGATGGGAGGGCATTCCACAGGGCATGCACCACTACCGAGAAAGTCCTCTGCTTGGTTCCCTGTGACCTCACTTCTCGCAGTGAGGGAACCTCTAGAAGGCCCTCGGCACTGGACCTCAGTGTCTAGGCTGAATGATGGGGGTGGAGACGCTCCTTCAGGTATACAGGACCAAAGCTGTTTAGGGCTTTAAAGGTCAGCACCAACACTTTGAATTGGGCTCAGAAATGTACTGGGAGCCAATGTCGGTCTTTCAAGACTGCTGTAATGTGGTCTTGGTGGCCGCTCCAGTCACCAGTCTAGCTGCCGCATTCTGGATTAGTTGTAGTTTCTGGGTCACCTTCAAAGGTAGCCCCATGTAGAGCGCATTGCAGTAGTCCAATTGGGAGTTAGCTAGAACATGCACCACATTAGACATTTAGGGGGCAATCCTATGTCAAGGTGTGTTGGCATGAGAAGCTTAGGATGCAGAGGATCTCCAGCTCTACTGGCTGGTTTCTGGCTCAGCTGGCATTAGGTCCTCAAACCTGGCTCCGCTGAAGACATGCTGGTATAACTTGCTCGTCTTGGTTCAGATGCCTGAGCTAAAGCTGGCCAAACTAAGGCCACTGTAAATACAAAAAAGGTGAGACATTCTGGGTGGGACAATCAGAGTTTGGATCTCCAGCAACTTTATACGCCAGCTCCTTGTACTTAGGATTGCTCCCTAAAAGATTAATCCAAGAGTATCAAATAGGATACACTGAGTTCCAGCGCTGAGGGCCTTCTGGCGGTTCCCTCATGGCGAGAAGCCAAGTTACAGGGAACCAGGCAGAGGGCCTTCTCAGCTGTGGCACCCACCCTGTGGAACGCCCTCCCACCAGATGTCAAAGAGAACAACTACCAGACTTTTAGAAGACATCTGAAGGCAGCCCTGTTTAGGGAAGCTTTTAATGTTTGATGCATTACTGTATTTTAATATTTTGTTGGAAGCCGCCTAGAGTGGCTGGGAAGCCCAGCCAGATGGGCGGGGAATGAATGAATGAATGAATGAATGAATGAATGAATGAATAAAAATAATAATTATTAGATTCTGAAGAATATCCGAGTTTTAAGTGCAGAACTGAAAGTTAGTGTCAAAGCAGAACCAGATTACATAGTTGAAGAAAATATACCCTCTAAGCAAGACTTTGCAAACTGACACACTGACTCCTTCCTCAAGCCTTGCCTCAGAAGATTTTGAGCCAAAAATGGAATATGTCATAGAAATGGCATATGCCCAGATCTTCTTGAATTTGGTATTTGGTAGTCAACACTCTAGAGCCACAAAATTTGGAACTCGGAAACCTAATGGCAACATCCGTTTATGTTAGGCAAACTTCTAGGCCATAAAAACAGGGCGCACACTTACAATGCACGTGCTTGCACATTTTGGTGCCACGTCAGAGCCAGAAAAAAGTAGGGTGGATGAGAAAGATTTTCAAGAGGTTGGAGTGCCTTATTTGGCTTCCTGCCTTATATAGCTCTTTGGGCCTCCGAGTGTTGCTAGTGGAATTACTACTTCTTCAACTCGTGGGCTACTTTTCTACACAGAGGTGCCCAGCAGCCTACAACACCAGAACAGCAACACATTTTAGGGGACATTCTAAATCAAAACAACAGAAAACATAAACAGTTTTTATAAATAATAATAATAATCATCAGGTATATCAAACATTTGCAACAAGTTACAAAGTGGCATGTCTTTTGTCAAAGCATGCACTTACTTTCCAAGTCCAATGAAAGGGAAGACGGCCACATAGTAGCAAACGCAGATAATAAATATGAGCCACAAGGACAGCGAGAAGTCTTTCACATCGGTTAATTTTATCACTTCACCTTGAGAAAAGAGAAACATCAGTTCCGCTATTTTAACTCAATCATTTCTATATTAAGGCCAACTAAAATCAGCAAACCCCATTTCCCGTCATTGACTAATTCTAGCTTTTTTTTTTTTTTTTACTGGTGGGAAGCAGAAGCTGCAGTTTCTCAACGGAAAAAACTCTAGAATCGTGAGAAAAGTGAAATTGGGTCACTTCAAAATGAGTTTTGAGTTTTCCTATCACGTTATGGGAAACCTACACATGCATTCTGGCAAGTGGGGAAAACATGTTCAAAAAGATCGTCTCTGCTTCCTCCAGTACATACATACATTTTCAAAAACTATGGACTGCAGCCTAAGGTTCCATTATTGAAGCCTGACACCCACTTACCAGTTTTTCCCTGCTCTTTGCAAAGAATTTTCTCTGCTCTTTTATCCAGATAACCAAGAATGAGAGCACAAAGTAGTGAAAAGATACATGACACACCGCCTGCAATGCAGAGAAATTCAGTGTTACCAGCAGAAGCTACTCACCATTTACGGAACTGTAAAATCCATTCATGTTATTAGCTGGTTGCTTAAGTCATTAAGCAATGACTTACATGGGCGAAGCAGCCAGCGTTAAATACCACTACTTTTATCACTAACTGCTACATTGGTATACTGCCGTTCATCCAAGAAAGATTTCAAGGTACTTTAGAGAAATATAGACAGTTCACAAATTTAGCTGTGACATCATTTGAGTGATATTCATACATGTCTGACTCAGTCCCTTCATTAGCAGAGCTAGAGAACATGAGCTTCATCATTGTAACTTGGCATGGCATGGCACTTACAATGAAGCACAAAGACAGTGAACACAGAACCATTCTAGTCCGAGAATCTGAGTTATGTCATCACACAACGCTATTCATAATGCTGTCTTCCCAATTATCCAGTGTGTTTCTAATTAATTTCTATTTTAATTGCCGTAAAACAGCTTAATATTTTAATCCAAGGTGTCAGATGGTTAAATACTAATAAATACAAATATTTACAAAAGTTTACTAAGTATTATATTTATGAATATCCTGTAAACACATATAAATGAATAAAAGCAAGTCTTCTGCCAAATTAAAAGGAAAGGAGTTCCAGATTTTACTAAAATGTTTGTGCAGTTCAGTGCTGAGCAAACCACAGATCAGTACATTAAGCACAAATAATTCAGTGTTTGGTAAAGATGTTGAAACAGCTGCATCACCACTTGCTGCAGGTCATGTGTACACTACTGACTCATTCGATCTTTATTGCCCTGAAAAAGTTCACCAAAGGCTATGTATATGCTGCAGCTCTAATGCAGCCTTGCTTTCATTGTGTCAGTTTGTATAAAAGGTAAAAAAAGAAAGGTAAAGGATGCCTGGACGGTTAAGTTCAGTCAAAGGCGACTATGTGGTTGTGGTGCTCATCTCGCTTTCAGGCCGAGGGAGCCGGCGTTTGCCCACAGACAGCTTTCTGGGTCATGTGGCCAGCATGACTAAACTGCTTCTGGCACAACAGGACACTGTGATGGAAACCAGAGCGCACGGAAACACCGTTTACCTTCCCGACACAGTGGTGCCTATTTATCTACTTGCACTGGTGTGCTTTTGACCTGCTAGGTAGGCAGAAGCTGGGACAGAGCAAGGGAAGTTCACCCTGTCGTGGGGATTTGAACTGCCAACCTTCTGATCAGGAAACCCAAGAGACTCAGTGGTTTAGACCACAGCGCCACCCGTGTCCCTGGTGTATGGTGCCAGACAGCAGGAGATATGCAATATGCAAATAAGAGATTCTCTCTTTCTCTCAGATCTAGAGTTAAAATGATTCCATGGTAGCAACCTTTCTGATGTCAAGATCAGAAAGTCCTCCATTGCTCTCATTATCTAGCCTCAAACTGAAGCTTTTAACTTTGTAGTTTACAATAAAAAAGTGGGTTTACAGAGTTGGAACTGAATTTCAAGCCTTAGTATTTTATCCAATTAAGCCATACACAGAGAAGGCCTTCTGAAATCATGGGACATTAAGTTAGTGATTACTAACACAAGTCCACTAATTTTAATGGGCCTAATCTGAGTCTAACAACCCACAATCTTCCAATTCATCAAAGAGGAAACCAAAATGTTCGTACAAAGTTAATACTGAAAGCATTTACTAACCTATCAAGAGAGCTATGCCAAGAGTGGTGTGACCCGTAGAACCGATCAGATCTTGAGCTTTGGAGTACACCCATCCCATAATGTTCATATTGACAGTGCTCCCCTGGAAGAGAGATGATCTGCAACTGTAACATATACTTCCAACCAATTTTACAAACAGGCCAAAAAAACCCTTAAAATAACATCTATATTTGAATACAGTGGTGCCTCGCAAGACGAAATTAATCCGTTCCGCGAGCCTCTTCGTCTAGTGGTTTTTTCGTCTTGCGAAGCAACCCTTAGCGGATTAGCGCTATTAGCGGTTTAGCGGCTATTAAAGGCTTAGCGGCTATTAAAGGCTTAGCGGATTAGCGGCTAAAAGGCTATTAGCGGCTTAGTGGCTTACAAAGGGGGGGGGGAGCGGAAAAAAATCGGAACACTTGCAAGACGTTTTCATCTTGCAAAGCAAGCCCATAGGGAAAATCGTCTTGCAAAGCAGCTCAAAAACGGAAAACCCTTTCATCTAGCGGGTTTTCTGTCTTGCGAGGCATTCGTCTTGCGGGGCACCACTGTACAGTGGTACCTTGGTTTAAGAACTTAATCCGTTCCAAAAGTCCGTTCTTAAACCAAAGCGTTCTTAAACCAAGACATGCTTTCCCATAGCAGCGGAGGACTCAAGTTACACTCAACAGGAAGTGGAACATGTGATTCCAAGACAAAGTTCACAAACCAAAACACCTACTTCTGGGTTTGT
This sequence comes from Podarcis bocagei, assembly GCF_964188305.1. Taxonomy (NCBI): domain Eukaryota; kingdom Metazoa; phylum Chordata; class Lepidosauria; order Squamata; family Lacertidae; genus Podarcis; species Podarcis bocagei. The sequence continues at coordinate 21,855,862 of NC_138128.1, forward strand.
AGCGTTCTTAATCCAAGTTGTTCATAAACTAAGCTGTTCTTAAACCAAGGCACCACTGTATCTGATTTATAGAAATTAATTTAAATATCTAAGTTAGTCATGCCCATTAATCTCAATGGGTGTTCTCCAAGCAGAACAATCCCTATGTCCCTAGTTAAGAACTGTTCTCCCCACTGCATAGAGAGAAATAAACAGGAAAATGTTATGCAAGTGGCTTCCCCTTCTCCTGCAATGAAACCCACCCACCTGTTTCGAAGGGTCTCCCAACATTTTTGGGCATATTTGAGGGGGGGGGAGTGTCAGACACAGAGAGGGCGATGGGCAAGTTCCACTTTACAAGCAAAGGTTGACACTGATGGATGACAAATGTCAGGGTAGTAATGATTAAAATTAGAACAAAAAAAAAATTTTTAGACTTACAATTCTAGCCATGCTGAGTTGCAGTCCAAACACAAGGTTTAATTCTTTTCCTTTAAACCAACTGACAGCATAGGTATTTTGCGCCACTGCTAAGGACTCTCCACCAATCCTAAATGAAGCAAGAAAGTTCATGAATACAGATATTTGAAGCAACGTGGATGAAACACCGGCCTTCTAATGACAGTAATGTATCCATGCTGATACAGAAGTTTTACCTTAACGCAAGAACTAGAAAACCAAAAGGCAAATAATCCAGCTGTTCAGATGCAAGAGTGCAGGGTATTTTTCAACATATAGTTCCGTATGGGCTGCCTGCTTTTTAAGAGGGAGACAGGGTATATAGCAAAAGTTGAGACACAGCCGAGGTGTGAACTCACCCAAATACAAATCTGCCGGCTTCCATCAGCCAAAAAGCGTTACATATTGCTCCCACAGCAAAAATCACCTGTAAAAAAAGGAATGCATGTCACATTTCAAATAAGTGTTAGAGCCATGCCATATGCGTATATTTCAGACTGCAATCCTACACACTTTCCTAGGAGTAAGCCCCAATGAACTCAGTTAGGTAGACATGTATATGATTGCAATGTTAGGGAATCTTACACTGAAAAAGCAGGTTAAATAGTAAGCATTTATTTTTCCATATTTGGGACATAAGCATTAATTTTTCTGTATTTAGCCATTGAAAAGTACATGAATATTATCTGTTTCACTCACCTGTCCAATACAGACAAAGGTGCTGAATATTATTGTGCCCCACCTGCAAGAAAATGAAGACTTTAAAAATACCTATGTTAATATTTGCAACTAGAAAATATAACAAGGGTTAGGGTAAAAAATGCAATATTGCAATGGTTATAGTAAATAATAATAATAAAATAATAATAATAATAATAATAATAATAATAATAATAATAATGATAATAATAATTTATTATTTATACCCCGCCCATCTGGCTGGGTTTCCCCAGCCACTCTGGGCGGCTTACAACACAATATTAAAATACAATAGTCTATTAAATGTTAAAAGCTTCCCTAAAAATGGCTGCCTTCAGATGTCTTCTAAAAGCCTGGTAGTTGTTGTTCTTTTTGAAATCTGGTGGGAGGGCGTTCCACAGGGCGGGTGCCACTACCGAGAAGGCCCTCTGCCTGGTTCCCTGTAACTTGGATTCTCGCACTGAGGGAACCGCCAGAAGGCCCTCGGCACTGGACCTCAGTGTCTGGGCAGAACGATGGAGGTGGAGACGCTCCTTCAGGCAAAAATATCAATAGCACATCAAGGAAAACTGATTGGTAAAAAAAATAATGTTCTAAAGGGCTGTCTGATCAACAGTTTCTAAAAGACACCTGAAAGCAGAGATGACTCCTCCTGAACTTCTGCTGGCAAAGAGTTTCACATGGTTAACTTATTACACAGAACTGTCCCTATACAAAACCCCATGGTTGACTAATGTTGTAAGTTAATGTCGACTAGGACTGAAATACAGTGGTACCTCGGTTTAAGAACTTAATTCGTTCCAGAGGTCCCTTCTTAATCTGAAACTGTTCTTAACCTGAGGTACTACTTTAGCTAATGGGGCCTCCCACTGCCGCCGCCGCACGATTTCTATTCTCATCCTGAAGCAAAGTTCCTAACCCAAGGTACTATTTCTGGGTTAGCAGAGTCTGTAACCTGAAGCGTCTGTAACCTGAGGTACCACTGTAAAACTCTCCTGCATCTCTGGAGACAAGCCTGCAAAACTCCAATGCAAGAAGAGCCTGCTGGATCAGGCCAAGAGCCCACCCAATCCAGCATCCTGTTTTCACAAGGGCCAACTAGATGTCGTGGGAAGGGAGGAGCCAAGTGCAACAGCACTCTCCTCACTTGTGTTTTGAAAAATTAAACAAGTATTAGCAAAACATCACATTATTTGGGCATAAGCAAAACGTGGATCAAGTTGTTACTTTTGAGATGGATGGGTTATACCAGGGGTAGGCAATCTAAGGCCCGGGGGCTGGATCCGGCCCAATTGCCTTCTCAATCCAGCCCGCGGACGGTCTGGGAATCTGGGTGTTTTTACATGATTAGAATGTGTCATTTTATTTAAAATGCATCTCTGGGTTATTTGTGAGGCATAGGAAATCATTCATTTCCCCCCCCCAAAAAAATATAGTCTGGCCCACCACATGGTCTAAGGCAGCCTTTCTCAATCTGTGGGTCCCCAGATGTTGTTGAACTACAGCTCCCATCACCCCTAGCTAGCAAGGCCAGAGCTCAGGGATGATGGGAGTTGTAGTCCAACAACATCTGGGGACCCACAGGCTGAGAACCGCTAGTCTAAGGGATGGTGGACCAGGCCACGGCTGAAAAAGGTTGCTGACCCCTGGGTTATACAGTTACCTTATTCCAAAGACTCTGTCTATCAGAAAGCCTCCAAAGAAACAGAGAACCACATTGGGCCAAGAATACCAGGCATACAGTGCCATGAATTCAGCTGTGTTCACCTTCATATCCTAAAAGGAAGAGAACACCGTAATCTTTTGACACCACTTTGTGTTATGACACATTCATACAGAAACATCTATCCAGTGAAATGCTTTTTCATTACAGCACCATGCAAGTCTACATTGGGGGCTGGTTGCCGGTACTATACCACGTCCCTCTAAAAAGATGAGCAGAGCTCCTGGGTCAGTCTTCAGGAAAGACCCATCAGGGCTGGTGGGAGGTGCAATGTGGGGAACATCAACCTCTAGCACTCATGGCCAAACAAAAGCAAACCTAACACATAAATCACATCATATTTAGCCATGATGTTTCTTGTTACCAGAGAGTGAAACAGCAATCAGTTTAATTATAGGTCCTTTTTTTTTAAAGCAAGATCAGCACAATATTTTTTCTCTCAGTTACTCCTAGTCATCTAACGTGTGACTAAAAAGGTAACCTCTCTGGAGGGAAAGGGGGGAAATCCACCATATTGCAGATATTCTGTACATCACTCACCTTTTGGACCTGAGTTTGCAACGCTGCGGGGTTGTCATAGCAAAAATAGCTGCCTATACAGGAAAATTAAGACAACAAAATTAAACATGAACTCCGCCCCCCTTTTTTTAAGTAACCTGGAAAAGCTGTATTAATAGCAATAATGGTAAACATTTTGGATCATACCAAACCACCACAATGGGAAGAGGCAGGAGAAAAAATGCCCTCCATTTTCTGTCCACTGAGAAGCAAGAGAAGGAGCAGCTACACCTCCACCTTCCCTTCTCAAGATTCAGCAGCCTTCAAGCAACAGGTAATGTTTCTGATGGGAAGGGTATGTGTAAGGGCACAGATTCAATCCCTGAAATTTCTAGGCAGGGCGAGGGGGAATCCCTATTTGAAACCCTGAAGGGAAGTTGGTCAGAAGGGTAGGCCAGCTTTCCCCAGCCTAGCAGCTTCCAGACCTTCTGAACTATAACTCAGATTAGCCTCATTCAGGCATGGACCAGGCTGGATGGCACTGATAAGAGTTGTAATCCTAAACATCTGAATACCAGGTTGGTTATGCTGGCATAACCAGTACTGAATGAGACCAATCAAATGCCTGCCTCAGCAGAAAGTAGTTTTCTATATCCTCTTTACATGCTTAAAAGCTTCCACCGCCTCCTACAAATCCTTCCGTAGGGAGGAGAATTTAAAAAGCGAAACTCCACTTCAGCAAGTCATCAAACACAGGGTGCTTGACTTCCCTGTTTGCTTAAGGTTTTTCCTCCCCATGGCATATAGATGCTTCCCCATTCTGGTGCTTGCACAGCAATCATCAAAGAACACCAGGAATGCAAGTTTTGTTTTTTCTTTTTGCAATCTAAAATGCAAAACCCCAGTTCTCAGGGCGGGGTCTAGCTTCACCCTGAAACACACAGTAAAGAAAATTAGCATTTTCTGGCATGTTCCCAAGATCACTCCCCAAAGGTCAATGGTTCCTGAAAAAGATATGCTTCGCGCCGCCCTGCCGGCCCCACGATCAAGCAGCTGTCGGGGTTTGGTTTTGTTTTTCCCCAAGGCAGGTTTTCCCACCGTCCTCCCCAAGAGCCCCCTTCACTGCAGACCAGTCCCGGGCGAGAAAGGGGGCAGCAGCAGCGGCAGCCTCGCTTTACGCTCACCGAAGCCCAGGAAGCACATGAGCGCCAGGACCAGCATCCGATGGGCCAGCCGCTGCGGGTCGCACAGGGCCGACATCGGCTTCCTCGCAGGGCAGCCATCGTGCTCCGGCGACGAGTCCCCGTCCAGCAGCGCTTGCTCCTCTTCCACAGGCGCCGCCATCTCGACGGGGCGAGGAGCGAGGCGGTCACGTGAGGGCGCGGGTCACGTGACACGCGTCCGGGGAGAGCTTGGTGGGAAAGCTTCGCCGGCGCAGGACAACTGGCAGTGCAAAACTGGCAAGGCAGGGGGCGGTTTCGGATTTCCCTCACGTATAAGCTAAACAAGCTGTAGCTTAGGGGCCCACTCTCTTGGGGGGGGGGGCAAAAAGATTGAAGGGGGTGGAAACTGGATGTACATTTCCAAAATATAAGATAAAAATAAACAAATGAAATAAAACCAACAGCGTTTTGTGTTGTGTAGGCTCCTATTTGTTATGTGCAAATAGCTTTAGATACCTATTAGGTCCATAAATTACCGTATAGCATATATTCAACACAAAATACAGCAACAATTTGTTGTTGACAAAGGACAGCTGGACACATAAAGGACCTCATTCCCTTCAGTAGCTTAGGGCCTCATCGAACCTAAATTTGGCCCTTGTAGTACCCCACCCAGGAAATAATAAATTGGGAGCAGGTGCACAGGGGGTGGAAGGGTAGTCACACAATGTCAATTATTATATTATGATTTAGTATTTATTAAATTTGTTTTCCCGTCCTTCAGAGGTCTCTGGGCGGTTCACAGCAGGTAAATGCAAAATAAAAGCACAAATGCAAACGAGTCTCATCGTGTGGCACCTCGGACACTAAATAGCGTGCCTTCTACTTGCCTCCCCCCACGCTTCTCTACATACCTAAACTTTTTTACCTTACCGAAATCCATCAAGAATTTATAAACAGCAGTTTTAGGTTTTAGTTTTCTGTAAGGATCCGACAGTGGCGGTAGATGGCCCATGAATAGACACCAACAGATGTTGTAATTGAAGATACTGCCATTCTACACTCATGGGTTATTTGTACTTAAGCTGTAAAACAGGAAATGGTTTTTTTTAAAAAAAATCCATCTGAACATTATCAGTTCCACCTATTTCTTCCACTAAAGACTTCCTCACGATCTTCAGATCTGCATTACCACACATTATATATTTAGCACAAGTATATGGATCAAAACTGACCAGCCAACATACACCCTGTGTTGTTGCTAAAACTTTGTTTTATTATATTTAGACCCCAACACTATCTAGCCAAAGAGAGCGGTTAAATAAACCATCTCTGGAGTTACCCAAGCTAGAGTATAGAAGGAGAAAATTGTCAATCATTTTTAACAAATATGCCTTATGATATAGGCTACTACAATGGTACCTTGGGTTACAGGCGCTTCAGGTTACAGACTCCGCTAACCCAGAAATAGTACCTCGGGTTAAGAACTTTGCATCAGGATGAGAACAGAAATCGTGCGGCGGCAGCAGGAGGCCCCATTAGCTAAAGTGATGCTTCAGGTTAAGAACAGTTTCAGGTTAAGAACAGACCTCCAGAACGAATTAAGTTCTTAACCTAGTGCGGGAGGCAGTGGAAGACAGGAGTGCCTGGCATGCTCTGGTCCATGGGGTCACAAAGAGTCGGACACGACTAAACGACTAAACAACAACAACAACCACTGTATCTGGAAAATTAAAACCACCTTGAGATTCTGGCTGTTGCATGTTCTTCGTAGGCCTTTTCAGATTAGAAATAGGGCCAAACTGGTCTGAAGAAAATCTGCTATTTCAGATCCACCACTAGAGCAAAGGACACCCCATTTAAACCCCTCTCCCCATCCACTTCCAGCCAAAATTAAGGGTAAATCACATTCAGAAGTCTTGTGCTCCCTTAATTTGCTCTGAGTCTGTCAGGGAGAATTCCTTAAAACTGATAAAAATATGGTACCTCTCCCCACTGAAGGTGACACAAATCTCAAAAACTGCCAACACCTTCTGTTGGATAGGATGTTCACAGAGAGGCACATATCTTCTGGAACTGCCTAGCACACTATTTGATTGGATAAGTAAATAACCAAACAAAACATGCAGCTATTTTCACACCGACTTTTCTTTAACATCTGGGAAGGAGATAACAATACTTTGGCATTTAAGTAACTAATTAGTGGCCACATGAAACTCACCTGGCACTGGAACAATGTTGAACATTTAATATTGTACAGATGGCATTCCAGGACATGGAATATTGCAATGGCACAGAAACTGACATATCAACTGAAACATACAAGGGGTCTCACCGGAGACCTGCACTTCTGTGTGTGGCATTGTTTCTCATCAGGTGTTAAATAAGCTCAGAAAATTCCACCGGTCTCAACATTGCTTTGGAACAGAGCCTAGAACCATCAAAACATCACCAGAACCCTGCATGTTACACCATGACCCAGAAACACTTGTTTTTAGTTTATTCAAATAGGGGGAAAAACATACCTGAAAAGTAAAGGCAAGGTTTAAAAGCAATTTCTATTCTCTTCCTGCCTAATTTATGTTCATAATTTCTGTTTGGTTGTTTTTTGTTTTTGTATCGCTAGTATTGTTATAATGAACATCACACAAAATAAGACCTGTGTCAGAAAAGGTAGGAATTCCTGCCCTTGCTCAGGGCCATCTTACCCATAAGTGCTAGGGGTGCGGGGCACCCGCGTGCCGGGCTCTCAGGGGTGCCAGGCTGAGAATCCGGGGCCCGAGAGTTGAGTCCGGGAAAGAGCCAGCCTGTCGCTCGGAGCGCCATTGTGGGCTCTTCTGCTATGGGTGGCTCTGCGCCACGAGTTCAGGGGCGACCGAGCCAGCAAGATGCTGAGATGACCGGCTGGGACTCCTGTGCACCTGGGACTGGACAACCTGGAGGGGGCGCCGGGCGGATCTTTGCACCCCAGCTCTGCATATGCTTAAGACAACCCTGCCCTTGCTGCTATATTTTTTTATGGAAACACATCTAATTTAGCAACAAATTAATGCCAAAAAATTAATTGCCCAAAACTGTTGGAGGCAGCATGCTTCTGAATACTAGCTACTGGAACTGCAGGAGAGGAAAGTGGAGTGACACTCAACCCATGATTACCATGCCTAGATGGGATTGTAACTAAAGTTACTAAATCAGAGTTGTAGAGCCCAGTCCTATGGATATTTTTACCTGATAGTCATTTCCACTGAATTCATTGGGACTCGCTCCTAAGTAAGTGGAAGCACTACTCGGGTGTGCTCGGGAGATGGAAGGATTACTGTAATTGCAGCATCTTCGGTGCCTTCTCCCAAACATATTTTCTAGAATGCAAATTCAATTTTTTTCAGTGTAACTTTTATGCCAGAGGCATAAGATCATATGCCACTGGAAAAGAGGAAATCGGTACTGCATAGGCCTGAGGAGATTTCACCCCTCCCATACCCAAGAATCTCCTGACCATCTCCTGATGGTCTCTGCTGACTCTCCACAGAGAGAAGGAGGCGTGTCCTGCCTATCTACTTATTCTGCCCAGCAACATATCTGTGTGTGAGAGAGAGAGTCAGTCAGTCAGTGTATCGGAGAGTGAGAGTTAGAGATCCTAGAGATAAGATTGCTGCTAAGAGCAGCTGCAGACTCTCAGTGTAGCATTGATTTATGCTTAGAATATTCAGCTCTGTATATAGCTTTGTATCATAGTTGTAGTTATAGAATAAAAGGAAGATATTCTACAGAGCTGCTCTCCGAGTGGTTTATACTCTGCAAGACTCTGCAAAACTCTGCTGCGCAACGACTGTATTATTGAGACAGTGAATCCGGTGCTCTCAGCTCTAAGCTGTGAGTCCACAGCACTGTGACCTGTTCCTGTGAGAAAGGAGGTCTCTGGCGGTGCTACCCAGCTCGCCTAGCCCAGTCGGGGTTGAGGTACACGAGTCCAGTTGGCGCACTGGCTCTAGGGCGATGCTGACATTGGTTGTGGGCCCAGTCGTTGTTACAGTCGTCTGACCTGACGTTGTCCCAGGCGTCCCAGGCGTCCCAGGTTTCTGTTGCTGATTGCCGGACGGTGGAACGGACGCTGCATGCTGGACTGATTTGCGGTGCCCAGAAGCAGAGCTGTTTTGGAGCAGAGTATTCAAGCTGCCGCTGTTGCTGTTGCTGCTGCTTGATTTATGGAGGTATGTTGCTGACTGCCAAAGGAAGAACATAGCATCCCTGTTTGCCTGTTAATTGCGCTCTGAGTGGGAGAGAGAGTGGCTGAAGGAGTCAAGGCTTTATCTGTGTTGCACGAGGGAAGTGTCTTGCTCTAAGTAATAGCAGACATGGCCTGTGCACATTCTGGCCAGATGGCTCTGTCCTTTCCTCTCCTCACGCCTGAAACCTATGGAGTTTGGCAAGTAAAGATGAAAGCGCTTTTACAGAGGGAAAAGCTATATCACACGATAGAAGATGACCCTCCAGATAAGGATGATGATGATTGGGCTGAATGGCATGCTGCAGATATGAAAGCCCGAGGGACAATTGTTTTGAGTGTTTCAGACCACTTGCTGGTGAACTTAGAGGGTCAAGAGACTGCACAAGCTGTTTGGCATAAGTTGAGAGATATGCATCTGAGGCAGAATGCTGGTTCCAGTGTGATTTTCTTTAAGAAGCTGTGCAGGCTGCAGTTGGAGAAAGGTGGTGATTTGCCTAGCCATCTGTCTCAATTAAAGCGTCTCAGACAGGACCTTGTTCAGCGAGACCTGGCTATTTCAGAGGCTGTATTTGCAATGCTAATGATCAATAGCCTAGATGAGTCTTATGATGGAGTGGCCGCCCAGATTTCCACAATGCCTTCTGACCGGCTAACAGAAGATTATGTGTCTTGCGTGCTTCTGAATGAGTGGGATCGCAGACAGGCTGTTAAAGAAAGCCGGAACTGTGCTGTTAAAAATGTGCTTGAAAATGTGCCTGAGTCTTCAGCAGGGGAAAGTGAAAGTGAAACTGCTGCTGTTAAAGCTTTGAAATTGAAGCGGTGCTTTTCGTGTGGAGCACAAGGCCATTTGAGTTTCCAGTGTAAGAAGTCTTCAAAGAAGAAGGGAAACTTCAGAGGCAGAGGGGGAGGAGGAAGAAATCCCCAAGCACCTGCTACTTCAAAGGCCTTGATCTCTCGCTGTTCCAGTCAACGTGGGCGGAGTTTCTTCGTGGTCGACTCTGGCTGTTCAAACCACGTGGCCAAAGATAAGAATCTCTTTGTTCAGCTTGAGAAGCAAGAGAAAGAAATTCATCAAGCAGATGGGACAGTTCTCACGAGTGTGGCTCAGGGAACTGTGTTCTTAAAGAGCCTGAATGCAACTATTAAGAATGTCCTGTATGCGCCTGATATTCAGGACAATTTGTTGAGTGTTTCCCAGCTTGATCGTCAAGGGTTTAAGGTGGTGTTTGCTAAATCTCGCTGTGAAATTCTTAGAGATGGCAAGCTCATTTTGTATGCAAAATGTGTAAATGGATTGTACCAATTGCCTTTTGTTTCAGGTACAGGCACTGCAGAAGCAACTGAGAAAGAGTGTTGCAATTTATCTGTGGATAAGAATGAGAAGTTGCATGACCAATGTATTCATTATTACTACCGTATTTATGCTCATTTGAATTTCCAGGCTGTGGCAAAAATGCCTGATATGGTTCAGGGTATGAAATTGAAAGAATGTCCCTACCACATGAAATGTGTTTCTTGTGCTGAAAGTAAGGCAAGGCAAGCTCCCAAAGGTACAGAGTCTGGGAGAGAGGCCAAGAAACCATATGAAGTCATTCATGCAGACTTAGTGGGGCCTCTAGCGCTCTCTAGAGGCAATTCAAGGTTTTTCATGGTTCTGATAGACTCCTATTCGAAATATGTTTGGGTCTATATGCTGCAGAAAAAGTCTGAAGCCTTTACCAAGTTTCGCCAGTTTTGTAAATGGCTCAGAAATGTACATAATGAGAATGTATGTTTTCTTTTCACAGACAAGGGTGGAGAGTTTTGTTCAGAAGAGTTTGAGAGTTTTCTTTCTGAACAGGGCATTGAGCATAGGACCGCCACGCCCAGATCACCCTGGCAGAATGGTTTATGTGAGAGAGTAAACCAGACCCTGCAGCAAGGAATCAGAACACTGTTACATGATTCGGGGCTGCCCAATCCCTTTTGGGCTGAAGCTCTTTCGTTTTTCTGTCACGTGTATAACAGGAGGTACCAGTCTAGTGTAAATTGCACCCCATATGAGATGCTTCACGGAAGAAAGCCATGTGTAAAGCATTTTAAAATTTTTGGTTCGGAGGTTTGGGTGCACACCTCGCAGGGTGACAAACTGAGCAAGCGTGGAGAACATGGTATTTTCCTAGGATATGAGAAAGGGTCTTATCGTGTTCTGATCACAGACACGAAAACCATAAGGCTGACCAGGAGTATCGATGACAATCCACAATGGGACAGGATTGGCATTTTTCAGTATCATCCCATTTGTGATGATGGTGCAAAAGGGGCAAAGAAAGTTAAGAGGGAGGCAAGTGTTGTTGGTGGTGATAATCCTGATGCCAATGTAGTTCCAGATGATGGCACAGATTATCAGAGCCCAAAAGCCTCAGGTGAGTCTGACGCTGACTCAGACTTAGCAGCTTCATATACTTTAGCTCCCCATTCTCCCAAAGAGGAGGAAGCACCAGAACAAGAGGATCAGAGAGTTTTGCGCAGATCCGAGAGAACAACCAAGGGTGTACCACCGAAAAGGTTTTCTGAAGAGTATGCAAAGACTGCGGTCACGAGCAACTCTGGTGGGGTTTTTAAACCAAGCATGAAGTGTGCTGAGAGTAGTAGCACAAAACGCTTTATTTATTTCCTTACCTGATATTTGAAGGAAAGTGTGTATTTCAGTTCTGAAATTGGTTTGTTCAAATCTGCCTAATTAGAAATGTCAATTTGCATTTGAGAGGAAGAAATGTGTGTGAAGATTTTTCCAGAAGCTGCTTATTCAATGGTATTGTAAAAGTGTTTTATATGCCGGGAAAAGAGATACCTGCAGATATGTTAACCAAGGTTGTAAGCAGAGAACAACTTTTGGAGTGTGTGTGTAAATTGCAGTTATGTTAAAGATTCTTTAAATGGTCGGATGAAAGGATGAGGAGATTTCACCCCTCCCATACCCAAGAATCTCCTGACCATCTCCTGATGGTCTCTGCTGACTCTCCACAGAGAGAAGGAGGCGTGTCCTGCCTATCTACTTATTCTGCCCAGCAACATATCTGTGTGTGTTAGAGAGAGTCAGTCAGTCAGTGTATCGGAGAGTGAGAGTTAGAGATCCTAGAGATAAGATTGCTGCTAAGAGCAGCTGCAGACTCTCAGTGTAGCATTGATTTATGCTTAGAATATTCAGCTCTGTATATAGCTTTGTATCATAGTTGTAGTTATAGAATAAAAGGAAGATATTCTACAGAGCTGCTCTCCGAGTGGTTTATACTCTGCAAGACTCTGCAAAACTCTGCTGCGCAACGACTGTATTATTGAGACAGTGAATCCGGTGCTCTCAGCTCTAAGCTGTGAGTCCACAGCACTGTGACCTGTTCCTGTGAGAAAGGAGGTCTCTGGCGGTGCTACCCAGCTCGCCTAGCCCAGTCGGGGTTGAGGTACACGAGTCCAGTTGGCGCACTGGCTCTAGGGCGATGCTGACAAGGCCTGCCTTGAGCACTGTATATCTTTTATTTTTGAGACGCTGATACTGGTCTTTTAACAGATGGTGTCACTCTAGAGCTGTATACCTTTGGGCTTGCTGAAGAAAAACCCAGGCAAAGTGTTCCGTATTTCCTTTGCATGATTAACACGAGTAAAACTTTTTATATTATTACAAGTGTGAAATCTATATTCTGAGAACTAAAGCTGGTAGCCTCATAATCAAAGCACTCTGCTAGCAGAACCTTACTGAATAAATAGGGTTCTGTTACTGTACTGCGTTGGAAATTACAGCCCCTGCTACAGCAGCCGTGGGCATTCTGTTTTGCTTGTTTATTCTATTGTGCTTTTATCCCACTCTACTTTGGATGGCTTAATCGTTTTTCTATCCAGGCACATACCAGCCAGCCCCTGGTGAATTTTAACATCATGCACCCTCATGTTTGTAATTTGGGTAGGAGGGCTGTATATATTCAGGGACAGGGAGCCGGGTCGTGCTCCAGATGTTGTTCCCACCATCTCTGACAATTGGCCATGTTAGCTGGAACTAAAGGAAGTTCAGTTCCATCATCTGGAGGGCTGCAGGTTCCTCATCCCTGTTCTAGAATCTGGATGCTGTCTCAGTCCTTGGGGGGGAGGGGAAATGTTTAAAGGTCAACTCCAATTGTTGCTAACATTTAAAAATTATATTCTCACCTTGGCCACTTACCCTCAGATACATATTAAGGCATGTAAGGCAACCCTGTTTAGGGTTTTTAATGTATGATGTTTTATCGTGTTTTTAATATTCTGTTGGGAGCTGTCCAGAGTGGCTGGGGAAACCCAGTCAGATGGGCAGGGTATAAATAATAAATTATTGTTATTATTATAGTAATGGATCTTGGCATGCACATTCTGTTTTTGTTCTGAGAGGTTTTTCCTGCTGGGTGAAAGGGTCTCAATCATGGGTGTCTATTTTGTATTGATTTTGTATTGATTATATTGATTATATTGATTATATTCTGTGAACAGCCCCGAGATCTCATGATAAGTATATAAATCAAACAAATAAGCAAACATATAAATAAATAATTTCACTTTGCATCATTTAAAAATATATCTGCTGGGGGGGGGTTGTGTTTTTAACTGTTTCTTGCTTTTTTATGGCCCATTTCCTTGATACACTTGCGTAGAAGGTGATTAATAAAAGAAGAAAACAAGGAAGAGGGAAGAAGGAGATCCTTCCTAAGACTCTGAAACTGTTCTTCACCCGTACTTGAAAGTATCAATCTTTGCCAAATGTGATATAAAATCTACATAGAAAGTACTAGAAAAACCAAAAATATCCCTGACACTTTTTATGGTTGAGAGTAAATATGGATAGTTCTAGTTACTGGTATCTAGCCGTGTTGGTCTGCCGAAGAAGTGTGCATGCACACAAAAGCTCCTACCGATAACAAACTTAGTTGGTCTCTAAGGTACTACAGTGGTACCTCAGGTTAAGTACTTAATTCGTTCCGGAGGTCCGTACTTAACCTGAAACTGTTCTTAACCTGAAGCACCACTTTAGCTAATGGGGCTTCCTGCTGCCACCGCACCGCCAGAGCACGATTTCTGTTCTCATCCTGAAGCAAAGTTCTTAACCTGCACTATTTCTGGGTTAGCAGAGTCTGTAACCTGAAGCGTATGTAACCTGAGGTACCACTGTACTGGAAGTAAATATGGAGACATATAACACCATTCCTTCAGGAGCTGCACTGGCTGTCTACAGGCTACCAAACCCAGTTTAAAGTTTTGACTGAATGGTATAGGACTAAATAAACATAGACTTATCTCCTTCCTTACAGAAAGACCTGCCCTACAGAGACTCCCAAGGTCAACTTCAATGGTTCCTTACATTTGTTAGACATTTGTTAGGTTCCATTTTTGGCAGCTATCATCCTGCCAATGCAGCCTAAGGATTGAGAAAAGCAATGAACACCACCAGATTAATGTAGACATTTTATTCACGTGTTTGGTGTCACAACTCTTGCACTCACCATACTACAGGAAGGGTGAGGCCACTTGATCGTTTCCCCAGTTCCTTTCCATTCTGGGACCTAATTCTCGCCACTCATGATGCAATGTGTAGATAATCAGCAGTGGGTCTGATGAGAGTGAGTCCCAAAACTCTGGATGGCCACAAGTCCCCTATCCCTGGCCTAAAGTCTTACGGTTATGGGATTCTATTTTAACGAGCAGTTCCAGGGCCCACGTCCCTAATATCCTATCACAGAATCATAGAGCTGGAAGAGATCCCGAGGGTCACGTAGCCCAACACCCTTGCAATTCAGGAATCTCAACTAAAGCATTCATGACAGACGGGCAGCCAACCTCTGCTTAAAAACTTCCAGTGAAGGAGAGTCCACAAATAGACTCTACCTGCACTACAAAGTTAGGGATGTGGGTGGCGCTGTGGGTTAAACCACAGAGTCTAGGGCTTGCCGATCAGAAGGTCGGCAGTTCGAATCCCCGCGACGGGCTGAGCTCCGTCCCTGCTCCTGCCAACCTAGCAGTTTGAAAACACGTCAAAGTGTAAGTAGATAAATAGGTACCACTCTGGCGGGAAGGTAAACGGCGTTTCCATGTGCTGCTCTGGTTCGCCAGGAGCGGCTTAGTCATGCTGGCCACATGATCTTTATTGCTCCTTCGGCCAATAAAGCGAGATGAGCGCCACAACCACAGAGTCAGCCACGACTGGACCTAATGGTCAGGGGTCCCTTTACCTTTTTACACTACAAACTTAAACTCCACTAACTGTCATGGTTTTCCCTCAAAGAATGTTGGGATATTGCAGTTTCATAAGGGCACTTCACACCATAGCTGTCAACTTTTCCCTTTGCTTGTGAGGAATCCTATTTGCAATAAGGGAATTTCCCTTAAAAAAGGAAAACATTGACAGCTATGCTTCACACACCCCAAACTACTCCAGGGTTTCCCAAAAATAAGGAAATGACTATTTAATGGCCCTTACTAAAAGCAGGAGTTTTCCTCAACATTGAGCAACACGAAAAAACATCTCCTGTAACTATGCCCACTTCAAAGTCACCTGTGTTTTTCTTTTCAGATAATTAAAGTCAGTTTTCAGATACAGTTAATTTGCTCTGGAAATGCACTATTATATCCTTAGGTTAAATACTAAATCAAGTATAATAGCTTGCACTATAGCTTTTCAATTCAGTTCAATAAAGAACATCTCTCAGGAGAAATAGTATGCTCTCCCCCATCAGTTTAAATTCAAAATAGTTACCACTTTATCCTTGCCTGATTTTCCATCACGGCCGCCTTTACCTTGGAGATGACCTTGTTGTGTCTGAAGCTTAATGTCTTTAATATACGGTATGAGTTAAATCTAAGATGATTCTCAAATGCATTGCAGGTAAGTGTTTATGTCACAAATAAATACAGTAGACTACTCTTATGCCCACACTTTAGAATGTTTATTACTGAAGCAATTGCTGTCTTTACATAAATCAAAGCACTCAAAGTGCCATATGATACCAAATGTTTGGTTTAACAGCATAAAATTGAGCAAAAGCTGTATACAGCACTTTATAGGAGCTATAAAATTCGTGGGCCTGCAGTCTCACGTTTTTGCATCACCCCTAATCAATCAGAGTTTTCTCGGCATTCCGGATAATAAATACTCAGTTGAAACAACTATTAGCTTTCAGAGTTACTCTTTTTAAAAAATTATTATGGTCTCGAGCAAATATGTTGCAAAATTTAACAAAACGGCAATAAAGAAGTAGTGCTTTTTTGAGGGTAGCCAATACAATTTTGCAGCGAAAACCTATGCATTTTTATTTGTAAGTTTCACTGCATTCAGTGGACCTAGGAAATAGCACATAGGAGGGTGCAGCCCAAAGGCATACAGCTATGCACATTTACATGACACCAAGTCCAACTGCACTCATCAACTTTTTCTTCCTTGCCACATGGGTCTTTCTGTCACCGAACTAACTAAACATTACACTGCAGCTACATACGCAAAGTCCAAGTACACCTTCTCCCCGTGCAAAGTAGTGAAGAAAACTTGCACGGGAGAAAGACAGACAGTGCTTAACACTAACCCTTCCAGTACCCTGAAATCCTATGTTCCTCTATCTTTTATCCCAAGCTGTCTTCCTCCAGGCCTAACATAACATGGCAAACACAAGTCTGAAACCCAATACAGGTAAAATCATCTGCAGCATAAATTTCTGGCAAAAAGTGACTGATGGGGAACACATTTCCTTTGTCCTGTCCTTTCTCCCCTTTGTCAGGCTTAGAAGCGTAATGTGTAGTTGACCTATAGGGACTATAATCTGATCCCTTCAGTAGGATCCAGTTTGTAATGCAGACAACACAGTCCCTTTCTGAGCCTTTCAGCTTTATTGTCCTGAACATACAACTGTTGCATCAACACATAGCCCAGCTCGGGGACATAACATCTTCCATTGTTCTTTTTATTCCAGTTTTTGCTTGATCACAGATGAGAGGGTGAGTTGTGAGAATGCCTTCATATCCCACCTGAATCATGAGGGGGCATTTTCATTACATTGGTCTTTGGGAAGCAGCTGTTGTCAAGAGGAAAGCAAATCAGCACTCTGTCCAATTAAGGTTTTAGACTCTCGTTCCAAGTCTGCCGTGGCCAGGAGCCACTTTAAATCTCATATTAATCAGGATTTATTGACCTACCTAAGAAAACCCTATATGTCAAAACTGCCCGCTCATTGTTCAAATGAGTGAGACCAGTCTCACTAAGGCTGCAGTCCAGCACACTAGGGCATAAGGGCCATCAAAGTCAATTGAACTTACTCCTAAATAAACATGCATGGGCTTGCATTTTAACAGCACAACCCTGAACATATTCTCAGGCCTTCTTGGTGGTTGCTCCCAGAATTTGGAACTCTCTCCCTAGAGAGGTTAAACTGGCTCCCTCCTTGTTGTCTTTGCGCCAAAAGGTGAAGACCTTTCTATTCCAACAGGCCTTCCAACAGGGAACTGACTGCTTTTGAGGAAAGGGCTGGTGCTGTGATTTTTTTTATTGTTATTATCTGTGTTCGATGGATTTTTAATACTATTTTAATTGTATTAGTGCTTAATTACAATTTAATGATCGTCTTTCAGCTAGTTCTGTTTTATCTGTGTAAGCTGCCTTGAGCGCCAGACTTAGAAAAAGGAGGGATGTAAATAAACCTTAATCCCATTGTGCTCAGCTTCCTAATAAGAGGCCTAGCATTTCAGCCAAATAGTCCTTAGGCCAGCTGGCGTTTTTTCATCTTCAGCTTCCCAGCAGAAATTCTGAGGGTAGCAGCCATGTCTTGCTATCCAAGGTTGCTGTTGTGGCTTTTGGTTTTCAAACATTTTTTTACTGAAAGCAAGAGTAAGTACACAGCAGTTATATACAGAGATGATGTCAATGACATTCTTGCGGCACTTTTTTTTTACATAGTTATACTGTACAACTTATCCATGAACAATTTTCAAGTAAAAAAATGATCAAATAAGCTATCCAAGATTGTTGTAAGGATCACTGAGGGAAAGCACTAACTAGGCTTTGGGAAGGGGGAGGGAGCACTCTAGGATCCTGTCAGATCCTTCATTTCTCCTTCCAAAAACCCAGCACCTCGCTTACCCAACTTTGGTAAGGCAGCAATAGGGCTTGGGTGGCATCAAATGTTACCAAAGGCCACCAAAAAATACCCTTGAGAGTCACATACAGTGGTACCTCGGGTTACAGATGCTTCAGGTTACAGACTCCGCTAACCAAGAAATAGTGCTTCAGGTTAAGAACTTTGCTTCAGGATGAGAACAGAAATCGTGCTCTGGTGGAGCAGCAGCAGGAGGAGGCCCCATTAGCTAAAGTGGTGCTTGAGGTTAAGAACAGTTTCAGGTTAAGTACGGACCTCGGGAACGAATTAAGTACTTAACCCGAGGTACCACTGTACGGCCCTTTTGTCACACCTTGGACCATCCTGAGTTAGGCCAATAAAAGATACTGTCCTAGCTATTAGACACCTTCTTGTTGTTGTTGTTGAGTCGTTTAGTTGTGTCCAACTCTTTGTGACCCCATGGACCAGAGCACGCCAGGCACTCCTGTCTTCCACTGCCTCCCGCACCTTCTTACATATTATTTAACTTTTTAATGGATAGATATGTAAGAAACACCAGCTCTCTGGTCCATCTGCACAGATATACACAGCACAACTGCACAAACCATCTGGAAAACAAGCTTGTCTGGTACATAACAGCATTTTGTGCCAGTTGAGATATATAAAGGATGCAGGGGAAATAAAAGGAGGGCGCAGAAACAGAACAGGTCAGCTAAAATAACACAATGTAACCAGCATGGCCAAAAACCTAATGGTTTTCCAAATCTGCTCGTTTCTGACCCTGTTGCTATTCGATAGGAACATTTGTCTATCTTCAAAGTCATGCCATTTTAAATGCACAAACGCAAACTTCTGCAGGGCCTCATTGGTATAATGAGGTTAGGTCAAAATCCGTTTCAGAGATGCTGCCTTGTGCAGAAGACAAACCGTATGAGTCTACAGAAATGCAGGAAATTCACGCCCTTCCTGCCACTTCTATTGTTTTGCTTATGTTGGGCTTCAGCCAAAATGAAAGCAGCTGACTGACGCCCCTTGTAATCCAATAAAAACTTTTTTTCCTTCATGAAAAATACATAAAAGGAACTGTGTGTACCTTCCAATTGATGATATGCCACACATCTTTATACACAGGGCTTTTTTCAGCCGGAACTCTCTGGAACTCAGTTCTGGCACCTCTCTAAGCCCTTTTCTGTAAATCATTTCCTGGTTTTTATGTGAAGTCTGGACTGTATTAGAATTACTGTTGTTCGAAAATGGAGTTAACTCTTATGGTTGGATGTCAAGCCTATTGAGCAGAGCAGCTCATTCCCGGTGGTCTTTGTCCATGAAAATGAGTTGCAGAGATCGAAAGTCCCCACCTCATCCCCAGGGCTTTTCTCAAGCAATCAGAGACTGCTCCTGCAGGCAGCCAACTTCACCTCTGCCCACTTCATGCCTCTTCTGGTTCTGAGAGCCAAGTGGGGAGCGGGGAGACACCTGTGACTCTTCACCACCCTGACTCACCTCTTCCTCCTGGCCTCCCTCATCCCATTTGCCTACTTCACCTTCTCCCTCTGATTCTGGATTTCTCTGTGCCCCAGACTCTCCCAGCTCCATACCCTCTAACATTTCTCTGATGGAAATAGGGACATCCCATTCCATAATGATACGTTTACTGTTTATACCCCACAGTAAACTCTGGGCAGCTTCCAACATACAGTCGTACCTCATGTTACATTTGCTTCTGGTTGAGCGTTTACAAGTTGCGTCCCACGGCCACCCGGAAGTAACAAAACGGGTTACTTCCAGGTTTCGCCGCTCGCACATGCGCAGACAAGCAAAATGACGTAACGCGCATGTGCAGAAGCGGCGAATCGTGACCTGTGCATGCACAGATGCGTAGACGCGGGTTGTGTTCTTTTCAGGTTGCGAACTGGCTTCCGGAACGGATTCTGTTCGCAACCAGAGGTACCACTGTATATACAAACATAAGAAAACATTAAACATTTAAAAAAACCCTTTCCCTATACAGGATTGCCTTCAGACTGCTCAGGGATTGGCTAACTCCATACCCTCCAACATTTCTCTGATGAAAATAGGGACATCCTAAGGAAGGTCCGTATAGTAAAAGCTATTGTTTTCCCAGAAGTGATGTATGGAAGTGAAAGCTGCACCATAAAGAAGACTGATTGCCGAAGAATTGATGCTTTTGAATTATGGTGCTGGAGGAGACTCTTGAGAGTCCCATGGACTGCAAGAAGATCAAACCTATCTATTCTTAAGGAAATCAGCCCTGACTGCTCACTGGAAGGACAGATCCTGAAGCTGAGGCTCCAGTACTTTGGTCACCTCATGAGAAGAGAAGACTCCCTGGAAAAGACCCTGATGTTGGGAAAGATGGAGGGCACAAGGAGAAGGGGATGACACAGGACAAGATGGTTGGATAGTGTTCTCGAAGCTACCAGCATGAGTTTGACCAAACTGCGGGAGGCAGCGGAAGACAGAAGTGCCTGGCGTGCTCTGGTCCATGGGGTCATGAAGAGTCGGACACGACTAAACGACTAAACAACAACAACAAAGGAAAAGTGGGACATTCCGGGTCAAATAAGAAACCAGGACAGCTTCTCTAAATCTGCAGCTCACTAAGCCCTGTTACCTCTTCAGTCAATCAATCAATCAATCAATAATGTGAATTTGTTAATCTGCATCTCAGGGAAGTTAAATGCTTAATATTGCTACACATTGGGGAAAGAGGAGACAAGTATTTTACTTACATATTTATTTTTATTTCACAACATTTATATACAATACTGCTTCATTGTATGAAAGCTTCAAGGTGGTGTTTGAAAAGAATAAAAGCAATGACATTTTCAGTAAAATGTTTAAAACAAGTACTTAAAACATCAAAACTAAAACTAAACTAAAACATTAAAAACATTAAAAGAAGAAGAAGAGTTTGGATTTGATATCCCGCCTTTCACTCCCCTTCAGGAGTCTCAAAGCAGCTAACAATCTCCTTTCCCTTCCTCCCCCACAACAAACACTCTGTGAGGTGAGTGGGGCTGAGAGACTTCAGAGAAGTGTGACTGGCCCAAGGTCACCCAGCAGCTGCATGTGGAGGAGCGGAGACGCGAACCCGGTTACCCAGACTACGTGACTACCGCTCTTAACCACTACACCACAATCAGCAAGAAGAAAAGACCAGATTAAAACACATGTCAACATTCCACAGGTCGGGGCAGGCTTGCCTAAACAGAAATGTATTTAGCAGGTGCCAAAAAGAGGACAGTGAAGGCGCTTGCCTGATGTCAGTAGGAGTTTTGAAATGTAATTGCTGCCACACTAAAATATCAATTTCTTACAGGTGCAGAAAGAGCATTATGTGGCAGCCATAACAGCACCAGTTCCTGAGATCAAAGTATTTGAGTGGCATTTGATATGGCATAAGGTGATCTTGCAAGCAGCTACCCAATGCAATGAAAACCAACAGTTGTTACAAAGGAGGGATAAAAAAAAAAAGCTGGCAGAACAAATTACTTAATAAACTTAAGCAAGCGACGATACTTTGATTGAGCAATCATAAAAAGCAGCAGGGACTCGTGGCATATAATTCTCAACCAATCCACAAACCAAGTGCTTCCTTTGCTGTGTTATAGAGCAGCATATTTATTTCCTGCAGAGGCCGAAAATGAAAAATATGCTAACACAGCAACAAAAAACCACAGAATATTTTATTTCCCTTAAGGGCATCTAGCTCGGCAGCTGATTTAAAATTTTCATTCCGTAGAGATTGCATTGCTTTGCAATTTTTATATCTCCGAGTTCATCACCCGCGGTTTAGAAGCTCCAAATAACTTCATAAATATGAGTCATTACATTAGGAGAAATGTGTATATATGGCCCAGCTTTTTTATAGTAAAGGACAATGAATAAAGTGAATTAAAGCAGGCCAAACAAATTAATAAGCAAACTGCTCTTTTAAAAAATAAATAAATAAGCATGGAGTTATATTAACTCATGGAAGGCAAGTTACACGAAACTGGAAGGTCATGTTGCTCTAAAAATATTTCTCATTGTATGTCCATATAGACCATTATTACAAAAGTGGCAATAGGTTTTGCTTCTTTTTCTCGAAAACTCAAACTGAATCATAGCCTGATCCTAAAAAAAAAGGGGGGGGAGGGTTGCACAGCTACAAGGACGATGAAGGTCTTCCACATTTCTCAAACACACCACCATCTTGGACCATCACAGTCTTTGGAAATGCATACTTTTTCCTGATGGACGTTGCATTAAGGAGCACCTGACTATACCTTAACAAGGTGTGCAGAACCAATGGAAGTATGTGAGAGAGCAGGTAAAGGCAGGGATCCAGTTGTGGACTTGTTCACATTGGAACAAAATGTGGATTTGCAAAGGCCTGTCTCTGTATTAATGTAGGGGGCATCCACATAATGTCGTCCCAATCCCAGTGTTTGTTCACATCCCAGTGGACATGTCCTGAACCGTGTGAAGTCCTATGTTTGATGGGGAGTCAGGCAGGTGCATATCCACACCTTGGTTCATTGCGTAGAAGCTCTGTACCAGATTATCCAGCCAGTTTCAGGTTTCAAGCACAGGGCATGGAAGCAGCAGTAGGTAGTTACTACAGCTCTTTGCTATGGTGCCCTGTGTTGTGTTGTGTTGTGTTGTGTTGTGTTGTGTTGTGTTGTGTTGTGTTGTGTTGTGTTGTCCTGTTATGCAGTGTGGCTCTCATTAGGCTTTGGTCCAGCCCACTCATCAGTGGGGGCAAACGAATTTTGCCTGGCCTGCTCATTGATGAGAGAGAACAGATACCAATGGGAAACTGATTGCAGCAAATTAAATAACCCTATTTAATGCAAGTGTTGGGGTTCTACCTGCCATCAAGGGGCCAGAACCAGGATTTCCCTGGGCCAGTATAAATAATAATCCATTTTTATTGGGACAGGAGTTTCTAGTTTTCTTCCTGTGCTGATACAGCTTTAAGAGAGTTCAGAATTTATGTATCATGTTGATACATTCACCTGGGATTTTCATACCCCCCAACATTTCTCTGATGAAAATAGGGACGTCCTATTCAATCATCATCATCATCATACCCTGCCCATCTGACTAGGTTGCCCCAGCCACTCTGGCCAGCTTCCAACATATATAAAACCATAATAAAACATAATAAAAATAACTTTGCTATACAGGGCTGCCTTCAGATGTCTTCTAAAGCAGTGTTTCCCAACCGGTGTTCCGCGGCACACTAGTGTGCCATGAGAAGTTGGCTGGTGTGCCGTGGGAGGGAGGCGGGCGAGTCGGGTGGTGAGAGGCGGCGGCGGCGAAGATCCGCGTCGAGCCGGGGGCGGCTCCGCGGTGGTGGTGCCGAGGTTTCTCTCTCCATTCTCCCCTCACACACACACACAGGAAATAACACAGGATCAGCTGACAGGACCCAGCCAATGGGGCGGCGGCGGGGCAGCGCGTGCAAAAGGGAGGAGCGCGAGACAGCGGACGAGGAGGAGGCTGGCATGTCCGGGCAGCAGCAGCAACAACAGCAGCAGCAACTCCCGGCGACGGCTCCTCAAGCCCCGGGCAACCCTACTCCCTCACCGGCCTCGGCCGCCCTCCTGCTCCACCTGCCGCCGCCTCCCCCGCCGCCGCCGGCCACCTCGGCCCCGCCGCCGCCCCCTCCTCCGCCCGCTATCGCCGCCACCACCACAACAGCCGCCGCCGCCTCAGCTGCCACCGTCCCTCAGTCCCTCGCTTTGCTGCCTCCTCCCCCCCACCCCCAAAGCTTGGAGGTTCCCCGGCAAGGGGGAGGGAAAAAAATTGAAAACTTTCACTTTCGTGCGTCCCTCCCGGCGTGACGCTGCGCGCTGACGTCACGGGGCTGTAATGGTGGTGTGCCGCGAGATTTTTTTCCTCAAACAAGTGTGCCTTTGCCCAAAAAAGGTTGGGAAACACTGTTCTAAAGTTTGTAGAGTTACTTATCTCCTTGGCTCAGAGGTCACATAACTCCATACACTCCAGGATTTCTCCAATGAAAATAGGGGCATCCCTGTGATCTAAACCACTGAGCCTAGGGCTTGCCAATAAGAAGGTCGACGGTTCGAATCCCTGCGATGGGGTGAGCTCCCATTGCTCGGTCCCAGCTCCTGCCAACCTAGCAGTTTGAAAGCACGTCAGAGTGTAAGTAGATAAATAGGTACTGCTCCAGTGGGAAGGTAAACGGCATTTCTGTGTGCTGCTCTGGTTCACCAGAGGCGGCTTAGTCATGCTGGCCACATGATCCGGAAGCTGTAAAGCGAGATGAGCACTGCAACCCCAGAGTCGTCCACGACTGGACCTAACAGTCAGGGGTCCCTTTACCTAAGGGAAAGCGGGACATTCCAGGATCAAAGCAGAAACCAGGACAGCTTCTGTAAATCCGGGACTGTCCCTAGAAAATAGGGATGCTTGAAGGATCTGGATTTTGGAGGGCAATGCCATTTGTTTCATTTTTCAGGGAATTCAGGAGTCTGGGATAGTATATATGAGCTACTTTTCTCCCTCTCATTTTTTGATCTTCATGGGATCTTAGCACATCTGGCATCACTCACTACAAAGCACCACACTGATTCCATTCTGAATAGCGGTGCCTGCCTGTATAACTTCTGTGCCTCTGTAGCATCTGAAGTGTTCAACATGGATTTCATATGTTACCTTGGTTATACTCCAGCAGAACCAAAAAGGCAGCCAGAGTTATGCATCCTGTAGATAGAGTAAATAAGGCATTGGGGAACCTGTGGCCCTCCATAGAATACAACTCCCATCATCGCTCACCATTGCCCATGCTGTCCAGAGCTCATGGAAGTTGGAGTGATCCACAAGTTCCCCTTTCCCTAAAGTCAGTAGATAGGGTGGGAAGGATGAACAGATCTCCAGTACCCCTCTTTTGCCTCTGGGAAATCTTTCCTAGATGAACTTCTCCCCACCCAAAGGAAAGGCTCTGTTGAAAATCCCATCACTGCGAGAAGTAAGCTCATAAGCAGGGCAGGCTTTGGCCTTTCCTATAACTGCCTCAAGACTTTGGAATGTCTAGCCTGGGGAAGTTTGCAAAGGCTCATCTTTATTAGTCTTTTGGAAACAGTGCAAAGCATATCTGTTTCTTCCACCACTTAGCGGCTTAAGTGTTTTTGATTGCTGGGCTTGACGACATTTGAGCTTAGCTCTTATTTCAGTGCTAGCTGTTATATTTTAAATTTGCACTTCGGACATTCATTTCGATTTGATTTTTGTATTGCAGATTTATTTGTGTTAATGTCCTCAGAGCATTTGCAAGGGCAGAATGAGAATTCTAAAGGACATGAAAACTTGTTTGAGAGCCAGTGTGGTGCAGTGGTTAGAGTGTTGGACTAGGACTTGTGAGTCCAGGGTTCAAATTCCCACTTGGCCAGGAAGCTCACCTTCCTCTCTCAGACTAACCTACCCCATGGAGTTGTTGTGGTGATTAATTGAGTAGGGGGAGAACCGTGTATGATACCTTAAAAAGGAAGGAGATAACAGAGGGAACCTCAGGGATGAAGTGGATATAAAAGGAACAGGGAGGAGAGTTGAAAGAAACTGGTAGTTTGGCGGAAGGGGGGAAAGGTGCAAATTAAGTGAAAGGAAGAAGAAGATGACAGGAGAGGAGTTTACAAAAACAGGACAGGAATGTGGAGTGTGTGAAGAAAATAGAAAACCTCTGCCACTTAGAGCCTCTAGATTAGCAAATTCTAGAGGGAGGGTGAATCATTATACTGTCACAGGCAACACCTGTGCTGGGGCTGAGGAATACCCACCCGCAAGGAAATTGCTGGGGCAACAATTTAGCAATTTCCAAAGAAATTGTGACTCTTGGACCTGAGTCATTTTCAGGCCTCCCAAGTGTCATGTTCTCCTCCTGGCTTGGTCCCAGAGGCAAGGGGGAAGCTAGGAGAGGGGGCTGGCTAAACTACAGAGGCATAGGATAGCAAGACATCAGGGCCCGATAGCATGGGTGTGAAGTAAAACCAAGGCCAAGCACAGCAGAGGGCAGGCAACATCCCCAAAGCGAAGTCTTAGTTTAAATCCAGGGGTCAGCCAGTCAATAATCTGGGCTGGTCCAGCAGGGAACAGTGTTCACGAAATATACTCGGAGTCGAGTGTGGATTTCATGCTCTTTATTCAGCTCATAGTAGTGAGGAATGAAAGTTCCCCCAAAATATCTGCTTTATATACATTTACTCAATGGGCCCCACGTGATTGGCTAATTCCTGGATTCTCCTGTAGGCCAATCAGGTTGCGGATTCACTTCCACCTAGAGCTGGACTGGGTGGCTCCTGCGGACCAATCATGCTGCTGCATTGTTCTAGGACCAATCAGACTTCTGCATTCTGAATCCTATTGTTCTAGGACCAATCAGACTGCTGCATTTGGATCCTATTCAACTCAGTACATAACAGTTCAACTGGGAGCTTATGTATGCTCCAGTCACCCAGCCGCAGGCCAGTTGCAACCGGTTTGCCCAGAATTCAAGGTTCTCTGCTTCCCAGGAGTGCACACACTCCATCAATGGGGGGCTACTTGAAGATTCTGACACCAGCATTTCCTGAGGCTGGAAGGTACTTTGACCCCCTGATACTGTAGGCGAGACAGCTGTGGAGGTGAATCAGGAATCCCTCTGAGTCTAGGACCTCTGGCATCACTTGTGCGGAGACGCTGGAATCAGGAGTCTGTGTGAAGTCTTCAGACTTCCTAATATGCAGGTTTCCATATGTGGAAGAGCCCGCCCTGGCAAAACAAACCCTGTGTTGCAGCCTCTGGGTCCTTAAGCCCCACCCCTAGCACCAGACACTCAACTAAGACTCATTGGGTTTATTTGGGCTGGTTTTCAAAGTCAGAATAACAGAAGCAAGTCTAGGTGGTCGGAAATTCGGAAGCACTCTATAGAGTTGACCGTTTCCACTGGCCACGGAAGAGAACAAAGAAGCATAAGACTGTAGGAAGAGCCTGCCGACTCAGGCCAATGCCCCATGTAGTTCATGTAGTTCATGTAGTTCATGTAGTTCATGTAGTTCATGTAGTTCATGTAGTTCATGTAGTTCATGTAGTTCAGCATCCGCTTCTCCCAGTGGCAAACTAGATGCCTGTGGGAAGCCAGTGTGCAGAACCCAAGTGCCGACATTAACAGAAATCAGCAGCTGATGTCATTAGGAATTCAGAATTGTGGTGATCACAGCCCAATGGCGCAGGAAAGGCCCTTGTCCTGTGCTGGCAAATTCCCATTTCCATTTGTGGGCAAAAAATACCTTCCTGAGGCCTTCTGCTTTGTTTGGTTTGGGCAATAATGCAAGGAGGTAAAGAATGTGCATCCATATCTGGTTCTGTCATCGTCCCCGGATCCAGACGTAACCTATAGAAAGCATCAAGTCTTATGCTAGAAGGAATTTAAATAAATGAGCTGAACTCTCGTTTCTGCTTTCTCAAAAGCGGCAGGCGTGGGGGCGACGCATCATTTCCTGAAAGGAACATATGGTTTTTATTGTTCTGCCCACAACGAGGTTAGAATTCATGCTGCGTTGAAGTTTTATAACAGAACTTTTTACAAGGTTCCAGTTTTGATACGGAAGTTGACATTTGGGGGGTTAAGCAGTCCACAGTGGTACAGATAGGTCATTTTACACTCACTTACTGCAAAATGTGGTAAAATAGCCCTCTTGCATTGGGGTGGGAAGGAGGGGCCTTTTCTCAGTCATTCCTTCCCCCTTCACCAGCTGCTGCTTCGCCATTTATTTTTCACTCAAAAAGGGTTTATACAGTCCACAATCCCAGCAAACTTAGGGGGTCAGGTAATGAACATGGCACCCATGTAGCCAGTCATCTTTGGCTATTGTGGACAGATTCACACCACACATTTAAAGTGTCTTCAACACACACTTAAAGCTCATGATTTGCCCCCAAGAATCCTGGGAGCTGCAATTTGTTAAGAGTGCTGGAAATGGCAGCTCTGTGAGGGGGAAACTGCTCTCTCCATTCTCCAAGAGCCATGCAAAATCACTCAAGGAGGGCTCAGAGGAAGATTGGTGAGCCATATGGGTTGAGGAGTCTTCACTCTACTCTGCCTAATGGTACAGCTAAACCCTGTTGTCTGAATGGCTGCATCTCAAGAGCTTTTTCTGCACACTTTCCTGACTTTAAGATCTATGGATACGCTTTGTGGTCCCATCTGAATGCAAAGCATGCGCTCTGTCCCTCTCACTCTAACTGGGCCCCTTCTCTAAAACATTGGCATCCCAAACCTCCTGGAACCTGAGAGATACCAAGCATAGATTTCACTGGGGGTTCACAAACACCTCCCCCTTTTTATTCTGCTTTCCCTGCTTATTTCAAATCAGCCAAATTCATTAAAGGTTTAATAACACGGGTGTGTTGGTGTGTTGGTGTTTTTTCTTCTTCTTTTAACAAAATGGGGGGGGGGATCCTTCCTAGCCATCTCTTTTTGTAAGCAAATATTTTAGCCTCCCTTTGTCATGCTCACTAAGTTTACTGGCAGGGCTAGGAAGAGGGTGATGCGACGGATGGTTTTGCTGTTGCCAAAAGGCTGCTAAGGAACTTAGGAAACCAGACAAAACCCTGGCTGCACATGCCTTTGTCTGAATCGAAGGCGAAAGGTGGGAGTTTCCCTGGCAAGGGGCAAAGCTAGACAATTCTGCTCTCTTGCCAGTTGGGAATGTTGCTTCAGCTGTGGCAGCAGAAGCAAGGACAGTTTGCTAAAAGAGATTTACAGGACTGAGCTACGGAGGTGTCTATAGAGCAACAGCTGTTCCACTTGCTTTAGCCATTAAATTTACACATTTAATTGGGTAATCCAAGGTCAAAAGGAGCTACAAGAGAGAAAGAGGTTGGTCAGGGGGTGAATGATCTTCTGAGTACCAGGGCCAGGAAGAGTGGGGAGTTGGAGCTTTTGCTTCATAGTAAGAATACAGCTCTGCAAGATTTTGACTATATGCATATGAAACCAGAGGTCCTTCCTGGATACCACTGTCTTCAGAGGTGCAGTGAGTGATGTTTGAAGACAGGGCCTTTTCAGTGGTGGCATTTTTGCTGGAGCAAGATACGAACCTCCTGCTCTGCATTCTGCTTGCCTGTCTACTCAGAGCTGTCCATGGTCTGACTTCCTTACCTAAACTCTTCCTTCACCTTCCTGGTCCTCCCTGTAGACCTTTGTCAAGAACACAGGGATAGGTAAGCCACTTTATCTCTCACCCACAGGCTGTTCCTGAAACAGACCTGGTGTTACAACGAAACCTCCTCAAGCAGCTAGCGAGGGGGGGGGGCACTGCTCCAGAATGGTCCACCACTGATATCTGATATGGATGCCTTGGAAACTTTTTGTTTCCCCATGCTACATCAGGGACAAAGTGGGAAATTAAGATTGTGAGTGTGTCGTGGACCACTGCTGCCACTGGGTAAGCCCATCAGGGTAGCCAAATGTCATAAGAGGTGACCCATCAGAGGATATTAAGCCAAGCCTGCAGCCCATCCTGCCTTGGCTGCAGCCCTTTGTTTTATTGGTGGTGGAGCACTTCCTTTGTCTGAAAATGACCACCAATTCCACCCATAGTATTTCAGGGCTGGGAGCTGCTGCGGTTCAGCGCAATACAGTGCAGTTCAGTATAATTGTGTTCCTGGCATGCAAAGGGATAGCTGCCTTCCACTCATCTGCTGAAAAAGACTTGTTGCAGTGAGGACAAAACCAGTCCTCCATCCCAAATATCCTGTGTTTATTTAATAACACCAGAAGAGCTCTGCTGGATCAGGCCCAACTCGTCTGGCACCCTGTTCTCATGGTGACCAACCAGATACCTGCAAGAAGCACACCCTCCAACATTTCTCTGTTGAAAATAGGTACGTCCTACCATACCCTCCGATATTTCACCAATGAAAATAGGGGTGGCGCTGTGGTCTAAACCACTGAGCCTCTTGGGCTTGCTGATCGGAAGGTTGGTGGTTCGAATCCCCGCAACAGGATGAACTCCCTTTGCTCAGTCCCAGCTCTTGCCCACCTAGCAGTTCGAAAGCATGTCAAAGTGCAAGTAGATAAATAGGTACCACTCCGGCGGGAAGGTAAATGGCGTTTCTGTGCGCTGCTCTGGTTTCGCCAGAAGTGGCTTAGTCATGCTGGCCATATGACCCGGAAGCTGTCTGCGAACAAACACTGGCTCCCTCAGCCTGTAAAGCGAGATGAGCGCCGCAACGCCAGAGTCATTTGCGACTGGACTTAACTGTCAGGGGTCCTTTACCTTTACCTTTTTTAAAAAGTGGGACATTCCAGGATCTGTAAATCCAGGACCATGCCTGAAAAAGAGGACCACTTGGAGGGTCTGAAGCATACAGTCTGTGAAGTGGAACAGAATAATAATAATAATAATAATAATAATAATAATAATAATAATAATTAATAAATTTTATTTATACCCCTCACTCCCCAGTGAAGACCGGGCTCAGGGTGGTTAACACCAGGTATAAAAACAATTGATTAAAATACAACTTAAAAACAAGATTAAAATACAACATTAAAATGCAGCCTCATTTCAGTAGAAACTCAAATCAAAAACTTTTTGGGTATGAAAACGTCAAATCTTCACCAAGGCCAACTATCCAGACTGGTCCTATGTGGGCCGGAAAAAAGCCAGGGAAGTCCCCAAATAGGAGTTCCATCACAGAAGGAGAAAGGAAAAAGGAAAGGGGGGAAGGGGGTCAAGTTGATTCCAACATACACTCATTACTTCTAAAGAGCTGCAACCAGCCCCCTTCCAAATCCCTGAGATTAGGAGCAGAGGGCTTCCAGGTGGTGCCTGTCATTTGGGGAATTTAAGCACTGAATATGAGCTGTGCCTCAGAAGAAAATAAAAGAGTTTGCGTCATATGAAGCAGCAGAAACGGCAATGAATCCTGGCAAAGGTTATGCGCCTCATGTCTAGTATGCACATCTGCCATACATCACAAGACTTCTCACTTGCACTAACACAATGTAATCCATATAGGGTGATCATCTTGTCTGAAGCGTCCTTGATTCAGAATGAAAATGTTTTAAGACTGCGGTCCGCATTCACCAATGCACAGGAAAATTAAAGGGCCGAAGTGCACTGCGCATTCAAAAGCAGCACCGCATGGCTATAAAAGTTTGAAAAACCAGTAGCCATCTCGAGTTGTTCTTTAGTGAAACATCCTCTCTATTACCCAATAAGTCTTCTGGATTTCCCAATAAGTGTGGTCAGATACAGAAGCCAAGTTCTTCCAAGAACAAAACTGCAATGAGTAGAATTATTGCACAAGTTCTTTGACCATGACTAGTCGTTGCTTTTCATAAACATCATTCAGGAAAGCAAAGTAAGAAGAGCAAATAGATAAAAATCAGCGTTCCAAAATTCAAAGAGGTTCTGGGATGGAGCCTAGTTTCTACATGACTCTGGCAATTCTATAATTCTTTAGAAATGAAGTAAGTTTTCTTGCAATGAAAAGGCAGCTGTGTTATCCCACTGTATTTTCAAGCAGGGATGGGAAAATTCAGGCTTGAAGGGCCAAAACATGGCCTTGCAGGCCTGTCTGTCTGGCCCAGGGTTTCCCAAACTTGGGTCTCCAGCTGTTTTTGGACTACAATTCCCATCATCCATAGGTAGCAGGACCAGTGGTCAGGGATGATGGGGATTGTAGTCCAAAAACAGCTGGAGACCCAAGTTTGGGAAACTCTGGCCTGTGGAATTCTCCCCAGGCCCCACCCCTAACTGGCCCTGCTTTGCACACCCAACCCCCCTTGATTTTTTTGCCTGGTTGGAAATGCCCTTGAACTCTGGCAGTGCCTCTTGCTAATTTGGATAGAGAAGTGTGCAAGTGTGTGTAGAAGCTAGCCAGGCTAGCCTACGCACAATGGCGACATTTTCATTCGTGTCTGCACCCACCTTCGCCTCTGGCTCCCCCTGCCTCTGGCATGGGGGCCTTAGAAGGTTGCCTCCTTCATCGTGGCAACAGGGCTCTCTGAAACTCCCTGCCTCCTTTCCTTCCATGGTCATCCGCCCTGTTACGCCCACTGTTTGTTTAGTGCACTGTTTGATTTTATCTCAAGGGTCTTTGCTGTCTCTTGCTGCTATATTCTATTGTTTGTTTCACTGAATTTTATTATTTTCATGTTTGTTTTATTATCTGATTGTCAGCCACCTTGGTGGAGGGTGGGTTGCCCCATTTCAGAAACAAAAGACATTTTCACTAAACAAGCAACCTTGTCCGGAAAAGTGGTAGACTCTCAAAGTGCCCTATTTTCCAGGGATGCCCCTGATTTAGGGAAGCCATCCCAGTTTCCCACTTTTCCTTAGAATGTCCCTATTTTTACTGGAGAAATGTTGGAGGGTATGGAGTTATCCAGCCCCTGAGCTGTCTGAAGGCAATCCTGTATAGGGAAGGAGTTTTGAGTTTTTTTAATGTTTTATTATGTTTTAATATATGTTGGAAGCTGCCCAGAGTGGCTGGGGCAACCCAGTAAGATGTGTGGAGTATAAATAGAAAAGTTATCATTATGGAATGGGACATCCCTATTTTCATCAGAGAAATGTTGGAGGGGTGCATGAAATAATATATTAGAGGGGGATCTTTCCCCTCTCTTTTTACCCTAATGCTACAAGGACCGATTAGAACAGCAGTAGTCAACATGGTACCCTCTGGGTGACTCCAGCCAGCATGCCCAATGGTCAGGGATGATGGGAGTTGCCATCTACATCTTCAGGGTGTCCTGGTTTAGAGTGCACAGTGCATGTATTTCCAAACCTGAGATCTAAGAGCACACCCTAGTTGGTTCAAACAATCTGAGGGACCAGCAAGAAGACATAAATCTGAATCCTTCATGCCAAAATTTTGGTGCTAGTTTTAGGCATTTAACTCATAAGATGGGTGTTATTCAGACCATAGCTGTCAACTTACAGATTTGAAAATAAGGGACCAGCAGCCTTGAAAATAAGGGACCAGCAGCCAAAATAAGGGACCTGCAGCCTCACCTGTTCCAGGCACTCCAGTCTTCCTGTCCTCCTGCAGTCTGGTCAAACTCATGCTGGTAGTTTCGAGAACACTGTCCAACCAACTTTGTAACCAGAGGTTCAACTGAATAGAATCTGAATCACATGCACCACAAGGCCTATGCAGCCTCAACTTAAGATGGCTCCACGGCCTGGCTTTGCATTGCAAAGTTTGCAGCAGCACGTGCAACAAAATGGCGTCCAGCATTCAAAAAACCCCTCAGCTTGCATTAACTAGCCACACACAAGACATGCAAGCTCCACCCCCCAGTCGTTCTTAGACTTCTTATTGGGTGAGCAACACAGCCAAGCAACACAGTTGGAGCCTTCCTCCTCCCTGGCCGGCAGGGAGGGAGGGAGAGGAGCTGCTTCCTTTGAAATTTAAGGGACATCATTTAAGGGACATCCATCAATAAGGGACAGCAGCGGGACATGGCACTGGAATAAGGGACTGTCTCTTCAAATAAGGGACACTTGACAGCCATGATTCAGACACAGAGCAAACCAAAGTGAAATGGCTTCTCTGGCAATCGCCCACCTGTTGCTAAGGCCCAGGATTTCCTTTTGCCAAACTTCAAGAAGAATCACAGCGTTTGCATCCTTCTCTCTATTGCAGCATCAATGGAGGCATCGCCGCAAAGCCTGCTGACAGTTGCTTCCCCATTTCTCTTTGCAAGCAGCAGCCCTGGCCAGGACAACATTGTGCGCCACAGCCAATGCGAACGAGTTGTCACCAGGTTCTTCTTTCAGCCTTTAAAAAGCCTTTCTCTGCTACCTGGCAGTCGGCCCTTCCAAACATTGGTTTGTCTTATCACCAGCACAACACAGCCCATTCATTAGCGAAATTCCTTTCAGAGCAGACTACAATGGCTCCTGACAAATTGTTGCTGCCATGTCTGTAAACAAAATCGAAAGTATCAAGGGCTTGGGGTTTGCTGCTGTCCAGACATCTTTAAAGGGAGAAAAGGAACACCAGCAGGGACCAAATTAATATTTCAGAGTGGAGAGATGCAAATGTGATGCCGAGAGCTGCCAGATCCTTGTTTCCCATGCCAATGTGACTGCACAGACAATGAATGTCTGTACCTCAATGTGGGCATGAAGATTTTGATCAGGGGCTTTGCCAACCCATCTTTATCATCAGCGCAAGGCATTTAAGTCCAGTCTGAAGATGTACAGAGTTTCATAATGGCTACCTTCCCATTTCCCTTTCATAGTATTTGCGCTTACAAAGTGCTTCCGTGGGAATATGCTTCCGTGGTACATATGCCTGGTGTGTGGTTTTTTTAAAAATGTTTTTTAAATACCTGAATTAAAAGGTCTGTAGCTCTGCCAGGCTGTTTCCTTTCCTGATCTATATCTTGTGCAGAAATGGAGACGTAGCAGGGAATGTCTGCTGAGCTCTTCTCGAGCTTTGCCTGTCCTTCCACAAATCCCCTTTGACCGACATGGATGTAGCTCATTTGGTAGAGCACAAGACTCTTCATCTTTGGGTCATGGGTCCGAGCCCCATGTTGGGCAAGAGATTCCTGCATTGCTGGGGATTGGACTAAATGAGCCTTGTGGTCCCTTCCAACTCTATAATTCTTTTATTCAAGGATGGGGAGTCTCATAACTGTCCTCGGACCACATCCTTCCCTGGCTGCGCTTCATCCCATGAGAGTTTTCGTCTAGCTGAAGTGTCCGATCAGTAGTTCAGAGGTTCGAATCCCTGCAACGGGGTGAGCCCCCATTGCTCCATCCCTTCTCCTGCCCACCTAGCAGTTCGAAAGCATGTCAAAGTGCAAGTAGATAAATAGGTACTGCTCCAGCGGGATGTTTCTGTGCGCTGCTCTGGTTCACCAGAAGCGGCTTAGTCATGCTGGCCATATGACCCGGAAGCTGTACTCTGGCTCCCTCAGCCAATAAAGCGAGATGAGCGCCGCAACCCCAGAGTCGGCCACGACTGGACCTAATGGTCAGGGGTTGTTGTTTAGTCGTTTATTCATGTCCGAATCTTCGTGATGCCACAGACCAGAGCACGCCAGGCACTCCTGTCTTGCACTGCCTCCCGCAGCTTGGTCAAACTCATGCTGGTAGCTTTGAGAATACTGTCCAACCATCTCATCGTCTGTCGTCCTCTTCTCCTTGTACCCTCCATCTTTCCCAACATCAAGGTCTTTTCCAGGGAGTCTTCTCTTCTCATGAGGTGGCCAAAGTATTGGAGCCTCAGCTTCAGGACCTGTCCTTCCAGGGAGCACTCAGGGCTGATTTCCTTAAGAATGGATAGGTTTGATTTTCTTGCAGTCCATGGGCTTCTCAAGAGTCTCCTCCAGCACCATAATTCAAAAGCATCAATTCTTCGGCGATCAGCCTTCTTTATGGTCCAGCTCTCACTTCCCTACATCACTACTGGGAAAACCATAGCTTTAACTATACAGTCAGGGGTACCTTTACCTCTTGCTTGTCTGCATGAAGGATAGAGAGGAGGAGTTTGTGTAGAACTTAGCCTACTGTCCGAAGGTCAAAGAATCAATGGTTGTGATTTCTTGCTTCCATGGAAATGTTTCTGCAGTCATTCTTGCCAGGAAACAAGGCAATAGTAAGACATGGTATAATCTGATAATATAATTCAGTCATTCTCGTCAACTTTTTCACATCTACTGTATATCCTCTGCTCTTTGGGTTTATTTGTTTCAAGGCTGTCTGTTGCCTAAGGGTGGGGTGGGGGATTGTCCGTGTATTCTTTTTTTTAAAATCATACTGTTCTTTATACTTGTTTATTTGCATATATTGAAAATGCTTAATAAAAATATGCTGCTTCTGCTTCTTTTTACAAAACCAACTTATTTTAAAAACTGCTAGCAGTTTTTCAGGAGGGCAATTTAGACCTAGAAAATGGAGGGGAAGGGTTAATTGGCTCCTCCAGCACTGCTATAAAACTGAGCCCCACCCTGCCAGGGCTTTAAGAGAGAACAGAAACTTTGGTTTATTAACACAGAAACTGAGCTGGGTATGAAAGCAGCAGTGGGGCTGAGGAACAGGGCTAGTCTTGAGAAATGGAAGCGCACAGCTAACCAATGAACAATTTTGCAACAGCGTAAAAACCGCATTTCTGGGAAAGTCATCATGGTGGTTCATTTAGATTAGATGCAATCTGCACACTTCCTCTGAAAGTGCAAAAAGAAGAAATGAAGATAAAGTAATGAACTCCAATGTAATGAATCTTTACGCCTGTATTCCTTTCAAGGACTTGGAGTGATGTTCTAGCCTCACTGCAAATAGCCCAAGAGACACAGTCTACCCAAGTGAGCTTCATGGCTGAATCTATAACTTGGATTTCCTGCCTCTCATTTTGATGCCATAGCCTTTGCTGCAATGCACACTGGGTCCAAATTACAAAATCCATTTGCACAGAATCAATTAGAAAGGCCAGGCACTTAGAAAGCTGCCTTATACTGAGTCAGATTCAGTCAGGGGTCAGGGGTCAGCAAACTTTTTCAGCAGGGGGACGGTCAACCATCCCTCAGACCTTGTGGGGGGCCAGACTATATTTTGGAGAGAGAAAAAATGAACGAATTCCTATGCCCCACAAATAACCCAGAGATGCATTTTAAATAAAATGACACATTCTACTCATGTAAAAACACACTGGGGCCAGATTTAGAAGGCAATTGGGCCGGATCCAGCCCCAGGCCTTAGTTTGCCTACCCATGATCTAGGTTAGCATTGCCTGTTCCAACCAGTGTTTCTCCAGGATTTCAAACAGGTCATTCCCAGTACAATTTGGAGTTCCCGTGGATTGGCCCTGGTCCCTGCTGCATGCAAAGCAGGTGCATGGGATAAATCCCAGTTTTTCAATTCAAAATTCATTTCCATTTAATCCATACCAGGAACCCTTTGCTAGATTCTTCTCACACATATTTCAAAAGGGACCCCAGCATTTATAAATTCATGTATCATCCAGAACTGATCCATTAAGTGTGTCTATCTGGGCAAAGTATCTCTTAAATCAGGGGTCAGCAACCTTTTTCAGCTGTGGGCCGTTCCACCATCCCTCAGACCTTGTGGGGGGCCAGACTGTATTTTGAAAAAAAGAAAATGAATGAATTCCTATGCCCCACAAATACCCCAGAGATGCATTTTAAATAAAAGTACACATTCTACTCATGTAAAAACATGCTGATTCCCAGACCGTCCGTGGGCCGGATTGAGAAGGCAATTGGGCCCCCAGGCCTTAGTTTGCCTACCCCTGTCTTAAATGGACATTGTAGGAGAGTGCAGATTGAAGAAGAGGATAAAGATAATTCCTCTGCTAAGTTTCTGCTTGAGCTTTAAAGCAGAGAGATACAATTTATTTTCTCAGGACCTGTAGTTTATTTTGTTTCAAAATTCTTCTGCAACTATATTATGAGGCAAATGATATATTTCTTCATGTTCCCTCAACTGCAAGCTATTCACAATTACATCACCCATATTTTGCTGTAAAAGTTGTGGGAAATTGTCCATCCATGAATATTTCCCTATTACAGTTGACAGTAAAATCTGCTATCCTGGAAAATCCAAAACTCTCAAACACACAAACCCAATTATATAGCAATGTGCCCACTTAAAAAAAGAAAGAAAAAAGGTTGTGAAAAATCTGTTCTTTTCTTCCTTGCCCATCACTCCTTGTGTCAGAGTGGTGCCTAGTTGGCAGCCATCAAGATGTATTGTAAATCAGTGAGGAAAAACTCTGACGAATTAGACAATAGGTTCAGTTATATCAACATCCAGCTATATCAATCAAAGGCACGTTTTTGTGCTTGGGTGAAAACTTCCACTTAGAGAAGGGTTGTTTTGCAACTCACACCCAAGTGTTGCACAAGAAAAGTGAAACTAAGTCTTAATATATCATTGTTTGTTCAAGCATTTGGGCAACAGGGAAAGTGGCTATTTTCCTTCCGGTCATGACTCTTCGGATTAAACACTCTCTTTTCAAAAGTGCCTTCCATATGCTCTCCAAGAAGCTGGCAAACAAACTCTGTTACTTATTCCTAGGATTCAGTATCCACAGGTATAACTGCCTCTGAATATAGATTTCCCATTTTAACTGGAGGTACCAGGGTTTGAACCCAAGACCTTCTACATGCCAAGCAGATGCCCCCCCTACCACAAAGCTTTGGCCCTTCCTCATTTACCAGGCATGGGGACAAGCTTGGTGTGTAATAAATGGAAAGAAAAACAATTATCCAGAGACTGGGGGAAAGGGTGGAATTCTGAATGAGTCTTTAAAAAAGAAAATTGAAGATGCTTTAAAAACAACTTGTTTCGTAAAATCTAGTTGCGAAATGCCAGGGAACAAAACAAGAACGTTGGGTTTTGTCCAGATTAATTCCACAACAGTAGAAAGACACATGTTGGCAATTATTAGCAGAGTGATTGTTACCAAAAAAAAATTAAAAGATGGATTTTCATTTTTTATTTAATGGGAGAGGGCAGGAGAAAGGCAAATGTTTTGGACATTGTTGTCGCCTCCACTTTCCCGAAGCTTTGGCTGGGTTAAGGTGGCCATCTGCAGAGCTGCAGCCTCGGAGTGCTGGCCTGGACCCCATCCCTCAAAGAGCAACAGGTCCTGAGGCTCTAGAGACAAGCGGTTTTGTGCCAGTGTAGCCCACAAGCCCCAGTTCTGAACAGAGTTATCTACATGATATTTGAGAGAGGAGGGTGGGGGAGAAGTAGCTTCCCACAGGGCTTGCCCTTTCCCCTTGTCCCCTAATATTCCCCACCCCCTTTAGAAATTTAGCATGCGGAACAAAGCTCATCACCTCATCATAATATAATTATAATATGTATAATATTAATATTATTATTATTATTACCCCAATCGGCATGTATGGCAGTATAGTACTTGTGTGTGAAAGGGTGTGTCATGTATTTCAGCTCTGGGTTGCAAAGAACAGTTTGCAAGTGTGTGTGTGTGTGTGTGTGTGTGTGTGTGTGTGTGTGTGTGTGTGACAACTTCCAGAGGGGCCATCTGGTTAGATTGTAATGGATTACTCTGAAGTCATTTTGGCACCAGGTAGAAAAGAAAATCACCCCAACACCCTCTTTCCCCTTGCTCCTGGCCTGCCCACTGCCAACCTGTCTTGTATTTTTCCAGAACAAAGATGGCAGCCCTATTCTCCCACCAATACCAACCCTGATCTCTCCCCCCCCACACACACACCTCTCTTCTCCCCCAACCTTATACTGTCAAAAACATTAGTGCCTCACTTTGATAACAGATCTCTATAAAGGACTCTATGAACTGAAACCAGAGACATAGTATGTACTTCTGTAACCCAAGAAAATATTTAATAAAAACAATGGGGGGGAATTCTGGGACTATAGGTCCCATCATCCCTGTTGGCTGGGGATGATGGGAGCTGGAGTCCCAATAACATCCTGTTCAGTACCACTCAGCAGGAGCCCATATTGTTTTCTTGCTATGCTTTCAAGCAGGGATACGTATCACTAAAGGCAGATTAATAGTACTTTGAGAGTGACTACACGTGCTTTGTAAATTTAGAACACATTGCTTGTGAATGATGGGAATTGTAATTTAAAATGTAAACTACTCAAGGCTGAAGTCATTTTTTATATATATATGAAAATGCCACTTTGTAAAGGTTGTTCAGTGAAGTTTGATAAAAAGTTACAACTGCAGTCATTGAAAAAAATCAAGACAAAATGAAACAGAATAACTAAACTATAATGCAAAAGTTAATACCTTTATTAGGACTAATCGGTTTAGGCTGTTACCCTAACCTACTTCCAGTGCCTACCGTTTTACACTTGAGACTATTTAAACTCATGAATTTTATTCTTTTGCTGTATTTACAAATTAAGTGAGCGTGTTAGATGCAACCTATAGTGAGGTGACTCTTGATAGTGTAATAGGGGTAATATATATTGTATAAAAGGGACGCAGGTGTCGCTGTGGGTTAAACCACAGAGCCTAGGACTTGCCGATCAGAAGGTCAGCGGTTCGAATCCCTGGAATGGGGTGAGCTCCCCTTGCTCGGTCCCTGCTCCTTCCAACCTAGCAGTTCAAAAGCACAAAAGTGCAAGTAGATAAATAGGTACCGCTCCGGCGGGAAGGCAAACGGTGTTTCCGTGCGCTGCTCTGGTTTGCCAGAAGTGGCTTAGTCATGCTGGCCACATGACCCGGAAGCTGTACGGCGGCTCCTTCGGCCAATAAATCGAGATGAGCGCCGCAACCCCAGAGTCGGCCATGACTGGACCTAATAGTCAGGAGTCCCTCTACCTTTACCTATATTATATAAAAGCGAACAAGAAACAAAGGAAGCAGTTAAATAAATATTGGAAGGTGCACTGAGGCCTTTTTAAAGCAGCTGCTCGCTCCTGGCGTGTATGTCTATTGGAAATGACCAAATCCAACAAGTGCCTCTTCCTCTGGAAAGGCAGGATGATGTTTGGGGGGCAAGGGGTCGCTGGCTCCTTTCCCGAAAATCCGCCCCAGCCCTCCCAGGCGCGGGTCACGCTGCCCTACTCGACGCCCCCGTCGAGGCGAGCGGAAGGCCGCAGGGCGTGGGCGCTGCTGTGAAGGGCGCCTCCTTCTGTCTGGGGCCGGAGCCAGGCGGCGGGCGGCGGGGAGGAGGCGGGACCGGCTTCCGGAGAAGGGAAGCCCGCACTATTTGTACTTGGCCGGCCTCTCCGGCTCAGTCACTCGCTCGCCGCCTCCTGCCGGGGAAGAAGATGCTGCGCTCGGAGACGACCCTCGTCTTGGCGGCGCTGCTCGCGCTGTTCTGGCCCGCTGCAGGCGACCCGGCGCCGCCGAAAGCGCTCTGGAAGCAGCAGCAGCAGCAGCAGCAGCAGCACTTTCGGCTGTCGCTGAACCCTTACACCGCGCTGGCCCGCCGGCCCGCGCAGACGGCCCTCGACTTCTTCAACTACCTGCAGAGCTCGCCCAGCTCTCTGCGGAGTCTGGCGTACGTCAAGAAGGCGTCCGCCAAGGTAAGGCAGGGCAGGGATCCTTGGGCCGAATGGTCTAGGGGGACAGGGAAGCGCACTCTGCACTCTGCACATGGGCAGAGGCGGGGGCGTGGCTTAAGTAACATGTGGGGTAAGCATTTGTACCGGGAGTGGGGCCCATGGGCGTGGGCAGGGAGGGGCGGCTGCCCCCCTAAATCAATTAAATCAGTACAAAATGCTTAACTGAGGTTCTCCCCCCCCCCGCCCCCGCAATCCTGGCCAAACCCATGAGAGGGGCTTTCTCCAAAATCCACGCGCAGTGTCTGGAACAGAGCCTTCTGTGGGACTTTGCAGATGGAGTGGACTCTATTCTGCAAAAGCAGCTTCTGACTCCTTAATAAATGTGTCAAGTCCTTCAGGCATCACAAGACAGCTTTTGCTGCAGAGCAGACCGAAATGGTTCCCCCTATGGAAATCCTCTATTAATACCCCCCCCCCAGAGCCTTTGTGCCTTTTGAGGTGGCAGAAATGTATAGTAGGCAGTTGTCTGTGTGTTCAGCTCCTTTCTGGGGAAAGCTTCACCTGTAAAACTTCTGTCTGACTCGCCAGAAAAAAAGTTGGCAACTCCGCTTGCTCTATGTACAGTACTATGGAATTTACTTGTAAACTGAAGAAAAGGCGGACTGTCACACAGAAGTTTACCATGTGGGTAAGCCCACTTGGTCCTGTCCATGCACACCTGCACTTGATTTGCAGTAAAATGCTGCTTGGTGTAAGGTAGCAGGAAGACCCTCAAGCTCGAGAGAGTGGAGCTGGAAAGTTCAGCTGGGCTCCAGGGCAACTTGTTTGCTCTGCCTGCTGGGAGTGTGGCCAACATGTGTGATGCTCTGGCACAGTGGCGTAGTGTGGGGGGTGCAGGGGGGGCCGACCGCACTGGGCGCAACATCTGGGGGGGCGCGTTCGCACTCGCAGCTCTCTGCCCCTACCTGGCTCACTCACTCTCTCTCACTGCAGTGCTGGCTGTGCGAATCCGATCCAAGCCGCTGGGTCGCCGCCCACTGTGGAGGGGGGGGTGCCAGGCGTGCGGTGCGGAGCGAGGGACTATCTGGGGGAGGGACAGTGCAGCGGCCGCCCAGCGCAGCGCTGAGCGCGGGAGAGAACTACACCAGACCAGACCAGGCAGCAGCAAGAAGAAGCTGGCAGCGGCGGCAGGTTAGGGGTTAGGGGGCGCAAATTACTTGCCTTGCCCCGGGTGCTGACAACCCACGCTACGCCGCTGCTCTGGCATAATGCAGGCTTGTAGTGATGGTCACCAATTGTATTCACATGAATGGCTTATAATGCAGCTAGATTGTTCGTTTTTCTCAATTTGGGTTAGAATCCTGGAATGTCAGAGATCTAATCCAAGCCTTTGCAATGCAGGAATCTTCTGCCCACCATGGGGCTTGAACCCTTGACTCTGAGATTAAGAGTCTTACTCTCTACTGAGTGAGCCATCCCAACTGGCCTAGGGGAAAACTCATCAAAACACAATACTTCATAAGAAACAAGAGGATAGATGCCCAGGGAGATATGGATTGTGGCTAATGCTGTGTGTACGCTGCTTCTGAAACCAGCTGTGGGAGTACCCTGGTTGCGGAGTATATGGGAGTGTGTGCAATGCCTTGAAGGGCTTTAAAAGGGATGCGGGATAAGCTTATTCATGGTTGAAAATGGACACCAGTTGCTGCAGGACACAGCTGGGGAGAGTAATGTTGCACTCATGGCCTGCTTGCAAGCTTCCCATAGAAGGGACTGTTCACATAAAAACTCAGTGATGTGAGCTTTGTTGCTCAACAGTGACAAGTTGCTAATATGCAGAAGGGATGGGTGATCTTTCTTGCTTTTCATGCATGTTTCTGTATGTTAATGACTTGTTGGGTAGCTAAAATTGTAGGGTACTAGAATTTATGTAAATGTGTACAGGGTCTTTTTGCAATAAAACTGATTATAACTTGATGCAAGTGTTTAACAATTGGGGCTGTTAAGTCTGACCACGCATCGCTGTGATATAATGTGGACTTTCAGAAGGGTAAAACTACAAGACTTAACCACAGTGTAACTTATAGTTTCCTAAAAACGTAAACCTGGCAGCTATAGAATACACTATGTGCATTTATAATAGCTATTTTATATATTGTAGTGTCAACATTTTTAAATTAAATGTTTTACATTAAAAAAAAGGAGGAGGGACTGTGAAGGCAGGATGAAGGATTGAATAGAACTTTGGTCTGAACTAGCAGGACTCTTAAGTTCTTGTGATAGGATGGGAACAGCTTGGGCTGAAACTGCACATTTCCAGAGAACTGATGACTTCTAGTGTCCAGCTGTTCTTTTCATTGGTACTTTGAATCATGAGTTCACCAGAAATTTGTCCCCCCAACTCTGCGGAGTCATTGGCAAAGCTGCTAGACTGAAAGTTTTAGCATTGTTCCTGAAGAATGTTTCCAAGAGGGCACTTGTGAACTATTTAGAAAGACAAGGGGGCAGGGTCCTAAAATTTGTTACACACAACTGCTCCAGATGGGATGCTTTATCCTGGTGTTGCCTTGGCAGTGAAATATTTCAGTGTCTGTGTTTGATTTGAAGGAGCTACAGTTTTATTTAGCAGACCTTAGTGGAAGCCGCTTCCTTAGTGCTGAGTTATTATGTCAAACAGTGAATACTTAGCAAGAAAATTGCTTAATTCAAATAACATGAGTTTTTTATGTTGGAAATCTTGGTGACCTCCTTTTTCCATTAAGCCGTATTTTGCAAACACAATGCTTGAAGCTGGAACTGTAATCATGGAGGAGCATTTGAGGTTTGTATACCATACTGTGAGATGGAGATCACATAATACTCAGAATTTGCACACTGCTTTTTTCTTCTAAAGAAGGCCTAAAGCAGCTAAGCAAAAGAACAACCACCAAAACCCTCATGGCCTTAAAATAGCAATTAACATAATGCCAATGTCAAGATCTAAGCAGAAAAAAATACAACTCTAGTAATCTAAGCAATCAGTACAATATATTTACAAGTGCAGGCAAAATAGCTCAGTCAGAGCCTGAGACACAATCTCAGGGTTGTGGGTTCAAGCTCTACGTTGGGTGGTGAAAAGATTCCCGCATTGCAGGAGGTTGGACTACGTGATTCTCGTGGTCCCTTCCAACTTTGATTCTAAGAAAAGTTATGCCTAGGCCAACAGACAATGGACAAGCTGATGTTATCCTACTCCCAAAGAATCCATGACTACCACCTACGCTCCCCAAAAGATCAACTCCCCAGTCTAATCTGAAATAAAAGACGAAAAGAGAGAGTCTCCGGAGGAAGACACTGCCCTAGCACCATGAGTCATACCTTGGCTTTTGCAGATAAGAGATGAAAGAAAAAGGAAGTGACTCTCATCCTGCACTCTCTTCTTGTCAACGATGGGGAGGCAAAAGTTAGTTTGACAAAACCCCAGAACCCTCAGAGCACAGCCACACTCATAAAAAAAGAGGTAAGAGGCTGGAATAGGGCTGGTGCTTGCAGCTCCCCCCAAGGGACAATTGGAGGTGTGAACCTCAGCAGGAGTGCCCCCTCCCCATCGAATGCAGAAGTGGTTACAAGCAGCCAGATGGAACTACTTTACTGGGTGGGTGGAGTTCCTTCTTCAAGGCATCCAGGTCTCTTTAGGTGTGTCTGTTGAGTGCCTTCAGCAGCAAAAAATTCTGGTACCAGGGCAGGGTCTATCGATAGGAAGGTTC
Source organism: Podarcis bocagei (assembly GCF_964188305.1). Classification (NCBI taxonomy): domain Eukaryota; kingdom Metazoa; phylum Chordata; class Lepidosauria; order Squamata; family Lacertidae; genus Podarcis; species Podarcis bocagei. The sequence continues at coordinate 21,900,464 of NC_138128.1, forward strand.
CCCCACCCTGCAGTGCCCAGCTGTTCTGACTTATGACACTGCACTGCTGCTATGGTCCCTTTAAACCCCAATGAGTGGTTCTTAAGGGGCAGTTTTGCAGATGAATCGCATCCATCACAAATTCCAGAAGAGCCACATATTGGGGCCTGTTATTAAGCCTGATCACATACTGTTTCACCTAGTGTTACCAGTCCATTCTGTCCTAAAGAATAAATTAACTTGCAGTATGAATCTTGTAGTAACTTGTAGTATGAATCTGCCCTTAGTTAATCTGGGTAGACTCCCAGTCAGCAGTATGTAAGCAAAGTTCTCACTTTCTCATCATAGAAAGGGAGATAAAGGACACATTGGACCAGGTATTCCCTCTGCCATTTGTCACACATTTTGAGATGCTGTTGATTGTTCTAGCATCTCCCAGTTATAATGGCATTAAAATTGTATTGTTATGACTTTGGATCATATATGAACGGTGGGGTTTAGCACAAAACCATAATTCAAAGTTGGCTAATGGCTTTTTCCAAGCAAAACTGGATCGGTTTAATGTGATTGGTTCCTTCTTGCACTGCCTTGTACATTTGTGATTGAATAGTCCCGACTGGGTCAGGCCAGAGGCCTGTCTAGACCAGGATCTTTCCCCCTTAGTATCCAGTCGAATGCCTATGGGAAGCCCACAAGGCAGTGATAGCCTAATCATATTTTAAAGTCCATTGCGACATCTTGTGGCGTTGAATTTCATTAATTAATTCCTTTGTAAAATTATTTCCTTTCGTATGCCTTGCACTTCCTTCCCATTGGATGTCTGAGTTTTCTAGTATAATGAGAGGCATATGAATTTGACAACATAACATTTTGCAGCCATGCTCACACAATGAGATACAGCTGTTTCAGAATGTTAACAGTAATTTATTTATTTTGGGTACAAAGAGAGAGTAGCCACTTTGCCAATGTTTCCTAAATGAACTTTCAATTTAGGATCTAGTGTGCCAATATCCAAGTGGTTTGAGGTTCCAGGGGTTTCAGGTATGAGGCACAGCAGAGACTGTGGTGTCTTTATGATATATGGTTTATTTAAACATACACACACACACACACACACATGAGCCTATGATGGAGGGGTTCACAGTATTAACACCACCAAAAGGGTCTTATTTCTTCCATAGCCATAGCCTTTGATTTCAACAGAAACCAAACATTGCTCTCGAACTCTGCTCTGACTCTCTCTAGCTTTCTGCTTTCCTTCTAGGTCGCATCACTTCCAAACCCTCTAACTAACCATTAGCTGAGAAGGTGACCCCACCCACCTGCCGTCTCACACAGAGACCCCTTCCTTTTTTAAGGGAATGGCCCATCTCCCAGGCTATCGCCACAGGAAACTAGCCTGGATTATATTTTAACACTTGCTGGATCCAGGAGTTAGAAGGGTCTTTGCATACAGTCTACATCCTCCCCCACCCACTCAAAACCATACAAAGGCTCAGTTGTCAGCAGCAAAGAGAATGGGAATTCGTGATGAAAGCCATTCACACATTTTCAAAAAAATTATGTTATCCAAACAGGCAATGTTTGCTAGTGAATAAAATTGTAGAGCCAGGGGTATGTTGTGCTATCCAAGCATGCTAATGAATAACCAGGCTTGTTGTCTGGATCTCTGGCACAGCCAAGTGCTGATGAGGCCGTATACAGCAGAGGATAAACATATTCAGCCTCACTTGTGAAGATCTCAAAGAGCCCCCTGCAAAACTAGTCCAAGTGGGTTAAGACCAAAGCTCTCCTAAGATCTGCTGCTGGCTCTAATCTCCACTTGAATAATAAATCTTGTATTCCATTCTGTCCCTTTGAAAATCTGAAGAAATATTCTTAAACAGGCAGCAAAAAGCCTGGGGCAATGTTTTCTCTCCTCCCCAGCCTCTGTTGTATTTCAGAGGTAGTCGCTGGGTAGAAAAAGACAAGAGTAAGCATTCTTTGTAATGTTTTACAAAACAAACCAGCTGTCTGGCCAGGATTGAAGGAGGGTGTTTGTTAACATTTCCAGCCTTTGGACTTCATCAAAAGTGTGTTTCTTTGGATGAAGTTTGATCTGAAGCTATTCTTCTATGGAAAGACCTACTGCTTTGGGAGCAGGGCAGGTGGTGGTGGCAGCGGCGGTGGGGAAGACGCAGCACAATTTCATGTGCTCAAAGAACCTATTCAGAACACTCTACCTCTTTGATTCTAGCTTGGCATAAATACTTGCCAGTTCCAGGGGCTCCATATATACTTGCTTGGCATGGTAGATGTCACCTTGTGGCTTGCTAAATGCAAGGAGGTTCTTTTAATGAGATTCAGAAGCAATACAAACACAAGGGAGTGAGAAGATTAAAGATCTTGTTCTAAACAGCAAGCATTATATACATTACCAAGCAAGGGCTTTGATCTGCCACTGGGAAGCCTTCAAGAAGTGGCCAAGTGACCCCTAGGTAGCCTTCGTTTGCATGACCCACTGGCCATCAGTTCATGCGTGAGCTTCTCAGAACTATGCCCAAAACGCATCTGATTTATAGGTAGCTAACTTGTTAGCCTATGTGCCTTGCTCTACTAGCTAGTGCAGATTATTATTTCGCTAGCCCCCTCTTCCAATACTGCACATTCCTCCAAACAATGTCTACAATCAAAGAAGGTCAGAAGATACCCTGCATTATCACTTCTTTCCAACAAATTAAAGGCTGATCTCAGCCATCAAAGAACAGAACAAGAGATAGAGGGGAAGTAAACAGAGGCAGGAAGAGATAACCATGCTAGACCACTAGCTCCTCGAAATGACAATTATCTTCTACAAAAGATTGCCCATACACCTTGCCAACCTAGGCCCACCTACCATATCCTTTTTACAGGCATGGACCTCTTTGGGGTTAGAATTTGGCAGCTTCTAGCCTGTAACCTAAGGGGTGTTCACTCTTTACACTTTCGCGTCAGGAAGTTTATGCCACAATAAATCTGCTAAGTCCTCAACGTGCCACAAGGCTTTTGGCTCCTTTTTTTTTTTAATGCAACAGACCAACCTAGCTAGCCCCTCTGATAGAAATTGCATTTGATTCAGACAATGTTCCTGCAGCTCACACACCCAATGGAAGGAAGTATCCTTCTACAATGTGATCCCTCTGGGTTGCAACGTCAAGCCTGCAAGTGCTTGTTGGCACTATTTTCTGGATGTTGCTGCGGGAGTATTTCAAGCACGGATGTCATTGTGGCCATGGTAAATCAGTTTATCCCACCACCACCATTTTTTAAACTCTTGCCCTTCCCCTAAATAGCTGTTGCCCCCCCCCCATTTTACCTACATTACCCTCACCCGACATGTTGCACTAACATTACATTAGCCTCATAACTCAAGAGTGTGACTTGCTCCACATCACACAAATAAGTTTGTCACTGAGCTTGAACCCAAGTCTCATCAGTCCAGATCCAATACACTATCAACTATACCATTCTGGTCTAAGCAATGCCCTAGTTTTATGCCCACAATCTTATTGTATACAACTCTTAACCCAACAGCAAACAAAGGAAGTGGCAACTGGCTGTGTGGAGGTTTTGCACAACCATCATTGGGTTGTATGGAAAAAAGCTGTGCGAATCACATCTCGGTAGACTCCATTACTGATCTCTCTCTCTCATGCTGGAACAATCTTGAAAATGATTCCCTTTTGGATGTTTTGAGTTTCCCTCCTAGTAAAAACCTTGATATAGCTTTTAAATATAAAAGGAGACGATTCATTATGGGGATTCCTTCACTTCCCAGATATCCAGCTTGCTTTGCAGTGGTGAAATTCATTATTGTTTCTTTCCAGCTGCCAGATCTCCTCTTGGACAGAGCTTCCATTCCTTGAGTGCTCCGATGCAGAGCATAGCACAGTGATATTAGAAGCTGGGCTTGCCAAACTTTCCCTTAGTAAGCAGCTATCTAAAAGATAGGAATCTGATCCGGGACAGAATTTGGCTGTCTTTTCACTCTGCCCCCCACCTCCCTGCTTTTAATCTGACTTCTACCAATCCCTGTTCTACACCTAGGGCATTATACAACACAATTCTTAAGCAAACTTCATTGATTTCAGTTGACTTAGGCTGCAATCCTATAACACACTTATTAGGCAATAAGTCTCATTAAGTAAACGGTGGGCCTTATTGACTAACACAACTAACAACTCGGCCATAGGCATTCCTATTCAGAAGAAAGCCCTACTGGGCGCAAAGGGAATTCCTCCCATGCAAATGTATCTAGGATTACCATATAAGAAGATACTGAGGAGAGGGGCATTTTGGGGGGGGACTGCCCTGCCACTTTCACACACACACCCCCCAAAAAACCCCACACAAAATGTCCCTTAAGCAAGCTCCCCAAACGTCAACCTCAATCCTGCTCTTACAAGCTAATTTCCTGGAACTTGCTTTAGGGTGAGTATTTTTTAATGTGGCAGTACCTTATAAGGGAGGGGATGCGGGTGGCGCTGTGGGTTAAACTACAGAGCCTAGGACTTGCCGATCAGAAGTTGGCAGTTCGAATCCCCTTGACGGGGTGAGCTCCTGTTGCTTGGTCCCTGCTTCTGCCAACCTAGCAGTTCAAAAGCACGTCAAAGTGCAAGTAGATAAATAGGTACTGCTCCAGCAGGAAGATAAATGGCGTTTCTGTGCGCTGCTCTGGTTCGCCAGAAGTGGCTTAGTCATGCTGGCCACATGGCCACAGCTGTACACCGGCTCCCTCGGCCAATAAATCGAGATGAGCACTGCAACCCCAGAGTCGGCCACAACTGGACCTAATGGTCAGGGGTCCCTTTACCTTATAAGGGCTGCCTTGTAAAAAATGTGCTTAGCTTCCATTGTTTATTATGAAGATGCGAATAGCTCCTATTAAATCCACTGATTTCAGTGGGTCTGCTTTGAGTATGACAAAATTTGAAAGCAGCCCTGTGGTCCTAAAGTTGGCGGGTTTCACTTCACACCCTTTACCAAAGCAGCTGTTATTTACGGCATTTTAATGAGACCATAGAGAGAGTCACACGTTTCCATTTCTTTTGTCAGGTCTAGTTTGACCCAGAGACAGCCTGCTTGTTGATGTAAAATGTCAGACATAGTAATGCAGTCGTAGGGGTTTGCTTGTGAGTCAGGATCATCACTGAGGGATGAGCAAGACATTATCACTCAGAGGATAATGTGCTGTTAGTAACAGACTGACAAAAAGAAGTAGTTTTTAAACAGCACGCATCTTTTGAAACTGGCAAACACCTGTGTATAATACATAAACTTGTCTGTCTTCCTGTATGACTTGATATTCTAAATTTTCAAAGGAGGCTGGACATTGGTGGATAATATTGCTTATAGAATATTCCTCTTCAACCAGGCCTTTTGACTGGTTAATATTCTACAACCTTTTAAATCTCTTTGAGGTGCTGGTGCATTTATTGTTTTGTTGTTTTTGTTTTAAGTATTTAGTTGTGTTTTTACCTCGTATTTTATCACATGAACCGCCCTGAGAAACATCACTGTTATAAAAATGCTGTGTATAACCACAAAGCATTCACTTTAAAAAGCAATAGTCCTTTTTTACTTACACTGATCTTCAGCTCTATAAAGGATTTTATTAGAACGACTTTTTATCTCTCTGATGATCAGCCTATCACTAAATTTGATCAAGACTGCTGACTATGTTTTACCACAGCAGGTTTAAACATCCTGTTCTAACTAATATAAACAAAGTTAAGTTTTCAGCTTACTTCTGGTAATTTTAAACAGAGACGTGACTATCAGGAAGGGACCCTGAACCTCTGAATTTGCCACTATACCATTGCATGCACCGACAAACTATGGTTGGTTGGAAATGGAAATGAAGGCTTCTGATTGCCTTCTCCTAGCGATGCTGGAGGAGGAGTATACAAGCCAGAGACTCACATGATGCTAACATTGGGCTCTCAAATTTCAGCAGCGCCCCATGCAACACTAAAATCCTCCCCCCTTTGCTGCCTCTTGCACTCTGTTCTGGAGCATTATTTTGGTGCCCCCTGCAAAGCAGTGCCCAGTGCAGCCATACCAGTCGTGCCACCCTCAAACTGCCTCTGCATTTAACCATAAAAAGGTAAAGGGACCCCTGACCATTAGGTCTAGTCGTGACTGACTCTGGGGTTGTGGTGCTCATCTCGCTTTATTGGCAGAGGGAGCTGGTGTACAGCTTCTGGGTCATGTGGCCAGCATGACTAAGCCACTTCTGGCGAACCAGAGCAGCACACGGAAATGCCGTTTACTTTCCCGCCAGAGTGGTACCTATTTATCTACTTGTACTTTGACGTGCTATCGAACTGCTAGGTTGGCAGGAGCAGGGACCGAGCAACGGGAGCTCACCCCATCGCAGGGATTCAAACCGCCGACCTTCTGATCGGCAATCCCTAGGCTCAGTGGTTTAACCCACAGTGCCACCCACGTCCCACAGCACCACCCCGCATCCCAATACTCTGCATTTAACTATACTTAGCATTATATCTGAACCAGCAGGGTAGGGTTGCCATGTTTCAAACAGTGAAAATCTGGACAGCTTTTTTGGTGGGAGGTAGAGGAGAGATGATTTCTGCCTGGACATTGCTGCCAAATGTAGTGTTCAGGATATGTCCAAGAAATTCCGGATATATGGCAACCCTACACCAGGGTCTTGGCTTATAAAAAGCTATATAATGATTCCTCAGGTTACTTTGTTCGGCCCTAACAGAACACCATGTTACTATCATTTTTACAGATAGGGGCGTCTAAGCAATGTGATGCTACCAGGGCTAGAAATGCTGTTAAACAAATCCATGAATAAGTGACATTTATTAAAACCTGAACAGTATTCAGTGGCCAGATGTAATGCCTGAAGCTAGATATCTCTTGAAGCAGTATTTTTTCTGCTTCTTCTTTTCTGTATTGAAAGATTAATCTTGCAGAGGTAAAATGATTCCTCAGTGCATTTCTTTTCTAGCGAGGAGCCTATAAAACAAGCAGTGCATTGTCAAGGTCTAAACTCTCTAGCAAGCCGTTCTGGAATTCCCTCACCCTTCCTTATCTGTCTAGCTTGCATCCTTTCGGGATATGCAGAAATGGTGCTTGAAAATGTACCTGCTGTTCTGGACTGTTTCCAAATGGCCAAGCATTTTTAAATAACTGTGGAGATGCATGGAAATTAAGCCCTGTACAGACACACACGGCTAGTTTCATTGTGAAGTTGGATGACTACAGCTGCCAATTAATTGGATAGCTCCGGTTCTGCCTTTGTGCCTGTAACTGCAGCCAGTTCTTCCTGATGTTCAATTAGAAACTTTGTGGTCTAATCACAGCTCATGTGAAGGGGCTTGTGTGTGCAGACAAAATGGTTGTGAATACCTTGAAGTAATAAGCCAAGATATAATCATACGAATGCAGCCTCTCTTGGGCAAGCAGAAACCAAAAAAGACCTTTTGAAAGTTTTACTGAGGGTTGGAAAGGAAGTTTTGTTTTTGGATCATGCAGACAAGTTCTTACAACGTATAAATTAAGGAGAAGTTCGCTACATATTTATCATTCTTTTTTAAAAAAAAACAAAAACCCCACAACATTTGTTAGGAAGGTTTGATTTAAATCGCCACACAAAGGGCTCATTTGAACAATTTCTTTCAATCAAGTTTCCAACTTTGAACCTGCAGCAGGACATCATTTGAATTCCAAGTATGATTATAATGTGATGCTTCTAGGGGGCTTTTTTATGCCTCTGGATTCATTGTTGTTCTTTAAAAAAAAAAATGCTGTGAAATGTAACTGTTGCTTCTTTCTCTTCCAGTTTATCCCAGGAGTTGAGCGCAAGTACTCCCTGAAGTTTGCTACAAAAGATGCTAGGCCTGGGGTAAGTTTGCACAATAAAATGGAACTTTGTATCACGTGTGGTACTTCCCAGACATGTTTTTGCTGAGTCTTCCTTTGATAATCACTGGCCGCTGCCCAAGTCACTTCTCTTATCCACAGCGAAAGCAACAAACCTGTTGTGGCTTCTTGGTGCTTGACCTATTGGCAAACAAGGGTCTGCACAACCCTTGGCTATAATGGATTCCCTTTTGCCTTCTAGACACCTGCTGAAAATTGTTCTGTATAAGCAGAACATATGACTTGGTTGCAGCTGTTTTTAAGCCTTGAAGACTAGGAGTCCAGATTGACATTCTAGCATGTGGAAGAAGGGTTAATATGTCCCCCACTTACTGTTTTCTGACCCAGCACACGCACCCAGCCTAGTTTTTGCCTCCAGAAATTATTTGCTTATGCAGCACTTATTCTCAGAATGTGCTTCTTGGACTCACTAGTGGGTTCTCTGGACCGGGCATGTGGTAATGGAAAAGTCTTTCAATTGGAAGTAAATAGCATCATTTTGTGTTTTGTTTTTCCCCCCTAAGCAAAATCTAGGCTCATGCCTTGCAACTGTTCGGTACCAGAGAGAAAAGCCTAAACCGAAGGTTGATATTGTGTGCCCACACAGCAAAGACCCAGAGGGCCGAGGCCATCTTCCGCAGAATATGCTACAGGACGTCGCCTTGTTCCACAGCATCAGAGGTATATCTCTTGCAAATGATCTCTATGGTATCTCTCATTCCAGTTAGCAAAATTAATCAATGTTGCATGAACCTGGACTGATAAGAGATGCCAGGAAAACTAGTGATGAATGCTGTGATCCTGCACTTGTTACAGCTGCCTGTGGTTTGCAAGTCCAGTAACACGAGGGCTTTCTTCTTTAGTAATCAGTAGCTATTTCCCCTTTCTTTTTCTGACTGTGGGAGAAGGCAGAAGGGTAGCCAAGTTGCTGAAGCTTAATCCTTTTGAGTTCCTAATGAATAAGGAACTTGGTCCCTCTATGTGATTTGCACACAAAGAGGAACCATTTCCTTCCTTTCAGCCCAGCGCAGTGCTTGGCCAAAGCGTCTTTGTGGGTGGAAAAGCAGGATGCTAAGAGCAGTCGCAGTAGGTCCTTCACCTCTGGCATTCCCTCAGGTTCACAGCTTGCATGACAGACATGCATATTGGCAAGATGATTATGAGTCCGTGAAGCAGTCTGTCTCTTTCTTTCCTTTCTAAGTAGCACATATATGTTCATTTGTATAAAAGTTCATCCTTCGCCTCTCCCACACACAAAGTGTTTTTAAAGGGGGGGGGGGACTGTTGCAAATCAGCTCCTGACATTTGGAAAAAGGCATGGTGGGGGAGAAATGTGTTAGCAGAATTCTAGAACTCCGGAAGTCGCCACATAACACCGGTTTTGAAAGACCTATATTGGCTCCCAGTACGTTTCCGAGCACAATTCAAAGTGTTGGTGTTGACCTTTAAAGCCCTAAACGGCCTCAGCCCAATATACCTGAAGGAGCGTCTCCACCTCCATCGTTCTGCCCGGACGCTGAGGTCCAGCGTCGAGGGCCTTCTGGCAGTTCCCTCATTGTGAGAAGCAAAGCTACAGGGAACCAGGCAGAGGGCCTTCTCTGTAGTGGCACCCGACCTGTGGAAAGCCCTCCCACCAGATGTCAGAGAGAAAAACAACTACCTAACATTTAGAAGACATCTGAAGGCAGCCCTGTTCAGGGAAGTTTTTAATGTGTGGCATTTTAATGTATTTTTAATCTTTGTTGGAAGCTGCCCAGAGTGGCTAGGGAAACCCAGCCTGATGGGCGGGGTACAAGTAATAAATTATTATTATTATTATTATTACCGTATTTTTCGCCCTATAGGACGCACCGGCCCATAGTACGCACCTAGTTTTTTTTTGGGGGGGGGGAAATCAAGGGGAAAGAATTTATTTCCCCCCCAGGTTTGCGCAGCCATCCCCAAGCTAGAAGAGGGAGACGGAGCGCTCCGTCTCCCTCTTCTGCCTTCAGGGACAGCCTCTCTAGCCTCCGTGGGGCAGCGGCTTGCCCCGCTGTCCCCCAAGCTTATGGGGCTGGCGATGGGGAGAAGCAAGCTTGCTTCTCCCCCCGCCAGCCTCCAGATCAGGTCTGGGAATAGCGGGGTGGCAGCGCTCCGCCTCCCCACTATCCCCCGAGCTTGTGGGCTGCAGGCTGCTGCCCGCAAGCCTTGCGAGCCCGCGGGACCTCCCGCCGGGCTTGCAAGGCTTGCGGATAGCTTCCTGAAGCCTGGAGAGCGAGAGGGGTCGGTGCGCACTGACCCCTCTCGCTCTCCAGGCTTCAGCGAAAGCCTGCATTCACCCCATAGGACGCACACACATTTCCCCTTCATTTTTGGAGGGGGAAAAGTGCGTCCTATAGGGCGAAAAATACGGTATATTTAGAGGTCCAGCTAGCTCAGCATTGTCTATATTGACTAGCAGCCGCTTCCCAGGATTTTCAGACAAGGATCTGTCCCATCCCGACCTGGAGACGCCAGGAATTGAATTGGGGATCTTCTCAATGCAAAGAAGATGCTCTGCCACTGAGCTATAGTGGTCAAATTGGTGCTTTCTGCAGCCAGCTTCCTCCTCCTGAAGCCGAAGTGAGGCAAAAACTCACATAATCTGTTTTTCCAAAGTTCACCGGAGATAAATTGATTTTTGTTTTCCAAGAAATGGAAGCACGATCAGGCCAGCTCTGCCATTCTTAATATTGGCAACTCTTCTCACCCTCGTTCTTAAAATTCCCATGGGGGGGGGGGGGCTTGCAGCGTATGCAACTAGGCCTTGAGCATCCGTCACAGGATCCCAGGAGAGCCTCTGTCTGCTTGCCATAAAAGAATCTCATTATCCTTTTCCCTTAAAAACACACACAAACACATACACACACTATTTTTCTGTCCGCAGATGGCAACAAGCCCTCTCAGGATCTTCTGCAGAATTTGGCCGCCATTGGAAACAGTTACATCTCATGGGAGAAATCATCTGAACGCAGAAGTTACACCGTGACACAAGTGACAAATTTGAAGCCGTGGGTAGGTGAAATTCTACGCCTGCACAAGGGGAAAACAGGCAGCAGATTTTGCAGGCCTCAGCAGCAGCGGGGGCAAAGCTCATTGTGCCCTCGGACAACCTTCCATCTGCCTACCTCCTTACTTACAGCCAGTCTAAGGGGTGTGGTGCCTGTTAGCCTCCTTAGTCTTGGTGTTGCCTTTGTACGGAGGAGGAGGGGTGTGTGCGTGTGTGTGTGTGTGTGTGTGTGTGAGTGATGGACTGGCTGGACGCAGTCGAGTGGTGCTTACTCCCTGGTAAGTATGTTTTAAGCTAAAATTAAAAAAAAAAGGGTGACTCACTTTTCTCTGCCATCAAATGCAAAAACCAATGTGATGCTATCAAGAACCATATTTTTCGCTCCATAAGACGCACCTAGTTTTTGGAGGAGGAAAACAAGAAAAAAAATATTCTGAATCCCAGAAGCCAGAACAGCAAGAGGGATCTGGCTTCTGTAGCCTCTTGCTGTTTTGGCTTATGGGATAGCCGCGCGCAGCCTCTCCTGGGCAGCGGGAGGAAGGCTTCCCCCAAGAGCCACACTCCATAGAATCACAGAATCATAGAGTTGGAAGAGACCACAAGGGCCATCGAGTCCAACCCCCTGCCAAGCAGGAAACACCACCAGAGCACTCCTGACATATGGTTGTCAAGCCTCTGCTTAAAGACCTCCAAAGAAGGAGACTCCACCACACTCCTTGGCAGCAAATTCCACTGTCGAACAGCTCTTACTGTCAGGAAGTTCTTCCTAATGTTTAGGTGGAATCTTCTTTCTTGTAGTTTGGATCCATTGCTCCGTGTCCGCTTCTCTGGAGCAGCAGAAAACAACCTTTCTCCCTCCTCTATATGACATCCTTTTATATATTTGAACATGGCTATCATATCACCCCTTAACCTCCTCTTCTCCAGGCTAAACATGCCCAGCTCCCTTAGCCGTTCCTCATAAGGCATCATTTCCAGGCCTTTAAAGAGCGTGCGGAGTGCTGAGCAAAGCCTCCCACCTGCATTCGCTCCATAAGACGCACACACATTTCCCCTTACTTTTTAGGAGGGGGAAAGTGCATCTTATAGAGCGAAAAATACGGTAAGTTCCAAGATCGGGCACAGCCTTAGTGCAATAAGCAATGATAAACAACAGTAGCTTCAAGCTAGTTGCAAAAGCAGTGGAGGGGTGTGTGGATGTCCTAAGGAAACTTTGTTGTGTATACCAGAAATGCTATGGCACTTCTTGACTGCACTTGGAATAAAAACAGGTAGTTTTTGCTGATGTAACATGAAACACAAAATTGCATAGAGCCACCCCCACCATCCCTGGATCAAATAACAGTTTCTTTCATATTTCACTGAATGCAAATCACTGCATTTTTTAAGTGGAATTTTTGATTGACCATTTTCTTTCTAACTTAGTTTCCTGCCCAGGTAAGAAAGTACATTACTTTCTTTGAAGTTGACTACACCGCTCAGCTGACAAGTGATTCCTCAGAGGTAAGAATACTACAATACATATGCTTGCTTCTCAATTCATGTAATAAGTGTGATTGTGCAGCAATCGTCTACTTTGAAAACTAGCATAGTAAGTGGCTAAGAAACTGAGCTGAAATTAGAGTGCATCAGCCATGAATTCACTATGTGGCATGTCAAGTTGTTCTCTCTCTCAGACTCAGTAAAACAGAATAAAAAGCTTCAGTATCCTATGTGTTTATTCAGCAGTCCCCCTAAATTCAATAGGGTTTGATCCCTAGTAAGCGGGCTTATTTATCTACTTGGAAGCAAGTCTTATTTGTGTTCAATGGGACTGTGTCTATGATCATCTTAAGCTGCAACTTTGTACCCTTTTCACTGGGGAGTAATCTCCACTAAACTTAATGGAACTTATAAGTGGCAAGCTTGGTGGGAGAGGGCCTTCTCAGTGGCTGCTCCCAGATTTTGGGACTTCTGCTTAAAAGAAGCTAGTCCTTCCACTGGCAGGTGAAGACTTATGTCAACAGGCTTTGAGGAATTGGCTGTTTTTAACGAAAGGGTTTGTGCCATTAAATGTTTATGGCCCATTATCTGTACACTTGAATAGTTAGTTTTAATTCCATTACTATTTAATTGCTTTTTAATTATTGGGTTTTTTTCTATTTTGTCTGTCTGGGGGGAAAGGTGGGATCTAAGTAAATAAATGAATATAAGACTTCAGAGTATTTAAGTGTAGAATTGGGCATTCAAGCACTCAACAGTGCTACATAAATACTGATTACTTTTGCATGCTTCTCTAGAACCTTACCTGCCATGTGCGTGTTGCCTGGAGACCTGGCTTGACGGCACGAGTGAAATATGACTGCTCTTCAGAGGACGACTCTTCAGAATCTGCAGATGGTTCTGGGGTGGAAGAGGGATCTGCTAATGGGGTCATACTTCAATATGATGAAAGTAATTTTTAAGTAGGAAGAACGCCTGCATTAAAAAGCTGTAAACATTTTTTGGTGAAGGTGTAGATGACCTTCCATTAATATTCCAAAACCACTGTTGTGATTCTTCTATATAAATCATTGCCGCATATTTCAAAGCTTTGCACTAGTCACTTCTGAGCTACCATAAATATCCTCTTTTCTTTGTAATTTCTGAAAAGAAAAAAATATTTTTGCTAAAACTTCTGAAAACCTTTTTTTTTAATGAAAAGAATATATGTAAAAACTACTGATTTGTCACCAAGTTTCTGGTAGGAGGTAACTTTGTATGAGACAAATTTAATATATAAACAAATGTCTTTTAAGTTTCTTAAAACTGCCATTTTAAATAAATATTTGATAAAATATTTTAAGTTTTGAAAATAAAACAGTTGATGCTAACTTTTAACATCTCCAATAAAATGAATACCGGTACATTTTGTGTAGGCTGTCTTATTTTACATGAGTTGGTCAATTTCAAAATTATTCTGTGTAGCAGGGAGAAGGTACTGAATATGCAGGGAAAGTGAAAACTGATTAAAATTATGAACTGCTTTTCATGGGACACTTTCTGAAACGCATGATAAATTTGCTTCTAAAGACTGACCCGCCTCCAGCAATCTTGTAATTCTCTACTTCAGTTTTAGCTTTCCTAATTCTTTTATCAAGACAAGTGTTTTAAAAAGAATTCATGTATTTCTGCAACAGGACAGCTGGCATTGTCTATCATGGGGCTCACATGGGAGGATAAATAGAACATGTGCAGTCAATATAATTTTTAAAGTAAAGCTAAAGACATTTTATTAAATTAAGACAGTGACTAATTAATGGAATTTCTATGTGAACATTTCATTTTTTGGTGACGTAATAAAGTCGAAGTATCAATCCAGGATGAAACTCAGTAGTCTGCTCTGAATATTAAAGAGTCATTAAATCAATAGAGCTTAGCGGCAGTAGAAGTTTGGTGGCAAGTCCTCATGATCAGCTCACATGCAGGGAATCAGCTCTTTGCCTTGCCCTTTTTCACAGGAAGTTGTCCTGTTGCTTCTAGGTATCTGTTAACTAATTCTTCCTGGGTACTGGATAAGCAGGGCTGGTATTTGACGTATTCCATTGTGTATTCGCCTTTTCCCTGCAGACAAGAGAACCTCCACATTACGGACAAATTAAACAAATTCTTAACTCTATGCATCACGCAAAACGTGGCATCGTTTCCATGTAACACGTGAAACTAAACACCGTAAATGCAGAAGTGGCACGGCAACCGTTGACTGCCTCTTGAGCAGGCGCCTAAGCTTACAAACCAGCGCTGATCAGTACGTATTTACTCACTGGCGATAAAAGGCAGCGAGGGCACTGTCAGCTTCAGAGCATCTCAGTTTAAAACCAGGAAGATAAACATGCAGGACAATGTTAACTTAAGGTTACCAGGTGTCCCCGTTTCCCGGGGACAGTCCCCGGATTTACAAATCAGTCCCCATACAAAATCCATTGAAGTTGAAAAGTGTCCCTGGATTCATTGGAAAAAATCTGGTAACCTTATGTTAACAGGGATAAGGATTGAACACATGGGTGGGGGGGTGCTAATTATAATGGATTAAGAAAGCCTCTGGACCAGAAAATGTAACATAGGTAGTGGTTGGCTTACTCCTATCACGTGTCACAAAAATTGTCAGTTTCTTGATATGCAGCTGCAATCTAACATCTGGGGGTTTATTCCAAGCCTACAGCATGAGCGCTTCAGACCACCCTTTCCTCTGTGCTTCTTTCCCACCGCACCTTTCCTTCCTTCACATTTTCTCCCGCTGCTTCCACCATTTTCCTTCCCCTCTCTTGATTCCGTTGGTCTCTTCCTCTTCTCCTCCTTTCTCAGAATTGCTTTCCCAGACATTCTTTGCCTTCCCCCTTCAGGCACCTGCTTAGTCTACCCCTCGTTCTCTAGAGCTGCTTGCCTTGGTGCTCTGTGACGCTAAGAAAACTCAGCCAAACACTGTAGCCCAAGGCTGCAGCGCCATCCTCGCAAAGGACCTTTAGTGTGCTGCAGTAGGGATGTGGCTACACCACCAGAAACAGTAAAAGCCAACAATGCTTTCTGCAAGAGAGAGATGTTTTGTTTTGTTTGTTTGTTCTAAAAAATAAGCTCAGAAATTATATATTCACTTACCTCTGTGCACGACCTCAGTTCGTTAGAATATCCAAACATATTATTCAACGGCACCTGATGGCAAATGGAGAATGCATGTGATACGGATTTTGGTGGGAAGGAGATTATTTCATATTTAAGGAAATCTATATTGCATCCAAGCCACATTCAGAGGTCCCATGAGTGAAACTCTGCTCACTCTGCTAGTCTGAGCTGGGGGGTTGACTGCTGCAATAACAAGGCGCTAGACTAGGACTACCTAAACCCAATTTCGATCATCTCTCTCACTCCAAGCACGTTCCTCGGAATTACAAACCCAGAGTTTGGGAAACACAGTAGGCTAAGTACACACACATATACTTTGCACAGGGCTAGTTCAAAAGTAAATGACTCTGCTTAATAAATGCTGCTTTATTAAGCTGAGAATGGGCACTGGATCCACAAGTTCCCCGCTAACCTCTCTCTCTGCATGCTGGTTTTAGCACTGATAACCCAGTTTACTTTTAACCACATTACTTTTAATCCCATTCCCATTTGGAATGGGAAATTGTGAGCCTTTATCTTAGCTTACTATGTAGGATATAAAGTCATATCCTGGTTAGTTTAGGGGGGTGGGGGGAGGAATTAAGCCACAGGGGTTTTTTTGTTTGGAAGTAGTGAGAAACTCATTCAAATACCACGAGAAACTGGCTGAAATTAACTAGGACACAAGCACGATTTGTGTCTGAAGTGGTTAACAAAATTTGGATTTTTTTCATTTTATTTTACCATAAAGAACCATGACACTGATTATAGCTCA